>NC_091268.1:43899583-45180000 GCF_042477335.2 Ovis canadensis | reverse complement strand
AATCCCATGGACAGAGGAGCTGGTGGGCTACAGTCCATGGGGTCACAAAGAGTTGGATGTGACTAAGTGACTTTGACTTTCTTTCAGGGAGTCACCAGGAAATGCCTATCAGACTCATTGCCTGCAGCTCTCTAAACCTCATGGAGAGAAGCTACATTTTAAAAGGATCTCAAAAAGATATTCAGTCCTTTCCCTCTAGATTGGCACTTTCTGAAATGTTCCCTGGAATGCTCTTCCCATAAGATATTAATACGTGTTATTGTTGTTGTTCAGTCACTCAGTCGTCTCCAGCTTTTTGCAACCCCATGGACTGCAGCGCACCAGGCTTCCATGTCCTTCACTGTCTTTTTGAGTTTGCTCAAAGTCATGTCCATTGAGTGAGTGATGCCATCCAACCATCTCATCCTCTTTCTCCCACTTCTTCTATCCTCAATCTTTCCCAGCATCAGGGTCTTTTCTAGTGAGTCAGTTCTTTGCATCAGGTGGCCAAAAAAACTGGAGCTTCAGCATCAGTCCTTCTAATGAATATTTAGGGTTGATCCTTTAGAATTGACTGGTTTGACCTCTTTGCAATCCAGCGGACTCTCAAGAGTCTTTTCCAACACCACAGTTCAAAAGCATCAGTTCTTCAGCACTCAGCCTTCTTTATGGTCCAACTCTCCTGTCCGTACATGACTACTGGAAAAACCTTAGCTTTGGCTATAGGGACCCTTGTCAGCAAAGTGATGTCTCTGCTTTTTAATACGCTGTCTAGGCTTGTCATAGCTTTTCTTCCATGGAGCAAGCCGCTTTTAATTTCATGGCTGCAGTCACCATCCACAGTGATTTTGGAGCTCAAGAAAATAAAGTCTGTTACTGTTTCCATTTTACCCCCATCTATGTGCCATGAAATAATTAATGTGTCCCTGAAACAAAGGAGTTTGGTTAGAATTATTGGGTGAGATCACGGTAAGCAAATTTATTTGGACAGGTGAGGGTGGCTGTGGGAATAGTGGACTGTGTTTACCAAACAGGGTTGACCGTGGAACACCTGCTACCATTTCATGGGTCCCACGGACTATAGTTTGGGAAATATTTCTCCAGATCCTCTGGAGAGCCACAGCATTCTCCTTCCCTGCATTCTCCTCCCAGAAACCCTGCAGGAGGACCCAGCGGTGTGTAACACTCATTGCTGGGACTTTTAAACGAATGAGTGGAGAAATATTTAGTATGTTGTTTGCTGTTTTCGGGCTTCCCTGGTGGCTCAGATGGTAAAGAGCCCGCCTGCAAGGCGAGACACTCGGGTTCAATCCCTAGATCAGCAAGATCCCCTGGAGAAGAGAACCCACTCCCGTATTCTTGCCTGGAGAATTCCATGGACAGAGGAGCCTGCTGGGCTACAGTCCGTAGGGTCACAAAGAGTAGGACACAAGTGAGCTGCTGGCTGCTAAAGCTTCTGCATGTTTTCTTCATGTAGATCTCGTCAGAGAAATGGCACTCTGGCTGTAGAGTCAGGAGGAGTTGAACTTCCTCTGAACAGTTTCTTTCTCTTTACCTAGTGGCCTTGTGAACCATGTGGCTGAGCCGATTGCCCTCTTCACAGTTGCTGCTAGAAGCCTTGAGTCAGCATTGTGGCCCACCTGTTGTAAATAAGTGATAGGCAAAACTCATTCTTACCTTTGCTATGCATACTACCTTGCTTCTTTTTTCCTTCTCATCTACCAATGATTTTTTAATTTTTTTTTTTTCCCATTGTGTTTCAAAGCTACCTTAAATCCTGTTATGGTCCAAGGCAGGGTAAGTGATACACTACACTTAGACCAGTCTTACTGCCTAACTGAAAAGTTGATACTGACTTGTCTGAGACTATTGGCACTTTGGGCTTATCAGTTGGGTTGATACATAATTGATGTACAGCCTCAGCTGTGGTGAGCATTACTTAGTTTAAGAGCATACCTTTTCCCCCTCTGTGGCAAGCTCATAAAACATGCTTGTCCTCAGTGGACTTCTAGTAGGATATAAAAATTATTTACAGATGATATCCTAGAAATTTGAAGCTAATTAGAGCCTTAAACGGAGAAGGCAATGGCACCCCACTCCAGTGTTCTTGCCTGGAGAATCCCAGGGACTGGGAAGCCTGGGGAGCCTGGTGGGCTGCTGTCTGTGGGGTCGCACAGAGTCAGAGACGACTGAAGCAACTTAGCAGCCGCAGCAGAGCCTTAAAGCTCATCCTGTGTAGGGCTAATGGATAAATTTCAGTTGTCATGCTGTCTCTCAACCATTAGGTAGCAGCTTGGAGTGTGTTGAGGACTCTGAACCAAGAAGGAATAAAGGGCTGGATTGATTAGTGATGTCTCCCAGGGGTGTGGCTCGAAGGGGAGGAAGTGTGAGCCTGGTATGTTTCCCTCCTTTGACAGATGAAGTCCCCTGAGATGGGGGCGACACTGGAGATCAAGTGTCCTTACTCAGAATCCAGACACTTTTTACCTCGTCTTGCTGAAGTAGTTCTTTTTCTTCCAACCGTAGTTAGTTAACCAGAGCACTGGTAGAAAGGTTGCTTCTCTAGATTTCCCATTGAGTTAATTATAAAGTTAAAAAATAAAAATAAAAAGAACCCTCTTCTTCATTCCTTTTCCCTATTTCTAAATTAAGAAATAAAACTGTTCCATAGTCAGACTTACCAAATTGTTCTTATCTACAGTTAACTGTGTTATTTTTATTCAATTTTTTAAAAATAAAGCCTCCTTTATTGAGACATACCCTCCAGGTAAGTTATTGGGTTGGTCAAAAAGTTCACTCAGGTTTTTCTGTAAGATGTTGCAACCTAATGAACTTTTTGGACAGCCCAGTATTTTTCCCCGAGGTACTTATTTGGTCAAGGATGTTGTTAGCCAATGCCATACCAACACATTTAAGACTCCTGCAGTATATTCTCTTTTCTTTCTTTTTTTTTAAAAGGAACATCTTAGAAAAATCAAATTTGGAAAGTTTGCTATCTTCGTATACAATCCTGATAAAAGTCACATTGTGTGTGTGTGCTAAGTCGCTTCAGTTTTGGCATACTCTGTGACCCTGTGGACTATAGCCCACCAGGCTCCTCTGTCCATGGGATTCTCCAGGCAAGAATACTGGAGGGGTTGCCATGCCCTCCTCCAGGGGATCTTCCCAACCCAGGGATCTAACCCACATCTCTTACGTCTCCTGCATTGGCAAGCAGGTTCTTTACCACTAGTGCCACCTGGGAAGCCCAGATGTCATGTTAGGAGATATTAATCTTTTCAAATAATAATCCAGATGCAATTGAGATGAACAGCTTGGCTCTTAAGGATTTTTTTTTTTTCTTGAGACAATAGAATTTTTTCCCCTGGGTAGTTTCCTAATGCAAATCAGTGTGGTCTTGTTTCTTCTTCTTTGCCTTGCTGCTGCTGCTGCTGCTGCTAAGTCGCTTCAGTTGTGTCCGATCTGTGCGACCCCATAGATTGCCTTAGTTCATTAGAAATCAAGTCAGCAGTCTCGCTTGCATATTTGCTGAAGGAACATCCCATCACATCTTCATAAGCACTGGGGACATGAGTTTCAGGTGTCCAGGGACAGAGCAGAATGTTGTTATTGTTCAGTCACTGAGTTGTGTCCAGCTGGTTACGACCCCATGAACTGTAGCCCACCAGGCTTCTCTGTCTGTGGGATTTTCTAGGCAAGAATACTAGAGTAGGTTGCCATTTCCTTCTCCAGGGGATCTTCCCAGACCAGGGATCAAGCCTGTGTGTCCTGAACTGGCGGGCAAGTTCTCTGCCACTGAGCCACCAGGGAAGCCCCTAGGGCAGAGTAGGCGCAATCACTACATCATCTTCTCAAGCTCTTCTTCCAGTGGTCTGCAGACTGCTTTCTCCTGACGTGAGTCAAACTCTTCAGTGTCATGGAATCCATCTGGTAGGGCTCTCTCCACTCGGGCTAAGTGATTGAATTCACATTTCCACTGATGTAGTTGCCTTGTTTGTCACTTGGTTGAGGAGAGGTGTTTGGACCCATTTAGTTGAGAGATTGGCTAGGTTGGGAACTAGGGCAAAGCTGCCCTGAAGGCACCATTTCTCTCCTCATCAAATATGATTCATAATCAGCCTGGAAGAAGCAGGAAGATCATAGAGGATGACCAACTGCCGTGAAGCTGATTGTTGGCACAATGGACTCTGAGATGCCTTCTACACCAGGATCAAGGATTTTAGTGACCTGGGTATTCACAAGATAGGGCCTTCGAAAATAACCAAGAGTGGCTTGGTGGAACCATCTTCTCTACAGTGTATCGGGCCTCAAAGCACATTTCTGTCTTGTAGCCGCCAGCAGCCCAGTGCCAGTTAGAGTGAACATACTTGACAGGTTCACTCTCGGAACCCGGAGAAGAGCAGAGTTTCAGCGCTGGAAGCCAGGCTGCTTTCGCACTGACCTTCAGCTGTGCAGATGTGCGCTGGGCAGCCGCTGGGCTGCCTGCTGAGTGGGAGTGGGGTGGGTGTGCTGCCCAGCCCCATCGACAGTCCAGGAGGCTGCTTCCTGTCCGCCCTCCCCCTCACTGGGTGCCACATGGCCTCTTAGTTCTTCAGGAAGGAGAGCAGGTCAGAGAGGTGGGTGAAGTAGGTCAGAAAGAAGGCAGTCTCTGGTGGGGTGGGAACTGCCTGCATATCTGCCGGGAGGAATTGTCTCCTGTGGGAAAAGGATTCCAAATTAAGCCGTAGGATATAAGCCTTAACCCCGAAGCTGCTTGGCCCTCAGGGCTGCAACTGCGGGTCTTCTGTTTGTTGCCCTCACCCTCCAACCAAACACGCCAGACTCCCTGTAGAATTGCTGGCGTGTGTGGGGAGAATCAGGTTACTTTTTAATTGAAAAATAAATTTCTTTTTGAGAAAATGGGAACACTAAGACCTTCTAGGCAAATGGGAGAGTTAATAGATGTTTCAGGGTCTAAGTCTAAGACAGGGAGCTTGATCTGTAATTAATCCATCACTATGGGGTCTGTCATGGGGTCTGTCAGAGAAGGCAATGGCACCCCACTCCAGTACTCTTGCCTGGAAAATCCCATGGACGGAGGAGCCTCGTGGGTTGCAGTCCATGGGGTCGCTAAGAGTCGGACACGACTGAGTGACTTCACTTTCACTTTTCACTTTCATGCATTGGAGAAGGAAATGGCAACCCACTCCAGTGTTCTGGCCTGGAGCATCCCAGGGACAGGGGAGCCTGGTGGGTTGCCATCTATGGGTTTTCACAGAGTCGGACACAACTGAAGCGACTTAGCAGCATGGGGTCTGTGGATAAGCTTCAAGGAGCCCAAGAGTCAAAAGTGGATTTCAAGTTTTGTTTATCTGTGCACTTGTACATTTGCCTCAGAAGAAGGTCCATGTCTTTTCACCAGATTTTTTAGTAGATCTGCAGGAACAATAACCCCAACAGGAAAAGCCCAGATGCGCTACTCTGACAAAGATTACATGTGCGTGAGCCGCTGCTTAAGAGGCAGCTGTTTGTTACCAGATTCATTCATCATCCCGACTCCCTACCCACCCAGAGCCTTAGCAGACAGAGGTGGACCCTGAGTGCCAAAGGACCATATTTTCACTCAGCAGTGGTTTCGGGAAACTTCCACTTCTGTAAAAAACACTTTCCAATCACTTATTCCATTTTTCTTCAGGCAACTTTCCAATGTGGTATAATTGCTTTTTCTTCAAGCCCTTATATTTTATATTGTTCATACCATATGTGTCTATTTTAAAGTTTCTCCATTCTAATTTTTTATCACTTGGTCAAAGGTGGCACCAAAATTGAGCTTTGGCTTGTATACAGCAACATTCGTTTTTGCCCAAAATAACGAAAATGAGAATTTTAGGACTTGTCTTATCTAGCCCCTTCCTTTCACCATGGAAGCCTACAGATGTTAGGTTGCTTTCTCAAGGTCACACATCTTGTTGGTAGTACAGGTAATGAGTTACTTTATCCTTTGTTCTTACTGAAGAAAGGAAGTTATAGAATTAATAGGGTTTTTACAAATTTCAGAGTTTCCTTTATGGTTATCATTAACAGAAGACACAGAGTGGCTGTGTGAAAGTCTTCCTTCTTGGCCTTTTTCAGATCTGTAACCAGCTGGCTCAATGGGAAAGAATCCACCTGCCAGTGCAGGAGCCTCAAGAGACACAGGTTCAATCCCTAGGTCAGAAAGATCTCCTGGAGTAGGAAATGGCAACCCACTCCAGTATTCTTGCCGGGAAGATTCCATGGACAGAGGAACTTGGCGGGCTACAGTCCATGGGTCACAGAGTCAAACACAACTGAGTGACTAAGTAGGCACACACAGCCTTTCCTGAATCCCCTTGTTCCCATTCTCCCTGCCCCACCTCCCTCTTCTTAGCACACTGGCTTACAAAGTGCCCTTGGCTGGGCCCTGCAGAGGCCTTCCTCCTGGGCCCTCTAAGGGCTGGGCTCTCAAATGCGTGAGGCCACTCATGGAAAGTGCACGTGTTTGTCCACTGCCCAAAAGCATAGGAAGGTCAGGAGACAGGGAGAGGAAAACTGTCATGGAGTATCCCTCCCCACCCCCCATGGGAAAATTTGAGACTTGCTTCCAGGTCTAGAAGCATCTTTTGTCCTGGCAAAAAGCTGCAGTTGTTGTTCAGCGCTCAGTCATGTCCAACTCTGCTGTCCCATGGACAGCAGCCCACCAGGCTCCTCTGTCCATGGAGATTCTCCAGGCAACAGTACTGGAGTGGGTTGCCATTTCCTTCTCCAGAGGATTTTCCTGACTCAGGAATTGAATCTTCGTCTCTTGCATCTCCTGCATTGGCAGGCAGGTTCTTTACCACTAGCTCGGGGTTTGTTAATGAATTCTTGTCTTTTTCTTCTTCATCGTTCTTAGTGACTTTTAGAAACTGTGTCTACTCTTTTTCTTTAATGTTCCTATAATTATTTTTTTATTTCATACTGGAATACAGCCCATTAACAATGTTGTGATAGCTTCAGGTGCACAGCAAAGGGACTCAGCCGTACATACACATGTATTCATTCTCCCCCAAACTGCCTTCCCATCCAAGCCAGAAACTGTGTCGGCTCTTTTTTTTTTTTTAATATTTATTTATTCGCTGCACTGGGTCTTAGTTGCAGCAGGCAAGATCTTTGCTGTGGCACATGGGATTCTCTCTAGTTGAGGCTCCCAGGCTCAGTAGTTGTGGCACAAAGGCTGTTGCCCCTCCGCTTGTGAGATCTTAGTTCCCTAACCAGGGATCGATCCCATGTTCCCTGCATTGGAAGGCAGATTCTTAACCACTGCACCACCAGGGAAGTCCCTGTGTCTGCACTTAACTGGAGCCTTCTGTAGGGCCAGAGATGTTTCACGAAGAACCCCTATCTTACACATAAGAACTCCTTTCACCTTTGTTCAGATTGTCGCACCATGTTGCCGCCTTTAAAAAAACGTGCTGTATATATAACCTAGATTATGTCCCTATAAAGTCCATTCATAACTCCCTCATGAGCTTAGCAAAAGTGTGTCTAGACAATTTTTTCTGGCCCTCCCTCCCAAAACTCTTTGGGTTAAAAAATAGGGAAGGATTTGTTTTAAAACAGTGTTGCATTGTATCTTTCACCTTTTGTCCAAATAACTTTTATTTAGAGAGAGTGGGGTAACTTATAAACCAGCTCACTCAGACCTTGCCCCTGCCCCTGGCTGGCCTTCCTGCTGCCAGCAGCTTAGCCAGGTCTCCAGAAGTGTTTTACAGAAAGCTTAGATGGAGGAAAGCACTTAATTATTATCCAAATTTTTCCCTTCAGTTAAGTCTTACAGTAAGATATCCCAGAGATTATATTTTTAGCAACCACTTTAAAGAGACTGGGGAGATTAATTTAAAATTGATAATCGCATGGCAGCACCACAGCTTAACAAGCTCAAGGTCTGCCTCATGGAGCTGGCTGCTCTCAGGGGACTCTGGTTCAATTCTCTTTGCTGCCAGTTGAAATCAGAAATCACAACCGCAGTGATTAGCAGTGAATTCCCTGTCTCTGTGCCCCAGGCAGAGGGGGGCGGGGGGCTTGTTTTCCTGGTAGCCAGTGGTTAACCCCTTCATGGGAAGGGAGGAGAGGCAAGAGGAAAGGATTCCTGGGTGTCAGGAAGAGTCAAACACAACTAGTCATCTATATCTCTGCAGAAGCTGCCCAGGTAATCCTGAGCATCGTGAGGTCTGGACACATTGCTCTTGGGGAGTGATGGTGACCAGCGGAAGAAAGCGCCTCTCGACTCAGCCAGAGGCGATGGCGGCCCCCATGCGTGCTGACACCTGGAGCTGCCCGGCCCAGAAGGCTTGCGGAGGCCCCTGCTTCCATGGACACCCAGTGCTGTGTCAAGCTGGAAGAGGGGTCTTTGTAGAAGGAAGCAGAAAAGCCTGCTCTCTGCCCCTCTTCCAGCTTTTTTGTTTTAAAAATGGCCTCTGGCTACCAAGTGGACGATTATGGATAGTCTCGTAGAGCCGCAGTAAGCAGTGTTAATGAGCTGCGGGATATCAGACACAAAAAGGAAAATATTTTCCCTGCAGGCCAAACAAAATTAATTTTAAAAATTAATGTAAACCACTAATGCTGCAAGTGCCTCCATTAAATTATGGGACTGTGACACGTAAATGCTGTATTTTTTTGCCATTGAATTTGTTATCTAAGAGGTGTGCATTGTTTGTTACGGTGTGAAAAGCTGTTTTCCTGCAGATAAGCTTGTTCATTAGTAAACTGGAGTCCTGCCACCACCCCGGTTCTTTGCACTGAAGTAATGCCTTGTAGCATAAATGCAGACAGCCGCTCTGCATTTAATATCAGAAATGTAAATCAAAAGCGTCCAGTCTGGTTGGAAATGGCTTTAGTCTTTCCCAGGATGAAATCTGTGGAAAAAAAAAAATTCTCTCTGCTGCTTCTGACACCACTGCTTTGGCAGACAGGCCCTGAAACAGGCTGATAATTATTAAACAAAGTATCTTGTTTCCCTACTGAGGTCTCCAGATCGCTCTGTCATTAGACTGGATTTATTTCTAGGGTTTCATTCATGCTGTGACAGCCTGGGATTGATAAGTTCTGTGTTTTAATTTCAGGCAGAAATGAAACTGGTCAAATGCAATTTGGGAGGGGAAGAAAGCCCTTGATAAGATGGCTATGCATCTTAATGCCAAGACACAGAGCCAGAATAAGGAGGCCTCTGGGTGGGGCCGGCCAGGGGGTGCAGGCTGAGCAGATAGCACACCAGAGCCGGCCTCGGAGGAAGGACAGAGGCAGGAAATCTGTGTTAGTGCAGGCCCAGAGCACCTCTCAAACGCCAGGTCCCACGTCCAGGTTTGGGAGCACCGTGGCCAGGCAGGTGTGGTGGTGGTGACTGTGGGTTTTCCTGTCTCCTGAGCTCTGCTGTCATTTCACAGGGCAGAGGGCTGGCCCAGCCCAACCGGAGATGCGTGTAGGTTCTCACTGCAAGTCCATACTGGGCTTCTCAAGGCACTGGATAAGCTTAGGGTCCATGTTTTTCTTCTTCGTAGGGAAGCCACAATCACTGACTCCTCTGATACTATTTTTGGCTCCAATATACTTACTGAGCAAATGCCCAGTTGAGCACTATTTCACATCTGAGGGGTGCACCAATCACCAGTAGAGAGTAGAAAGAAAACCTGATTACCGGTGAGCTCAGGGCAGGGTAATTAAGATGCTGATGGAACAGCAGTGGAGAGCGCTGACAGGTCAGCTCTTGGTGGTCCTGATGCTGCTGTGGAAACAGCTAGACTGACTGAAGTTGGAAGGGTGCTGAGGTCGTCAGTGGGGTTCTGTGGATTTCTGTAGTATTTTACTGTGCTCAAAGCACTTCCCTGAAGAATTTTAAGCTTTTGAACTGTGGTGCTGGACAAGACTCTTGAGAGTTGCTTGGACTGCAAGGTCAGTCCATCCTAAAGGAAACCAACCTTGAATATTCATTGGAGGGGTTGATGCTGAAGATGAAGCTCCAATACTTTAGCCACCTGATGTGAAGAACTGATTCAGTGGAAAAGACCCTGATGCTGGGAAAGATTGAAGGAAGGAGGAGAAGGGGACGACAGAGGATGAGGTGGTTGGATGGCATCACTGACTCAATGGACATGAGCTTGAGCAAACTCAAAAAGATAGTGTAAGGACAGAGAAGCCTGGCGTGCTACAGTTCATGGGGTCACAAAGAGTTGGCCCCGACTTAGTGACTGAACAACAAAGCACTCTTCCACGTGGGCAGGTGGTCCTGGGCAAGCAGGTGGTGGATTTGGATGTTTTGCTTCTGGATGCCTGGTACAGCGCCCCGCAGTTCAGTGAGGGATTGGTCTGAGCCTCTTGACGGTGGCAGCGGGAGCCAACCTTTATGAAACACTCCGTGCTAGGCATGTGGGCCACGCGCTTCATCTGGCTGTTTGCTCTTAT
Organism: Ovis canadensis; assembly: GCF_042477335.2. Taxonomy (NCBI): domain Eukaryota; kingdom Metazoa; phylum Chordata; class Mammalia; order Artiodactyla; family Bovidae; genus Ovis; species Ovis canadensis. The sequence goes on along the minus strand of NC_091268.1, from coordinate 45,169,581 downwards.
TCCTCCCAAGGAGGTGTTTGGGTGAGTCACATGAAATTGCCATTTTTTATTCTGAAAAGAGAAAAACCGCCATGTTGGCAAATTTTCATGGCACATAATATCAGCAGTTTTATGTGGCACAATCTAATCATCTTCAGTTCAGTCGCTCAGTCGTGTCCGACTCTTTGTGACCCCATGGACTGCAGCACACCAGGCTTGGTATTCCCAAAACAGTCAAATACCAGCAGTGTCATATGTCTTTCCACCTAATAATCTTCTGTATTTGTTTTTCAAATGGAGGAGTTCAGGCACTGAAGCATACTCTAAGTCAGCAGGCACTGGATCTGGAATCTGAAGCAGGTAGTCCATCTCTCAACCCTCCTGCTGAACGGCAGCACCAGGCTGCCTCCTCCCTGGGTGGGAGACAAAGGGATGTTTCTGTAGCCTAGGTGTTTACGTCAGTTCTTCCACACCCCGGCCAACTCTGAGATCAAAGATGGCCGGTCAGATGAATCCCATGTTTCCTGAAGTCTTGGGTTACGCCCATGATGCTCTATTTAAAAAGTATGATACCTAGTGAGCACACCAGAAATCCGGAAGATGGAAAACTCTCTTTAGGATCTCTGCTCCTCTCTCCAGCGAAGAAAGAAATCAGTGTGGTGCCAGCAGAGGTGTTCTCAGCAGGACCTGGCCCATTAAATGAAAGACTTCCATGCTGAGCCAATCAAGAGAGACCTGGACAAAAATCAGACTCTTTCCTGCCCTGGAAGCCCATGCCTTGAATCTGTAATTCATCTGTTAAATCAAGTGTACAGCGGTGGTTTAGCACAGAGGGGGACTGCAGGGAAGGGAAGAGAGCGGGGCAGGGGCTGCAGCACTTGAATTTCCAGCATCAGAGTCAAGTTAGGAAAAGGAAACAGGGGCTCTGATAGCTTCTTGGACCTTATGTTTCCAGCAAAGAGGAAACAGCAGGAAAGATTTTTGAAAACTGATGAGCTGGTGGAAGGCATTAGAACAATGCGGAAGAGGCAGAGACCCCAGGGGCTGAATCAAACAGTTCCGCTATTGCCTTTCAACAAGACTGAACAAAGTTTAGGATTTTTTTTTTTTATGGGACTTGTAGCCATTTTTAAACTTTCATTTTTCATAATGTCACAGATAATCTTTTTATCTATTATCCACTGGCTCTTTTCTGAGAGGCATTTGCATCAAATAGTCCTGCGCAGATCATGACTGTCTCTAGTGGGGAAACCGGCTTGAAATGAAAGGTTATTCACTCCCTCTGCTTTCGCTGGCTTTGTTCTTGATTCTCACACACATCTTTTTTTTTTTTAAACATCTGAATTCGGGTATTTCTGGAGTTTTTCTTTAGAAACCCTTCCATTCTGAGATCTAAGCATATTCAGACTCCAGTCTCTATGTCAGGGGTTACAAAGCTGATGTTCACTGAAAGTGAAGCATCGACTTTGAAACGTTTGTCAGATACCCCATGTCCTCCAAAATCCCTTCAGAGCATTTCCTACTGAGGCGGCAACCATTAAAAGGCATAAAAAGGCGGGCACTCACCCAGTGGGGGGGCCTCTTTCTTGGGCCCCAGCCCCCCACTGGTGGTGGAGCCGTGGCCTTTGCAGCGTGCACTGCTGGACGTGAGCTGGGCCTCCACTAGCATGGAGGGTGGGTCTGGGGGCTGGATAGCCTCCCGCCCCTCCTCCCATGTGGGCAGTAATAGCCCAGGCTTGCCCAGCAGGGAGAAGTAGAGCTGCATGGATAGACTGTGGTGGGGAACCAAGGGGTTGCCTGGGCTCATGGGTAGAGGAGGCAGAAACCAGCCCATTGTATGAAAACCTGATTGAAAAATAGTGACCTAAGTCGTGGGGATATCACCAGTGGTTTCTGTTCAGTTTCTGTTACTTAGCTCATCCCTCCAAGCTGCTGGGGGTCTGGGGGCGGGGAGGGGCAACCTGAGTTGTTCTCAGGCCCAGTGACTAGACCTGTCGTAAAAGCATCCTCTTCCTCTCCGGCTATCTCCTCCACAAATCCTGACACAGAGCCTAGAAACACTGCTTTCCCTCTTGGCAGGGACAGGGAGCAGCCTGCAGATGCAAGGCCCAGGGCCCCCACCACTGATGTGTTCAAACCTTGCACTGAACTTGCTTCCAAACCGCTGTTCTCAGGTCAACAGTGACCTCACAGAATAGTGACCAGGAGCATGTTTTCCATCTGTGTATCTGAAGAGTCCCCCAAACAAGGGAATAGCGGGCCCAAAGAAGTACTGACAGGCCCCTCTGGCCCAAGGGCAGTGCTTTGGGGTGTTGGCCACGCTGCCTCTCCCAAGGCCTTCAGGTGGCCATGAGGCTGTCATCTATCACAGGACAGGATGGCCAGGGAGGCCGAAGTGACGGTCAAGTTTGCTGGGCTGGTGGCTGAGTGGGCCTCAGCACGTAGATCTTTCTGGGTCTAAATCCCTTGATCCTACCCTCTCCCGCCTTCCTGAGGCATCTGAACTTCTTGGGGGCATGCTGACCGATGGTGGCTGCTGTGCAGACTTGCTCTGAAGAGCAAGGCAGCTTTGTTGTAGTGAAACGAGAAGTAAAATTGTTAGTCTCTCAGTCATGTCCTACTCTTTGTGACCCCGTGAACTCTAGCCCACCAGGCTTCTCTGTCCATGGAATTCTCCAGGCAAGAATACTGGAGTGGGTAGCCATTCCCTTCTCCAGGGGATATTCCCTACCCAGAGATTGAACCCAGGTCTCCTGCATTGCAGGCAGATTCTTTATCATCTGAGTCACCAGGAAAGTAACTTTCTTGTCCCTACGCTTGTCACCCCAGACCTTTGAGCCAGTCATCATACTTTTATATTTTATGACTGAAAAGAAATTTCTGTGCAGTCATAAATATACTAGAAGGCCTTGTAACTAAACACAAGAAAGAGTTCTCTCCTTAGGTGTGGGAATCTCCCCCAATGTGGCAGGAATGTAGAAATCAGGTCTTGAGTTGTCAACCAAACATAACAGATTTCCCAGCTGTAACAAACACTCATGTAGCAGAGGCTGTAAAACTCTGCTGTTAAGAAAAAGGTAGTTTGTAAAACGTAGCTTTCCTCCTTGACTGTAGCTTTTCTACAAGAACTCTTAAGTTTAGTTTCATTGTATAGAAATGTATAACACTTTGAATAAGTTGAGTGCCTGCTAAATTGTTTCTCTGTAACTTACACCGGAGTTAAAGGGAACCGTAGTTAATGTTTCAGCATCCAGATTTACAGATGCACCTGGATAGGCAACATGGGGTCAGTGGCAAGCCAGCACTGAACTAAGACTTAGGAGCTGTGAGTTCTAGTCCTGTGTGTGCTAAATCGCTTCAGTAGCGTCTGACTCTTTGCCATTCAAAGTACAACAGCCTGCCAGGCTTCTCTGTCCATAGGATCCTCCCAGCAAGAATACTGGAGTGGGTTGCCATGCCCTCCTCCAGGGGATCTTCGTGCCCCCAGATCGAGCTCGCGTTTCTTATGTCTCCTGCACTGGCAGGCGGGTTCTTCACCACTAGTGCCACCAGAGAAGCCCTCTAGTCCTGGCCTGCCCCCAGCTATGACTTGAACAGGTGTCTCGGCTTCTGTAAACCTCAGAAAACGAGTGAGACCACCTGCCCTTCCCACACCCTCCCCCCTTGGTGGATTGGTAGGAGTCCCAAGGCAAATTAGAAAGATTAGGTGCAGCTGAGTATAGCCTGGTGCCAGGACTTACCAGGTATGTATGAGAGACCTAATTTACTTGTGTCCACTTAGGAGCTTTTTTTTTTTTTAAAAGAAATAACCACTTTATTTATGGGTTTGTGGTTTTTTTGGTTTTTTTGGCTGATCTGCGTGGCATGCGGGATCTTCCCCAACCAGGATTAGAACCCATCCCCCCTGCAGTGGAAACGGTCTTAACCACTGGACCACCAGGGAGTCCCCCACTTACCTTTGGAGTCACGGGACATGCTGTTACCCATTACTGGGGGTAGAATAGAGTTGCGATCCACACCAGCTCACCTTTGAAAGGAAGCCTTTGTTCCTGCCAATAGGATCACACACCTTCCGGTGTCCCAAGCCTCATTCACACTCCCCCGCCTGCCGCATGCTTCCCAGTCCACTCACTTCTCTCACACGGACCTGGCCATGAGCGGGTAACCCCCCACCCCTCAGCCTGGCTGCTGCTGCTGTTGCCACGGCTCTCAGAAACTGTGCAGCTACCAAGCACGAAGAAGCAAACCTGTAGGTCTCCTGGGTGACTCCTGGGAGTCACCTTATGGCTGAGTCCTCAGCAGAAATTGCAGTCTGTAAAAATAATGACAATTAAAAATCATGTGTTGCAAACGTAATATATGCACATTGATAACAGAAAATCCAACACACAGCAAGACAAAATACTCACATGTGCCACTGATGCTTTTCTCACATTTGCGTTGCTTGTTCAGTATGAAACTCCAAGGAAAGGGCAGACCCTTCCTGTTTCCCTTAACATTTTGGCATGGGCAGTAGTGTTAGGTTTAGGGGCTTGGGTTCTGGAGCCAAACTGCCTGGATTTGAATCCAGCTCTGCCCCTTGCAAGCTCTGTGACCTTGGACAGGGGTTTTGACATGTTTGTAATTCCATTTTCTCATCTATAAATTGGGCTTCCCTGGCAGTTCAGATGGTAAAGAATCCGCCTGCAATGCAGGATACCCAGGTTCGATCCCTGAGTCAGGAAGATCCCCTGGAGAAGGGAATGACTACCCACTCTAGCAACGTCTCAGAATATGGCAGCCCAGGCCGCCCTCAATGCTGTGACCTCCTGTGTCAAAATGAAAGGAGGAGGATGGGGTGAGACTGGTGATCCTTAGAGTTAGAAGCGGAAAAGTGCCCCAGGCCGCAGCTCTGCTCCTCTCCTTCCAGAATCCTCCCTCGAGGGGCTGTGACTGTGGCCGAGGGGAGGGCAGGCACTTCTTCACACTCAATGCTGACCGTGCCACCTTGACCATAGCCTCCGCTCTGTCCTCGCTCACATGACCACAGGAAGCAGCTCTTTCTGGCAGCAGTTCTTACACTTGAGTGTGCACCAGAATCACCGGGAGGGCTTGTAGGAACACAGACTGCTGGTGGCCCCACCCTGGGGGTTTCTGACTCAGTAGATCTGGGGTTCAGCCCAAGAATTTACAGATCTGAGAGGGCCCTGCACGATGCTCCAGGGACCACACTTTGAGAACCTGTCCTTTGACAGCCCTGGTTCGCAGCCCTTGCTCCCTGCTTGGGAACATGACAGGATGGCTCAGATGCTGAGCGCTGCAAAGTCAAGTTCCAAACACAAGGCGCCCAGGCAGGAACGCTTCTTGACTGTGCATTAGGGCCACAGAGAGGTACAGTAGCTTTCCAGTCCTGGGCCAGAAAAGCTCTCTACAGCTGCTGCTTCTATGAATGGAGGTTGCAAAGGGCGGACTAGAAACAGTGAGCAGAATGGGTGAAGGAGTGGGTAAGTGCACCGACTTTGGTGAGGGCTGCCGTCTGTGGGGTCACCCAGAGTCGGACACGACTGAAGTGACTTAGCAGCAGCAGCAGCAAACATAGTTCAGTTGGTAAAGAATCTGCCTGCAGTGCAGGAGACCCGGGTTCAATTCCTGGGTTGAGAAGTTACCCTGGAGAAGGAAATGGTAACCCACTCCAGTATTCTTGCCTGGAGAACCCCATGGACGGAGGGGTTAAGACTGTCACGCCTTACATGGACACACTGTAAGGCTACAGTCCATGGAGTTGCAAGAGTCAGACACGACTTAGCAACTAAACCACCACCACCAAACATGTCCAGGGGGCTTCCCTGATGGCTCAGTGGTAAAGACTCTGCCTGCAATGCCGGAGATGCAGTAGATGCGAGTTCAATCCTTGGCCTAGGAGATCCCCTGGAGGAGGAAATAGCAGCCCAACTCCAGTATTCTTGCCTAGAAAAGTCCATGGCAGAGGGGGCAGGTGGGCTACAATCCATAGGGTCACAAACAGTTGGACACCACTGAGCATACACAGGCAGGCAAACGTGTCTAGAACCAGCCAAATGAGGCAGAGAGTAGCAATGATTGCTAGTGGCTTTGTGGGCAGAGTTGCAAAGCTGACGTTGAAGCCACGCCTTTTAGGGGTCCATGCTATTTGTAGGAGTGTCTTTGGCCACTTGTTTTTGACTATTCCCTCTGGGAATTCGGTCTCTTCAGCACATCTTTTTGGTTAAGGAGCTTTGAAGTGTTGTGGTGGAAACTCGGAATTGGAAGCTTGGGTTTGCGTGCCTGCTCTGACACTAGCTCAGGGGCAAGGAGGTTTCAGAACCATTCCAAGCCTCAGTTTCTTAATATGTAAGACGGAGATAATATTCTTTGATCTGCCAATCTGCCCAGTTGTGGGGTGGACCTAACTGCATCATTCAGTGTCCTGCTGTGACTTCCTGGAAGCGTCCCTGAGGTTAGGGCTGTGCAAGGAAGGCGACCACAAGGGTAGCTCATATGCTCTTTGAAAATCCTAGAGGGGAGGAGCCCTGAGGCCCGGCTGGCTTCTCCACCCACTCACCTTCAGGAGCCACTCCATCCTTTAATTTTTGGTGTCCTCCTGTGAACCGTGAAGTTGATTGGAGTCAATTCAGAACCTGAATTTTCTGGCAGTAAATGGTGTGCGCCCATTGTCAACTGAAGACTCAGGTAGAGGATGTAACGTCTAAACACCCAAATGGCAAGGAACGTTTCTTCCACTCCGCCGGGCTGGGTGGGTGGGGCAGTCCTGTGGTTCCAGGCACCGATCGCCAATCTGTCACGCCGCCCCCCGAGGCTCAGAGTGCTTCAGGGAGGCCCTGCCCACCCGCTCACCCCCACCCTCGGCCCTGCTCTGTTCTTGCCTCCCTGCCGGGTCGGGATGCGGAGCCGGCGGAAAGTGCATGGGCTCTGCCTGGAGGCGGTCAGGCCGCGCCGGCGCGCCGGGCTCGCTGCAGCCAATCGGCGCGCGCACCGCGGGTGACCTCCCCCGGGCCCGGCATAAATCGTCAGGTTGCCCCGCCGCGGGTCTCAGTCTTCCGGGCTAATTAGCAGAGCCGGTCATGAACGGCGCGGACGGCCTTCCGCGGGCCGGGGAGCGGCGCGGGCGGGCGGCGCGCTTCTCGGGGGCCGAGACCTCCCTGCGCCGCGGGTAGACGGCTGGCGCGGCCGCTGCCCGGAGCGCTCCCGGAGCCGCTGTCGGGCCCGCTTCCCCCGACCTCGGCCGCTCGGTGCCCGCACCCCGAGAGGAGGCTTAGGCTGGCCCGGGCGAGGACGCCGCGCGGCCGCCACCCTCTCCCCTCGGACCCTCGGCTCGGCTCTCCCGCGGCCGAGGCGCAGCACATGCCGCGTGCCTGCGGACCTCAAAGGCGCCTTTCCCGGAGACTCTGAACTTCTGGAAATCCCTAGACCGCGTCGTGGGTTTTGTTTTTGTCTTCAACTTGGCTTTAGTGTCTTCAACTTGGCTTTAGCTTTGGGATTCTCTGGCCACCTGGATACTCCGTTCCTTTGTGGGTAAGTCTCCCAAGGATCGCAGCGCCAGGAACCAACCCAGGGGAGCGTCCGCCTTTAAAATCCTCAGCCCGGAGGTGCCCGGGGCTGGACACAGCACCCGACACCTGACCCGGTAAGGGCTCTCTGATCCCACCTTTCCTTTGACGGGGAGAAATATCATTTCATGGCAGAATTTTCTTTAAGCACATTGTCTGATAGAATTGGCAATTACTAACCAGGAAAATGAGTAGCAATTAGGAGTTCAGTAATAAATGGAAGTCTATTGTCCTAATTGAGTGGAATTACTGACGGGGTAATGGCAACACTGAATTCTTCAGTTTAATTAAGAGTTTATATAATTATAGTGCACTTTTTATTTCTTGGGGGAGCCATGGGGTAGGAATTAAATAAGCAGTGCGATGGGTAAGAAACCCATTTAATGGATAAGTAACCGGTGCGTTGAATTAAATGTGGGTGCCTTGCTCAAGCGATGGAAACTTAGATGAAGTCCTAATAGAAGGATGTGCCTGCTTGGGCCAAGCAGGACTTCCTTTTGGCTGCTAATTCCTGTCTGATCCAAACCTTTGTGAAAATTATAGCTCATCTCTGACACAGGCACGTTAACATGGAGCTGTTCCGAAGACAGTAGAGCTGGATGCTCCCTACAGTGGGATTAGCTCTCATCCCTGCTTTGTGAAACAGTATTTTTCCACGTTCCTGGAGAACGAAATGAGAGGGTCATTTGAGAGTGCTTTGCTGTCTGGGTTTTCTATACCAAAAAAAATCTCCTGATTGCACTGTTCAACTGTAATTGTTGATAGCTGAGGGGGCTGGTAAGCCCCACTAAAGTCACATGGCCTCCAAGCAGAGCAAGCGTGTAGGGTGGAATTTGTTTGAGGACTAATCTGTAATTATAAAGATGCGATTTTCCTCTTTGGTGGTGTATTGTTTCCTTTACTATGATGCTGTCAAGAAATTGTTCGCCTCGTGGGAAGCAGAGAAATCCCTTCTCAGGATAATTTTCCTTTTTTTGTGTGTGTGTGTGGAGGTTTCTGGGAATCTTTTTTAACCCTGCATTGGGATGCATGTGTTCATTCCTGTAAGAAGCTCCAGCAGGTTTGGAAATCACTGGGTTTCCAGTATACAGGAAATAATCAGCGTGTCGATTAATACTTATCTGTCCCTTGGCTGCTACTGCTTGCTTTCGTGAAGTCTAGAGTTTTCAACAGGATGGGCAAGGACTGCTTTCTCCAGAGAGCTCCCAGGTCACAGAGTGGTCTTGGAGGGCGCTGTGAAACTTGTACTTCACCCCAGAAGACGCAGCAAATGGCAGGGACAGAGCCGCACATCTCTTTTGCTCTGTGGGTTTTAAAGTTTGCTAGGCCTTTGGGAACTTCTCCATCGTTCCCCCTGTTAATGAGAGAAAGCACTGGTGGAAGGCTGTTCGCTGTGTGTCTCCTGGCCTCAGGTGCACCAGAGGAGCCTGGGGACAGAGCTGGGAAGTGGCCTGGGGCTGTGCCGACGTTACTGTCCACAGTTTGAAGGACTTTTCCTGCCCTGGCTTTTCCTCTGTCTCCCAGCCCTGTTTTGTCGTGACTGCCGTGAAAGTCAAACAGCATTGTTAAAACAGCTACACCTGCCCCCCAGAACGAACCATGGCTTCCTGGAGCAGGCTTATTTTGTTGGTTTGATTGGTTTGCTGCTGTTCCTCTTTTATGTTCTCCCCCCAAGGCACAGCAGAGTCCTTCCCAGACAGATTCTTGAACATACGACACGGATGGGAATTTGAGACTTGGAACATTCAAGCGTGACATATTGCCACGTTTCCTGACTTTTCATAAGCGGTCATTATTAAAGAGCACAGCTTCCTATTGGCTCTCTTTTTCCTCAGCTCTCTCAATTCCTTCACACACCTGCATGTTAACTGTTTAAAAAGCAGTTCTGTGATACAAGAGTCAAGGATGGCTATTCTTTCTTTCCAAAATTCTGCCCTGGTTTACCCAGTCCCCTGATTCTTGTCCTGAATAGTGGGTGTTTGGTGTGATGGCATGGAAATTTCCCTCCATGATAACATCTTGAAGGTTTGGTTTCAATTTACCTGTCGTGTTTTTATAATCTGCCACCCCTCCATTCGTCTAAAAGCAGCCTGAGCTAGTAGAAAAACCGAGAAATAGATTATGGAGCTCCCAGCAAGTTCAGAGTAGATTCCAAACCCTTAGTGAAAGGCTCCAACATAGAAATAAGACACCAACTGGCCTCTTGGCTCTCAGAACACACTGTTGGTCGGAGGGCAGAAGACACTGGAGGAGATGGCGGTCACAGCCCCTGCTTGCGCGTTTTTTTGTCTTCTTTCCCACTCAGTCTCGGGTTCCCTGGACAGGCCGTGTCGTGGGTTTCCGTCACCACTTGTCTGCTGGTTGCACAACACCGATGACTGACTCTTGCCCAAGTGATGCCCCGCAGCCATGCTGTAACAATGGAGCATAGAAGAAAGTATGCCTCATGTTGGTCTGGGCCCCAGTCCAAAGGGATGAACTACTGGAAGTACCTGAAAGGCATTGTTGAAACACACTCACCTGTAACCCAGTTCCTTGGCCTAGATCTCAAGGGCAGGGTAATGTCAGCACCTGCTTGTTACTTCTGAAGTGAGATGACCTTTTCCATGTAACGCCCAACCTGCTGTCTCATAGACTTCCCATCGTGGCGTCAGAAGGCTACTCCAGATCACAGGGGCCCTGGCCTGGTCTTCTAGAAGTTTGTCGGAAATGCTGAGCCCCACACCTGCGCCCTGATTTTTCAAATCAGAATCTCCTTTTTTAACAAGAGCCCCCCGGTGATATGGTATGTGTTTTGACAGATTGCCACCTCCCTTGATGCAGACAGATAGTGTTTAGCAAGCTGGTTATTTCACTGGAGGGTCAGCATGTGTGGGAGGGAAGCAGCAGGGCGGGAAGGGTGGGTGGAAGGAAAGGTCAAGCCAGGGTCCGCACCTGGGGACAGGCTTCCCTGACCACGTGCACGGCTCCAGAGCAGGACTGGCCTTCTCTGCCCCTTGCTGGGCAGCCCTACTGCCAGCCCTCCTAGCAGCTGGTTAGCCATGCCTTCACTGGATAGTGCCCAGCAGGCACATGGGCGTGGGGGAGAGGCGCCGCTCTAGGCAGGGGTTCTCAAAATATGCCTCCAGACCAGTGAGACCTTCTGCACCGGGACTGGTCAGAAACACAGAGTCCTGAGGCCCGCCCTAGACCTGCAGAGGCAGACACTGGAGGGGTGGCGCCTGGCTTGCCTGTGTTTAAACCTGTTCTCCACACACAGCTACACGCTCAAGTTTGAGAACCACCCCCTCCAAGGCAGCCTTTTTTTTTTTTTCGAATAACGATTCTAAGGAGAGAAGGTTCACATTCTACCTCAATAATAAAACTCCTCAATTTCCAAGTGTGCAAGTCAGTCATTTCTGACTTGTGAATTCACAAGGTTTTGTACAACTATCACCAAAAACTCCAGAACCAGTTTCATGTCCAGTTTCATCACACCAGAAAGAAACCCCCTTACCCATTAGCAGTCGCTCTCCACACCCCTCTCCCAGGGCTGATGGCCACTCGTCTGTATTCTGTCTCTGTGGCGAGGCCTGTTCTGGACATTTCATAGAAATGGAAGCACACAGTGTCACCTCGTGTGTCTGTCTCATTTCACTTGGCATAATGTTTTTGAGGTCGATTCATGTTGTAGCATGTGTCAGTACTTCATCTCCTTGAGTAGATAAATAAGGTTGCATTGTATGAATATACCACATTTTATTTACAGGTTGACAGACATTTGTGTTGTGTCTATTTTTTGGCTCTTAAGAGTAATGCTCTGGTGAGCATTCTTGTACAAGTTCCTGTATGGACATGCTTTTGCAGTTCTCTTTAGGGAAATAACCAGGAGTAGAATTGCTGGGTTGTCAGTGTAAATCTGTGTTCAGCTTTTTGAGGAGCTTCCTGGCTGTTTTCCAGAGCAGCTCCACCATTTTGCATTACCACCATCAGAGTCCCAGTTTCTCCATAATCTCTCCAGCACTTGTTACTGTCTGTCTTTTTATTCCAGCTTTTCTAGTGGTCATGAAGTGGTGTCTCCGTGTGTCTTTGATTTGCGTTTCCCAGTGACTAATGATGTTGAGTATCTTTCCGTGTGCTCATTGGCCGTCTTCATATCTGTTTTGAGGAAACCTCTATCGAGAACCTTTGTAGGAGCAGCTTGTACTCCTTGAGGGGCCCCTCAGGATGTCTGCTATGCATCTCGACCTCAGCAGTTGCTTTAGGATTTATAAAAGAAAGCCATGGCCGTGGCCTTTAACCATGGGTAAGTCCCCACCACATGTGGGACAGTGAAAGTAGAGGACAGGAGGGCCCACTGTTAAGGGCCCACCTGAAGGGACTCACATTCTTTCACAGCTCATGTTCCGGAAAGCTGTTGTGTGGGTTGCTGGGACAGTGTGTGAGTCAAGGTTGTGGAAAGGCATTATGGAGCTCAGCAGCTGCTGGGAAGGCAGGAAGTGTTGAGGGGACAAGGAAGGTGGAGAGGAGAGAGGAATCCTCAGGGGACATTCCCCCACACTCTTGTTTTATGGGTTACCCATCCCTGTAAGAAGGGATCTCAGAGGCCTGGGATGTCTTTCAAGAGTGTGCCCCCTCCCAGCCCCCAGAAAGGCAAAGTAATCCTTCCGTTTCCTCATCTGCAAAAATAGCACCTGCCTCAGCTCTCTGTCTGCGGTTGTCAAGGCGGTTGTGAAACTCCCTGAGTACTTGGAGAGTGATTCAGTCTAGGTCACAGGTGAGCAGAAAGTTTGCAGGTGTCCCTAAATAGCCTCTCATTCCCCATTAGCAGATCCTGTGGCTCCCAACCTCCCGGGGTAGGGACCTCTCTCAGGGCACCTGAGACGACAGGGAGAGTCCTCAGGGTTTCCAGGCAGCTTCTCTCTGCCTTTGCAACGTAGCTTAAATATGGAATTTGGCAGCATGAGAATTTCAGAGCAGAGGTGTTGAAAGCAAAACCCTGGTCTGGTCCTGCTCTCACCCAGCAAGGCCCTCTGCACCTATGGTGACAAGCCCAGCGACCTTACCCTTGTGCCAGGCCATCCAACTTGCCAGGTGCCCTCTCAGACTTGCAGGGCAGGAAACCCAAGCTCTAAGTCCCGACTTGGTTAGCATCACAGATCAGATGATGGCACAAGCGGAATGTGACCCCTAGTCCATCGACACCAGGCCCCGTGTTATTATCTGAGAGCTTGACTTTACAGGTTGCTAAGGATTCATGATGGGATGTTTTGGGTTTTGTTCTCTAAGTGGATCCTCTCCCAGGAGGGCCAGGGCCTCACGACACCACGCGTTCATGTTTGTTTTGGTGTTGGCACCATGTATGTCCCTTTGTAGTAATATATTCCGAAAGCTCTGGGGTCACCCTCGGCCTCATGGAGGAAAGTTTCAGAAGAGAGCAGAGGGGTTGGAGCGTTAAGAGTATTTCCTGAGTGCACTTCAATTCTCGCTTTCTCCCAGGAGCCCTTCAGGTGGCTGGGTGGTGATTGCAGGATGAGAGTCACTGTTGCTCAGCAGCAGAACCCTGGCTCTGCGGGTTGAGCGGGTCAGAATGTTTGTGTTCCGTGGCTAGCCCACACGTAGCATCCCAGCTTCTGGTGTCCCCCGCTGAGCACTCTCAGATGTGCCTTATTTTGTGAAGTTATTCTTGTTGTTGTTTAGTCACTTGGTCGTGTCTGACTCTTTGTGACCTTATGGACTATAGCCTGCAAGGCTCCTTCCTCCGTCCATGAGATTTCCCAGGCAAGAACACTGGAGTGGATTGCCGTTTCCTCCTCCAGGAGGTCTTCCTCATCCAGGGATAGAAGCTGCTTCTCCTGCAGGTGGATTCTTCACCCCTGAGCCACCAGGGAAGCCCCTGTTTGTTCATTAGTTTTGGCTGTGCTGGGTCTTCGTTTCTCCGCATGGGTTTTTCTCCAGGGGCACAAGTGGGGCTACTCTCTAGTTCCCATGTGTGGGCTTCTCACTGCGGTGACCCCCTTGTTGCAGAGCACAGGCCCCAGGGTGTGGAGGCTTCAGTAGCCGAGGCCCAGCGGCTTAGTTTCCTGGAATCACGTGGAATCTTTCCAGACCAGGGATTGAACCCATGTCCCCTGCATTGGCAGGCAGATTCTTAACCACTGAACTACCAGGGAAGTCCAGATCTGCCTTGTTTTAGATAAGGGTGTGTCTGAAAAAGTGGGATGTCATGCAGGTGTCAGTCATTTGGACTCTAGTGTAAATTCACAAGGGGTGCATGCTCAGAAACAGTGAATCCTCTGATAAAGTGAAGGAGTGTGTTATGAAGCTGATTATTCCACCTCTAGGCATTCACCTGTCCCTCAGAAATTTTACATACTTATTTATTTAAAGCGGGTTATATCTGTATAGAGGGCTTCCCTCATAGCTCAGTTGGTAAAGAACCTGCCTGCAATGCAGGAGACCCTGGTTCAGTTCCTGGGTTGGGAAGATCTGCTGGAGAAGAGACAGGCTACCCACTCCAGTATTCTTGGGCTTCCCTTGTGGCTCAGCTGGTAAAGAATCCACCCACAATGCCGGAGACCTGGGTTCGATCTCTGGGTTGGGAAGATCCCCTGGAGAAGGGAAAGGCTCCCCACTCCAGTGTTCTGGCCTGGAGGACTCCATGGACTGCATAGACTCTTTCTACTCACGTCTCTTTTTTTTGTTTCTCTTGTTTTTAAAGAACAGAACGTGTAAAAGCTCTTTGGAATCAGACACACATTAGAGCAGAAGTGCAGGCGAAAGTGGCATTTTACCCCTTTCCCATTTTCTTTCCTTTTTCCGTAATGCAAAGCAGGTAGGAGAGGTCAGATCCGCAAACTTCCCGGTATATATAAAATCATAAGCGTTTTGCAGGGACAGTGTTTTCACCAGCACTCTTCCCAGTGTCAGTGTGCCAGACAGACCCCCAGGCACCTTTGGTTGATGGAGTTGATTGATTACACTGTGGACAGAGCCGAACCTTTGAAGAGGCTGATCAGCCAGTCCACACACCAGTCTAGACACGGCCCTCCGGCTTGCTCGCGCAGAGTCTATAGGGCTGGGTGCTTGGCCTCTGATATGTGCCTTCCTGTAGCCTCCTCCCTGGACTTAGAAATGCCCCATCATTGATTTGGGGGCAGGTTCCCCAGAAGGCGAAACCGCTGTCATCATGAAAAAGCATTCGGCAGTCCACCAGAACCTTCCAGATAACGCACAGACCAGGCCCCGGTCCCATAGGAGGAATCTGCCAGTGTTAGCTCTCCTGCCAATGAAAGAAAAAGAGAGCAAGAGAGAGAACAGTTTACTGTTAGGAAGATGATTTTGCCAATAGTTAAATGGCTGCTTTCTTCTCTTAATGAAGAAATACGGACTCAATGATCCTCAGCCCTCCCCCGGGGCCTCTGAAGCGGAGATCATAATATCTAATATTTATCGAGGACTAGGAGCAGGTGCTTCAGCACTCTAGTACAGTCTCCCACACAAACCCTGTGGGACAGGCCCGTATGATGACACAGAAGCCTGGCAGGGTTATTGTGTCCAGGTTTGAGCCTGGGCCTCCTGGCGCAGTGGTTTCAAATGTGCCTGCCACACAATAGCGACTTCTGTTAGAGGTGAAGGTGTGTGTCCTAGAATTCACCAAAGCCTTTGTTGTTGCCGTTTAGTCGCTCAGCCACATCTGACGCTTTTGTGACCCCATGACTATAGCCTGCCAGGCTCCTAGGTCCATGGGATTTCCCAGGCAAGAATACTGGAGTGGATAGCCCTTTCCTTCTCCGGGGATCTTGCTGAGGAAGGGATCAAACCTGCGTCTCTTGGCATTGGCAGGCAGATTCTTTACCACTGAGCCACCAGGGAAGCTCTAACCGAAGCCCTTACCAACCGCTAAGTATGTCACTTTACTCGTTGAGCCTCTTGGGGCAATTTTGTTCCTTTGCGTGGTCATTTTGGATGATGCGTCCCCACGGAATGACATTTACCCTAACCCTCTCAGACTTGTACAGAATAAAATATGAATGTCACTCAGTCTGGCTTCCTACTCTGCCCCAGGCTGGTAATGAGCTGGGGTGGTACTGGAGCAGTGGCTGGCTCCGCCGTGTGTGGACCAGTGACCGAGATGCTGGTGGAGCTTCTGCTTTGTGTACCTGTAAGCTTTTTTTTGGCGGGGAGGGCAATATTTGGGGGCAGTTCTATGAAGCAGGCGAATGGTCCAGGTAGTGTCTCATAAGGGCTCCTCCTGCTCTGAGTCTTCATTTTCAAAGAATGTGAAGAATTCAGCAGAACATTTTCCGTTTTTCACCAAGGCTCAGCTTGCAGACAGTGACGTATCCACTTTGAAACACCATAAGCCAGCATTCGTCCTTGGCACCGTGTTGCATCTTACTGTACATCCCTCGGACATGCTGGGGAATCGTTGGCTGTTCATGGTTTTTGACATTGGCCAACCACCTATTGCTGAATGAGATGAATTGAAATCATGACCTGTGAACTGGGATAGTGTGGAATTGATGTTCACAGGCCGAGTAAGCCAGCAGGTACCAAAAAAGACATCTTACACAGGACAGACTTCTGATAGCACGACCCTTGAAATCCCTCGTATTCGCTTTCAGGTGCTTCTGGCCTTGGGAGCTGGCAGGAGCAGGTCGTTCTTGGTGTGTGGAGGTTTGTTTTATTTTCCTCCTGTCCTTCATTTCTTCTTTCTTCCTTCCTTCTTTCATTTTTCTTTTCTTTCCGAAATAAACTCTGAAATTTACTTAGCATACCATATCTGGGACATTTCTACTAGATAGTAGAAAATTAGTTTGTCTGAGGTAAGCTTTCTCATAAAAGCTTTTCGGGCACTAGATAAGATTATCAGTTGAGGTAATTATACCACCTCCAGGTCTTCAAAAGTGAGTCTCATCTAGATCTGCGAGCTATTAAGATAGTATTCGACTTGAAGTCTATGGGATTAACTGGATTTAGGAGAGTTCCTGCCACTCCAGTCATCTCTGATTCTTGAAAGAAAGATTACTTGTAGCCTGTGAGTATTCATGCTTGTGACATGTGTGGTCCTTAGTTTTGAAGCTTCATTCATGTGTTCAGTCAGCAAACATTTACTGAGCACTTTCTACCTGCAGGCCAAATGTCAGGAACTGGTGAAGGAAACAGATAGTGCCTCAACCCTCATGAAGCTTCTGTTCTGTTATGCAACATACAAAAGCTTTTCAAAATCTTTAGTAACGGGACTTCCCTGGTGGTAGAGACGTGGGTTTAATCCCTGGTCAGAGAAGTAAGATCCCACACGCCACAGAGCAGCTGAGTCATGCGCCGCAACCAGAGAAGCCTGTACTCCACAGAAAAGACCCAGCACAGGCAAAATTGGTTTTCAACTCTTCGGTGATTTTCATAGTCTTTGTTGGGCAGCCTGACACTGAGGTATCTTTGTGCATATATATTTGTTTTGGTGAGGTCCAGGGCCCATCTATAGTTGATCTGCTGTGGGTTTTTTTTTTTTTTTTTTTGGCTGCACCTAATAGGCTTTGTTGTATGTTGTTCAGTTGCTCAGTCGTGTTCAACTCTTTGCAACCCCATGGACCGCAGCATGCCAGGCTTCCCTGTCCTTCACTATCTCCCGGAGTTTGCTCAAACTCATGTCCATTGAGTCAGTGATACCATCCAACCATCTCATCCTGTCATTGTCCCCCTGCCCTCAATTCTCTGTCAGCCCCTTGTCCTCCTGCTCTCAATCTTTCCCAGCATCAGCATCTTTTCCAACGAGCAGGGATCTGGATCCCCGACCAGGGATTGAACCTGGGACCACGGCAGTGAAAGCGCTGAGTCCTAACCAGTGGACCCTGCAGAAGTCCCTGGCCTACTCCTTAAAGCAAGGAAGTACTGCCCTCAGCAGTGCTCTGCTGAGAGAC
This sequence comes from Ovis canadensis, assembly GCF_042477335.2. Lineage (NCBI taxonomy): Eukaryota > Metazoa > Chordata > Mammalia > Artiodactyla > Bovidae > Ovis > Ovis canadensis. The sequence continues at coordinate 45,152,135 of NC_091268.1, read as the reverse complement.
AGGGAAGGGGGCTCCTGGGATTAAGAGTCCCTTAGGGTCTGCATGGCACCTGCCACATATCAGAAGACCATGGGGTGTAGTCACCGAGTCTTCAATGATGATGGGAGTGCCGCCTTTTAAAAATAGGTCTTTCTCTCTCTGTGGGAGTAGGATCACTTGAATCCTTTGGGCAAAAATCCACTGATGGGAGCCTGTGGAGGAAACAGACCTGGTAGAGGTGTCTGGTGTGGAGGCCGTGGAGCAGTGAGGTGCCAGGCGCTGGAAAAGCCACATCTAGACAAGACGCGAGACAGCTCAAGGCAGAGGCAATGTGAAGGGAAGAGCCTGGGGCACTGTGGGGATGGCGCCCGGGAGATGGTGAACGCCTGAGAGCACAGTCACCTGGCTTCCTTGGCACTGGGCCAGCCCCGGGCCGTCTCCTCCGGGCCGCTCCTGCAGTCTGGAGACGCAGCAGTGATGTTCTGCCCTGCCAGTGAGATGGAGGTGGACTTGACACCTGGTGTCAAGTTTATGTGGGGCTTCCTGGGTGGTGGTAAAGAACCCCTTTGCCAGTGCAGGAGATGTGAGAGATGGGGATTCGATCCCTGGGTCAGGAAGATCCCCCAGAGGAAGTCGAGGCAACCCACTCCAGTATTCTTGCCTGGAGAATGCCATAGACAGAGGCACCTGGCGGGGTACAGTCCATGGGGTGGCAGAGAGTCACACATGATTGAAGAGACTTGGCATGCAGGCACACACCAGATGTTTACATTTGGGGGGAAAAGGAAAGTGGCTAAAGTAAAGTTGCTTATGTGATGTAGAAAGAAATTTGTAGGAGGTCTTCTGTCTGTGTTCACTTAAAGTTGGCTAATTACTTTCAGGAAGGAATTCCACATGTGAAATGTTGGTGGTCAGTGTGTTATGCTAAGAAATGAAGAGCCTTTTTTTAACGTTCTTTTTTAAATATTCTTTTCATTACGCTTTGCCGTAGGATATTGAATACAGTCTTCCATGCTATAGTAGGACCTTGTTGTTTATCCGTTCTCTGTATAGAAACACCTTTATGTTTGCAAATAGTTACATGACTTTCCCTGAAGAATTGAGTGAGACTGCTTGTACCCCCAGCACGGCTTACAAGGCTGCCTCGCTCGCAGAACCTTCCTTGGCAACTCTGAGCTCTCTCTGTCTTGCGTCAGTTATTCTGTGGCGGTTCGACGTACAGAAACGGCTGTCCTCTTGCTTTCTCTGGGAGGCTGTAAAATGCTGCCCACAGCATGGAAATAATACTCTGAGTCTATGGTGTCTTTCTGGAAGAATACACTCCATTTTCTAGTTCCTTACTGGGCTGACTTTTTCAGAAGGGACTCCCTTGGGAAAATTACAGGTCAACAAGAAGCAGCCCCCACAAGGGATACCATGGGGAAAGGAAAAAGCATCTCAGGGCGTCCCTGCCCCACACCGCGGGTTGTGAGGGGGCTTGGGGAACTGAGGTGTGGGTCCCCATGATAACTACTAGACAGTTCCCTGGTACATTGTTAGTGGCCAAGAATGCTAGTTGCCTTCTAATTTGCATCCTTCCCTTCTTCCTCTGTAATAAAAACTATTGATTTTTAATTGGACAAATGGGCCAACTAAACAGAATAAAGACTAACCTTCAATGGCCTGCCTTGCAGCAAGATGCTGTCCTAGAACTCAGTTCTGACTAATGGGTATTAATGAATTGGTGAAGCGCTGCTTGTAGAGAGTGTCCTTAAAGGGCCAGGAGCAGGCCCATCTAGAATGTGGCCGCAATTGTTGGGACCGCAGCCATGGTCCTGGGCGATGATGTGTTTTTGGGGAACGGAAGGCAATAAAGGCAGATACATCCACATATGTAGGAAGACCCGACGTCCCTGACATTAGAGAGTGCCATTCCAGCCCTAGGCTGCCTGTCGTGGGACTTGTACTTTGAGAGAGCAAACTCTTGTTTAAACCACTGTTATTTTGTCTGTCACTTGCCACCAAAGTGAATCCTAACTGACCTAGCAAGCAAATGACTTTAAAAGGAGCCATCATTGCCCATCCTAAGTGTCTAGCCCTTGGAAGTCATTTCTTATATCCAGCCTCTTGGTTAGTTACACCATCATAGTGGATAACTGGAGTGTGGAAAGGTTCTAGAAGACAAAGGAATAAAATCTCAGACTCACTGGCTAGAAAGTGCTCTCAAACAGCATTTACCAAAATGCTCCTCACAGCCTTGTGCATAATAAAATAATCACTATTAATTAGTCTGTCATGTGGGCAGTCAAACCGTGCTCGCATAGTCACTTCTGGGCTGTGCTAAGCATCACATCCATTGAAGCAGTAGTATTTCCCTCAAAAGGACCCTTAGAAATGGGCTTTCTTTCAGCACTTCCCCAAGTATACAGATAATATTAATAAATTGTGAGCTCTCTGGAGCAGACATGTATGTGTGTGTGTATATGTATATACGTATGTATGTATTGGCTGTTACGCTTAAAGTAGCAAGAAAGGTTTGTCCTGTTACAAGGGGACAGATGACCTCAGGCTATTAGCCACTAACAGACATTTGTACTTTGGGGGAAATGGAAAAAGCACCCCAGGCTTCTTAATTCTACACCGAATACAGAATAAGAAAATTCCTGTGTTTGAAACTTCTCCGCATCATAATCGACCATGCTGTTGTTTAATATAATTATTTTTTCAGTTGATATGAAATGTTCCTCCAAGGAGCCACTGTGAAGAGAGCTGCTGGGACCTCCCTTATGGTCCAGGGGTTAAGACCCCACCCTCCAATGCAGAGATGTAGGTTTGATCCCTGGTCGGGGAGCTGAGATCACATGCCTCACAGCCCAAAACCCAAAACATAAAACAGAAGCAATATTGCAACGAATTCAATAAAGGCTTTAAAAATGATCCATATCTATCTATCTATCTATCTAAAAAGGCTGGCTGCTGCATCTGACATGTGAAGCTGTGGTTGCTCGGACCCATGGTCCAAAAAGAGGCAGGTCAGCCTTCTCCCCAGCAGAATGGGGTTCTGAATGGAAAAATCAGCTCTCCTAACCGTCTTTAAGTCAGAGCATTTTACCGTTGGCTGTAACCTGTGGATGTGATCTGGTCTTGGCCCTTGAAGTTGGGGGAACTCAGGCCCAGGGAATCAAATAGGACCTTCCCCAGGCCACACAAGCCTAGGGCAGCCCAACCTGGAGCTCAGACCTCAGAGCTCCCCGACTATTGTCCTTGTCGTCATACAACCCGGCCTTCCATCTCCAGGACTAGCAAGTAATCACGTTTGGCAACGTACCCACCTTCTTTTTTGTTTGAGTGCTTAAAAAAAAAAAAAAGATGAAATGGTGTCATAAGTGGGTCAGGATGTATTTCTTCTCCCTTACCTTGTTATTTTCATTTGGTAGCAGAGGGTATATCCCCCAGGCTAAAAACTAAAGGAACAGATTGCTCAGCCCCTCATGACTCTGCCCTGGTGGTGGATCATTAATGGTGTAGAAAACGAGGGCCATGTTAGGCAGTGCTGGGTGGGGTGCATGCCTCTTTAAGAGATTTATGTGGAGGTCTGAACTGGGGAGACGGCACAGTGGTACATCATCATGCAGGCGACATCAGAGACTTTCTTCTTCGCTTGGGTGCATTATCATAAAAAGTGATTTAGACTGGAGCTGATTGATGCAAATGGCCCTATGTTCTTTCCTATCATTAGCGGCCTCTTTCAGTGGCCAGAGGCAGTGATTAAAGCTGTCATTTGGAGCTGCTCATTAAAGACAAGCCTCAGAATAGCAAGAGAAAGAGAGGTTGGAGAGGCATATATATACATATAGATGTATGTATGTATATGCGTGTGCATGTATTTTTTTTTTCCTGCCTTAAACGTGCGTCATCTCTTTCCAGACAACCACGGAAATCAAGGCTGTAGAGATATTTCCACCGAGAATATAGAATGCTCTTTTGCAAGTAATATTAGATTTTTGGGAGTGTCACAGTAGATTCTGATGACAGCTTGCCTACATATTATGAAAGGAGATGAGGAGGGTATTGTGGTAGGTGTGTTTTGTGAGAGACTGACCCTGGTGAGAACTCATTAAGTCTCCCTCCTCCCAGGCTGGGGACTTCAGAGGCGGGCCACGGGAGAGCAGAGGGGAGGGCCGCTGGGGGTGGTTGGCCTCAGTAAGTCTCATTGTGACAGTGGTGACCCCAGGGGTGGAGCAGAGGGGTCAGCCGGGAGGTGGCTCTTTGCTGAGTCCAGAGGATGGGTGCCTGGGTGTCAGTCCCGGAGAGGCCAGCACCTGCAGGCCCCCAAACAGGAGAGGAAGGGCCGGGGGGAACAAGGCAGAGATCCATCCGTGCAGGGAGGAAGATTGATCTCAAGGGGCACTTTCCCTGGCTCCTCGGAGTGGCCCTGTCCTGTGCATTCACATCCAGGGATGTGCTCGCTTCAGGCTGGGATTCACGTGGTGCCAACAGGTGACAAAAATTTCTTCAGAGGCATTTTGCCCAGGCTCCAAACGAGCGATGTTATATTAAATACCTAACAGGATGGCAAGGGTGTTGGGTGGCAAGTTGAATATGGGAACGGGGACCGTGGAAGTGAAACCAGCCAAGGGCCACCTTTGATCTTGAAGTAAACCATTTCAGGGTCGGAGACACGACCAGCCCAAAAGACCTGCACATCTTTCCTGGCCAATGGATCCTTTCTCCAGCACTCCTCAGAAATCCCTCTAGGAGAAAAAATAGTAAGAAGTTGTCAATTTAATTTCTCAGTCTAATGATCTGGTCTTATACATAAAAATTTAAATTACTTTTTTTTTCCATGAAAGTGGAGACCAGCATCAGTTCTGCCACCACCACGGTCTCCATGACAACTCCTGAGCGGCGGTGGCTCGTGTCAACGTCACAGTCACAGGTCCTTGAAATGAAGCAGAGGAAAGTTTGAGTTTCTGCTCTGTCATTAGTGAACCCTGCAGGCTACCATGATGGAGCTCAGTGGAGGGCTGGGGGCTTCTTTGGGTGTGGACAGCAGAGATGGGGATGGGCAGGAAGGAAGCATCCCCTGAGGCTCCAGGCAGGGATTGGGCTAGGCTGCAGACAGCGCTGCCTTCTCAGGTTCCAAGCCAGCTTGTTGGCTTGGAAGGTATGGCCTTTGTCCTCCCTTCTGCCACGCACCGCCCCCCCCTCCACCCCCCCCCACCCCAACCCCGGGTCTGGCGCATCCGGGCCTATTAGTACCGACGCTGGGCTGTGATGTTCCTCCCCTCGGGGAGCCGACAGCAGAACTGAACAAAGTCCCTGGTAATCTGTGCTTACAGCCTCCCCCTGGGGAGCAAGCCCGGCCAGCTGGCATCTCATGCTGAGCACTCTCACTTCCCCTGGCAGCCCGGCGGCCTGGCAGGGGCCCAGAGGCCAGCCGGCTGCAGGGCCAGCTCGCACCGGCTCCCCAGGCCACCCAGCCCCAGATCACATGCACTTGAGCGCCGCCTTGCAGGCTGGCTACTGGCTGAACTCACAGCCCAGACATGGCAGCCCATCTGCCTGGGCCTTTCCAGGCCGCCTGCGTGGCTCTCGAGAAATTAAAAACATGAGTGCTGGATGTGAAACCACTGGCTGGCCAGATGTACAGGGGAGTCCTCTAGAACCCTTTCCCTCTTGTTGGTTTTCCCAGGCTCCAGGTCGGTGACACAAGGAGATGTCCTTGTGAGTTCAGCCCCCTGTAGTTGGAAAGGTGTACCCCCCACCTTGGATGACAGGGTGGGCGGCAGGGACGAGGGAGTGTGGATGTGTGTACATGTTAGAAAATGTGTGTGCTCACTCAGTCATGTCTGACTCTTTGCGACCCTCATGGATTGTAGCCCGCCAGGCTCCTCTGTCCCTGGGATTTTCCAGGCAAGAATACTGCAGTGGGTTGCCATTTCCTTCTCCGGGGGATCTTCCTGACCCAGAGATGGAATGCACATCTCCTGTGTCTTCTGCATTGGCAGGTGGATTCTTTACCTCTGGGCCACCCAGGAAGCCCCCTAGAAAATAAATACCTGGAGAGAAAAAAATAAATGGGCAAAAACCTCTTTGGATCTCAGACTTGATGGCTTTCCTACCCAGGCACACCTTCCCAGCACAGTCACTGCCAGATCTAACTTTGGTTGAAGTCAGAATTCCCTCATGTGCACCTGCAGAGAGCCAGGATTCTGAGGGCCCCCTCGGGGAAGCAGTTCCTTCAGGCACTGTCCCGCTCACTAAAGTGCCAGAGATTCTAGAGTTTGCTCGTTGATACGGCTTAGGAGTTGTTAGGCTTTCCCTGCCTAGCCTACCAAAAGTGTGCCCTGCAAGGTTTGTGGCCTTTTTAGGAGGATCGTGCAAAAAGCATCTGGTCTATTTAGAAGCCTTTCAGACACTGTGTGGCCCTCAGGTGGCATAGGCAGAGGTCAGCTAGGCTGTTTTAACCAGGTGTACAGCCTGTCTTGATAAGACTGGGGACAAGGCCTAAAGGCAGTGTGTTCTGTCCTTCAAGTTTTATTTTACCAGGAAGTATTTAATGGAGGGATCATTAAACTCAGGAAGAAAAAAAGACCTGAGTGAAATGGCTTCTGTCCATCTTCAAGCTTTTCCCTGTTTGCTCACCTGAGTCCACTGAGAAGAAGTGTGAACAGCAGTCGTGCTCATGGCTGCCCTTCAGCAGGCATGCTCTCTGTGCCAGACGCTGTGCCCAACTCCTGACGCCGTGTTTTGTGCCTTCTAAAGGCAGGCTTGGAGGGAACAGCCTCAGCCCCAGGCAGGCGAGGACACTTGACTCAGGGTCTTCTCAGCATCACGCAACTACTTTGCAGAGGAGCCAGGACCTAACTCAGGTGCCAGCCTGAAGGCCACTCTCTTACCCAGGGCTGATCAGTGAGGTACCCTTTGGCTCTGATAACTATCTGATGGGGCCTTGTGGCTGCCCAGGGGCACCATGTGGGCTCAGTGGAGGTGTGAAGGACGGCAGCTCTCATCTTGCATTTGTGGTGTGATGAGCTGACGACCCGAGGCTCCTCAAAGGCAAGCCCAGGTCTGCTCCCTCATCCTGCGGAGCCCCCTGGGTCTTGCATGAGGCCCTGCACATTGGTCTGCTCAATGCATCATTACCACTCAAAAAAGTGAACAAGCAAGTGGTCAAGGTTAAAGTCACAAGTCTTTAAGTAAACGTGCTCGCTGAACCCAAAGATATTTTCCTCGCAGAAGGGGGTAAAATGAATTTTTTTTTTTGAGATTGGAGAAACTTGATTGTGTTTTTAGGTTGAGTCGAAATTATTGGAGAGGGAATAAGGGATTACTGATGGAACAAGGTCCCCAAGGAGGTCTTAAGGGACAGAATTAAGAACAGAGGAGAATTTTTAGTAGCAGAAGGAGGACACTTGCTCCTTAGAGACAAGAGGTGAAAAGGAGAAAGAAGGATCCAGTCAGTAGTCCTGGCCTTTGTGTTGCTCAGAAGTGCATTTAGCTGCAAGTAATAGGAAGCTTGACCAGCAGCATCTGAAACAACTTAGAATTTCTTTTTCTCACCTTGTTAAAAAAAAAAAAAAAAAACTACAGAGAGGCTGGCGCTGTCATTGGTCCCACGGCTCAGCGTACGGACCAGCACCTTCAGGACTTTCTCAGCCTGTCCCTCATGGCTTCACTCTGGCTGTTGCAACTCCTGGCGTTACATCTGCATTCAAGGAAGAGTCTTTGTTACCCTTTTTTTTAATCTGCAAAGGAAGAACATCCCTGCCAACTTCTTCTTTGATCTCTCTTGTTGTGAAATCGACTTTAGCAGAAATTTATGTACTGTTCTTTGCTTTCTCCACACCCACCACCAGAGGAAATTTAACCATTATGCATAACAGAGGATTTACTTTTCATGTAAAAGCGGCTCTTTATGTCCAATATCTCCATTTTAAATGCTTGTCTTTCTGCTTCAGATCTCTGGGAAGTTTATTGCAACAACTTGGAAAATGGGCAAACAAACCAAAGCCAAAATAACTGCATGTAAGGGTTATGAAGAGCCTTCAAAGGAAGCCCTGAGACAGGCGAGTGGGCATCCTTTCCTGCCTCTCAAAGCAGCCTTTGAGCACCTACCAACACTCCGATTGCTGGTTCCAATTCCATCCTTACAGGCTGAGAGAACAAGGCATTAACTAGTCTAGCAGGGACCAGAGATGGGCCCAGGAGGCCTCAGGAGAAGCCAGGCAGTTGCCCGGGTTTCTGTCTCTCTGGGCAAGTCGCCTTGCCTCGAGGGAGCTGTAGAGGGTGTGGGGCTGGCGGGTCTTGGAGGACCCTCTCAGCTCCTGACTTCCTCTCTAACCTTCTGTGATTTCAGAGGCCCCAAGGGACCGCAGAGGTGGCCCTGGCCCCACTCCAGCAGCATCTCCCTCGAGGGGTCAGCCTCCTGGGTTGTACCAAGCATCTCGGTTTGTTCCTTCATTGTCCCCTGACCCTCATTAACCAAGAGGAGAAACCAGTTCCAAAAAGGCCTGTTTGCCCCATATTGTCTGTTTCATATCCGCAGAGCACGCTGTGCCCTATTCAGAATTAAACTGTGACCGCTAAACTCATCTGTGTCAGGGGCCTTATTCAAAACCTGCTTTCCCAGCAAAGCAGGGCCAGTGGATTAGTATCCACCCCCCGCCCCATGCTCGGTGGAGTGGTTCTCATCTTTAATTCTCATTTTTAATGCCTTTGGCAAGAGACAGAGATAGGAAGAGAGAAGGGAAGACAGAGAGACAGAGAGCAAGGGAAAAAAAGAAAGACACAAAAGACGAGCGAGAGTGGAAGGAAGGCGCGGGAACCGCAGCATGTTTTGTTGGAACGCCGGCACTGCCTTTATCAGGATCACCAGAGGGAGAGCGGGGTTTGATCCTGTTCTCCGCTGGGAACCAAAAAGGCTTTATTGTACCGTTTCTAACATCTCACAGTTAAGATCAGAACAATGCGCCCTGTGTGTGCATACACACCGTGCGTGTGTGTGTGTGTGTATGTGTGTGTGTGCGCGCGCCTAAGGACAGTCTTCTATTTGGGACCCGCCCTGTTTTCAAAGCACGGCTGATCCGGTGGACCTGAGGCTTTCTTTTAAAGGCCAGATGCAGAAAACACCAGGCTCTCTATGGGTCTCCCTTTCTAGCAGACTTTTTTTTTTCCCCTCCCTTGCCCTGACTTGGATCAGCGGGATTCACTCCTGTCAAACAAATTACAGCATCTATGAAATGGGGATATCGACATGTGTGACTTGATCCGTTTTAATAGGGACCCTGTGGGAGTTTCCTCCCGGCCCCACTGAGCTTTGTGTTCTTTCTGGAACGGCCGGAGGACGCTGTGGGCTTTAACCCTTCGCGGACAGCGGGTTGCCAGCCTCCTGTGTGCGCGCTGCTGCCTTTTTCTCCCCAGCCATTGTCTGGGGAGTGCATGCAGCCTGGCATCCACTTCATGCTTATTATCTCACAGGAGATGAGCTCACCCCAGGAGGAGGGGGAGAGAGCTGTGTTTTGAACCAGATCTTTTGATTTCCTATCTTCCCTCTTCCCTCTAAAATAATTAGAAGTGCTGGTCAAGGTAAAGGGGGAAAAAAAAAAAGGAGTAGCCAAGAGGGGGAAAATAAAAATAATAATGTGTAACCCTGGCATCTTGTTTTCAAGAGGCTATTGTCCTGGCTGCTATTTGACCCTTATGGAATCATTAGCCTTTGAGCAGAGTCAGGCGGGCAGTTGGCGAGGCGCCCTCCTGTTTGGAGAAAATGACCCCGAGCAAGTAGAAGAGGGAATTCGCCGATGTCCTGTTTTATGACTTTCTCCCCTTCCCCAACTCATGCTGCTCATGGAGGCGTCTCGGGTGCTTCCTTAGAGGTGGGCTCGCCCCCAGGGCCCACTGGCCCTGAGGGGTGCTTGGGTTCCAGCTCAGAGCTGGGAGGCAGAAGGGACACTGAAGACAGTGGCAGAGGCCGCCCAGCGCCATCCCCACCTAGCGCCCCATGCCCTGCCAGCCTCTTAGCAGCGGCCCTGTCACCTGCTCTCGTGGATGGGAGCGCCTGGGCCGAGGGCAGGAACGTGGCCTCCTTTGAGCTCTTTCTCTCCTGAGCACATGGCTCTGGTGTGCCTCAGTTTACGGAAGAGACACTCCTGGGAGATGGCCCGGAGAATAGAGCTGCTGGCAGATGGAGTCCTATATCCCATAGAAGCACACTGTTTGTTGTTCAGTCGCTAAGTTGTGTCTGACTCTTTGCAACCCTATGAACTGCAGCACACCAGGCTTCCCTGCCCTTCACTATCTCTTGGAGTTTGCTCAGACTCATGTCCATCGAGTCAGTGATGCCATCCAGCCATCTCAACCTCTGTTGCCCCCTTCTCCTCCCGCCCTCAATCTTTCCCAGCATCAGGGTCTTTTCCAGTGAGTCAGCTCTTCACATCAGGTGGCCAAAGGATTGGACCTTTGAAGTCAGCATCAGTCCTTCCAATGAATATTCAAGGTTGATTTCCTATAGGATTGACTGATTTGATCTCCTTGCAGTCCAAGGGCCTCTCTAGGGTCTTCTCCAGTACCACAGTTCAAAACCATCAATTCTTCAGCCCTCACCCTTCTTTATGGTTTAGAGTTGGTCAAAGTGAAGCCGAAAGCATAAGATACCTCTCTACTAACTGGTCTGGGAACCTGGGCTCACAGTCCTACAAAGTGAGACGTCCTTCCACATCTCACAGCCCCACCCCTGACTCCCCTGCTCCGGAAGCCCGTTGCCTGAGACACACTTTCTGTGGTCAAGGCCCTGGGCTTCTACAGGGCTGGACATGCCTTGGCTGCTTCCCTATGATGGTCCTGAATCTTGACCCTCGAGGCCCCTAGGAGTGTGCCATGGCTTTTCCACCCTTTTCATTCATTCCATTTCAGCTCCAGGCACAGCTTCTAGGAGCCTTCGGATAGCACATCTGTCGCTAATTTCCCTTGAGGGAGAGGAACTCCACTGGGCTCCATTGCCTCATGCTTGCTGGCTAGCACTGCTTCATGGCCTCTGTTGTTTTTGTTCTTTGCTGCTCATCCTTTCCAGCATTGAGCAAAGAGGCAGTGAGGGAAAGGGTGAAGGCTTGCCCGCAGGGTGGCCTCTGCCGTGCCCAGGTGCCTGACGACTGGGAGTTCTCCTTTCTCCCACGTCTCAAGCGTTTGGTCACCACAGAACGATCATCTCACAGGGGAGGTGACTTGCCACCTGCCCCATTGTTGACTCCTCTGAAAACTGAGCCCAGTTCTTTCCAAGTTATACCCATCAATTGTCTCTTCATTTGCAGGTTTCTCCAGATGAACCCAAAGTGTAACCCAAAGGACCGCCCTTGCCTTCCTTATAGTCCCATTAGTTTTTCTAAGTTTTTTGTCTTGCATCAGATTTGGTTTTCAGAAAAGAGGGACAAGGGACCACTCCTCATGGAGGGATATTATTAGGCTGAGAACCCTAGTCTGACAAAAATGTTTAGCTGCGATTCTGTTTAGACCGATGCTGATGTCTGAACTAGAGCAGAGCAAAGGCAGAGATGACAGAAGCAGGCCTAGCACGCGCCGTGGCAGACGTGGCAGACGGCTTCAGAGATGTGCTGGGCGTCGCATGCTGCTGAGGCTGACTTGAAAGTGTTAGTCACTCAGTCGTGTCCGACTCTTTGCTATCCCACGTACCGTAGCCCACCAGGCTTCTCTGTCCATGGGATTCTCCAGGCAAGAATAGTGGAATGGGTAGCCATTCCCTTCTTCAGGGGATCTTTCCGACCCAGGGATCAAACCCAGTTCTCCTGCACTGCAGGCAGATATTCTTTTCTGTTTGAGCTACCTCGAGAATAGGCTTTTTAAAGACGTGTTCAGACTGAGTTCTTCAGGCTAACCTTGGAGTGGAAGCTTCCAGGCAACTTCATTTCTCTGTGGTCTCTCCCGAAATCCCTTTTCTCTGAGTTCTTGTTAAGTTCATCTTTGGCCTGTATTGCCCTGGGCCCCAAGGGGCTGCCATAGGCCTCTGTTCCTGAATTCTCACCCCATCCCGCCACGGGACCTGGGCTTCTTTGGGTTCGTGCCCTGGGTGTTTGTTGGGCAGCGCATTCTTGCCAAGCAGAACATGGTGTTCAGCCAGATCCCGTAGTGCTCGTCGTCCCCACGGCTACAGCTCAGGCCCGGGTCCGCCTGCCCTCCCGCTAACTCCCAGCTTTCCTTGGAATCACAGCTCCCTCCAGTTCAGTCACCCAGCTTCTCGTCTATAATCCCTTCGTTCACTCTTGCCAAGAAAGTTCTTCAGTAATCCAGAGTCATATTGGTTATTATATATGAGACTAGAAAAAGGTTTATAAGGTTTTTCCCCCTGAAATCAGCTTTAATGCATTATGACAAAACTTAACTCACATTTCTAAACATTTTGTGTAGCGGTCGTGCGCTTTCAACATACGGAGAAATGGATCCAGAGCCGTTGGCAGCTTTCACGCGTCTTTCTCTGGCCTTTCTCTTTGCAGACCGAAGTCAGCTAACGGCCAGACTTCACCAGAATCATTGGCCATGGATACTCTTGCGAAGGCTGAGTTTTATTAGCGCTCCAAGAGTCAGGGGGAGGCCAAAACGAGCTCCAGACATGGCAGATCTTAATCGCGAGTGTTGAAAACAGAGATGTGTTTTATTCTTGACCACTAAGGTGGGAGTTAATTACCACATGCGGATGAACTCTCTGGTGCCCTCCTGCCTCAGCAATTAGGAAGAGAGCTTGTGTGCCTGGTGGGGCTTTACGACTGGGGATTATATGGGAATTAGGAGTGACTTTGGGGAGGCATTTGGGCCCCATAGTTACCCAATACCAGAATGGCCCAACCTCCGGTTTGTCAAAACCTCAACTGTTGTGTTTGGCAAACGTTCTCCAAAGTGTGTTTGGTCAGTACTAAATAGTTTCATTGAGCAGACCAGTTTACTCAAGTGCCTGGGAGAAGTCTTTGGTTTCTGACTTCTCCTATGAGGCCCTCAAGAGCGTCCTTGAGATTTATCTACAGCCATGGTGGGGTATGAGCAATGCCTGTTAGGAAACTTTGCAAACCAGTTCTGAGATGTGGATCTTCAGGCTTGCTCTGTCTAGCCCGTGGCCACTAGTCATGTGTGGCTATTTAAGTTAAATTAATTAACATTAAATGGTTCAGTCACTCAGTCATGTCCGACTCTTTGTGACCCCATGGACTGTAGCACGCCAGGCTTGCCTGTCCATCACCAACTCCCAGAGCTTGTTCAAACTCATGTCCATCGAGTCAGTGATGCCATCCAGCCATCTCATCCTCTGTCATCCCCTTCTCCTCCTGCCTTCAGTCTTTCCCAGTATCAGGGTCTTTTCCAGTGAGTCAGTACTTTGCATCAGGTGGCCAAAGTATTGGAGTTTCAGCTTCAGCATCAGTCCTTCCAATGAATATTCAGGACTGATTTCCTTTAGGATGGACTGGTTGGATCTCCTTGCTGTCCAAGGGACTCTGAAGAATCTTCTCCATCACCAGAGTTTAAAAGCATCAATTCTTTGACGCTCAGCTTTCTTTATAGTCCAGCTCTCACATTCGTACATGATTACAGGAAAGAACATTAAATAAAATCTAAACGGCAGTTACTCAGTGAAGTACATCCTGATAGCCACATGTGTCTAGTGGCTGCTCTATCAGACAGTGCAGATAGGGACTGTTTTCTTTGTTTTTGGCTGCACTGAGCCTTCATGGCTTTGCATGGGCTTTCTCTAGTTGCAGCAAGCAGGGGGCACTCTTCTTGGTGGTGTACAGGCTTCTCATTGCAGTGGCTTCTCTCGTTGCGGAGCACAGACTCGAGATTTGCAGGCTTCAGCAGTTGCAGCACATGGGCTCAGTAGTTACTGTTTGCAGGCTCAGTTGCTCTACATGTGGAGTCTTCCCCGACCAGGAATCAAACCCGTGTCTCCTGCCTTGGTGGCAGATTCTTATCCGCTGTGCCACCTGGGACCATTTTCATCATCACGGGTAATTCTTTTGACCATCAGCATTCTAAAGTCTCAGCATGTCAACTGTGCGGGGGTCCGTGGACCCAGAGCCATTCACGGAGGCACCTGGGGGCTTTCCTGAAGGACCTTCATCGCTGGTCTCCATGGGCAGTGGGAGGAGGGCTGGCCGGGCTTTCAGCGTTGCCTCTACTCAGGATGTCATCCGTCCTGGGCGTCTGGAGCGTGAGGGTCAGCAGCGTCTGAGCACCATCCTGGGGGTTCTCGCCAGCGCTTCCTGAAGTCGGTGAGAGAGCAGCTCTGTTCGTGGCAGGTCAGCAGGGGCTCTACTCCCTCCCCGAGGTGATGCCCAGGAAAGCACAGGCTTAGAGGGCAGTGGCTTATCTTCCTTAGTTGAATTATCTTTGATAGATCCTACTTTAATGTTTATCCCTTGGACTTACTGATAATTTTCAAAAGCCAAGGTGGTGATAACATGTGTCTGCTATGAAGACAGGGGCCATCCATGCAAGGTACTGTGGACCAGTCAGGATGTTAGCATCTCCCTGGGAGAACCATGGACGTCTCTCCCACTGGGGAGTGCAGGTTACCTGATCCTGTCTTTCCCTTCTGCCCCATCTTCTGGAAAGGCCAGAGTTAAATTCGGTGCTTGGTCTCATGGTTCTGTATTTTTTTGTTTTTTGGTTTTTTTAGCCTTTTTAAAAATTGGAGTATAAGAGGAATGGCAACCCACTCCAGTAGTCTGGCCTGGAGAATTCCAGGGGCAAGAGGAGCCTGGTGGGCTACAGTCCATGGGGTGGCAGAAGAGTCCAGACAGGACTAAGCGCCTGACACTTGCCCTTCATAATTGCTTAACAACGCTGTGTTAGTTTCTGCCGTACAATGTGAATCAGTTATATGTATCGTATATCCCCTCCCTCCTGAGCCTTCCTCCCACCCCCATCCCACGCTTCTGGGTCATCACAGAGCAGCAAGCAGAGCTCCCTGCGCTGCACAGCAGCTTCCCACTAGTTCTCAGTTTTACACTTGGAGACGTATGTATGTCGATGCTACCCTCCCCTCCCCCAACCCCGCATCCACAGTGTCTGTTCTCTCCGTCTGCATTTCTGTTCCTGCCCTGCAAATAGGTTTTGATTTCTCTTCCTTAATCAGATTTTGACTTTCTGTTTCAATTTTAATACCTTTTATGTGTATCTGTTCATTTTAATTCTCATTAAACTCTTTCCTGAAGGAGATGGAGTGTAAACAAATGAACGCAGATTCTCTCACCTGGTCCGCACACTTGGTATTTCTGGCTTTAAGGTGCTCCCTGTGCCAGCCCAGCCCTGTCCTCCGTGTCACACTCTCGCTTTTCCGTGTAGCACACTGCTGAGCACGTGCTGACGGGAGTGACGCCATGGAGCAGAGGAACACTGCCAGGCGTGGGAAGACATCACACGGAAAACCGAGGGAGGAGGGTCACCTCTCAGATTCAGTCAGATGACAAGAGGCAGCACTGGCCTCCCTGGGGTGTAGAGATAGGAAGGAATTTGAATAATTATCATCATTATCATCACCACATTCATTAAACCCCATCTGCACATGGCACTGTGCAAGTCCCTGCAGGTTATTTCTCTGCCAGTGAGAGAGAATGTGGTCCAGCAGGGAGGACAAGCTAAGCCTCAGCTCTCCCCTGCTCACCGGCTTCCTTCCAAGGCTGTTTCTGACCCTCCATGTGAAAGGATTTACCACTAAAGTTAAGCACATGACCGGCTATGCTCTTGGGACATAGATCTCTGTGGCCCTTGACTTCTAAGTTTCTTTCACATCCGAGGACCCTGGACTTCCCTTTATAGCCTTAACCACAGTGGCAGGTGGGGACTTCAGTGCATGATGCATTCGAGCATGATGCATGTCCTGTGTTCCATCAGGCCAGGGGTCATCTCCATCTCCTGCATCCCGGGCCTGTGGAGCTCACCACCGTGTGAACTCATCATACGTGTTTGAAACATATGTATATCAACAGACGGAAGGAAGGAATGAGCATCCAGTGTGACTTGAGAGTGGCTTCCGGACTTAGAGCTGTTAGTGCCACTCTTTCCTCCACCAGTCCAGCATCTTGAGTTTCACAGACTGCTTGGCCATCACAGACCTGCCGTGGAGGGACAGCCTTACACAGAGCACTTATCACTGGAACTTACATGACAGGCTCGTGAATGTTCTTTTGCTGTCAAGTTTCATTGTGGTTTGATCTAAAATATTGCAAGCTCCTCAAGGATAAGAACTAAGTCTTACTCCTGTGTATTTCCTGTGAGTGTTTTGTATCACTCACTCACAAAGCATTTGCGGACTGAACCGGTGAGATGCTGGGGGGTGAGGTGCAAAGTCGCAGCGGCCCTCTGCCCAGACACTCAACAACGGGTGCTCACTCATGCTGAGAAAGTGACGCAGATAGGCCATGTACAGTATTGACTGAAGATAGGCAGGTAACCCTGAGCAGATCCAAATTTGTGTGTAAAAATATATTTTAAATGGGAGTTTTAGGTTAATATGGGATTGGTTAGGTCATTATTTTTCAACTCTAAAATCATCTGGAGAGCTTCTGAAAGGTATTGATGACTCTGTGTGATCCCATGGACCCCTCTGTCCATGGGAGTCTCCAAGGCAAGAATACTGGAGTGGCTTGCCATTCCTTTCTCCAGGGGATCTTCCCGACCCAGGGATCAAACCCACGTTTCTTATGTCTCCTGCATTAGCAGGTGGGTTCTTCACCACTGGCGCCACCTGGGAGGAAGTCCATTGATGACTCGATTCCACCATGTAAAAAAGTAATCTCTGGGGCTAGATACCGAGCAGCAACGAAATACATTTTTTAGAAATACTTCAAATTTTTTAAACCTGTTTTATTATTATTTTAAATATTTCTTTCTTTCTTTGGCTGCATCAGGTCTTGGTTGCAACACACGGCATCTTCACTGTGGCGTGCGGGCTTCTCTAGTTGTGGCGAGTGGGTTTAGTTGCCCCATGGCATGTGGGATGTTAGTTCCCTGACCAGGAATCGAATCCACGTCTCCTGAATTGCACGGTGGATTCTAAACCCTGAAGCACCAGGGAAGTCCCACTGCTGATATGTTTTAATGTGCAAAGCTAGTTGAGAACTTGGAGAAGGAAATGACAGCCCACTCCAGTGTTCCTGCTTGGAGAATCCCAAGGACGGGGGAGCCTGGTGGGCTGCCGCCTACGGGGTCACACAGAGTCAGACACGACTGAAGTGACTTAGCAGTTGAGAACTACTGACCTAGGCTTCGGGTATGGGTCAGTCCTGGCTCATTATTCCATCCCTGCCAACAGCCAATCGCAGTGTGCTTTGGTAACTGCCCTGGTTCAGAGAGAGTGGAGTTGGCACCTTATGGTGTAGCATTAGCTCCTGTTCTACCGCCTCCGCATCCCATTCCAAGCACAGCGTGTAGCCTCAATGCCTAGCCTTGGCAGGGATCGCATAAGGCACTGGGAAAGAAAGGTTGCTTTCATCTCAGGCATGCCTATCCAGTCATTAGAAATGTATTCAGCATCTACTCTGTACTCAGTGGAAGAAAAGACAGCTCATTTCTGAGCTGTGCAGTCAGGGTTGGGTAAGAACAGTCAGGATGTTATGGGAGCTTCTGAGGAAGGGTCCCAAGTCCTGCCTGACGTCATCAGAAGAGGCTCTCTGGAGGAAATGATGATAGAGCTGAGTTCTGAAAGCTGCAGAGACATTTGCCAGGGTGCTTTCTCCCTTGCTCTTCGCCTGGCCGAGGGAAGAGAGGGGGCATGCAGTGGAAAGGGGAGAAGGGAGCACGCTGACCTAACCATGCGCGGTCGTGGTGTTGGAGCGTGGGCAGCCATACACTGGGAGCTGCGGGTTGGGTGGGGCAGCGTCAAGAGGAAGCCTGGGGAGTTAGGCTCAGGCCAGGCCACAGACCCGCTCCTTGTGTTCTGGGGCAGGGCAGATTGACCAAGAAAGAGGCTGTGGAAGCTCAAGCTGGAAGACCTCTCACTGTCTAGGCCCCTTCTGA
Organism: Ovis canadensis; assembly: GCF_042477335.2. NCBI lineage: Eukaryota > Metazoa > Chordata > Mammalia > Artiodactyla > Bovidae > Ovis > Ovis canadensis. Next base: position 45,134,156 of record NC_091268.1, on the reverse strand, counting down.
GCCCCTGCCGGGCCTCCAGCAGTGTCTTTGTGTGGCTTTGTTACTTTTTGTTCCTATATATCAGTTCAGTTCAGTCGCTCAGTCATGTCCAACTCTTTGCAACCCCATGAATCACAGCACACCAGGCCTCCCTGTCCATCAACAACTCCTGGAGTTCACTCAAACTCACCTCCATCGAGTCGGTGATGCCATCCAGCCATCTCATCCTCTGTTGTCCCCTTCTCCTCCTCCTCCCCCCCCCCCCCAGTCCTTCCCAGCGTCAGGGTCTTTTCCAGTGAGTCAACTCTTCCCATGAGGTGGCCAAAATATTGGAGTTTCAGCTTTAGCGTCAGTCCTTCCAGTGAACACCCAGGGCTGATCTCCTTTAGCATGGACTGGTTGGATCTCCTTGCAGTCCAAGGGACTCTCAAGAGTCTTCTCCAACACCACAGTTCAAAAGCATCAATTCTTCATATATGGTAAATCTTTATAATAATTTTATATCTTGCATTAAATTTGTATCTGATCTGGGCACCCCATATTATATAAGCTTGCTGCTGCTGCTCAGTCACTTCAGTTGTGTCCAACTCTGTGCCACCCCATAGACGGCAGCCGACCAGGCTCCCCCATCCCTGGGATTCTCCAGGCAAGATCACTGGAGTGGGTTGCCATTTCCTTCTCCAATGCACAAAAGTGAAAGTGAAGTTGCTCAGTCATGTCCATCTCTTAGCTACCTCGTGGACTGCAGCCTACCAGGCTCCTCCGTCCATGGGAGTTTCCAGGCAAGAGTACTGGAGTGGGTTGCCATTGCCTTCTCCAATTATATAAGCTTGGAGCCCTGCAAAACTGGACCTGAAGCTTAAGGAACTTAGGATTCTCCTGAAATTTACAGGACTTGTGGATGCAGCGGGCTGCCATGAGTTTTAATTGGAATTATTATCTCCCCACTGGGACACTGTGAAAGAGTATACTATTCCTAGTTATCTCCACCACCACCCCCCCGCCCCACCCAGGAGATAATTCATTCACTAGAATTTTCCCAGGCAAAAACGAGTATATGGAAACTCTCATCTCAGCCCACTTAGTCACCTTGAGAAGCGGTTAGCAGAGGTCAGGCTGGAGCAGGAGACAGGTTAAGAAGCCGTGATAGCCAGGTGAGGTGATGGGGTCTGAGCTAAGATATGGCAGAGAAGGTGGGCACAAGGACATGCAAGATGGGTGGCAGGGATGAAGGAAGAGGAGGGGTCTAGGCCCAAAGATGGCCTGGGGCGCACAAGGAGGCAGGTGTTGGGGGCCGGGCAGTGATGCCATTTGGGTACAAGGGAATGCCAGCAGGAGAGCCAGAGGAGGGAGGTGCTCCTCTGAGAGCCCAGGTCCCAGTGGCAGCTCACGTCCGTGCTGAGGGAGTCAAGTTGGCTGGGCTCCCATAGACATCACCCACTGTCAACGCCAGAGAAGGAAACGCCCCGAAGAAGAGGTCGGGCTGCAGGGTGCATGGCTCAGTGTAAAAGCCACCTCTCTTTTAAAACACAGCTAAAAACCTGCCCTGCCTTCCTCCGGGCAGCCAAAGCATCCGTATGGCCTCTCGCCATCCCCTCCATAGTCTGAGCAGAAATAGCACCACTTGCATCATAGCGGCTGGTGGCTGCTGGGGCTCCCTGGGCCCCCCTGAGCCCTGACCTAGGAACTGACCCCCGATTCCCTTGAAGCTAATTTTCATCAGCATCAGCTTCTCGGTCTCATCAGCCCCGTCAAATTCCACATCGGCTAAGGGTTCTTGAGTTTGTTTGTTTCTTAAGCTCTAGGTCTGTACTTTGGACAGGAAATGGTCCTTTAGCCCCTGCTCTCATACTTAAATAAAAATGCTCTCATGTTCTCCTTGATATATTTGCTTATTGGATTTGTTTAATGAAATATGGATTTATCCCATAAATATTGGAGTTGGTGTAGTCCATATTTCAATTAATGGATCATTTATGTGTCATGCTAACTTTGTAATTACTGAAATGTAGAAATATAGTGGGTTGAAATGAGTTTCTCGTCTTCTTGGCATTCCTGCCCCCCATCCAACCATGCCTGAAGAGCTTGGATCCGTGAACAGGAAGGATTGATATGAAGCAGCAGTGGGGGTGGGGGGTGCAGTTCAAAGGGGCAGGGGACTGAGAAAAGCCAGCCCCGTGCGCTTGGCGTGGAGATCTGTGCTGTGCGCGTGCTCTGAGGTCCCTTAAACAGCCCCGGCCACTGTCCTCAGAGGGGCGGTGAGCTGGGCTCTGGCCGGGTGCCTGGTCATCAGTCTGCTGAGCAACCCGCAGCCCTATCTTCATCTCAGTTGTAAAGCACAGTCTCTTCCCCTCTTTGCCAAATCTTGGTCCTAAAGGGCCCTGAATATACAGAAATACAGATTTCTCACTACGCCCTCCTTCCAGGAATCCACTGGAAACCCTCAACCAGGCCTGTGAGGTGGAAGAGGAGTAAATGCTCGACTCCATCCCTACGAACCAGGCCTGTCGCTTTAACTGGCTCCTTCCTCAACCAGTGGGTGCCGCCCTGAGGACACCCTGGTGAACACCTCTCTTTCTCCCCGCTGTGTCTCTCTTTCTCTCCTGCTCTCTCCCGCCTGCCATTTGCTGACCAGAAAAATCTGGCTGGAGAGGCCCATGCCGCGAGCACGTCACATCCATCATTCTATCAGAATACATCCAAGGGCGGGGAGGCATTGTTCTCGGAACGGGCTGAGCCGGAGCCGGAGCCGAAATCCTGAAGTCAGCCGTGCCTTTGAGCCGCCTCTAACAGCGCCCTTTGGAGACCCATTTCATACAAAATTTGAAGCCTGTGTTTATTGCCCATTAAAGCAACCTTTATTTTATGGCAAATGTTGCAGTAATTGCCTTTTACGAAGAGCACTTTGTAACACACATGCACAGTTGAAAGAAAACCACTCTGGTATTGTCTATCGGGACTTAATGGCGCAATTAATTTTACTCCATCTGTTCCTGAGACTTTAAAGGAAAATGGATTTTTTTTTTGAGCGCACTTTAATGAAGAAGATAAAGCGGCCCGGCTGGTGTCCCACAGGCTCGGCGCAGTAACTTCAGATTATTGCTCAGTCTGTCAGAATGGGCTGCTTCCCTCAGCAGCAGCCACAGCCAGCAACGCGCTCTGGCCCCTCGCCGCGCCATTCCTGATGACAAACTGCCAGCCGGCTCCCACAAAAGCACGATTAAAATGTCAGCACAGGATGACGAAGGGGCCAAGAGGGTCCTCGGAGACAAACTGTGTTCAGTATGAGTTAATACTTTACAGCAGGGCTGGGCCGGCTGGCTGCTGGCTGCTGGCGGCCTGGCCTCGGGAGCGCCCTCCGCCTCCCACAGCCCCAGGGAGGCCCAGCCCCTGCAGGGACCCTCGGATCAGGGCACTTGGAGGCCCTCAGTGGGGGGGACCCTGGGAGAGGGGATGGCGCAAACTTGGGATGTGGCATGCACAACGCCGTGCCAGCCCTGCCCCCAGTGCCACGGGTTCTGTCGCCGATGTCCACTGGGGACCGTCTCGGGGACCACGAGGGCGGCTGTGAAAACGCTCCTCATAAAGAAGGGCTCATGCAGAAAGATCTCACCCCTGCTTCTTCATCCGGTGTCCTGAGCCTCGGCCTCTGCACACAGGGCGGGGCCACAGTGAGGGTTCAGCGGCACTGTGTCTTTTCATCAGCCTGACAACTGCTGCCTGACAGCATCTGCTCAACCCCTGGACCCGGGGCGGCTAACTCGCCTGGGGGCGGGGCGCGCTCCGTCTCCCTGGCTCAGGTCCCCGGCATCCCCTGGTTCGGGGGTGTCCATGCGGGTGAGTGCCTGGGAGTGAGGCGGTGATGAAAAGGACAAGGAGATCTGCATCCCTGGCCTCCTGCGGAGACCCGATCTGCCGTCCTAGTGGGCAGCAGGTGCGCGTGCCTGCCATTGTCCCTAATGGTTATTACCAGTGATAAGCAGGACAAATGGGAGGTCATCTCTCCCGCCGGCAGGTCAGAGGGGGCTGGATTTAGAGCCCCCAGGAGACGAGGAAATTAGATGGTTGGTGTCCACAGTGGGGGCTGTCACCAACTCCGGGCTCCAGTGATACTGGAAAGGAGGGGGTGGTGGGAGTCTAGGCAAATGTGATTCATATCGTCTTGTCATACTTGGGCACTGTCAAGAGACCCACTGTCGGAAGTCCTCAGGGTGGGCACCAGCAGGGAAACGGGGGCCGGCAGGGCGTCCCAGTGTGGGGCAACCCGGGATTTCGTTTCCTCTTGGTCCATAGGATGAGCTGAGATTTCACAAAAGAGAGACGAAGGAGGCCTGCTGGTTTCTAATCAGCCCCTGGGCCTGTGTCCATTCACGCTGGCACCCAGTGGAGGTGCACTTCCTAGCTTCCTGAGCCTGCTCTCTGCCCTCCTCAGACCCTTCCCGCACTCTCCCCCAAGCTTGCTCTGGGACCGCTGTTGTCCAGAACGTCTGCCTACCACTGAGCAAAGTCAAGTGCGCTGGTCCCCCTTGATCTGAGGTTCTGACTCTCTCCTGCCCTCTTCCCACATCTAGCATGTTCCCCTCCCTCCTAGCCTGTCTCCCCCTCCCTTCATCCACTTCCCATTCCATCCATCATCCCTCTTCTCTCCTAAGAGTGCTCTCTAAATCCTATTGCCTTTTTATGTCTCTCTTGGGTTCTTCCTCCTGCCCTCTCCTAGAGCAGTTTTCCTGTGTTTTGAGCATCTCACGGCTCACGCCAGTAATAGCCTCATAATAGCCACAATTGGCTTTTACGGAGCAAGCAGCCTTCTGGGCTACCAAGGACGCACGGCCCCGTCGGTGACCCCAGACACACCACCTTCGAGCAAAAGTGTCCCCCTGCCCCTGCCAACAGCTTTGCCACGAGCCAGGCCACATGTTCAGCCTTCTGCATTTATGTTTTATGATGTGAGCCAAGGGCAGTAGAGAAAGCCCTGTGTCTTGAGAGAGAAGAATCGGTATTGGAGGATAATGGAAACTTGTGTGGGGTGAGGGCTTCAGGGACAGCCTCCCTCCCCCAGGGGTGAGTGAGCGAGAAAACAGTAGTCCAGGAACCTGGGTTGGGGGCGGACAATGAGACACGTCCCATGTGGAGGTGCTGGGGGATTTGATGCAGAAGAGATAGGCATAGAGGAAACTCTGGGTGAGGGTCCCCCAGCTCCCCTGCTGGCTGCTCTGGAAGACTATCCCAGCCTGACTCTCCCACCCACCCATTCCTTCAGCAGGTGTCGACTAAGCTGCTTGAGGTCAAGGGAGACCAGAGACGTGGGAACAGAGGCTGTACCTGATCCATGATGGGCCCTCAGCCTACAATGTTTAAGGGCTTGCTGTAAAGGATATTTTGAGGACATCTAGGGAGATTTGAATGTGGACCACGTATGTAGATAATGTATCAGTTGAAATTTCTGGTGTGGCACTGTTCTTATTCTTCAGTTCAATTTAGTCGCTCAGTCGTGTCCTTCTCTTTGCCATACCCCATGGACTCCAGGCTTCCTTGTCCATCACCAACTCCCGAACCTCACTCAAACTCAAATCTATTGAGTCGGTAATGCCATCCAGCCATCTCATCCTCTGTCGTCCCCTTCTCCTTCGGCCTTCAATCTTTCCCAGCATCAGGATCTTTTCTTAATGAGTCAGTTTTTCACATCAGGTGGCCAAAGTATTGGAGCTTCAGCATCAGTTCTTCCAAGGAATATTCAGGGTTGATTTCCTTTAGGATTGACTGGTTTGATCTCCTTGCAGTCCAAGGGACTCTCAAGAGTCTTCCCCAACACCACAGTTCAAAAGCATCAATTCTTCTGTTCATTAAGCATCAATTTTTGCAGCTCTTATTAGGCAATACTTTTTTCCCTTAATTTAAAATTGGTTTACCAAAAAGAAATATATGTGTGTTTGTGTAGTTATATAGTGTAGTTATATAGTGCACTCACAGATATATATACACACATATTTAAATACACACATGTATATATTGCACACTACATAAAAACACACACGTACACATATATATTACACATGTGCGCACACACGTACACACACAGGCTTCCCTGGTGGCTCAGGTGGTAAAGTCTGCCTGCAATGCAGGAGACCCGGGTTCGATCCCTGGGTCGGGAAGACCCCCTGGAGAAGGGAATGGCAATCCCACCCGATATTCTTGCCTGGAGAATCCCATGGACAGAGAGAGGAGCTTCGTGGGTATCATCCATGGGGTTGAAAAGAGTCAGACACAACTGAATGACTAACACACACATAGGCACACACACAAATACACACACATGGAGAAATAACATGTGGCAAAGTGTTAATGAGGATTGAATCTAGGTAAAGGCTGATGAATGTTCACTATAGTTTTACTAGTTCTGTGTAGACTTTGAAATTTTTTTCAAAGGAAAATATATGGGAAAAACATTTACAAAGCATCTGCTGGATGCCAGGGTTATTCTGGGCACCACATGTATCATCAGTGCCCAAAACAGGCATGGCGTCCTGTCCTCCTAAACCCACCTTCTCGTGGTGGGAGAGACAGCGAGCCCTGCTGGCAGGGGAGCATGGTCGGAGATGGGAAGGGGAGATGGGGCCCGGGTGGGGAGGGTGCTGTTCTCACTGGGAGGTCTGAGTAGACCCCCTGAGAAGGGGACACGTGCGCCAGGCAGAGGGACAGCTGACACCACGGTCCTGAGGTCACTGTCTGCCCCCTCAGCCACTGAGTGGGTATTTAGTCCAGTGCGGAGGGTCCCATGAACCCCACTTCCCACAGCCCCACCCCCACGCCTCATTTGCTGTGTGCTGAGGGTGTAAGGCCGGGCCTGTGGCAATCCTGTGATCTGTGGAGAGTCAGCGCTTCAGAGCCAGCTGATGGCCTGACCCCGGCGCCTCACCATCCATTGTGCCATTCGGTCCACACACATGGTCATTCCTGCTGCCGCGTCCAGTGGGGTAACCACGGTGAAGGGGAGGGGCACCAGGCCAGAGCCCATTCCCCCATCTCATTCAGCTTCATGACCTTAGCCAGTCACTGGGCTTTCCCAAGCCTCAGTCTTCTTCATCTGTGAAATGGGGGTAAGTACAAGTTCTTTCCAAAGTGGTCAGGAGGATAGTGAGATAAGCGTGTGTGCAGGCAGGTGGTGACTCACATGTCACAGAAGCGTGGTTTGCTCCCTGGACTCTCCCGCTCTCGGGGCAGCTTGGTGCCGTGGCTCCGGTCAGCCAGCATGGCGGGCAGTGGCCACTCTCCTGCTGCGTGTCGCTGCACCCTCAGTTGAGTCACTGAACTTCACACCCTTCCCTCCATGTCTATAGAGAGGTGGGGTTAGGAGGGTGTGGTCTCTGCAGTCTCACCCAGCTCTAAGAAAGCAATCCCAACATGGAGAGTATCAGGCACCTTACGTATTCCACTTCCCAGAGACGTGGGCAGTGCCCTGGCAGCTTTCCTGACGTGTGAGAGGTTGGCTTCTGCTGGTGCTCACTAGATAGTACAGACCAGGAAGCTGTGCGACTGCAAGAACACGGCCCTTTCCAAGATCGTGGCAGTTCCGATGCGCCTCTCCTGTGTCCATCCGACCTGTGGCTGACTTCTCAGCTGCTGATGAGGCCTTCTGAGCACCAGGAAGGCAGAGGGTTGCATGGGGATCGAGCTTCTTAAGAAATGTGCTGTTTTCAAAGGAGATGGGTTAGCTCTGCACACCCGAGGGCCACGGGGAGGGACCTGCCCAGCTCCTACCCCAGCTGGTGTCGGCAGCTTTCGGAGCATTTCATCTTAGAAGGCCTGTGCTCTCCCAAAGCCCTCCTGGGGCACGTTGGCAAGGCACAGGGAGGGACATGAAACTGGCCTTAGAAGCTCCAAGCCAGATCTTTCTCCTCCTTGAAGCCTCCTGAGCTGGGGCCTGGGTGCAGGAGAAGGGCCAGGGTGAGCCCTCTGTGTGCTTGTAGGAGGAGGATGGGAGGAGCGCTGTCCTCCTTTGAGGTGCTCTCGGAGGACTCTGATTGGCAGATATTTCTGAATCGTCTGGAAAGGGTGACTTAGGCTCTTTCAGAGTTGGCTGCCTGAAGTGACTGAAGGACAGAAGAGCTTGTCCAAATCCCAGGTGGCTCTGGGCCCAAGAGGGTCCCTGGGAGAGACACCTGAGTGGACAGAGGGCAGAGCACCCAGGCGCTTTTCAGCCAATTAGTCTGGGGACGCCTTCCAGGCAGCAGAGCGGGAAAGGCCGAACTGGCTCTGTGCGGGTGTTTGCCGCTGGACTGGAATCCGGTTGGCTGCTCCCTGTGGGAATGGCACTGGGGCCCTGGCAGCTGCCAGCAGGAAAGAGTGACTTGGCCCAGCAGACTTAGATCGGTTATGTCCCTGCGGGGCCTCAGGCTCTGGAGGAAGAGCCCAGGCGCTGAGCTGTGTCCTGGCTGGCGGTCAGCGGCATCCTGGAGGGGAGGGATGAGGCCCTGGCGCAAGGAGGTGGCCGGCAGGGAACAGGAGGGCAGCACAGCCTCCTCCCACGTACTCTGAGGTGGTGTGTGGTCAGAGTGGTCCCACTCCAGCAGCAGGGACTTCACCTGGGAACTCGTTCCTATGCGGATTCCCAGGCCTGCTGAGTCAGACATGGTGGGTGGGGGCCCAGGGATCTGGTTTTCATGTGCCCTGCAGGCCAAGCTGCTGCGTCATGAGACCCACAGCTCGAAGCAGTACTTCTGTGATGGTGGTGGAGATGCCACATGTCCACCAGCAGCCAGGTGCATCCTGCCAGCCAGGTGAGGTGGAGGCTGGTGGCCTCAGGAAACCTGGGTTCAAGTCCTCCTCTTCCATGAACCGCAAGCAGAGCCTTGGAAAAGCACAGACTTCTTTGGGGCCAATTTCTTTGTCTATAAAATGGACATAGTCGTGCCGCCTCTTTGTGGTTTCATGGGGACGAAGTGAAATTGATGCCTGCCCCCGTACTTTGTTAACCTACAGTGTTCCATTCAGAAGGTGGGCTCCTTGTTTTCATTTCAGAAAGATGATAGCTCACCTTTACCGAGCACCTACCATTTTGCAGACAGCTGTGAGTGATCGCCATGCTATTATGCATTATTTTACTATCCCGGTTTACTACTAGAGAAAGCTGAGAGTTTAAGTAACTTGGCAGAGCAGAGCATTGAACCCAGTTCAGCTTGATTCCATACCGGCTTTGAAGTTTCACTGGGAGGCTGTGTGTTTTCGTTTCTGCTTTTAATATTTACTTACTTGGCTACGCTGGGTCTTAGCTGTGACATGTGAGCTCTTTGGTTGCGGCACATGGATCCTCTAGTTGTGGTGTAGGCTCAGCAGTTGCAGCGCTTGGGCTTTGTTGCTCCGTGATATGTGGGATCTTAGATCCCCAACCAGGGATCGAACCCACATCCCTTGAATTACAAGGCGGATTCTTATTCACTGGGCCAGCAGGGAAGTCCCTGGAGGCTGTGTTCTTAACAACTAATTAAGCCTCACATAGGTTCCCAACCCTGGCCCTACCAACACCTGCAGAGCTTTCAGAAATACTGAGCTTAGAATAGTCTCTGAAATTTCAGAGACATTTAAGATGTAAGAAAGTGACATGAGCTTTGGCAAATCATGGGCACTCAATAAATGCTTATCCAACCTATGCCTTGAATTGTGTATTTTAAAAGTAGCCCTTGCTGCAGTTTTCATAATTCAGATAACAGGTGTTCATTTTAGAACAGTTGAAACTTACAGGAAACTGGAGGAATACAATGTTATCCATAATTCCAGAACCCTCCCAGTGGAGTCCTTCAGACATGAGAAGAGGTGGGGGGTGTTCTCCCCATGTTAGAGGGAGAAGAACAGACCCCAGGCAGGCTGAGTCATTTCCCTAAGTAGGGATGTCTGGGAGTTGGTGTATATAGATGGTAGGCAAGGGATAACGGACTTCACTGTGGCTCAGACAGTAAAGAATCTGCCTGCAGTGTAGGAGACCTGGGTTCAATCCTGGGGTCAAGAAGGTCCCCTGGAGAAGGAATTGGCTAATATTCTTCTGTCCAGTATTCTTGCCTGGAGCATCCCACGGACAGAGGAGCCTGGTGAGCTACAGTCCATGGTGTTACAAAGAGTAGGACATGACTGAGTGACTAACAGTTTCACTTTCAGGGAGTTAATGTGAATTTTGTACTTTGAGCTTTTGGGTAAAAAGGCAGATTCTGAAACCATTGTGTTGCATCTGCTGATTACAGCAAAGGAGCAGACTCAGGCCCTTCATTAACTCTCAGGCAACTGAGCAAGCGCTTCCAGGTACAATCTCTCTTCCCTCCTTTCTCTAGAAATTACTTGGAGCTGAGAAGTGAGTCGACCCGGGTTGGTAGGCAGGCATTTTCCATCCTGAAGAGGGAGAAAGCAGCAGCCATGCCTCTTGTCACCTGAGTCCTGTCTTCTCGGGTCTGTAGAATTCAAGCTCAAGTCACCAAAGTCTCCTGGTCGCCAGGTAGTGCTTTCCTGGATAAAGGGTTTGTGGGGAGTCACCTAGAGCTTCCAGAGACCCAGACTTTCCACACCAAGGTTCTCTGTCTTTCTGGGACTTCCCTGGTGGTCCTGTGGTTAAAGAATCTGCCCTGCAATGCGGGGGACGTGAGTTCGATCCCTGGTCAGGGAACTAAGATCCCACATGCCATGGAGCCTACCACAGCTAGAGAGTCCAAGCCCCTTGACGAAAGGTGTGCGCGTGATGCAACTAGGACCCAATGCAGTCACATGAACAAACATTAAAAAAAGAAGATTCTCCATCTTCCTCCCCGCACCCAGACTAACGGAGCCTTGATCACCTGCACGTCATGAAACAAAATCCCCCCACCCGGGCCCCTCCACAAAACCCTGCAGCCCGTGCGTGCGTCCCAGCACAAAACCACTTTCCCGTGACTTCCCTATCAGCCAGCCCCTGCTCGGGGACCTGGGAACAGAGCTCGCCATTTCTTAATGGGCCGCAGCTGAAGCAAGTTCAAAAGTGCGAGGCCTGTAAACTCCGGAAGAACTCCGCGCCTGCCGCACACCACGGCAGAATGATTCAGGAGGCCAAACTTTGCCTCATCAAGTCTGAGAATTTCCTGCAAATGAACTTTTCAAGAATTATGCCGTCGTTGGCATTACAGTATTACACCCAGGCCTGTTCCCGATCACTCACTGGAACTTATTTTGTAGTTAACCTCCATAAAGGACTGTGCGAGCGAGCCCAGGCCTGTCACACACACGTTATTTAGAAGCCCTTATTATTATTTTATTGCCAGTCCTTGACAGCTGAGGAAAAGCCAAGCGCTTTAATCTTTTTTTCCCTTTAGTTTACAGTGTAAGAGCTGCATGTAAGATGGATTTGATTAATATGTAACAGAGATGCAATTCTCTGTAAAATGTGCTGTACTTTACCACCCTGGAAAACAAACTGCATCACAATGGCTTAAATCTCAGTCCATTGTATTATATAGACATCATAAATAATAGAGAGCAGGCAGATATTGCTGCGGGCTTCATCTGCATAACACATCTGAGCTCTCTATAATGTGTTCAACTTGTCACTTTTAGTACAGAAGAGAGGCAATAAAGCTAACAGCTGACTAACACACATCAGCCCCACTTCTCCTTCCAGGGGGGTGAATGCTCATTAAGCCATCTTAGCCCTGACTTTTAGAATCCATAACTCTTACAAATGTAAAAAAGTTGCCACAAAAGATTAAGCGCATAATATATGTCAGAGTATAATTTTTCCTGCATCTCCCCCAAACGCCACTCCCTGCTGCCGCCACCACCAACCACACCAAAATTCTTGTTTCTTTTATAGCCCTTTCACCGGGGGAAAGAAAATAAAAAATCTGGTTTTCAGATAAAAAACCAAATGAAATATCATCTCCTCAATAAGAAACTACATAATTGCTGGTGAGTTTGGAGCAAATGAGCTGACCCCAGGAGAATTTAAACCTTTTCCCCGCCTCCCTCTCCCTTTGAGACCAGCTCAGACAGGAATACGAAACCTGTCGTCCCCAGGTGGTATGGTTTGCATGCTGACTATTGGGTTGGTCTTAGCGACCTTGGTGAGGGCCTGATGAGTACCTGCCTCGTTTCCCCATTGGACCCAGGAAGGGAAGAAACTCTGCCTTTGTGTTTCGGAGGGGACTGCCAGATGAAGCTCTGTAGTGTCTATGCCATTGTATTTGGCAGCCGTTGTAGAATTTTCCTTATGCTATTCTGGTTGGTTGGTTTTCTTGTGTTTTAGAGAAAAACTTGAAAATACTACAGTATGTCCGCTTTTGAAATGACAGCTGAGCCTTTTTTATAAATGGATTAGGGTTGTCAGGTAGGGGAAAAAAAGGGTGGGGGAGGGGGTTTGGGGGGGGAGATGTTTATACTCAGAGCAGATTGAATCTCTTGGGATGAATTCTGGTGGCTTGGGGAACGCTGTGGTCTCTTTCCTGGGGAGGCTGTGGTGTAAATAGTTGGTGGATGTATATATCTCATGACATTCATCTCTTTGGAAAATATACTTTAAACCATTTTTTCCTGGTACCCGTAAGAAAAATAAATGGTCGATGGTGGCCGGGATGGTAGGAAGACAGGTTCAGATGAAACAGGAAATTTTTCCTAGCAGTTATAATTCACTCAAGGGAAAAAGTTAGGGCCCCAACACTCGAATCATTTAGAATAAACTGAAGCAACCCCTGGAAAATAAACACACACACACCCCCCACTCTGCATGGGATCAGGGGACTGGCGTGCTTACCTAAGAGAAACTGGAAGTGGATGTGGAAGTCCCGTGATGCTCTAGATTGAAACACTATTTACTTCTCTGATTAGTACAGAAGTCTGTGTGCACGCACGCATGTAAGCGGCAAACAGACCAACTCACTGGGACAGAGAGGCTTTCACTGACAGGAGCGGTGGTTGTGGGTGGTGGTTGAAAGAAGGCTTGGTCTCCCTGGATGGGAGTGTGGGCCCCGAACAGGAGAACCCTTTTCCAGAGCCACAAAGACAGCTTGTTTTTGGAGAAAGTCATCAGTAAGCTCTGATGTGGGCCGCAGCACGGCTAACCTCAGGATTCTGTGGAGGCCCCCAGGCAGGCCCCGCAAGCTCGGCTCCCACGGCTGGAGCCCACCCGCGTGTCACTTCTTCCTGCCCTTGGCGCTTCCCGTCTGGCCTCCTGCCTCCCCCTCCCATGCTGCAGCCAGCATGGGCGCACCTTTCCTCCCATCCAGAGTCGTCCGTGATGGACGCTGTCCCTCCCTCCCTCCTGTAAGCTCCGTCCCACCTCCCAGTGCTGCTGGCTCCTGCCACGCTGGCTCCTCAAGCGTTGCCAGTCATACCCAGTTCTTCCCCGTCTCCACTCAGGCCTCTTTCTGCTCAGAATCCTCTTTTCACCTGCTTGCATCCCTATCCTTCAAGAAGTAACACGAACCCCACCAGCTCGGAACCAACTTATCAGACCCCCCACTTGAAACGCGTCTCTCCCATAAGTCTGTTTTTTTCATTTTGTGAAAGTACATCATTACGAGCTTCAGGGCTAGATAGTTGAATTAATTTTACCCCTCAGGTCAGAGCATGCCATTATCCTGTATCTATGTGGGGTCTCTCTTCATTTCCCCGCGTTATCTCAGTCTACTCTCCTTGACCCCAGACATTCAGCCTGATATGCTGGGTACAAACTTTGTCAACTGGGTGTTATTCCTCTGTGAGTGTGTTTAGCTTACCTAAGTGGTGATGTGCTATAAATCTTAGTCTGTTCCTTATCGTTACACACTCTGCTTTTAAAAGCTGCCTGTGCTGCCGGGTACACACAGTTTATTTCTTCTCAGCACTGCAGGACATGCCAAAGTGCACATCCTGTGCTATGGGTGTCTGAGGGTACCTCCAGCTCCCCCCACCAGGACAGGCACTACCCCCCAGATCATCCCCATGGTGTGTTTGGAACCCTGGAAAATAAACATACGCACACACATACCACTCTGAATAAGGTCAGGGGACTGGCATGCCCACTGAAGGGAAACTGGAAGTGGATGCAGAAGTCCCATGATGCTCCAGGTCAAAACACTCTGAGATCTAGAGCATCTAGACATAGATAATAATCTCTCTCAGACGCAGCCCAGGGGTTATTGCTGGGTCCTGACACATGTACATGGTTAATTTTAGTAAACACTGCAGATTGTTTTTCAGAATCTGTGAACACAGCTGCACAACCTGTGTGCAGGTACTGCACAGACATCTCGTCACGTATCCTCGCCAACACTTGCTGTTATCCATCTTTCTCTTGTTGTCTCTTGAGGGTGTGAAGGTATTATAGCAAGTTGACTGTTTTCCTGAGTTTCAGACTTCTTGTGGATTTGCAGGAGTTTTTTGTATAGCCAAACTATGGGTCATCTGTTATTTTTGGCCACTTTAGATAACTTTTTTCTGATTTGTTATCCATTAACTGTCTATAGTGACCTTTCTAGAAATAGCCTTGGTTTTTCTTCCTTTGTTAAGTTCTGTGTGTCTTCTCTCTCAGAAGGTTGGCCCCACCTGTCCCTTCCTGTCTGTCAAAACAGCCTCGGTGGTAACTTCCTAACTGCCGTCCTCTGGTTTGGTGGTTCTGAGACTTGTGTGCCTCAGAGTCACCTGCAGCGTTGACAAAGACACAGTTCCCCAGGTACCACCCCAGAGGATCTTGTTCCCCAGTTGACCTGGAGCAGAGCCTGGGAATGAGCCTTCCTACCCAGCCCCCAGGTGCTGCTGAGGCCACCGGTCGGGCAGGGGTGCCCTTGGAGGACCATGGCTTCAGTCTGTTTCCCGGCCATCCGTCCACAGGCTTGGTCAGCAGGGGTTACCGAGCACCGGGCAGTTCTCCACGTGCTGGAATTCAGCAATGAATGGAGTGAAGTCGTTCACGGGAAAGGAAGTAGGGAGAAGGCAGACACGGAACCAAATAACGTACAGTGTGATGGCTCGAGTGAGAGATGCTGAGACAAAAGCAGGGAGGCTGAGGGGATGGAGGAGGGTGATTAGGTGGGGGTGCCTGAAGGGAGGGTCTCGAACAGAGGGACGTGCAGGCTCTTTCAGTTGCTCATCCCGAAACACCGTCCCAGCCACATCCTTTCCCTGACAGAGCCAAGGGCCGCCCTGTCTGTCGTCAGGGGGACTTCAGAGCCGCCACTCGCCTTTGCCCTCGGCCGTCTCACACCCGGGCTGACCTCACTTTCCTGGGTCCCTTTTCTGCCTCTTCCCGCTCTGGATATTGTGCCGTTTCTCCCCCTAGAAGGCCCTTCTCACTGGCCGACTTCATGTCCATAATGTGTCATTTATTCAAGATCGGCTTCACTCACCATCTCCCCCATGAAACTTTCCCTGGTTCTCCTGTTTAACAGTCTCTTCTTCCCCCTCATCCCAGGAACATTCATCCCAGAGAGTCTTTTTTTTAATATACATATATATATATTCACTTTAATGAATTGTGTGAATTGTTTTAAGTCTTGTTTGTTTCTGGCCACACGTAGGATCTTAGTTCCCCGACCAGGGATCGAACCCACACGCCCTGCAGTAGAAGCATGCAGTTTTAACCACTGGACTACCGGGGAAGTCCCTGTCCCAAAGAGTCTTTTGTAACCTTGGGACACAGCTTCCTTGTGTTCCGGAACTGACTCACTTCTGTATTCCCGAGTGGGGGGAGGGGGTGCAGTAGACCTTGGTCGAATGATGAGCAAAAAGCCTTTCTCTTGCCCCTTGACCTCTCCAAGAGGCAGGTCTCGAATGTTTCCTAAGCACTGGGTGGGGGGGGTGGGGGTGGGTAGTAATAGCAGGAGGAGAAGGTGGAGACCGGGGCCTAAAGCGGAGTGTCTCTTTCACCTCTGGATCTGTGTGCCCAGTGTCCTCTGTGTGCTGTTACCAAGATAATTGAGTTGGAAGGAGTAGCATTTCCTTCATCTTCCTTCCTTCAGGCTCACAAGCGTTCTTCACCCAAAGGGAGGGAGATTAATTGACTTCTTTTATCTTCCATTTAAATGAGGCTTTCAGGCAATTCACCGCCCCCCTCCGTCAGCCCTCCTGACCTCCCTCCCCCACATTGATGAGGGGCTGGACAGGGAAAAGAGAATCACCTCAAACTCCACAGAGCCCCACGATCCCCCCAGGTTCCTCTCATCCCCTTCTCCCCCGAAGACATCTCTGACCCGGCGTGAGGACAGCTGGAGTGGGAAATGGCACGGGGATGGGGAGGTGAGGGCGGGGCGGGGGGCCAAGGCAAATCCGACCGGAAGCCACACCAGCCCCTGAACTCTCTACACGCCGCCAGATGGTCTGATGCAGCAACAGCCTTTCGGAATTCATAACTCTCCCTCCCGAGGGCCGCCTTCATTCAGGAACCATTTCACATTTTCCAGCTAAAGTGTGGTTTTTCCTCCGTCGAGTGTTCTGGCCGCTCTGTTCTGGGGAGAGCGTGGGGCCCATTCATGAAGGCAAGAGAGATGTCTCTCGCTCCCTCCACCTTCCTTTGCCTTTGGCTTCTGACAGTGCAGCTTTTAATCTAGAAATTATGGTAACTTGTATGTGCATTTTGAGAGTATATCATGGCTGCATTTAATTAACGGTTATTAGCGTTTGCGTACTGCGCTGTATTCTATGTCACAAATCATCAAGTCTCCCAGAGCAGTTATAGCAATTAAGAACTCCATCACACCTTCTGTATAGTCATTTGGTACTTTTCCAGGTCTTTTCAAAACTGGAAATTACTAATCAAATCATTTCTGCTCTGTGCCTCAGTATCGTTTATTCCATTCCTAATGATGTGCGACTTTTTTTTCCTTTGGCCGTTAACAGAGGCATCCGTGCGTCTAACCCATTTCACACCACCGTCATGCTTTAGCGAGGCGATAATGAACTTGCAGAAGGAAATGCAGGGGCTTTGGCTCTCTTTTCAGAGCAGTGTCTTGCCTCTCCTGCTGTTGGGTGATTGAATTTTGAAACTGTAAAATGCATCGACAGACCTACCAACCTGACTTGCCCGAGCCACAGCCATCACAGTTTAGCTTCAATTCAGAGCTCAGTGCGACTCCTGCCTGATCAATTTGTCATCCCTCTAAATGGAAACTAATTACTTCCCAGGGAAAGATTGCAGGCAAATACCAGCCTTTGCATCAGCGGCCCTCTGCAGCGAGGTGAAGGCAGGGTCCACGGGGTTTCACCAAAGGGGCCATTTCCCCTCTTTGCCAAGATAACCTCAGGAGGAATTTGTATTATTTTAGAGCGGCCGTGGTGAGCTAGCTGTGCCGTCACAGCCGCTAAGGTCAGCCATCGAGTGTGCGTCTCATTTCGTCGGTCACCTGGATGGTCCTGAGTCAGATGTCAAGGGCCGTTTGACTGCCAAGTTTCAACAAAAAACACCCTGGCAGGCATCCGATGGTGTCTGAGTGAGGATGAGCCAGCCCGCTGGCAGTGTGGACCACCGCTCCGCCCACGCCCCCAACAAGGGGACTCTTTTTTTTTTTAAATCTCCGTGTGCAAAAACACAATCCTGGAAGCATCGTCGGGTGGCTGAATCACTGCCATCCACGCGGCATCAGACAGACGGTGCCGCTGATAGCTTGTCAGCAAGATTGACTCCGGTGCGGCGCCAGGACATCTAGGCCACGCGAGGCTGTGCTCGAGGCCTGCGTGAGTAGAGGGCCCTGGCTCAGGGCAGCGGGGCCATGCGGGGGCCGGGCCAGGCCAGCCAAGCCCAGAGGCTGCCCGACGATCTGAGAAGAGGAGGCCTCTCCAGTTCCTGCCCTTGCCCCGTGTCGGGGGCTGTCTGCCGGAGCCTGTGTTGAGCTGCCAGGCAGGCTGAGCCGTCGAGGGCTGGGGGCTGATCCCACCACCTTGGTGTCGGGCTGAGCAGAGGTCTGTAGCCACGCCCTGGCGCTGTGATCTCAGGCTTGGACCCTCTCCCAGCAGAAGCCAGATAAGACCTAGGGGAGAGGTTGGTTTGGTTCAGCAGCTGATTGGCTCCCCGACTGTTTGTCTTGCGTTCCATGTTGGGGACATGTTCACACTCGACCTGAGCTTGGCTTGGAGGCTCAAGAGATCCAGTCACAGCCCCCGGCAAAGCTCCCTCCACCTCCAGACAGTGAGCTTGCCCCCTCATCCCTCCAAGTAGTGCTGAAGCAGCAAGAGCCCTGGAGGGCTGTGTGGCTGGAGGACCAGGGAGAAGCCACTTCCTGGGCCTGCTCGCCTTCCCTCTGCCCCGCTGAACATCCCTGAATGTGACGACCTCAGGGGGCCATGCCAGCTCTCCAGGCCAAGGTCCACAGCCTCTGTGAAGAGTGGTTTGCTGTGAAATTCAACAAAAACCCAGAAAAATGGTTAGCTTGGCCAGCGCAACTTTTCAGTAAGAAGCAGTGATGGCTCCTTGGAAATGATGTGGCCTTCGTAATTCCTTCTGCCTGACTCCCACCAAACTTAAAGCACCTCAGGTCTCTTGACCTCCAGGGGGTGTCTCCTGGGACTTGCACTTTGGAAGCAGGCAGGGACTGCCAGCTGGCAGGGAGGCTCATTTGCTATCTCCACCGCTGTCCTGCCCACCCTCTGCCCTCCCGGTTGTCAGCCTGCTGGGCAATCAGCTGAACCAGTGATAGAAGGACTGTGCTGAGTACATTGTGAAATGAAACTCAGCCTCCCTCTGGAACTCAGACCATGCGGTTGTACCCCAGCTACAGACAGTGGTGTGCCAAAAAAACAGGATTTGAGAAATCCATCATATTTCCCAGTTTCATCACAACCCAAGCCACTGACCCACCCCCATTGGCCATTCAGGAAATGTCACCCGTGGCCTGGTGTTATGTCAGGGGACTAGAAACGCTAGATGACAATTGCGTGTGCTTTGAGCCGTGGTTGGCCTGATGAGTGCTTACCCTTTCTTTGTCTCCGTTTTCTCATTTCCAATGTGGGGATAATGACAGTATTGAGAGCTCCCTCTTGTAGGGCTCTGTTGAGAGCTGAAGGAGTCGAGACACATGAAGAAGCTAGAAGAGCCCCTGCTCCGGTCCAAGCCCAGGAGGAATGCAATGCTGTTGTTAGCGGAATATGAGTTAGTGTCACCTGAAATCACTCCCACCAAACTAGAGCCATTTTCTGTATTCTGTGTGGCCACAGGCTTGCTGGGCCACCTGCGCCAAAGCATGTCGTGTCTCCAGACCTCAGGTTCCTTGTCTATAGCGTGGGGGGTGAAGGGGTGAGATGGGGCTGGGGCTGGCCTCAGTGTTTTCCAACCTGGCTGGAAGTGTCTGTGCTTGGTTGGCAGGTTTATGTTACCTGTGAAAGTGCCATGGTCTTGAATAGAGTTTATACATTCAGATCATTAAGCATAAGCATAGTAGACCATTTAGATTAGAGATACGGTACACACAGAAGAATGGATAAAGAAGATGTGATGCGTATATATAATGGAATATTACTCGGCCATAAAAAAGGGACGAAGTTGTGCAATTTTCAGAGACATGGATGGACCAAGAGATTGCATACAGAATGAAGTAAGTCAGAAAGAGAAAAATGAATGTCATATAATGCCACTTATGTGTGGAATCTAGAAAAATGATACAAATGAACTTGCAAGGCAGAAATAGAGACTTAGCTATAGAGACTGGATATATGGGTACCAGGGAGGATGTGGGGGTGGGATGAATTGGGAGATTGGGATCGATATATAGACACCACCATGTAGGTGGCTAGTGGGAAAGAACCCGCCCGGCAATGCAGGAGACGTAAGAGACGTGGGTTCAATCCTAGGTTGGGAAGATCCCCTGGAGAAGGGAATGGCAACTCACTCCAGTATTCTTGCCTGAAGAATCCCATGACAGAGGAACCTGGCAGGCTATGGTCCACAGGGTCACACAGAGTCAGACACGAGACTGGAGTGATTTAACACAGCACAATGAGAACCTAACGTATAGCATAGGGGCCTCTATTCAGTGCTTTGGGGTGACCTGAATGGGAAAGAAATCCAAAAAAGAGTGGGTATGTGTATACATAGAGCTGATTCACTTTGCTGTACGATAGAAACTAACACAGCACTGTAAAGCAGCTACACTCCAGTAAATGATTAATTATTTCAAAAAAGAAACATGGCCCGCAGACTAGGAGGTCAAAAGAAATGGAAGGAGCATTTGCAAAGATCAATAATAATATGTGCTAAAATGAGTTTATTCTTTAAAAGTTCCCCTGGATGAAGGATTAGAAGTCCTCTTTTGAGGTAAATAGAGAATTTAGATCTGTTTTGAAATTAGGAGGTGCCTTTTCCCCCTGACCTAAATCTCTGATAATGTGTATTACCAAAAAAAGCTACCATGTTAAAATGAGATAGATAAACATTGATCACATAGAAACATAAATGATGGTCTCCGGAAACACATGGCCCACCCAGTACAACATTTAAGAATGTCCTAGAGGGGATTGTGTGAGTTGTTGGAGATTATCTGTGTGTCAGATTTCCCGTAGTTTAACCACGTCACTCGGTGTGGTGCCTTAGCATGTTGATAGTCGGGAACCTTTCAGGCATAAGTAATGGAACTAAAATGGTTTAAACAACATGGGGAGATATTATTCCCAAAATCGCCTGAGTAATTCAGCTGATATACAGCAAGTCTTCTACATACGAACCTTCAAGTTGTAAACTTTCAAAGACACAAGCACATATTACATTGCTGGTTGTGTTAGTCGGCTGACTTTGAGCTTAGAAACAAATTGGACTTAGGAACGCACTCGTGAAACAGAACTCATTCGTATCTCGGGGACTTAACTGCACTGGAACCCTGCACTGACTGCTCTGCCATTCTCTTAGCCTCTCTTCAGAGTTTCAAAATGGTATCGTAGTTATCAGTTGCCTTTTCTTCAAGAAGCCACATTCACAGACAGACAGCAAAGGGTTTTTTGTTTTTTCTTCTTTACGCATCCTTGTCTTTTCATGAGGAAGAAAGTCTTTTCCAGAAGCCCCACAGTGAACGTCCTCTGGGGCCTTATTGGCTAGAATTGAACCCTACTCCTGCTCCTGACACAGTGACTGTCAAAGGCCAATGGGGTTTCTAAAGTTGGACTGATGCCCCTGTGACAGGGGAAGACCGCCTGCCCAGAACACAGTGCCATATGGAATCCAGGCAAAATCTGGGTTCGGTGAACTCAAAGGATTTTGATTGGGGCCATCAACAGAGTCTGTTTTTGTTGTTCAATTACTAGGTTGCGTCCAACTGTTTGTGACGCTATGGACTGCAGCCCACCAAGTTCCGCTGTCCTCCACTCTCTCCCAGAGTTTGCTCAAATTCATATTCATTGTGTAGGTGATGCTATCTAACCATCTCATCCTCTGACACCCCCTTCTCCTTTTGCCATCAATCTTTCCCAACATCTGAGTCTTTCCCAGTGAGTCAGCTCTTTGCATCAGGTGGCCGAAGTATTGGAGCTTCAGCACCAGTACTTCCAGTGAATATTCAGTGTTGATTTCCTTTAGGGTGGACTGGTTTGATCTCGTGCGGTTCAAGGGACTCTCAGGAGTCTTCTCCAGTGTCACAATTCGGAAGCATGAATTCTTCGGCATTCAGTCAAACTACAGGGTCTGCCTGGGTCTTTAAAGGTGGTTGATGTTGACCTACCACTTTGTAGATTAGGAATCCGTAAGCATGAACCATGTGGAACTGCAAAGAATGTGAAGTGCTTAGCAGCAGAGATAGAACTAACATCTCTCTCCTGTTATTCTTACTCTCATTCTCTCTCAAGTTTCAGTCCGGCTTTATTTTCTGTTTTCCAGTGCTTAACATCAAACATAATAATTGCACATTTCAGCTGACACTGTTACCCTAATAACGACCTCATCAACTGCTACCAAGAAGGTTGTTTACAAATGAGAACGTGCACATCCAGATATCCCCGTCTAGCTTCTTCAACTGTGAACCCACAGTTTTATCAGATTGATTCTACTTGAAAAGCAAACACACAGAGAAATCCTTGTTCCCAAGGAGTTTCAGTCTCGATGAGAAAGCTCTCCTGTGCCCGCGATAGTGCCCAGTCACTCAATCGTGTCCGGCTCTTTGCGACCCCCTCGACTGGAGCCCACCAGGCTCCTCTGTCCATGGGATTTTCTAGGCAAGAATACTGGAGCGGGGTGCCATTCCCTACTCCGGGAGATCTTTCCCACCCAGGGATTGGACCCACATCTCTTGAGTCTCCTGCATTGGCATTACCACTTGTGCCACCCCATGATGCTTACAGATAAATCATCAGTGCCAACTGATTGATAGATGACCTGGGTTCAGATCAGAAGGAAGGAGAGATCATTTTGGGTGCATGGCTGAGGCCTGACTTCAGGAAGGAGCGAGGAGGAGGTCCAAATAGCATGATTATAATGACAGTGGCAACAATCACAATATGTGTTCAGTATTCACTGTTTCCAAGATAAAGTTGTTGTTGTTGTTTTAATTTCTGATATATTTTTTTAAATTTTTATTGGAGTATAGTTGCTTGAAAACAGTTTTAAACATTACATGTTTTGACTCACTTCATCCTCACAGAAACCCTGTGAGATGGAGTTTACTGTTTTCTTGTCTCCACTTTAGGTATAAGGATAATGAGATAGAGTTGTTGTTCAGTCGCTAAATTGTGTCTGACTCTTTCGATCATGGAGTGGCTTGCCATTTCCTTTCCAGGGGATCTTCCCAACCTAAGGATCAAACCCAAGTTTCTGCATTGTGAGCCGATTCTTTGCCAGCTGAGCCACCAGGGAAGCCCAGTGAGATAGAGAGAGGTAAACTAATACACCAAGGCCATCCAGTAGGATGTGGTAGAGTTAGACCTAAGGGTCTATGACTCAGGGTCTTCACTTAAGCTCACCTGGCCTTGGTGTAAGCAAACTCATAGACAGTTCAAGGCTTTGTGAGAGGGGACTTCTTACATACTGGTTTAGCTGAAGGGAGAATTTATAGCAAGATCGTGGGACATAAGGGAAGGGATGTTTTCACTAAATTCAGAATGTGATCTGACCATCTGGATCTCAGAAAACACTAGCACACCCATAAACCTAAAGAACACCCAAACCAATATTGAATATGGATTCTCTCCATACTTTTGAGCCTGCATTTTGGCTCAGAAATGCAGGTAACGGATGTTTCTGTGTATCTGTAAGTGTTGAAGACAATGCCAGACTATTATGATCCCCTAATACATTGCACATGCCATCATAATTGCACATTGCCCTGATCCCATGTGTACTGCTGTGATCAGATGTATATTGGGAAAGCTTCAAGGCCCATTAATTATGATTGACTGAGTGGTGGTTGACTGCCTTCAGCATGTCTCCCAGTGTTACAATAAGCAGGAATCAACACAGGGTGATAGTATCCAATACTCTGAACCACTTCTATTTTGCAATGAAGGCTGAAGGTCATTAGCAGCTCTGCAGTGTACTAAACAGAGCTGTCACAGCACAGAACCCTACTGTCTTATCATCCTTCTCTCTCTTTTTTTTTTTTTTTGGAGGTGGAATTAAACAGGTTGTACCTTCTAAGATGTTAAAATGGAATTTACCTGGCAGCCAGAGGACAGGGGATTGATGTTGTGCAAGTACAAGGAGTTCGTGAACGTAAGGTCCTAGATCATCATTTCTGCTTAAGATCACGTGCCTTGGCAAATCTAGAAGATGGCACTGAGGAAGACCCCAGGATGTCTCTTTAGGAAAATGAGCCAAGACATAGAAAATTGGGGTAGCCCCAAAGAACAGTGCTATTTGTGGTATTTTCATGACTGGAAGCTAAAGGTGGGCTCTAGTTTACTCTAGGATAGTCACATCTTTTCTGGCCCTTCACAGTGGTGGTGGGGGCTGGGGGTAGGTTTGGTAGTTGATTGGTTTTTGTCTGACCAATATTCAGGTGCCTTTTCCTAGTATCAGTTCAGGTCAGTCGCTCAGTCATGTCCTACTCTCTGCGACCCCATGGACTGCAGCACGCCGGGCTTCCCTGTGCATCACCAACTCCCGGAGCCTACTCAAACTCATGTTCATCGAGTTGGTGATGCCATCCAACCATCTCATCCTCTGTCATCCCCTTCTCCCACCTTCAATCTTTCCCAGCATCAGGGTCTTTTCCAGTGAATTAGTTCTTTGCATCAGGTGGCCCAAGTATTGGAAGTTTAGTTTCAGTATCAGTCCTTCCAATGAATATTCAGGACTGATTTCCTTTAGGATGGACTGGTTGGATCTCCTTGCAGTCCAAGGGACTCTCAAGAGTCTTCTCCAACACCGCAGTTCAAAGGCATCAATTCTTTGGCACTCAGCTTTCTTTATAGTCCAACTCTCACATCTATACATGACTACTGGAAAAACCATAGCTTTGACTAGATGGACCTTTGTTGGTAGAGTGATGTCTCTGCTTTCTAATAGGTTGTCTAGGTTGGTCATAGCTTTTCTTCCGAGGAGCGATCATCTTTTAGTATTTTATCTAATAACTTTCCTTTATTATTTAAATAAAATGTTTAAAAATATTTTTCTCTTCATTTTTATATTTCCTCCTTGAAAATCTGACTGCTCAGAATATTTCAAATACCTGGTTGAATGGCTTTCGAAAAATGCCTTATATTGGCAA
Source organism: Ovis canadensis (assembly GCF_042477335.2). Lineage (NCBI taxonomy): Eukaryota > Metazoa > Chordata > Mammalia > Artiodactyla > Bovidae > Ovis > Ovis canadensis. Next base: position 45,109,578 of record NC_091268.1, on the reverse strand, counting down.
CCTGGGTGCTAATCCTGACTCCAGTACTTAATTTTGTGAGTTTGGGTAAAGTACATGTACCTCTGTGATTCCCAGATTCCTCCAGACTTCCCTCCCCCAAGTGGCCTCCCACCATTGCCAACGAAAATCCTATCCCTTTCTGAAGACCCATTCAAATGCTACTTCTCTCCTTGATATCACATCCTCTTCATTTCCTTCAAGTAATCAATAATCCATTGACTTTACTTCCTGTCCTCTTGAAGTGCATGCTCTTTGGGAGGCAAGGTCATATCTGGTATCTTTAGTTGTCTTTGCGCTCCAGAATGCTTAGCAAAAGATTGGTTACCATAAGTACTCAGATGCTGGAAGGATGAAGAAATATGTCCATCTTGAAATCATCAATTGTATTTGTTTCTTTTAAGTCAGTGGCTCTCAACCATGGTGCTGGCCTCACTGGGGCATTACAATCAATTATAAATGTGTTGTAATAATTGGTAATAATTGTTAGGCTTAGAAATTATAAAGTAGTTAATGTTTTTTGTAAATAAAAATGTTTCCCTTCAGTAATATTCTTCTTAATGATGATAATATCATCTTTCAGTGTTAATACTTCAATGACTTTCCTTTGCACTGTAATCTGTTTCTTGAAGGGTGGAATTAGAGTCAGGACCCAGGAAATTGTATGTAATCCACAGCCTGTCTTTTCAGTGCCCTAGCCCATATTAACCTAGAAATCGCTGTTAATGATTATGGAATGGTGGAATTACTGTAGTGCTTTCCTACTAAAGATTTGGGGGCTTTGTCAAAACGAAAATTATCTGTCAGTTTAGCAAAAGAAGAACCATTATGCTAAACCAGGGTCAGAAAACTCTTTCAATAAAGGGCTATGAAACTTTGAAAGCCATGCAGTCTTTTAGCAACTACTCAACACAACACAAAAGCAGGCAGAGACAATACATGAGTGAGTGGATGTTGTCGTGTTCCGATAAAACTTTATTTACAAAATGAAATGTTGGGCAAGATTTGGCCCATCTAATTTGGCCCAACATCTTAGACAGGTCTGCTCTAAGCCAGAGGGCACACAGGGTGGGGTAAATACACTGGATACTTAAAAAAAAAAAATTGTATTCATCACATTTATTCTCCTTCCTTTGCGATATCTAAAGAGTTTCTGCAAGGAAAGAAAAACTGTGGGATGGTAATCTTGTTTACTTAATATGTAAGAATATACAGTATTAAATATTTCAGGATAAACAGTCTCTAGACTTACTCAGCATAAGAAATGAGACTAAATCCTGTTCGTGCTTTAAATACAGCCATGGAGGCCAGTTCATTAAAGAAAGGTGAGTACAGTAGGAAAAAGTACCTCGTCTGCCAGGCAGTTTGCTTTCGTGGTGTTATCCGTGGTGCATTATTTTCCATCTTGGTAGTTTCTCTCAGCAGGATATTCAGGCTCGGCCTTCCTATTGAGCTTTTTGTGTGTGTGTGTGTGTGTGTGTGTGTGTGTGTGTGTGTGTGTGTGTGTGTGTGTGGTAATGGCTTGAAAAATCATCATTTCTCTGTTTAAATTACTGCACGAATCCATAACCTTTCTTGACGATCAACAGGCCAGCCATGTGAAGTAAACCTTTAAAGCAATGTGTCTTAGAACTCAGATTCAGAAATGACTCTGTCACAGTCTGTGCTGGAACCGCGAGAGCAGCAGGGCCCATGCCCTTGGGATGCCCCACCCCACGGGCTGAGTCCCTGGTGGCTCAGATGGTAAAGAATCCACCTGTAATGCGGGAGGTACCGATTCAGTCCCTGAGTTGTGAGGATCCCCTGGAGAAGGGCATGGCATCCCACTCTAATTTCTTGCCTGGAGAATCCTATGGACAGAGGAGCCTGGTGGGTACAGTCCATGGGGTCGCATAGAGTCGGACACAGCTGAGCAACTAACACTTTTCATTCACACCACTGGATGTGGTTTTGGGGCTTTTGGTAGTGGCCACAAATAGTGGTTCCTGCCCACCTTGGCTTTTCTACCTTCTCACAGCCAAGGGCCAGGACAGCGCCCTCAGAGCTCAGGCCCCCTTCTGTCCCCTCTGACAGGAAGAATATCAGCTCTGGGCGGGCTGGGACCACGCCCAGCTCCAGAGGCCCTTCCAAGCCCCATGTCCAGTCTCCCAGCCAGCCGTCAGACCCGAGGTGGGGAAACTCAAGAGGGAAGCAGATGCCCCACACCCTCACCGTGTCACAGCCATCTCCTGTCCTCTCCTGCTGACATAGGGTGAGCTACTGGCATCCCAGTTGGCCCCCTAGTCCAGCCAGGACTTGAGCCCTGTTGGCTGCAGCAAGTAACAGAACAGTCCAGTAAATATGTCTTTAAAAATAAAGATATATACGTACCTCCCATTTCCCGCCTGTTGTAGAGGCTCAGTGTTGTCACAGAGGACCTTTTGGTCTTTCCACCCTGTGATATCAGTGCTTTAGGAATGGCTTCCCTCGCACATGCAAGCTGGCTGCTGAGGCTCCAACATACGGTCACACCTTCATGTGGCACCGTGTCACACAGGAAGGCAGGACAGGAGATAAAAATTGAGGGCGCTTCCTTCTTTCTGCTCTTTTTAAATCTCCCCAGAAGCTCCCAGTGGTTTTCCTTTGGGGGCCTCCTGGCTGCAGCACTATCACTCGCCTCCTCACAGAGGGGAATGAGATCACCTTCATTGGCTTTGACAATCACCGTCTCCCCTAATGCTGGACGCACACCACAATTAGGGCTCTATTGGCAGAGAAGAAAGGGGAATGGTGGTTGGGTAAGCAGCCAACTGTGTCTGCTGCCCCTGACCTGACTGCCCCACCCCCAGTGGGGAGCTAGAACACCTTTTCCTTTGACCCACAAATCAAAGCCTTGCCAGGAGTCTGCTGTCTGTGGGTAGCTCTCTGGAATTATTGCCAGCAGCGGCCTTTCCTGGTCATTAGCAGACATCTGGATATCCCATCGGTGCTTTCTCTGCCTGGCAGGACTTCCTGATGCCTACTGGGATCTGAGCTTCTGAGTCTTTTGGATCCTCTGTCTTATCCACCTGGCTGACTCTTTTTGGTCTTCTGTACCTTGATCTGTCCCTTCTGGGGTATATATAAGACACTTTGGGACCCTTAATGCCTTTATAAAAAAAAAAAGCCATTTCATTTTTCACAATACAGTCATACATCTGCAGTTTTTTTGATTATGGCACAAAATTACCATGACTTCATATTATTTTAATAGATTACTTTTAAAAATAGTAGATAAGATTTTAAAAATTCAAATAAATTTGAAGGATCCTCTTCTGCTAACCTTAATTTCTTGGGATATTTTTTAAATGCTAGTTAATTCTGTGATATAAACTAGTGGCTCTTGGATTTTTGATATCACATATGGAGAACTGTAGGAAGTTGTTTCTTATCAATATCTTTAAAAACATTATTAAGAGTTAGCTAAATAGAACTAGACTTTTTTAAAAAGAGATTGATAACTTACAAAGCACTTGGATACGTATTCTTCTAATACCTTCTATAACTATTGTTCCCATCTCACAGATGAGAACAAGTGAGGTTCTAAGGGCTAAAGGGACTCAGCCAGGTTCTACCTCTCTCCGCATATTTGGTACTGAAACTAGCCCTTCTGAGTCCCTCTGGGCACTTATCCTTTTTCTGCCACAGACGGTCCAGTCCCCATGGCAGTATGCAGGGTTATAGAAGCCCAGTGATATCCACGGATAGCCCAGCCGTGCTATCTGCTCTTTTCAACCTGTGCTACTTTCCCCAGACTTTTCTTTCCTATGGTGAAATTTTCACTAAGAAATAATAAATGCAAACAAAGCAGGTATAATAGGTTCAGTTACAGGTGACCAAGACCTTAAAATAACAGTGAAAGTGTTAGTCACTCAGTCGTGTCCAACTCTTTGCAACCCCATGGACTGTGGCCGGCCAGGCTCCTCTGTCCATGGGATTCTCCAGGCAAGAATACTAGAGTGGGTAGCCATTCTTTCTCCCAGGGATCTTCCTGACTCAGGAATCGAACCTGAGTCTCTGCATTGCAGGCAGATTCTTTACCATCTGAGCCAGCAGGGAAGCCCAAAATAACAGTGGCTTGAAAAAGAAGTATCTTTCTCATGTTCAAGTTTGAAAGTAAGAGGCATTCCATGATGGCCCAGTGGTTAGGATCCTGCGCTTTCATAGCTGAGGGTGTGAGTTTAATCCCTGATTGGAGAATGAAGATCCTGCAAGCCACAGAGTGTGGCCAAAAATTTAAAAATGTTGGAAGTAAGCATGGCAGAACCCTGTTCCTCGGAGACCCTGGGACCTGGTCTTCTTCCCGCTGTGTGCCCCATGCAGCCTGCTTCCCGTGACCCGAAATGGAACTTCATCCAGGCATGACCTTTCCAAGTAGCAGGAGAGGTGTAGAGGGAAGGGGCAAAGGAGGAAGAGGCTGCTCAAATCAGGGATCGAAAGTCAGGTTTCTAGAAGCCTCCAGGATCCTGCCACAGCCTCTCCCAGCTTCAAGGAAGACTAGGAAATGTAGTTTCGTTTTGGACAGCTTCATCAGACAAAAATTCTAGTACTGTGGAAGAATGGGATATCTGGTAACAGGGAACTTCAGCAAGAGCTTGTAGAAAGTGTGGGAAAGAAGCAAAAAATGGGGACCAAACTGACATTAGGAAGTCATGATGCCTGTTAGCGGTGTCCTTTGTGAAGGGTCCTGAAGTGACTCTCCGTTCATTCATCCAGTAGCTTTTTCTTCAATACCATGTACCAGTCTAAGTTGTATATACTGTGGATATGCCTAGAGGAACATACCATGGCGCAGGCAGGAGGGGCGGCTCTTTGAAGGGTCAAGGAAAGGTATTCTCGGGAGAGTTGAAGGACTGAAGGATGTGAAGGAAGGGACCAGAGGAAGACCTGGAAGGAGAGATGTTCTTGACAGCAGGAACGCCAAGGGAAAAGGCCCTAAGGTGGGAATAGATTTGACGCGTCCGGATCTATGGGTCCATGCAAAGAGGCAGATGCTGGGCCTGCAGCAGTGTGAGCCAAGGGGGCAGGGTCAGAGGTGGACACAGCCAAGGGGAGGCCCCACATGGCCTGCTGGACCGCAGTGAGAATGCCGGAATTCATTCTCAGTACTTGGGGACGCTGTCAGGTGGCTTTGGTCGGGGCAAGCCTGGGCATGTTTGGATATACCCATCCCTGGGTGACTGAGACAGTGTTGCAGATCCGGCGGACTTGTCATTAAAGATCTTATTAGGCAGAGCTCCTCGGCTCTCTGGGTGGCGCAGTGGTAAAGAACTCGCCTGCCAGTGCAGCAGGCTCAAGAGAGGCTGGCTTAATCCTGGATCAGAAAGGATCCCCTGGAGGAGGAAATGGCAACCCGCTCCAGAATTCTTGCCTGTAAACTCCCGTGGACAGAGGAGCCTGGGGGATTGCAGTCACGGGGTCGCAAAGAGTCAGACATGACTGAAGTGACTGGCACACACGTGCGCACATGTGTCGACAAGTGACTCCGCTTGGTTCTTGCATCCAGGCAAGTTGTAATCTACCACAGGGAGCCTCTGCTCTGAGTGACAGCAGCTCAGATAAGCACGCCACCCATGTGCTGAGGTTCAAGACCCATTTTTGTTCACGTCCCATTAGCAGGTGTGTGATTCTTGCTGGGACCTTTGTATTTAAAAATCACAGAAAGAGCCCTGGAACATTCCTAGGGATGAGGGACGTGGAGACAGAATGTCAGGTTCTGCTGACGACTGTCTTCTAGAACCCCTCAGGTGCTTCACTGATATCCCCTCTGATGGTTTCTCTGTGGCTTTCTGATGGCATTCTGCGGTTTGCCGAGATGTCCCTTGTGGCTTCCTAATGTCAGGACAAAGCCCAGGGATGGGCAGGATGTGGTTGCCGGTCGGTTTCCATCGGAGGCGTCCTCAGGGCGTGTGGGCATGAGTGAGCCCTCCGTCCTTCCGTCTGCCTACCAGCCTCGCAGGCAAGGAGACATCATACGCGAAAATTCCATCGACGTCGTGTACAGTGAAAATCAGCTTCTTTTTTCCCCAAAGAGGCAGGGGAGCTGCTACTTATACGAGTGAGCTAGAGACTATCTCCAGAATGCAAAGCACCGACCTTTGTATTAGAAGTGAAATATTTAGAAAGCAATCATTATGGAGCTCTTTTTACAGCAAGGCAGGCCAGATAAACAGAGAGAAAGCTCAGGGAAAGGCAGCACAAAGGAGGTAATAATATCTGATTAGCTAAGCAGCTGGATAACTGAAGGAGAATTTGTTAAAAACCCATCAAGACATCAAAGCTGGATGGGAGCTATGCTGTCAGCCCGGGCCACTTGTGGAGCCGTCTCTGGAATATTAGCTGGCATCTAATTTGCTGCTATTTTCTCCCTAGCGCCACTTCTTCGCCGGGAGATCTGGGCGGGGTAACCTAACCCCTAGCTGTCATCGGGGCTTTTTCCATCCCCATTGTGGCCAAGGATCCGGGTCTGGAGTGGCTGTGTTGGTATTTCAGTCATCCCAGACGTACTTGACCACGTGTGAACAAGAAACCTTGTGTTTCTGGGGACAGGCGGCCGGGAACTTGAGAACTTGATCCCCTGGAGGCCCTGGGAGGATTGTTTCCACAGAACTCAGATTTGGCATGTGACTGGTCCCCTCTGTCACAGATAGGTCTGAAGGACCGTACTCTGTCTGCCCAAGAGGGGAAAAGGGGTGGGAAGGTCCCTCTGCCATAAAGTCAAGCTTCTGCAAAAACAGAGGATAACGGTGAGGCTCTCCTGAGAGCGTTCTCTCTGCCTCAGCATTCCTAGCCCCTTGGTAGCTGGGGTGGGGGGACCCTGAGTCCAGCTTGGGTGGGTATCTGCCATGGACATGGTGGGGCTCTTTTTTCTCTTTTAAAATAAACTTCACTCTCTTTTTTAGAGTATTTATTTGGCTACCGGGTCTTAGAGGCATTGCAGGATCTTCATTGTGGCATGTGGAATCTAGTTCCCTTTCCAGGGATCGAACCCAGGCCCCCTGCTTTGGGAGCACCAATTCTTAGCCCCTGGCTCCTTTTGAAAGGAGTGGCGGGTCCTTGACCCACACATCTCAGCCTCCCACGTGAAGATGATGGTCCTGATCGTGAAGCTCTGGGGCATCTGCTTGTGGCAGGGCTCCCCTGGGGGCACCCGTGATAGTAGTGGGAGGACCCCCCCCCCAACCAGGCACACCTGCACACGTGCTCACGCGTGGAGGCATAGGTGCGGGGTCTCTTCAGATAAGGGCTTCAAAGCTCAGCTGCCACCGCAGAGCTGGCTCCTGCCGCCTACAAGAACCTTTGATCCATCTCCCTGCGGAATCCAGCCCCTCGCGGGGCCCATGTGCTTTGAACCCAGGGCCAGCCGCATCTCTCTGAGTCCCCCTAACACAACCAAGAGCGTGGGCTTCTGGGGGACTTCTTTTCATCTTCCCTAAATTGTGAGGGGTACTTATTTCAACGTTATCCTATAGGATTCTTAAGAATGGGCTGGGTGAGGTTTCAGAGCTGAAAGGCAAAAAGAACTGCAAACAGGAGCCCAGCATCTGGGCAACTTCCTCTCCAGTTATGGATAAACCACATGCAGATAGAAAATTGGAAGAAAAGGAGATTCATCGTAAGGCTGCGTGTTTTTTTTATTCGAGGTGGAAGGGGGTTTGGAGAAACCTGTCATGGATAAAATCCAACTTTAATGACAGTCTGAAGCCCTGAAGCACAGACATATTGCAGAGCTAATGTATTATTTTGTTTTTGTTTATTCTGCAGAAATGGGGAAATTTCATTTTTTAGTCGAATTACAAGCTCCCCTTTTATTATTCGCAGGCCCTAACGTGCATGGCAGCCTGAGCCAGAGCGCCCTCAGCGATTTTAATACCCAGCTTCTTTGCGAATCTAAACGGGTTTTCCAGCCGGCTCCCTGACGGGCCTCGGGCCTTGTTGGAGTGGTGTTAGACACATCGAAAGCTACTTAGGGCAGCTGGGCTGCTGTGTGCTTGCGGGGTGGACCCGGAGCCTTGCTGTGAGACCCACCTCCCCTCAGAGGGACAGGTCTGGGGATTAGCAGGGATTAGCAGTGGGAACGGGCGTGGACACAGAGGAAGGGCTCTGTTAGGGGCCCTGGTGGAGGCTTTGCTCCTGGCCACCCCAGCTGTGGCCAGCGTCCCCTCCTCTGCGTTGCTGAGCCTTGCTGGAAGGCTCTGTCGAGTCCATTGCTTCTCAGTCCTGGCCTGCACCCTCGGGAATCCTAGTCCTGACCCCTGGGTCCTAGTCAGATTCTTTCTTTCCTTTTTTAAAAGATTTTATTGACTTATTTATTTTTGGCTGTGCTGGGTCTTCATTGCTGCTTGGGCGCTTCTGCGGTGGCAAGCAGGGGCAACTCCCTAGTCGCGGTGCTTAGGCGTGTTGTAGTGGCTTCTCTTGTTGCAGAGCACGGGCTCCAGGGCGCACAGGCTTCAGGAGTCGCAGCTCCCCGGCTCTAGAGCATGGGCTCAGTTGCTCCAAGGCACGTGAGACCTTCCCTGACTGGGGATCAAGCCGGTGTCTTCTGCACTGGCAGGCGGATTCTTTACCACTGAGCCACCAGGGGGAAGCCCTCGTCTCAGGTTCTGATGTCACTGGTTTGGGTGTGACCTGGGCATCCAGATTTTCAGCTCTCAACCCCTGCTTGGGTGGTTCTGTGTGCAGAAGGGGTGAGGAGTTAGTGCCCCGTGGCCCTGTGGGTTCCTGCCTCAAGACGCAGCTGGTAAGGAGATGGCTTCTTAGGTTCTGGAGCTTTGTCTCTTGCCAGCTGTGTGACCGGGGGCATGTTCAGGGAGCTGGCTTCCTTGTTGGTAAGACAGTAGAATAGCTGTAGGGTAAAGAGTGCCCAGGTGGCTCCGTGGTAAAGAACCCGCCTGCCAATGCAGAAGACGTAAGAGAGGCAGGCTCGATCCCTGGGTCAGGGAGATCCCCTGGAGAAGGAAGTGGCAACCCACGCCAGCCTTCTTGCCTGGAAAATCCCATGGGCAGAGGAGCCTGGCGGGCTACAGTCCATGGGTCGCAAAGAGTCAGAGACGATTTAGCAACTCAACAACAACAGAAAACGGGCAGGTAAGGCCCTGCACTGGAAGATGTGTGAGCATGGCGGGGGCATGTGGGGAGTGCACAGGCTTGGGGGTGGGGAGGCCCTGCAGTGCCCATGCACACACACTCACACACACACACACACAGACACACACACACGCTTCGGGGGAAGGACCAGGATCTCGGTTTGAACTGATGAGTTTGTCCCCTTAGACAACTTCTTAGCTTCCTGTAGAACGGGAATCATCTCTTCCCTTTGGTGAGACTCAACTGTGTTCATCAAGAAATCGGACCATGCTGGCTTCAGGTAGTTCTAACACAGAGGCTCTCACTGAGGCAGCCCCCTACAGGCCCAGGCACTGGCCTCAGGTTTAACCCTTGGTTCGAGGTGCAGGGGTGGCTTCTCAGGTGCTGTTGTTTACCATTTATCTGCTGTAAATATAACTCAAGGTTTGAGCCACCACCAAGAAAGCCAGTCTTGTCCCTGCAAAGTAACACCTTCATCTCCTGGAAAGAAGCAGAACCTTGTCTCGCAGTTCTGCCCAGCGTTTGCCTGGTGAACGGGACTGAAAGTGGGCAGGGGGACACTGGGAGCCAGAGGTGTGGGCTGGGGGGTGGGGGCGAGGCAGGCAGCTGTGCCCACACCGCCGTCCCTTTGAAGGTGGCCTTGGGTGGGGAGGGGGCTGCATCACTCTCCCACCCCCCACAGAATGCCTGCTATTCATCGCCGGGGGCTGCATGCAGGGCCTTCTCAGTAGAGCGGGTGGGCCCTCAGGCCTCAGCCCAGTACAGAGACCACGGGCCAGCCTCCCTTAGCGCCACGCTGCCCACAGGGCCCCAGAGAGGCCTGACAGTCTTGCAGGAAGGAAAGGGAAATGCTGGGGACTGTCTGGGAAAGAGTCCTCATCTCCAAACCCGGAGGCCACCTGACGGATGGTGAGTGGGCACTGATCCATTAGAAGCTGCAGTCCCTGCCTCGGGAGCGAGCGCCCTAGCTGCTTCTCGGGGGCCAGAGAGAAGCGGGACTTCATAAATCACTCCTCTGGCTCTGTTGCCTGTATCCCTAAAGCTGGTAGCCATTTATCCCAAATGAGGAAATAATAATGTCATTTCCCTCCAGCTTTTTCCTGGGAGAACATTCTAGAACGGAAGAGAGGCTGGTGTTGGAAAGACTCTTTCTGGGCTGTACCTTGTTAGAGGTGGGCGGAAGGAAGCTCATCTACTTCTTGCGCCGGCCCCCTGCCTCCCAGCCTGTCAGCAGCAGGGAGGGGATTTCGCGGTGAGAGGACATATGGGCAGGGCCTTACCCTGGGCTCTCAGCCGCTTCAGTTTGCTACTCTGGATAAAGTAAACTGATGTTGGCTTTCTTTTTCCTCCTAAATATTGAGTCTTAGCCTAGTTACGGAAGATAGGGTGGCTGTTCTTTGCTGTCATTGCCTGCCATCCTCTGCTGCTTTTCATCTGGAGGTCTTTAGTAACTTTCAGTCTTTCCCATTTTACAGATAGAGGGTAGTAAGTTCTATGGAATGACAACGGATGTATTTCAGAGAAACTGAAAGTTCTATATTTTCATTAGACTGAAGTCAGCTGGTGTTGCATGTGGACCCAAGAAGAATGGAGGCCTAACTGTAATAGCTCTCTGTTTCTCATGCATCCAACAGCCTTGATGTGGATCTCGCTGGTGGAACATGACTCTCCTCCATGCAGTGATTCAGGGACCCAGCTGTTTTGTGGCTGGGCTTCCATTCTCGTGGCTTTTCTGTCTCCTAAGCCACCTGCTCGCCTGCATCCTCCCGGCCAAGGGAAAGGAGACTAGAATTGACACATAACCTCCTCTGCTCATGGACTGTGGCCAAGCACTAGACGTGTGCCCTTAACAGGTTGCAAAGAGGATGTGCGTGACCTGGAAATGCAGTCCTTTGTTGGGTAATTGCTTACTTGTGACAACTCTGCTGTAGGAGAAGGATCATGAGATTGGTGGATACTTGGTGGATAATAATAAGTCGCTGATGCTTCTCAGGGTGACTTTCACTATTTCCCAGTCGAGCGTGTTCTTGGCTTCAGTCCCAGTATCAATCATGAGGCCTGGACTTGAACCCAGAAACCCAAGCTGTAGCTTTCCTTTGACTGCCCTAGGTGGCAATGGAATCCATGGGTTTGAGGGCAGGTGGACCGGAGGCCGCTAAAGCAAGATAGGCAGGCTGACATCCGGTCCTTACTGATGCTTTTGGGTTCATGCAGCAGGCTGGACCGGAAAAATCTCTCTTCAGTTTATGAGAGGATGAAGAGAGGGCAAAGGTCCCATGATGCTTGTTGTCTCTTTTTGATTCCAGACTCACCGTGTCCCTTCAGTCACTTGTACTTGTACCTGTAAAGCTAACACACAGTTCAGCATCAAATTATTATGTGGCCGACCATGTAATAAATAGATTCATAAAAACCTGTATTTAAGGTGGCCGTTCACGCTGCACTTGCCCTGGCGTAAATGGCAGTGTGGGACTCCAAGCTGTATTTCGTGTTGTGGTTGAACTTGTAAACTGAAACCTCCTCGTTTCTCTCCCTTCTCAGCCCCCTCTCTGTCTGAACAGCTGTAATGAAGTTTGTCAAGCCTGCCCATTAGCTTTCACATGTAAAGATGGCCTTTTTATATTCAAATTTTTGTAATATATTATTTAATCATTAGGCAGTTTACTAAGTGTGTATTTGTGGCCATTGTTCTTTCTGAATGCCTCATCACCAAAGGAAAACATTGGGGAAAAAGATGCTTTCTTTCAGAAACTATGGTTTTTAGTAGAGGGAGTGAGGCATGTACCTTGCTGTTGGGAGCATCTTTCACTCAGATGAGGGGCTGGGGATTGTTCAGTGATTGGAGGGAAGGCAGGGAGACCTACTGACCCCGCCTCCAGGCCTAGCCAAAGACATATTGAACTAAATGAAGTTGCTATATTCAACCTTGTCCTTCAGAACAGCAATTTCATCAGATTCAGACTAACCCCAACCTAAGTTTCCGGTATTCTTGCCTGGAGAGTCCCCTGGACAGAGGAGCCTGGTGGGCGGCAGTTCATAGGGTCGCAGAGTCAGACACGATTGAAGTGACTTAGCACACAAATTTCTAATGAGATGTTTGTCCCCAAGGCCAGAGGTCACCAGCTTCCCCACCACTTGGCGTGTGCGCAGGTCTGTGACATGGTCGGGTAGGGCCTCCCTGGAATCCGCTGAGTCGCAGATCCTTGATGCATGGCGGTGGCTCCAGTTGCAGGAGCGCTTGATCTAGGGTGAACAGACCTGTAGACAGTCCAGCAGGGCTGGGGCCCCGGGCTGCCTGCGGCCGACAGTGGGAGGGCGTGTCAGGAAGGTCTCCGCGAGGGGCAGGTGGCATCTGAGCATGAGATGCTGACGGGGAGAGACGCTCTGCTTAATCAAAGGTGCCAGGAATGGCCTTTCCCTAGAGGCTGCAAGGGCAGCACTGTGAGCTGATTCCGGGGCTGGGTCCCTGGAATCAGGTCTGCCTCCTGGATCAGCCTCTTGCTGGCTGTGTGAGCTTAGGTCAGTTCCCCAACTTCTCTGTGCACCAGTTTCTTCATCTGCAAAGTGGGACTAGTAAGACTAGTATAATGGTTTATTGATAGACTGAAATGAGTTTATCTGTATAAAGGGCTTAGCAAGGTACCCAGTGCCTGACTCAGTGATATGTAAGTATTGCTGTTTGGTTCTTTTTAATTTTATTTGTATTTTTGGGTGAATGGGTCGTCAGTGCCATGTGGGCTTTCTCTGGCTGCAGCACACAGACTTCTCACTGTCACAGCTTCTCTTGCTGCAGAGCATGGGTTCTAGAACTCGTGGGCTCAGTAGTTGTGGCCCGTGGGCTCAGTGGCCTCGAAGCATGTGGAATCTTCCTGAACCAGGATCCAACCCATGTCGCCTGCATTGGCAGGAAGATTCTTAACCACTGGGCCCCCAGGGAAGTACCAGCACTGCTGTTTTTATGCACAGCTCGGAGACATTGGCCACGTTTGACAAGCAGTGAGGCCTTCAGCCCGACGGATTGGGAATGGGGGAGAAGCAGGTCCCGAAAGGTGAGACTTAGATCACAGGACAGACGGAGATTTGGCTGTGGATCCCAGCGCTGGAAGAAGCCCACGAGCTGGCTGAGCCCCTGCCTATGAAACGGTGCCCAAGGCGGAGAAAGTCCCGAGACCCCACTGGTCCCTTGTCTACCTTTCTGTTCCTGTCTGAACATCTGCAGGCCCTTTATTTTTTTGCAGGAAGTGTACAGGTTGCCTCCTTGAACTTTCCTGTATAAGCATGTGGCTGTGGAGAATTCCTCTGCACCCCAGGATTCCTGCTCCCTCCTCCCCGTTCTGGGTGTTGCTGGGAGGGTGGTCAGAGCAGCCCCTCCTAGCAGCTGTTTGCGCCGTGGTCTTTTTGATGGTGCAAGGTGTACCCTGGGGCTGATTGTGTTCCTGAGAGTTGGAAGCTCCCGCTGGAGGGTTCAGTCAGCAACAGGAGAGCAACACTCCCAGCAACCTCAGAAAGAATAAGAAATGATGTTCTTGAAGGAAGTGGGGGGAGCTGCTGGCCGATGCTCCAGTACCATCTTCTTTAAAAAAAAAAACATTCCCCTCCTCCCTCTGCCTTCCTGCAACACACCTTGTACTAAATACATTTTTCAGACCTGACTTTGTGCAAACACAATGTTGTTCTGCAAGCATTAAAAGGCAATTTAGTACTCAAAGGATTAAAAGCTCATGTTAAATTGAAGACTACACTTGGCATAAACATTAAAAATTGACAGAACACCCTGCACATTAACTGCACCAGGGCTTCGTAATTAGCATTTAAAAGTAAAACATCATTTCCTTACTGTTTCCTACTTACTCATTTATAATGCATTTATTATAATACAGATGTGAGCAGGAGGCTTGCTACCATCATCAGCGAGTGAAAAATAATACCTGTGCCGAGCAAGAACCTGGGATTTATTAATCCAGCCTAAAAAAGCAAAACCAATCAAGAAGTCCCTTGCTGGGCTGGTTTGAAAGCCTCGCACTTCCCTGTGGAAGATCGACACAGGGTCCACAACAAAATCACCTTCACATTTCTTTTCCTTTTTTTTTTTTCTTTTTAGCTTTTTTACTAACAAAAGACTGGGCAGAAAATCCGAGCAGGCTTAGGCTAGGGACATACATCAAAAATCGACAAGCTGGCAGGTTACCAGAGGTACATGGAAAGAACTCATGGGTCCATTGCTTCTTCAAAACTCTGAGAAGACTGAAATGCAGTTTTCCCAGTGTGACGTGAAATCCTGCTGACGTAGCCCAGGTGGCCAGGTTCATAAACAAGGACGCCTGCTCAGGACACCTTGGTGCTCCTGCCTGAGTTGAGGCCGTTTGTATTTAGCATGACCCACTCTGTGAAAACTGATTGCAGTCCAAATCTGGTCTCACCGTCTTCTTCCTTAGTCCTAAACGTGCTGCCGTGGCTGTTTCCACACACAGTTCCTCTCTGCACCTTTTCCCTGTGTTGGGTAGTGGTTTTTGAACTTGACTCAGCAACCCCCATCACGGAGAGGGGCTCTCACCAAAAGGCAGGGGCTGACGGAACAGGTCCTGAATGGGGCTTGAGGCACGACCCTGAGGTCAGGTTTCCTCCATGGTGGAGTACAGATCAGCAGTGTGCAGCCTGCCCTCAGAAAGTGCCAGGTCCTGGTGGTCCCCACGGAGAGAGCAAAGATAAGCCGCGCGTGGTTCCTGCCCTCGGTGCCTCTCCTCTAGAAACATCTGAGAACTCAGTACTGTTCCCAGGCTTCCTCTGGCCGGACCTCATTTGGAATGCAATCAAGAACACCTCGCCTCAATGTTATCTGAAGATCCTGACAAGTGTGTTCTGCTGAAACCAACCGCCCAGCCTGTCCCCAGGTGGCCTCGCATTCCCTGGCCGGGACGCTTAGAGTTTATCGGGTTAGCCAGTTGACAGGACAAATATAATTTCTGGGCTGCCAGGCCAGTCTGGGTGAACACATGACACGAGGGTGTTAAAAGCGGAGGAGACGTCTGAAAATAGACTTCCCTCTTGTCAGAACGCTGCCAGGGGGCTGGCCCAGCCCGTGGAATGTCTCAGGCCTGGAGTGTTTGGACGGGGGTGCACACTGCCCTGGGGAGGGGGTGGCAGCTTGGGGGAGAGGAGCACTCCTCCAGAGCCAGGTTCGCAAGGAACCAAATTGGCACCTTCTCTGTGACGGTCTTATAGGCAGAGAAAAGAGGAGGCTTTTCTCACAGATGTGGGCATATCCTGATACACGCCAGCCTCTTAGATTCTCCTTTCATCGTTTTAATGATTTTGAAAATTCCAGAAATGTATTCGTGCCCCTATATGACTTGAGATGCTCCCCTCTCTCGAAGAGCCATGAGCTAAAAACACACCCGAACAGCAGGCTGGAGTGAGGCTGGCCGGCTGAGCGGGGAGGCCAGGAGCCCGGACTCTGAGGCCGGCTCGCCTCTGAGCCCAGCGGGGCCTGGAAGGCAGAGGCGTGTGGTTGGCAGGTTCGTTAATTACCACCGTGTATTTTTTATGGGCAAATCCTTGGGTGTGTTTGTGGGAACAGAACCCTGATTTTAATTACATCCCTTCTGGTTATTCAGATTATATACTTCTAAGGATCTCGTTTCTCTGGCTCCTTCTACCGTACAGAGGTACAGAGGGTTCAGCAGAGAAAAGGCCCGTGCATTGCATTGACATAGACACAAAGCAGAGAATTTCAGAGCTCAAAGGGACTGGAGGTAGCTAGAGCAGCCCCTCCATGCGCAGACGAGGGAACTGAGGCGCAGAGTCATCTTGAGTGACTTGCCTGAGTTCATTCCACTCTGGCTAAAACCCGAGTCTCTACCGTGTACACTGTCCTGATCTGCAGGTAACCTTTCCCCCTCAGATTCTTTTTATTTATTGATGTATTTGGCTGTGTCAGGTCTTAGTTGCAACAGGCGGCATCTTGGTTGCATCACGCAGTATCTTTTGTTGTGGCGCACAGACCCTCTAGATGTGACACACGGGCTTAGTTTCCCCATGGCATGTGGGATCTTAGTTCCCCATCCAGGGATCCAACCCACGTGCCCCGCATCGCAAGGCAAATTCTTACCCACCAGACCTTCAGATTCTTAATAAAGACTGCAGTCAGAATTAGGCAATTCCTTGTTGATCCTTTGAGTGTTGAGGTTGTTTCATGAAGAGCCGTCACGGCAGCATTTTCTGTGTGATTCTGGCTTGATGCTTCTTTGGAACAAGAGCTCTCAGAATGTTTCATGGCTGTGCTGGGCAGGGGAGCAAACACAATTAGCAGATTCAAACAGATACACCATGCATCTCATGCCACTGAGTAGGGGATGTGCATTTTTGAAGGCTTCCCAGGTGGCGCTAGGGTAAAGAACCCACCTGCCGATGCAGGAGATACAAGAGACGTGGGTTCAATCCCCGAGTGGGGAGGATCCCCCGGAGGAGGGTGTGGCAACCCACTCCAGTGTTCTTGCCTGGAGAATCCCGTAGACAGAGGAGCCTGGCGGGCTACGGTCCATAGAGTCAGAGGGTTAGACACGACTGAAGCTACTTAGCACACACAAGCACACATGCCTTTTGGAAGCAAAGCAGGCAGGACACAGGACACAAACTGGAAACAGAAGAGGAAGTTGAAGCACCCACTTGTAGGGTGGCCAAGGAGAGCCTTATGTTTTACGTTCTGGCAGAACACAGGTGTGCTTGCAGCGCTAAACGGCCAGGTAGCACTCACTGTAGGTGTGGGTCCGCCCCCCACCGAGACCCATTCCTTGCTCACTCTAGACCTCCCCTCCCAAATACTTATTTAGTAATGGCATTTGGCTTTTTTTTAATTTGTTTTTTAATTGAAGGCTAATTGCTTTACAGAATTCTATTGTTTTCTGTCAAACCTCAACATGAATCAGCCATAGGTGTACATATGTCCCCTCCCTCTTGCCTCTCTCCCCTCTCCCTCCCCATCCTACCCCTCTGTGTTGATACAGAGCCCCTGTCTGAGTTTGCTGAGACAAACAGCAGATTCCCGTTGGCTACCTATTTTACATACAGTTAGGGTAAGTTTCAGTGTTCCTCTCTCCATGCATCTCCCCCCCCCCAACCCCCGGCAACCAGTGACCGATTTCCTGCTCTCTCTAACACTCTCTCTCTCCTAAACACTTATTTAATAATGGCATTTAGCTTTTTAACATTTTACTTGGTTTCTGGTCTTTTTAATAGAAAGTGAAAATGAAAATGTTCATCACTCAGTTGTGCCCAACTCTTTGCAGCCCCATGGATTATAGCCCACCAGGCCCTTCTGTCCATGGGATTCTCCAGGAAATTCTCTGGAGTGGGTTGCCATTTCCTATTCCAGGGGATCTTCCCGACCCAGGGATTGAACCCAGGTCTCCTGCATTGCAGGCAGATGCTTTACTGTCTGAGCCACCAGGAATTTTTTTTTATTAGAACTTGAAATTATTATAATTATTTTTAATAGAACCCTCTTTTAATTGACTTTTGGGCACACCAAGAGCCTGGGTGAGGGATGGAAGACTTCATAAAGGAAATGATGATTGTTAATACTTCTCTCGTTCTGCTCTGTCTTAATCAAATTATAATTGATTCCATCCACATATAAGTCCACAGACTTCCCTGTAGCTGAAATGGTTAAGAATCTGCCTGAAATGCAGAAGAATAGCATTCGATCCCTGGGTTGGAAAGTTCCTCTGGAGAAGGGAATGGCAATCCACTCCAGTATTCATGCCTGGAGAATTCCATGGACAGAGAAGCCTGGCAGGCTGCATTCCATGGGGTCACAAAGAGTCAGACATGACTGAGCGACTAACACACACAGAAGCCCTGATCCTCATGTGTTTGTGTCAGAAACAGCAAGTGTTGAGTAAGAAGGCTGACCATTTTAATCTGAGATTAAGGTCTGTTACTGTTATTACAGAGTGAGGAAAGAAGATCAGGTCTAAGTTCTTGCTTAAGTTGAGCCATCAAAGGTGATGGATGTGCTTCAGACCCACTGACTCAGAGTTCTTGATTCCAAGCCCCAAGGAAAGTCTCACGGATGAGGCTTCATAGAATGGAGAGCTAGAAGTGACCCAGAAAAGACACTGGGCCCCACCCCGTGTCCAGTCACAGCCCAGGGCGGACACAGTTTACCATGTACATACTTGCCCATGGCCTCATAAATAAGGGCACTTCTTTTATAACTTTTCAGATTCTCAAGGGCAGTTACTGAGTTGGCCTTAGGATAAAAGATGCAAGAGACGAGGGTTCCATCCCTTGTTTGGGAAGATCCCCTGGAGGAGGAAATGGCAGCCTGCTCCAGTATTCTTGCCTGGAGAATCCCATGGACAGAGGAGCCTGGCGGGCTACAGTTCAGGGGTCGCTGAGAGTCAGACCCGACCGAGCACTGGGTCCTCTTGGGCTGCTTCTACAACTTTGCAGTCTTATTCCCTCTTTTTTAATTATTTTTCACTACAGTTTTTCTCTCAGATTCTGGGGACATCTTTTTGAGCACAGAAATGACAGTAACACCCAACATTCCCACGATAAATGTATGCCAAAGGTATGCTAATGTATATACATGTCAATATACTCCGAGACTCCTTTTGGAGTTGATGTAGTGCTTTTAAGATATAGGACTCATCACAGAAATCCTGAGGGGGCGGATATTCCAAAGCCTGCTTCACAGATGGAGCCCCATGGAGCCACAGGGCTGGTCAGAGTACAGACCAGACTGTGACTCCAAGGCCATGCGATGGACTCTTAACAGGACACCTCTCGCATCCCTGGTGTCCCCTCGGTTGACATGCGCTGTGAGTGGTCATCTGTTTTCCTTGAGACTGAAATCTTAGTTAACAAATGTGGAGCAGTTACCTAAAGGCCAGGTTTCTTCAAGGAGGTTTCTGTTGCTTGGAGTCTAATTCATTTTTGCTTAAAAAAAAAAAAAATGTCCATTTGCAAAAATCCAGCGCCTTTCTTCCAGGATTCTTTCTCGGTCCTATTAGCACCCTCACACTGAAACTCATCCTCTTTCGGCGCCCATTACTGCCCCGTTAGCACAGTCTGGTGAGTGGGTGAGGGGACGATGGCGGGGGGAGCTAGTGCCCATCCTCTGTATTGCTGACTGTGGAGAGTAACTGGACGCTTCCCTCTGCCAGTCTGTTCTTCACATGTGCTTTCACATCAGCCATCCCTGTGGTTCTCTCTCTGTTTATTTCCTTATCGTAGGCTGCAAAGCCAGCAAGACAGATCTATAGCCAAGCACTCAGGTTTAAAAAGAGAGGGATGGAGTGGAGAGGAATAAATAAGAGGTGTCATAGGAGGTGCCTGTTCTTCAAGGAACAAAACTTCTGATATCTAAGAAGTGGATGAAAATGATCCCATAAACTTTTTCTTTTTTCTCCTCCATTCCTTGTTCTTCCTGGCTCTCATGCAGCCATACTCAGCACGGGCGTGCATGCTCAGTTACTTCAGCCATATCTGACTCTCTGCGACCCCATGGACTGTGGCCTGCCAGGCTCTGCTGTCCATAGGATTCTCCAGGCAAGAACACTGGAGTGGGTTGCCATGCCCTCCTTCAGGGGATCTTCCTGAGTGGGGACTGAACCCGTTTCTACCTGCATCTCCTGCGTTGTAGGCAGACTCTTTACCCACTGAGCCACCTGGGAAAGCCCAGAACTAAGCACATGCATCTAATAACAGGCCCTGGGAGATGGAATCAGTGCAACGTGTGGCTTAGAAGAGGAGTTTTTGCTTTGTTTTATTTGGGGGTGCTGTGGATGAGTTAAGGTGCATCCTCATCCTTATTGAGTGGTATCCTTCTAGAGAAGCCCTTTCTGGATCTATTTTCAGGCTCAATAATGGGTGAATATGTGGTCAGACTTTTGCCTGATCTTAAAAACCAAACGGCAGATGAGAGCAGCCTCGCTTTGCTGACTAGGCGGTCTCCATCAGTTCCATCTTCTGTGCTCTCAGAAGAGAAGCCCGAACACCTGACCTATGCCTGCCCTTTGGTAAAGACAGAGAATTTTTCTTTTCCCTTCACAAGTCTGTGCTGCTCTCTGAGCAAAAAGAGAAAAGCTTGCGTTGCTGACATCTCCCAATGTAAGGCAGTCAATGAAGGAACAACGTTAGAAAATATCAAACCTCTTGTTATTTGCTCAAATAGGTACATTGACTTGGTTCACCCCAGAGTGACCTATGACAGAGCAGGTTCCTAAGACTGTCCTCACCCCTCAAAAGAAACATAATACACTTTACAAACCCTTTAGTCACAGAGTTCAGGATCTACTTTCAGGTTATAAACAAAGAGGGTAGTGTTGTATCTCGGTTCTTTAATACAGTTTAGGAGCAGAATGTGTGGCTGTTGTTCAGTTGTTCAGTCATGCCCTTCTCTTTGCCGACCCCGTGGACTGCACCATGCCAGGCTTCCCTGTCCCTCACTATTTCGTGGAGTTTGCTCAAACTCACGTTCATTGAGTCGGTGATGCCATCCAGTCATCTCATCCTGTGTCATCCCCTTCTCCTGCCCTCAATCTTTCCCAGCATCAGGGTCTTTTCCAATGAGTCGGCGCGTCACATCAGGTGGCCAAAATATTGGAGCTTCAGCATCAATCCTTCCAATGAATATTCACGGTTGATTTCCTTTAGTATTGACCGGTTTGATCTCCTTTCAGTCAAGGGACTCCCGAGAGTCTTCTCCAGCACCACAGTTCAAAAGCATCAGTTCTTCGACGCTCAGTCTTCTTTGTGGTCCAGTTCTCACATCCATACGTGACTACTGGAAAAACTACAGCTTTGGCTATACAGACCTTTGTCAGCAAAGTGATGTCAGCCTTCTTATGGTCCAAATCTCACAGACTGAATTTCAAATAGTTGCTTGGTGCTAATGTTAATATGGTTCTTCCTGGCTATCGATGTGGAAGCTATCCTGCAGTTCTGGAACACCTTCTACATACATTGCCTCTTGGGGACTAGGGTGCAGCTTGTCTTTCCTCGTGCTCCCCCCATGCAAAGTTGGAATCATCTACTTTTCTGGAAGACCTTAGTAGAAATAACAGTAGCATTTCTGTGTGTGTGCGCACGCGCACACGCTTAGTCATATCCTACTCTTTGCAGCCCCATGGACCATAGCCCATTAGGCTCCTCTGTCCATGGGATTTCCCAGGCAAGAATACTGGAGCAGGTTGCCATTTCCTACTCCAGGAAATCTTCCCAACCCAGGGATGGAACCCTTGTCTCCTGTGTCTTCCTGCATTCGCAGGCGGGTTCTTTACCCCGAACCACCTGGAAGCCCAGTATTTCTGTATACTGGATGCCTGCTCTATTCCTGCCCATGAATTAGATGAAAATACTCTCATCTTTAGAGCTAATAGTTGCCAGCGAATAGTTGTCTGTATCCTAAGACAGGCTCCTCAGGTACAGAGATTAAAGAGCCTGTGTGATCAACAGCCTGGATAAGGATTGCAGCCCAGTCTGTCTCATGCAGGAACACACGCTCTTTCCGCTGGACCCCATGACCCAAAGCCTTGACTGGCGGCAGGTTCCATCTCCCCTCCGTGGATGGTCCGTGTGCTGCAGAGGGGAGGGGAGCACCCGAGAGGAATGTTCACGCATCAGTTAAAATGGGTGTCACAGCCTCTTATCCCCCCTTCATATTCACAAGTGTTCACTTCTTTCTTTTGGCTTTTTTTTTTCATTCTTCCTCGGGATGATGACTGACAGATTAATATATGTCTAACTACATGTCTCAGAAATCAAAAGGAAGGTGCTGTCAGAATCACTTGTCAGAAAATGAGATTAGGCTCAGTTGTCATTTGCTGAGGATTGCAGTCTTTCAGAGATAAGGTTTCATTTAATGAGGCTAAAAAGCCTCCTTTAAAAAAAAAGAAGAGGGAGTTAGGGAGGGGTAGAGGAGGAGGAGTGATGATTCTTTTTTCTGGTGTCAGCCAAGTGTTTTATCACCTGACGTGATCCTGGGGTACCTGGTAGCCACTGATAATGGCAGCCTGGCCTTCCCCACCTGCTCTGCGAGCAGCCCCTTCAGAAGCGGCCGCCGTGACCTGCTTTTACCTCTCATTGGAAGCTGAAGATCCTTCTCCCGTAGGAAAGGAGAGCAAAGCATGCACTCTAGATTTAAAAGCAGGCTCAAGAAAGCGTGCAGTATAAAGGAAATGTATAGTCACATTTCCCAGCCAACTATAAAGAATCCACCGTGGATTTCAGTGAGATATGGAGCTTGTCTGACAAGTGAAGGGTAACTAATGAGGAACAGAGCTGGATCCCATTGCAACCAATTGTGTTTTGTTATGGAAAATATTTATCAAGTTTTTTTGGTGTTGGCGATTTTTTTTTTCTTTCTGGGCTTGTGGAATCTCTTAAAAGAGCTCCAGGTATGTGACTTGATACGTCCCCTGTGCCCCACAATTCCAGTTGGGAATTTCTAGTTCTTGAAATTCCCTGGTGGCTCAGTGGTGAAAAATCTGCCTGCCATGCAGAAAACATGAGAGATGTAGGCTCGATCCCTGGGTCGGGAAGATCCGTTGGAGGAGGGCATAGATTGCAACCCACTCCAATGTTCTTGCACAGAGAATCCCGTGAATAGAAGAACCTGGCGAGGCTACGGTCCATAGGGTCGCAAAGAGTCAGACACGACTGAAGCAGCTGAGTGCACACACATCCCGTTCTTAAGCATCTCACCCTGTCTCAGGTGTAACCTCTGCTGCCAATAAGGTTCCAGTTAACCAGCCCCCTTCTGCCCCCACTCCCCGCTCCCCACCCAGTCATGGAAGCAGCTTCTGAAATGAACAGCCTGATTACAGGAAAGGCGAAAGCAAAGCAGGAAACCCACACTCAAGTTTGTGCCCAGACCTAGTGGTGGAAAACAACCAAGCCCTGTTACACTCCCAGATTCATCTCGTCAGGAATTTGGACAGGACAAGGCAGGAAGGGCTTATCCCTGCTCCATGATGTCTGGATGGCTCGGAGTTTCTGAGAGCGAGAATGTGTGAGTGAGATGTCTTCACTCACACGTCCCGCGCCTGGGCGCAGATGACTCAGGCGAGCTGGGCTGGGCTGGTCCACCCACCGGGCCACCTGCACAGGCTCTGCCCACGTGGCCGGTCACTCTCCACAGAAAGCAGCTGGCTTCTGGGTGGCGTCTCCTGAGAGGGCATGTCCTGAATGTGAGCGTCCAGGAGACAGAGGGCAGGAGCTACAGGGAAGGGATGGAGACCAGCTTCTTCATGCGAGTATCCACGCAGGTGCAGCCATGATTTTTTTAGCTTTTTATTTTGTATTGGGATATAGCTGATTAACACATGGCGAAGCAGTAAAGAACCCACCTGCCAATGCAGGAAAGCACAGGTTTGATCCCTGGGTTGGGAAGATTCCCCTGGAGTAGGAAATGGCAACTCACTCCAGTATTCTTGCCTGGGAAATCCCATGGACAGAGGAGCCGGGAATCCATGGGGTCACAAATAGTTGGACATGACTGAGTGTGCCTGTGTGCACACACACACACACAGAGTTGATTAACAATGTTGTGATAGTTTCAAATGAACAGCAAAGGGACTCAGCCATACATATACATATATCCATTCTCCCCCCAAACTCCGCCCCCTATGCTGGCTGCCACATAACATTGAGCAGAGTTCCCTGTGCTATACAGTAGATCCTTGTTGGTTATCTGTTGTAAATACACCAGTGTGTACATGTCCATCCCAAACTCCCTAACTCTCCCTTCCCCCTGCCCCCCCCACCCCTTCTGCCATCCTTCCCCACCAGCAACTGTAAGTTCAGTTCTCTAAGACCGTGAGTCTATTTCTGTTTTGTAAGTTCATTTGTATCATTTCTTTTTAGATTCCGTATATAAAGGATGCCATACAGTGTTCCTTCTTCACTGTATGACTTACTTCATTCAGTATGACAGTCTCTAATTCCATCCGTGTTACTGCAGACAGCATTATTTACTTGTTTTTAATGGCTGAGCAATATTCCACGTATATATGTACCACATTTTCTTTACCCACTCCTCTGCTGGACATTTAGGTTGCTTCCACGACTCTGCTATTATAAACACTGCTGCAGTGAACTGGGGTGCATGTACCATGCTTTTCTCTGGGTATAAGCCCAGGAGTGGGATCGCAGGGTCATATGGTAGCTCTAAAGCTTTTCAGGGAACCTCCACACTCTTCTCCATGGTGGCTGTACCAATTTACATTCCCACCAACAGGGTAGGAAGGTTCCCTTCTCTCCACCCCCTCTCCAGCATTTATTGTTTGTGGGTTTTTTGATGATGGCCATTCTGACTGGTGTGAGATGATATCTCATTGTAGTTTTGATTTGCACTTTCTCTAATAATTAGCGATGTTGAACATCTTTTCATGTGCCTACTGGCCATCTGTATGTCTTCTTTGGAGAAATGTCTATTTAGGTCTTCTGCCCATTTTTCTATTGGGTAGTTTGTTTTGATGCCGTTAAGCATCATAAGCTGTTTGTAAATTTTGCAGACTGATCCCCTTGTCGGTCACATCATTTACAAATGTTTTCTCCAATTCTGTGGGTTATCTTTTCATTTTGTTTATTGTTTCCTTTGCAGCCATGTTTTAAAACTTCTGCACTGCTGTCACAGTTTCTTTCTCTTTATGCTTTCATTTACATCTCATGGACAAGAATGTTCTATGAGTGTATTCTATGACGTGTGGCTAGTTTACTAGTGATTTGGCATAAATGACTCTTTATTAAAAACAGATATGAAATACACATAAAAAATCATTTGTATACATACGTGTGTGTCTGTATATCTCCCCGTGCAGGGATGCATATGTACATGGAGACAGAGGTAGTACACAAGGGTGTGTGCAGTTGCACTCGGTATTTTAAAGGGTGGCACGCCAGACTTCAGCCCTCTTCAGATAGCTGAACACAGACTCATGGCGTAAACGTGCACTTTTCCATTTCTTTCCAGCCCTTCTCCTTTACACTTCTCAAAAACAGTCTGTACTTCCTGCCTCTATCCATCTGTCTTTCCTCAGTCCTCGTCCTCCAGAATCTCTAAAGCACTGGGCCATTTTTGAGTCTGCCCTCCCCATCCTGAGACTCGGGCCCTTCCTTGGCTCTGGAGGGGGATGTTCTTTGATTCTCCCTTCCACATGGGCCCTCCCTGACCCAGGAGGCATGGAGGCTGTCTGCCTGTCCTCAGTTCTGTTTCTTCCCATTCCATAGTTTGCTCTTGGTGATCACATAGCTTCCTCTCTTTGTGGAGGACCCACCACGTAATCTCCGATTCTGAGCCCCGGTCTGTTGTGTTCCAGTTCCAAACTACTGACCCTCTGCCTGGCTGTTTTTTACAGTGTCCAAAGCAATTCATCTTGTCCAAAGCAATTTCTTTCTTTCATTTTAATTTACTGATTGTTCTCAGTGAGAGAATGGTCAGTATTGGTTTAGAGTGGTATATTTTTTTTCCCCCTTTTTTGGCTGCACATCATGTGGGAATCTTAGCTCCCCGACCAGGGATCAAATTCACACCCCTTGCATTGGAACACGGAGTCTTAACCACTGGACCACCAGGGAAGTCCCATGTGTGTCTTAATACAGTTCAAGAGTGTCAGGAGATAAAATCGATGTGGTAACATGTTACCAATCAAGCAATATAAATGAAGGGGCTTGGGTATTATTCATACCATCCTTTTATCTTTTCTATAAGTTTGAGATTTTTCAAAATAAAAAGTCAGGAACTATTTTAAAAGAGCTTCTTTTTTTTTTTTTTAAGTAATTCTCGGGTGAGAGTCAATGATAAATATTCAGGGAAGTGGTCTAAAGCCAGGAATTTTCTGGTCCATCAAATGGGAAGTGCCAGGAGAGACAGAACGACATAGAATTGGAGACATATGGTGCTTCTGAGGGGAGAGCTCGGGCTGCCCGAGAGGTTAATTCAAAACTAAATCTTATCCCTGGATCCTACAGCCCTCAATGTGACCCAGACTTTCCATTACCAAATTCTGAGGACTTAAATCCTGATATTGTGTGCCTGAATCTGGAATCTGTCTCATCGGTGAAAGATCTGCCCTATTGAGGCCACATGTGTCTGTGCAATAAGTTCTTTTCAAGCCAAACTCTCATGTTTTTAAAAAAGAAAAATCCCGAGAGGAAATACATGTGGTCCTCTTCCCCTTCAAGCCCAGTTCAGGCTATTTATTGTTTCATTTGATTGTTGAGAAGTCAGACATGATTAAATTGATTCCCAATGTGGTGTGCACATTGCCTTGGCTCAGAATGGTCTGAGGAAGACAAAGGCCAGCTTCCAGTCATGCAGTGTTCTGGGGTGGGGGAGGTGGTGGGGGTGGTGTGTGTGCGTGTGTGTGTGTGTGTGTGTCTGGGGGGGGCGGGGAGGGAAGGTTAAGGAGAGGGTATGTGGTTTCTTTTTTTCCTTTCTGAAGTCCTTTCCCTGTGGATTTCAGATTAAAGAGAGCATGATGACACATTAACCCTTTTGGTTTTGCTTTTAAAACGCAAAAGCCGGGTTTAATGAGCCCGGGTACCGAGTGATAGAGGCACAGAGCTAAGGAGGCCCACTTGAGCCTCGACTGTTTTGATGAGAAAGTTAAATGGTACTTTACCAGTTGGAAGAATGAAATGCAAACCGTAGCATACTGCTGACATTTTGCTGGTTTATCAGGCAATTCCAAGAGAGTGGGGCACCCCAGAAAGGGTATGTCAAACAGTGTGCCCTCCTTAGAAATTAATAACGGAACTGCCAAGAAAACAGGAGGAAAATACTGCTTTCTGGCACAGAGACTGTTCTCTGTTTATAATCTAGATATTAGATCAAGTACAATCATAAGACCTTATATATGGAAAAGAGCGAGAGAGAGAGGAGATGATGATTCCTCCCATCCCAACCTGTATGCATTTTGTTGGTAAAACGAAGGTTCAGACTCATTAAAAGCCGCAGCCAGGTGCCATGGGCATGTTCTAACACCCAAGTCTCCTGATTCTGTTAATCCAGTACAGAGGTTTTCAGCACCTGACCTGACCTGTAATGACCCACAGTGGCCCTCAAGCAGTTTTTAAAACTCACCAGAGACTGCTGCCAGTGATGATCAGCTCATTTCTCTAATCCTCACATAGGCTAGTAATTTGTAATCGTTTTTCTGGCCTTATGTTGTACCTTTAAGCCCACCAGTCATTTCATAAATACACGATGTTGGCTGTCAGTGAGCACTGGGAACAGAGAAAATCCATCCATCACCGCTAGCGGGGGTGGAAAAGCAACTTGGCGCACACAGCCGAGTTGAATGTTGTTTGTGGCTTGATCTTTGTATAAGAAGGACATCGTAAATTTACGTAAAAGCTACCAGCCAGCAACTGTGTTTTCACCAGCCTCCCCCTCTCCAGGAAAACTCATCGCTAGGAAAATAAATTGCATTCTTCACCAGCAGCACAAAGGTAGGTCTTGTTCCTTGTAGGCGAGTGGCTATTTGAAAGCCTGGCTACAACTTTCCTGTTTTACTAACACTTGTAATTAAATCCGTCAACTCCCTCTAAGATTCTGTGTAAATACCAGATGCTCACTACAGTTTTTTTTTTCCTCCTGGAGAATATGAAAAGTTGTACACTAGCAGTAGAGGAACTTGTAAGGAGGCGCAAACCCGGGTGGAAGCAAGCGGCTAAAGGACCACCCCTCTCATCTCCCATGAGCCTCTGGGCCCAGGATGCTTGGACCGCACACGGGCCCCATCCCCATCACTTGCATTGGTGAGGATGGATGTTAAGTTAACACCCACACCCTGGCTCAGGAGCAGATGGCTGGGAGTGGGGCGTGGTGGACGGAGGACCCGGTGGGCAGCAGGAGGCAAGTGGGGAAGGAGGCGGGGGCCTTGCCTCTCGCTCCCTGGGCGGCTGCAGCCAGCTTTTCATGTGCTATGCGTGCGGCCCTGCCAGCTGTCACTTGAATTGGTGCAGAGGATCAGAGGAGGAAATTTGGGATGCTCTGGGCAAATCCATCCTCTCTACCGGTGGGTAGGAACCTCGTTTTACAACATGGGTATTCCTCAAGGGAATGCGAATCAGACACATCTAAGCTTTTCCCCTCCTTCCGTATACAAAGAGGTATAACTTTTTATCCCAGAGGTGATGGTACTTCAGCAGCAGGCAAAGCAACCCCCTCCCCCCTTGGGTTTTCCAGAATTAAAGTGTAGTTGCTTAGAGTTGTCATTGCCTCAGGAGAAAGCTGAGAGGGTGTTAAGTGAATCATGAAGCGAGGCAGCATACCTGCTGGCGTTTAAATGTGAGCGTGTGGAGTGTGGGTTTCTTGGCATTTATAATGCAGAACCTGGGAACGGGTGCTCTGCCTCCCCTACCCACTCAGTCCTAGCAGCTTGGTGGGAATTTACTTAAAAAATATTTAACACTTCTAATAATATTAGCCAAGTACTCATATTATATATGGGCAACCCCCAGCCCTCCTTACTGAAAAGCCCGTCCTTGGCTCTGGAGCTTTCCCCTATTAGTCTTGTCGGGTGGGTTGCCACACAGGGGGTTCGTTTCATCACCAAAGGTTTTGGATGCACCCCTGAGACTCCCTCAAATGTGTGAGCGTGGGGAGGGAGCCAGTATGGAAAGCACAGAGCCTGTGGCCCACGCCGCCTCAGCTACTTTCAGTTTCTATTTGAAACTGAAATCACAGCAGAGCTGTCAGATGGCAGCTGTGCATTTGGTGGAAATGAGAATTCCAGATTTTATGCTAATGCGGTTTCAGGTTCCTTTGAACCTGCAGTTTCACGAGGCCATGCTTAAAACTGCAATCTGTTTTAGATAAGAGCGGGGATTACTAAAGACTTTCTAGTTTT
Organism: Ovis canadensis; assembly: GCF_042477335.2. Taxonomy (NCBI): domain Eukaryota; kingdom Metazoa; phylum Chordata; class Mammalia; order Artiodactyla; family Bovidae; genus Ovis; species Ovis canadensis. The sequence goes on along the minus strand of NC_091268.1, from coordinate 45,080,614 downwards.
GCAGTCACAGCCTCCGAAAGGAAAGGGAGAGATCAGATTTATTCTTTCATTAACATTGTCATGTTAAGTTTTCTTCTACTTTATCAAATAGAAAACTTTGCCTTGGTTTGACAATGACTTTTCTGACTTTAGGATTTTTCAGTTGCTATTTATCTCTCTTTAAGAAGGGTTCTTTGCCTGAGTTCAAGGTCCTGCCATTCCCTTGCAGAGGCCAGAACACAAAGGTGATGCTCACGGCATGTCTCATCCTGGCGTGTGTTCATCTTCTTCCTTTTTCTGAACGTTGGCGCTGACTTAGATGGTTATATCCATTACCAATTGCTTTGTAACAAACTACAAATTAAGAGCCGAAAACACAACAGTGACTTATTTGTGTACAGTTTTGCAGTTTGGGCATGATAGTTTCTCTGATGCACGTGGCATCAGCTGAGGCAAGCTCAGTTGGGGCTGGAGGAGCCGCTCCCGAGAGGCTGGCAGGTTGCTACTGGCTTTTGGCTGGGAGCTCACCTAAATCCTTGGCTGCCTGGCTTGAATTCTGCCCTGTGTGTCACTGCTTGAGCTTCCTCACAACATGGTGTCTGGGTTCCAAGAGGAAGGAAACAGAAGCTGCCAGACCTTCTTCACACCTGAAGAAGTTTTTCTTACTGCCTTAACAAGCTCTGAAGTTCCAGAGTATCACTTCCTCCACGTTTTATTGGTCCAAACAGTTACAGAGCCAGCCTAGATTCCAGGGGTAGAGAGGTTGAGCTCCACCTTCCATGGGAGAATGGCAGCTTCAGTGGTCGATGTGGTATTAGTAATCAGTTTTCTTTTTATTTTTTCCTAATTGAAGGATAATTGCTTTACAATATTGTGTTGTTTCTGCCACGCATCAACATGAATCAGCCATGGGTATACATATGTCCCCTCCCTCTTGAGCCTTCTTCCCACCTCCTACCCCATCCCTGCCTCTAGGTTGTCCTAGAGCACCAGTTTGAGCTCCCTGAGTCATACAGCAAATTCCCGCTGGCTGTTTTGCATATGGTAGTGTATGTTTCCATGCTGCATGGAATCTAGAAAGATGGTACTGATGAACCTATTTGCAGGGCAGCAGTGGAGACTCAGACATAGGGGACAGACTTGTGAACACAGAGGGGAAGGAGAGGGTGGGATGAATGGAGAGAGTATTCAGTTTTCAAGAGAAGTTAAATGGGCTCTGTCGCTCACCTTATGATGGTGGGTTTCTGCTGCTGCTGCTGCTAAGTCACTTCAGTCATGTCCAACTCTGTGCAACCCCGGAGACAGCAGCCCACTAGGCTCCCCCGTCCCTGGGATTCTCCAGGCAAGAACACGGAAGTGGGTTGCCATTTCCTTCTCCAATGCATGAAAGTGAAAAGTGAAAGTGAAGTCGCTCTGTCATGTCCGACTCTTTGTGACCCACTGGACTGCAGCCCACCAGGCTCCTCCATCCATGGGATTTTCCAGGCAATTACTGGAGTGGGATGCCATTTCTATGTTCTGTGAAATCCTAGACTGGCAGCAATTTGTGGGAGAGAGTTTATCTTTTAGTTTCTTTTTGAAACAGTGTCTTCATTCTCTTCTGTTTTAGTTGGCAGGGAAATGGTCATTTCACTCACTAATGTGTTGTTCTGACACTGTTTATTGACTGCCTGTTACATGTAAGGCATGAGAGTACCAAGCTGCTTAGAGGAATGATGATGGTAGGGTGGGTAAGGGCACAGTCCTGGCCCTCAAGAGATTGAATCTTTGCTCTCCAAAGCTACTGCTTATTCTTGCAAAGGACATTTATGCCCCTGAAGGAATAACAGTGTTCAGAGATGAGCCAAGAAACCTGTCAGACATTGTCTTGAATATATATCCCTAAGGAAACCTTCCAGAGAAACTGGAGTTTTGAGCAGAAGTGCTGGTTTAATTAATTTTCAGTAAAAGTCTGTAAGTGGAGATTGTACAGGACCAGAGAGGCATTAGCAGGTCTTTGCAGGCATGCAGGCTTACCCTTACCCAATGTAACTGGCATGAATGATCTTAGCAACTGGCGTTTATATAGCAGTTGACCGTTTGCAGAGTACACCCATTTGACTGATGAAGCCACAAAGCTGGAGGTGCCTGGAATGGCCGTGTTAGAGTTTCCTGCTCCATCCTGTTGGTGTGGAAGCAACAGGGAGGAAAACCAAGACCAGAACAAGGAGGAAAAGTCAGAAACATTGGTCAATAAGAATGCCTTCAGGAAAGATAAACCAAGGGGATTTTTTGACAGCGTAGCTGTCCACCTAGTACCCCAGCAACCGTATGATTCACTGAAACAGTAGAAGCAAACGTTCTGCTCTTACCCAACAAGAATTTCTGCAAGTAAATATTTGGATCATCAGGAGACTGCACAAGGAAGCGAAAATGAAAGCGCAAGAGCTTTGCTAGGTGCCTGAGTATAGACAGAGGAAAAGAAGTTCCAGCACCCTAGAGAGTATTAATCCTTTCAGGTAACATGTTTCCAGGAAAAGAGAGGTGGCTGTAGGGAAAGATCACCATGCAACTGGCCACCATTTCTCGTGTTTCTTTCGCAAATTACCTTAATATGGGTTGCAAGTCTTCGTTCAAACAACAGAACCTGTGCAAGTAAGCTACTCATGTATCTTAGTAGTATTCGCACAGCTCAAATACCTTTACCATGACCTTGGATCTTGAAATGTCTCTAGGTTTTAGATACCAGAATTTATTTTGAGTTAGGTTTAGAAGTGACATTTCGGCATTGGGAGTATGTGGAAGTCCAAGTTTGGCCAAGGGAGTAAAGAATCAAGATTCATCCAGTAGTGTGGTCGGTGGACACTGATACAGAGGAGAAGGGGCTGGACGTACCTGCTGAAACCTTGCTATCGTCCAGACTCCTCCACTTCCAAAGGGCATACTTACCCTCTCCGTGTCAACTGCCTCATCTGAAATATGGAGGAGAAGAGCCATTTCTCTGTTGGCCTCACAGGGTTGATGTCAGAGGAGATGATGTAATAAGTGTATACATTTTTGAAAAATATATTGTAACATATATTTTGAGAGACTGAATTTTATAAGCAGTAAGTGGCATCAGGGTATATAATTTATGGCCTCTGTCTTTCCCTGGTCTCAGGTTCACTAGCTCCTTGGTTGGTTTCCTCCCTTTCATTTCAAGGCCCTGAAATTAGGATTTGAATCACATTTTGAGCCTGACCCAGACCTAGTATAACCACAATCTTTTCCTGGGACTAACCGAAGCTAGAAAGGAAGGTCCTCAAGTCAGATACAGAAAAACAGTTTCCCATCAGTGCAACACCTAACTGAGATTCTAATGATGTGCCGTGTGTTTAATGGCACACGTGGCAGGGGAGGCCACATGAGCTCCTATTCTGATATGCCTGGGAATCACTCAGGTGTCCAGCTGACCACCTCAGGTGGCTTCAGGGCCTTTTGCTCTCTCTGGAACTGTTAGAAGTTCAGGGAAGCTCACTCAGTCCAAAGTGGGTCACGTGCCTCTCACAGAGAGAACTGGAAACCATGGTTGGTTCCCTAGCAACCCCCGTTTTCCAGAGCAGCCTTTTCTAGCAGGGCCACTTAGGGCACCTGCCGACCCACAGACAGCTGCGCCCCTAGTGGTGACCACAGGGACTGCCTTTCCTGCTGGGCCCACTCCCATCCAGCCCCTGATGCACACATGGGGCCCCGACGGCCCTGTGTCCTGAGGGACCGTCTCCCCCAACTCAGTCCTCCTCCCCTCAGCCTACAGCCCACCCCCTAAAGGAGTGGGTGCTTGACTACCTCCATTTTTGAAACTAAGAGAGGCCACTGTCAGCCAGTCTTCCCCAAACTAATATCTACTCATCGATGGCTGGTAGCCAGTGAAGACAGGACACTTCTCCAAATGCCTTCACATAGTGGTTCGTTCACCCCTTCCACAGCAGCTTCCGTAATATTAGTATGTGCTGTTACTGCCCTATTTTACAGATGAAGAAACTGAGGCACAGAGAGGTAGAGCCATCTGTCCACCATCAAAAAACTAATAAGCAGGAGTGGAAAGGGGAGTCAGGAGTTGAACCCAGCAGTTCTGTCTTCAGAAGCTGTGCTTTTTAACCACTAGACCAGCTACCTCTTGGTTGCCCCCAAACAGAAATGGCTGCATCCAGTTTACAGGCCTTCTTAACCTGTCTTCCTTGTATATAAAAAGCACAAGTTGCCTCATAGTTTATTATTTAAGATTTTCAACAACATACTATAAGGGTTGAAGTCTGTTACTAGCCCCATTTTACAGAGGAGGAAAGTGAGGCTTAGGAAAATCTAACTCACAAACTCAAGATGAACCAGCTATCTTAATTGAGACTGAATTGAAACATAACGTCCTTCTAACATCCAGCCCACACCCCTAACCACCCGGGCCAGGGACCACGAACTATAAAATTCAGTAAGCCTGCTTAAGAATCAGAATCTGGGACAGTTTAGGCAAAGACAACCAAAGAACATGCCTCACCAAAAGCATCTTCTTGGCAGCGTAACACTTGACTTCCCTCAATGTCATCTTCACTGACTTACTTGCGCGTTCTGTTCTATCCGTCCTCTTAGCTCATGCAGACATTTTGTGTACATTTCTCATTTTAATTTTCACTGGTTCCCCCACCCCACTCCCATTTCTGGGCGGATATAGTGAGAGAAGTTGGGTATTGGAGATTCGAGCATGTAACTAGCACAGGGTGACTAACTGGCCTCAGGGAACATGAACTCCATAGCAAATGCAGGCCTCTAGACCCTAGATCACAAACACCCCTCAGTGCTGAATGGTCCGATGGAGAAGGGAGAAAAACCCAGGTGGGCACGAGGCAGGCAAAGGCAGGCATGGCCCCCATCGTCCTGCTCTTGTGCCCTTCTGTGAAAAGTTAAGCCCTGAGGGACACCAGCAGAGATTGAATGGGTGTTTTTTTAGTTTTTTCATTGCCTTTCTTTGTGGGACTGTCAGCCTCTGAATATTAATACTTTAATGTAGATTTGGTGGCTAGGTAAGAGATATTTTATGGTTTCTTATAGTTTTTCCCCTTTGTAGTTTATAGTACACTGTGAAGTTTGAAAGTAAAATTCTTTTTCTTGACTTCTACACTCGGAAAATATTTATTCCCCCCTGCATCTCAATCGTATGCATCATAAACTAACCCAGTTCTGTTTATTTACTTCTCTCTTGTTGCAGCACCGTGATCAATTGTAGCAACACAGGCATGTAATGGTAGAGACTTTTGCTTTACAGCAGTAAGAGCATGAGCTACTGCAGTCTCCTCTCAGAGTGATGAGTAATGAGGCTGCCATTTAGAGATGGCCTGTTCAGAGGGGGTGTGAGGCGCAGAGCAGAGGCGTCTGAGGCCACCCAGGGTTGGGAGGGATTGGGGGCAGGACGAGAAGGGGTCGACAAAGGATGGAATGGTTGGATGGCATCACCAACTCAATGGACACGAATCTGCGCAAACTGCGGGAGACGGTGAAGGACAGGGAAGCCTGGCATGCTGCAGCCCGTGGGGTCGCAAAGTCGGACACAACTGAGCGAAAACAGAGGGTTGACTCACTGTGCATCGCTGGAGGCGGAGGGCACGATCCCTGGTGCAAAATGAACTGGCCTGCACGGGAGAAATTCCTGGGACCCTGCAAGAGTTTTCATGTCTGGGCTGGACCGCTTGAAAAGCCAGGAATTTGCAGAGGTGGGAAGCAGGACAAGCTTGCTCCCAGGGAGTTCCCGGCTTCCTGGTGACAAGCAACCTGTTGACTCAGTTGTCTATCCAGGGCTGTTGGTCGCCAGCCATGGGTAGGGAGGCCCCAGGCGCCGCAGTCAACCTGCAGGTCCCTCTGGGCTTCTCAGCATCTGTCTTCTGCCCTGAGTCCCCCTCCACTTCAATGGGTGCCCAGAGATAAGTCGGGCACCTGCAGCCTCAGCCATAGGATGGGAAAACCTCGGCCAGCCAGCCATCCTCTCCCATCATGCCTCTTCTGAGGTGGGCCTCCTAGTACCATGCGGGGCACACAGCATGTGAACACATCCCAAGACTTGAGTTATACCCAGAAGAAGCCAGGTGGGTTCAGACAGAAGGCTGATCCCAGAGAACAGGTCCACGTTAAACCCTCCCAGACAGATAATAAAGCCTCAACCCCTGTCTCCAGACACACATCTGTCCCTTCTACGTGACTGGCCTGAACAAAGATGCAGAGACACAGCCCTTGTACGATCAAGTTCAAAACCAAATTGAGGCAGTGGTTCTCCTGCACCGAGAAAAGGAATGAGAACCAAAAAACACACTTCAGCACCAATAAGAAACCGCTTGTATGGTTAGAGACAAAACTGGCCCTGTTTATTTATTTGGAGTTTGGGTGCTTTCCAGTGTTGTGTTTGTGAGCCTGTTTAAACTGGAAATGTCAGTTTAACTCGTCAAAATGACATCACTGGGATGCCTGCTGTTTCCTAGTTGAAGAAATTGACGCCCTTACCCTTAGGAGGTTGATCATGTCTTAGAGCCTTGCAAACTCTGAAAACATTTTGCTTGATCCCAAGGACTTTATAATCCATCGGGAAGATCCACATGATTCCCATCCCTCCCACCTTATTATGTGGCCCAGGCTATGCAATAATGTGTAGCCAGGTTTGGGCCTTATCTAGTGGAATGATTGACAGTAAAGCCTGTGTAAAGGTGGGGTTCTCTGCTCTAGTACATATGGTGCAAGCCACTGTCACCACTGCTGGGGATTGGTGTCACTTAGGATGTTCACGTGGTTCTTTCTATCATGACTGTGGTGATCCCTGTTGAGGGAATTCCATAGAAGGCGTGGCCGCAGATATTGCAGCCATACCAGAAGATACTCTGATTTTGTTGGTCTCTGAAGTAGAGAGTATTAATTTTTTAAAATAATTTTTTCATTTATTTTCGACTGCAGGTTTCCTCTAGTTGCGGCGAGCAGGGGCTGCCTTGTAGTTGTGCTGTGCAGGCTTCTCACTGCGGCGGCTTCTCTTGTTGCAGAGCCCGGGCTCCAGGCACGTGGGCTCAGTGGTTGAGGCTCCCGAGCTCTAGAGCACAGGCTCAGTAGTTGTGGGGAATGGACTTAGTTGCTCCAAGGCATGTGAGATATGGATCAGAGATCAAACCCATCCCACGTCTCCTGCATTGGCAGGCGGATTCTTTACCACCAAGGAAGCCCCAAGAATGTCATGTTTAATTACTGTAGCAAACACATATATCCCGCTTACTGCAGGCTTGGGGGCTGTTACTGACAGCAGCTCTATAAAGCATGGATGCTATTGTCATCTCATTTTACAGGTGAGGAAACTGAGCTGGGAGAGAGAAGACCTTTGCCCAGGGTCTCCTGGCTCAGGAATGACAAGGTCATGATGGAGGCCAGATGCTGGCTCTTAACCTCTCCCCAAAGAACAAGTTGAAACTTGTATTTTTAATGCTTGAAAAACTTTAAAATTTGAAAAGATCAAGCCTCTAGGAGACTCAGAAGTAAATCAGGTGGAGTGACATCTTTTCCAAGGCTAGTTGGGAGACAAAACTCATATGTTATCACTCCTCTTTCCCAGTCTTTTCAAACTACATAATTTAACATAGAAAAACTGGAGGGAATTTTTGTAAAGACTTCCTCTTCCTTTAAACCACCCCAAGAATCACCCAGAATGTGTTCTTTCAGGGAGTGACTGAAGTTATATTTGTGAGGGAGAACACCTCGAAATTAATGCACTTTTTCTATATAAGGTACTTGACAGAAAACCAGAATTTATAAGAAATATCTTATCAAAAAATGTTTAGTCTCAGTCTGGTAGTTTATGATACAAGTTGAATCAAATTTCATATTTTGAGTATTAATACTGCCATTTTAGGATGATTTAGAAGAACTTCCTAGTTTGTCTTTAGATATAGTTTGAGAATTCATGAGGAAGTCTCCATATTTCAATTTGGCTTGTAAAATTTTTTTTACTGATTAATCATAGACTTGCCTTAGATTTGTGTATGTGTGTTGTGGTTTAGTCGCTCTAAACCAGTCATGTTTGACCCTTTTCGTCCCCATGGACTGTAGCCCTCCAGGTTTCTCTGTCCATGGAATTCTCCAGGCAAGAATACCTGAGTGGGTAGCCATTCCCTTCTCCAGGGGATCTTTACCACCCAGGGATCGAACCCAGGTCCCCTACATTGCAGGCAGATTCTTTGCCATCTCAGCCACCAGGAAGGTGGCTTCCTAAGATTTTTGGTTGTATAATAAACTTGTTGGGAGTTCCCTGGTGGCCTAGTGGTTAGGATTCCAGGCTTTCACTGCTGTAGCCCAGGTTCAGTCCCTCCTTGGGGAACCAAGATCCTACAAGCCAAGTGGCGTAACCAAGAAAAAAAAAAAGTCATTGTTTCTGAAATAATCTAATCCCAGAAAGACCACTGAATCCATAATCTTACTAGCTGCCTCTAGTCAGGGCCTCCCCTTTGTGAGCCTTGCCCTTCTTAAATCTGGTTCAAAGGTTGAAGGTGACATTAAGAAGTCATTAGTGCTCAGTGCCTTAAACCTTCTAAATATAACAGACAGGGTAGCTGCCAGCCTTTGGCTTTGTAATCTATAGATTAAAATTCCAATAAAGGGAAGCTAAGGGAAAAACATAATAAATCTTGCAAGTCAGATCTCTGACCAGATCCATCACCCAGTGTGTGGATGACTTTTTTTTTTTCCCTTGCTTCCTTCTTTCTACTTCTGATGCTGTTCCTCTAGCCACTCCCTTCCAGGTTTGACATTGCTTTCCTCCCTGCTAGAGAAGAGGGGGATAGAGCAACTTGGATCCCAATCAGAATGGGCCCATTCCTGGGTCTAGTTTGAGAGGCTGAGAACGAGACAAGGTGGCAGGGTAGGGGCTGCGGCAGGGCACGGGGTGCCAGCGGGGTTAATATGGATGCAGTGGTGCAGAGGTCCAGTCTGTGGGTTCTCTAGAGGCTCAGGTCCCAGCAGTAGATCATCAAGACCCAGAGACACATGCAGATCAGTCCCAGGCTTTCCTCCGAGGTCTGACCCCTGATAATCAGAGATGACAACCTACTGCAGGGCGTGGCAAGTGTCAGCTTGCCCGATGACCGCACTTTACAGGGCTAAGTGGTGGTTTGAGTTGGTCGGCAAAGTTGCCCGGTGCTGTTTGTGTGCCTCAGTTTACCCTGTAGGGGACTAGGCAGGAGCTGAGGCCTTTTCTTCCCCATAATGTTGATTTTATTAGTGAGCAAGACAGGAAAACAGTCCCATTTTGGTTGCTCCCCTCCCCCCCAAAAAAAACACAACATTTCAATGTCTTTTCTTGAAAATCTAATGTTTGCCTTTGAGCTATCTTGGTATTGTACCCACAGCTTCAGAATGAATACCCTCTGACTTGAGAGCTTCAGCTAGTTTTTGACGCATCTTATAGCAATTGAAATAGTCAACTCCAGACTCATACCTTCGGAGACATCTTCCCTTCTGATTACTCTGGGAGTCAGGGTAGAGAAATATCTCTATGATCTATCTTTTAAGAAAAAAAATTAAGTTAAAAAAAAAACACCACATAGTGCTGCCATTTGGGTTTGAGGGGTGTTGTGAAGCAAGAGAGACAGTGCCTCTTATTCCCAAAATTAACTGTATTTGGAAGTTAAAGGGGAAAAAAAATGAATGCCATACAGCAAGTACCCACTTTTTTCCCCTTGAGAGGTTTCTCAAGAGTGCCATGAAATCAAACAGTGATGGGTATTCAACTTCAAAGAGGTGAAGTTGGGATGGAGTTCAACATTCCTTCAAATGGACGTGACTGCTTGAGACGCTCTCCGTGTCATTTGGGTGATGTGTACATCGCTCCCAGCCCCGTCCCTTGCTCTCTCACCCACCCTCACCACTCCTCACGTGGTATGCACGCTGGAACTTCCTCCCAGGGGCAGCCTCAGCCTTGCTTGCCTTTCTGCCTTGTGCTGGGGAAATCTCAGCCATTTTCCTGTGCACCAAGGAGGGAGCCCTGCCAAGCAGCTGGGGTGGAATGAAAACTCCAGGTGTTTGCAGAGGCTCTCCTCACCCCTTGTGTATGGGCTGGTACTCTTTTTGGGGACTCTGTGATTGGGACAGTGAGTAAAGAAGGCCAGAATCCTACCCAGGGACCCACCAGACTGGATACACAGGTGCTTTGGTTGGAGTGTGTTGCTCAGGGGAATCCACAAGGGCCCGAGATTGCAGTCATTCAGCCCCTCTCCCCACCGCAGACCTTAGAGAACACAGTGCTGACAGCTAGGCTGTGGCACTGCTTCAGTCCTTTCCCTGCATTTGTTGGCAGAAACCCTCTCCACGTTTGTTGATGTCGCTCTCACTTGTTCAGCAGTGTTCTACTCTTTGCCCCCCGTGGACGTAGCCCCCCAGGCTCCTCTGGCCATGGGGATTCTCAGGCAAGAATACTGGAGTGGGTTGCCATCTCCTTCTCTGGGGGATCTTCCCAAACAGGGATGGAACCTGCATCTGCTGCATTGGCAGGCAGATTCTTTACCACTGAGCCACCTGGAAGCTTTTGTCGAGGGGAGGGTATAAATGCCAGTGTGTTTGAAGTGGGCGGTGGGGTGGGTATTTGTGGACCGCCAGGCCATGCACTGTTACCTTTGAGACCAAACAAACTGCAGCCCCGCCTTTGATCAGGTGGAGATAAGATTGGATTAAGACCTTTTTTTTTTTTTTTTTACTAATGCTAGACTCTGACCACCCCCACCCCTCATTTTCAACAATGGACTTAATACTCTTGAGCACCTACTGTGTGTCATGCGGTTTACCCACATCACTTTCTCATGGAGCCCTCGGAACCGCCCAGAGAGCCTGCTCTTTACCGACGTGACCGGCCTGGGCCGCGGGCCTAGTGGCTTTCCCCAGCCGCGCGCAGTATTGGAAGCGACAACTGCGGGGAGGGCGCGGGGCGTTGCAGTTCCCGCCGCGCCCGCCCGCCAGGAAGGCGGCCGTGGGGACCTCGGGCCCGAGCCGCGGGGGGAGCAGCGACAGCTGTCGATGTCGCACCCGGGGACTGCGCCCCCGCGGGGCCGACCCGGCGCCGGGCCGAGAGGAGGGGCGGCGAGGGGCGGGGCGCGTGGGGCGGGACGGAGGAGGGGCGGTGGCACCGGCGGCTCGGGCTCCGCGCGCCGAGGAAGTCCCGCTCCGAGAGCTGCGAGCGTCTGGAGCAGGCGCGCTTGGCGCAGTCGGGGAGCGAAGTCCGGAGCCAGGGCCCCCGTGCCGCCGCCCCCACCCGCCACCCGTCCAGCCAGGGAGCCCGCGGCGCCGGCGGCGGCCGCCGATGGAGTTCACTTGAGCGGCGAGCGGGCGGGAAAGGCAGGCGCCCGCGAGCGGAGCGCGGGCCGGAGCCGAGCCAGCCCCTGGCGCTTCCCGCCTGTCTGCCCGCGAGCTCCGGCCGGGAGTCGCCGCGGGCCCCGCGCAGTCCGCCCGGCGCCCCGAACGCTGCAGCGCCGCCCGCGCCGCGCGCCGGAGAGATCGACCCCGAATAAGGACTCCCGGAGCGTTTCCTCCAGCGCCGCGACGGCGGTGGCGGCGGCGGGACCGGGACCGGTCGGCCCACGGGGCGGCTAGACAGGCGGGAGCGGCAGTCGGGAAGCCCGAGGCGGCCGCCGGGGAGAAGCCGCCGCCGCCGCCGCCGCCGCCGCGCGCACTCCTCCTCCCTCTCCCTCCTCCCCTCCGCACATGGTCTCCTTTGTCCTGTCGCCGCCGCCGCCGCCTCGCTCTTAGCTCCGCGCGCTGAGGCCGCGGCTCAGGCAGCTCCTCTCCGCCTCGCCCGGGACGCCCCTCGAGGCCCCGCCGGCCCCGCGCGCCGCAGTAGCAGCCAGGAGGCAGCTGGGCGAACGCGGGCCGGGCGCTCCCTCCCGGCCGCCCGCCGGCCGCCCGCCTGGCCTCGGCCGCGCTGGATGTGCGCGCGTCGCGGGCGCTCGGCCGCCCCGGAGCCGCCGCTCTTTGGGATTTGGTTGGCGTGCACCCGCTTCCAGACTTTCGCCGAGAAAGAAGCCGAGACCCGCGCGGACCGAGCCCGGTCGGAGTTGGGCGTTTTCTCTTCGTGTTTGGCTGATTTCCCCCCTGGTCTCTCACGATCCCCCCACCGCAAGCCTTGCTTTGGAACCAAACCATGAACTTGGGGCTGACAAGATCGCTTAACCCTTGGCGACCAGGTAATGCAGCCCTGGAGGCGCGCTGCTGCCTCGCTCGGTGCCCGCGGTCGGAAGGGAGTCGGGGGTCTTTTGTTGGCGGCCGGGCAGGGGTGGCAGGGGCGGGCGGGCTCCTCGCGTCTGGCTCACCAGAGCCCCCCGCCGCCACCCACCCCTCCTCCCTCCTGCCCGGCTGCCCGCCTGCCCTCCCTCCGCGGCCCGGGCGCCCGCCTTTGTACTTTCCACCCCTGGCCCTCCGGTCTCGGGCGGCCGGAGCTGCGCCGTGGTGCCCGGGGACCCGAGCCGCCCCGGCGCCACCCGCCCCGAGGGGCTCCGCCTGCCTCTGGCTGGGGCCGGGCCAGTGCCCGCTCTGGCTGGAGACCTAGGCGCTGCGCTCGCAGCCGGTTCCCCGGGTAGCGCTTCCCTGCGCCGAGCTCGGGATCCTGGCCCGCACGCGGTGCCAAGGGAAGCGAAAGGAGATGTGGGCTCGGGATCACCGCAATTGGGCAAAGAACTCGCGCTTAAGTTTTCGAGGCTGTTTCTCTTTTCTTGTTGGAGATCCCCTCATCGTGCGGTTGTGGGTGTTATGGGTGCTGGGGCCCGACCCCGAGATCCGAGGCCGAAGGGAATTTGGTGGACCTCGAACCTGAGTGGCCGCGTCCCACCCCTGTCTACTCGGAAGGCTTATTCTTTTCCTCATCCTCTGTTCTCTTCTTCAATCTGTTTCACTAGTTTAACTTTTCTTTAAACATCAGGTACAGCGTCGAGTCATTTTTCAGTGTGTTTTTTTCTTAATCTATTTCCATCCCCCTCCCCCAAATAAAAAGCGGCCAAAAGAGAGCTTTGTTGGTTTTTTTTTCTATCATTTTTAGATGTAGCGGCTACAACGCCGTGGCTCACCAAAACCGAGTGAGGGGGATGAAGCGAAATGGCGAGCGAAATCTAAAGATCTTTAGTATGTAAAGATGCCCCCGCGTTAAGAGAGGAGAGACGCAAAAGCTGTGCTCGCCAGCTAACTCTTGGCTCACCAGGTTTCCATTAGTCGTCCCTGATTAAAAAAAAAAAAAAAAAACCATGAAAAAGGTCCAGGTAATATAAAGAATTGGAGACTTTTCCCTTGAAAACAATGAAAAAGAAAACTAAGATTAAGATCCCAGAAACCACAAATTTGCAGAAATGTTTTAGAGCGCAAGTCAAATTTGAAAGTTCATGGAGAAAAAAGCAAAGCATTTCCTTGTAGTTCCTACATAAGACTTTGGCGGAGAAGCTCTTTTCTGACTTTTCAGGACTGTGGTCGGCCATAGTTGTAACCACCTGGATGGGAGAAAAGGGCTCCAGATCATTTTTCTGATTAGCTGAAGTCCTGTTACAGTCAGTTTCTTTGGGGTGTTTTTCCACGGAGGCCTTTCTGAGACACCCACCCCCACCCCTCCCCAATTACAAAAGGACTTTGTGACATGTATCAGAAAATTAAAGGGCTGGAGAAGCTTTTATTAGAGAACATTACTCCTAAGTCGTCGGGAATATCCTGTCAGACTCATTTCCTTAATAACTTACTGGATGGCATCATAATAAGCACATCCTCTAAGTTCACTTCAGACATAAGGATCACTGAACTGGCTACTTGAGAGTATGGTGTGGAGGTGGTGCAAGGGTAGCCGCCCCCAAGGAGGGTGTGCAAGCCAGCCAAAGGGCCTCTTCACCTCCAGCTTCTGTCCTGCTTGATCGCTCCCTTTTCTAGCACACACACCAAATGCAAATACAGGCTGGATTAGGAGCCTTCTCTCCTTGCCGGGTGCTTTTTACGTTAATGATATAATACTTTGTTTCTGTGGTGCTTTGGCCCAGTGAGACTCATTTTAATAGGTAGTCCTCAAATCTGCAAGGGATATTGCATTTTGGCAAACTGACTTAATTAACAGCCTCTCCCCTTTTTTCCTTTTAAAAATATCAGCTGTAGTGTAAGCCATGAATTTAACATAGCCATTCTAATTTGAAGAGACACTTTTTCATCAAGTAATGGTGAAATGCTCTTTGCTCCAAGTTTTTAGCTGGGAAACTCGTTTTCCTAGAAATCTCACTAAATGTTACAATAAGGAAAACACTGTTTCTGTGATTTTTGCTTCTATACCTCAGTATTCGTGATTTGTTTCATGCATAGCTTGTTTCCCCCTCCATGCAACACTTTTTTGGCAGTTTATTTTTATGAAAAGCTACTATGATATGCAATTTTATTTAATTTAAAATGGCAGGAAGGCCCTTGGCATATGTTTTATTCATGCAAAATAAAAGGAAGCATCTGTCTAGGATTTATTTTAAACTGCTTAGGTATAAGTGTATGTAATTCAGCACTTGTTTTCCACATACATTCATTTTTTCTTGATCTATTAATCTTCAGAACCACCCTTACAGTAGGAAGATTAGAATTAAAATAAAGGGGGAAATAGTCATAGTAACAATATTTTATGTCTTTCTGTATCACTTACATTGAGAACTAGAACTTGTTCGCTTCAGACATAAGGATCACACAAGAATGTCTCATCTTTGTCAACATAGCACAAAAAGACTACATTGAGTATCTTCTTTGTCCCCAAAAGCCAGCTCCAGAGTCTGAATATGTTGTATTTCAGATTCTCCCCTTCTCTTATATTTTCTCTAGATTTTTTAACCATTCTATGCTTTGCTTTGTCAAAACATGCATCTCTGTGTGTAAAGTGTGAAAATCAGTGATTTCTTACAAGGATTGGGTAGCAAAAATAGCATAAATATAACCATTATAACTTTAAATGTAGATACATTATCTAATTATCCCATGATGGAGCTGCTTAATTTTTAAGTTTTTTTTTTTAATTTTTCGAATTGTAGAAGTACAGTGCTTCTGATACATCATAGCATTTTCCTCCAAACCGACTTTATGTTGATTTTCCAGAACATTAGTGTATAATTTAAACTGGCTTTACTATTGCTGTTTAAACAGGCTTATTTCACTTTCCTGGAGCCACTGTAATAATTAGCAGACACGATTTCTAGAAAATGGAAAGGAAATAATGCTGACAGTGTATATAGTGTCGGCGTATTGGATAGGTTGACTGGGTTTCATTTTAGCACCAAGGTCGTCCTGGTTACCACAGGGGACAAGGACCTCGGGGTCATCAGATAAATCTTTAAAAACGAATTTCAGAGAGTGCTGGACAACACTTTTTAGTGAGGAGAGGCTTAGTGTTAAATAATAGGCATTTCTGGTTTCTGAGAGAAAATTGAAAAACAGGCATGTCTGCAAATGTGGAAAAAAGTGCCGTTTCCAAAATAATGATCTGTCAATGAAATTGCAAAATCATTATGTGAATGAGCTGAATTGCTTTGTGTATCATCTCATAGAAATATGTTTTGCACAGATAATATGTCTAATAAGGACACATTTTTTAAATCAGATTTTTTTCCCCCTTAGCAATAGCTGCACTGCAGGTCTGCCTCATGCAGTCAACCAGCACCACCTTATGGAGGATTGGGGGAAATTACTACTTTCCTTTTCAGGCTTTTCAAAAATGGAGTAAATTGATTTAAAATAATAATAATGATGATAGTGACGACAGTATTCATGACAGTGATAACACTTTTCCCCCACTTCTTGTGTTGCAGGCCTCAGATGCCAGCTCTGAAAAACTCTTCAATACTGTTATTGTAAACAAAGGTAAGAACCCTTAAATCTGAGCGGTAGCTTTTATTTTCCTATTTGTTCTGCTGTCTTTGCCTTGAACGAAAGCAGAAAGAACAATGGTCACCCCTTACCATTCTGGAGTTCCAGTTCATAATTTGTATTTTTGCTTGAGACAGAATCTGTGCTTTCATGATGTATCCCGAAACAGTTTATTGTAAAAGAGCACATTGAATCCTTATTTAAATTGATTTGCCTAAGAAATGACTACATCTCTGTGACTTTCATTTAATGTAGGAAGTGATCATGGAGAATAATCATTCTCAAGATGCCTTAACTTTATTGTTAGTTATCAACTACCCAGCAGTTGGAGAACGATAAATAGCTGGTTTGTATTGCAGACTCTAATAATCAGTACATGTTTAGTATTCACAGGATTGTGGTCATAAACCAAGCCTTACTCTGCTGTGGGCTTTCTGTGAAGTTAATAAATGAGCAAGAGGGCAAAATTTAAATACATGCTATTCCATTAATTTCTTCCAAACTGCAGTAGAGACTGAGAGAGGCTAATGATATTGCAGTACATTAAGGGGAAACTTATCTTAAATCACTACCAATAGGTTTCTGGGCAGTTTTCATTGGTTGCAGTATTGTTGGAAATAATTAAATTTAAGGGAATTTCTAATACCGGGTTTTTGCAAAGATGTATTCTTTGAAAGGTATAAATTATATAAACTCTTTGATCTCTTCCTCTCCTCTGTAGAACGTGATGTTTGCATCGTAATTGCTAAATGCAGAATGTATGCTTCCCGTCCTGGTCACCTTCTGTGTTACATGGAAGATACTGGCTAGCTTGAACAGGGTTGGGCCTTCACGAAGTGATATTTGAAACCGTGTCCACATTCTCCAGTGGCCTTGGCTAGCGTTTTTGCTAGCTGGTTAGTCAGACACATTCCAAAGTGCAGTTATTTTGAGCTCCCCGATTATTTTAGAATTCGAACCAACTGCAATTTTAAATAGTACATTATGTTTAGCGTTCCCTGGAGGTGTGCATGCTTATGTGATTGCTGTTACTCCCAGAATTATTGTCATATTGAATTTTATCTTTTTTTATTGCATAATGGAGTATTCCAGTTTTATATTTCATCGTATATTTTGATGGACTGAAAGTTTGTATAAATTTGTTGTCCATAATGCTAAAAGCCCAATAAAAGAAGGTACATAGCAGTTCATAGCATACAGGGCTCGTATGGGAAAATGTGCAATTGTTTATTGCTTGTTTTGACAAGGGAAGAGGATGGTCGTGGGTCCCTTTAAGACAAGAGGAGGACCCTAAGGCGGACCTGAGGTCCTCCAAAGGAGGTGCTCTGTTTCAGTGACACCCGCCCCACCCCCTTCCACAGGACCCCCACAGCCCACGTGACTGTGTCTGTCTTTTGCCAGCTTGCTGGGACAGCTCTGGAATGTGTGTCCCCTCTCTGGGATCAGCCAGCCCTGGCCTGAGAGTTGGCTCGGGGGCCTGCATTGAGGCCCGGCTGCCCTCATGGGGCTGAAAAGCGCCCTTCGGGGCCCAGGAGGAGGGGTGGGTGGCGAGCAGAGCATCCGTGCGTGACCTCCTTCCCTCTGCGTCTTCCCTCTTGCTCCCCCAACCCTGAACCCCTGCCCCCTTTCCAGTCAAACGTCTCCCACATTCTTATTTTTGTTTACTTACAGAGTGTGATTTGTGGCATCTATTTGGTTGTGAATAGTCCTCCTTCTGACAGGGTGCCTTTCTTCTGAGCTGCTTTTCTGGGGTGATTTAGTTGCCTTGAAAGGATTAAGGTTTCTTTGTGTACACTAAAATCAACACAGGCTTTTTTATTTTTTTTTCCCCCTAAGCTTTGCTTGGGAAACCATACACAAATAAGCATTTTAGTTGATGGCAGATTATTCCTTTGCCCCTTATTTCCATCAAAATGGCCTTTCTTGGCTCCTCCAGAGTTTCCCCTTAACGCCTTATGCTAATTCCTGTTGGTAACATGAATGACAAGAGCCGGAATCAACGCAAATCCAGGTGGTGCCAAACAGAGGGACTGGTATCCAGCACCCGCCCTCCTCCCTGGAGAGAAAGAGATGAAGCAGGGGGTGGGGCAGGGAGGGAGGGAAGTGTGGGGGCAGTTTTGTTAAGGGGATTAGTATTCACACTGCTAAATATCAGGAAAACAAGTTCCAAAAGACAGGTGCAGGGAGTCTTGCTATGTGCCTGTGGGTTTGGGTCTGTTTTTCACTCGGGTGGTGGCAGTGTTTACCGGGTGGATGGTTGACAAGGCCTTCAAGGAACTGTCAGCTTCAGGCGCATCAAGTTCAAGTTCTGCAAAAGCCGCCTGCCCCGCCTGCAAGTCTGCTCTCCCGACTCTGTCCAGTATTCTTAGCCAAGAGCAATAAAAAGCTATGTAAGAAAGGGCAAATTTACACCAGGTAACAAACACCGCTGGGAGAATCCTCAGAGCCTGGGCTTATTGAACAGTCTGTCAAGAGTGCAGGGCAGCTGACACGTGTGGGCTCCCCCCTCCAGATGTTTAAAGCCACACACCACCTCTCCCTCTCTGGAGCCCCACTGGGCTCCGGCCTTCCAGAAGCGTGGCTTTAAGCTGCTGGCGAGATTATGCTGCTGAGCCCCGGCAGGCAGATTTGGTCCATAAAATTTCACTGTGGGAGGGCAGTGCTAATCTCACAAGCTGATTGTGGTGGGGGTTTGGTAGGGGCACAGCTTTGATGTTGGGCCCCCCGAGGTCGGGGGAGATGTAGCTCTGACTGAAGCCGCAGGGGTCATGGCTCAAGTCCCATCAGTCTGTTTGTGAGCTGGAGTAAATCGTTTCGCCTCTTTAGGTCAGACTTTTCAATCATAGCAGAACGGAGTCCTGGGCCAATGTGTCTGGTGGGGATAAGACAATTAGTTGGTGAGGGGGAGGGGCTGAAACAGAGTAGGCACCTTGAAGGTTTCCTATCCCTCTGCCTCTTTGATCTTGTTCTGATTCTCTCTGTTGTAGAGCCCGTCCTATTTAATAGAGGACTAGGACTAGTAAGATTTTAGTGTTTAGGTGTTCCAAATCATTACTTCCTTCTGATGCCTTTTATTTCACATTTTGAAAGAAATTAATCAAACGGCACATGCTTGTAGGTATACATGACTTGCTCAGTGAGAATTCAGCTTGTCCAAAGGTGTGGGGAGATGAACCTCCAAAGTGCAAGGCTTAGGGTTGGAAACATTAAAAAATAGTAACTTTAATCAAGGTCATGGTTGCTGTATTTAATCTTTATGTGTTCAGATGTTTACAGGATGTTCGTGTGAATTTTATGAATCCTTCTGTCTTTGTGACTCAACCATCTGCCAAAGAAAAAATTGATTTTCCCAATGAGACACACACACACAGAGACTGAGTTCTTGTCCATATTTAGTGGGTTGAACTGCTACAGGGGCAACAGGACGTGTACCCCAAATCCTGGACTGTTTATCCTGAAAAGGATCGAACTTAATCAGTCAATTCAGTGTGTCCAGCCAGCATTTATTACCCTTCTTTACGTATTCTAACAGGTTCCCAGGTGGCACAGTGGTGAAGAGTCCTCCTGCCAATGCAGGAGACACAGCAGATGCAGGTTTGATCCCTGGGCTGGGAAGATCCTCTGGAGGAGGAAATGGCAGCCTGCTCCACTATTCTTGCCTGGAAAATTCCATGGACAGAGGAGCCCGGCACACTGTGATCCATGAGGTCGCAGAAAGTCAGACCTAACTGAGAACACACTCACACACCTCTAGGCTCTACTTCTTGGGGATTTTGCCACTTTGATCTACAGGCAGAAATGCAGAGAGTGAGCACTTAGTGGACATGCCCGTCCTGCCACCATCATTAATCTCTTTTAAACTCGGAAGTTGCTCCAAGGTGGAGCTTCCTGGAGGAAAGAAAAGAAGGGAAGCCATGTGTGGAAGGGAGAAGAACAGAAGTCAGGTGCTCTCTGGAGCCCTCTGTGTCCCTGGTGGGGCCATGGTCTAGGTTAGGGGCAGAGAGAAGGCCCTGAGTTGCCTCTTTTCCAGGATGTATCCTGCAGCTGAGACAAGTCAGAGATGAGACAGGACCAGGAGGTGTATTTGACCCCATCACTCTATGAAAGAGCTGTGCTTCTCTTGAGTAGCTGGGGTGGGGATCGATCCAGGAAGGACGCAGGGCCCTGATTAGTGCTACCTTCTGCAGTGAGTGAGCACCCCCTGTCTACTGAAACGTGGACAGCAGAGGAGCAGCCACCCACCCGCCTCGGGGAGACTCCCATCTGCCCTGCCCCAGGTCAGCCCTGGGACTCTGGTGGGCACTCGCTCCTCATGATGAGCACCAGATGCAGTGCTGAAACCACCTTGATCTCCCTGACCAGGACTGGCTGGCCTTTCTCAGGCCTCACCGGACTTCCTAGTGGATACACTGGCCTCTTCTTGGCGGTCGATTTTGTGCTGAAGGGTCTCCATGGGACACAGATGAGGTCGGAGCCTTTAGATTTAGCAGGGCCTTTGGGTATCTTTGACAATATGGTTTTATCACCAGCGTAGACGGAAAACCAGGCTAAAAAATTGGTTGAGATTTAGATGAGGCGAGAAAAAAGTTACTAAAGATGTCGCTTATGAATGAGGCTAAGGAAATGAGGCCCTAATAAAATCTTTTCATGGCAGTGATCTCACTTCACTCATCAAGTTTAGACACGAAGGGGGAATTCTTTGGTTTGGTGACAAGTAAAGGTAAGAGTTACCACCAAGGCTCCTCCCCTAAAATAATTCTGGGCTTTCTGTGTAAGTGAAAACAGTGCAATTGAGTATGGATAGCTTTCTTTTAAAAAAAAAGAAAATGTAGAGTTTAAAATCTAATTATAATAAACATATGGAGACCATTTTACAATTTCTTGTAGTGTCCTGGGTTTCATTGTAAGGAGAACACGATGTGTAAAGCTCATTCCCCACGTGCAGACGAATAAACTGAGCTCATTTTAGCTTCTATAAATTAGTCGCATTTTTGTCTTGTCTTAAATCCTACAGAAGGGAAACTGTCAGTCATTCTTTATTTTTCTTTCTCTGGACCTTTTCTTTTGGAGTTTCAGAGCATTTTCTTGGGTCTTTAGAAGACAGAGATGTCTGATATGAGGAAAATTAAATACTATTGAAGGGTAATTGGTGCTTGATTGGAGACAAAGGACTTGTGAGTGGTTGGGTTTTCCTTCCTACTCCACACTGCAGAGAACATGCAATCAGCTCCTTTTGTTATGGAAATTGACCTTCCTATAGGAGCCAGACTCTTACATACGGAATTACATTGTTGTATAGATTTATTCCTTGAGACTTCTTGAAAATAGACACCTTGTATTCTTAGTGTGAAACCACCAGGAAGGGTCTAAATATATTCCATGTTTTGAGAAAGTGTTTCCCACTAGATAATTTTCCACTAAATGGTACCTAAGCTCTCGCTGACCTTGTGCATGTAGATACTCAGGAATCCTGGGTACATGTTGGATCCTGTTACTGGAATGTCAGCGCCAGGGATGGAAGATATTCTGAGCATTTGAATTGATCTTGCGCGGGTCTTTGGAGTAGGACTCTCACAGCAGTGCCACTTTCCCAGATAAATTAAAAGGAGACCAGATTCCCAGATCTTGAGCGCCCCTCTGAGCTGGACCAGAGCATTGTTGTTTTTCCATTGCTAAGTGGTATCCAACTCTTTGCAACCCCGTGGACTGCAGCATGCCAGGCTTCCCTGTCCTTCACTATCTCCCTGAGTTTGCTCAGACTCATGTCCATTGAGTTGATGATGCCATCCAACCATCTCATCCTCTGTCACCTCCTTCTCTTCCTGCCCTTAATCCTTCCCAGCATCAAGGTCTTTTCCATTGAGTCGGGTCTTCACATCAGGTTGGCGAAACTGTTGGAGCTTCAGCCTCAGTCTTTCCAATGAATACTCAGGGTTGATTTCCTTTAGGATTGACTGGTTTGATCTCCTTGCTGTCCAAGGGACTCTCAAGAGACTTCTCCAGCACCATAGTTCAAAAGCATCAATTCTTAGGCGCTCAGCTTTCTTTATGGTTCAACTCTCATATAGTACATGACTAATGGAAAAACCAGAGCTGTGACTAGAAGGGTCTTTGTCGGCAAAATGATGTCTCTGCTTTTTAATACGCTGGCTAACAGAGCAGAGGATAGCATTCTTTTAGTCAGATGATTACACGCTACTGTTTATTTTTGAGCCCATTGAAAAGCTCTTCCCTTACTTTATTGATTGATCCCCACTGTTCTTGGAAAGACTTTTCTCCATACTTGGCAATATTAACAAAGACACTTGAATGTTGACCAGCATCAGTTTTCATTCCATTCATATTTAAGTGCTTTGTTTAGGCAGTGATGTAGAATTCGCCTGTCTCAGAAAGTAATCCACACTCATAGTAGACTCTTGGCGTTAAAAAAACCCATCAAATTGGTTCTGGAGAGTCTTTAATGAGAACCGTTCAGTGACAGAGGGCCTCCTCACTGGTAATAGCTTTCAAGTGCGTGGGGTCAGCCCGGGCCTGGAGAGTGTCCTACGTGGAGGAAGCCTGTGGCTATCCCATGGCCTCTGGATTATTTCTGGTGTCTGACAACTGCAGAAAAATGTTGTTTTTCTCTGAAACTGTATGTTTATTTAACTAGGTTTCTTTTTGCTTCACAATCTGGATTCCATTCACTCAGTTACCACTCCAATTAACTAACAATTATTTAACATTAACAGTAATTACAGACGCCAGTTAAGCGCCTACAGATGTCAACTGTTAGCTTTGTACCTAATCACTCAATGAAATGGAGAAAGTTCAACAAACATCAATTAGCCAAGCAATTAGTATGAGTTAGGAAAGAGCATGTTATCATGTGTGAGCTGATTCAATTTATTTTATTTTGGCAGTAAAACTCACACAGGCGAGCGGCAGTAAGTTCCTCAGATAAGATAAAACTCCATTGTTGTGCAGCTTACATAAGAATTCTTTCCTTGTGCATAAGTCAAATATGCTCTTGCCTGGAATTTATTTAACAAACAAAATTTGTCTCAATTACTCAGAAACCCCAGCAATGCTCAGTCTCAGGAAGCAACTTGGGTGAATTATGAATCCAGTGAATATGCTGTATAAGGAAATGTCAGAATTTTTCAGTGGAGAAACGATCGATTCCCACTCAGATAATCTCTGTGGCTTTCGAATTTTTACCAGTTTATTCCTGAACCTGCTGTGGAGTGGGTGCAACACGGATTTTATTAATTTCATGGTGCCTGAACTTTTTGCTCAGCTGTCTTTGATGTAGCCTGGGGCAGCCACTGAAGTCTGTAACCTGCTTGCCCAGTGTATGCTTTAAAAAAGCAGTGGTTCTCAGTTGAAATCAATTGAGGACCCACTTCATGAATTCACCAAGGAGATTCTGGGTCCAAATTGAGAAATTCTATACCCTCTGCCACCCCCAAGCCAATCCCCATCCATAGACTAGACTTTCATCAATTACGTGGGTGCCTGGACTTACTGGGAGAATGCATTCTAAAGCCTGAAACGGTCTATCAGTTAGTGTTTGGAGCTTCATTGTACCTCTAAGTGGACAGCTGGCCATACATGGCTATGCCTCTGGCTCCTCTCCTAGAAATGCTTTCTTGCCAATTCCTGAAGCCTGTGGGTAGGAGTGGAAGGGGCCAGTCCTTAGTGGGGTGCTCTGTCAGGCCACTGTGGCCATAAATGTACAGAATTCTCCATTTGAGCAAATCTCTCAGCATTAACTGAATCCAGGAGTTGAATCCAAGGAGTTCCTTGGTGGCCCAGGAGTTAGGTTTCTGGGCTTTTCCCTGCTAGGGCCCAGGTTCAGTCCCTGGTCCCTGGTTGCAAACTGAGATCCTGCAAAGCCACATGGCCGAAAAAGAAATTCTGTTCAGTAGAATAGCTTAGGGTGTAGAGCCGCCATGTTCCATGTGCTTTTCTCTTATAAATGTTTTACCAGTGCCCAGTAGTCTGCCCAGGAATCCAGCACCCAGTGCACTGGCATGGTTGCTCTGGAGAGAACAGCCCTTCTCCATCACTTAATAGGGCCTCTGTTTATCTGCTTTGGCATGTTATGCTGCAGAGCTTAGGCCAACAGAAGTCTCACATCAGATGTCAGCTTGCGGACCAGCTGTGGTTCCCCCTTGTCATTATTCTGGTACCCAGCTCAGAGGAGCAGCCCTCAGGGTAGTTATCTTGGTAGAAGGA
This sequence comes from Ovis canadensis, assembly GCF_042477335.2. Classification (NCBI taxonomy): domain Eukaryota; kingdom Metazoa; phylum Chordata; class Mammalia; order Artiodactyla; family Bovidae; genus Ovis; species Ovis canadensis. Next base: position 45,056,542 of record NC_091268.1, on the reverse strand, counting down.
AAAAAATAGAGACAGAATCATAGAACGTGTCTTCAAGTTTCAGCTTGGTTGTGTTGTCTGGTGTTCCCAGCCATCTAATTGGCCCAAACAAGTCTCTAGGACTTTTCCCACCATGCCATGCTAAGGTATTCTGGGTTCCCTGGAAGTTAGTAGGAATTTCCCATTGACAGTGGAGGGTCTTACCGATATCTTCATCCTCACCCAGGATGCCTACCACTGTCTGAACAGGTGATGCCACAAAAGCATCATGGCGACTACATGGCAGCCGGGCTCAGCTGTAGACATCTCTGACTTCCTTCCCTTCTAATAAGACATGAATTTCTCCGTATTTCTACTCTCCATGCCCATTTCCGTGCCGGTAATTGGACCAGTTGTTCCTTTTCAGCCAGATTTTATTAGAAGTAACTTGGGATTTTCCAGCAGGGGCATTTCCCTAGCAACTGATGACATAAGCACAAGGCCCAAATCCATGCGGAGGTGGGAGGGGCGCCTGTTAATAAGGAGTAATGCCCCGTGGGCACTCACATCTCTGACCCTCGTAAACCCTGTCTTATGGAGGAGGAGGCTGAGAGCACATCATTGCTTTTTCTAAGAGTCCTTTTGAAGAGGGAAATGTCTCAAGTGTACGTGTTAATAGGCTGATGTGGGAGGCAGTTATATTGGGATGTCTTTAAAAGCCACTTGGAAAACATTTTCCCCCTCTTATCTATCACCTCTCACATCTCTCAGAAGAGTAACACTGAAACCTAATTTTAGCCAGGACTACATCATTTTCTCATTATCTGTTTACAGCTGGAAAAGGCTTTTTCCATGGTACAGCTCCTGTCACCAAAAACTGAACTGTACAATTCCTTTGTTTTATATCAGCTTTTGATTCTTCTAAGTGTGGATTGTCTGCTGCTGGACTTCTCTGGTTGATCCCTGAAGGCCTCTTCATCCATAAACTTTATTCACAGACTTGGGTTTGACAAGGAGTCTGCCTCTGAGGTTGGATGTGTCTCCTGTGAAGTGAAGGATGTCAATTTTCATTCCATTGGCAGAAAATGGAGACCATATTGAATTCTTTCATTCAACAGATGTTACTGAGGGCTGACTATGTAACAGGCACAGGAGATATAGCCGTGAACAGATCACATTAAGCGTGATAGCCAGAAGCATGAGAGTTTGAACATATTTTAAAATAAGAAAAGAGACTTGAAATAGCTTAATGGGAAAGAAGCTTAAGACTTCCATAGGAGGGAAAGCTGATCCAAGGTGGGCCCTGAAAGGGTCAGCGAGTCAGAAACAGACCAGCCCTCACACTGCAAACGATGTCACCCTTTCACAGAGGGGGTTGTGTGGGCACAGATGTGCCAGCTTGTGCTCACTGTGAGACTAAAACCTGCCCCTTCAAGCTTTCCAATGTAAAAATTGATTTGTTTCCCAGGCGGCACTAGTGGTAAAGAACCCTCCTGGCAGTGCAGGAGATGTATGTTCAATCCCTAGGTCTGAAAGATCCCCTGGAGAAGGAAGTGGCAACCCACTCCCATATTCTTGGAGAACCCATGGACAAAGGAGTCTGGCGCGTTACAAAGAGTCAGACACAACAGAAGTGACTTAGCACACTTAGCAAGCTATTGAAAAGATTTGGGGGAGCATTGTAAAGGTCTGTGTATCACCTATAATAGGGTTTCTTCTTTGCACATCTCCTCAGTTAGATTTTGCTGCTTAAATGTTTGCCAGGTTGGCAAACTACGTGGAGGTGGTGGGGAGCACCACAGCTTTTAATTTTAGAAGATCCAGGCTCAAGTCTGAGCTGGGCTGCTTGAGCAAATGATTCCTCTGGACTAGGTTTTCCCACTGTTAACTTGAGAAAGCTGGGTGGATTCCTAGATCCCATCCTGGTTTGAAGGCCAGAGTTTGCTTTGGAGGATTCTGGGTCCTTCTAGATGCTTGCTGCTTGTTCTGAAGGAAAGCTATGACAAACCTAGACAGCACAGTAAAAAGCAGAGACATCACTTTGCCAACAGAGTTCCTTATAGTTAAAGCTGTGGTTTTTCCAGTAGCCATGTACAGATGTGAGATTTGGACCATAAAGAAGCCTGAGCACCAAAGAATCGATGCTTTCAAACTGTGATGCTGGAGAAGACTCTTGAGAGTCCCTTGACAGCAAGGAGATCATACCAGTCAATCCTAAAGGAAATCAACCCTGAATATTCCTTGGAAGGACTGATGCTAAAGCTGAAGCTCTAGTACTTTGGCTACCAGATGGGAAGAGCCAACTCCTTGGAAAAGACCCTGATGCTGGGAAAGATTGAGGGCAGGAGGAGAAGGGGGCAATAGAGGATGAGACGGTTGGATGGCATGAGTTTGAGCAAACTCTGGGAGATGGTAAAGGACAGGAAAGCTTGGCATGCTGCAGTCCATTGGGTCTCAACTGAGCGACTGAACACCAACAGGTCCTTCTAGAGCCTGAAACTTGTGCAGAGGGCATGGATTTCCCGTGAGAGCTGTGAATGAGACTGTGGACACTTACATTTGGGAGGCGTGTACCATGAACTTGGGAGCTAGAACAGGGCTCCAGAAACCTGTCTTTCTCTCCTGGAAGTTCCATCTCTATTGGAAGCACCTGAGAGGCAGGAAGGGGTGGAGCCTCAGGGGAAGGTAGAGGAGAGTGTGAGGCTGTACTGTTTGAACACCAACTGTTAGGTATTAACCTCTCTGTGGAATTAGAATAATAATGTGGAGTCCTCCTCCCCTGCAGGTCTGCAATTGCACTGGTGTTAAAGAGGTGTTTTATCTGCTTAGTAAATGTTTATAAAACCCCTGTGTAGGAGAATCTAGGTGCCGGTTTCTTTGTACTTGATTTCTTGACAAGTGGAATGACTGGCCGGTTCCAAAGCCTGGATTGCTGTGGGTGAGATGCAGAACAGTGGGTTCGATAGCAGAGCGAGACCCTGCCTTGGAGCCACCCGGAGACAAGCTGGCAAGAGGCGTCCTTTTCTATGGAGTGACTCATGTTACCAACTGTGAGTTGAAATTGAGGCTTCGATGGACCATTGTCCATCATCAAGGGAATGTCACCACCTCACCATCAGCTTTCGGCTGCCAGCAGACTTCACGCGCCATGCAGCTCTGCTTCTTCTAAAGCTAACCTAGGCCTCGTTTGACTGAAGCAGTCTTCCTTCCTACTCTTCATTTGCTAAACGGTGGTGATGATGCCCACTTCTCCCAATACCGCACTTGTTGTTGGCTGGATTCTAGCTCTCTTCGCAGCCTTGTCCTGTCTGTTGGGGAAAGGTTTGTTTTAAAGAAACAATTGTTCCAGTGTCGGCGTGAGTGGATTCAGGGAGGAGCCAGGTTCACTTCATGGTGACCAGATCCATCATGTGTTGTTTTGAGGATTAGGTTTGTCTGGACCGTCACCCTTACTTCCTGAGATTGATGGCTGTAGAAAGGACAGACGTCACAGACGCGCCAACAAGCATCTTAGAAACCGATTCCTGGCTCAGTAGCGGGGGCGCTCCCGCTGTGTGCCCTGGGATTGTTCTGTTGCTAAGCCACATCCCAACTCTTCACCACCCGTGGACTGCATGCAGCATGCCAGGCTTCCCTGTCCTTCACTATCTCCTGGAGTTTGCTCAGATTCACGTGCATTGAGTCGGGGACGCTTATGGAATGATAAACTAGAGGCTGCAGGTTTGGTTTTTGCTGTTGGCTGTAGGGGCCGTGTTGCCCCCATTTAATGGCCTTTGCCCCCAAGATGTTAGACATCACGTCAATTTGCTTCTGTTCCGTGTGTGAAGTACAAACCCCTGACTTAAATAGGAAGGCTGGGGAGAACTAGTGAGAAGATGATGCCCCAGTGCCACTCCTGGGGGGCAACTGATATTTGCCTGAATGACCCAGGACCCGTGTTTGGCCGGGACCTCCTCCCCTCCATCCACAGCGCCCACCTTCAGGTCAGACTGCTGCCTGCTTGCAGCCCTTGCCTTCTCAGGGCGTCCAGGTTGGGGAAAGAGAGCTCTCCGCCTCCTCCAGATTTGCTCCAGGACAAACTTGAAAACTGCCTACTTGGAGGGTTTTTTCACATTTTTAAAGTTAAGGCCGACTTTCCGGAGCCTGCCTAGCATCCTGCCAGGTATTTTATCTTATTCAAATATCCTAATTGCTGCTCAGGCTTCAGCTACACATCAGCCTACCACCCAACTGACAAAATAGACCTTCACCTGAGGGCCTCATTATGCTTCCTGCCTGTGCATCAGGCCAAAAATACCTCCCCAATACCTGCTCGACGTCCCGGGCTTCCAAGTGACAAACAAATAATTGGGTGAAACAAACCCTGGGTGCCGAGCAGCTGCCATCAGTGTCGGAGCCCAGAGGAGTCGGCGGCAATAACAGTCACAGCTCTGCCTGGTTCGTGTCAGAGCAAATCTTTGAACAGTGGGTTGTGTTGACACCAGAGAATGACAGCTTTGGAAATGGCGTGCTAGTTACCGCGGCGAAAGAGGCCGCTCACGGAGACCGTGACAAGCAGCTGTCATTTCCATACAGGTGAACAACTGACATCCCAGCGCGGGGAGGGCGGCTGGCAGGTAAGGTGGGACTGCGGAGCGAGGAGTCGAGAGTGCTAGGGGCCCTTCTCTTGGGTGGAGACACTGGCCTTGGAGCACTCGCGTGCACACGCCCGTGCACCCGAGTCTTCTCTGTTGTTCCTGTAGAGCTCATCTGAGAAAGGGCTGTGGAATACAGTATCAGCTTTAAAAAAATTTCATTTTTAATTTCTTTTTGGCTGTGCTGGGTCTTCATTGCTGCGTGTGGGCTTTCTCTAGTTGCAGCAGATGGGATCTCTTCTCTAGTCGCGGTACATGGACTTGTCACTGTGGTGCCTTCTTTGTTGCGGAGCACAGGCTTCAGGAGTTTTGTCTCATAGACTTAGCTGTCCCAAAGCACGTGAAGTCTTTTGTGAACAGGGATCAAACCCATGTCTCTTGTGTTGGCAGGTGGATTCTTAACCCCTGGACCACCAGGGAAGCCCCGTGTCAGTTTTGAGGATATGACCAAGGCCGGGCTGCCAGCCCAGTGCCCTGCCTGGCATGCTTAAAGAACATTTGCAGTTCAAATCTACGCCCTCCTCACCTGCTTGATGTGTCATGGTTGGTTTTCCAACCCAGTACTTAGTTCCGTAGACTCTCAGTTTCATAGTCTCTGCTGATAAGGAGCTAACTTACCATCGAAGGGAATAGATCAGATGGAGTTCAAGTGCAGGATCAAGTCTAGATAGTCGTTCTCAAAGTGTGGTCCCCGAACCAGCAATATCAGCATCCCCTGATGCTGTTAGACGTGCAGACTCTCCTGCAGCAGGAATCCCCAACCTCCAGGCCATGGACCGGTACCTCCCGTCAGAGCAGCGGCGGCATTAGATTAGAAATAAAGTACACAATAAATGTCATGCACTTGAATCATCCTGAAACCACCCCTCCCTCCTACATGTGTGTGAAAAAACCGTCTTCCATGAAACCGGCCAAAAAAGGTTGGGGACCACTGCTCTACAGGATCAGAAACTCGGACTGTGGCCCAGTAGGCTGCTTAGACCAAATCTTCCAGGTGCTTCTGATGTGGGTGAACCACTGGACTAGATCAGGAAAGCATGTTTGCTGGTAAGGTTTCTGTGAATGCTCAGATGACCCACAAATCCCTGGGTGAAATCCATACTCCTCTTGACCATGGAATAAGTCTGTTTTTCATGGGCAGCTTTATATTTATTTATTTATTTGTAATACCAGATACAGTGGATCTGTTGAAAGTAACCATGTGGCCCTCCCATTGAACTCGGCTGTTGTCTTTGCCTTGGATTTCCATGCCCCACTCTCCATAGCCTGGTGGGCAGGACTCCTCCTGAAAAGGGTGCTGTTTAGGTGCGAGGCCTATAGTCAGCACTACATGATGACCTGACGCTCTCTTATCTAAGTGGGGTTTGGAACCATGACCCTGGGCCAGTGTTTACACCATAGCCCGCTGAGCTAACTTACTTAACTGCTTCTGAGAGACAGACTGTTCCATCTAGTGACCTGGCTGGCAAATACTGGCTGGCCATCTGTATGAAGGGTCATCACAGCACGAAATACCCACATCGTGCACAGATGTGCCGTGATGATAAGTAACTTACTTTGTAAACAAAGTGTCATGTGAATTCTTTTTAAAATTTCAGTAGCCAGGAATGTAGAATAATGGACAGCAGTGAATTTTTTTTCCCCTTTCACGCAAAATATTAGAACATTTTCAGACCATAAAATTATCTCTAAGTTGGGTTCCCCACCCCCCCCACCAAATGTAGTACCTAAATATTAAAGCTTTTCCAGGTTTCCTTCAAGGATACTGTTTGTCCGTCAGTCGTGTCCAGCTCTTTGGGACTGCATGAACTGTAGCCGCCAGACTCCTGTCCATGAGATTTCCCAGGCAGGAATACTGGAGTGGGTTGCCATTTCCTTTCTCCAGGGGATCTTCCTGACCCAGGGATTGAACCTGTGTTTCCTGTATTGGCAGGTGGATTCTTTACCACTGAGCCTCCTGGCAAGCCCCCTCCTTCAGGAATAGGAATCTCCTAAGACGAGATGTGTTGTAGCAGTGGTTCTCAAACTGGAGCCTGCATCAGTTACCTTGAGACATACCTTGCTGGTCCCACCACAGAGTTTCATTGTGTCTTGGGTCAGGCTCAAGAATTCGTTGAAGGTTCTTGCATGCCTAACAATAGTCAGGTGATGACAGTTTTTATGGTACTGAGATCACACTTTGGGATTCTTGTGTGTGAAGACCTTCTACAGGAAAGCTTTTCTAAATGTCTTTTTCACTCATGAACATCTGAATGAATGTCGGTCGGGTCAAAGTCATATATCTTTACGTGAGAAAGGAAATGTATGATGGCGGTTTAATCTCTAAGGCGTGTCCAACTCTTGCGACCCCATGGACTGAAGCACTCCAGGCTCCTCTGTCCATGAGATTACCCAAGGAAGAATACTGGAGCTGGTTGCCATTCCTTTCTCCGGGGATCTTCCTGGCCCAGGGACTGAACCCATGTCTCATGCATTGCAAGCAATGAAATGTATGTAGGAAAGTAAATTCAGTATTACCACATATCCACATCAGGAGCTTTAAAAAAAATTGACATTGTCAAACTTAAGGATAGAAAGCATTAGAATGAATGAATTCCCAAATGTACCCATTATCCAGATTTGTATTTATCCAGATTTTGCCATGATTGTTTTATGTGATAGGATTTTCAAAAAAATATTTACTTGCCTGTGCTGGGGTTTAGTTGCAGCACGTGGGATCTTCCGTCTTCGTTGCGGCCTGCCAGATCTTTAGTTGCGGCATGTGAGATCTAGTTTCTCAACCAGGGATGAAACCCAGGACCCCTGCATTGGCAGCATGGAGTCTTAGCCACTGGAACAACTGGGGAAGTCCCAAGTGATGGGAAGTTTTAAAGCCCATGTCAAGTATCATGTCATTTCAGCGCTATATACTTCAGTGCACATCTATTTTTTAAAAAATTTTTTACATAAACAGTAACAAAGCAAATGATAATTCCCCAGTGTCATCAGATACCTATCTCTTATCCCATCTCTCTGATTGTCTCACAAGTGTCATTTTGCATGACCTATTCCATCAGAATACAAACTGGGGTCGAGTCCTACTTGTCTTAATTGAGAACCGTCCACCCTCTCCCCGGCCTCCCATTCACTTCAAGTCAGTGACTTGATGCAGAAACCAGGTCAGCTGCTCATTAACCGTCCCACATTCAGGAAGCCCTTGTGGCATCATTGAGTTTATTCCCCAGTCCCATGTCTTTGCTGCAAATGGAAGTTGACCCCAGAGCTTTGACCAGATTCAGGTTAGACGACTGGGGAAATAAACCCCGTAGGCGTCGCCGTGAGCTTCGTGTTGCCTCACGTCTGATACTCACAGTATGTGGATGACCAAGTGCTAGTGATGCCAGGATGGTTCAGGAAGTTCAGGTTCGGCAGCTAGATCCCTGCATCGTCAGCATTCCCCTCAGCCTTTCATCTGATGCTTTCTGTATTACTGATCCTTGCCTCATCCAGTATTTCCTTAGAAGTGGTAAAGCGGTGGCTTTTCTACCATCCTCCACATTTATTGGCTGAAATTCTGTGCAATGAGTTTTCCTTCATCATCTGGACTTCTTTGAAGTGAGGTGGAAGTCACTCAGTTGTGTCTGACTCTTTGCGACCCCATGAACTGTAACCCGCCCGGCTCCTCCATCCATGGGATTTTCCAGGCAAGAGTACTGGAGTTGCCATTGCCTTCTCCAGGGAATCTTCCTGATCCAGAGATCGAACTGGGGTCTCCTACATTGCAGGCAGATTCTTTACTGTCTGAACCACCACTTCTTTGAAAGTGAAAGTGAAGTTGCTCAGTCGTGTCCAACTCTTTGCAACCCCATGCACTGTAGCCCGCCAGGCTCCACGTCCTTGGGGTTTTCCGGGCAAGAACACTGGAGTGGGTTGCCATGCCCTGGTCCAGAAGATCTTCCCGATCCAGAGATCAAACCCACGTCTATTATCTCTCCTGCATTGACAGGCAGATTCTTTACAACTAGCACCACCTGGGAAGCCCAAGTTTACACACATGAGTATAAATTTAAAGTCCTTCCCGTCTGTCACAACTCTGCTCAAATGCCACATCCTCCAGGAATCCCTCTATCCTCCCAAGATTTGAACACTTGGCCCACTCTTTCTTACTAAAATCTCAGATGCAGCTGTTATCCCTTCTTTGAACTCTCACCCCATTTCGCATTAACCAGCAGGGTGCTTTGTATCCGATAGGGGCTCAATTTCTGATGGCTTGAACCTCAGCAAATTGAAAATGCAGTATCCTAAAAATGACTTTAAACCTTGAGGTTTAGGTTGTAACCGGAGAGTTACAACCTGATGAAAGAAAATAAGGAGAAGTCTGGACCTCACTTGATCTGTTCAGCCCACTTGGCCTTCTTATTAGATAATCTGATGGTCCCAGGTGGGTATCTTCCAGAAGAGGAGCAGGAGGCTGCCCACATGCTTTGAGTGCTGAGAACAGGCCAGGGGCCTCCCTGTGCTCACATGGTAGCCCATCCACGTACGTGTGTCGCAGCGAGAACACTGCCCTGTGGCTGTAGGCGCAAAGCTACTGCGTGTGTCCCGACTCCCCAGCCTCCCCGTCTTCCAGTTTTGCCACTGGGCCAGCCCAGTCTCCAGTTTGGTGAATTACAAAATGAGTCTTGTTGGGACTTCCCTGGGAGTCTAGTGGTTAAGACTTCACCATCCAGAGCAGGGCCTGAGGGTTCGATCCTTGGTCAGGGAACAAAGCTCCCACATGCCCGGGGACCAAAAAACCAAATATTGTAACAAATTCAATAAAGACTTTTAAAATGGTCCACACCAAAAAAAAAAAAAAACGGGGGAAAAAAAACCCTCTTGTTGACAACACAGTTTCTCAGTCAGCCCGCACCATCTGTAGTCTGTTTGGAAAGAAATTCCGGGTCTGCATTTCTAGCCTGGGAGCGCTGATGGAGACGCTGGGCACACCAGAACAGCAGGGTCGGGTCTGTCATCCGCGCGGTGTCACGGCAGCTTTAGTGTGGCACTTACCTTCACCTCCCACGGCTAGGCTTTGTATAGTTAAAGAACTGGAGCGTTACACTGATGCCTGGTTAAAAGTAAACCGGGGTACATATATACAATGGGATATTACTCTACCATAAAAAAGAACGAAAGTGGATCATTTGTAGTGACGTGGGTAGACCTAGAGTCTATCATGCAGCGTGAAGTTAAGTCAGAGAAAAATACCGTATATTAATGCATATATATGGAATCAAGAAAAATGGCACTGATGAACCTATTCGCAGGACAGAAATAGAGATGCAGAGGTAGAGAGCCGACTTGTGGACACAGGGCAGAGGGGAGTGCCTGGGACAGACCGTACGGACATGTGCACACTACCCCGTGTAAACAAGCTAGCCAGCGGGAGGCTGCTGTGTATAACACAGGGAGGCCAGCTTGGTGCTCAGTCATGACCTGGAGGGGTGGGGTGGGTGGAAGGCTCAAGAGGGAGGGGCTAATGTATACAGAGATCCGATTCACGTAGTACACCAGAAATGAATATTATAAAGCAATTGTCCTCCAATTAAAAGCATAAAAAATTTTTTAAGTAAACAGGAGAAGCTCGAAAGGAATGATAGGACAGCAGAGAGGACTGGAAATCTTGGTGATTTTATTGAAACTGTCCCCTCTCTTTTTGAGAGTCTTCCCTGGTGGCTCAGGGTAAAGCGTCTGCCTGGAGTGCAAGGGACGGGTTCGATCCCTGGGTGGGGAAGATCCCCTGGAGAAGGGAATGGCAACCGACTCCAGTATTCTTGCCTGGAGAATCCCATGGAAAGAGGAGCCTGGGTCCACAGGGTCGCAGAGTCAAAGACACGGCTGAGCAACTTCACCTCACCTCTCTTTGAGTGTCTAGAACCTGTTGCTTTATGTTACAAAACAATCCTTGGTGTGGGGCATGTATTTGTACAAGACGGGGAGAGGACATGGGTTTGCTGGTACGAGAGCACTGGTTGGCTGGTTCTTTTTAAACCCAGAGCCCAGCCTTGAGTTTCGGGTGGCAGAAGTACAAGAAATTCCTGCTGTTCATCCATTTTCATGGAGCTGTCTTTTCCTTGAAAGAGCCTCAACACTTCCCAGCCGTTCACACCTGATGGTGGTCGTTGGCTCTGTGTGCCAGTCCGCCTCTGGGTGATGAGGCCTTTCTGGGCAGAGTATCGCTGTCAAGCCACTTTCATTCTTTTCTATGTAACAAATACGTATAACAAAACAGAAAGAAACTCACAGATCCAGAGAAACAAACTAGTGATTCCCAGTGTGGAGAGGAGCAAGAAGAGGCAGGGGGCTAAGAAGCACACACTGCTGTGTATAAAACCAGTAAGCTACAAAGACACATTCTCCTGCACGGGGAATAGGGCCAGTAGTTTATAAATAACTTTAAATGCAGTGTAATCTCTAAAAAAAATTTCGAATCACTGTGTTGTGACCTGAAAATAACGTGATGCTCTAAACCAGCTATACCTCAATTTAAATAGAAGAAGAAATGGGAAAAGAGTGCAACCGAGAGCTGTCTCACTTGCAAAGTGCAGCTGTTCCCACGGCACCATCGCCTCCTCTGACTCCCCTGGCGCCTGAGAGGGCGCTGGGTTCTTGCCTTCCTCCCCGCGGGCCTCCAGAGTCAGACTGTCCATCCGAGCTCACTCCCTGACCCCTGTCTTTGCCCCCTCCAGCAGCCTTTCCTTGTCTACTTTTCTGCTTATTTCCTTCCATCTTTTAAGAGTAAACAAAGCTTAAAAAAACAAAAAATAGCAATAACAGCAATAATATAAATGATGACTGTAGCCCTGCTGTTGCTTTAGGACCTTGAAAAAGAGTTTTAAAAATTTATTTTACTGAAGTATGGTTGATTTACAATGTTGTGCTAATGTCTGCTGTATAGCAAAGTGACTCATTTATACATACATATATAGAGAGAGACACACACACATTCGTTTTCATATTCTTTTCCATTATGGTTTAGCACAGGATATTGACTATAGCTTCCCAGGTGGCGCTAGTGGTAAAGAACCCACCTGCCAGTCACAGGAGACATAGGAGATGGGGGTTCGATCCTGGGTCGGAAAGATGCCTGGAGGAGGGCATGGCAACCCGCTGCATGCCTGGAGAATCCCATGGACGAGAAGCCTGGAGGGCTGCAGTCCATGGGGTCACAAAAAGTTGGACACGACTGCAGCGACTCAGCATGCCTGTGCTATACAGAAGGACCTTGTCGTTTTTCCATCCTGTACATAATAGTTTGAATCTGCTAATCTCGGAATTCCCAATCCATCCCTCCCCTACCCACCTCCCCCTTGGCAACCAGAAGGCTGCTCTCTGTGTCTCAAACACTCCCTTTTTGATACCTTTGTCTTATCCCCTCTTGTAAAATGCCTTGCATCTGCATCTCTTTTGACTTGGTAACTTGCTGTCCAGACCAGGACACATTTGAAAGGGAAACAGACTGCTATTAATGATGACTTTGAGACCACAAGCCTAACCGTGGACTGTCCATGCACACCAGGGTTTATGACCCCCTGCTTACAGTCCAAGTTCTTCACAGTCTGTGGAAGTGCCCTGATGGCTTAGTTGTGGCTGCTAACATTTACAGAGTACTGGAGCCTGGCTTTGTTCTCATCACTATGCATGGATTAACTCTTGGGACCCTCAGGCCCTTTCTAGGTAGATAGTATTGTTCCTACCACTTTGATTCTGGAGGAACTGAGGTGCAGGGAGGCTGAGTGAGTGGCGAGTCACCCAGGGTCAAACCCCCGGTCAAGTGCCTTGTCCTTACTCCCAGCCACATCAGCCCCCAGACAGAGATCAGCTGTCCTATATCCTTGGAGATGTTTGCAGCAGAGTTTTCCAAATGTCTGTGGAATTCAAAGGAATGTACAGTATAAACAAAAGCATCACCTTCTGAGTATTTGTTTAGGGTCACCTAGCTATAAAGGGCTCCTTAACTGGTAGGAAATACTTATTCCTCTTCTCAGATAGCAACTAGGGCCTGCCTTAGAGCAGGCCAGGGTTATACCCAATCACTGTGATTCTGAAAACATAAAGTTTAAAAACAAAAGGAAAAGCCATTACACCCCACAGAAGTGAAATTCTATTTTTTCTTGCTAGGTTGTTTTTTTTTTTTTTTCCCACTATATTTTCATCCCTGGTGGTAATTTAGGATGGTGTTACTTATGGGTGGGACTTAGCCTGGGGACCAGATATTAAGCTGTAAAGTTCTTTCTTTTTTTCTTTCTTTCTTAAGACTTTTTGATGTGGACTATTTTAAAAGTCTATTGAATTTGTTACAGCATTGCTTCTGATTTTTGTTTTTAATGTTTTGGTGTTTTGGCCACGAGGTATGTAGGATCGTAGCTCCCCAACCAGGGAAGGAACCTACATTCCCTGCATTGGAAGGTGAAGTCTTAGCCATTGGACCACTGGGCTGTCAAGTTCTTGATCTGAGCCAGGAAATCAGAGTTTTATCCTCTAAAAAGCTCAGTCGCCTCCTGTCTCCAGCCTCTTGTCCCATTTCCCCTTTCCCTCTTGCCTTTGCTGCCCCTCCACCCCTGCTTAAAAAAGCAGTCAGAAAGCTTTTCCTACCAAAATCTGAATCATGACCTCTGTGGAACTGATGCGGATAGATCCCAGGTTCAGCATGAGGCTTTTCTTTTATATGCCATCAGGCTGACAGGGGGATTTATTGAAACCTAAACTCATTTTGTTTGCTCGAATGTTCACAAGACTCAACAGTTTAAGGAGGTGCGAAGTGCTCCCACTGCTTCAGGGAACAGTGAGGCAGGCTGGTTGCAAAGTCACAAGTCACCAGGTCAGGCTGCTGGGACAGAGCCAGGGGTGGAGAGGGCTGTTGGGTGGCAGTCAGCTGCTCCAGGGCCTTCCACCCTTCTCCCTTCAGACAGGCTCCCGCGGCATGTTCTCGCCGGGGGTTGGTAGGATGGCTTCGTTGTCATGTTTAAGAAACCCACTCACTCACTCTCACCGCCCTTCTCTCTTCTCTTGGCCCTGCCTCCCTCTGGAAAGGTACTGGTCTTCTTTTTTTTTTGTTAACTTTTCATTTTGTTTTGGAGTATAGCCAGTTAACAATGTTGTAATGCTTTCAGGTGGACAACAAAGGAATTCAGCCTTATGTACACAAGTGTCCATTCTCCCGCAAACTCCCCTCCCATCCAGGCTGCCACGTAACACTGAGCAGAGTTCCCTGTGCTCTACAGTAGGACCTTGTTGGTATCCGTTTTAAATACAGCAATGTGTACATGTCCATCCCAAACTCCCTGTCTATCCCTTACCCCCAGTCTCCCTCTCACACACACACCCCACCCCCACGCTAGCACGCAACATAAGTTTGTTCTCTTAATCTGTAAATCTGTTTCTGGTTGGTAAATAAAGGACGTCATACGGCATTTCTCCTTCACTGTCTGACTTCCTTCACCCAGTATGACAGTCTCTAGGTCCATCCGCGTTGCTGCAGATGGCATCATTTCATTGTTTTCAGTGGCTGAGTAGCATTCCATCGTATAGATATGCACCACGTCGTCTTTGTCCATTCCTCCCCCGGTGGGTGTTCAGGTGGTTTCCATGCCTTGGCTGTTGTAAACAGTGCTGCAGTGAACATTGGGTGCATCCTTTTGGATGCACATTTTTCTCTGTGTATATGCAGATTTTTTCTTTTTTCTGGGTCTTCCCAGGTGGCACTAGTGGTAAAGAACCCACCTGCCAGTACAGGATACATAGGAGACGGGGGTTCGATCCCTGGGTCGGGAAGATCCCTGGAGGAGGGCACAGCAACCCACTGCAGTATTTTTGCCTAGAGAATCCCATGGACAGAGGAGCCTGGCATATGGTCCCTAGGGTCACACAGAGTCAGACGTGACTGAAACGACTTGGCACGCACGTATGCGTACAGGGTCTTACGGTAGGTTTATTTTTAGTTTTTAAAGAAATCTCCATACTGTTCTCCACACTTCCCTGGTGGTAAAGAACTCACCTGCCAATGCAGGAGACATGGGTTCAATCCGTGGGTCAGAAAGATCCCTTGGAGAAGGAAATGTCTACCCACTCCAGTATTCTTGCCCAGGAAATCCCATGGACAGAGGAGCCTGGTGGACTATAGTCCACAGGTTTGCAAAAGAGTCAGAGACGACTTAGTGACTCAATAACAACAACAATACTGTTCTCTAGTGACTACCAATTTACATTCTCACCAACAGTGTAGGAGGGTTCCCTTCTCTCCACACCCTCTCCAGCATTTATCGTTTGTGGATTTTTTGATGATGGCCATTCTGACAGATGTGAAGTGAAATCTCATTGTAGTAAGAAAGTTATTGTTCTTATCTCTCCGCCAGACTCTTCCATGGAGAACCCCTTCTCCCTCCCTGTGTCTCAGCAGCCCAAGTCTGCTAACCCTGTTAGAACTGCTGTTGGGCTTTCGGTAGCTGAGGAATTCCTTTTAAATTCCTTCCAACCTAGCTCCTTTGCGTAACACAGCTCATTTCTCTACTTTGCTGAGAAAAGCTTGCTGTGAAGAACTTTCCCGTGTTAGGGAGATCACTTCCAGCTCACATTTCTCCTGATAGAAGGGATGTCAGGCAGGCGGCATGAAGAACCAGTTCACCCGCCATAAAGGAGAGACCAGCAAAGGAGTATTTTTGAGGTAACATAAAAAGTACAAGGGAAACGGCCAGTCTCATTACATCTATACATCTGGATGATTTTGGTTGAAAGTGAAAACCTTTTAGACTTCTCAGCATCAAGGATTTTTAAAATGTGGACTTACCTAACAGTAACAGTGATAGTTCCATTTGCTAAGTACCAAGCATGTGCCAAAATCACTGCAGATGGTGACTACAGCCATGAAATTAAAAGATGCTTACTCCTTGGAAGAAAAGTTATGACCAACCTAGATAGTGTCTTCAACAGCAGAGACATTACTTTGCCAACAGAGGTCCATCTAGTCAAGGCTATGGTTTTCCCAGTGGTCACGTATGGATGTGAGAGTTGGACTGTGAAGAAAGCTGAGCGCCAAAGAATTGATGCTTTTGAACTTTGGTGTCGGAGAAGACTCTTGAGAGTCCCTTGGACTGCAAGGAGATCCAACCAGTCCATTCTAAAGGAGATCAGCCCTGGAATTTCTTTGGGAGGAATGATGCTAAAGCTGAAACTCCAGTACTTTGGCCACCTCATGTGAAGAGTTGACTCATTGGAAAAGACTCTGATGCTGGGAGGGATTAGGGGCAGGAGGAGAAGGGGACGACAGAGGATGAGATGGCTGGATGGCATCACCAACGCGATGGACGTGGGTTTGAGTGAACTCCGGGAGTTGGTGATGGACAGGGAGGCCTGGCGTGCTACAATTCATGGGGTCACAAAGAGTCGGACACGACTGAGCGACTGAACTGAACTGAACTGAAGCATGTGCCAGCTGGCATCTGGCTATGCCCTTAGTCTGCATTCTAAAATGTACAAAGGTCTCACAAGGCTGGTGGTGTCACCGCTTCACAGGGACTCTGAGAGGTGCCCTAAGGCTACCATGACTGATGTGTTGGAGCTGGAATCTCATTCATGTGTCCACCCATCCACTGACCTGAGGGCCGCGTTGTGCTAAGACAGTGGGCGTTAAGGTGGACAGGACTTTGTTCTTGGCAGCTTGTTGTCTGGTCAGAGGTAGATAGTGACTCCAGGGCTGTTGACCCATGACCCGTTTTCTCACTTTAAGTTTTTCCTCATTTTTTTCAATTTTTATTATGTTGTGTAATTACAAACCTATAGAGATGGTGAAAGAATACAATGAATACCTCTATACTCTTCGTGTGGATCCACCAATTCTTAACATTTTGCCGCATTTGCTTTTTTTTTTTTTTTGCTAAATCATTTCAAAGTGAAAGGTATTAGAATATTTCAGTATTCACCTCCTGCATTTTTCTGTGTAACGTCAGTATCATTCTCAGACTTAAGAAAGGTAACCATGATTCCAGAATTTTGTCTGAAGCTCATATTGAACTACCCTTCTATTCGTTACTTGTTTTTCTTTTCAGCTGTGCTGGGTCTTCACTGCCGTGCAGGCCTTTCTTCTCCGCTTGCAGCTTCCTTGTTGCAGAGCACGGGCTCTAGGGCGCTCGAGCTTCAGTAGCTATGGTGCCTGGGCTCAGTAGCTGCGGCTCCCGGGCCTTAGAGCCACAGACTCAGTAATTGTGGCACACGGGCTTAGTTGCGCGACGACTCATGGAACCTTCCTGGATAAGGGATCAAACCCGTGTCTCCTGCATTCAGAGCGTATTCTTCACCACTGAGCCACCAGAGCAGCCCTGAACTGTCCTTGGTTGCTTCCGAAGAGAGGGGCTATGTGTGTGTGTGCACGTGTGTGTGCGCGTGCGTGCCCCAGTCAGGTCACACGTTTGATTGATATGTCTCTTTCTCCTCTTGAAATCAAATATAGAACTCCATCCTTCTTCCTCCCCTCCTACACACACCCTCAGTTTTTTTTTTAAAGATGTCAATTTTTTGAAGAGCCCAACCTTGTTTGCCTTAGAGGATAAACTACATTATGAATTTCCTCATAGTGACATTTAACTTGTCACCAATAACTTTTTTTAAACCCTTTTCTGTCTGCTTTTACACCCCTTTAACTGATGAGGCCCGTTTACTTAGCCATTTCTCTTGGGTATTTGGAAGTAGCTGCTTTGCATGTGTAAAATAACCATAGGAAGAGACAAATGAAAGTGTTAGTTGCTCAGTCATGTCTGACTCTTTGCAACCCCATGGATGTAGCTGGCCAAGCTCCGCTGTTCATGGAGTTCTCCAGGCAGGAGTACTGGAGTGGGTAGGCGTTCCCTTCTCCAGGGGATCTTCTCAACCCAGGGATCGAACCTGGGTCTCCTGCACTGCAGGTGGCTTCTTGACCGTCTGAGTCACCAGGGAAGCCCATGAAGAGACGAGGGCCTTGGCATTTGTGTGCTGCATGTTTGCTGTATTTTATGGGCTATAAATAATTACAACTTAGATGAGCTTTTGGAGCTCCAGATTCCACTGGAGTTTAAGGATTCCCTCCCCACCCCCTAAATTTGCAGAGATTAGTTTGTAGTTGCCAACAGCTCTGGAACTGGCAGGATGCTTAAGGCATAATCTTTTCATTAAAAAAGGATTTAACTAATTAGACTTGACTATGAAGCTGACAGGTTAATTGATAAGGGAAGTGGGGCTCAAGAACCCATAAGGCGGGAGCGAGTGTCCATTAAATTTAAATCATTATGATCCCTGCTGAAACATTATTCTTTACATTAACTTTAAAAAGTTTTCTGTGCCTGTCGCCTTAACAAACTAGAAAACCAATATCCCTTGCCAATTCTTAAAAGATCTGTAACATGTTCATGCATTAATATTTCAGATCCAAACTCTTGTGGATTTCAGAGAGACTTAAAGGGTCAGGTCTTTAATTACTGTCTTATTTTTATTTTTGAAGATTTAGTGAGCATGGACATGTTTTATCATGTAACTTAGCTTTCATAAACTAACTTTTCACTTCAATTTATTATTTAAATTTAATCTGTTCTAAAATAAATTTGAAAGTGTATGAAAAGTGGAAATGTTAGTTGCTCAGTTGTGTCCAACTCTTTACAACCCCATGGACTGTAGCCCGCCAGACTCCTCCATCTATGGGATTTTCCAGGTAAGCATACTGGAGTGGGTAGCCATTCCCTTCTCCAGGGGATCTTCCTGACCCAGGAATTGAACCTGGGTCTTCCACACTGCAGGCAGATTCTGAATGCCCATTAAAGCCAGTAACTTGATCACATATCAGAAGTCGGAGTTGAGAAAATCAGATTTCTTGAATCACCTGCACTGAGGGTGCTTTTTTTTTTTTTTTTCTCTTGCTCTCTTTATAATATATAAGATATGTATGTGCTTGTGTGCTTTCTCAGCCTCTCAGTCGTGTCGGACTCTTTGTGATCCCATGCACTTTCCCCTAATCTACCCTTAGTCATGGTAACAAGATGTACCTTTTGGAACTCTTGTCTGAAGTTCACATACATGCCCCTCCGGCTTGAACATTGCAAACAACATTTCA
Source organism: Ovis canadensis (assembly GCF_042477335.2). Lineage (NCBI taxonomy): Eukaryota > Metazoa > Chordata > Mammalia > Artiodactyla > Bovidae > Ovis > Ovis canadensis. Next base: position 45,037,855 of record NC_091268.1, on the reverse strand, counting down.
GCACCTTTGGGTCTCTGTTCATAGTTAAACTGGGAGACATCAAGTATACCCCCAAAGACCTTGAAGATGGGAGAGTTTTACTGACCCAATCATAGATCTTCTAGGGCACTTGGAGGCTCAGAGAGACCAAGGAAGCTGCCCAGGGCCAGTGCTGGTTAATGGCACCCTTGAGCTTGGCAGGACCCTGGCCCCACCCTGTTGAAGGAGTACTTCCCTTGAGTCAGACAGACAGCAGGCATTTGAGTGGATACTGTATAAATTTTCTGTACAAAGTACTTTTGGACATTTAAAGGAAGTAAAAGGTTCAGGGTCCCTCCCTCCCCTCCAGAGAAACTGGATCTTAATATACCTTTCTGAGTTGTAGAGAAAAATATTCACGTAGCCCCAACTTTTATTTGTGTCTTCAATAAAGGAAACTTCTCTTGTACATTTGAGTTTCATTTTACAAGTCATCGGCTACATATAAAATTGATGTGTTAGAAGCCATAACCTAGAACATAAAATTCAAAAATAAAGATCAGGAACCCCTAAAACTAATATTTTGTTTATAGGCTTTCTGAGTATATACCCAAACAACTCCTTTTAAAAAGGGAGAGACTTGCCTGGTGGCTCAGTGGTTAAGACTACACCTCCCAATGCAGGGGATGGGGGTTCAGTCCCCGGTCAGAGAACTAAAATCCCACATGTTGCATGCCAAAAAAAAAATGTTTTTTTCTTTTAATTAAGAATTAAAAAGGGAAATTTCCCAGGGATATTGGAGGAGCGTGTACCTTTGGGTGTTCTTTGGATGTTTTCAGTTATTTTCATATGTCCTTATTAGTGATTTGATTCCGTATTTGGTTTATACTCCGTGGGTATAGGAAGCCAGTATCAAACTGGATTTTGTTAAGTGTTTAGTAAACTTAACAAAAAGCAAGGTATTGTGAGAAGTTATACATCTCTCTGCTTTTAGAAGGAAGAAAAGTTTCATCTCCTGAAATTCTTTATTTCTTGGGTTCTGAATTAGTGGCAGACTGCAAAAAGTGGATTGGTGGGATTTAATCTAGGTTGGTCATTTTCAGCAACCCCATGCATTCAACAATTTACTTCCTCCATTACAAGGTGTACCGTTGACTTATTACTAATTTTTTGATGAGAAATACTGTCACATTAAACTGCTCTGGTGATTGCAAGATACGTCTATATTTCAGAAACGTTACAATGTAGGGATGGGGGCAGTGGAGAGAATTATGTCTTAGAAATGAAGAAATATGGTACATATCTGTAGCCTATTATATCACATTTTATAATTTGTCTACCCAAACTGAGATTTATGGGTCTTTTAAGAAAGAGAGCGAAGGGGTTGGACCTTTTAGTCAGACAGAGAAATGACCTTCCCTTCAAGACTTAGACCAGATTAAATTGGACTTGGGAAGTGGTTTCCCCCTTTCCTCTATTGTAAATCTTCTTGGGAGTGAGTGCCCAGGTTAACCATGAGCGGAGGTCCATTGTCAGCACCTTGAAAGCCTATTTGAAATGTCATCAGCTTGGAACATTCCATTGGGCAATGACTATCACACCCCATTTTAAAAAGATGCCTTGGGCAGAAGGGAAATTACAGTGGCAGGCCCTTAATCCTTTTTAATAAGGGCAACTGTTTAAGAGAATTATGTTGTAAAAATGAATAGGATTTGGGAGCAGTTCCCTGGTCTGTTGTGGACTGTCAACACCAAAGGCATTTTCCCCTTGCCAACTGCCTGAGGATTTTCCATTTAGCAAACTTACAGGATGGACGATAAAGCAGTGACATCCCATGATGAGTTCTAATTCTGTTGCTGGTAAGGACTGATGTCTTTCATTTAAGAATTTTGAGATTTCAGCCAAGACTTGAGGTGAAGGTTAAGATTCTTCTGTGTGTTTGGTACCAATTGGTACAGGTAGAGAATTTGAAAGCTCAGAAATAGCCTCGTTGTCCCCATTAGAGATAAAGAGCCAAATTTAATAAATGTATATGGTGCTGTTCTTAATTGAGCTCAACTTTAAAATAAAGCATCTGAGAGAAAGAAGGAGTATGAACAGGTTGTCTTTAGTGGGAATAGGAGTCAAGATTTATAGTGTTCGATTGTAGGGTGTGAGTTTGGAAGTTTTCACATTTTAAGAAAAGAAAGATAATGAAAGATACTTAACACCTAGGAGATTTTACACAGAGACAATTGTATCTGTTAGAAACCCTTATTTATTTTCTCATAAGGGGGGATTCCGAAAGATATTTTGGTATCTACATATATTTGAATGAAAAATGGCATTTCTTTAAGAAATGATTACACCGTCAAAGCATTTCTCATTGCTTGAATTAGTGAATTGTATATGGAAATATACTAAGTGTTGAAACATTCATCATATATATATATAGTCGGTTTTTCAGTATGTTGGCATTTCCAGTCAAAATGGCATCTGATGTTGGCCCTTTTAAATGTCTGTGGCTTAAAATACTAACAGCAGGAAGAAAATAAACAGAGATGAAAACACAAACTCGTTGAACGAAAATACCATGGTACAAATGGAACCTTCTGTAACACTCTAACCCAGGAATTTTGAAAAGATAAAATCTTAAGCGTTAAGAAATCCAGAGGCCCTGTCCAGCTTATTGCTGTCAGAATGCCTCAAGACCCTTTAATCCCCCAGTTTAGAGGATCATATTGTCAAATCAGAGGGGCTCAAACACAATAGCATCTTCTGGAACCTGAGTGACCTGTATTGAGAGGGGATCTTGTGCTTTTGTTCTTGTGAGAAGCAGGTGTAAAGGATAACACGCTGGATTATCTTATTGTAAAGCATCTAAAAAGCCAATTCCCCCTTCCTCATTCCCTCTTCTCTTGATGGAGTAAATTCTAAGGGCAGGTGTTTGGGAAGGCTGACTAGACTTTGCTTTTCAGTCCTCCGCGTCCTTGTCAATTAGACTAATGAATGGGTAGAATTTGTGGACTTGGCTATTGACATGGTTGCCCGGGTGACTCTTTCTGACCTGCACAACGTCTATGGGGAGAAAGGTTATTTCCACCCTGCCTTCTGGGAATACAGATGTAGTTTTCCAATTCCACCTAGATCAGACAATTCCCTCCAGGCTAACATGCAGGCACGCACCCCTTTATAGTCAAGGCAACAGTAATTGTACCCAAGTGTGTATTCAAGTTCCGTCCAACAAGCGAAAAGAACCGCAGCCGTGGGTGTTGCGGCCCCCAAAGCCTGCTTATCCCAGGAGGTCTGTATGACTTAGGCTTCAGAGATTAACATTTGTGTCTCAAGACAAAAGAACTTTTTTTAATCACCCTATTTATCTGAAGATACACGCATTGGTTTTATAAGACAAGTTAGCATTAAATAGCAGACCTGACCTGACAAGCTAACATCCTGTGCCAGGGATATGCTTGCTTCAGAAGGCTGACTTTTCAGAGACCAGCATGAAATTGAAGCAAGGCGCAGGCCATGGCTTTGTAGTGGTGAATAAGAGAGTATCAGAGTGATTCCGTCACTAGTGTACACGATCAAAACTACGGTGAATCTGTCCTTTTGAAAACGGTAACCTAAGAAGAAGGCAAACCTTGAAAGCAGTCATTCCTTTCTTCCAAGGAAAAGAAGCTAGTCATTAAAAACAAAAATCTTAAATTATCGAAACTATATACTGAGGCAAATAAAGGAAAAAATGTGAACGATTTTATTTGTCCACTTGTTTACTTTCCTGTGGAAAATGTGTCCTTAAGGTCACAGGATAAGTTTTCTTGAAGACAGCTTGGTGGAGAGGGTGGCAGGGATTGGCTGGAGAATGAAAACAGGCAGGTTCTGGCCTCTTCTCATTTGCTCTTGGTTGAATCTTTAAGATTCAGTTCATCCTTAAGGGAAGATCAATTGTTTATATTGATTTTCATCTTAACAGATTCAGAAGTAGATGACAGAAATTTTAGATGAATATTCCTTTTTAGGCACAACCTTTTAACAGATCGGTTATCAGAGTATGGTCTGTACGAAAATTAAAATATATGGTTGTTTCGTCGCCAAGTTGTATCCGACTCTTTTGCGACCCTATGGACTGCAGCCTGCCAGGCTCCTCTGTGGGTTTCCCAGGCAAGAATACTGAAGTGGGCTCCCATTTCCTTCTCCAGGGGATCTTTCCAACCTAGGTTCCGAACCCTCATCTCCTGCATTGGCAAGTGGGTTCTTTACCACTGAGCCACCTGGGAAGCTCCACATACATTGAGTTTTTAAAGACTTGCTCCTCACGTTTTGAAAACACTCTCTTTTCCCCATTGACTTTCTTAAATCATCTCACAAATAGCACGTGTCCAAAATGACCCACAGAATTTGAGGGTTAGCTTACATACAGAAACAAATCAAACTTTTTCTTCGTGCAGATGTTTGAATCTTAATTACTATGTCAGATTTTCAAAAGCAGTTGATTTTAAGTGCTTTATGCCAGCCAAAGTTAGAAGAGAATCCTAAATTCATTCCTTATTTTAAAGTGTGGGATTATTGAGAGGTTTGGAGTGCAGCATTTCGTTGAAAAATTAAATGGGAAAGACTGTTCTGAGGATCTTAGAAGATTAGCTTGGTTCATCCAGGCTGAACCCAGTCGATTTCAAAGCCCATCTAGAGGCAACTCTCAGCAAGTTGTGCCTCTGACGTTTTCCCAGCTGGTAATATTACCAGAACAGAGAAGCTCACATCTTTATGTGTCTGTGTGTGTGGCCTACACAAGTGCCAAGACATTTCACATTCTTAACTGATTTATCATCTTGGCTCCTCCACAGACTGTTTGCTCTACAGTGCTCCCCAGTTGAAGACATCTCTCCCCCAGTTACTCCTTGAGCTGCCCTTTCTCCCAAGAGGCATGAAAGGGAAACCCAAGCGTAACCTCAGGGCAAGCTTAGCAGCTGGGAGGAGCCACTTCTGTTCTTTGTGAGCTGAGGGCCTGGCCAGCCCTGGAGAACGGGGATTTACAAAACAGGGTGGACACAGGACCGCTCCTTCCATCTTGCCATCTTGCTGTGCCCTCCAGAGCTGTGACAGGCCTCCTGGATGGGTGTGGAGGTGCTCTGCAGCTGGCTGTGGGTGTCTCTGATGGTCTGTCACCCTGCTTGTGTGCTAAGTCACTTCAGTCATGCCTGTAGTGAAGTTTCCATCCAAAGGGAAATGGAAACCCACTTCAGTATTCTTGCCTGGGAAATCCATAGAGGAGCCTGGCAGGCGGCAGTCCATAGGGTGGCAAGAGTCAGATAGAACTTGGCGACTAAACCATATATTTTAATTTTCTTACAGACCATATTCTGATAACCGATCTGTTAAAAGAGTGTGCCTAAACCTACGCTCTTTTCCATCCCAAGATACAGAATATGCTTAATAACTATAGTAACAAAGAGCATCCAGAATTGCCTGGATAAACGTGATAAAGGTGATCTAGGAAAATGTTACCAATGGCAGAATCTAGATTGGGGGATGTGTGTGTGTGGTGATGAGGCTGGGACTGGAGACAAACGTGGTGGTGGTTTGGTCGCTAAGCTGTGCCTCTTTGCAACCCCATGAACTGTAGCTTACTAGGCTACAGTCCATGGGATTCTCCAGGCAAGAATGCTGCAGTGGGTTGCCATTTCCTCCTCCAGGGATCGAACCCATGTCTCTTACATCTCCTGCTCTGCCAGGCAGGTTCTCTACCACTAGCACCACCTGGAAAGCCCTAATGTTCCCTAGCACTATCCTGCTCTGACCCTCCACCTCTCCGCTCCCTGGATCCTTCCTGGTCAAGAGCCCAGCACCTAAAGGCGCTACTATCACCTCCATTTCTCCTTGTGTGGACCTTCTTCTTTCTGTACTTCTTGGAAAGTTCCATGGTGCTCATTTCCTGTTGCCTGCCTAAAATTCCCTGGGGGCTTCCAGGCTCTATTAGAGAACTTAGCATTCAACCCTAGTTTTTATTTTAACCAGTCGTACCCCGAATCTGTGAGATCCTTCCGGGCAGGGCTCCAGTCTTACTCTTCAGGGAATCCACAGTTTCAGACCCTGAAACGTGGCAGGCAGGCAGCAGTTACTGAGTTGTCAAATGACTCATTCCATGCTATGGATACTGAAGCTGGGGAAATTACTTATGCTGCTTCTAAGACTATGAAGACTTCAGGAATGTGTAGAAGCCAGACCTCAGATGCCCTCTTCCTTCTGAAGTTAAGACAAGAAGTTGAAAAGCTGTTGTGATTGGATGAACAGTCTTAAGACCACTGCCATGAACTTTTTTTTTTTTTTTGCCATGAACTTTTACTCACCTCTTATTATACAGCATATGAGTCTATTTGCCCGTTATTAAACAATAACTAGTAACAGGACCACCAAGTTTTTTCTTGTGATAGAATTTGCATATCATAAAATTCACTCCTAATGTGCATGATTCAGTGGCTTTTAGTATAAACACAAAGTTAGGCAGTTCTCATCACAGTCAATATTAAAACATTTTCACTAGAAAATGAAACCCGACAAACCTTAGCTATTAATACCCCTTGAATCTCCCATACCCCTGAGTCCTAGGCAACCACGAATCTACTGTTGGTCCCTCTGGATTTATTTATTCTGGACTTTATATTAGTGGAATCATATAGTATGTACTCAAAGGACATGAGTTTGAGCAAACTCAGGGAGATGGTGAAGGACAGAAGCCTGGTGTGCTGTAGTCCATGGGGTCACAAAGAGCTGGACAAGACCCAGCAACTGAACGACATACAGTGTGTGGTCTTTTATGAGTGGCTTTTTTCACTTAGCATAATGTTTTCAAGGTTCATTCCTGTTGTAGCATGTACCACTGTTTTCTTCTTCTTCTTTTTTTTTTTTACTGCCAATTAATCAAGGTTGCTGGGAGAAATATCAATAACCTCAGATATGCAGATGATACCACCCTTATGGCAGAAAGTGAAGAGGAACTAAAGAGCCTCTTGATGAAAGTGAAAGAGGAGAGTGAAAAAGTTGGCTTAAAGCTCAACATTCAGAAAACTAAGATCATGGCATCTGGTCCCATCACTTCATGGGAAATAGATGGGGAAACAGTAGAAACAGTGTCAGACTTTATTTTTTTTGAGCTCCAAAATCACTGCAGATGGTGACTGCAGCCATGAAATTAAAAGAAATTACTCCTTGGAAGGAAAGTTACCACCAACCTAGACAGCATATTAAAAAACAGAGACATTACTTTGCCAACAAAGGTCCGTCTAGTCAAGGCTATGGTTTTCCCAGTGGTCATGTATGGATGTGAGAGTTGGACTGTGAAGAAAGCTGAGCGCTGAAGAATTGATGCTTTTGAACTGTGGTGTTGGAGAAGACGCTTGAGAGTCCCTTGGACTGCAAGGAGATCCAAGCAGTCCATCCTAAAGGAGATCAGCCCTGGGTGTTCATTGGAAGGACTGATGCTGAAGCTGAAACTACAATACTCTGGCCACCTTATGCAAAGAGTTGACTCATTGGAAAAGACTCTGATGCTGGGAGGGATTGGGGGCAGGAGGAGAAGGGGACGACAGAGGATGAGATGGCTGAATGGCATCACCAACTCGATGGAGATGAGTTTGAGTGAACTCCGGGAGACGGTGATGGACAGGGAGGCCTGGCGTGCTGCCATTCATGGGGTCACAGAGTCGGACACAACTGAGGGACTGAACTGAACTGAATATCCCATTGTTTAGATTTTCCACGTTTTGATTCATCAGCTGATGAACATTTGAATTGTTTCTGTTCTCCAGCTATTATGAATAGCACTGCTGTGAACATTCATGCACAAGTCTTTGTGTGGCCGTATGTTTTCATTTCTCTTAGTATATACCTAGGAATAAGATTGCTGGGTCAAATGGTAACTCTGGAACTGCCCGCCTGTTTACTAAAGTGGCTGTGCCATTTTGCAACCCCACCAACAGTGTATTAGGGTTGCAATTTCTCCACATTCTTGTCAGCCCTTGTTATTGTCTGTTCTTTCTGATTAAAGCCATCCTGTGTGTGTGTGTGCGTGGTATCTCATTGTGGTTTTGGCCAGCATTTCCCTGACAGCTAATGATTTTGAGCATCTTTTCATGTGCTTATTGGCCATTTGTATATCTTCTTTGGAGAAAAGTCTGTCACATCCTTTGCCTGTTTTTTTTAAACTGGGTTGTCTTTTTATTATTGAGTTGTTATAGTTCTTTATTCTGGATCCTAACCCTTTATCATACATATGATTTGCAAATATTTTCTCCCATTCTGTGGATTCTCTTTTTCACTGTCTTGATAATATATTTCAAAGTACTTTTTTTGTTTGTTTTAAGCAAAATTGACTGAAGACTGGTTACTCGATTCATCCCACCTTGTAGTGATTATTTGTTCCATGTCTATTAGGAAAATATTCTACTAATTTTCTCATTCTCCTCCTCCTCTTCTTTTTTATTTTTCTTTTATTTTTTTAGCTTTTTATTTGGAAATGTCAAGCAGAAAGATTGTAAGAATAAGAATAGCACAAAACCTATATGCCCTTTATCCAGATCCATCCTTTAATTTTTGCTCCATTTATCTTTTCTGTTTCTAAGTATGTATGTATGTATACACACAGACATGCACACACACAAACAGTTGCATTCTGAACCAGCTGACCGTAAGCTGCATAAATTATGGTCCTTTAATGCTACATAATTCACTGAGCCTTTCCTAAGAATAGGGATGTTCTCTTAGGTCACCACAGTATAATTACCATCTTCACTAAATTAAACATTGACGTGACACTTTTGTGCCATCAATTCTCCATAATTTAATTTCGTCATTTCACGGTGTCGCTCATGGCACTTTTTTGCCCCTCCAGCACAGGGGGCTAGTCTAAGATCAGGTGTTGCATCTGAGTAAGACGATGAAGGTCTCTAAGTGTGTTTCCTAAACACGTGCCTATACTAGTACTTTCGGCTCCCACACTTTGTACTTCAGAAATCGTAGCTGAGCTCATCTGCCTGCCCCAGGACTCCTCACATTTAATGGGGCTTCCATTTCTTGGGCACTTGCCCCAAAAAAGAGGAAAGGAGGAAGCTGGGTGACCAGACTGTCCTTTGAGTCTGACAGACTTTGGATTGACCTCTAGATATTATGGAATTATAACCAAGCCTTCCTGGTTTCCCTGATGGCTCAGCAGGTAAAGAATCCGCCTGCAATGCGGGAGACCTGGGTTTGATCCCTGGGTTTAGGAAGATCCCCTGGAGAAGGGAAAGGCTGCCCACTCCAGTATTCTGGCCTGGAGAATCCCATGGACTGTATATAGTCCACGGGGTTGCAAAGAGTCAGACACAACTGAGCAACTCTGACTTCACTTTATAACCATGTCTGTCCCTTCCCAGTAGTGCTCTTTAAAAAAAAACAAAAACAAAAAACAAACTTATTTGGCTGCACTGGGTCTTAGTTGCAATACACAGGATTTTTTACTTGCTGAATATGGATTCTAGTTCCCTGACCAGGGATCAAACCTGGAGCCCCTGCACGGGGTGTGCAGAGTCTTAGCCACAGGACCACCAGGAAAGTCACCCAGCACTGCTCTTTATCCAGACCCCATCCTTCCATTGTGGGCATTTCCTTCCAAAATGTCTGCTCTCTGGACGCAAACAACAGGGACCAGGAATCCGCTTCAATTCTTTTTATCCAGTGACCTTGGGCTATTTCTGCCTGCCTCGCCTTTAACCCACCTAGTCTCTTTCTGTGTCACAAGGTGGCCCAGGCAGGCCTTCCATTGCCCCGGTGTCCTATTGTACATCTCCAGATAAGGAGCTCTCTGAATCCCAGCATTTCTGTTTTAGGATGTTACAAGAAAAGCAAGCACTATGTTCGAAAACAGGTGCAAAATGCTTTCAAAGTAAATTAGTAATCATACCCGAAGTGTGTTATGCAGTATAGTTTTCAGAGTGCTTTCTTGTTGCTTTATGTTATTATTCAACATAGGTATAGTTATCTGTCCCCATAACAAACACTGAAGTAAGCATGGCACGTGCAATCTGCCGCCTTCTGTCCCCGAGGACGCTGCTGCAGGAGGCAGGCCGCACACCTGGCTCCTCCGACTTCCCATCTTTCGGCATTTCCACGGGGCTGCACATCCTAATCGCTTTGTTAATTAGAACTCAGTATTGCGGGTTTGGTCGAAATTGGTTTATGCACCATTCAAGAATAATAAACATTTACACCCTAGATTCTTAATGATCTGAGACAGCAGAGAAGTATATAAAAAGATTAGCCTCCTGATCATTTAATTCTGCAGGGGAGGGGCTTTGGGGAAGTCTCTGTCGGCAGACAGCTTAAGGGAATCAGATGGGATGTTTCCCAGGACTCCTAGAGACTTGGAGCTCATGGTTTTTAATAATCACAGTTTACATCATTCCAAGTCAGGGAGTGTTTCTGTTGCATAAATAGAACACTCTACAGAATTGAGAAAACCTGACTTACAGCAGGACAAGGGCTGTACAAGATGGAAGATGCCAACTGTCGGCTGATCTCCCCACTGCCGCCGCCGCCACCTTCCCCCCACCCCCCCGCCCAGATAATCCTTTATGAAAGTTTTCAAACCTACAAAAAAGTTGAGAGCATAATATAGTGAACACCTGTATTCCTCTCCAGGGCCTTCCCAGGTGGCTCAGTGGCAAAGAATCCGCCTGCCATGCAGGAGATGTGGGTTCAATCCCTGGGTCAGGAGGGTCCCCTGGAGAAGGAAATGGCAACCCAGTCCAGTATTCTTGCCTGGGAAATCCCATGGACAGTGGAGTGGCATGCTACAGTCCCTGGGGCTGCAAAGAGTCGGACACGACTGAGCAACTGAACCACCAGCACATTCCTCTCCACCCCCAGCCTGACTGACATGCACATCCCAGTCTAGATTCTGCCCTTGTTAACATTTTCCTAGGTCAGCTTTACCACGTTTATCCAGGCAGTTTGGGGTGCAGTTTGTTATTATGGACATTAAACATATTTGTGTGAAAAGAGCCCACAGTCTCTTTGGCTCAGATACTTTTTATTGCTCAGAACCCTTTGAGCTTGGAGAACCTAGCGTCCAGCTGCCAGCAAAGACCTCGATTCCTCTCATGTCACTTGAAAGCCCAGTGTGTATGCCAGGCTCCCTGGCTCCCTCAGACCTGTGACAACCTTGGGACGTGCCAACAGGGAAATATAAATGCCCAAACACCCGCTCTGCACCCCACGCTTTTTGGCTGTCGGGCCTCGGTTGCGACCTAAGGGAGCTTCGCCGCATCTTACAGGGTCTCTCATTACAGCACACGAGTTCTCTGCTTGTGGCACGTGTGCTTAGTTGTTCTGTGGCACGTGGGATCTTAGTTCCTCAGCCAGGGATCAAACCCACGTCCCTTGCATTGCAAGGCAGATTCTTAACCACTGGACCACTAGGGAAGTCTCCCCCACCATCCCTGCTTTTTAATGTAAGAGAAAACTGTAGCAGAATGAGGTTGGATGGGCTTGGGGGAGCAGTATTATGTGTATTTTGGCATTGGGTGGGAGTGAGGAGGTAAGCTTTGGCAAGGTGAAGTGAATACGGCAGTATGGTAATTTGCCATCTTTTCTGCTCACTGGAAATAATATTTTCCTTTTTGGACCACTCAGTGCAGTAGAGTTTCCAGGAATAGAAAGTAAAGCCATAGAATAACTGCAAGAAGTCCCCAAGTTAATTTTTCAGCTGTGGTATAATATCTCCTTGAGTCATTTTATTGCCTTTCCAAGATTGTTAAACTCTGTTTATCATTATCTCGGCCTCTTTTCAAAATGGAGGCAATGACTTATTAAAGAGGCTGTTGAGCTGCTTTAATGGTTCATAATCATCTAAACTTATATTCAGTGAGGCCCTGTAGAAGGTTAAGGAAGAAGTATTTGGTATTTTAAGGTAGTAAGAGATAATTATAAGTATTCAACTTAAGGTCAAGATAATAAGTAAATCTGGAGGAGGGAAAAATAAGTCTCCAGTCCCTCAGGTGGAAAAGTGCAGCTTTTTCAAGGGTAAGTGGCCTCTTCTCTAAGAATAAAGCCTTGCCCAAGGAGCACTGAAATAGATCATCACTGGAGGCAGCGGCCTGGGAGAGGTACTTGCTTCACTTTTATTTTTTTCCTCCGCCTTACTTAGATCTTTCTAAAATCCAGAAACAAACAGAATGAAATTGGCTCTGGAAAGCATATGGGACATGGCCAGTTCAGTTGGTTTGTTCAGGACTTCCCCTCTGTCCTTCCTGTTTGGGAGCAGAATGGGTGATAAAGGTCAGCAAGAGATGTGCTTTGGGGCCAAGGCTGGGTTCCCAGCCCTGACCTTCGGGGTGCAGGTGGGGTTGTCTTGCTGGTTTGGGGGAGTGTTATGTAGGTCTTTGACTTTGGGCTCTAGTGGAGAGTTTACTTGTGAATCAACGCCAGATGCATCGACCTGTCTTTATCATGTCCTATGTCAGGGGATGCGTCTGTGTGTTAAAAGTTATTTTCCCTCCAACTAAAGCACACATTGGCTTCTCTGTGGTGCTTTTGTGTCTTCCTGAAATCTCCCCAATTGAAAAACAAAGCATCTGGGGAGCGGGAAAATAACAGATCATCAGAATGCATGCAGAGAAGGGAAAAGAAATAGAGCTAGCCAGACAAATCCCACTTCAGTATTCTTGCCTGGGAAATCCCACCAACAGAGGAGCCTAGAGGGCTACAGTCTAAGGGGTCACAAAGAGTCAGACACAACTAAGTGGCTAAACAGTAACACAACAGGTGGGCCACATTCATGAACCTTCAGGGTGCCTTGTGTGACCCAGATGGAGAGAGCTACAAATCTTTGAGAGACAGGAGACTTAAGAAAAGGGAAGTTCTAGAATTAGGAGGCTAAACGTCAGTTTATCCAAGTTAATTTGGAGGTTTAGATCAGTTATCAAAATTCTTAATTTGATTGACAGTGTGGAGGGGCAAATTAAGTTTGGATTTGAAAAATCTGTGAAGAAGGATGACCACTTCATGACCACTTCTGTTTTGTTTTATTTGTTTGTATGTGTATGTGTACCTATAATAATTAGAATATGATGATATTGTGAAAAACTTAAGTTACAATCAGATTATCCAAAAACAAATCGTGTTTTCACAGAAAAATTTTGTATAGGATAAAAGAGCCCTTATAAAATCGAAGGGGATGGGAGGAAAGATTATTCAACAGATGGTTAGATTTTCAGCTCACTGCTGCTGCTGCTGCTGCTAAGTTACTTCAGTCATGTCCAACTCTGTGTGACCCCATAGACGGCAGCCCACCAGGCTCCGCTGTCCCTGGGATTCTCCAGGCAAGAACACTGGAGTGGGTTGCCATTTCCTTCTCCAGTGCATGAAAGTGAAAAGTGAAAGTGAAGTCACTCAGTCTTGTGCGACTCTTAGCAACCCCATGGACTGCGGCCTACCAGGCTCCTCCGTCCATAGGATTTTCCAAGCGAGAGTACTGGAGTGGGTTGCCATTGCCTTCTCCGTTTCAGCTCACACCAGAATAAATTTCAAATGAAGTAGATAGGTATATGTTATTGGGGAAAAAAATAAAATAAAAATCTGTAGATTGTGTGTGTGTGTGTGTGTGTGTGTGTGTGTGTGTCATTCATTTAGGAATGGTCATTATGCAGAACAGATGTTAGAATAAAAGTTAATTATGGATCCAAAAAATAGAAAATAGGAGTTTAAGGGAAAGATGAAAGAGCAGGCATGCTTTATTGCTGATAGTTTAGCCATTTGGGACAGGTATTTTTGTTTTCAGTCTTCTGAAATCAGTGGTGTGGTTGGAATGTTTGTTTAAAGCAAAAGGTACTTATATATATTTTAAGTGCGGATCATCCCTGTTTTTCCCCAAAATGTCAGGTCAGTGCTTTTTATGTATAGTTGTTAATCCACCCAAATAGCATTGATTTAGGGAGGGATTTATGCTGATTGATGGAGTCATTAGTAGAAAGACTTTGTCCATGGTGCCAAGAACACAGGGTTAGGAATGGCTGGGCTGTGATGGGAGCGAGAAATGCCTAGCTGTCCATTCCTGAAGCCAGCTTATCAGAGTTGTATTTCCTGTTCCATATACTTGGGGGGAGATTGTTTCCACAAAGTGCCTTTCTGACTGCTAGGAAGATCTAGACATAACCTAGATTGATTGTGCAAGAGAGTCATAAATACACCCTTCTCTTCCCTAGCGCCTGACCTCCTCACCCCTACATCCTCCTTGTAAATCACAGGCTTTCACGAGCCCCCTCTCGACAGCTGCATTAGCAGAGAGGAGGGGATCTTGCTGCCCATTGCAGGCTCCCCATGAGCCAGAAGTTTTACCTTCTCCCATGTTGCATGTTCTGGTACCATCTACAGAGTAAGTTCTGCATGATCCCTAGAATTACAGTGGAATCAGAGCTTCCTGTTTCAGGTCAAACGGAATTTGTTTTTGAAGCTCAGTTTGCTCTATTATTTGTGGTGTGAGATAGAAATATCCTGACCTCTGGTATCCGGTTCTCATTTGTGTGATTTTGAAGCAAGAGATAGTTGCCGGATCAGGCTGACTGGCATTTTTCTCTGCTGCTCTGCCAGGATATACCTTCTTTATTATCAGGGAGCCCAAAGGATGTTGAAATGACCTAAAATCCAGAGAGAAGGAGCAGCCAGGATGAGAGAACATACATCTGCTTCAGAGGCCTCAGGCTCCATAGTTAACCTTGAAGAGGGGGAAAGATCATTGCCAATTTCATCGACGTTGTGATTAGCAGTAAAATATTATCATGTAGACAGATTATTATACTGCAGCCAATAAGCAATAAAGAGAAGCATTTTAATATATGAATTAATTAGATTTAGAATCTAGGCTGTAGGAATTAACAGAGTCCACTATTGAAGGCGTCTACTGAAGACATTCTTAAAGCAACTTCTGATGAGATGACAAAAGTTCAGAAACTGAAAACGGAGATGAGAGACGTGGTTGAGTGGTGCTTGGACTCCTGGGTGCAGTTGGGAAACTGAGGCTTTATGGGCTTGCCTGATAACTTTCCTAAGGGCTAGGAAGCGAAGTCTTCCCAAGAGGCCAGCCCCAGGGGAAAGTTATAGACACCAAGTTGCCAGCATGCAGTTGTCTTGTGGTGCCAGAGCTGGCCTTAAACCATGGGGAGACAGGGTGAGCGGGTAACCAAGGACCCTCCTGACTGCTTTTCTTCTTGCCACTAAAACCTGTAACTCCAAAGCTGTCTTCTCTGGTTGGTCAAGGAGACAGGGGTTGCTACTGGAGAGGTTGAACGGGCTTCATAGAAGCTCTTAGGTAGCGAAGTATGTTTTTCTTCTTGGCTGTATGACCTACCTGTGTGTGTAAAGTTGTGTGTTGGGCCAAGCAGCCGATGGATTGAGTCTTTTGAAAGTGACTTGCTACCTGCGAGGCAGGTGGCCAGTACATAAAGAATCAGCATGAATCCCTCTGCTGAGGCCAGTGGTTGGAGCTGGGCTAAATTCATCTGGTGGAAAATGTCTTTTCTACCTTTTGTCTGGCATGTGGAGCATTCCAAGTCACTTCTTTGTGAAGGCTGCACCCACTGGAAAAGTTTGAATCTGCTTTCTGTCACTTCAGGGGGCTTTCCTGCTCTGTGTTGAACATCCGGTTTTAGAGAATTTTCCAAGCAGCGTGTCCCCTGGAAAGATGATCCCACATCCTCTGGTGCTGCTGGAACAAGAGATGCTTCATGTGTCTTCTTCTGTCTTCCACATGCCCCAGCCATGCAAACATCTCTCAGAAGGAAGGGGCTTCGTGTTCCCACCAGAGAGTCTGAGCTAGAGGCAGATCTTACTTAATCTGCTTTTACTAGCTGTTCACCTTTGAGTCAAAATGAATTTTCCATTTGGGGGACCTCAGTCTCTAAAGGAGAGCCTCGGTCTCTGCCAGACCAGCCGAGGATGATTCTGGGGCAAGATCGTGGCCTGGTTACCTGTGAGTATTCTTCCTAACCTCTTGTTGTTCAGTCCTGTCCGACTGCAGCACACCAGGCTTCCTGTCCTTCACCGTCTCCTGGAGTGTGCTCAAACTCAGGTCCATTGATTCGGTGATGCCATCCAGCCATCTCATCCTCTGTCGTCCCCTTCTCCTCCTGCCCTCAATCTTTCCCAGCATCAAGAGTCTTTCCCAGTGAGTCAGCTTTTCACATTAGGTGGCAAAAGCATCAGAGCACCAGTCCTTCCAGTGAATACTCAGGGTTGATTTCCTTTAGGATTGACTCTGTCTGATGCTTTTTGTTTTTCTTGTTCCGTAGATCTTTATCTTTTTTTTTTTTTCCAAAGGGTCAGATAGCATGACTTCAGTGATGTGTCCAGCTCTCCAGTTATGAGATGAGGAAGAATTGTAACTTGCCCAGAGTCATAAAGCTCAGTTTAAATAACTTGAATTGTAGAGCCTTTTGGGTGGAGGGAGATCGGAAAGGTGACCTAGACCCAGCCATTTGTCTGATGTGTGAATCTCCTGTCTGTGGCTCCCTTGCCAGATGGTCACGCAGCTCGAGGCCGAGCCCACCCTGAGACACCTTCGTGGAAGCACTATTGTAGATTTTTTATGTGCTGTCATCAACTCTTTGCAACCCCATGGACTATAGCCCGTTAGGCTTCTCTGCCCATGGGATTTTCCTGGCAAGAATACTGGAGTTGGTTGCCATTTCCTCCTCCAGGTTCTAGCTTTGGGCAGCTGTAATTGTCACAAAAGTCTCCTTTATGTTGGGCTAAAGCCTCTTCCCTATGTAGCTGTTCCCTCTTGGGGCCAGGTAGCACGAGTCTACTTCCAAAAGACAGCCCTTCAGATCCTGGAAGAGAGCAGAGTTCCTGCCCTCCTCATCCCTCCCCTTCCCGCAGCCGCCCCCAAGGAAACATGGCTCTGATTCTGTTCATCCCTCTCTGAACTTGCTCCAGCTTCTGTGCAGCCCCTTCAGAGGATGGTTGACAGAGGCTGCTTCTCCTGCCCTGGTTTAATCAGCGCTCCCGTCTGTACTGGCTTCCCACGTGGCTCAGTGGTAAAGAACCTGCCTGCCAGTACAGGAGACGCAGGAGATGCAGGCTTGATCCTGGGTCGGGAGGATTCCTCTGGAGTAGGAAATGGCAACCCACTCCAGTATTCTTAGCTAGAAGATTCCATAGACAGAGAAGCCTGACGGGCTACAGGCCATGGAGTCGCAAACAGTCAGACACATCCTGAGTGACTGAGCAAGCACGCATGCACACCATCTGCACTCTCTCAGGTGGAAGTTTGTGTTGAGACAGCCAAAACTTGCATGAGGATTGCTTTTTGACAGACTTGGAGCTTCCTACAGAGTGAGTGCTAAGAAAAGAAAGGGGAGGCTTAGTAGCCCTAAAGGTTTTGGGTACACACTTAACAATTGGTGCTATTGTAGTTCCTTTTTTTTCTTCTTTTTTTCTTTTAACCCCTCATTTCAGCTTGTAAAGCTTTGGGGATTCATGTTTCTGTCATTAAGAGTTAGTCCTTCCTTCCTTTGCAATTTCAGAGAACTCTGATGCCTTTATTAGAGCTTTCTCTACGCTGCATGATAGCTGTTTGTCTTTCCTCGTTTAGTTATGAGCGCCACCACAATAGTCATCCTTATCGTTTTTCTCCTCTCTCTCCTACACTCAGCCCTTGGTAAGTGCTTAACGCATTTTTGTTGATGAATGAGTCAGAAATATTTGCTCTCTCAACTTTTGCATGTTAATAAATAAGTTACTTGATAAGTTCATTAGAGGGCAGTGCCTGAAAGCCCTCTTTGCAGCCCACCAAAAACTATCCCCTTTCCAACAGGACAGTTTGACATGCTTTGTAAGATGAGGTTCTTTCTGTCGCAAATTCATGTAACTGTACAGTCAGTTCAGCTGTAACATTAGATGTATTCCTGGAAAATCACTGTGCTGTACATGAGAGAGTGATTAAAACTGCGGGACTTGTGGGGAAAATGGATTAGAAACACACACATTTCATCACTGACAGATGTTTTATTTATTTTTTTAATAAAGATAGTAACCTTATAAGAATAATAACTTAGTTTTACACACATTAAATGGCTAAGAAATATAGAAATGTACCAGTAAATGTGGCATTTACCTTGAAACGGGCCCAGTGTTGGTCTGTGGACATTGGAAAGATTTACAGCATCTTGAGTCATCTTGACGTGCCGGCGGGAGGGTTCTCTGAACCCGGAGAGAGAATCGTGGCACCAGGTGTGGGTGGGTGTGCCTCAGTGTGTGGTAAGCGGGGTCACTGGCGGGGGTTTGAAGTTTGTTGGGTCAGTGTAGCCCTGTGGACTCAGTTCAGCTGGGTAGTTTTCTGCATTCCCCGAGGGTTTCTTGCAGCCCACATTGCACATAAGCGAATACAATGTTCACATTGGACCCAGAAAGATGTTATGGGGAGGGAGGTGGGAGGGGGGTTCATGTTTGGGAATGCATGTAAGAATTAAAGATTTTAAAATTTAAAAAATAAAAAACAACAACAAAAAAAAAACAAAAAAACAAATTCACACTTTGAAAGCAAGCAACACTGAAGTCCCTGTTTCTTCATTCTATCATTTACTTAATCAGTAAAGCATTGTTTGGGTTCTTAAAGTATTCCAGGCACTGGTAATATAAAGATGCAGAAGTTATAATACCTGCTCATTCTCAGGAAGCTCATAGTCTGAAAGACCAACTTGTTTTTACCAGGAGGAATGACAGCAAGTGTTAAAGAGACAGACTTGTCTCATCCAGCCAATTTCCAAAGGTCGCTCTAGCCAGAAGAGTAGTTTATAAGTCTAGTCCCTGGTTACATTCAGCAGATTTCTCTAAAATCTGAAAGTTGGAGTTTGAATGGTTCTTTCTTTTCAGTTAGTGTCTACTTAAGAAGTAGTTTCTTCAGGCTGGGCGAAGAGCAAAAACTTGAATGGTGCCCATTTCCAGTGTTGGGTTTTAAAAATAAAATTTCACCTCATATTTACATGTGGGTGATCTATTGATCCCTTTAATTGAAAACAGACTAAGGTATAATCAAAGATCCTTGAAACTAGAGGGAACCCTGGAAATGAGGAGGCTCGGCCTTCCCTTGGATTCAGATGAGAAAGCCAAGGCTCTGAGAGGTGAAGCCATTTATTCAGTGTCACTTGACTAAGTTGTCACAAAGCCAGAACTTGAATCCAGTTAATGTTTGTGCTATTAGAGTATATGTGCTAAGTCGCTCAGTCGTGTCCGACTCTTTGCAGCCCTATGGACCGTAGCCTGCCAAGGTCCTCTGTCCACACGATTCCCCAGGCAAGAATACTGGAGTGGGTTGCCATGTGCCCCCACCAGTGGATCTTCCCGACCCCGGGATCAAACCCACATCGCTTATCACTCTTGCATTGGCAGGCAGATTCTTAACCAGAATCTGCCCATTCTTCCTGGGCGCCACCCAGGAAGCCCATACTGTAGCATATTCCCCTCAAAATTACATCACAAGGGACATATAAGTTCTCTTTATTTAGTGAGAAATCTAAACTGAACGTATATATTTCCACTTTTCCATCTATTTATCAGTTTTGCCAATCCAGTTACTATTCGTAATAGGCTCCCTGTGGTTTTGTTATTGTTCTTTATGAAATCTGGTACTACACAAGCTCACCAACACGCATCTTCTTCAGACTCTGTGCTCTGTAATTACATGTCTTTGTTAGGGCAGACAGAAAGCTGTGCTTTGTACCTTAAAAAAGACTTAAGCATTTGCCGTGAATTGATCTGGGGTTTTGAGGAAAAATACCCCCCAGTTACCACGGTGGAATTTGTGGTGCATTCCAGAGGATTAAGGTGTCACTGCCTCTTGTCAAGACATGCTTTCTTTTCCAGTTGATGGGCTGTATTTTATTTATATTTGGTCCCCTCATCCCAACCCCCCAACACTAACCATTTGGAAAATCATCTCAAGTACACCTTTGTGCCAGGTCCACAGTTTTAACTGGGAGCCCTCATGACCCATTGACTTTGGCTACTTTTACTGGGAGCAGTAGTCATTTGTAGCATTCAGGAATTGAAGCAAAGAAAGTGGGTGACACCTCAAGAGGTCAGGAAGAGATGGTTGGTTGGTTGGTTGTTTTGTAAGAGAAGAAATGAGTATACTCTGAGCCCTTAGTGCTTGCAAAACATTTTCAAATTGTTCTCACTTTTTGAAAGGCCCCAGGAGACAGACTTTTTTCTCCCCACCCTCAGGGGATATGTGAATTCTAGGCCCAGTGCTTTGAAAACACCAAATTCTAACGAATCATTTGTTCTCAGTGTGGTTGTTGGGAGAAAGTAATTTATAGATCCGAGTAAACATAACTGATGTCAGTAATTAGAAATTGCAAATGACTTGTGGCCATTTGTCCGTGGTGAGCTGAACGTGGTGGTCTGTGCACTGGCCTCAGAAGTCACCAAGGTTACACACCAGCGCATCCCTGATTTGGGGACATGAGCTTAATGCCCCACTGTTTTATCTTCTCTACCTAGACTGCCTTTAAGGTTGGGGCTTCAGCATGATCTTCATTTCTGCTTTAGGATTGAAAACCTTCCTTGGCATCTCAACAAGGAGGACATTTAAGGAACAAGAACATTTAAATTCAGTTAGCCAACTTGGCTTCTGTGAACAAGGGCGGGTATAGCAAGCCAACTATCAGGCCTCACATGACTGCAAGGTGCGTGCCGTGACGGAGACAGTAGATGAGCTGAAGAGGATGACATTGGAAACAGCTGCAAGAACTCCACGACCCTGCCTGCCGTTTAGGCTCTAAACCATCTCTTCATGTCTTTATTAGTTCAAGTGCCCAAGTCCCACCTGGGAATCATCACTTGGCATGGTCCACAGTCCTCAGAGGGATAGTTTTCTCTCGCAGAAAAAGCTTTCACCTCTCATGGAATCAAGATCTCAGATGTAAGCCATGCATGTGCTCAGATGAAGGAGCAGAGTGTATACCCGGATTCCCCTTCTGCGTGTTCTTGGAGGGTGTGTGTGTGTGTGTGTTTCTAAGTCACATTCAACTTTTTGTTACCTCAAGGACTGAAGGAGCAGAGTTTATTCCAGGATTCCCCTTCCAAGTGTTCTTGGGATGGGTGTGTGTGGTTGTGTGTGTGTCTGTTAGTCACTAAGTCATATCCAGCTCTTTGCTACCTCAAGGACTGTAGCCCCACCAAGCTCCTCTGTCCATGGAATTCGGCAAGAATACCGGAGTGGGTAGCCATTCCCTTCTCCAGGGGATCTACCTCACCCAGGGACTGAACCCTGGTCTCCTGCACTGCGCAGATTCTTTTCTGCCATCTGAGCCACCGGATAAGCCCTATCTTACTACCTTTTCATCACCTCCCAACTTCCTTTTCAGTGATGCGTTTCCTCAGAAAACTTGTGATTTGAATACTAGATTTTCAATTTGTGAATTTTTCTTTGCACATTTAAAAAATTCACTCTTATCCCCTGCTTTGTTGAAGAAGTCCTTATTTTATAAATCCTTATTTCATGATCTCCCAATTTGATTTCTGCTCTATGTGATTTCTGCTCTATGTGGGCGTGTCTCCTATTTGTCCTTGACAGTCATAGAGTTTTGTTGTGCCATGACAAAGCCTGCTCTCCCCACTCAACCTCACGTGCTTTGGACTCAGTTGTTGCTCCGCTGCCATTCTTTCTAGCATTCATGGCTATGTAGTTTTTCTACTAACTGTTTAGCGGTTTTCTTTGGCTAATTTGAAAAACATTGTTTACTTTTATTTTTCCCATAATGAACGTATGAGGCTGGTTGTACAGTTATCGGACTTTGTACCATGCTTCTGGATTTAAAGCCAAGCCAGTATTCTGTTGAAAATTTAAATACTGTAGAAGGTGAAAAAATAAAGATCCTCTGACACTTCCCCATAACTGGCCCCCAGGCTATCAACTGCATTGTCTTGCTTAGTTTTCCAGTGCACACACAAGTAGACTTGTACTCATAAAGGCTTTAGGCTGCTTTGTGCTTTTTTAGGAAATGATTTTACTGACGTATAGTTGACTTGCATTGTGTTGCTTTCTGCTGTGCAGCACCGGGATTCAGTTATGCATGTATAAACGTTCTTTTCCGTATTCTTTTCCTTCCTGGTTTATCACAGGACACTGACTATAGCTCCATGTACTGTTGAGCAGGACCTTGTTGTTTATCCACCCTGTATGCGATAGCTCACGACTGCTCATCTCAGACCTCCTGTCCATCCCTCCCCACCCCTCTCCCCGTTGGCAACAAGTCTGTCCTCTGTGAGTTCTGCAGACTGCTTTAGATCCAGCACATAGACCTCAGGCAAATACCTAAAGAAGCTTTACCTACCTTTGATTATCAATATGTCTCTCTCTCCTTTTACATTATGTGCTTTTTGATTGCCCTGCTTTTTTTGTTATGCAAAAAACTCAAACTATAAGAATCTTTTATGATTCAAAATAGAACATTAGTTTTATTATATATTGAAAATGGATCCTTAAGCTTCATAATGGCTTCCAATTATTTTGCATTTGTTTGTGTTATGTACTATTATTTTATTGCAGTATAATGTTCAATTATGGAAACGACTCCAAAGAGACATGATTTTTCTGGCTTAATGTGTAATTGTTTATTGAGTATTTTTCTCATTATAGTGATTTTTTTTCCCTTTTGAATTGCAAATATAAAGAAACTTGCTTAGTTTTGGTAAATTAATTATTATGTGACTTAAGAAATCAGATATTTTTCAAATATTCACTCAATGGAAAGTGAAAGTGTTAAGTCACTCAGTCATGTCCAACTCTGCGACCCCATGGACTGTAGCCTGCCAGGCTCCTGTGTCCATGGGATTGTCCAGGCAAGAACTGGAGTGGGATGCCTTTCACTTCTCCAGGGGATCATCCCAACCCAGGGATCAAACTCAGATCTCCTGCATTGCAGGCAGACTCTTTACCATCTGAGCCACCAGGGATGCCCCTAAATATCTAGGATAAATGTCCATCAGAGGGCTCTGGCGGTTCAACCAGGGGCTGTGGTGACTGGAGACAGATTAACGAGGTGGTGTGACTGAAGCAGGAGGTTGGCAGGTGAGACTCAGAAGTGCCTGTATGTGTTAGAAGGGAGAGAGCAGAGCCTGTGGATGGGGGGTGGCCAGGAGCAGAGAGAGAGTGCACGGGGCCGCGTGAGGGCTATGAGTCTATTCTACATAAGATGAGAAGCCACTGGGAGTTTAATTCTGTTTTGTATTTTAACTGGACAATGGTTGATTTACAATGTGTTTCTGCTGTGCAGCAGTGATTCAGTCATGCATGTGTGTATTCTTTTTTAACACTCTTTTCACTGTGGTTTTATCATAGGATAGTGAATCTAGTGCCCTGTGCTATACGGGAGGACCTTGTTGTCTGTCTGTCCTGTGTGGCTGTTGCTGTATAGTGGCTGTCCCTCTCTTCTGTGACCCCGTGGACTGTGGCCTACGAGGCTCCTCTGTGCATGGGATTTCCCAGGCGAGAAGACAGGGGTGGGTTGCCATTTCCTTCTTCAGGGGATCTTCCTGACCCAGGGATCAAAGCCGAGTCTCCTGTATTGGCAGGCGGGTTCTTTACCCCTGAGCCACCTGGGGAGCTACCCATGCTGTGTGCCATGCTTCCATCTGCTAACCCCAGCCTCCCACCCCATCTCTCTGCGACCCCTCCCCGCTGGCAGCCACAGCCTGTTCTCTGTGTCTGCGAGGCTCTTTATTTCAGCGATAGGCTCATTTGTGTCGTGTTTTATAGGCCACGTGTAAGTGACGCCATTTGGCGTTTGTGTTTCTCTGTCTGACTCACTTCACTTCGTATGATCTCTGCTTGCATTCATGTTGGTGCTGATGGCATTAGTTCACTCTACTTCTTATGGCTGAGGAGGATTCCATTGTATACACCCACCACATCTTCTTTACCCGTTCATCTGTTGTTGGACGGTTAGGTTGTCTCCGTGTCTCGGCTGTTGTGAATAGTGCTGCTGTTAACAGGAGGGCATGTATCTTTTCGAATCAGAGGTTTGTCTGGATATATGCCCAGGAGTGGCTAGATCCTATGGTAATTCTATTTTTCTCTTTCTGAAGAACCTCCATATTCCACAGTGGCTGTGGAGTTTTAAACCAGGGATTGATGACATGGTCTGAATTATATTTAAAAGCTCGCTCAGGCCACTGAAGAACGGCAGATTCTGAAACTGCTGTGTTCTTTGTGTTCCATGGCATTATATAGGCAGCATTCACACCCAGCCACTGATTACTGGTAAAGGGGAATGGAAGCAGGTTGATGAGCCATTCTAAGCGCTGATGATGGGCACAGAGGGTCCGGAGTTGGAGTGCTGATGATGGGGTCAGAGGGTCTGG
Organism: Ovis canadensis; assembly: GCF_042477335.2. Lineage (NCBI taxonomy): Eukaryota > Metazoa > Chordata > Mammalia > Artiodactyla > Bovidae > Ovis > Ovis canadensis. The sequence continues at coordinate 45,013,519 of NC_091268.1, read as the reverse complement.
AGTTGGAGTGCTGATGATGGGGACAGAGGGTCCGGAGTTGGAGTGGGTGGTGGGGGCTTGGGTTTAGGCTTGCTGAGCTGGAAATGCGGAAGTTGGACAGCCCAGCAGACACGGGCCTCCTGCAGTGGAAGCGGAAGGAAACAGATGCTCTGCCCTTCTCTCACTGTATGTTTTGAAGGCATCTCTGGGCTGAACATTCAGGAATTTGCCGGTGGGTTTGAGTCACTGTGACAGTGTGCATCCCGAGCCCCGACTTGGTTGTCTGACAGCATTTCCCTTCCAGGATTACGGTTCCAACTGAGAGGAGGCGCTGCTGGTTTTCGTGTCTTATTCCAATTCCGTCTCCATCCAAGGACAGTTAGAATTTCCTGCTCGTTGATTTCTAAAGGGTGGTTTTAAGCGTTTCAGATTGGAAAGGTGGCTCAAGCAGAAAGGCACTTTCAGAACCCAGAGTTCTAACCATTTACACCACAGAACCCAGTGGGGTTCCAGTTTCTAATAGGCTAGCGGCACCTGCGTCTTCACTGCTTTCCTGAACCTTATAGGCATGTAGCTTCAGATTTTATACTTGAACATATTTCCCTTTTCTGTGATAAATTGAAGGTAATGAAATAATGACAAGTGATGAAAAATGGCAAATGGAAATATGGCAAGAGATTTTGTTTCCCCCGTGTGTGTGCTCAGTTGCTCCAGTCATGACCCTTTGTAACCCTATGGACGGTAGCCCACCAGACTCCTGTCCATGGGGATTCTTCAGGCAAGAATGCTGGAGTGGTTGCCATGCCCGCCGCCAGGGGATCTTTCTGAGCCAGGGATCTAACTTGCATCTCCTGTGTCTCCTGCACTGCAGGTGGATTCTTTACTGCTGAGCCCTTTTTTTTTACCCCGTTACTTGGTCAGTCGTGTCCAACTCTTGTGACCCCATCAACTGTAGCCCGCCAGACTCCTCTATCCATTTGGTTCTCTAGGCAAGAATACTGGAGTGGGTAGCCATTCCCTTCTCCAAGGGATCTTCCCCACCCAGGGATCGAACCAGGGTCTCCTGCACTGCAGGCGGATTCTTTACTGTCTGAGCCATAGAAAGTCAGTTTAAGGCTTGTCTGACTTATCCTTTGAAAAAGATAAAATATCTCAAATATAGGGAATAACACAACACTCCCCTCACTCCATTTTTTAAAAACCTCTTTAAACTTCACAAAAACCACAGCTAGGAATAAGCAGATGTACTTCTTTTCTTCCTGAGTAAAGTTATACCTATAGTCATCTGGAGGAGGGATCCTTAGTTTATAACTCTTGAAGATGTGGCATTCATTAAAATTTGTGCAAGTCAGGGAGAGAGTGTTTAATAATCTACAGGTAAAATGTTTTAGAAGGTCAGGTTCTGGAAAGGTCAAGGAAAATAAATACATGATGTTCTCCCTATGAGTGTGCTCCCGATACCTCACTTGGGAGCTCGTGGAATCTTGAAAGCCATATAGTCCAGGCTCTTCCTGTTCCATGCCTGACTCCTCCAAACTCATTGTCAGGGTCGTTCAGTGTCCTCTTGGACACTTGTGTTGAAGACCAGGATGGAGCTTTAGCTTGCTCCCCTGCCCAGCAGCCCAGGCCATTTTAGAGTGGAGATTTCTTCTGCCGTTCTATGTCCTTTGGTCACAGTTCTCCCCGTGGTGCTGTTCACAATAAGCTTTCCTCCGCTGTGTGACAACCATCGGGTCCTTGAAGGTGGCTCATGGCCATGCTGTGGACCACAATTCTGTAACTCCCTGTTCTACATGGTGAATGATCCAGGGAACTTCCATGAGCCAGGATGGGAAACATGGCCACACACGAGGCCTCGATACTGCCACCTCCCACCGCCCCATCCCTGCAGCAGCTTACAGGCCGGTAGAGACCCTGCTCGAGGAAGGAATGAAGGAAGTTATTTCCACGCTTGAGTCTTGGGAGATGGAGACAGGGCAGGATTAGCAGCTTTGTGAATGGCGCCCCTCGGCTATATGGGGTTTCCCGAGGCTCTTTAACACTCCCAAGCGTGCTACAGGGCAGTGCTTGCATGGGCATATGGATGAGGGCTGTGAATTTCACTTCCTGACAAGACCTTTGGTGATGCCGGTATTTGCTGGTCTATGGACCACACTTGGTTGTGAGACTGTGGAAGATCTTAGAGTCATAGGATAAAGTGGAAGACAGTTTGGGATCAGAAAGTCTGGAACTTATTAGAGAAACTGTCAAGAGTCCTCTTTTACTCTGCTCCTCCTCCTTCAACTAAAGAATCAAAGGCTCCATGATATCAAGAAAACAACAGCTTCATGGATCCGTTCCAGGGGCACGCGTGGTGCTCGGGTCAGACAGATCACAGGCCGCCCGGCCCTCTGGCCCCGGGTCACAGCAGGTCGTTTGCACAGACTCAGAAGGAACGCTGTGGTCCGTCCTCAGAACAGCCCGTATAGACAGGCCTTCTGGATGCTGGCGGCGTGTTCATTGCTGCAGGATGGGAGACGTTGCCAAGGCAGAGGCCGCTTCTCACGGCGACCTTTGTGAACAGGACAAGAGTGGTCCTCGGAGTTCTCCAACCACACTCTGGGGAAATACTGCTTTGGGGACATTTGATGATGCTCTACCACTCACCAAGTGACTGCTGTGTGAACACGGCAGGAAAATGACTGGGGTTGCTGGTGTTCCTCCCCCTGGTTACTAACCCCCTGCCCAACCCCCGCCCCCGTTTCCTGCAGCTCTCTTGGCATAGGAAGAGCCCCGGCAGAGTGGTCCACGTGCCTTGATGTCTGTGGCTCCTTCTTCCCTTCCCTCCCGGACAGAAAGATTTAGTGGCTGCTTGAAAAATCACAGCGATTTGCTTCACTCTTTCGTGCTAGAGTAACTTCCAACCTTCCCCTTGACACCTGGACCCAGACACAAGGGTGCCTTTGCAGAAGTTGATACAGGGATGTCGCACAACTCAAGTGACTCTCTCCTTCTAGAGGGATGTGGTGTGTGTGCTCTCGCAGGCTCTGCAGCCGTGAAAAAGTTACCTGATATTGACCGGAAGTCAGGGCCACCGTAGCTCAGCTGTCACACCTTACCACAGCCCTCTGTGCCAAGGGTTAGGAAGAATCTTGGCGGTGGGGAGATTTTATATTGATGTCGGGGAGCCGAGGAAAGGCCTGGGATAGACTAGATGGAAACTTCTGCCTGCCACTGTCACATACCCCACCCAGCCTCTTTACTAAACGGGTCTCAGTGATCGTCTGACCTGTCCCCAAAATCAGGTGACATACAACCAGAGTGAACAAAGCAGGAGGGCAGGGTGCCTGCTTGTATCTCAGTAGGTCTTTGGCGCTGGCGGCTTTCACCTTTGTCCTTGAGAAAACAATCTCGGGTGAAGTACAGTGTTGAAAATAGGGTTTAACATAGAGCCAGTCACTTGCCAACTTTAATGGGTGCACTGAGCTTTCAAAGTGTGAACACTGCTAGCCAGGTGCCTCATCCCAGGGGCCCCCAAAACCTCAGAGTCGTGTTGATGCAACAACAGACATACACAGATCCAAGAAAAATTGCTTATTCCGTTAAGAAAGAAGGTGGCAAGGATACATGACGCCAAAGAAATGATTGCTTCAAGGGGGCCAGGGGCAGGTGACCCTCACGATCACTACCCCGGCTATGGACGTGAAACTCCAAGCTGATGATGCTCGAAGCGACCGTGGACAGCAGTACACGAGGAAGGCGGCAGGTCTCTAAAAAGATCTGTGAGCCTCTCTGAGCTTGACAGCTTTTGAATCCTCGCCTGTACTTAGTAAAAAAAAAAAATCCTGGAGGGAGGGCTGCCTTTAGAAGGATGACATTCTTTTCTTCTCCCCCGTATCCTCACTTGATAGTTCTTAATGTGAAAGGCAAGATGATTAGATACTAGAAGACTTTTTTTTTTTTAACCAAACATCTAAAGGTATAATTCACTGTCACTGCCTGAGTCCCACCTCTTGGCAAATTTCCAAAATAAACCAAGGGCCTGTCTCCTTGTTGTCTTCCAGTCTGAGGAACGTGTCCTTCGGGTTTGACTGTGGCATTGGCCTCGTCCTAAGATTTCTCCTCGCTCAGAGTATACGTGCCGTGCTGCACGAATACATACACGTATGGTGGAAAATCCTTCCAGCATCTTTCCTTGTTGGGACCCCTGTACTGATAGACAGATGCAGGGGCATCGTGTCACGTGTTGTGCATCCTGGGCTTGGGGTGAGCCCGTGCAGAGTGCAGTGTCACGTGGGTGCTCGAACCACAGCCAGACGAGACTGGCAAGGACGGGCCTGGAAGCTGAGACCCACGCCAGCAGGTGGAGGGTCCCCAAGGCAGAGAGGCGCTGGCGAGGGAGAGCACGCAGGAGGTGGCCTCTTCGGGAAAGGCCTGCTGGTGAATACTGGCATTGACAGGAGGGTGCGAGCCGAAACAGTGGGAGTGTGTCATTGGGGCCACAGCATAGAAGCCTGGGCTTTCTCAGAACCTGGTCTTTGGGGTTTTTCCATTGTCCTGGGAAGTGATTGGACACCCTGCCCTTCATACCTTGTCAGGTCTCCACACAGCCCAGAACACGATTCTGTTGATTTGGGTCTAAGACTGAACATTGGAACCAGTGCAGCAGGAAGTGTTACATAAAGTGCCTGACCATGCGCTGTGCTATGCTTAGTCGCTCAGTCATGTCCAGCTCTTTGCGACCCCATGGACTGTAGCCCACCAGGCCTCCTGTGTCCAAGGGGATTCTCCAGGCAAGTATACTGGAGTGGGTTGCCATGCCCTCCTCCAGGGGATCTTCCCAACTCAGGGATCAAACCCAGGTCTTGCGCATTGCAGGTGGATTCTTTACCATCTGAGCCACCAGGGAAGCCCCATGGATAACTCAAATAAATAACACATAGCAGCTGTCCTCATCAGCACTGGTCATCTAAGCTTCTCTCTGAACCTTGCACATGACAGACGCTGTAGTTGAAGGCCACAGGTTCCCCGACCGCTGGTTCCTGTGTTTTCCCTGTGTTCTCACCCTCGCTGGCCAGCTCCTGGAAGCCAGGGCTGTTTCTTTCTTTTTTATTATGACTTTCTTTTAAGCTTTGTTTGTTTATTTTTATACTTGGCTGTGCTGGGTCTTCACTGCTGCTCGGGCTTGCTCTAGTTTTGGCGAGCGGGGGCTGCTCTCCAGCTGGGGTGCGCGGGCTTCTCATCGCGACGGCTCCTCTTGTGGAGCGCAGGCTGTAGGCATGCCGGCTTCAGTAGTTGCAGTCCAGTGGCTCTAGAGCGCGAGCTCAGTAGTCATGACCTACGGGCTGAGCTGCCCCTCGGCATGTGGAATCTTCCCGGACCAGGGACTGAACCAGTGTCCCCTGGACTGGCAGGCGGAGTCTTTACCACTAGACCACCAGGGGTGCCTGGCGCTGTTTCTTACTCGCCTTTGTATCCTCAGCACCTAGCACCATACTGGGTATCTGAGGTGACGCTAATTCGTTTTTCCTTGTATGGAGCGAAAACACAAGGAGAATTAATTACATATGACCTTGACGTGCCTAGGTTTTTAAAAAGACTTTTTAGTGCCCCCACCTCTACCCCCAGTAGATCACAGCCTCTTTCTCTCCTCCGGATTTTGGTCCCTCATCAACATGGTCCTTCCCTGCCCTCATTAGCCAGAGGCTACAAGAGACGTGAACTGTTTGCACGAGGCTGCCTCAGGCTGTAGGCAGAAGCCATTCTGATGGGCTCTCATCCAAACAGCCAAGGTTGGTTCTCCCCTTGAAGGCAAAGTTTTGGGTCATAAAGCATCAGGAACATGGGCATCCTGTTACAGATGGATGCTTTTCGGTGTGGGGTTTACGGAGAATAAACTTGAATCGAGACTAAGTACACTCAACTGTGCTCTGTTGACTTTTCTTTAACCCCTGTCAGATTAACCCCTGTCCCAGGTTAATCTGGTAAACTCGATGCTATCCAAACTAGCCTCTGTCAGACCAGCAGCCTCTAATCTTCTGGGCTCCACACAGCTTCCCCGGGGGGCTGCTAGTGTTTTGGCAGACGCTGTGGCTATTCTTTCGCACTTAGGATTCTCTTTTTACCCAGAGCCCTGGAGGCCCCCGGAGCTTTGCGATGCAGACTTGAGCCCAGAGCTTCGCCTCCCAGATGGTAATTAATGTTTACACAAAATGACAAGCACAAAATGGAATCTCTTTGAGCCCTGCCAAGCACCCATCATTCCCCTGATCACCCACTCTTACAGTGTTTGAAAATTAATTTGCCTTGAACAAACAGTGGGCTTTCCCCAATTTATTTGTACAGTTTCAGTGACCGAGAAGGAAGGAGCTGCAAGACTGACTGTCATCCCTCCATTCGTTCGAGTAATTGAATCTGCTAATGGAACGAACTGGTCTCTGTTTAATCCTTTGAAGAAAAGAGGGAGAGGAGGAAAATGAAGAGAAGTGTTAGAGAAGGTAGATTGTCTTCAGTCAAACACCATTGGTGTGTACGGTTTTAGAGATGGTACTAGGAGTTCCCCTGAGGTCTGGTGGTTAAGGCCCCACCTTCCAATGCAGGGGACATAGGTTCGATCCCTGGTCAGGGAAGTAAGGTCCCACATGCTGTGGGGTACAGCCAAAAATTAAAAATAAAACACAGATGATACCTAAAACATAGGGAGTGTTCAGAGTATTAGTAAATGAGTTCAGCAGTCATGTTCGTTTTAATAAGTATATACAAAACATGCACGCATACTTGCTGAGTCTCCTCTGTCATGTCCAGTTCTGTGTGACCCTGTGAACTGTAGCCCGCCAGGCACCTCTGTCCATGGAATTCGCCAGGCAAGAGTACTGCAGTGAGTTGTCATCATCTCCTCCAAGGGATCTTCCCAACCCAGGGATCAAACCTGCGTCTCTTACGTCTCCTGTGCATTGGCAGGCAGGTTCTTCACCACTAGTGCCACCTGGGAAGCCTTATACAAAACTTGCTGCTAAGACACTTCAGTTGTGTCCAACTCTGTGCGACCCCATAGATGGCAGCCCACCAGGCTCCCCCATCCCTGGGATTCTCCAGGCAAGAACACTGGAATGGGTTGCCATTTCCTTCTCCAGTGCATGAAAGTGAAAAGTGAAAGTAAAGATGCTCAGTCATATCCGACTCTTAGCGACCCCATGGACTGCAGCCTACCAGGTTCCTCTGTCAATGGGATTCTCCAGGCAAGAGTACTGGAATGGGGTGCCATTGTCTTCTCTGATACAAAACTTGCAGTCTTTGCTAAAAAGGAGATTTTGTCTGAGGTCACAGAGTAGACATCAGAAGGTGTGTTTAAAGAATGGATATTGCCGGCAGCTTGAAATAATTGCATGTAGATTTACAGGAATCTGATGCTTGACTGTGTTTCTGGGCTATTTGGGTTAGACATTCCACATTTATTGATGTTCCCACTTTTAAAGTCTCCTTTTATTGTTTGGCTACCATCTTCTTTCTGTGTGGTGAGGTTTCTGTGGCTGTTTCATGTAGACAAGTAAGTAGGAAAGCTAACTAGAAGGTAGAATAGAATAATTTAAAAGTAGGCCATATGCAGTCCTGATGTAGGGATCAAACATTCAGGAAGATACGGATGGATGGATGGATGGGTAGGTGCACTGCCTCGTGGCCCCTGGCCCACAAGATTTTCCTGAGGCCTTTGAGGCTCATTCATATTTGCTACAATAATGACCTTGTAGTGGGTAAATTAGGGCTTTCTAATCCAGTGTGAGGACTTCCCAGGTGACCCAGTGGTAAAGAATCCACCTGCCACTGCAGGAGACCCAGCTTCAGTCCCTGGGTCTGGGAGACCCCTGGAGAAGGGAATGTTTACCCACTCCAGTATTCTTGCCAGGGAAATCCCATGGACAGAGGAGCCTGGCAGGTTACAGTCCATGGGGTTGCAAGAGTGCCAGACATGACTTAGCAACTAAACAGCAACAGCAATCCAGTGTAAAGACCAGAAGAACAGAAATGTGTCTTGGGAGAGTTTTTCTCCTCCTCCTCCCCGTTTCCCCTTTCCTCCTCGTCCTTCTCCATCATCAGGGTTCACCATTTCCTTTCTCTTCAGATACACCAGATAGAACCAATTAGAAACATTGAGAAGTTGATGGAAGGCTAATGCCCTTCTTATACAGTCCTCATCTCTGATAGAAAACACCATCTGTCTTCTGGGTGAACAGTTTTTTTAAACCTCCATCCTGTAGGTGGGGCAGTTTAAAAAGACTTAAACAGTTACTTTCCTGGTTGATTTCTTCAGATAGTGCTGGCATATTTGTCTATGAAGAACCCTTTTTAAAATATCCTTTACTTTTCTTCTGCGATAATAATACATATTCTCTATGGACAATTTGGAAAGTTAAGAAAAGCACAAATTTAAAAGTTTGAGTCAATGGTTATTTCTAGTAGATGGGATTTTTTGTTGTTCAGTCGATAAGTTGTGTTTGGCTCTTTGCGACCCCATGGACCGTATACAGCATGCCAAGTTTCCCCGTCCTTCACTATATCCCAAAGTTTGCTCACATTCATGTCCATTGAGTCTGTGATGCTATCCAACCATCTCACGCTCTCTCCTCCTTTTGCCTTCAATCTTTCCCAGCATCAGAGTCTTTTCCAGTGAGTCAACTCTTTGCATCAGATGGCCAAATTATTTGAGCTTCAGCATCAGTTCTTCCAATGGATACTCAGGGCTGATTTCCTCTAAGATTGTCTGGTTTGATTTCCTTGCTGCCCAAGGGGCTCTCAAGAGGCATCTTAATGCATATCTTTCTAATCTCTTTTGGTGTGTATATGTATGGATTTATGCAGACAATAGGGATAAATAGTTTCCTTTATTTTACTTAATAGTAATTTTGTCTTGAAATATTTTCCATGAAATTAAATCTTTTTCAACAGTAGTTTGGGGAACATTGATCACTTACTTTATTTTGTGCTATACATTGTGAAAAGCACATAACATGACTTTTTAGCTTCCACAACAGCCCTTTCAGGTAGTTGTTAGAATTCTGGAAACAGAGCAGCCCACCACAGGGACATGATACATCAAATCTCATCCTCACCCGCACCCAGCGCCCTCTTTGTTTGAGAAATATTTTATAGCACACTCTCACTGTTTAATTTCTGGAGCAAAATATTTGGTTTATCTATACACTATGTTTATAATTTTTAAAATGTATATAAAGCCTTTAATGAAATGTAAAGGAGAAACAAATAGAAAGTAACTTATAACAACATAGTATGTTTTAAGTACATACATGCCTGTTTACATTAGAAAGCAATGAAAGGTCAGAGGCTGAATCTGTACATAGAGATACAACTATCGTAGTAATTTCAACAGCAGGAGCAGCCTCACCATTGATGTCATGATCTTCCCAAGTGAGAAACAACTCCACCACAAGACCTACACAGCAGACATAACCTCATACAATAGTTGCGTTCCTTGAGAACCCAGTGTGTATTAAAGCCATGCAAAAAATTATTTTGTCTTTTCTTTGCAGATAGGCTCTAGGTTTCTCAGCTGTATAGATGTTCAATGGGACTTTAGAAAGTAAACCAAGATACTGTGTGGGGTTTAGCTTCATACCATGAAACATCTCATCCCTCTGAGAGTCACTGATTCCCTCCAGTCTCTGTGGCAGACACATACACTCCAGCGAACTTGGAAAACCCCTCAAGGGGTGGTCTCTTCGAAGACCTGCCTCTTCCATGGCTTACCCTTTAACTTGTCTCTCTCTCCCCCTCTTCACCCCCGTTTATTTATTTATTATTTTCTGCATCATCAAACACCCTTGAACACAGATTCTCAAAGCATTTGGGGGGTATATGTTTCTGAAAGTTGAGAGGCCCTCTAATTTCCTTGTCAGATTTGTTCCCAAGTGCCGTATGATTTGTGTTGTTTTTTAGATAATGTTTATTCATTTAGTTCTGTATTTGGCTGCGTCGGGTCTTAGGTGCATCATCTGGGATCTTTCAGTGCGGTGACTGGACTCTAGTTGTGACTCGCACAGAGAGCACAGGCTTAGTTGCTCTGGGGTATGGGTGATCTTAGTTTCCCGACCAGGGATCAAACCAGCATCCCCTATATTGCAAGGCTGATTCCTAACACCCAGACCATTTGGGAAGTCCCAGGGGTTTTTTTTACTGTCAAGGGAATTCTTTTTTATTTTCTCATCACTATTGCTGCTGTGTAGAAAAGCGACAGATGTTTGTGGTTTTTCTTTGTTCGGATACCTTACTGAGCTCTCTTATTAATTCTCGTATTTTTTTAGCTGGCTGGCTGTTTCCCAACTTGATCATTATATTTTTTATAAATAACAGTTTTGCCCCTTCCTTTGGTGGTAGGTTTGTTATTGATTTTCGGTTTAAACATCCAGGATCATTTGCTTCTTACAGGTTTAGTCCACACTGTCTATAACACAAGCTGGTACCTTTTTTTCGGTTGAAGGGGTGTTGACATGGAGTCATTTTTCAGTTTACTTTTATGATTGGGTTGCTTTTAAGTCAATTTTTGTAATTTATATTTTTTATAAAAGCCATTTTATGTTAAAAATTATTAGTATAAATGTATGTACTGTATTTTCTTATTTTATATAAAAGATACTCTCCATGCCTATTAGTCATCAGTTCAGTTCAGTCGCTCAGTTGTGTCCATCTCTTTGCGAGCCCATGAATCGCAGCACGCCAGGCCTCCCTGTCCATCACCAACTCCCAGAGTTCACTCAGACTCAAGTCCATCGAGTCCGTGATGCCATCCAGCCATCTCATCCTCTGTCGTCCCCTTCTCCTCCTGCCTCCAATCCCTCCCAGCATCAGAGTCTTTTCCAATGAGTCAACTCTTCACATGAGGTGGCCAAAGTACTGGAGTTTCAGCTTCAGCATCATTCCTTCCAAAGAAATCCCAGGGCTGATCTCCTTCAGAATGGATTGGTTGGATCTCCTTGCAGTCCAAGGGACTCTCAAGAGTCTCAGCATACCACTCTTCAAATCCCCAATTTTATTTGCTTTGCTTTTTTCCCTTTGCTCAGACTATTTTTAAACAGAAGACCAATTTTAAAATTTAAATAGGTTACATGATTCAAAAATTTAAATATGCATGTATGTAGACAGTCAAATATCCCTCCCTCCATTCCCTGTCTCCCCAGTTCTTACTCCTCCCCAAGCCCCTAAGCAGGTGTGCGTGCATGCGTGCTAACTCGCTTCAGTTGTGTCCGACTCTTTGCAACCTCATGGACTGCAGCCCCCCTCCCAGGCTCCTCTGTCCGTGGGATTCTCCAGGCAAGAATAATGGAGTCAGTTGCCATTTCCTTCTCCACCCTAAGCAGGTAATCCGAGGCTATTGGTTTCTTGGATATTCTTCCAGAGCTTCTTTAGATATAAAGTAAAAATGAATATATATTATTTTTCTTCATTTTTCATAAAAGCTAGGGTATGCTCTACATTGTACATATGTAGCCCCTCATTCATTTGTGTAGTTGGCAGTTGGTTCCACTGTACAGATGTATCAAATTTATATGTAACCCTAATGATTACATTTGAGTTGTTTCCAAAAATGTGATTCACATCCTGATACTGTTTCACTGTGTCTGTAGACCAAATTGTTATTTGCCAGGTCAAAGGAACTCCTTAGTTTTTTTTAAATGTTGCCACATCACCCTCCACAAAGACGACAGGGTTTATATTCAACTAGTAAACCAGAAAAGAGCCCATTTTCCCCAGAGAATTTATATCTAAGTTGTAGCCAGCTCAAGCACATTTTTCCTACTCTACCCTTAAGTTTTTTTTATTGTGCTTGAGTCAAGTTTGTTGAGATATAATTTACACACAGTACATTCAGCCTTTTTTACTGTACAGTGTAATTCAAATTTGCATATCCTTTATTGTAAGCATAATGTTATTTTTACAAACACAAAGAGAAATTCTAAAACCCCCCAAATGGAATAAGACTTCTAAATAAGACCAGTCAATTTGCACATGTTCTTATTTCTTTCAGCCTCAGCACATTTCATCCTTTGGTAAATTCAGAGCACACTGAGCAATATCCTCCCCCTTCCCGCCCCCCCCAAAAAAAAAAAAACACATTTTCTTTTTTTATGTGTTCTTGCCAGTTTTGGAGGAGCTCAGTAAGATAAATGGACTGTCAGGATGAAAGAGCTTAACTGGGAAGATGCATTTATTGAATAATTGAAAGGAAGAGGAAATGCATTACCAATTAGCCACAAAAATGCATGACGCCTAATCCGTGCCTCAAGGATCCATGTAAATGGTGGTCGTAAAACTTTCAGCCCCATAGTTCTTACCAGCCTTCCAACCTTGGTCATAGGCTGCGGCACCCTCACTGATGGGCTGATGATAGCTTTCAGATTGAGCCCAAGGGCCGTCTTCCAGCAACCCTCTCTAACTCTCCTAACCCTTTTCACTTTCTGGCTGTACTTAAAACATTGTAACCGAATCCTGGATTCATCATTGCCTGCTCTGTTTCAGGGTTATTTTGCTTCTTAGGAGGCAATCAGAGAAGAGGCACTCGGTAGTGGCAGAGCTGGGACTAGAACTCCGCTGTCTGGTTTATTAAACAACAAGCAAGTTTCTTAACTTCTCTGGGCTTATCCCCCGTCTAGTCAGAGGGTTAGATAACACCCCTACTACTCACAGAACAGTCCAGGCGTCAGCATCACCCAGGAAATTCTCAGGAAGGTGGACTCTGGAGCCACACTCACCACCACCCCCCACCCCAAGCCGCTGACCCTGCATTTGAATCAGATCTTCAGGGGATTCCTATGCACATTAAATTTTGAGAAGTGCTGGGATGGTCTCCCAGATTCTGGTCTTCTTCCAAAATTCTGTGCCTCTTGATTCCCTAAGTCATTCCTCATAGATGGTTCCCTACAAATGCATAGAGTTTGCTGGAAAGGTTTTGGTCTTGTCTGTATACCTTGTTGAACATCACTGATGGCGACGATGCCAAGTCTCGGCACCACTCCTGACTCCAGCTGAGTTTGGGTTGGTCCTCAGACAGTGGGACAGCAGAGGTAAGAACCACCTCGGTTTGCCTTTATGGGGCCTTGGGAATCAAGCCCAAGCCTGCACGGTGCCTCCTGCAGACTCAGCTGTGTTGTCCAAACTCTAGAGGCTCATCGATTAAAGAACAAGAGATAAATATAGTCAGGCTAGATGGATAAATGCTTATCCGTGTGTTTCTGTTGTACTTCCTTACTGGCCTAAGTAAACTGAAGCAATAACCTCTGGGTGGTGTCCCAAATTTTCTTTTATGTCTGAGAGAAACTTTAGACCTTGGTTTTTAGAGGGAGGTCATGAATTTGAATGTAACCTAACAAGATGGAAACTATTTATGTATTTATTTGTCACTATCCTCATCCAGGAGGGCTCCCAGGTGGCTCAGTGGTAGGCTGCCTGCAATGCAGGAGACGCGGGTTCGATTCCTGGGTCAGGAAGACGCCCTGGAGAAGGAAATGGCAACTCACTCCGGTATCCTTGCCTGGGAAATCCCATGGACAGAGGAACCTGGCGGGCTACAGTCCACAGGGTCGCAAACAGTCGGAACAACTGACCAGCTAAACAACAGCAACATCCTTGTCCAGAGAAAACAGCAGCGCAGAGAGACGGGAATGTATTCCATTTTGTGTGCTTGCCATATTTGTCACAAAAGCATCACCGTCCTCAGCTGTCAGGACAGGAAGAGTCCCTGCTTATGCACATAGGCCCTCATGGAGGAGTTTCTCTTATTTCATCCTCTTAGGATTTCCCGGGTGTTAGTGCTTTCTGCCCAGGGCCTGACTAACCAGCCTGCAGTGTGTGTGTGAAGCCTGAGGTTTTCAGTGAACTTGTATAATTGCTTGCTATAGAAAATATTGTGAAAATGATAGAAAAAGCAGTGAAAAAGCAGCAGCACCAACATCCTTAGATCTAGGTGTCTGCAGATGAAGGGTCTTCCTTTGTGATGTGGGAGTTCTTATGGCTAAAGGGGCTCTGTGTGCACATCAGGAACTTCCTGTTCTCTCTCAGCCCTCAGGTTCTGGAAATTCATAACACATAAGCTTTTCTTAAGCAAAGATCTGCCTAGGAAAGTTCTGAAGACAGCACTGGAAAAAAATGTGCGTGCGTAGGATGTCAGAAGTCTAGAGTTCCTTTTCACCAGATCCATACATTGCTTTATCCTTTTGCTCCTGAACTGTGTGAAGAAGGGTCTTTCTTGGCATCCTGTTAGTGTAGTTGTTCCACGCTGGTCTGCAGCACTCGAGGATAGCTGCGTGCATGGCAGCTAACCACGTGCTTGGTTTATAAGCCCACCATTTGTTTCGGCTTTTGTGCATGTTACAGATTTGATCTGTTTTACCGAAAGAACACTGAAAATAATGGATTGCTTTGATGCAAATTTCAAGGAAGAAAACATGACAAGTATATACACCCAATAGGACATCAACAGACATTAATAGGCCCAGTGAGAATACCATGTATTTTTCACACTTGATAGCAGGAAGATGTGAAGAGAAAGGTCATGCCCAAAGTAATCATTTAGGAGTACCTGGTATACACCCTCATTTTAGAGAATGTTGTGATCTATTCTCTTCCTGTTTTTAAGCTTTGTAATAACAGAAAAGGATGGATTTTTTTTTTTTAAGTGCAAAAATGTGGGGAAGATAATCCTTCCCCCACCCACCCCCCATCCCCCCCTGCCCCCAGCCACCACCAAGATGTGCATGATCAGTCACGGTCAACTGTCTGCAGCCCTATGGACTGCAGCCCACCAGGCTCCTCTAGCCATGGGATTGTCCAGGCAAGAATACTGGAGTGGGTTACCATGCCCTCCTCCAGGGGATCTTCCCCACCCAGGGATCCAACCTGCACTTCTGCACTGGCAGGCGGGTTCTCTACCATAGAGCCACCTCTATGTGCAATGCCATATTTGTCCCTCATCATTCTAGTAGAGAATTGTACGGAGTTTGACTTATGGGGTCATCAGGGCACCCACATACTAGATGTGGCATGGGTCTTTTGACCTTCAGGGGGAAGTACATCATTTAAATTAATATAGGAGCATCTGTTGTCTAGGTGTCATTAGTTACTGTAGAATTTTACTTACATTTCCCATCCCACTTGGTCTCAAGGTCCAGATTCACCTGGCTAAGGACCCCTCCTGTGGTCCAGAGGGAATTCTTTAAAAACTCAAGCCTGTGTGGTTGACAGTCAGTTGGTCTAAATTCATGTTTGTTCCTTCAATCTCAAAAGGTTGGATCGTCAGTGAGTCGTAGGAGGCCTGACCTTTGACCAGACATTTAGCGGTTGCTCAGCAGAAATGTCTCCAAATGTCAAGCGTGCTTCATCAGTCAGAATGCAAAAGGGAGAGGAGGCAAGGCAGAGAAGAAACATCTGCTGGGCTAAATAATGTTTGCTTCATGTACTACTGAAAACACTTCTCCTTTGTCTAGTCAAGAACTGTGTTTGGGGACTTCCTTGGTAGTCCAGTGACTAAAGTCCTAGCTCCCTATGCAGGGGGCCCAGATTCGATCCCTGGTCAGGGAACGGGATCCCACATACCACAGTAAAGATTGCAGGAGCAGCAACTAAGACCCAGCACAGCCAAATAAATAATTTTTTTTTTTTAGAACTGTATTTGTTTTAAAAGGGGTGAATCGATATGTTGTCTACTGTTTGTGAATTTCACTGCATAATCTTGCTTTGTCAAGATTAAGGGAAACATTTATTTGCAGACTCTGATGGCCTCAACCACTTTCTGGAAGGCAGCCTTATCTGACTGGTGGACCTTTCTGGGACCTGACCGATCGTGTCGTTGGGCACAGGTGACCCGGCCCCGGGGTCAGCTTCGCTCACTCACCGTCTGCCTCGCTCTTCTCTCTGCTCTCCCGCACAGATCCCGAGCTCGGCGTCGGCGCGCTACCCCACCACGACGGCCACGATGCGGGGCCCATTGTCCCCAAGGTATCGGGTCTAGAGCGGAGCCAGGAGAAGAGCCAGGACTGCGGCAAAGAGCCCCTGTTCGAGCCCGTGGTGCTGAAGGACACGCGCCCTCAGGTCCCGCCGCCGCCGCCCCAGCCCCAGGCGGAGCCCCCGCCCCGAGCGCCGTCTCCGGACCCCGCGTCGGGGCCGCGCGCCGAGCCCCCGCCGCCCCCACGCCCCGGCGCGCAGCCGCCGCCCGCACCCCCGGAGGCCCCGCCGCAGCCCGCGCCGCCGCAGGCACCCCGGCCGCCCCGGCCGCAGTCCCCGGGGCCGCTGCCGCCCCAGGCCCTCCCGCCCGCACAGGCCCACCCCTCCGCCCAGAGCCTCCCGCAGCCGCTGTCCGCCTACAACAGCAGCAGCCTGAGCCTCAACAGCCTCAGGTGAGCCGCCCCCGCCCCGCGTGGGCCATCTGCGGTGGGATGGGCAGGTGGCGGTGCGCGGGGGCTCCCATGGGGACCGGGGCTCCCGTGGGCATCTCTGTCAGCGTGTTCTCAGCCAGGCAGGCACGGAAGACAGGGAAGGCGTCCGAGGCGCAGGGAGACAGGGTCTCTGGGGAGGAGATGGGGTGGGATTGGGTTGAGGATCTTTTGGGTGGTAGGGACATGGTGGAGACCTCGACTGCCTGCGGAGGCTCCTGAGAGTGACTGCAGGGAGGAGAAGGTTCAAGGAAGGGAAAGTCCAGGGCGCTGTGCCTGGGACCCACCACTGGTTCCCAGGTTGGAGGCAGGGAAGGGAAACCAGGGGAGATTCCCGGAATGTTAAGGGAGCCTTAGAAGGGAAGCCATTTGCCTCCCTGTCAACATCTCCCTGCAACTCCTGGCGGGGCGGGAGCATGCAGACCAAGGAGAGATCTGGTTCGAGGAGTTTCCGTGGTGACTTCCGCCAGGTGAGTCGCAGAGATACAAGAGAAAGATGCTGGGCTGAGGAAAAGGGAGGCATTCCTCCATGGGGAGCCAGGCCTCTTGTGTCTTGTCCTTGCCAGATCATAGAGGGAAGGTTGACAAGCAGCACAGGGACCCTTGCAAAGAAAAGCGAGGAGGAGGGCCCGGCGCAGGGCCCGGGGTCGCCCACCCCCACCGGTCCTGGGGGCTGTCATTCTAAGCGCTTCGGTCGTGTTTTCCTGTGACAGCCTGGTAGCTGGGGTTGAGGGCCCTGCTCTTTCCTGTCTGTGGTAGTGGAAGGAAGCTGCCTCCGCGGGGCCAGGCCCATCTTTTGTGGCCTCCAGTCCATGGAGGTGACAGGGCGCCCGAGCTCCCTGGTTCCCCCTTCCCTGTGCTTCTTCACAGAAGACGGAGCAGACAGACCTGGCGAGCCCAGGTCACCAGCTTGTTCGTTTCCATTGACGTGGCCCCTGTAGGAAGAGTGGCTGGCACAGGGTATGAGGGGCAGCTCTTGGACAGGGCGATGGGGGGCAGCGTGGAGCAGGAGTTGCTGTTCACTGTATCCACAGCTGTGGGTCTGGTTTAGAGGAACTGCGATTTCAGCAGAGGCTCTGTGCACAGGGTGGGGATCTGCGAAGACCAAGGAGCGAGAGGAGAAGTGTTAAATGGCTCTGTTTGGCTTTGTTTTGTTTTTAAGAAAGTTGATTACTGACCCCTTTTTTTCCTTTCTTCTTTTTTTTTTTGATGTTCCAACAGCAGTAGCAGAAGCAGCACTCCAGCGAAGACTCAGCCCGCCCCCCCTCACATCTCCCACCACCCCTCAGCCTCCCCGTTCCCCCTGTCGCTGCCCAACCACAGCCCCCTGCACAGCTTCACGCCCACCCTCCAGCCCCCCGCACACTCGCATCACCCCAATATGTTTGCCCCTCCCACTGCTTTGCCTCCTCCACCACCTCTGACATCTGGGAGTCTGCAGGTGCCCGGACACCCGGCCGGGAGCACTTACTCAGGTAGGAGGGAGGAGCTGGCCTGGCTTCTCCATGCCCCCACTCTCCTTTCCGGACGCCTCACCCCCTGTCTGTGTTATCCCTGATGATTAGGTTTGGACCACTCGCCATGATCCGCTTTATAGAATGTCTTCTTCCTCCAGTCCCCAGTGGGCTGAGAGTCTGCAGAAACTGTACCATTAGCCCCCATCCCAACCTGTCACGATCCAGGGGATTCTGCCAGAGAGAACTTTGTAGTCATGAAGCTTTTCTGACCAGGTCTGCCCGCTGAGCAGTAAAGCACAGGTTGTCTGGGCCCTATGGGCATGACAAAAGCTCTCCACACTCCATGTCTGTTTCAGGCCAAGATCTTAAGTCACATCGTGGCTTAAGGGATTTGTTTTAGTCAAACAAGGGCTTCCCTGGTGGCCCAGATGGTAAAGAATCTGCCTGCAGTGTGGGAGACCTGAGTTCGATCCCTGGGTCGGGAAGATCCCCTGAAGACGAGAATGGCAACTCATTCCAGTATTCTTGCCTTGGAGGATCCGATGGACAGGGGAACCTGGCAGGGTCACAGAGTCAGATACAACTGAGCAACTAACAATTAAATGAGGCCTTCTACCTTGGGTGGGGAAAATGCACTTTTTGAGGCAACATATCCCAGATTTTTAAAGACACACTTAGGGTTAGGTATTGGGTTCTTTGCTCCTCACCTGTATTAATTGAGCCAAGTGTCCCAACTTTGGGTCCATTGTGGCCAAGCTTTGCCACCAGTACAGAGAGCTGTAGAGCAGAGCCTTATCCTTGGAAGAGGGCATGAAGGCTCTGCTTTATCGACTTTTAAGCACTTAAAAATGTTCATTTCTTTAACCTTCAAAACAAAACCACAGCACAGGCAATGTGTTGTCCCCATTCGACAGATGAGGAAACAGACACAGATAGGATTGGGCAATGCTCTGGGTCACTCAGCTCCCTCGAGAAGAGCTGAAACTTGACCTCTGGCCACTCAGCCTGGACCCTGTACGTGCATGGCACTGGTGGACCCCTGGTCCCCGGAAGCCTGGATGGAGAACAGTTAGGCTGTTGACTGGGCCGTAGCCTCCTCTGCCTGCCTGGAGGTCTTTTCCACAAATGCCCAGCCCCCGTGCACCGGCCTGGAGCCCTCTGTACTGAGCTCCTCGGATGTCCTACTCTGGAGGAAATGACCGCCCCAGAAAAGGTGTCACCGTCTGCCTCCTCCTCTTTTCCAGAGCAAGACATCTTGCGCCAGGAACTGAACACGCGTTTTTTGGCCTCTCAGAGTGCTGACCGTGGGGCCTCCCTGGGCCCCCCGCCATACCTGCGGACCGAGTTCCACCAGCACCAGCACCAGCACCAGCACACGCACCAGCACACGCACCAGCACACCTTCACGCCCTTCCCCCACGCGCTCCCGCCCACCGCCATCATGCCGACTCCGGCTCCGCCCATGGTGCGTACCCCGGCAGAAACGCGAGGCCAAGGAGAGCGCGACGCGCTCTGTATGCAGCCCCGTAGGGCCATCCGGGCACAGCAGACTGGCTGGGAGGCTCCCTTGGCCTTGCCCGTCGTTGGGATACGCCGGCTCCAGGTGGCACTGACCCGGGGCCTGAGTAGGAGCTCTTTTCTGACCCGCTATTCTTAGCGCTGTGGGTGGATTGTATTCCAGATGCTCCCCAAGGCGGTCAAATCCAGTGTGTCGGTGGTTAACTTCTTACGGGTGATTTTGGTTTTTTGAGACATCTTGGGGAATTACCACCAGATCGAAGAATGTATCTGCCGGTGTTTTGTGCTAGCAAATAAACGCTCACAGAATCCTAGGAAGTCTGGAAGGGAGAGCGCCGGCGGGAGACTTGGCCGGCCCTGCATTCCCCCATCAACCCACTTTGTGGGAAGTGTTGCATTTCTTGCATCTCGTGAGACAGCGCCCCCTGTCTGCTGCTGTGCTCTGTCAGCAAGCGGTCCAAACTCAGCCTGGTGGTAAGAGGGGCCGCTGGCAGTGTCATGGTCTTGGCCTTGGCTTGGAGACTAACGCGCCAGGGGTTGAGTGGGAGCCAGTTAGGGTTGATTTTTAACTTAGGAGCTGTGAGGAACAGCACCCCACTATGATGCTATCTAGTCTGAGATGGATGCGTGTCCAAACAGTGATGATTAGAGTTTTACTTATTTATATTTTAGTATTTCAGGAAATACTTGATTGAAGGCAGTCAGTACAGGCATTGTGAGGATTTGAATGCCGTGATTTACTGAACTTTACATCCTCTCTTCCCTCCCCTCTCCCCCATTTTGTTCAACTTAGTTTTTTTTTAATACATATTTCAAAGTTTATTTTATAAACCTTACTTAGGAGAATGTTAGCAGTGAGGCCCTGGGACCAAAAATTTTTTCCTCAGAGAAATCCTGCATCTGTTATTTTGGATGAACTCGACTTTTCCACAGTTATATTTTTAAGGGCTTGTTTATTTGGGGAAGGAGTTTATACCAGTCTGAGTGAGCCGTTTCACAAACAAGTTAAATCTAACTGATGGTAGTTACAGCACAGGATGAGGACATTATTTAGAAGAAATCATGGTATATACTCTTTCTTGCTTGAAAGAACCGTTCTAAGGCCAAGCCCGAATTGCTTTGTACTCGGCGGGGGGCAGGGGGGGCAGTAATTGTTGTTGTTCAGTTGCTAAGTCATGTCAGTGTCTGACACCTTACAACCCATGGACTGCAGCACACCAGGCCTCCCTGTCCCCCACTAGGGGGTAATATAAAAACAGCTGAATGTACCATTATGCCAAAGTGAAGATGAAGACATTGGGAATTCTCTGGATAAATCAGACCCAGTGCTCACTTCTCTCTGATTTATCTGAACTACTGCCTCCTCTCTAGTTCAGATGCTTGGTTCCTGCCCATCTCTAAATAAAGCCTAGAAAGAAAGCCACTCTAGTGTAGTCACAACCTGAAATGCTCTGAATGGGTTTTCGCTTTGACTTTCCATTCCTGTTGATTTCTGGTCAGAGAGACTCAGGAGCTCTGAATGATTTCGTGTACATTGAGATCACGGAGTCTGACGCCTGCCCGACAACAGAGAGGCTTCTTTGGGGCCGCCTCCGCTGAAGCAGTGAATAGAAATGTAGTTTCTCTAAGTAACTAGCTTTTGCTTTGATCCCTTTGCAGTTTGACAAATACCCTACAAAAGTTGACCCATTCTACCGGCACAGTGTGAGTTACCACGCTACCCGTTCACTGTCACCGCTTTTCCATTCCCATGCTCTCGCCACGATCAGTCAGTGACTCGCAGCCTTCCTTAACCATCTTTGCAAGAACTCCCATTGCTCCTCGTCACTTCGGATGCTTGCTTTTGTGACGTGTGCTTTTGGTAAAGATGCAGTATCTTCTGAATCAAAAGGTCATGAGCCACTCCTAAGACTTTAAAATCCTGCCAGGTGGGGCATCCGCTTTGTTGGAGGTGTTAGAGTTTTAGGAGCCTCTGAAATCACAGATTTCAGTCCTCAGTAGAGATGTTATTAACACACAGAGTTCCCAGAGTTCATCTGGAATCATGTCTTCCAAAGAAAGTACCGTATTCTTTTGACTCATAACTTCAAGAAGCAGATTTTCATTTCTTCTAGACCATTGATCCCTCTTCCACATGGCTGACATTATTTTCCTGAGCTTGTGCCAACTCGTTAAAAATATCATTTAAATGAAAGAAGGTCTTACATGCATGATTTTTCTTCTCTTTAAACTCATTCTTTGTTCTTTAATAAAAGCTGTGTTATGCAACTTTAAGAGAACGTTCTGGAACCTAAATTGGCGCCAACTGAAGTGACATGTTCAGTTACTTATGAGGGCTTCTTTTATAACAGAAACTTTGAATATCTCACCATGATATTTTGATTATGGAGTGTATACTGCATTTTTACCTGAAGTTTTGCAAGTTTCTTTGCTCAATGGTTTATTAATATATATATATATATGTTTTTAATGAAACTGGAAAGAAAGACGTTTAATAACTGCTCATAGCCATGTCGGTTCACCATCTTAAACTATTTTTGTTCTCATTTTTGGATAGTGTTACCTTATGGCTCAAACGGAGGACCACTTAATAGATCAGCCAACCCTGTGAATTCATTCATATTTTGAACTAGATCATTAGACACTGTGTCAGCCCTAAACTGAGGAATTAGCTGAGAAGGCCAGGCAAGACAGTATTAGAAATCAACTAAGAATTGGTTATGGAGAGACATTCGGAAATGGCTCAAGGGGAGTCTCTATAGAAAGGAATGAGGAAAGGGTATCTAAGTGCCTGGGTTCTCCGAGTGTTCGACACTGCTCTGCTCAGAATTACGACATAAAAGCATCTTTGTAAATAGACCTGCAAAATCCAGTAGAGCCACGAGTTTTCTCTTTGCATCTGTTTCATGAATGGTACCACCCTTAATATAACAACCAGATTTCTGCCCTTTGTCTGTATTTGCTCAATTAAATTAAGGACCAGCTAACAAAATCATCTTCAGAGAAAGTTTAGCTGCTCTACTGGTAGCTCAGTTCACTTCCTCGGACACCATGCAGTGTCTTGGCATAAACATATTCCACAGAGAGCCCTAGATGTAAGCTGGAGAATACACCGATTTTTACTCTAGGGGTGGAATACTCTATTCAAAGAGGGTCAGAAAAGGAAAATGGTGAGAAGACCTAATTTTTAAACTGAAAACATTAAAGGGAAAATACCCACTTGGAGGCAGAGTGATAGAAATTGGAGTGTTTTGGTGTGATGTAATCACTCTGCTTCACACAGTGTACTGGGAGAGAGTCATTTCATATTATTCGTGACAGTGGGTAATGTATGAAGTGCTTAGTCTCCCCTGCTTTGGAGATTAGGATGTTACAAAGGGGAGTTACGATACAATGCACTCAAGTATCTAAAGCACAATTTTAGACCTAAAAGTAGTTTTAAATGAGAGCACTTGGTTTGCAATCACTGTTTAAGTGGATTTAGTTCAATATCAATTAGTCTGGAAAACTTCACTGCATCATCGAGGGGAGCAAAATGAAATAAAGACCAACAGAAAAAGTACATGCTTTGAAAACAGACCGGATTGTGAAATTACCAGTGGATTTCAGCCAGTACCTAGAAATAGCTCACATAAATACATTATTAGGGAAAGCTCGAATTATTCTTGTATTTTTGACATACTGTGCAACCATAAGGGTGGGACATCACTAGAATGTATCTCTATGGTGAGTACATTGTCAAAGTACATGGAACCAGAGCGATCGATTCTCCAGAAACGATACATTTTCAGGTGGAGGAAAAGATGTGTCTGCATTGTCTTCTGCTGTGTACTTCCTCCCTCCATTGTGTCCTCTGTAAACTATTAATTCAAGAAAATTCAGATTTGAAATTCAGAATCCTCCTTCTCCCTCCACTGAGTGGTCAGACTGACGTGTCCAGGGCTTGTCTCGAATAGCCTCCAGTGAGCTTATATCCGTCTTATAGGAAAACGGTGGCTCCATTGAAAGTGTACTCTGACTCATTTTATTTTCCCCTTCCACAAATGTTTGTCATCGTTTTAGACAATTTAAATTGTCCTTGGAACTGCCACTTAACCAGAACAACCTAATGAAGCAAAGACTGTGCATATATTTTCCCATTTCCTCAAAACTATTAAAAATCTAAAGTACTAATTGAGTTTTAATGATGTAAAATCTCGGAATCCATAAAGACTTGCTTCTTTTTGTCTTCCTTTTTTTCCCCTTTTTCCTTTTTTCTAATTAACTTGTAATTTTCTGGGCATCTTATTTGGCTCAGCACCCCCTCCTGTTTTTGATATGCATTAAAATCTCCAACCATTTAGGACTTCTATCTGATTTAACAATTAATAATTAGAAAAGCTCCCTTTCTAATGATGGCCTCATCTGGGACATCATTTGCTGGCTGATTGATTCTGAACTACTTTTAACTTTTTAAGTTAAGTATTCATGGCACATCTGTGTGATCATTTCATTGTGGCTTCTTATGACTAATGGCATCAAACTGAGATGACTTGGCTGGCTAATGTGGACGTCTTTCTGTGGGAAGGGAATGTGAATGTATCATTTGCCTCCTACTAAAATCTTTTCTCTCCCCCCCTCCACCTTTGGCCATAGCTCTTCCATTCTTATCCTCCTGCTGTATCGGGCATCCCCCCTATGATTCCGCCCACCGGCCCTTTTGGGTCACTGCAAGGAGCTTTTCAGCCGAAGGTAAGAAACCTCACAGCGAAAACACCACCTTGGAACTTGTAAGTGGAGCCTCGGGCTAAGGCGGGTGGGTAGTGTCCCATCCTCTTACCTGCCAGTGACTCATTTTTCCATCCAAATGGACCACTGGGATTAGAGTGTGAATATTTTCTTCTAGTCCATCTAGTTGTAAACCTCAGTCAGAATTTAATTTTTAATCTGTACTACCCATGTCATCTCAATTGAGCTAGGATTTCTTGTACTCTGTTAAAAAAAAAGAAACACTAGATATATATAATGTATTTTTTGTTTTTTCACCAAAACTGTGGACATAAGCTTCTGACCAGGAATTATATGAAATGTCAGATGTATGTGCATCAAGTTGTTTATCCGTGAGGATGTCCATGATTAGCAAAGATGCAAAGCTGAGCCTTGTTGATTGGAATAGAAGGGAAGGAAAAGATTCCAAACTAAAATCGTATCCTTTTCACTGTGTTCATTCTCCTTCATTTTGTTCCTCAGTCCCCTCTGTCTGCAGAGAGAGTCCACTTCCAGGTGGAGGGTAGTGCCTTCTTATTTTTTCCTCCCTTTCTGCCTTCTCTGAAGTTTCTGACCCCACTGCCAGGGTCAACTCCCCAAGGACAAGACTACCATCCTAGCATGAGATAAATTAACCTTTTGCCCTTTAGAGGGGCTTCCCTTGGTGGCTCAGATGGTAAAGAATCTGCCTGCAGTGTGGGAGAACTGGGATCCATCTCTGGCTCGGGAAGATCCCCTGGAGGAAGGCATGGCAACCCACTCCAGTATTCTTGCCTGGAGAATCCCATGGACAGAGGAGCCTGGCGGGCTATAGTCCATAGCGTCCCAAAGAGTTGGACATGACTGAGCAACTCAGACTGTTTCTTTCACCCGTTATAACAACAGAATTCTTTTCTACCTAGCCAGTGATACTCTCCTGCACTCAGTCTAGAGTGATCGCCGAGGGCCAAAACTAAGGCGTTAGTTCTCAGAATACTCTTCCTTTTTGTGACTGTACATCTATCACAGCTCCTGCTTGATTTTCAGAAATGTATTTCTTAGTTAGTAGCCATTCTCAGACTATAAAGCAGGAAATTTTGCTGTGTGATTCCGGTTTTCCTTCCATCTCATTTCAAAGATAAAACACAAATTTGGGGCCAGTGTCTCCCAGGATGAGCGCAGATTACACTAACAAAGGCATGCTGCCCTAAAATTAGAAAAGAAAGAAATTAGAAAGCATTAGGGGTGAGAATGGCTGCACCTTCAAAATCCCAGGGACCTGCATGGAATTGCAGCTCCTGTGCCAGGTCAGACCTCGGTGGGGCTTGAGGATGGCCATACACAACACCTCCCATCCTGGGACAAAACGATGGTGATTTTAAACTCCTTCCCCCCATCGGGCTCTTTAGTACCCTTTCAGAGCCTGGTCAGTCCCCTCCAGGTTATAAGAGCTCTCTCGTGCATCCCCAGCCAGACTGGTAGGTCACTTCATAAATTTCTTGATTTCCCTCACTCACAATTATCCAATCACACAGAAAACTACATCTGGGCAAGAAAGTCTCTCTCCTGGTGTTGAAATAGGCCTTTCCAGGCCATCTTACTGATTGAATATGTAGATTGCAGTTCATTAGCAGAGTTCTTCATATGTATGCAAATCAGGCTGTTAACAACTCTAGCTTAATTGTTAGCCCTACAGCAGCTGACTGCTTTTCTTTCTCCCATTCTTTTTTTCCCCCTTCTTGCAGGCGAGCTTGGTGCCTAAACTGAGGGCTCTTTATTTCCACACGAGTTAACTTCCTGGTGTGAAGGGATTCATAGAAGTTGTGATTTCTTAAATAAAATACCTGGTGAAAAATATTCTAAATCCTTTACCCACTAGAAAGTAGTGCCTTGTGCCTGCGATATAGGCTTTTTGTTGTTGTTCATTCAAAGGACAAAAGCCTATAGATAAGGTTGTTATCATTAACACCATTTAAGAATGGTGTTGGGAATGGGAAAGATGATGCAGAATTACTTTAGAAATCACATAACAGTAGGTCTGTGTGGTCCCCAAATTAGGTTCCCTTGTCTCAATCCCACCACCGATAATGAGTAATTACTGAATGTAATTCCTTGTTATCATCTGCCAGTTAAAATGTAGAGGTAGCCTAATGTCTGCGAAGCACACTCAGTTATTCTGATGAGAAGCACCTGGTCCCACAGGTTAGACTGATGTTCACTTAAGCATTTCTTGGACTGTGTGGTGATAAAGCAAAAAACCCACAGTGATGGGCTTGTGAAGGACACAGAAGATGGATTTCAGGGCCAGGCTCCCATCTCCGTCTCCCCTGTCTCTGCCCGGAAATGCCATCACTGGGACAGGACAGGCTTTGGTCAGCTCCCCTGGGGAACAGGGAGTGGGGAAGGGCCTCATGAAGAGCATCTGGGGTCTCAGAGGAAAATGGATCCGTCCACTTGTATTCCAGAATGGAACAACCAAAAAGGACACTTGAACGCGGTCATTTAGAAAGAAAGGAAGACTTGGTTTCATGTTCCATGTCATATGTTTCCTAAGCTGTGGTCTCATTACTTTGTAGACGTCCAACCCGATCGATGTTGCCACCCGACCTGGGACGGTCCCCCACACTCTTCTCCAAAAGGACCCGAGGGTAAGTGCGAGGTCGGGCTGGGTCCCAGGGTAACAAACAGCAGCTTGCATCCCCAGGACAGGCAGCCCAGTGGAGTGCCTCTTGCCTTTGCTCTTCCTTCTGTTTTGTGGAAGAAGATGCTAGTTGAGGGGCTTCCCTGGTGGCTCAAATGGTAAAGAATCTGCCTGCAGTGTAGGTGGCCCAGGTTCGATCCCTAGGTCGGAAAGATACCCTGGAGAAGGGAACGTTACCCACTGCAGTATTCTCGCCTGGAGAATTCCACGGACAGAGGAGCCTGGCCAGCTACATACAGTCCATAGGGTCACAAAGAGTTGAACACAACTGAGCGACCAACACTGAACACTTAACACTAGTTACTCCTAATGGAATGCCTCCTGCGGCCATGTGACGCCAGGGAGTGACTTTCCAAGGGGGAGAAAGGGTGGCTTATGGTCTAAGCCCAGGCTGGGACGGTCACTGACACTGAGCTGGCATAGTTTTCCCCCAACCAGCCTTCCCTGTTTCCATCTCCTAAAATCTCTCTCACACAAGCCATAAAACATTTTGAACGGAAAAAACACTAAGCGCTTGTCTTTCTGGAGCTCACCATACACACAGTGTTTCCGGCCACTCTACTTCTAACGTGGGAAGGAACCTTTTGTGCTCTGGAGCTAAATAAAATATCCATTACACTTCAGTTGTGTTATTTATTCATAACACAGACCAACTCAAAAAGAATCTGAAGTTACACAGCAGATATAATCTTGTCCCATTGATTGTTATCCATCGTCATAGTAGATGTGGGGAAAAAAGAATTAATTCTCACAATATTGTCTTTGTCCCCAGATAAGGGCAAAGGTTATCTGAAACTGATGACCAGAGTTAGGTAGATACGTAATGACTCAACTGTGTATTTGTATGAACTTTTGTGTAATGAACTTCATTTTATTTAATTACTCTTTATTGGAGTATAAAATGTGTAAAGTTCCTTTACAATGCTCTGTTATCTTCTACTGCACAGCAAGATGAATCAGCTTCACGTGTGTAATATATATACATCCCCCACTTTTGGGTTTCCTTCCCATTCAAGTCGCCACAGTCTATTAAGCAGAGTTCCTTGTGCTACAGTGTGTTCTCATTAGTCATCTATTTTATTTTCTTGAAAGTGTTATTTGCTTTTATTTAAATGTTAGATATTATTTTATTTCACTGAAGGTGTTAGTTATCTCTGACTCTTGGCGACCCAGTTAACTGTTGGCTGCCAGGCTCCTCTGTCCATGGAATTCTCCAGGCAAAACTACTGGAGTGGGTAGCCATTCCCTTCTCCAAGGGATCTATATTATACATAGTATCATTAGTGTGTATGTGTTGATCCCAGTCTCCCAGTTCCTCCCACTGTCCCCCCTTCCCCCTTTGGTATCCAAACATTTGTTCTCTCTTTCTGCTTTGCAAACAAGGTCATCTATATAGTGAACTTCTCTAAAATGTCTAATACCTCCAATGATAAATTATTAAAAATAGCCTATTTCTACTGTATAGTCTGGAAAGGACACGTCTCCCCAGTTGTTCTTAGTATCCAGCCATCTATAGTCTGAAGGCCGTCTCCCTTAGATGGTTAGCTGAGGTGGGGAGGGGCTGCTCAAGACAGTGTAACTCCTCAGATGTGTAATGTGAGCAAATCGTTTTGCTGGAGGGCAAATCGCTATTGATTAAACTTGTCCAGGGGCTCATCAGCGTAGATGCACCAAGGCTTGTGAGGTGGGGGAGGGGACGCTTGGCATTTTTGATAGTGTGAAAATGGGTTAATTATTCTCTAAAAGGGCTTCATTTAAAAGTAAAATTCTAACATTTTAATTTCCCCTCCTAATGAAGCACTACAAATTTGTTAATTAGAGCAATTGTTTGAGTGACAGGCATGTAACCAAGTTGTCATTTTCTCTTCACAGTTGACAGATCCTTTCAGACCTATGTTAAGGGTAAGAAAGCTTCTTCTAGAACTGTTTTGCAACCCCTGTTTGACTCCCCGAGGGTTAAAAATACAAATCCATTACAAGGAAACACACCATGGAAACGCCAGAGGAAAAGGTTGAAAAGACAGTGGTTGGGTTTTTCAGAGAGTGTGACTAAAAATGGCCTTCATGGTTTTCGCTTTGTGTGTTGCAGGAAGCCGGGCCATCAAGGTAAAGCCAACTGATAAAATTCAACTCAAGATTCTCTTGTTAGTTATGCAAAAGGTTTGACCCACAGAGACATAAGGGAAAAGCTGGAGCTAGGCTAAAATTAGGATTCATCTGAGTTCTCCTGTTTCTCTAGCACCTAGAAAACACATATCCAGGTCTCTTTATTTTGGCTGGTGGCTGCCTCTTTCTGCACCAAGTGATGTTGACTTGTCACAGCCATTTGCCTTTTTTCTCTGGTGCAGAAAAGGGCCACTAGGAGCACTGGTTGGTTCTGAGAGGTCTGGAGCCTGGCCAGCAGATAACCTCCGGGTGAATGCTGACTTCCCTGATGTATGTGGGAGGTGGGGAAGGGATGATGGATGGCAGATGAAGAGGGGTGGATAGTGGATTTCTTTACTTAACCCTTTTCTAGTGCATCTATTTCAGATAATTCAATTTCTCCAAAGGGGGAGAAAGGATGGTGTCATCACTTAGGCGATTTCAAATGACCCATAACGTCATTATATGAGAGCCGAGCTCAAACTTGGATTTTAGTATATATTTCAGCAAGTGAAAGTGACTTAATTTTCAGAAACAGCGCTTTAATATAGAAACCAGAAGCATCTGTTCTTTGCCCGAGTGGGAATGGGGCAGTGTTTCTTCTCATCCATCCTGTGGTTACTGAGCACGTGTTGGGAGCTCACAGGGGGCTGTTGTTCTTGTTCAATTGCTCAGTCATGTCTGACGCTGCAACCTCATGGATTGCAGCAGGCCGCGCCTCCCTGTCCTTCACTACCTGCCAGAGTTTGCTCACACTCATGTCCACTGAATCAGTGATGCCAGTGGGTAGAGTGTGTAGCGGGAATACAAGTGAAGCGGGACAAGGTGGTCCTGCCCCCTCAGGTGAGTCTGCAAGACAGGCTCGCAGCTGCTCCCTAGCTTAGAAAGCAAGACAGGAACTAGTTTGAGAGACTGGAGTTGACGTCCTCCCAGAGGGCGGGGCAGGCACACACTCTCTGCAGCGGCCTACAGAAGAGGAAAGGCATGAGTTCTCATCTCTTTCTTTTGTCTTCTGCTTGGAAATGAACAGTGCCGCCCAACATGAATGGGCAGTTGACTTTTAGTGAAGCTCTTGTGGGAACTGGGCTTCAGTGAAAATGTGTTGGCTTCCTTTGTTCTGCTTTGGTGGTGTTTTTTTTTTAAACAGTGTTGGGGGAGGTGACACAGGTTTTGTCCCCTCTCGTTTTCAAACTGGTTCACAGATATTCACTAATTAGCTCTTCTGAACAGCCAATCTGCATTATATAGCCTGGCCACATTTGTTCAGCAGGGCTTCGCTCCACCAGGCCTGCCAGCTGGCGCCAGAAAAGAGAGAGACAGAGGAGGCACAAAGTGGGGTTCGGGTTTTGCCACGTTATCCTTGGTAACCGGGGAGGTCCTGCTCAGGGCTGGTTTTCTGAGGAGTTGCCGCCAGCTCGGGCTCTTGTGGAAGGAGAGGTGCCGCCCGCCCAGGGAGGGGCTTCCTCCGGCCCAGGTCCTGGGCTGCAGCTGAGAGAAGGCCCTTGGAGGGGACAAAGCCCTCTTGTTTCATGGAAAAGAAAGCTTCTGCAGCCAAAATCTGCTGACAGCTCTGGGGAAATGGAAGGGTTGGGTTTTTTTTCCCCCTGAAAGTCTTCTTTCTGACCACGTTGCTCTTTTTTGTTCCAGAAACCAGGGAAGTGGTGCGCGATGCACGTTCACATTGCCTGGCAGATCTACCACCACCAACAGAAAGTCAAGGTCAGTCTTGCCTTCCTAGTCTTGGAGGGGGAGGTGGGCTATGGGTGTGTGATCTCCCGATCGAGGAAGCATTGAAACAGAGTCTAAAGACCCACAGGCAGGCAGGATCAAGTCCCTTGGAAAACCTATTCAGAAATCTTACTATTAATTGGGGAAAGCAGCAGCAAAATAACAAAACAGAAGCACACTGATAATATCCTGATTATTTTTTTAATGATTTTGTCATTTGATCTGAAGAGCTTAAATATAGATTAAATCCTGAAATAAAGGTTTGGGGAATCTAATTAGAGTGACCAGGTATTATTAGTATGGGAAATACTTAGGATCTAGGAGGAGGTGTACATGAAAAAGTTTTCTATATAAGTTGGTATATTCTTCCCACCACCACCCCTGCCCCCAACATTTATTAAAAAAAATTTTTCCATCATGGTGAATATAGGATAGTGAATATAGTTCCCTGTGTTATACAATAGGACCTTATTGTTATTCTTTTCATTTTATGGCTTTGAAAAATGATAATTTATGCCCTATATGATGTTACTGATTTAGGCATACATGGTACGTCCATTAGCAATTCATAGTATTAAAAATTCCTGTTCTAGAAGTGGTCTTTGGTTGGCAGTGACCTATCCAGTCTCTCCTTCATCCTCTTGATGACCAATGCCAGAAGTCCAACAACAGTCGGTGCTCGTGGGAACCACTGACTGGCTGGTTACCCTACCTGAACTCAGGAGGGTTTTCTTTGTTTTCATCAGACAGATGAATGCGTTCCATGCTTTACCAGGGTTTTATGATGATACAAGAAAGAGATACAGATCTTCTGCAGGTGACCAGAGAGGACATCACTGGTCAACTTAGGCACCAAAGTAACAGATAGATCCAGATTTTACAGTCTGGGTGTTTACAGTCTGTGTAACTGTACCAGTTAAGTAATTCCAATAACCTTCCATTGGAAGCTATTTTTTCATGAATAAGATTTTAGTTCCAACAGCATGTGGGGGGCCATCATCAGAATATAAAAAGAAGTCGGGAGAGCTAGTCATCTTAAGGGATTTTTTTTAGTGGTTAGATAATTTTTAAAAACCCAACATAGTTAGAAATGAAAACATCACCCTCAGTGAATGAGGTTGCAAAGTTATGTTGCTGCTGCTGCTAAGTCACTTTAGTTGTGTCCAACTCTGTGCAACCCCATAGATGGCAACCCATCAGGCTCCGCCGTCCCTGGGATTCTCCAGGCAAGAACGCTGGAGTGGGTTGCCATTTCCTTCTCCAGTGCATGAAAGAGAAAAGTGAATGTGAAGTCACTCAGTCATGTCCGACTCTTAGCAACCCCATGGACTGCAGCCTACCAGGGTCCTCCATCCATGGATTTTCCAGGCAGAGTACTGGAGTGGGGTGCCATTGCCCTCTCCGAAAGATATCTTGCTTTGGTGCCAAATACCTGCTCTTTCTCAGAATATCCCATCAGTGAGTTTTGTTCTCCTTAACATTAGTGTTAGGCAAGTTTAATTAGAAACCTTGTGGTTTAGCTTTGTTTAAGAAAATACGTGTATTTGGAAGAGCTAACTAGATTTTGATGCTTAGTTCAATTCACTTTTGTTCTAGATGATATGGTTAGCAGAACAGTGGGTAAAACACACCCTCCTTGTAACTCCTTTGGTTAAAAGCGATGAAGGATGTTAAAGGCGCCACTTCAGCATCTTCCTTTCCCCAAGAACGTCCCCAGCGACTCCCAACATTCATTATCCCAGTTCAATTAGGAAGACCTCTTGCACAGGAGATCACTGTTCATCTTCCCTTCAGAGCACATTCTCTGTAATCCCCAAGCTCCATTTTGCTTCATGGACCTAAGTTGTGGTTAATGGAACTGTGCTGTGTACTATGCAGTATTAGCACTGAATAATTTGGCAACCAAATTAGAGGAGGCAGCCGGAAGATTTTTATAGATTCATAGTGGATTAGCAGTGTTGGGGAGGAGAGAATGACTATTGCTTGACAGTGGGACTTTGATGAGAGATTCCTTGTCAACTTGTGCAGAAATGGCCTGGTGCCCTTTTCTCTGTGATGTTCATTTTACTTGTTGTTCTAGCCCTCACCAGCCACTTCTAGGGAAAGCCCAGCACCCGCAGGTTCTTGGCTGCTGCAGCCTCAGGGCTGCACTCGGTCCTGGAGTCTTGTTGCTCAGAGTTCAGTAGTGTGTACAGGAAAAATGGAGAATGTGCTGTCTGCCTCCCAGGGTGTTGCTGCTGGCTCGAGGGGTCTGGGTGGGTAAGACGGATGAGTGGGATTGCAGGAGGGTAAGGTTCAGCCACCAGGGAATGGCAAACCCTCTCATCTCTGATCCTCACACAAGCCAGATCAGATGTCTCTGTGTTGATGTTTTTGTGTGCTAGGACAGGGATTTACTCGTGGCAGAGCCTGATGGAGTTTGGGGTGGAGTGGGGCCAAAGGATAGTATCCGATGAGTCTGAGATGGGAAGGGGTCAGAAAGTGGGGAAGGCCTGGGAGGCTGGAGAGCTCAGAGGTGGCAGTGAGGCAGGGGGAGACTGGGAGCCTCAGACCCGGGTCAGGGGTCAGTGCTCATCAGGGGAGGTGTGAGGCCAACACGGAGAAGGCTATTGAGAATCACGAATGTGGGGGCGGCCTGGACCCATGCTCTAGGAGAGGCTGCCAGCATCCAGAGTGAGACCAGGGAAGGAAGCAGGAGGAAGACTGTGAGCCAGTTTCTGCAGCCTCCAAGAAAGGTGACCTCGGGGGTGGATACACTGATAGGAGGAAATAGAGTGACTGCAGTTGACGGCAAGGACTTCACAGCAAGAGAGGTTCTGGAAGGTTCACTGTCAGGCCTGATCTCTTCCTCAGATGATTGGGGTTACTGTACCCAAAGCCCCTATTAGTCACATTAATGTCCCTACTTTGTTTCTGTTTGTTTCTTTAAAAATAATGTAACAATGATCATTTGAAATTAGCTTGTAGGCATGCAAATATTTCTTCATAACTTTCAGCTACTAATGTACTGTGATCTGTTAGAGCACAGCTAAGAGTCATTAGACAATTAATTTACACAGCAGATTATTCATGCTGAATTGCCAATAAAATGAGCTTTAGAATACTATCATTTAAAAACTTGCAGCAAATCAGAAACCACTTCAGGGTGGTGGTGGTTCAAGGAGCTAGGATGTGGTTCTAAGCCTCAAACCGTGTACCCTCAAAGACAGAGCGGGAGCTTTGCCCCTCAGCATTTCTGCTGTGAGCCACAGGCCCTCTGAGGCAGGCCTGCTTTTCTGGCCTTTGAGGGCTACATGGTCTGTGGCTTGCTGTGTTCCCTCAGCAGGTGTAGACTTGAGCCTGACCAGGGCCCGAGCCTGAATGCACTGTTCAGAGCTGACTCTCAGTCTCCTCATTATCTTTCTTCCCCACTGTTTCTCTTGGGCTTCCATCCTTTCCTCCTTGCACCCTCCCTTGGTGCTGTAGAAGCAGATGCAGTCGGATCCACACAAGCTGGACTTTGGCCTGAAGCCTGAGTTCCTGAGCCGTCCTCCGGGCCCCAGCCTCTTTGGAGCCATCCACCATCCCCACGACCTGGCACGGCCTTCAACTTTGTTCTCTGCCGCCGGTAAGTTCAGAGGGGCAGGGGTGAGCTGGGAATGGTAGCTCTCAGCTAGCTAGATGAGTGATGACTGAACTCTGGTCCGCTGTTCAGTCACTCCCTCGAAACAGCAGTTGACGCCACTTTGCAAGGCAGCATCACAGCACATCTCCAGAGATGGACTGTCCTCCATGGACGCTCCCACTTCCATGAAAGAAGGGAAGAAACCCTCTCTCCCTTCAGGGACTCATGTTGCTTCGGCATTAAACCACTGTAATTCACAAGTGTGTCAGATGCTATTGAGAAAGATCAAGAGAGCTTGCAAGGGTAGATCCAAAGAAAACAATGCCGCTGGCCCCGCCCGCAGAGTAATCAGGGGTTTTGCACCTTGATGCTCGGTTATGCCCTGTGAGGATCTGAGGATAAACAGATTCAATGAAGGTAGCTGCCACTGGTGTGGTCTGTGACAGAGAGGGTGAATTGGTTGGTGGCTGGTTTTCTCTGCTGCAGAACTTAACATTCTTGCCTGGTTGGTTGTAATGATGCAGGAGATTTAGGGGACAGCATGTAAACCCCCCGGGAGATCATTTATTAGCCTCTGAGAGTACACACTCCCAGGTGCCTCTTAGGTGTGCCAGAGTGGGTCCCTGCCCAGTCCTGCTCCAGGAACATGCAGACGAAGGCAGCGGCCGTCAGGAGTAATAGGTAGAAGAGAGCCACCCTACTGCTATCAAAGTCTTTCCTAAAACTACCTTCAGCGCATGGTGCCTGGCCCAGGGCTCCCCTGGGTCATGGTCATAAGTGCTAATGGTGAGCGCATCCTAATGGTTGGCCCCATCACCTCCTACCCACTATGCAGGATAGAATTTCTTTCTCTGGACATGCATATTCAAGCGGCTCCCTGTTTCTAGTCCTTAGCGAGGAAGTTTGACATCCATCCTCCCTGCCGCCTTCCTAGGCTTTTTATTCTAAGACTTGTTTTTGGTGGACCCAAGGCTCTTCTGTTCAGGAAGAAAGAAATACCCACACACTGCAAGAGACCATCATTCTAATGGGCTTTGTCCCCAAAGCAAGGGGACTGCACCCTTGAGGGCAGATGGAATTTGCTAAGGTCTTAGGTTTCTGTCATTTCTGTTGAGGGATAGGTTCAAAGGCTGGTTACCATGGCATCTAGGCCCTGAGACAGGGCTACGTGAAGAAGACTTTTTGGACAGAAACAGAGAGGTTTCTTCCTGGCTTCCGTTTGAGCCCAGCAGACGAATTGGCTTCTTTTGCTTTGATAATTCTGGAACTCTGGGACACCCCTGGGGACCCTGGGCTGAGCAAAGCTCTGATTTTCTTCGAAGCATTAATTAGCTTGTACTACACAGACAGTGTGCGGGCAAATTGTTATTTAGCTGGCAACACTGTCAAGGGCTAATGAACACGCTGGGCTGTATTCACTCTGTGGAGGTGGGCGTCATACTTGCACTTTCTGAGTGGAGAATGCGTCACCATTGAGGGCTGAACAGAGGACCCCTCCGGCGCCTTCTGCTGCCGAGATGCCGCGGCTCTGTGCTTCCCTCCACACCCTGGGCCCACAGGACCCTTCCAGGCTGGGGAAGAAAAACGCAAAACAGAAATTAATAGGGTGTTAAAGCATCAACCCTCCTCCACTTAATCTATGTTCCTGAAGGAATTTATACTTGACTTATAGGAACTTAGTCAAAAGCAAGGGATTCTTGAAACAGTTACTAGTAAATCCATTTCCACCCTGTTTATACTTCCATTCTGAAGGGTAATCTTCTCTAGCATAAGCAATATTGAAATTTTCCCAAAATGAGTATTTGGTGAAACTTTCAACTGGTAAGTATAAAAGTAGACATACTTGTTACATTCAGCCACTTTGATCTTACTGTTGGGCACTGCTGCTGCTAAGTCACTTCAGTCGTGTCCGACTCTGTGCGACCCCATAGATGGCAGCCCACCAGGCTCTGCCATCCCTGGGATTCTCCAGGCAAGAACACTGGAGTGGGTTGCCATTTCCTTCTCCAATGCAGGAAAGTGAAAGTGAAGTTGCTCAGTTGTGTCAGACTCTTGGTGACCCCATGACCTGCAGCCTACCAGACTCCTCCGTCCATGGGATTTTCCAGGCAAGAGTACTGGAGTGGGCTGCCAGTGCCTTCTCCTACTGTTGGACACTTGTGCCTGAAATAAACTAAGGGGGCTTCTTCAGATGACCTTGGCCTACCTTCTGTTTAGAGTCAGGCCTGCCACCCAGAGAACTTGCCTCCTTAGCTGCACATCGACACACATGCCAGGTGGATGCCCTCAGCTTTTGGAAATCTCATCCTTCCCGAATTCACATGTGCACACTGTCTTTCTCTTCCTTCAAAAGAAGGATTTGAGGCTTCCTATGTGGCTCAGTGATAAAGAATCCACCTGCCAACGCAGGAGATGTGGGTTTGATCCCCGGGTCAGGAAGATCCCCTGGAGGAGAAAATGACAACCCACTCCAGTATTCCTGCCTGGACAATTTCACGGACAGAGGAACCTGGTCAGGCTACAGTGCATGGGGTCTCAAAGAGTCGAACACGACTTAGCGAGTAAACAACAGCAACAGAGGATCGAGGCCAGATATAAAGGAGAGGAAAGGGAAAACCAAAGAAAGAGAGCACTAAGGGAGACCCGAGTTCCCTGGCAGCCGAACCAAAGAGTAACAGGAGGCTGTAGGGTGATCGGTGTCCAGGAGCAAGTGAAGAAACCAGCTTTTCCTGGCACTGAAGATTGAGACTGGAGGCCTCCGCCTCCCACGGCCTGACACAACTCTCAGTGCATTTCGTAGGGTCTGGCTTTAGCATCTCCTTCCATGCACGTCCATGACGGCTAACATGATCTCAGGAAAAGGGATTGTGCAGAAGCCCAAGCAACGCAACCCAGGGTCCAGCTCTGTGGTGGCCGCTTCTGCGCCCAGATTAGACGTTGTCTCTCAGAGTGAAAGCCTCACCCCCAAGAGGTGTCTCTCAACAAGGGAGCACGGGGCCAGATGGTGCCCCGGAGAGACCGGGTGCATGTGGCTCCTAGTCCACCAGTCAAGAACCTTGCTTCCCATTTTTCACCAGGCCTTTCTCCAAACGTACGTGGCAGTAGAAGCGCCTGCCCCACTGGCGGTGTTTCTCCGCGTCTGCGGTACTGGGCATCGGCATCGGTGAAAGGAATACCTGTCTTCGGTAGCGGGCAGCCCAGCCAGGAAAGAGAAGCGGCGTTGAATTACTTTCCGCCTCCTGACAAGCATGTTTCTCTTTCCCCGAGTGTCGCCCAAGTGGACTTCAGCTGTGTTCTTACGTTACATACTCCCTGCAGGGGTCTTAGGGGACCAGAAGCCAGTGGCGTTGTATTGGGTTGGCCAAAAAGTTCATTCCGGGTTTTCCATAAGAATCCATTGACCCTTTTGCCAGCGCCAGGGAAGTGGGCTTCCTCTGAAATCTAACTGCTGTGTCTGGCTCTGCAGGTGCTGCACACCCAGCTGGGACCCCGTTTGGGCCGCCCCCCCATCACAGCGGCTTCCTTAGCCCTGCCGCCCACCTCGGTGAGTTGTGTCCATCATTCACGGGCGTTGACATGTGTATCTCAGGAAACCTGCGTTCCTGCTGCAGACCACTGTCTGGCTAGCGGGCCGTAGTCCTAGACAGGTCACTTACCAGCAGGAGATGGAGGTGACCTCGGAGATGTTTGAATCCAGGCCATCCATCTCTAGGAGTTCAGCGCCTCTTACACGGGGCTCTTCAAATAGGAGATCTGTGTGCAGTTGTGGTTCTGTGTGGAGTTACTCAGGGTGCAGAGGATGAAAGCCCTGGGACCTCAGGGAATCCACGTGTACAGCAGCCTGTCCCCACTGATGGGAGAAGACAGTGAACTCTTGCCCATATAAGGGCACCCCTGGAGGTGGAGAGAAAGACACCGTGATGTAATGTAGGGATAGTATCTCTTATTTTTTAATCATTTCACAGCCCAATTCATATATCTCTTCCTAGTAAAGGGGCTTTATTCGTGGCCTTTATTTATTTGATATTTTCACACGTGTGCCAGCACATGCGGGCAGTGGTACACCCAACCACAGGCTGTAGGATATGTGTGACCTCAGCATTCCATTGGGAGACTTTAAGCTGCTATCTTAACTTCTGTTCTGTCAGAGCTTACAGGGCATTTCCTGAGAGGAGGAGAGACAGGCAGGGAGGCATGTGAGCACACTGTGGCTTGAGTAATGTTCCCCACCCAGCAGAAGAGAGATGGGGGTCCCGAGGTTAAGACTCTGAGCTTCCACTGCAGCAAGGTGTGGGTTTGACTCCTGGCCAGGCAATGAGGATCCCACACGTATGCAGCACACTGCAGCCAAAAAGAGCACGGCACAGTTCCAGGAACTAGCCCCCACAGATACTTTGCCAACCCAATGCCCACATCCAAAAGGATGAAACACCCTTTGGATAATCTGGTGGGAGAAGTGAGACAGATTGGGTCTGAGTATACACGTGGCAAGGGGCCCCCACTGCCTTCCCAGGAATCTGCGCTGCCTCACTCAGCGGAGTCCTACAGCCATGCCCTTCTTCCCAATCTCGTCTGCAGAGCCTTTTAATCGGCCGTCTACATTCACGGGCCTGGCAGCGGTTGGTGGCAATGCCTTCGGGGGACTTGGAAATCCTTCAGTTAGTGAGTACCTCTAACTTTTTACAATCCACCTTTAAACTGTCTCCTCTGATCTGTCGATGGCTTGAGACCTTTCTAGATGAAAGGAACCATGCTCTTGGGAAATAAATTTAGGTTATATCATTGCCAAAGCAAGCCCAGTCAGTGGAGTCAGGTCTAAACCAACCTCTAGCATGCTGTTGACATATGCTCCTGAAGGTCAGGAAAGGTGATCGGTTGAACACCACAGAGTTTGCTAAAGTTCATAATTTCATCCTATTCTATCTCTAGCCACCCAGATTTTAGCCACAGCATTCATTAGACGTGGGCTTCCCTGGTGGCTCAGTGGTAAAGAATCTGCCTGCACTGCAGGAGACCCAGGTTTGATCCCTGAGTGGAAAAGATCCCCTGGAGAAGGGAATAGCAATCCACTCCAGTATTCTTGCCTGGAGAATCCCATGGACAGAGACCTGGTGGGATATAGTCCACGGGGTGGCAAAGAGTCAGACACAACATAGCAACTAAACCACCTCCACCGCCCCCATTAGACGTGAAGACAGTCTTTAAATTTCACCTCGCTTCAGTGGAAGTGAGAAAACACAGTGAAGCATAGGAAACCATACCAGGCTCAGGACAGCCCAGAGAGGGCAACATCCAGGAAGACTGTAATTTTCCACCACTGAGAAGTCAAGGGACTTCCCAGGTAATCCAGCGGCTAAGACTTCACCTTCCAATGCAGGGCAGGGCTGTGGAGTCAATACCTGGGGGGGCAAACATCAAAACATAGAGCAGAAACAGTATTGTAACAAATTCAGTAATGACTTTACAGAGAAAAGGAGTCTGTCTAAAGTAGGAAGGGAGTTGCAACTCCTCCGGTTCTAAACGCCCTTTGGCCACTCAGTATCAGCTTGTCCTGCCCACATGTCCTGCCCGCCTCTGCAGGAGACTTGAGAGGCAGCTCCGTCCCAGGTCCTCGGAGCCTGGAGACCCTCCGTGTCTGTTTAGATCAGGACCCTGTCTGGCCTCTGCTGATGCTGGTTTTGGTCGCTGAGGCTGTGGACAGGGCAGCAGTCGTGTTACAGTAACAGGGCCATGGTGGGCAGGAAAGAACCGCAGATCATACTCTGAGCAGAGCTGTTAACCCGAGTTCCACCATCCACGTCCGCCCTCCTGCATGCTCGGGACCTCTGCGTGCGCCTGCCAGGCTGAGACCCTTTCCTTTCTAATCTACCCCCTCTCCACCCCTGTCTGCCCCTTTGCCTTTGGTTAGAAAAAAAAGCAAGAAAGGCTGTGAGCTTACTTAACCTGTCCAGTGTAGGACGCGTTCCTCTAATGAATCTGTTGGTCTCCTTTCCTTTTCCAGCTCCCAATAATATGTATTCCTTTTAACTCTGAATGCTGTTAGAGCTTTTGGTAAGTACCCTCATCGCGGCGGACAGACAATTTCTCTGAAACCTTTTTTGTTCTCCACTTCGCCATTTCAGCACCCAACTCAGTGTTCGGCCACAAGGATGGCCCCAGTGTGCAGAGCTTTAGCAGCCCTCACGAGCCCTGGAACCGGCTGCACCGAACGCCTCCGTCGTTCCCGACCCCTCCGCCCTGGCTGAAGCCAGGCGAGCTGGAGCGTAGCGCGCCCACTGCAGCTCATGACAGAGATAGAGATGTAGATAAACGAGACTCCTCCGTTAGTAAAGATGACAAAGAAAGGTACGCAAAGAACCCGCTCTCAAGTCCCGATGGGGGAGCCCCCTCTGTGCTAAGTACCGGCCCCCCACCGTCCCCCGACCCCTGACCCCCCGGCCCAGCCTCGAGCTTCAGCTGTAGTCTCGGCCCCTCATGCAGCCGGGACGGCGCCCCCGACCCTCCTCCCCCCAACCACCGCCATGCCCTGAGCCCAGCGACCCTTGTCCCTCCGGCCCCACAGGGCCTCCTGACCACAGGCCAGCATCGCACTTCTAGGTCCAGTACAAAGCGAGCGAGTCCCGGCTCAGCAGCAGAGTCCACACCCAGCACCCCCCGTGAGCCCTAGTGTCTCCAAACAGAAACCGCTCTCGAAAAGGTAGTGAGTTGGAGCCTGGACCAGACACACACAGCATGAATCAACACCATATTTGCTTTCAAGTTCGTGCAGTCCATTGACTCATCCATAGGTTTTTCGCTCTCTCTCTCCCCCTTTTCTTTTTGTTTTCTGTTAGAAAGCCATGTTTTGCATCGTCACATCATATTTTTCTCAAATTTTGTTCAAATTCAAATCCTGGGCTCACAGATGACCGCTAAGATTTTGCTAACCCAAATTCAAAGAATCCCCACCAAGCAATTTGGGTTTCATGTCACCAGTGGATAATTTATTTTACTAACCGTTTTTATCTCCTTACGTGGTAGTCCATGCCTCAAAAAGAAGTAGCCTTAAAGAGGAAAAACATCTTCTGAGTATTTTTTCTGAAGAATGTCATAAGCATTCTTGACAAGGCCTTCCTCCTGCCTGCCTCCCTTTCTTGAGGGTATTTTCAATCTGAATGAACTAGCAAGGACTATATGAGATACAGCTGACACAAAATACTTAATAATACTTCCCTTTGGGAACTGAAGTTTCCAGTTCAATCCAAATCTTTTGGTTTTGTTTTTCTTGACTGTATATTGTGTGCGTGCGTGTGTGGGTGTATGTACGTGCTTTGTAGCGATCGAAAACAATTTAACTTCGGAGGCTCTAAATGCAGCAGGTTAAGTAGCTATTGCACCATAGACCATCATGTTAAGTGACTCCTTCCTTATATTTTTCCTCAGGAGAGCGTGGTAAAAATCTCTCAGCCAGTGGGAGGGCCATATGGACATCATGACATACAGCTCTGAGCTGCCAGAGCAGCAGGCCCTGTAGGGGCCTCCCCTAGACCAGGAGCTCTCTGGATCAGCAGGCCCCAGCCATTGTGGCACAAGGGACCGATTTTGGGGAAGACCGTCCCTCTGTGGACCGGGGGC
The DNA here is from genome assembly GCF_042477335.2 of Ovis canadensis. Lineage (NCBI taxonomy): Eukaryota > Metazoa > Chordata > Mammalia > Artiodactyla > Bovidae > Ovis > Ovis canadensis. The sequence goes on along the minus strand of NC_091268.1, from coordinate 44,971,633 downwards.
AAGCAGGCAGAGAGGCTCTCAGTTCTGTCTGCCACTCACCTCCCGCTCCGCCGCCCTGTTCCTGACAGGCCACAGATGGAGGGGTGCCAACTCCCAGCTTGCGGGGGAACCCCTGCTCTAGACGGCCTGTCAGTGAAGAAAGGGTAGGACTTGGCAGCTCACCTTTCTCCATTTTTCTAGACAGACTCACAGTGGCCTTTTGGATGAAAGTTAGGAAATTCAAATACACTTTTCTTTATCTTACCTCTTAAAGATGCTCTTCTTCTTAGCCTCTGCACATTGTCTAGAAGCAAAACCTTATAGGGGCAGCCTTAATTCTCTCTGCAGGGCACCCTCACCCTCTGGGCCCCCCAGGCCTCCTGCTCCCCCCAGCCCTTTCTGTCTGAGGCCATCCCTAGAAACCCCGACTCCTGCTCTCAGCTCCCTGCGTTCTCCCTCTCTTTCCTCTGTCGCTTCCCATTGTGTGCTGTGTATTCTTAAACCCCCACCCAAGACAGGCCTCTCAAGTTCTTCCACACTTCAGTTCAGACGGAACTGGCTGCCCACCAGCCCCTTGGCTTTCGTGTCTCTGGACCTGCTTCTTCTCGTGTCGGAGCCTGGCTTCTTCTTCCTAAGGCAGAAGTGCTTTGTGCAACCCCAGTGTCCTGAAACTGATTTCCTTTCGAGCCCCTCGGGGGCTTCATCTTGGTTTCCCCATACTTGCTGCCTTTACTGTGAAACCAGCCCTTCTTCTTGCTGTCAGGAGAGAGATTTTCCCATGATCCTCAGGTCGTGCTCTCTTGCGGCTCAGAATTGCAGTGTTGGAACTTGATTCTTCATCCTGAGAATCTAGACAGGCGGCGCGTGGCCACATCACTGACCTCATTGGGCTGTTCAGGTTTCTGAAAGTTCTTCCTCCCGGTCTTGATTCAGGTCGGTGCCTCTTACATACACAGTTTATGCCCCCTCACACTCTCCCACCCCTCATCCCTCGGGCTTCACCCCTCAAGCCTCCTCTGGAGTCTAGGCCAGTCAGGTCAGGGTGGCCGGCTGGGCCTCACCTCGGGCACGGCGGCCCCCCGCGGGGCGAGGGAGCTGAGCCCGCCCGGCCTCTTAAGCCATCTCATCAGCCGGCCGGCAGCCCAGCTCACCTGCCTCCCCGTGTCCCATCTTCTCCGCAGGGAAAGCGTCGAGAAGAGACACTCCAGCCACCCCTCTCCAGCCCCCGTCCTCCCGGTGAGCACCCTGGGACACGGCCGCAGCTCCGGCGAGCAGATCAGGGGGCATTTGAGCACCGAGGCTCGCGAGAAAGACAAGTGCAAGGACAGGGAGCGGGAGCACTCGGAATCGCGCAAGGACCTGGGCGCCGACGAGCACAAGGCGAAGGAGGGCCCCCTGGCCGAGAAGGACGGCCACGGCCACGAGGGCCGCGCCGCGGGCGAGGAGGCCAAGCAGCTGGCCCGGGTGCCATCACCCTACGCGCGGGCGCCCACGACCGACAGCGCCCGGCCGGGCAGCGCTGCCAGCCGGGATGCCGAGCCGCGCAAGGGCGAGCCGGCCTACGAGAACCCCAAGAAGAGCGCCGAGGTCAAGGTCAAGGAGGAGCGCAAGGAGGACCACGACCTGCCCCCCGAGGCCCCGCCGACCCATCGGTCCTCGGAGCCACCGCCCCCGCCGCCGCCACCCAGCTCCTCGGCCGGCGTGCACCCGGGGCCCCTAGCCTCCATGCCCGTGGCCGTGGGGATGCCCGGGATCCACCCCATGAACAGCATCAGCGGCCTGGACAGGACTCGCATGATGACGCCCTTCATGGGCCTCAGCCCCATTCCGGGCGGGGAGCGCTTCCCGTACCCTTCCTTCCACTGGGACCCCATCCGGGACCCCCTGAGGGACCCCTACCGGGAACTGGACATTCACCGCAGAGACCCGCTGGGCAGGGACTTCCTGCTGAGGAACGACCCTCTGCACCGGCTCTCGACGCCCCGGCTGTACGAAGCCGACCGCTCATTCCGGGACCGGGAGCCGCACGACTACAACCACCACCACCACCACCACCACCACCACCCGCTGGCGGTGGACCCGCGGCGGGAGCACGAGCGCGGGGCGCACCTGGACGAGCGCGAGCGCCTGCACGTGCTCCGCGAGGACTACGAGCACCCGCGACTGCACCCTGTGCACCCGGCCTCCCTGGACGGCCACCTGCCGCACCCCGGGCTGCTCACACCGGGGCTGCCGAGCATGCACTACCCGCGCATCAGCCCCACGGCGGGCCACCAGAACGGACTGCTCAACAAGACGCCCCCGACGGCGGCGCTGAGCGCACCTCCCCCGCTCATCTCCACGCTGGGGGGCCGCCCCGTGTCCCCCCGCAGGACTACGCCCCTGTCCGCCGAGATCAGGGAGCGGCCTCCCTCCCACACGCTGAAGGACATCGAAGCCCGGTAAGGAGTGGACAGGACGCCCGGCGGGACACAGGGGCCCGCGGGCCGCGCAGCGCCGGACTTGCAGGCCTGCCCTCCGCGCGCGCTGGCGTCTCCAGTGCGGGTGGGGAGCCCCCAGCGCCTCCCTGTGTATAAAAAGAAATTGTGTATAGACTCGGTGCAGATTTTGAAATGTTTTTTGTATATTCTCTGTTGAAATTTTCCAGATCTTTTAGCCGATTCATACGTTCTTATGTCTCCCCACTCTTTTGGTTTGTCGTATAAAACTTTTTTTGATTTGAACCAAAACAGTGAAGATGACCACACACACACCGTCGCGGTGATAATTGGGGGGTGGGGGGAAGCAGACAAGAGTCCACACCGTCCATTGTGCAGAGATCTTTGGGGTGAGAAGGGAAGGCCGTGTACATAGTTATGTAAAGAAAAGGGGGGGGGGGCGCTTGTTGCTTCATGAGCTAATGGTTCATATATGCAAAAGGGTAAGATGAAAGCTTTACTTTGTACAGATGTAAATAGATAAAGATTAAGTAACATAATACATTAATACTTCTTAAAATGTGCTATTTGCAGACTTAATATCAGCGAGCACAGCCAGCTTCGGCTGTGTTCCCCATGTATTGTTCTAGACAGCTAAACCCTTCAACTATGCAATGAATGTTAGGGCTTTTCACAAAAGCCCGCCTAACTCAAAGGAGCCTTTTCAAGTCCATTTACAACATACTTAAGGTCATATTTTCCCTGAACAAGCACTTAACGTGATATGACTGTTTTCCTTGCTTGTTTTTTCAGAGAATAACACCTGATTTTGCAAATTGGACCCCCAGGCTGAAACTTTGCATCTGAAGTTGCTCCTCGTGGGCCTTTGGGTGTGTGTAGGGGTGGGGTGGGGAGAGTGCAGCCCTGGAGAGGTAAACCAAGGCCATGAACCAACCAACCAGGGCCAGGGAGGATGGGAGTGGTCAGATGCCAAAATCAGGGGACACAAACAGGCCGCCAGCACCTCGTCACCATCTGTCACGTGACTTCACACACCCCTCATGTGGGAACCATGCGTTTTTCAGTGCGTCCTGTTTCCTATCTGTACACCCCTCCTCATTCTGTAATGAGATTCAGTTGCACCCAAACAGATCCTGAAAGAAAGCTTCACGTTTTCTCAGATGATGGATATGTTTTCACTGTATTCAATAACTGATGATCAGGAGCACGTTCCCTAGCATGACTCACTGTGTTCCCAGCGGTAACCAAGTCCAGGAGGAGCCGAAGCAAGTCAGCTCTGTGGGGCCAGGGAGCGTTGCAGAGGGCAAAAGGTAGCAGGCAGAGAGATGGCCTTGTGTGTGCGTGTGTTTTTGAGTTTTGCATCAATCTTACTGTCCCTTCATGATACTTTTATCATACAGTCAGCCTCTTGTCTACCTAATTTGGAGAGAATATGACTTTACTAGCAGAGATACAATATATCTTGTCTACTGGACTGTAAAATATATGTATGAAATAAAATTAGTTCCATTTGGTCTTCTAGTATATTAAAGTGCTATCTGACGTTGTTATCCTGTTTTTGCAAAAAAAAAAGTTAACTACAGACCATTGTTTCTAATAAGCAGAGAGATCTATTTTAGTAGTCAACTGAAGGTTTAGTTGTGAGCTTCAGATTTTGTGAATTCCAAATGTTGTGCAGTGTTTTTTTTTTTTTTTAAAGACAACTAAAAAGGAAAAAAAAATCCAAGGAATATGTACACTGGAACCGTAGTGGTAGCTTTCAGTATTGTAAAGAGATTGTTCTATACAGACCTTTTTGCTGTTCCTCCTGTATGTAATAAAGTCCTTTCTAGATCCTATGTGAAAAGAAACGTGAAGCGACTTGAGTCTTCAGCATGTTCTCATCGGCGGAGCCTTCTTGTGTTATGTAAACTGTGCCATGTTATTAAAAAATGTGAACCAAGCTTCCAGCTGCCTGTTTGTGTGGGGTGGCCACCTTACCATAGGGATGAAGCCGTGCCTGCGAGACAGGCCAGGCTCTGGAAGAGAAGCACCTTGAGGCCTTGAGTGAGGACGGAAGGCTGGCCGCCCTCTCTGACCCACGTAGCCTCTGCTGGTTAGTTTCTGGAAACGTCTGCCCTCCATACAACCAGGAGTGATTGCATGTTCTAAGCTGAGTCCTGGGAAGGTAATTTTCGATTGCATAGGGGGTGTATATGCAGGCCGAGTTAGCCAGCGCCCTTTGTGTCTTGCACCTCCTTCAAAACTCAGCGAGTGCTGGCTGCGTTGATGACATCTGATCGAGGGCCTCTGCCTACAGCCGGCGTGAGCCTGTCTCCTCACACTGCAGTCTGTGGGCTCAGTGTTGTGTGTGACTTCAGACCTTCCAGGTATGTCCCTGTCTTTTCCTGTGTCTTGTTGAATTACCTGGCGTAACCCTCATGAGCTTGCAGATCTCTCCCTTATCCTCTGAAACCTGCTTTGTCTTTTCAGGATGTAAAATCTGTTAAATTTCCTGGTGTCCACATGATGAATGATGAGTGTTTGTGACTTAACTGGAGGAAACAAAGGCAGTCCGGCTTTAGCAGGATGTGGGTGGCTGCTGTTGGAGAATTAGAAATGGAAACGAACAGAAATGGGGGGCTGACAGTCTATGCTGAGGACACCTGCAACTTCACGGGCAGAGGTGGGTGGTGTTGGCACAAGGGGCTCTGGAAGGCTGCTGGCTGGGGGGCACCAGACTCCCAGGCTTGGAAAGCTGATGATGGGCTTGAATGAAGATTGCCCCCTTTACCCTGCTCTTATGCTAAATACCCAGCTCCCAGGCTGGAGAAAATAACTTGAAGAAATACTAGTATATTGGAAAGCATGATAACCACTGTTTTTCTAAATCAGGCAATTCTCAGGACCTTCCAAACACTCCCCATCCATGGCCTTGCTGGCAGACCGCCCTGCTCCCGCTCTCCCGAGCACTCTTTCTAGAACCACCACTTGCAATGCGAGACCAGAAGTTACTGTCACGTCAGCCACGGTACTGAATCCCCGGGGCTTTACTCCTCTCAAGACCTTGCAGATTTTCCCTCTAATTGCGTTCTGCTCCCCGGCACTGATGGGGACCAGCACAACTTGATTTCCTGCTAACCTATAGATGCTCTAATTATCTCCGCAGTCTGAGACCCACAGTGATCTTGTTACCTGCTAATGGTACATGACAAGTGAAAGCTCGAATATGATGATGCAATAATTACCATTTCCAGATGGATATTCACAACAGCGCTGGCTGTTGATCCTCTCTCCGCCTCAATCAAAGTGGATGAGAGGAAATGCGACGTGATTGTCGATGTCATATACAAACAGCGTAAAAAGACGCTGCCTTTAGCTATACCGAGGTGGATAACCAAGGTGTGTGTTTATCTGTCCTGAGGCACAAAGCTGGCCTAAGTGCCATTAAATCAGCTAAAGAAAAGGTGACCAAAGTGATGTGGGCTTTTTCACACACTATTTTTAAAACTTTGTCTTCTCTAAAAAATATATATATATGACTTTTTGAGCAATTTCTTAGACATGGAGAGTTTCCTTTCAAGAGGACATAGGTATTTATCAGATAGAAAATAATATCAAAGACAATTCTGTGTGATGCCATTGCTGAAAAGTACAAAGCTAGTTCTCACACCAGTCGGAACCTCCGATGAGGACCTTAAACCCACAGCCTGGTTTAAGCCACCCTCCTGGCTTCTGTTCTCAGTGATGTTAAAATCACAGCTTCTCTGGAACTGTTTCTGTAAAATGAGACCATCTGAATAAATCAAGACCTAAAAGCAGGCAGGTTTTGGTACGCAGGTTCTGGGGCCGGTGCAGCTGGTATAGAGAACAGCCCACACAAGAGACCAAGTCACTTTTGCTTTTTACCACCTCAGCTCCAGTGTCATGAGGCTTCTTTGTTAAAGATCTGCAGACATGCAATCCCAGGGTTTCTGACTCAGGCCTGAGTGTTTCTCGCCTGGTCGGGGCGGGCAGGGTCTGGCTGGAGCATCTGGGATGTTGGCACATTCAGGCTCCCACCTACTGCCCTAACCCACAATGTTTGCCGATCCCCTGATGCAGATGACATGGGGTTCGACCTCTGAGCAGGTGTTTGGCGATGCACTGTGGCCAGGAAGAGCCCTGGGCCACAAGCCTTCAGGGCCCCTGCCCTCGGCCAGCCCTGGGCCTGTTTCCTTAGGGGTCACTTCAATGAGTTGGCTTGCAGCTTCTTCAAACTGTTTGGACTCTGTCTCTCTCTTGGGCCTCTGGTTACTTTTTTTTTAATTCTCTCAAAAATATCTACAAATAATAAATGCTGGAGAGGGTGTGGAGAAAAGGGAACCCTCTTGCACTGTTGGTGGGAATGTAAATTGATTCAGCCACTACAGAGAACATTATATGGAGGTTCCTTAAACTAAAAATAGAACTCCTGTATAACACAGCAATCCCACTACTGGGCATATACCCTGAGGAAACCAAAGTTCAAAAAGACACACGCACCTCCATGTTCATTGCAGCACTAGTCAACAGCCAGGACATGGAAGCAACCTAACTGTCCATCTATAGAGAAGCAGGTAAAGAGGCAGCACGCACGTACGACGGCACATTTCTCAGCCATGAAAAGGAGCCACCCTGGGTCATTTGTCGAGGTGTGGATGGACCCAGAGTCTGGCAGGTTACTTTTGAAAACCTGTTTACCTTCTCACACCCTGTTCGGTTCCCCTTGCTTCTTGGCAACTTTTTATCTGCCTTTATCTTCAGGGTCTCCTCCTCAAGGCCCTGCTGTCGGCTGCACCACTGACTGGTCAGTCTCAAAGCCACCTCCATGAAGCCTCCCCCAGAGCCTGTTTCATGCTGATGCCTGCCCCCGCCCCGGACCCTCCTAGGGCTGAGCTTGCTCTCTGAGCTCCCCTCCCGAACCCTCCTCAGCCCTTCCTGTCCTGGGGTCCTCAGGGCCCTGGTCTTCTCTACTGCAGGATGGTCAGCTTCTCAAGGTGGAGTCTGAACATGTGCTCCAGACAAGGCCTGTGCCTGGGTAGAGAAGATCCCCTGGAACAGGAAATGGCAACCCCGCTCGTGGAACTCTTGCCTGGAAAATCCAATGGACAGAGGAACCTGGCAGGCTCCACGGGGGTCACAGAGAGTCAGATATGACTGAGTGACCAAGCGCACACAGTGGGGTGAGGCCACACCGCGGCTGGCTCCCTGAACCGGAAGACTGCACGGAGCTTTGACTCACAAGCCTTTTTGACTGTAACACACGTACATCGTGATGCTGGGCATGCGCACACACCCGCCACGGGTTTGATGAAGCAATACTCCTGTTGTGCGCGGTCAGCTCTGTTTTCACTCTGTCCTCTCTTTATTCCTTCTTTTCAATCCTGGTCACACCCACTAATTCATCTCACGCCCTTGGAATCGTGGGTCTCACCCCCTACTTTGAAAGTAGCATCACGCAAGAAATACTCCAGGCTCTGAAGGAAGGGGAGGTCACGTGGGCGGAGGGCCAAGGCTGCCTTCTGCTCCCAGGACTGCTACCCTCTTACCTGACTCTCCCTAAACCCCACTCCACACTGCTGCCAGCTGTGCTCCCAGGCTCCACCCCATCCCTTATTTACAGAGGACGCCAGAGGGAGCCTGGGTTCTCACCCATCCTTCAAAGTCCTGCCCCTCTAGCACCTGCAGACCTGTCACCATCATCTCCCCAGCCTTTCCCAGCACACCTTGGCCATTCACACCTCTGTGTCTCTGTTCCCTCTGTGGTCTCTCCTTCATCTAGCAAATGAGGCTTACTCTGAAGGCCATCCCCTCCAGGAAGCCTCCCCTGACTGTCCCTTGTCTCCTCGCCCACCCCCACCCCCATTCCCCTTCATAGTTCACTGCTTAGTCTAGTGGTTCTCAAAGTCTGGGCCATCAGGGAATTTGTTAGAAATACAGATTCTCAGCCCTCCACCTCTAACCTCCTGAATCCGTAACAGAGTGGGGCCCTCCAGGTGATTGCCGTGGGCAACCAAGCTTGAGAACCACTGGCTCAGACTGTGTGGTAAGCTCAAGGTGAAATTCTGGCCTAAAGGCTGCAAAAAGAATCACTGAGGCGACAGAAAATGAACCTGGGGGAGAAGCTGTTCTTGGCTTCTCAGCCTGATCCACGATCCCGCGGGATCACAAAGAGATGGTAACCTTGTAGGAGACAGACAGGCATTTCCTGCTTCCCGGCATCTCCTGCTTCTCTCGCCAGTTCTCATCACAGACTCACGCATCGCTATCGGTATGAGATGGCAGAGAGGGCCACCTCTCCTTAGCAGTAAAAACAAGAGCCAGTGTTAACAGAGTGCTTGGTCTGCCTGTTGTTATGCTTTCTGCGTGGACTGTCTCCCTTAATGTTTTCAACAGCCTTACAAGCTGTAACCCCAATGGACAGTGAGAACAACAAAACCTGTAGAGATGAGGGGACTTGCCTGTGTTTAAGTACATAACTTAGACATACACCCAGGCAGTCCCTCTCCAGAGCCTGCATCGTAACCCTGTGTTGCCACTGAGAAGAGGCTGACTGAGTTAGTTTGTCCCACAGACAGCGACTGCAAGGACACTGTTTACCTACTTAACTCTCACTGGTAATTAACACCATGCATATTCCAGAGGCTGCAAACTGCGGGCCGGCAAAGGAAGGAGGGAAGAAACAAAAGTACTGTGCGTGGCTCAATGATCAGAATACGCTACGAGGCAAGGATTATGATTAATCCAAGTCTGTGTATCTGCGGTTTTGTTTTTTGAATTAGCGGCTTGTGTGGTCCAAAGCAGCCCACACAATGTCCTATTTGATCCAGAACGACCTTAGAATACAGTAATTTTACATTCATAAACCAGAAGTCGTGACCCCACTGAGCCTCAGTTCCGGACAGGGCCATGTGCCCTGAGCTGCCTGCAGCCACATCACTCCCAGGGCCCCAGACGTCACCCTCCACGGTTTCCCTACATGTTAGTTGGATGTCAGTGGGCCATTTGTGAGTGTGGATACGTGCAAGTGTTTAATCGCATTTTTTAAAACAAAGTAAACTTGTATCTATTAAAGTGGAGCTAAAATTCCAGGCAATAAACGGACAGTCCTCAGAAGTCCTTTGTAATGTAGAATTTTCATCCATATAGACAGATTGTCACCCCGGTGGGTCTGTATTAATGCAACTAAGATGCCATCTGCTGGGGTTCACATACCCCCTCATAGCAGCGAAGGTCCCGGAATCCTTTAGTGAGTGTAGAGTAAACGGACATTCATCTATTTGAGGAACCAAGAAGGCATTCTGTTGACCAGGTTTTTGCTAGAGACTGGGGCTACAGCAGGAGCCTAGAAAACAAGGTTCCTCCTCTGCACCCGCCCCCGCCCCGCCCCCCCCCCCCCCCCCGCGGGGGCTTACATCCAAGGGAAGACGTAAAGACAGCGATAAAAGCTGTGAAAAGCGAGGACTGGCGAAAGAGCCCCTGAGCGAGGCCGATGGGCAGCAACGCATTTTCAAGAACATTGAGTTAATGGAATGCGGCCTTCTGGTCCAGCCAGGTGTAGCTGCAGCCCACTTCTTTGCTTCTGAGTTTTCCCAAACCCCCTTCTGCTCTGACAGGCTCCCACCCGGAGAGTGGGAGATGAGTGTGTCTCCGTTTGCTTCCCCTGCAGTCCTGCTAACGGCCAGGTGATGGCGCCTCCGAGTTCCTTCTGGAAGGTGCCTGAGGGCAGAGATGCAACCAGGGATAGGATGGATTGAAGCCAGGTAAAGCCATCACCCGCCTCAGTAATCTCACCTTGAAAAACGGAAAGGCCAAGAGACTGGACTTAATCAACTAATTTGTAACCTATTAGTTCAAACAGATTGTGTTTTTAAGGCTGGATAGGATTTTATTTGCTAATGTTCAAGGAAGAAAAGAAATGCCAAGATAAAAACGAGAAAGTGCAAGTGATGCTTGAGAGAAGGCCAGAAACGAGGTGGCATAAGAAGGAGCCCCCAGAGCTGGATTCAGAAAGAACTTTGGGGGCCAGGGACCAAAGGTCTTGCCTGTGAGGGCAGATTCTACTTATAAACAGAACTTCCAAGGACTCCACAGAGGCACCAGAACTCCTCTCCCTTTTTGTTGAGCATCTCTCTAGCTCCAGCCCACTTACGCGTCCTGGAATTGAGACGGAGCGCCATCACCATGCTGCAGCCTCCGCTCACTCTCCAGAGGGCAGGGGATGGTTCCCCACCCTGCCTTCCTGATATGCGGGGCCAAGGGGCGCCCACTTGTTTGTCCCCTCTTCCAGCCCCTCACCACCTGCAGGGGGCAGAAGGCAGCCCCCAACTCTGACCCTCAAGTCTCTCTCCTGCCCCGACTCAGCCACATGACCACCCTCTGCCTCGGACTTCAGCGTTAATTCCAACTTCCTCCATTGCTGTCTCATCCTCTTGGCCCTCAGGTAAGTATCCCCTCTGCTTCCCTCCGCTCTCCTCCAGACCTTCCCTGGCCCTCTGGCTGTTACCACAAACCCCATTTTTCACCTCTCGGGACCTGCCCTCACCTTCACCTTCTTTTCCCCCCCGCAAACTCACGCCCCTCGCGCGGACACGCCCCTCGCGCGAACACGCCCCTCGCATGGTCCTCCATTGGAAGTAGGGAGTTTTAACCACTAGACCACCAGGGAATTGGCACCACAGGGCAGGCCCTGGCTCCTTCCATGAATCAGCAGTGACCAGGCTGTAACAGCTGTGGGGTGTAGCAGCCAACTGTGGCTCCAGCCCTTTCCTGCCAGCTGAGCGTTCATGAGTGAGGGAAATGGGGGCTGGGGTCCATGCCTGGCTAGTTCCAGGATGGACCCTTTCCACACCGGGGCCACAGCTGGTTTCCAAGGAGCTTCACAGGAGGCTTTTCTGGAATCCCAGCCTGAAGGGAGTCAGCAGATTAGATGCAGTTGTAAGAAAGAATGTAGAGTTGAACCATAAAGAAGCAGGGCAGCAAAGAATTGATGCTTTTGAACTGTGGTGCTGGGGAAGACACCCAGCTTGGACAGCAAGGAAATCAAACCAGTCAATCCTAAAGGAAATTAACCCTGAATACTCATAGGAAGGACTGATGCTGAATCTGAAGCTCCGTTACTTTGGCCATCTGATGCGAAGAGCTGACTCATTGGAAAAGACTGATGCTGGAAAAGACTGAGGGCAGGAGGAGAAGGGCACAGCAGAGGATGAGATGATTGGATGGCCTCACTGATTCAATGGACATGAACTTGGGCAAACTCCCGGAGATGGTGAAGGATAGGGAGGCCTGGAGTGCTGCAGTCCATGGGGTCACAAAGAGTCTGACACAACTTGGCAACTGAACTCTGCCCAGTCTCCTTCTGGGGCAACATTTTGCATAACTAATGTACAAGACCACAATCGAGAGACAGACACTGGGTACAACCCACCAATCTTATTCCCGTCTCCCCATTTTAGTTAAACTCATTCATGTGTGTCTGTGTTTTAAGGTCTTTACCATGTTATCACCAGTAGAGATTCATCCAGCTCCAAAGCCAAGATTTTGGGCAGTTCCAGTACTACAAGGGTCCTCGTGTGGTGCCCCCTCCAATCCTAATCCCTGCCAATCACCACTCTGTCTCCATCTCTAAAATTCTGTCATTTCAGAAATGTTATATAAATGAAATCATAGAGGACATAGCTCTGTAGGACTGGCTTTTTTTTCCACTCACCACCATTCCCTGGAGACACATCTAAGTTGCCGTGTATAACAATAGTTCAGCTTTTCCTTCTTTATTGCTGAGGAGTATTCCACAGAGTTATGTCCCCCTAAAGTCGATGGGTTGTTGTTTAGTCACTAAGTTGTGTCCAACTCTTTTGTGACCCAATGGACTGTAGCCCGCCAGGTTCCTCTGTCCATGGGAGTTTCCAGGCAAGAATACTGGAGTGGAGTGCCATTTCCTTCTCCAGGGGGATCTTCCTGACTCATGGATCAAACCTGCACCTCCTGCATTGGCAGGTGGATTCTTGACCACTGAGCCACCTGGAATGTCCCAAAAATCAGATACTAAAGCCCTAACTGCCCATGTGACCATACTGGAAACAGGCCTTTAAGGAAGTGATTAAGTTTAAATGAGACCAGGGGGGTGGAGCCCTGATCTGATGGAATCTGTGGGCATCGTCTTTACAAAGGACAACAGACACCAAAAAAAACAAAAAACAAAAAACCTCTCTCCCTCTTCCACATGAGGACTCTGAGCCAGAAGTCAACCAACCCCTGCTGGAACCTTGATCCTGGTCTTTCCAGTCTCCAGAACTATGAGAAAATGTTTCTGTTGTTTAAGTCATCCAGTCTGTGGTGCTTTGCTATGGCAGCTTAAGTAGCCTCAGCCACCACCTAATATGTAAGAACCACAGTTTGTTTAGCCATTCACCTGCCAAAGGAAATCCAAGCTGTTTTTAGTGTGAGCCATTGAGGAAATGCCAACACGTTTCAAGGGATTGACAACTTAGAGTATATTCTATGACAGCAATGCATCTAAGTCATATTTTTAAAATAATTGGTAAAATCCTAAGCATCTGAAAATTAAGACTGCACATTTGCATAACCTGTGGGTCAGGAGACCAGCCAGGATGGCAGAATAGAAAGACCCTGTGCTCATCTCCTCTCCTGGGCACACCCGAATCACCACTATCTGCTGGACAACCACTGAAGAAAAAGCCCAGAACCTGCCAGGAAAGACCTTCTACAACTGAAGACATAGAGAAGGAGCCACAGTGAGATGGGCAGGAGGGGCGGAGTCATGATACAGTTAAGTCCCAGAAGCCTGGGTGGCTGAGCCGCATGTCAGGCTCCCCAGCCCACAGGGTCTCACACTTGGAAGATGAGCCCACAGAGCATTCGGCTGTGAGCTTCCTGTGAATCTTCTTTCGGGAGACCCAGAGAGCTAGAGGGAATAGACATCACTGTTAAAGCAGACACACACGGACTTCTGTGGTGGTCCAGTGGCTAAGACTCTGCGCTCCCAATGCGGGGGGCCCAGGTTCGATCCCTAGTCGGGGAATCAGATCCCGCATGCTGCAGCTAAGAATTTGCATGCTACCAACTAAAGATCCTGCATGCCTTAATGAAGATCAAAGATCCCACATGCTGCAACTAGGACCCAGCACAGCCAAATAAATAAATAGATTTCTTTTTCTAAAAGGGGGCACACACAAAATCTCACTCAGTCTGGGACCTAGGGCAGAAGCAGTGATTTGAAAGGAGCCTGAGTCAGACATGCCCACTGACCTTGGAGAGTCTCCCGGAGCGGCAGGAGACAACGGCAGCTCCCCAAGAGCACGGGCAGTGGCAGCAGTCATCTCTCAGTTCACCACCTGGAGGCTGTGGTGCTGCTCAGGGCCATTGGAATCCTCCCTCTAGGCCATTAGCCTCCCTCTAGCAGACCCAGCCACACCCGGGCCCAACAGGCTGTAGTCACCAGTGCTGGGACATCTCAAGTCCAACAGCCAAGTGTGGACACAGCACCCCCCCTCAGCAGACAGGTTGCCTTAAGATCCCCTGAGCCCACAGTCACCCCTGGACATGGCTTTGCCCACCAGGGAGCCCAGGACCCAGCCCCACAGACCAACGTGTCAATTAAACAGAATAGAGAGCCCAGAAATAAACCCATAATCTCATGGTCAACTAAGCTATGACAAAGGAGGTAAAAATATACGATGGGGAAACGACAATCTCTTCAGTAAGTGGTGCTGAGAAAACTAGACAACTACATGTAAAATAAAGCAATTAGAACATTTCCTAACACCATATGCAAGAATAAACTCACAATGGATGAAAGGCCTAAATGAGAGGCATGACGCCATAGAAGTCCTGGAATGGGAGACAGTATTTGCAGATAATATGACTGAAGGTGGGTTAGTATCAAAACTATACAAAGACCTCATAAAACTCAATATCAAAAAACAAAGAACTCAATCCAAAAAGCTAATTGGAAAGAAGACCTGATTGACATTTTTCCAAAGAAAATATACTGATGACCAACAGGCACAAGAAAAGATGCTCAACACTGCTAATTATTAGCAACTCAACCAGGAGATTCTAACTCACACCTATCATCATGAGACTCTGCCTCAGAAAGACTATTAGAAAGTCTACAGAACAAATGTTGGTGAATTTGTAGGTAAAAGGGAACGCTTGTGCACCCTTGGTGGGAATGCAAGTTTGTGTAACCATTATGGAAAACAATATGGAGGTTCCCCAAAAAACTAAAAATAAAACTACCCTAGAATCAAGCAGTTCCACTCCTGGGTATACATCCATAGAAAAATGAAAACTATATAAGATACACGGGCCCCAGGTTCATAGCAGCACAATTCACAGTAACCAAGATATAGAGGCAACCCAAGTGTCCACTAGGAGATGAATGGATGATGAAGACGTGGTATACACACATATACACACACGTATATACACACACAATGGAATATTAACCATAAAAAGTGAAATTCTGCCCTTTGCTGGCTGCAATGTGGATGGATTTAGAAAATATTATGCTTGGTGAAATAGAGAAAGGCAAATAATGAATGATACCACTTATATGTGGAATATAAAACAAAACATGGACATATATAACACAACAAAGTCACAGATACAGAAAATAAACTAGAATTTATCAGTGGTGAGAGGGAAGGGAGGCAGGTAAGATAGGGCATGGTATTAACAGATACAAACTACTGTGTGTGAAATAGATAAGTAACAGGGATATATTATACAACAAGGGAGTTATAGCCATTATTTTGTAATAACCTTTAATGGAGTGTAATTTATAAAAACACTGAATCACTATGCTATTTACCTGAAACTAATAAAATATTTAAATGAACTATACTTGAATTTCGAAAAAGAGGAAAAAATCAATTTAAATTTCAGTCAACATCATAAAATTTTAGTGGAACACACCCACAAAAAGTAAATGAAATAAATAAGTTACAAGGATATATGGTACAGCATATGAAATACAGCCAATCTTTTATAATAATCTGAGAGCATATGTATAAAATTTTTGAATCACTAAGTTACATACTTGAAACTAATATTGTAAATCAACTATACCTCAATAAAAAGCAGAATAAAATAAATGAAGAAGCTGAACTTATTTAAAGAAAAGACTGTGGCAAAAAAAAAAAGGTCTAATCAACAAATTTAGTAACTTTGAATCAAAATAAAAATCAGTAGCATTTCTATACACTAACAACAATCTATAAAAGCAATAAAATAATTTCATTTACAATAGCAAACAATGAAACATTTAGGAATAACTTTAACCAAGGAGATGAAAGACCTCTACACTAAAAACTGTAAGACGTGGATGAAAGGAAATGAAGATGACACAGATGAATGGGAAGATAGCCCATGTTCATAGATCAGAAGAATAAATATTGCTACAGTATCCATACTACCCAAAGCTATCTATAGAGTTAATGCAATCCTTATGAAGATTCCAATGGTATTTTTCATAACAGGAAAAACCAATCCCCAAATTCCCATAATTTTTAAAGGAACTTAACCAGAAAAGCAATCCTGAAAAAGAATAACAAAACCTGAGGCATCACAGTGACTTTTGATTTCAATCTCTATTGTACAGCTATAGTTGTCAAAATAGTATGGTACCACCATAAAAACAAGCACATAACCAAAGAATAGAATCAACAGCCTAGAAACACACACATACATATATCACCAACAAATATTTGACAAGAGAGCCTAGAATTTTCAATGGAGAAAAGGAAGCCTCCTCAATAAGTGGTGCTGGGAAAAATTGGATATTCACATTCAAAAGCATGAAACAAGACCCTGTCTTATACCAGTCACAAAAATTAACTTGAAATGGACTAAAGACTTAACTGTAAGAACTGAAGCCATAAAACTCCTAATAGAAAACACAGAAAAATCTTGTTAGCAACAGGGGCACTGCCAAACTCTCCCCTCCAGGAACTACAGCAAGAATATCAGCGTCAAGAGGCCACAGTGTGAACTTTGTCTGTGAGCATCTGTGTTTTACATCAGCTTATTCTATGTGTTTGTTAGCAAGGTGTGCCCTAGGATGGGCTTCCCAAGTGGCAAGAATTCACCTGCCAATGCAGGAGACGAAAGAGACACAGATTTGACTCCTGGGTTAGGAAGATCTCCTGGAGAGGAGATGGCAACCTGCTCCAGTATCCTTGCCTGAAGAATTCCACGGACAGAGGAGTCTGGCGAGCTACAGTCCACGGGGCCACAAAGAGTCGGACACGACTGAGCGACTGTGCCCTAAGGTAACTGCTTCTACAGTTTACTTCATTTAAGCTCATGGAAGGCGGCAGTGGAACAGTCCTCTGCAGGGGAAACCTGTACCACTCAGGGAACCAGTAGCAATAAAAGAGGAATACATTACTGATCCATGAAACGTCAATGAATCTCAAATGCACCATGCTAAGCAAAGGAAAAGAAGCCAGACTCAAAAGGCTACGGACGCTGTGTATACATACATAGGTGCTCTGGAAAAGGCCAAAGTGTAAAGATAGGAAAACGGATCTGTGGTTGCTGGGGGTGAGGGTGGGAGAACTGGGGAGCCTGGAGCTGTTCTGTACTTTGAATGTGGTGATGGTTACATGACTAGATGTATTTATCCAAACTCTTACAATCGTTTACCAAAAAGGATGGGTTTTATCAGAAAATTTAGAAATCAACTTCTGTTGATGAAATGCCACCATGGTAAGTCAGACAGAAGAAGACAGATATCGTAAGATATTGCTTATATGTGAAATCTTTTGAAAATGGTACAAATGAACCTATTTACAAAACAGAATTAGAGTTACCGATATAGAAAACAAACTTACAGTCACCAGGGTGGTCGGGGGAAGAGGAGGAGAGATAAACTGGAAGGTCGGGATTGACAAATACACCCTACTATATACAAAATAGATCACTAATAAGGACCTACTGAACAGCATAGGGAACTCTGCTCAATATTCTGTAATGACCTATATGGGAAAAAAAACCTTAAAAGGAGTGAATATATGTACCTGTATAATGGCTTCACTTTGCTAGACAGCAGAAGCTATCAACACTGTATGTCAACTGAAGGTCAATAATTTTTTAAAATCAGTGAAAAGACAAACCACAGACTAGAAGGTATTTGCCCACATATAATCAACATAGGACAAATATCTAGAATATGAGTTATTTTTTTTTAACCAAGCAACAACTGAATAGTAAAATGGGTAAAATTTTTGACAAATACTCCCCAAAGAGGGAAATACAAAGATCTGTTCAATGTGAAATGGTGCAAGCCTCATTAGTCTGCAGGAAAATGCAAATTGAAATCCTGATGAGATATGGCTACATACCCACCGGAATGACAAAAATCAAAACATCTAATAGTGTCAACTGTTGGCAAGGATAATAATGACTGTGGGCATGTGAATAAGTTCAGCCACTCTGGATATCACTTTGGCTTTGTCTAGAAGGAAGATCTCTATCCCATATCAACCATCAACTCCACTTCTAAGTTCATAGCTTGGGACTGACATGCGGGTCACCTGAGCACAAATGTTTAGAGCAGCGTTTTCAGTAATAACCCTACTGGAACAACCATGCACCCATCAGCGTTAGCTTTGGGAGATGACATACAGCCAGCCCACAGGCCCATGAAAAGATGTTCAGCATCGCTACTTATTAGAGAAATGCAAATCAAAACTACAATGAGATAACATCTCACACCAGTCAGAATGGTCATCATTTAAAAATCTACAAATAACAAATGCTGGTGAGGGGTGGAGGAAAGGGAACCCTAAGATACTGTGAGTAGGAATGGAAGCTCGTGCAGCCATTATGGAAAACAGCACGGAAGCTCCTCCGAAAACTCAAAACAGCACTACCATATGATCCAGCAATCCCACTCCTGGGTGTATATCTGAACACAACTCTAATTCAAAAGGCTACACACACCCCTGTGTTCACGGCAGCACTATTCACAACAGCCAAGACACAGAAACAGCCTCAACGCCCATCGACAGGTGACTGGGTAAAGCAGATGGGGGCACAGATACATAAAGGATATTACTCAGTCATGAAAAAGAGTGAGATGACATCGTCTGCAGCCACATGGATGGGCCTAGAGATTATCACACGTGGAGCAAGTCAGAGAAATGTCACTCATATGTGGAATCTAAATCACGACACCAATGAGCTCATCTATGAAACAGACTCACAGACACAGAGAGCAGACATGGTTGCCAAGGAAGCGGGCGGGGCCGGGGGCGGGGGGGGGGGGGGTTGGAGTGGGAACTGGGGGTTGGAAGATGCAAACTGCTAAACTGTTGCATATGGAAGGGAGAAGCAACAAGCTGATACTCACTATCCTGTGATAAACCATAATGGAAACAAATTCTAAAAAGAATGTATGTATGCTGCTGCCGCTAAGTCGCTTCAGTCGTGTCCAACTCTGTGCGACCCCATAGACAGCAGCCCACCAGGCTCCTCAGTCCCTGGGATTCTCCAGGCAAGAACACTGGAGTGGGTTGCCATTTCCTTCTCCAATGCATGAAAGTGGAAAGTGAAAGTGAAGTTGCTCAGTCGTGTCCAACTTTCCCCAACCCCATGGACTGCACCCTACCAGGCTCCTCTGTCCATGGGATTTTCCATGCAAGAGTACTGGAGTGGGGTGCCATTGCTTTCTCTGAAAAGAATGTATACATATGTATAATTAAATCACTTTGCTGTATAGCAGAAATTAACACAGCATTGAAAATCAACTATACTTCAACAAAACAAAAACAGTAGAGCTTCGGATGATTTCCAACAAGTGATTATACAACTAAAATGAACAAACAGTACATTTGCAACACTGTCTAACCTTAGAAAAATAACGTGTAGCCATAAAAACTGAAATCTAGCCATAAAAAGTTCAGATAGTATGATTCCATGTATAAAAAATTCAAAAGTAGGCAACATGAAAACCATACTTTTTTTAGGGATGAGCACATAGGTGCTAAACTACAAAGGAAGCAAGAGCTATGAAAAGCATGGAAGCTCTGTGGAGGGCAGGGTATGAGGGGCTCGGGGTCGGTAGGAAGGTCTGTTCGGGACTGCTAGGGGCCTGACCACTGTCTAGCTCGTGACTTTGGTGGTGGTCACGTGAGTGTCAGCTTGATAGCTGTTGATTATGTGCTCTGCGTTTTCTGCACATGATTGCTCAGACCCTTCCAGAGGCTCCCATCTCGGCCAGGATGAAAAGCCATTAAGACTCTGGTGACCCACTCTTCCCATCACCCCTCTCCTTGCTCACATGGATCCAGCCGCGCCGCCTTCCAGCCGTGATGCTGCCTCAGGACCTCTGCACATGCTGCTCCTTCTGCCTGGGCCTCTCGCCCTCAGATATCTTCCCGGCTCTCTCTGCTCATCTCCTTCAGATTTTTACTAACAATGTCTGCTTACTGGTGACTTCCTTAGCCTACTTGCCACACTCAACACACACTGACTCCTTTTCTCTCCCTCTTGACACTTATTACAGCTTAATAAACAACATACCTTGCCTTGTCTGACAAGGTATTATTTATTGTCTGACTTCCCTCTGTAAATGTCACATCTACCAAAGAGATGGTACTCTCTTGCCCCACTCCCCACCAAGGCTTAGTCCTCAACTCCTACAATAACGCTGTACACAGAGCAGGTATTCAGAAAAAGCTGTTATATTAATTGTCTCAAGGCAGACTGGGAAACTTCAACATTCTGAAGAGATACATGAAACCCCTTTACTCATTCTCTTTCTAAACAAGGGGTAGGGTAGGGAGAGAGGTGGGAGAGGGGTTCAGGATGGGGTCGACACAGGCATACTCATGGCTGATTCTTGCCAATGCTTGGCAAAAACCATCACAATATTATGAAGTAATTATCCTCCAATTAAAATGAATTTAAAAATAACTTTTTTATATTAAGATGAAACTTACAAAACATAAATTAACCACTTTACAGTGTGCAATCCAGTGGCATTGAGAACATTCGCAATATTATGCAGCCACCACCTCTATATAATTACAGTTCATTTTCATCAGCCCCAAAAGGAAGCCTTGTCCCCACTCATCTGCCCCTCCAGTTGCCCCGCTTCCCCTAGACCTCGGCACCGCTCATCTGCCATGATCTGCCTATTCTGGGCGTTTCGTTTAAGTGGAATCATACAGCGTGTGGTCTTTGGGGTCTGGCTTCTTCGACTTGGCCTGTTTCCCAGGTCCATGCACGCTGTAGCACATGTCAGTACTTCACCCCTTTTTTTGCCTGAATACTACGGCATTGCCTGGACGTCATCACATTTTATCCATTCTGCAGCTGACGGACATTTGGAGGGCTTCTACCTTTTAGCTACTATGAATGATACCGCTGTGAGCATCTGGGTACAAGCATCTCTTTAAATACCCGTTTTCAGTTCTCCTGGGAAACCCTTCTTAATACTGATGTCATGAACCCACACCAGCTGTTTCATAAACATTTCTTATGTACATGATATTAACATAAAGTGAGCACGATATTGTTCCAGAACGTGGGAGAGAGTCAGGTTTGGCTCAAAATTATAGCTCCCTTTTAACATGTTTTGTGAGTCTGGGCTTCCTCATGTGTGCAGTGGAAATATGGAAACTGAAAGGATGAGGTCCCTGTATAAAAACTGTTAGTACTGCTTACTGGAGTCTTCATTCTGGGTTATAATTTGAAGGATCATAACCTAATAAAATATATATCTCCTGATAATAAAATAGATATCCCCTGACCTCGTGGGTAACTAGTGACGTACCCTGGGCAAAAGTCCCTAACCTGAACTCAGCAAGGAAACTACAACTATAATGCCTCATCTCGTGGCAATTGGGAGCTGAGAAATCTCTAAGAAATGCAGCAGGCCTGTGTATGTAAGGGTTAGTGTGGCTTAGGCCCCACCAGCAGAGATGATGGCCATTCAGCCCAGGAGTTCCAGCGGAACCGCCCAGGCTGTCTGTTATTTCACAGTCTGGACACCAGAGGGCGCCATGAGAACACATTTTAGCAGGGCCAAACAGCGGGCGCTCGAGTCAAGCTTGTTTGGACAGGACGGGTGGTTAGGTGTGGGGGGGGGGGTGTTGTGGCGGGGGGTTGTGTGTGTCTGATTAATGGGAAAACAGCTGCTTCTGTTTCAAGGTGCACCCCTCGGGAAATGCATCTGGGACTAGCTGACAAAAAATAGGCTCTCTTGATAACAAATTCCCTCCTGATTCAAGCACTACTAGTGGTCCTTCCCGCCCTCCGCTTCATCTCCTTTCCTCTTCTTCCCTCCCTCCCTTCCTTTCTCCTGTCCTTCCTGATGTAGAGTTGCTGCCCTAATTTATCAGCTTTCTCTCAATTCGAAGGGCTGGTACACACCTCTATATTAGAGTGGGGTCCATCTGAAACGTGCCTCCAAACACCTGCGAGTTAATTTCGTGTTAAAACCCACATCAGGACTTCCCTGGTGGTCCAATGGTTAAGCATCCACCTGCTGATGCATGGGACACGGGTGTGATTTCTGGTTCGGGAAGATCCCACGTGCCGGGGCGCCACAGCTACTGAGCCAGTGTTCCGGAGTCCCGGCTCCACAAGAAGAGAGGCCACCACAATGAGAAGCCCGCACACTGTAACGGAGAGTAGCCCCTGCTCGCAGCAGCTAGAGAGGGCTGGTGCACAACAATGAAGACCCAGCACAGCTCCAAAATAATTTAATTAATTAAAAAAAATCTACATCAAAACCAAGTTACTACATCGACTTGCACTCAGACGGTGGAGATGCTTCAAGAAGGAGACAGGGGGAGTTTTGGGGGCCCCTCAGTACAAGTCATCCGGGTGCTCATTTGCAGGATGGGAGTGACTTTGTCTAGAAACACATGTGCAGCAGCCCGCTCTGGTCCCCTCAAGTTGGCAGCAGTGGGCACCAAGCTTCCCTTTCTGGCATGGCGACAGAGGGTCGGCCCCTGGCCTCAGAATCTACACCTGACCCTGCTCCTAACATCTTGAGATTCTAGATGGTGCCAGGCAGGCCTGTCCAGCGGACACTGTGTGATCTCATGGGACACTGAGAATTCGTGACCACATGCTTTTTCAACTCTTGCTGCTTCTCTGATCCTTCCGATGACAGCTGTTCCCAAATTCTGCCCGCCATCACCCCTGCGTCACACAGCAGGTCAAAGCCACAAAGCCTTTATCCTTTCTCCCCCATCTCTGTGTCCTGCTCCCTGAACTCTGGGAAGGAGGGTGGTGGGGGAAGTGCGGGCAGAAATTATTTTGCACAGGTTGTGTGAAGGATGAATCTTGGACTTCCCTGGTAGTCCAGTGGCTAAGACGCTGCATTGCCAATGCAGGGGGGCCTGGGTTCTATCCCTGGTCAAGGAACTAGACCCCACATGCTGCAACTAAGAGTTCCAATGCTGCAAATAAGGCTCAGCCAAATTTAAAAAAAAATTTAAAGAAAGAATCTTAAGAAACCCTTTGAGGCCAAGGGTTTCAAGCTAGGTTTCAAAACCAGAGTGGTATCTCAACCAATAAAGCCAGAGAAGAATCTGGGTCCCTTTCAGAGATGTCCTCACCCAAGGCTCCTGGAGCCAAAAGTTGCATTAGAACTTAACACTGGATGGGGCTAATGGTTTTATTCTATGGGGATTACTTTATTCTGTAGGGATTAACTCTCTGATTCTAGATTATGACTAGTAGGTTATGGGGTCCATATTTCTGTATATTCTGGATACGACAATGGGGGCTCAGAGAGGGAAGGGAATGGCTTTGTCGCATCATTGACAGCTGGTGCATTTGGGTGGGGACCCCTATTTCGGAGGATGGAGTCAGAAGCGCTGCAGCTCCCAGCCTCCCCCAGGGCCTCCTGGCACCTGGTCCAGGTGAGCGGGGTGACCTGTGCTGACAGTGGGTGGAGTATGGAGACAAGGCTGGACTCTCAGGGGGCTGTTCCCAGAAGCACAATATTGATTCTGATGCTTCTGCAGGAGAAAGCTTGGCAATGAATCGCAGGAAGAAAGGCACTTAACGGGATGCATGCTTTTGTGCACTCATATCCTGTCTGGTGAATCTCTAAGAAGGAAATAAAGTAATAACATTCCTTATGTGAATTTTCTTTCATTTTCCACTCACAGAACATCTTGTGACACTGTATTTATGTGGCCCACATTACAAGAAATGCTGACTGAGTGTTGTTTAGCAGAGGATAGGTGCTTAGGTATACAACCAAACCGAACAAGTACCCGCTTCACAACTCAAGACACCTTGATATTACACATCCATTTCTACCTTCAGAAAAACCACATATTTCTCAGAAACCCAACATCTAATTTGAACTGTGGTGCTGGAGCAGACTCTTGAGAGTCCCTTGGACAGCAAGGTGATCAAATCAGTCCATCCTAAAAGAAATCAACCCTGAATATTCATTGGAAGGACTGATGCTGAGGCTGAAGCTCCAATACTTTGGCCACCTGATGCAAAGAGCTGACTCATTGGAAAAAACCCTGATGCTTGGAAAGACAGGAGGCAGGAGGAGAAGGGGGTAACAGAGGATGAGATGATTGGATGGCATCACTGACTCAATGGGCATGAGTCTGAGCAAGCTCTGGGAGATGGTGAAGGACAGGAAAGCCTAGCATGCTGCAGTCCATGGGGTCGCAAAGAGTCAGACACGACTGAGCAACAAAGTAAATACACAACCAAATATGTATAAATACCGTCGTTTTTTATTCAGTGAATTACGTGTTATAAGTCAAGTGGGCCTTAGAAAGCATCACTACAAACAAAACTAGCGGAGGTGATGGAATTCCAGTTGAGCTGTTTCAAATCCTGAAAGATGATGCTGTGAAAGTGCTGCACTCAATATGCCAGCAAATTTGGAAAACTCAGCAGTGGCCACAGGACTGGAAAAGGTCAGTTTTCATTCCAATCCCAAAGAAAAGAAATGCAAAAGAATGCTCAAACTACCACACAATTGCACTCCTCTCACATGCTAGTAAAGTAATGCTTAAAATTCTCCAAGCCAGGCTTCAGCAATACGTGAACTGTGAACTTCCTGATGTTCAAGCTGGATTTAGAAAAGGCAGAGGAATCAGAGATCAAATTGCCAACATCCGCTGGATCATCGAAAAAGCAAGAGAGTTCCAGAAAAACATCTATTTCTGCTTTATTGACTATGCCAAAGCCTTTGACTGTGTGGATGACAATAAACTGTGGAGAATTCTTCAAGAGATGGCAATACCAGACCACCTGACCTGCCTCCTGAGAAATCTGTATGCAGGTCAGGAAGCAACAGTTAGAACTGGACATGGAACAACAGACTGGTTCCAAATAGGAAAAGGAGTACGTCAAGGCTGTATATTGTCACCCTGCTTATTTAACTTATATGCAGAGTACATCATGAGAAACGCTGGACTGGAAGAAACACAAGCTGGAATCAAGATTGCCGGGAGAAATATCAATAACCTCAAATATGCAGATGACACCACCCTTATGGTAGAAAGTGAAGAGGAGCTAAAAAGCCTCTTGATGAAAGTGAAAGAGGAGAGCGAAAAAGTTGGCTTAAAGCTCAACATTCAGAAAACAAAGATCATGGCATCCGGTCCCATCACTTCATGGGAAATAGATGGGGAAAAAGTAGAAACAGTGTCAGACTTTATTTTTTGGGGCTCCAAAATCACTGCAGATGGTGATTGCAGCCACGAAATTAAAAGATGCTTCCTCCTTGGAAGAAAAGTTATGACCAACCTAGATAATATATTCAAAAGCAGAGACATTACTTTGCCGACTAAGGTCCATCTAGTCAAAGCTATGGTTTTTCCTGTGGTCATGTATGGATGTGAGAGTTGGACTGTGAAGAAGGCTGAGCACCGAAGAATTGATGCTTTTGAACTGCGGTGTTGGAGAAGACTCTTGAGAGTCCCTTGGACTGCAAGGAGATCCAACCAGTCCATTCTGAAGGAGACCAGCCCTGGGATTTCCTTGGAAGGAATGATGCTAAAGCTGAAACTCCAGTACTTTGGCCACCTCATGCAAAGAGTTGACTCATTGGAAAAGACTCTGATGTTGGGAGGAATTGGAGGCAGGAGGAGAAGGGGCTGACAGAGGATGAGATGGCTGGATGTCATCACTGACTCGATGGACGTGAGTCTGAGTGAACTCCGGGAGTTGGTGATGAACAGGGAGGCCTGGTGTGCTGCGATTCATGGGGTCACAAAGAGTTGGATATGTCTGAGCAACTGAACTGAACTGAATTGTCCCCCAAAAAACGAGAATTTCTGTCTTGGTTTTGGCTGATGGCGTCTAACAACAGCTGGCAAGGACTACATTTCAAAGTGAGTTGCTGCCACCTTTTATGGGGTGAATGTGCCCCCCTAAATGTTTATGTGGAAATCCTTCATAATGTGACTTCATTTCGAGAGTCTTTTTTCCCTTACTGAAGTATGACTGCAGGATTGATTTACAGTGTTATATTAGTTCCAGGTATATAACATAGTGATTCGACAATCAAATACATTATGAGATGATCAGCACCATCAGTCCAGTTACCGTCTGTCTCCACACAGGGTTATTACAATGTTATTGACTGTATTGTTTGTGCTGTGTATTACATCCCTGTTACATTCATTTTATATCCGGAAGTTTGTATCTAGTAATCCCCTTCACCTCCTGGCCTTAAATGACACGTTAGACTAGATGAATTTAATTGATATTTACAGAACATTCCATCTGAAAGCAGCAGAACACACATTCTTCTCAAGGGCACATGGGACATTCTCCAGGAGAGATCACATGCTGGGCCACCAAGCGAGCCCAAATGTGAGAAAAATGAAATCATATCATGCAGCTTTTCCAATCACATGCTATAAGATTTTTTAAAAATCACAAGAAAAAAAACTAAAAAACAAAAATGCATAGAGGCTAAATAATATGTTACTAAACACCTAATAGATCGCTGAATAAGTCAAAGGAAATAAAAAATACCTACAGACAAATGACAATGAAAATACAACAATCCAATATCTATGGGTCACAGCAAATCCAACACAATTGCACTCATCTCACATGCTAGTAAAGTAATGTGCAAAATTCTCCAAGCCAGGCTTCAACAGTACATGAACTGTGAACTTCCAGATGTTCAAGCTGGATTTAGAAAAGGCAGAGGAACAAGAGATCAAACTGCCAACATTCACTGGATCATCAAAAACGCAAGAGAGTTCCAGAAAAACATCTATTTCTGCTTTATTGACTATGCCAAAGCCTTTGACTGTGTGGATCACAATAAACTGTGGAGAATTCAAGAGATGGGAATACCAAACTACCTGACCTGCCTCTTGAGAAACTTGTATGCAGGTCAGGAAGCAACAGTTAGAATTGGACATGGAACAACAGACTGGTTCCAAACAGGAAAAGAAGTACGTCAAGGCTGTATATTGTCACCCTGCTTATTTAACTTATATGCAGAGTACATCATGAGAAACACTGGGCTGGATGAAGCACAAGCTGGAATCAAGATTGCTGGAAGAAATATCAATAACCTCAGACATGCAGATGACACCTTATGGCAGAAAGTGAAGAGGAGCTAAAAAGCCTCTTGATGAAAGTGAAAGAGGAGAGTGAAAAAGTTGGCTTAAAGCTCAACATTCAGAACACTAAGATCAGGGCATCCGGTCCCATCACTTCATGGCAAATAGATGGGGAAACAATGGAAACAGTGGCTGACTTTATTTTTGGGGCTCCAAAATCATTGCAGATGGTGATTGCAGCCATGAAATTAAAAGACTTTTACTCCTTGGAAGGAAAGTTATGACCAACCTAGACAGCATATTCAAAAGCAGAGACATTACTTTGTCAACAAAGGTCCATCTAGTCAAGGCTATGGTTTTTCCTGTGGTCATGTGAGAGTTGGACTATAAAGAAAGCTGAGAGCTGAAGAATTGATGCTTTTGAACTGTGGTGTTGGAGAAGACTCTTGAGAGTCCCTTGGATTGCAAGGAGATCCAACCAGTCCATCCTAAAGGAAATCAGTCCTGGGTGTTCATTGGAAGGACAGATGTTGAAGCTGAAACTCCAATATTGTGACCACCTGATGCGAAGAGCTGACTAATTTGAAAAGACCCTGATGTTGGGAAAGATTGAAGGCAGGAGAAAGGGACGACAGAGTATGAGATGGTTAGAAGGCATCACCTACTCAATGGACATGCTGCTGCTGCTGCTAAATCACTTCAGTCATGTCCAACTCTGTATGACCCCAAAGACAGCAGCCCACCAGGCTCCCCTGTCCCTGGGATTCTCCAGGCAAGAACACTGGAGTGGGTTGCCATTTCCTTCTCCAATGCGTGAAAGTGAAGTCACTCAGTCGTGTCCGACTCTTTGCAACCCCATGGACTGCAGCCTATCAGGCTCCTCCATCCATGGGATTTTCCAGGCAAGAGTACTCAATGGACATGAGTTTGGGTACACTCCGGGAGTTGGTGATGGACAGGGAGGCCTGGCATGCTGAAGTTCATGGGGTCACAAAGAGTCGGACACGACTGAGCAACTGAACTGAACTGACATCAATTCTCAGAGGGATGTTTATAGCTATACAATCTTACCTCAGGAAGCAAGAAAAATCTCAAACCAACCTTACGCCTAAAGTAACTGGAGAAAGAACAAACGAAGCCCAAAGTTAGCAGAAGGAAAGAAATCATAAAGATCAGAGCAGAAATAAAAGCAATAGAGATGAAGAAAATAATAGAAAAGACCAATGAAACTAAAAGCTGGTTCTTTGAAAAGATAAACAAAATTGATAAACCTTTAGCCAGGCTCATCAAGAAAAAAGGGAGAGGGCTCAAATCACTAAAATTAGAAATTAAAAAAAAGAAAAGTTACAACTGACAGAAATATGAAGGATCATAAGCAACTGCTACAAACAACTATATTCCTCCAAAACACACAATGGACAAATTCTCAGAAAGGTACCACCTTCCAAGACTGAGCCAGGAAGAAATAGAAGATATGAACAGACCGATCACAAGTATTAGAATTGAAACTGTAATTTAAAATTTTCAATAAACAAAAGTCCACGACCAGATGGTTTCACAGATGAATTCAAACATTTAGAGAAGAGCTAACACCTGTCCTTCTGAAACTCTTCCAAAATACTGCAGACGAAGGAACATTCCCAAGTTTATCCTATGAGGCCACCATCACTCTGATACCAAAACCAGACAAACATACCACAAAAAAGATACTTATAGGCCAATGCCACTGATGAACACAGATGCAAAAATCATCAACAAAATACAGGCGAACTGAATGCAACAACACATTAAAAGCATCACACACCATGATTAACTGGGATTTATCCCAGGGAAGCAAGGATTCTTCAACATACACAAATCAATCAATCAATGTGATACCCACATTATAAGGAACTGAAGAATAGGAACCATATGATCATTTCAGTGGGTGCAGAAACATCTTTTCAGAAAATTCAATACCCATTTATGAAAAAAACTCTCCAGAAAGTGGTCAGAGAGGAACCTACCTCAAGATAAAGGCCATACAGGACAAACCCACAGCTAACATCATTCTCAGTAGTAAAAAGCTGAAAGCATTTCCTCTGAGATCAGGAAGCAGAAAAGGATGCTCATCCTCAGCACTTCATTCAACATAGTTGTAGAAGTCCTAGCCACGGTGATCAGAGAAGAAAAAGACGTAAAAGGAATTCAGATTGGAAAAGAAGAAGTAAAACTGTCGCTGCGTGCAGATGACATGCTGCTATATGTAGAAAACCCTAAAGATCACACCAGAAGGCTACTAGAGCTTATCTACGAATCTGGTAAAGCAGCAGGATACAAGGGTCAATCTCCAAAATATAAAAACAGTTCATGTAGCTCAACATAAAAGAAAAAAATCCAAATCAATGAATTGGTGGAAGATCTAAACAGACATTTCTCCAAAGAAGACAAATATATATATGTGTGTATATATATGTGTGTGTGTGTGTGTGTGTATGGCCAAAAAGCACATGAAAAGACGCTCAACATTACTAATTAGTAGAAAAATGCAATCAAAGCTACAGTGAGGTACCACTTCACCCCAGCCATAATGGCCATCATTTAAAAGATCTACAAAAAAATACAGCAGAGGGTGCAGAGAAAAGGCAACCCTCCTACACTGCTGGTGGGAATCTAAACTGGTACAGACACGACAGAGAACAGTACGCTGCTGCTAAGTCGCTTCAGTCGTGTCCGACTCCGTGCAACCCCATAGACGGCAGCCCACCAGGCTCGCCCGTCCCTGGGATTCTCCAGGCAAGAATGCTGGAGTGGGTTGCCATTTCCTTCTCCAATGCATGAAAGTATGGAGGCTCCTTAAAAAACTAAAAATAGAACTACCATATGATCTGGCAATCCCACTCCTGGGCATATCTCCTGAGAATACCATAATTCAAGAAGACATATGTACCCCAGTGTTCACGGTAGCCCTATTCACAATAGCCAGACATGAAGCAACCTAAATGTCCATGGGCAGGGGGACAGATAAAGCTGTGGGACACACGCAGTGGAAAATCACTCAGCCATAAAAATGAAACAATGCCATTTGCGGCAACACGGACGCAACTAGAGATTACCATTTGAAGTAAGTCAAATGTCATACGATGTCGCTTATATGTGGCATCTAAGAAAAAAATGACATAAATAAACTTAATTACAAAACAAACTGATTCAGACTTCAAAGGGGAAACATGGAGGGGAGGGATGAGTTAAGAGTTTGGAATTAATCTACCTCCTGCCTCGCAGGCAGATAGATCTTTACTGTCTGAGCCACAGGGAAGCCTAACACATACGCACTAGGATATACAAAAAAAGATGATTCTCAACAGATAACTGGGGAGAAGCTACTGTCTAGCGCAGAGAACTCTACTCAGTGCTCTGTGGTGACCTGAATGGGAAGGAAATCCAAAACAAGAGGGGATAAGCGTATATGAGTAGCTGATTCACTTTGCCATGCAGCAGAAATTAACACAACATTGTAAAGCAACTATATGCCAATAAAAATTACTAAAAAAAAATAAAAAATAGATCATCAGCAAGGCTATCCTGTCTAGCACAGGGAACTCTACTCAATATTCTGTAATAGCCTTTATGGGGAAAGAACCTGGAAAAGAATGAATATGTGAAAAGAAAAGAATGGATGTATGTATAACTGAATCACTTAGTTGGATATTTGAAATGCAACATTGTAAATCAACTATAGTTCAATATAAAATAACCTTGGCAGTCCAGTGGCTAAGACTCTGCGCTCCCCATGTGGGAACCTGGGTTTGATGCCTGGTCAGGGAACTGGATCTCAGATGCCACAATTAAGACCAGGTACAGCCAAAATAAATAAATACAAATAAATATTTTTTTAAAAACCAAGGAATACTGATTTTTAAAAATAGGTTAAAATAAAGATAAAATAAATCTTTGGTTTCTTTCCTACATTTCCTAACTCTTTCCTGAAACTCCCACCGTGTTCTTTTGTTTGTCTCCTGAGTTTGGTGAGCATTTTTACAGCATTTTTATCAATCAAGTGAATTCACCTGAATTTCCATTTCACCCATGTGCAGCAATGGGGTCTCCTTGGGAAGATGGCTGGAGCTGATCAAGCAGCTGGAAATAAGATGCTCTTTTGAGAAAGTCATTGAGGAGGTGTTATCAGACTTCCTTTTGGCCCCTGCAGTGAGATAGAGGCTTACTCCTTCTTCCCTCAAGCCCAGCTGGGGAGCGGGGACAGCTCAAGGTCACATGTAAAGAACTGATGCGTCCTTGGAGGGCACCCAGTGTACTGGTGTCTGGCTTTTTTCACTATATGATTCAATTTTATTGGTTTTGTAGTTGCTTGATTGTAAGTACGATGGCACCCCACTCCAGTCCTCTTGCTTGGAAAATCCCATGGACGGAGGAGCCTGGTGGGCTGCAGTCCATGGGATCACTAACAGTCAGACACGACTGAGCGACTTCACTTTCACTTTCATGCATTGGAGAAGGAAATGGCAACCGACTCCAGTGTTCTTGCCTGGAGAATTCCAGAGACGGGGGAGCCTGGTAGGCTGCTGTCTATGGGGTCGCACAGAGTCAGACACGACTGAAGTGACTTAGCAGCAGCAGCAGCAAAGCAATGGGCTTCCCAGGTGGCTCAGTGGTAAAGAATCCGCCTGCCAATGCAGGAGACACAAGAGATGTAGATTCGATCCCTGGGTCAGGAAGACCCTTTGGAGGAGGAAATGGCAACCCACTCCAGTATTCTTGCCTGGAGAATCCCCATGGACACTGGAGCCTGGCAGGCTACAGTCCATGGGGTCTCACAGAGTTGAACATGACTGGGTGCTCGCGCGCGCGCACACACACACACACACACACACTAGAGCAATGTTATTCTAGCTTTTTGTTGAGATGGAACTTACCTATTATAAAATTCATCCTTTTAAAGTGTGTGGTTCAGGGAATTCAGTATATTCGCAACGGTGTGCAACCATCACCATTATTCTAATCCAAAACATTTTCATCGTCCCAAGTAGAAACCCCATGGCCCTTCCCTTCTTCCCTTACAGACTCTGGCCTACTTTTCATCTCCAGGGATTAGTCTATTCTAGGTATTTCATATAAATGTAATCATATGATATTTGCCCTTTTGATCTGGCTTATTTCATTTAGCACATTACTGAGACTCATCTGGGTTGTAGTGTGTGTTAATACTTCACTCCTTTCATGGCCAAATGCCTTTGCCTTGTATGCATATGTTTAGTTGGTTCATTCATCCACTGATGGACAGTCTGGGTTTTCCCACCTGTTGGTAACTGTTGCTAGCCCTACAACAACAGGGCTATTGTATGAATATTTGGGTACAAATGTTTGAGTCCCTATTTTTCATTCTTTGGGGTATATACCTAAGAGTGGACTGATGTGCCATATAGTAATTCTAAGTTTCACTTTTTGAGGAACTTCCCAGACCATCGATTTCTTTTAAATTATCCCCCACACTTTACATATTCTGAAATATTCCCATTTTACAGATAAGGCACAAGAGAGGTTCAGAAACCTGCCTGAGGTAAAACATCTCATGAAGAACCCGCCCAGGAGGGACTTCCCTGGTGGTCCAGTGGCTTAGACTCAGCACGCCCAGTGCAGAGTGCCTGGGTTCAACCCCTAGTTAAAGAATTAGATGCTCAAGTAACAGCTTGAGAATCCATCCACTTGCTCTTCCCTTACCTCTGACAGAACTCTCATTGCTGTAGCCCTTGGCAGTTTGGAAACAACCCAACCCTAACCCCTCTCCAAGTAGGCCTGGGTCCTAGTTCAAATGGAAAGGCAATAGCGGAGCTGAGGCCAGTAAGGCGCCAGTCATGCCTTACACACTCCCGCAGCCTGTTCTTTCATGGACAGTAACGCTAGAAGCTAGGAATGTCTTTGCAAGGCTCACTAAAGGGCAGCGAAGAATCTCAGCCGTGACTGAGATTCCACATGGCACGAAGACCTGGTGTAGCCAAATAAACAGAAAACCTTTTTTTTTTTTTTTTTTTTAATAGAGCCTCCTGGTGCCTCAGCGGTGAAGAACCCGCCTGCCAATGCAGGAGACACGGGTTCGATCCCTGGTCTGGGAAGGTCCCACATGCCGTGGGGCTACCGGGTTGTTGTGCCGCAGTGATGGAGCCTGGGCGCCACGATGGCTGAGCCCACGAGCCACAGCTACTGAAGTCCTCACACTTTAGAGCTTGTGCTCCGCAACAAGAGCAGCCGCGGCAGCGAGAAGCCCGCGCTCTGGCCCCTGCTCGCCGCAACTCCAGAAAAGCCTGCGCGGCCACGGAGACCCGGCTACCATAAATGAATGAGATGATTTCACAGCCCCTCTGGGACACTGACCGAGTCTGCCTGCGGCCCGAGCCTGTGCTCACGGCCCCCACTCTCCCTCCTCCCCGCCCCGAAGCCACCGGAAGCCTCCTGCTCTGAGCCGCAGCGGGTCTCAGCACAGTGCTGAGACCTTGGGGCTCCGGGCACAGCCCTGTGCAGAGTCCTGGACATCCCTGGGCCTCTCCTTTCACAGGATCCCCCTCCTGAAGGGACAGCGGGGCCCTGAGCTCTGGCCTCCTCCCTTCCTGGGGTAAAGCTTGCGTTCTGCTGGCATGGTGACACAGAAGGATGCCCTTGGTGTCTCAGCCATTGACCTGTCAGGCCCACCGCTCAGGACAAAGCCCACCGGCTCCCAGCCTGCCCAGAGCCCGGTGCTCGCGGCTGCAGCCTTCCACCTACCGGGTACCTCTCTGAGGACGAGAGCTTCCTTCCCCCTTGGCTCTTCCGTCCCAATAAGCAGAGACTCCAAGGCCTGGAGCTGCTGAAAACCCTGGGAAAATAAGAAAGAAAACTCATAAAATGGAAATCCAATGAAATAACTAATAAAAGTGGTATTAATATATGTAACACTTTATTAATTGCTTAATGTTCTATTTGTGAACATCTCATTACTGTGGTGTGACCATTTTTAGGTTTAATTTTCTTTGTGAAGTTTCCTGGGCATGCATGGAGGCAATGAAGAGAAATCATAGCTGGTGAACTTTTATGGGAAAAACCTTTGATTGTGTTGAACATGTTGGGTGATGAGACCTCCAGGAGTCTGAGTGCCCAGGGCTCTAGAAAGTCTAAATCCGCTCAAGTTGTGGTGTATACAGGACCAAGCAGCCCCACGATGGAGCCACAGACAGTCTTCCTTCTCGGAAAGGAGGGAATCGGATGGCAGTGAACAAAGATGCCTGTCTGCTCCAGTCTCCAGGGCCCGAGGCTGTTGGCAGAGGGTGGCTTCGACATGGGCCCCAGCCGATGGTATCTCTTGTTGTTTCACCAAAGCCTGAGGCTTGGGCCCTGGACATTTCAGATTTCAAGGTCAGGTTCACAAAGCTTTACAGAGTACCCACCCAGTACCTGTTTTGTTAGTTAATATTTATTTGGCTGCGCTGGGCCTTAGTTGCAGCACGTGGGATCTTTGCTCTTCACTGCAGCATGCAGGGTCTTTAGTTGAGGCATGTGGGACGTAGTCCCCTGACCAGGCATTTAACCTGGGCCCCCTGTGTTGGGAGCACAGAGTCTTAGCCACTGGACCCCCAGGGAAGGCCCATCAAGGCCTGGTTTTATGGCAGGCACTCAGAGTTCGCAGGCTGAGGGTTCCTACAAGGTCAGGACAGTGAGCACTGGGGTGGGGTGTGCTCTCCAAGAGCTGGGGACCCCAGTGCAGGGCACAGGACAATGACACCTGGGATGGATGGAACTGGCCACATGGAGGAGGGTGGAGGGCATGCAGGCTGAGTCCATTTCGTCAGCAAACACCAGGCTGTTCTGGATCTCATGGGAACAGAGTAGCTGGGACAGGCTGGGCAGTCAGCGGGTCTCAGGACACACCTGCATTTCTGATGAATCATTCTGGCTGTGCATGTGGAAGGTGCCTGGATCAGCCTGGAGGCTGGGCATACAGTTACAAGGCTGATGTTGCAGTCCACACGGGAGGCCAAGCCACGGATGTTGAGGCCTGGACAGTGGATTTGATTCCAGGGTTGCCATAACAAAGCTCTACCAAGTGGGGGACTTTGGACAAGGGACGTGTATCCTTTCACAGTTCCAGAGGCCTGAAGTCCAGTCTCAAGGTGTCAGCTGAGCCACGCTCCCGCTGAGACGCTGGGTAGAGTCCACCCTTGCCTAATCTCAGCTCCTGGACGTGGCTGAGCATCCTGGTCATTCCCAGCTTGTACTGCAACACTCCAGTCTCTGCTCCGTGATCACTGACCTTCCCCTGTGTTTCTCTTTTCTGGGGTCCTTATCGGGACCCCAGTCATACTCAAACAAGGGCCCCAACCTAGCCTAGTATGAAGCGTTAATCACTCAAGCATGCGATCCCATGGACTGTAAGGATTCTCCAGGCAAGAATACTGGAGTGGATTGTCATTCCCTTCTCTAGGGGATCTTCCTGACCCAGGGATTCAACCACAGTCTCCAGCACTGCAGGCAGATTCTTAACCGTCTAAGCCACCAGGAAGCCTAGCATGACTTCACTTTAACGTATCTGCAAAAACTTTATTTCCAATCAAGGACTTAGGATTTCAACCTCTTTTTTGGTGAACAGAATTCAACACACAACAGATAGTAAGAGGACAGGGGGAGTCCAGGACGACTGGGGAGGGAGATGGCGGTGCTGGCCGCAGAGATGGGGGTGCGCAGTAGGAGGTGGGGGATGGGGTAGGAGGGGAGGACTTCCATTTCGGACGTGTTGTGTCTGAGTGGCTGGCCTCTGGAGCACCTGGAGAAGAAAGTCCTGGAGGCAGGTAGATACATGATCAAGCGTGCAGGGGAGAGTGCTGGACCAGAAAGGCAGGTTCTCAGACACGTGCGTCCACACAGGTGGTGGCTGAAACTATGTGAGGGGGTGAGATAGTGAGCAAATGAAGACAGGAAAGATAAGAGACAGCGCCAAGTCGTGTCCAACTCTTGTGATCCCATGAACTGTAACCTGCCAGGCTCCTCTGTCCATGAGATTCTCCAGGCAAAAATACTGGAGCGGGTTGCCATTTCCTTCTCTAGGGGAGCTTCCTGACCCAGGAATTGAACCCAGGTCTCCCTCACTGCAGGCAGATGCTTTACCAACTGAGTTACACAGGAAGTCCCTAAGTGAAGACAGAGAGGAAAGAAAATGATCACGAGCTCAAACGTTTAGGATGGGCAGTGAGAGAGTCACACAAGAGGCAGAGGTGAGGATGACAGAGGCGGAAGAAAACCAGGACACCGTGGATCCTGTGAGCCAAAGAAAGGGCATTCTAAGCATGATTAGGAGAGGGGGACCCAGTGCAGCAGCAGAGACGTTTCCTTGTTGAGTATGAGGACGTGCAGACTGGGGGTCCACCGGCTACTTCTGTCCAAGAGACTTCAGTGCAGCAGGGAGCAGCCAGACTGCTGGGCGTGAGGAATGCGATGAGGGTGAGTGGCTGCGAGTCTGTGCTCTTGCAGAGAGAATGCTGTGGCTGGGAGAACGCAAGAGGCTCCGGGGACAGAAAAGACTAAAAGCATCCTGGAGAGAACTGGAATGAACACAGAGAGCAGGGCTGGTGCCTTTCTCCTGCCGCCAGGGGGCGATCTGCACCAGCCCATCGAACAGTTTTCAAAGGTGGTGGGTAGAGAAACTTAATGATCAATAAATCTAAGTTTTTCTATGTAGCTTTCCTGTAGCAGCAGAGGCCTGTGTACAATAAATAAATCTGTGGTGTTATCAGCTCAAATGAATTATACCGAGGGTTTGTTATAGTCAAACTCTGCCTAAATCTCACCTATTTTATAGGAGATTCAGTGATCCCCAGACTAGGACAACTGAAGATGAGCTGGGACTTCCCTGGTGGCCCAGCGGATAAGAATCCGCCTGCCAGTGCAGGGGCCATGGGTTCAGTCCCTGCTCCGGGAAGATCCCACGCACCACAGAGCAGTTAAGCCCCTGTGTCACAACCACTGAGCCCATGCTTTAGAACCCAAGAGCTGCAACTCCTGGAGCCTGTGTGCCTGGAGCCTGTGACCCGCCACAAGAGAAGCCCGTGCGCCACAACACAGAGTAGCCCCCGCTCACCCCAACTAGAGAGAGCCTGAGTGCAGCAACAAAGCCCTAGCGCAGCCAACAAACTAATAAAAAAGTTTTCAAACCTAAAATGTATAAAGCTTTAAAAAAAAAAAAAAAAAGAGCAACGAGTCGGTGGTGAGGCTGGGAAAGGAAAGAATGTAGGCTATTCTGGAAACAGACTCTCAGAGGAACAGACATGCAGAGAAAACCTGGTTTCCCTTTGCTGGTAAAATGTAAGTTTCTAGATGTATCTCCTGGGCTTTCCCAATGGCTCACGCAGTGAAGAATCTGTCTACAATGCAGGAGACTACACTCACTGAAGATAACTACACACAATGAACAGCACCCCACACGCCCCATCCCCAACACACATCCAAGGATCCAATAAACCGACCAGAATGGGTGCTGCTGGTTGGGGGCTGGAGTAGGGGAGGGGACAGGTGAATTGAGGACTATGCGCTGAATGCTAAGATTAGCTCAGCTTTCTGCACCCAATCTCCAAAGAGGGGAAGAACCCTCCGGAGAAGTGTTATCTGCGGGGACTGTCCCGTCACCTGATCTTTCACCCAATGTGGCTGAGTTCATTCCATCCTTCTGATGTAGTGATTCGGTAGAGATTTCAACAGTCAACGTGTAATTAACTCCTATTGAATTGAAGTCACCTCCCAGTCATGGTGCCTGCATGCAGGACAGTTCTGCACGGCCTCCAGCGCTTCATTACAAGGCCCAGCTTCCGCCTCGCCATCAAGAGCCCGAGTCAGGGTCGTCAGATGAGTCTTTAGGCTGTAGGGAGTGTATGGCTGGAATCGGGGTCCTTGGCCTCCAGGAGGACAGGCCGCAGGGGAGGAAGGTGGTGTGAAAACAGCACATAGAAGGAGTCCCACAGAGCGGGCGGTGTTAGGGAGCAGTGAACAGGGCTCATTATGGGGATGGAGGTGACAAGTGCGGCGAAGAGCCAGCCTCATCGCCAGCTGCTTGCCTTCCCTGAGCAGGCGATGACTGAGTGACACCACTTGGCAGTGGTTTTATCTCCCCACTCATCTTCCAAAGCTAAGCCAGGCCACTTGGTAAAATTTGCCTTCAGCCCACTACTGACTTCAACCCCAGTTCAGGAATCAGCCTGGGAGAAGGCAAGGGACTGTTTCCAGCTCAAGGCTGGCAGGTCATCGAATATGAATCCAACACAGCAGGGTACGGGGAGATGAATGTGTCAGGTAGGCTGGGGCCAGATTAGGCAGGATCCTGGGTTTTTTCTACCAGTGAAGAGCCAAGTTCCTGGACTCTCTTTAAGAGACGATCAGGGACCTCCCTGGCAGCCGAGTGGTTAAGACTCTGCATTTCCACTGCAGGGGGCACAGGGAACTAAGATCCCATATGCCAAAAAAAAAAAAGAAAGAAAGAAAAAAGAAGGAGGCTATGGAAATGAGACCTAGAGAAGTCGGATGCATCGTAGAAATAGATCTGACCAGCTGGAGGAAGGACTTGATGGACGAACGGCTGACAGGCTGATGCGCCACTGACTGAAGTAAGAGACTCAGAATGGGGGCAGAAAAGATGGCCCTTTTGACTTTGAATATGTGGACTGTGAGGTGGTGGCCTGATGTTTCCATGGGCAGACTGCCAGGTGTGGAAATGGTGTTGTTTGTAGAGTCTTTAAACTATAGGCACCCTTAGAGCCCCAGGAGGGAACGGCTCACCAGGAGAGGGACAGCAAAGTCTGGAAGAGGATTCGGAACAGGCTTCTGGGGGGAGTGCTCATACCAAGGGAGCACAGAGAGCTGGTGGATGGGAACCCAGACAGAGGGTCTTCAGTGTCTGGGATGCAGTGAGAGGCGGGAGGGCGGGAGCAGCAGGCAGAAACCGACCTTGGATTTGACGACAGGGAACATCCATTTGGTTTATCATCGTCTCAGATTTGAATCATAAAAATGGATTTCTTATGCTTACCACTGTCTAACACCAGCTGGCTGCCAGAGGCCAGACTAGGCATGCTGCATGCGTTCTGTTGCACTTTCAGTTTTTCCCGCATTTTGGCACATTTTATCCTCACAACAGTCCTATGAAGTTAGGTGTTCTTACTGGAATCAAAGGGCCTGAGGTTACACGACAGTCAGTGGTGGAGGCAGATTTGAACTCCGCTCTTGCTGGCACCAAATCTCTCCTGTTTCCCCTTTCTGCCTGCCTCTCTCCTCTCCTTTTCTAAACTTGTCATCTCTGATACACCATTACCCAGAACACCGAGTACAAAGGGGAGTACAAAAGGGATTTTGTCATGAAATACAGGAAAACAGAAGATCCTGCTTCTCAATCCCAGAGACAGCAATGATGGACTTTGGTTTTAGAGAGTAGGTTTTGCAGCCCTGCCTCCTGGCTTGTGATCTTGCTTACATGTGATGGCTGGTGGGGAGGGTGGCTTCATGCATGAGTGCTGGGAAAGAGATGCAGACGTTACATCCCAGAGAGCCCTCAGGGATCCCAGGCGGTGCTAGCGGTAAAGAACCCATCTGTCAATGCAGGAGACATAAGAAACACGGGTTTGATCCCTGGGTCAGGAAGATGCCCTGGAGAAGGGCATGGCAACCCACTCCAGAATTCCTGCCTGGGGAAGCCCATGGACAGAGAAGCCTGGCGGGCTGCAGCCCATAGGACTGCAGAGAGTTGGACACGACTGAAGTGACTGAGCACGCACACACACCCCAGAATCCCCAAAGCGAAAGAGAAAACCCACAGGCAGCTCACAGTGCACACCTCCCTAGGGCGGTAGAGGCGAGGCTGAGAAGCCAGCAGCCGACAGAATGCTTTTCATCTTCTCTGCTGAGACTGGATGGGCCCTGGAACCTTGGGGAGTGCTTACACCAACACGGGCTGGAATAGGGACTAAAAAATGTCTACATGTTTTATGCTTCATGAGGATTAACAGTTTTTAAAAATCTTTATTGACTTGTTACAATACTGCCTCTGTTTTATGTTCTGAATTTTTGGCCCCAAGGTATATGGGATCTTATCTCCCCAACCAGGGATTGAACCCACACTCCATGCATTGGAAGATGAAGTCTCAACCACCAGACTACCAGGGAAGTCCCTGCATGGATTAATGTGTAATATAACTCACTTATTTTAACGTAATTCACACAGCCAACTGAAAATATACAATCCAGTGGTTTTGAGTACATTCAGATGGTTGTACAATCTCCTCTACTGTCTAGTTCCAGAAGATTTTCATCGTTCCTCAAAGGAACCCGTGACCATTAGTGCTGATATTCACTCTCCTTCCCTTCCTTCCTCGCCCGTGCCTCTAGCAACCCCTAATCTACTTTCTGTCTGTATGGACGTGCCTATCCTATACATTTCATCTAAAAAGGATCATTTAGGCCACCATCACAAAATCCACAAATAATAAACGCTGGAGAGGGTGT
Source organism: Ovis canadensis (assembly GCF_042477335.2). Classification (NCBI taxonomy): domain Eukaryota; kingdom Metazoa; phylum Chordata; class Mammalia; order Artiodactyla; family Bovidae; genus Ovis; species Ovis canadensis. The sequence continues at coordinate 44,931,159 of NC_091268.1, read as the reverse complement.
GAATAAAAGGGAACCCTCTTGCACTGTTGGTGGGAATGTAAATTGATATAGCCATATGGAGGAAAGTATAGAAGTTTCTTTTAAAAAATTAAAAATAGAACTACCATTTGACCCAGCAATCCCAGTCCTGCACATATACCCAGAGAAAACCACAATTCATACAAAAATATGCACACCTCAACGCTCATTGTAGTACTATTTACAATAGCTAGGACCTGGAAGCAACCTAAATGTCCATCAACAGAAGAGAGGATAAAGAAGATGTGTTATATATATACACACACACATGATGGAATATCACTCACCCACAAAAAGGAATGAAACTGTGTCATCTACAGAGACATGGGTGGACCAAGAGACCGTCATAGAGAGTGAAGTAAGTCAGAAAGAGAAAAATATAGATTAACGTATATATGTGGAAACTAGAAAAATGAGGCTTTTCATTTTGAGTAGTTTCTTATCTCTTCTCATACTTTCCTTTATTCAGTAAGAATCAGGGAAGCTCAACTTCTGCTTCACCAAAACTGACTTCGACCCTGCCACTCAATTGTCTGTATGTATTGACAGGGCTAAGTCCAGTCTCTGCACGGGGATGCCACCGGACACCTGCCTGGTGGAGGTTTGGGCAAATTGCCCACCAGATCCTAACCCACACAAGTATGAGACACTTCTTTCCCAGGCTTCTCATTCAGGATATTTTGCTTAATATTTTCTTAGATGATTTTACAGACAGACTTTCCCACTATCCTGATTCACCCTCTCACACCTGAGGGTGGCCCCGATTTACCCTTTCCCACCCATAAACAAATCTTTTATCAAAGAAGGAAAAAGAGAGACTGTTCAAATGCGGTCCTTTGTGACCACCTCCTTTCACTTAGCATGTTCCTAAGATTCGCCCATGATGTCATGTGCATCGGTCGTCTATTCTTGCTACAGCTGAGTAACATTCCACTGTTTGGATACAGTAGATCTTGTTCGTCCTTTCATCCGATTTCAGACTTCTGAATTGTTTCCACTTTTTGGCTGATACATGAATAGCCGTGCTATGAATATTTGTATACAAGTTTTTGTGTGAACATCTGTTTTCTGTTCTGGCAGATAAACCTAGGAGTGAGACTTCTGGGTAAGACTAATTTCATGGTTAACTCTTTGAGGAGCTTCTATACTGTTTTCCAGAATGGCTGTACCATTTGATATTTCTTCCAGCAACGCAAGATGGTTCCAATGTCTCCATATCTTTGCTAACACTTGTTACTGTCTGTCTTTCTTATTAGAACCATTGTAATGGGTGGGAAGGGGTATTTCATTTGTGTTTTGATCTGATTTCTCTAATGACTAATGATGCTGAGCATCTTTCCGTGTGTTTATTAGCCATTTGTATACACTTCTTAGAGAAATATCTATTCAGATAATTTGCCCATTTTAAAACTGGGTGTCTTTTTGTTGCTGAGTGTTGAGTTCTTTATCTATCCTGGATCCAAGTCCCTTATCAGATACATGATTTACAATTATTGGAATTGCAAATTATGGAATCGTCTCCTATTCCATGGGTTATCTTTACACTTTCTTGATGGCATCTTTTGAAGCACAATATTTTTAATTTTCATGAAGTCTAATTTATCTTTTTCTTTCACCACTATGCTTTTGGTATCGTATCTAGGAAGGTTTTGCCTAACTCAAGTTAAGGAACATTTACTTTTATATGCTCCTAAGACTTTTATAGTTTTACTCTTAAATTTAGATCGTTCATCCATTTTGAGTTAATATTTGCGTATGGTTTGTGCAGTTTCCTTCTTTTGCTTGTGGATATCCACTTGTCCTAGCACCATTTGTTTACATGCAATCCTCACATCCACCTCATGATAGTGGTGTATCATCCCTACTGTACTGATGGGTAAACTGAGGTGCAGATTGGTTAAATAACTGGCCCAAAGTTTCCATGGTGGTTCAAACGGTAAAAATCTGCTTGCAATGTGGGAGACCTGGGTTTGATCCCTGGGTTGGGAAGATCCCCTGGAGGAGTAAATGGCAACCCACCCCAGTATTCTTGCCTGGAGAATTCCACAGACAGTACAAGTCCATGGGATCACAAAGAGTCGGACACGACTAAGTGATTAACACTTTCACTCTTTCAAGGTCATCTAGTCAGTGGCAGAGACTGCATTAGAGTCAGAGGGTTTGGGTCCAAACCCAGGTTATCTGGTCTCCCACTGGCCTCTCTAAATGTAGGGGCCTGGACCTCCCTGGTGGCACAGTGGGTAAGAATCTGCCTGTCAATGCAGGGGACATGGGTTCGATCGCTGGTCCAGGAAGACTCCATGTGCAGCTATAAAGCCCAGCGCCCACAACTGCCGAGCTCGCATGCTGCGACCGCTGAAGCCCAGGCACCCACAGCCTGAGCTCTGTAACAGAAAAGCCACTGAAATGAGAAGTCTGCACACCGCAGCTGGAGAGTGGCCCCTGCTCACTGCAGCTAGAGCAAAGCCCACTCAGCAATGAAGAGCCAGCGCAGCCAAAAGCAAATATATTTTTAAACAAAATAAACAAGGGCACCTGTGGGCAGGAGTAAGAAGATCCTATCACCCGAGACTGCAGGAGGGACGGCTCTAGCTCCATTCAGAAGACCTGGAATGCCGGGGCAGCCAGGCTCCCTGCAGCAACAGGGGTGAGAACCGGCTGCAATCTGATCACTGGGGCTTTTGGCGGGGGACGTGGACCCACCAGAAACATCTTCTGCCAGCTCTGCTCGTGGGCCACTCTGTGGCCCGAGGGCCAGGAGGATGACGTGCCTGTAGCCTGGGTTGGGGTTGCAGGGGAGGCCCCAGGGCACACACAGCAGCCCTGCAAAGCTGGCAACCTGAGAAAGGAGATGTCCCCCTGTGACAAGATACCTGGGCCTTGAGAGGACCCACCAGGAGCAAAGTCCATTTAGAGCCATGGAAGGTCAAAGAAACACACCTGAGAGTCTGCGGACAAAGAGCCGGGCTGCCCACCAGGCTGCTCCAGGGCTGCTGCCGGAGACAGGACAGCAAGTTGTCCAGATCACCCTCACGCGTGCCTCCCTCTTTACTGTCACCAGCAGCCATCTGAGAAGCCGCTGCCCGCCCATGGACTGGATGCTGCCAGAAGGTCCATCTCCCCAGGACTGGGCCCTGGTGTGGCTTTGGGCCCCCGGGGAGCTGGAGGCCAGCTTGAGGGTCACATTCAACCTTGTCAGGACAGTTGGCCCTTCTTCATCCTTAGATACCAGGCAGGTCCTTCCAGCTGGAATCTTCCACACACACAGACAGGGTGTCCTGGGAGCCTCATCCCTCCTGGTGAGGGTTCAAGGCAGTGGCTCCCCTGGAATGCTTGGCCCTGGCACCTGCTCCACCACTTACTGGCTTTGTGACTTCTTTTGGCCTCAGTGTGCTTTCCGCATCTGTAAAATGGGGAGAATAACAGCATACCCCAGATAGGACTGCGGTCTGGATTAAGTCAGGAGTGCATATGAAGCACTGGATACAATGCCGACATGGGAAGGTGCTGAATGTACGTTAGCTGTTCTTACTGCTGCTACAATGTACAATGCTAGGCATTCTGTTCCAGGCGTGAAGGGAGCTGAATACCGCCAGCTTAGCATTCCTGCTGCTAACTTCGGATCTCTCCACCCACCTGTGTCCCTAGAGCACCCAGCAATCTACCCTCTTGCAGCAAACTGCTTTGCCATTTGTTAAGTTCATCCATAAGGCTCTTTCACAGACAAGCTTCTGGATCCCCAGGCTTCATTCACGAGGCACCAAACTACAGTTGTTGGAAAATGCCACAGGCCTCGGGCCGAAGCAGGATGGCTGGGAAGGCGGGTGTCAGAGCCCAGCCCAGGGAGTGGTTCCCTCCTGTGGTCCCTGTCTGCGGCTTTGACAGGACAGAGTTTAGATGAAGATGCCCATCCAGTCCTCAAGACTGCATGAAGCAGCCCGTGGATCCCTGGAGGTCTTCGAAATCCCCCTGTCCAGCCCCAACCCAGGCCGACCAGAGGACGCCTTGCAGAGCAGCCCTGGGGTCTTCCCTCTTCATTCCTTCTCAGAGGTATTTCAATGAGAATCAGTGCTTTCAAATTTCCACCTGTTTGTGGTTGAGTTTTACTAAACATACCTGTTTGGGCTTGATATTTTTTAGCTTTTTTATACTTCCTCAGAGTAAAGAGTCTGTGCCATTGTTTTTAAAAATGGGTCAAGGACTTCCCTGGTGGCATGGTGGATAAGAATCCACGGCCAGCGCAGGGGACGCAGGTTCGATCCCTGGTCCGGGAAGATCCCACATGCTGCACCTAAACCCCGGTGCCACTCCCGCAGAGGCTGTGCTCTAGAGCCCACAAGCCACAACTCCTGCAGCCCGTATGCTCTAGGGCCTGCGAGCCACAACACCTGAGCCCATGTACAGCAACTACTGACGCCCACTCACCCTGGAGCCTGTGCTCTGCAGTAAGAGAAGCTCCTACAAAGAGAAGCCTCTGCACCACCATGAAGAGTGGCCCCCGTTCATCGCAACTAGAGAAAGCCCCGAACGAAGCAACAAAGACCCAGTGAGCCAAAAATAAAGACATTTCTAAAAGCCTTAAAAAAATGGGTCAAGATACTCATTGAGAAACCATCGAGTCATCCGCATCATCCCCACAAGTTCTTCCCGATCATGACAACTGCCCATTACCCTCTCTCTCTCCCTCAGTCCTTCCAGGACCTCAGGTAGATTGAAGAGCAGGCCAGGCATGAAGATGGCCCACCAGGAGGCAGGGCTGAGCCTCCTCATTGGAGCACTGTCTGGGTGTAAACTGGGGTTGGCCATTACTGGCTGTGACTCTGGGCAACTTCCCCCAGCTCCCTGCATCTGTTTCCCTCCATCTGTGTGATGAGCGCTGTCATTCTGGCCTTAGAGGTTTCTGCAGGAGTACAGAACCCTGGGGCTGGCACAGGGTCTGGCATGTAGCTGCCAGGTAACGGGACACTGTTGTTTTTAATTATTAACTTTTTTTTTTAAACTAACACAGTGGAAAATCTGCAATTCCTCAAAAAGTTAAATATAGAATTACCACTTGATCCAGCGACTGCTCTCTTGGGAATGTAGCCCAAGGAAGTGAAACATGTTCACACAAGGCCTCATACACAAATGTGCAGGATAGCACTGTTAGCAACAAAGAGCGGAAACAGCTCTAACGCTGACTGGATAAACAAAAGGTAGTATACCCTTACAACGGATTATTGTTTGGCCATAAAAAGGGTGAAGTACTGACACACGCTACAACATGGATGAAAACATGATACTAATAAAAGAAGCTCAGGGAATTTCCTGGCGGTCCAGTGGTTAGCCTTCTGAGCTCTCACTGCTGAGGGTACAAGTTCAATCCCTGGTCAGGGAACTAAGATCATACATGCAGTATGGCACGGCCAGAGAAAGAAAAAAAAGTTAAAGAAGCTGATACAAAAGACCAAGTGTTGTGTGAGGCTATTTGTACGAAATGTCCAGAATAACCAGACCCGTAAGGACGGAAAGCAGATTAGTGGTGCCGGGGCTGGGGGGGGCGGGGGGAGGTGGGATTGGAGCGGTTAATGGGTACAGGGCCTCCTTTTGCAGTGATGGGAACGTTCTGGAACCAGGTGACGGTTGTGATGGCCACACAGTGTTGCGAATGTACTAAGCGTCACTCATGACAGGTTTTACATTACACGTATTTTACAACAAAAAAAAACAGAAAAAGAAACAAGGAAGAGACGATGCTGTCCTCCTCCTCACAGCCGTCTGCTCTCTGCTGTCCCCGGACCCAGCCCAGGGCTGGGCGTGAGGGCAGGGGCTGAACCTTGAGGAAAAGCAGATGTGGGGGCATGGTCTTTTCCAAGCGTAGTTCTCCCCGGGAGCTGCCCCTCTGTTCTGTCCCCGTTGCCCCCAGCCTCCTCCTCTGGGCGGAGGAGTGACACTCGAGACACCTCCTCTGGCAGTCCCTGCCAGCCCCTCACCCTCTTGTTCTCACACTTGAGAGCACTTTCTTGAGAAGATACTTGCAAATGTTGTAACCGAGAAGGGGTCAATATTCAAAATATCAATATATAAAACAGTTCATACAATCCAACATACAAAAGAAACCTGATGGAAAAATGCCCGGAAGACCTGAGTAGACATTGTCCCAAAGACATACGGATGGTCGGTCAACAGGCACGTGAAAAGATCCTCAACGTCGCTAAGCCGAGAAATGCAAATCAAAAGCACAGTGAGATAACCCCTCACACCTGTCTATTATCAAAAAGGCACAAGAAACAAATGTCGGCAAAGATGTGAAGCAAAGGAGCCCTTAGCCATTACTGGTGGGAATGTAAATTGGTGCAGCCACTGTGGAAACCAGAGTGGAGATTCGTCAATTAAAAACAGAACTGCCATTTGAGCCAGCAATTCCACTCCTGGGAATACATACAAACGAAAACACTAATTCAAAAAGATACACGCACCCCAAAGTTCATAGCTATTATTTACAGTAGTCAATATCCAAGAACAACCTAAGTGTCTATCAACAGATAAAGCTGTGGCAGATATCCACAGTGGAATATTTCTTGGCCATAAGAAAAGAATGAAATTTTGCCTTTTGTAGCGATATGGATGGATTTAGAGGGCATTACTCTTCATGAAATAAGTTAGACAGAGAAAGACAAAAAGTGTATGATAAATCACTTACATGAGGAAACTAAAATATATTACAGACTAGTGCATAAAATGAAAATAAACAGACTCACAGACATAGAGAGTAAACTAGTGGTTACCAGTGGGGAGGGGACAAGATGGGGTAAGAGGTAAAAACCACTATATAAAATTAATAAACTACACGGATCTATTATACAACACAGGGAATATAGCCAATATTTCATAACTATCAAAGGAGAAAAACCTCTAAATTTTGTGAATTACTACGTTGTACCCCTGAAACTTATACTGTCAATCAACAATTTTGTTATTCAGTCACTCAGTTGTGTCTGGCTCTTTGCCTACACCATGGACTGTAGCCCAGCAGGCTCCTCTGTCCATGGGATTTCCCAGGCAACAATAACTGGAGTGGGTTGCCATTCCCCTCTCCATGGGACCTTCCCAACCCAGGCATCAAACCCGAGTCTCCGGCATTGGCAGGAGGATTCTTCACCCCTGAGCCACCAGGGAAGCCCCCAAATCAACAATACCTCAGTTTACAAACAGGGGGAAAAAAGAGCACTTAAAAAATTTTTTTGGAGGCCTTACCACTGAGACTCCATGAGCTGGGACAGAGAGGAAGCAGTGGGCTGGAACTTCACACAAAGCTGCTGAGGCCGGTCCTTAGGTGGCTGGAGACGCAGACACGGAACAAGGAGGCGGCTGGTGGTGGCCACCGGAGGGTCAGCTGATTCCTGGATACAGCTCAAATCGGCTTTTTCACCCAACCGGAGGATGAACGGGGTCCTGGGCTCTTGATCCCGTTCCAGATCTGGGGAAGCAGCTCCATCCTTCTGACCGTGACCACCTCCCTCCCCGCACGAAGCCGTTTGAAGGGAAGTGTGAGGAGGCGAAGGGGACAAGCCTGGGAGGAGTGTCGTGGTTCACAGGAGCACCTCCGTTCAAGAGATGCGCAGTCCCTTCCTGAGGCTCCTGCCTAGGTTATCTCCGGAGCCGGTACCAGCAGGTGCTTGTTTCTCTTTGTTTAAGTCACACCAGGACCCCTGACTTCACAAGAATTATTCCAACTTTCTGTCCAGTAACGTGGGCTAGAGCGATGGGTACCACCCCAGCCAGAACGGATGCCGGGCAGTGCAGCCGCCTGGTCTCCGCGCCTGGACCCCCGAGGCCCCGCCCCACCAGTGGAAGCCTGGGTAATCCTATCTTAACTGTTGCCACGAAAGACTTGCAGGTCCTCCTAGCCGCACAGAACCTAAACAGTAAGATGTTTGCCTGCATTGATCTCTTGAAACTTGGAAGTCAGTTGCATCTAATTAGAGCTTCGAGCTGGTTAAGATTGGCCAGGACATCCGTCCCTCTAACTGGGCATGCCTGAACGTCAGCTCAGTGACCTTTTCACCTCAGAGCAACAAAAGCTCTGTCCTCAGATCATCCTAAGCCTCAATTTTGAACATGCAGACACCTGGAGCTTGTTTACACCTGTGCAGAACGAGGATGACCACACCTTTTCCCAATCACCTTTCCCCACGCTCCCCACACCTTAGAGCACCCTGCTTCTTTATCATTTATCCTTGAGCTTCTCGCCTTTGGGAAGGCACATCTGAGATTTGTTTTCTCATCTTCTCTCTTGGCTACCTTGTGAATAAATCCTCTCTTTGTTGCAGACAGGGGCGTGTCAGCGTTTTGACTTGGGCAAAGGGAGCCTGGTTCTGGACCACAGCCCTCTTACCTCCCTGCCTTTCTCTGTCCTGGCTCTGCTCACATCAGCCCAGAAAACCTGTGTGTGTCCATCCATGGTCCCCTGGTCTGACATCTTTTCTTTCCGCTTGTCATTCCTAAACCTTTCCTCAAAGCTTGCTGCTTCAACAGAGATACATTTTAACTTTATCTTATTTTTAAGAGTGGTCTCCTCTAGACTTTCTTTTTTGTGTGATCTTCCTCTGGCTCCTGCGTGTTGATGAAAAAAAATTCATATTTTATGACAAGACAAGAAAAATTTAAATACAACATTTTTCTCTGCCTGTTTGGGGCTTCCTCCTTTCCCTTTAATGTGTCTTGTGCCTCTGTATTCACCAGACCTCCTTTGAAGATAACATTCCTTCTTAATCTCACAACGGGTCACAACTCCTTGGGATATAACCCTCCTTCTCAATTTCTGAAGGAGCCACAATGACCCACTACTTGCTCTATCCCTGTAGACCGGGATGGTGTAAACCATCAGTAATATAGCCCTAAATGGGAACCTCCCTGGTGGTCCGGTGGTTAAGAATTTGCAGAGGACATGGGTTATGATCCCTAGTCCAGGAAGATCCACATGTCTCAGGGCAACTGAGCCCATGCTCTGCAACCTATGTGCCACAACGAAGACCCACTGCAGCCAAAAATTGACAAGTAATAATAATAAATAAAAATATTTATAAATATATATATAATTGAATATACAGTCCTCTGTCTAAAAAACTAGAGCTCTCTTCAAGAAAATTAGAGATACCAAGGGAACATTTCATGTAAAGATGGGCACAATAAAGGACAGAAATGGTATGAACCTAACAGAAGCAGAAGATATTAAGAAGAGGTGGCAAGAATACACAGAAGAACTATACAAAAAAGATCTTCATGCCCCAGATAATCACGATGGTATGATCATTCACCGAGAGCCAGACATCCTGGAGTGTGAAGTCAAGAGGGCCTTAGGAAGCATCACTATGAACAAAGCTAATGGAGGTGATGGAATTCCAGTTGAGCTATTTCAAATCCTAAAAGATGATGCTGTGAAAGAGCTGTGCTCAATATGCCAGCAAATCTGGAAAACTCAGCAGTGGCCACAGGACTGGAAAAGGTCATTCTTCATTCCAGTCCCAAAGAAAGGCAATGCCAAAGAATGTTAAAACTACCACACAATTGTACTCATCTCACACACTAGAAAAGTAATGCTCAAAATTCTCCCAGCTGAGCTTCAACAGTATGTGAACCATGAACTTCCAGATGTTCAAGGTGGATTTAAAAAAGGCAGAGGAACAAGAGATCAAATTGCCAGCATCCGTTGGATCATCAGAAAAGCATTAGAGTTCCAGAAAAACATCTACTTCTCCTTTAATGAACTATGCCAAAGCCATTGACTGTGTGGATCACAGCAGACTGTGGAGAATTCTTCAAGAGATGGGAATACCAAACCACCTGACCTGCCTCCTGAGAAACCTGTATGCAGGTCAGGAGGCAACAGTTAGAACTGGACAGGGAACAACAGACTGATTCCAAATAGGGCAAGGAGTACGTCAAGGCTGTATATTGTCACCCTGCTTATTTAACTTACATGCAGAGTACATCATGAGAAACGCTGGGCAGGATGAAGCACAAGCTGGAATTAAGATTGCTGGGAGAAATATCAATAACCTCAGATATGCAGATGACACCACCCTTATGGCAGAAAGTGAAGAAGAACTAAAGAGCCTCTTGATAAAAGTGAAAGAGGAGAGTGAAAAAGTTGGCTTGGAACTCAACATTCAGAAACTAAGATCATGGCATCTGGTCCCAACACTTCATGGCAAATAGATGGGGAAACAATGGAAACAGTGAGTGACTTTATTTTTGGGGGCTCCAAAATCACTGCTGATGGTGACTGCAGCCATGAAATTAAAAGACACTTGCTCCTTGGAAGAAACGTTATGACCAACTGAACAGCCTATTAAAAAGCAGAGACATTACTTTGCCAACAAAGGTTCATCTCCTCAAAGCTATGTTTTTTCCAGTAGTCATGTATGGATGTGAGAGTAGGAATATAAAGAAAGCTGAGCGCCAAAGAATTGATGCTTTTGAAGCATGGTATTGGAGAAGACTCTTGAGAGTCCCTTGGACTCCAAGGAGATCCAACCAGTCCATCCTAAAGGAAATCAGTCCTGAATATTCATTGGAAGGACTGATGCTGAAGCTGAAACTCCAATACTATGGCCACCTGATGCAAAGAACTGACTCATTGGAAAAGACCCTGATGCTGGGAAAGATTGAAGGTGGGAGGAGAAGGGGACGACAGAGGATGAGATGGTTGGATGGCATCACCGACTCAATGCACATAAGTGTGAGTAAGCTCTGGGAGTTGGTGATGGACAGGGAGGCCTGACATAACTGCTATGACCTCTAATGGGCAGAACAGTTCTTGGAACTTTTTGAAAGGCTGTTCTTGGGTTATAATCCTCAGTTTGGCTCAAATAAAATTTTCCATTTCTTTCTTATATTGACTGATTAATGTTTTCACTGACAGTATTTGGAAGATGATCAACCATTTGGGACAATCACAACCAGAATACCAGAGCCTGTGTCCCTGGTTGGCGGAGAACTTTCACCATCTTTTCATTCATCAAGTAGCTGTCATGTGTGGTCCCCCCCCCAGGCTCTGGGCCACAAGGACCAAGACAAATGAACCTTAACACCTACCCTCAGGGCTTGTGCTGTGCTAAGTCACTTCAGTCATGTCCAACTCTTTGCGACCCTATTGTAGCCCTCGAGGTTCCTCTGTCCAGGGGATTATCCAGGCAAGAATACTGGAGTGGATTGCCATGCCCACCTCCTGACGCAGAGATCAAACCCACGTCTCTTACATCTCCTGCACTGGCAGGCAGGTTCTTTACCACGAGTGCCACCTGGGAAGTCCACTTTCAGGGCTTAGAGTCTAGCAAATAAATTTTTTAGTGAAATGATAAAGATGAAATCAATGGGTATCTTCTACATGCCTGGAATTGTACAGAACACTTCACATAAATTAATTTAACCCTCTAACAATCCTCTGACATTGGAACTGTTTTTAGTCTTCATTTTATTTATGATAAAACTGAGGCCCAGGGCACCGCAGTATCTTTGCTGAGTTCACCTGGGACGTACGTGGCCATAGTCAGCTCCCTGATCTCAACCATTGTGTTAGATTATCTATCTCCGCAAGGGATATTTCTAGCCCTTTTCAGGGGCCACTGGACCAACTGGGGCATCAGGTCTCAGCCTTGAGCCCCCCTTTCCTCAGATAATCCTTGGGGACATCTACCATATTCTTTCAGAAATGCTCTTGGTGTTCACTAATTCATTCCCGAGAGGCTTTCTGACCATCTCCATGGGATGAAGACACACAATGGGGTTTCTGAGAAGAAACCAAAGGATTACTTCCATCTCATACTTCCCAGCTGCCTCAGCTTGGTTTTCACATCATCATGGAATCTTGGAAGACGTGTACTGATTTGATAAACTTGGCAAAGGACTCTGACAGTCTGGCGGGAGTCCAAATGACCACATGTTTCCAACCATGGGGAAGCTACCAAATCTTCTATATCATGACTCTCTCCTGGGGCTCAGTCTCGGCTGACTCTTTGCGACCCCATGGACCATGTAGCCCATCATGCTCCTCTGTCCATGGAATTTCCCAGGCAAGACTACTGGAGTGGGTTGGCATTTCCTACTCCTACATTTGGATCCTGGGATGAGGACAGCGACCCCTGCTCTTGGGAATTCAGCAAGGAAACGTATCAACGAGGAGTACAGCCACTCTGGGCACTGACCTCGGTTTGACAGGGCCAGCTTGGTGTCCCAATAATAGCTCTCCAACCATAGGAAACACTCAGACACTTAGCTGTGAGAATGCGCATGCTCATCACTGCTGCCTGTGACTCCCACGGATTTGACACATCGAAGTACTTTGCAAAGTAGATTGTTCAAGGCTCAGAGAGATTGTGAAAGTCATTATTCACATCACACAACCGCATTTGCTCTGCATTAATCACAGTTTTCACCTTTCAACGCCCCAAGATAGACTCAAGATGTGCGAACACTGGTAGGACATGAGGAGATATGAACTAGAAACAGTACATCGTCTTGGGTAGAGTTAGAATGGTTGGGGCCAACATTCCTTGCTGGGTCATCCCGATGCCCTCAGAATGCCTGGGTCAAACTTTTTTTCAACTCTCAAGTGGGAGTTTAAATGAGATCTAAAATTATTATCATTGTAATTTTGCAGTGAAAAAGCTCCCAGGGTTCTTTCATGATAAGACAACTTAAGGAGATCCTGGATGTATCACTTCCGAAGCTTATACTGAGGGGCAGGGCAGAAAATCTCATGCTCTAGGCCAACCCCTGAGGAGTAGTGATAGAACCCATGACACAGTCATTAGTAGAAATGGCATTAGTAGGGCTTTCCCGTGAAGTTGTACTAAGTTAACGCTTCTCAAAATTTAAGGTGCTGGGGCTTCCCTGGTGATCCCAGTGTCTAAGACTCTGCATTCTCAATGCAGGGGGCCCAGGTTTGATCCCTGGCCAAGGAACTAGATCCAACATGCCACCAACTAAGAGTCTGCACGCTGGAACTAAAGATTCTGCATGCTACAAGTAAGACCCAATGCAAATAAAGGAATAAAAATAAATATTAAAAATAAATGTAAGGTGCCTATCAGTCTCCCGAGGAGGTTGTTAAAATGCAAATTCTGACTCTGGAGCTCTGGGGTGGGGCTTGGGACTCTGCATTTCTAACCGACTCCCAGGTGATGCTGCTCCTGCTACAAGAATACAGATGAATTCCTTGTGCTAGAAAATGGAGAGCATTGTTCACTGTTGTGAAAAGTGCACTGTGTGTGTGTCGAGGTTGGGATTGGCCAAAGTGTTAAAGAAAGCAATTCTTCTGATTGAGATACATTCAGGGAGGAGGCACAGTGAGAGGGAAGCCCAGAAGAAGAAGAAGACTTATCAGCGTCCAGGTGTGTGCACAGCTGAACAAACGTAACCCCACCTAGGACCAGGGTGTACAGGTGAGCCTACCAGAACTGCAGGGGGTGGGGGTGTGGCTTCACCAGGAAAGGCAGGCAACCTGTGGGGGTGGCATGGCCCCAGCGTCAGCCTGGGTCCTCCCCCTCCACCATGTCCCCCTTTGTGCCTTTGTGTAAGTCTGTCCCTCCCACCCCCATCCCAAACTGAGACTGTCCTTGGATGTTTTTCCTTCAACATCAAATGATGGAATCATCGATTGTGTGTTTTCTCTCAAACCATCCATCACTTAGGCATTTGTCAGGGGCAGAAGATGGGGCTGGCTGGAGGCTGGACCACTGAAGTTACTGGAAAACTATGCTTGTTGATTCTTTTAAAATTCTGTTTCTGCTTTTGGCTCCATTCAACTCAAATGTTAGGCTTCCCAGGTGGCCCAGTAGTAAAGAACTGGCCTGCCAGTGCAGGAGAGGTGGGTTTGATCCTTGGTCCAGGAAGATCTCCTGGAGAAGGAAATGGCAACCCATTTCAGTATTCTTGCCTGGGAAATCCCATGGATAGAAGAGCCTGGTGGGCTATAGTCCATAGGGTCACAAAAAAGTGAGACAGGACTTAGCAACTAAAACAACAACTCAAATGTTGCCAAGTTGGACTCTCTGGGACAGTCTTGTAGGGCTGAGCTCTTAACCTGTGAGCTTCTATGTTAACTCTGAGCAATTAGTGTCATAACTGAGTTAAATGCTAAGACATTCAATTAGTGTCTACCAAGAACTGGAGAACTGCTTGATAGGGAAACACCCACATATCCAGTGTCAGAAGTACTGTGAGTAAAGAAAAGTTTTCCTTTACACATGCTCAGAGATGATGCCCCCTTGCACTAGGGCAATAGCTCCACCTGAAATCACTGCTGCTGCTGCTGCTGCTGCTGCTAAGTCGCTTCAGTCGTGTCTGACTCTGTGCGACCCCATGGTCGCAGCCTAACAGGCTCCTCCGTCCATGGGATTTTCCAGGCAAGAGTACTGGAGTGGGGTGCCATTGCCTTCTCCAACCTGAAATCACTAGAGATCATTAATTCTACCAGTTTAGAGACCATGGTTCTACTGCTGCTAAGCAGCTATTGGAACTTAGAAAAGTCACTTTAACTGCTTAGAGACAGACATCTAAAGAAGTTGACCATGTAAGCTCAGGTGTGTGGCTGAAAAAAAATTACGAATACTGTGTACCCTGAAGCAGTGGTTCTCATGCTTTGGTGCCATCAGAGTCACCTGCAGGGCTTGTTGAACCACAACTTGCTGGGTCCCACCCCTAGAATCTCTGAATCGCTAGGCCTGGGTTGGAGGCTGAAAACTGGCATTTCTATCAAGTTCCAGGTGATGCTGAGACTCCTAGTTCTGGACTTAGAGAACCACTGTGGGGCCCTTGGTCCACAGGCATCCTTAATCTCCACTGAGATTGCCCCAGGCCCATGATAGGGAGGGAAAGATGGAGAACTCTTCCTGCTCTGATGATGTGACGAGGAAGTCCTGTGCTATTGAGAACAGAGTGACTCGATTATCCTGGACAAGACCAGAGAAGGCTGCATAAGGTTAAAATGGAGAAGGATCCTGTGGAGCCCTCCAGGGTATAAATCCTCCCTAGGTCCCCCATCTCTGGTTTGTATGAGATCGATTTCAGTCAGCCTCCTTGTCCTCCCCTGAGTTCCAAAGGGCAGGTTCAAACAGTCGCTAATCAGGGAAGGGAGGAAACACAGAAGCAAAGGCGGAGCAGCCAAGAAACAATAGCGTAGAGTCCTGGTTCCTTCTCAAAGAATTTGTACGTAGGTGCTGAGTCACTTCAGTCGTGTCTGACTCTTTGCAACCCCATGGACTGCAGCCCGCCAGGCTCCTCTGTCCATGGGATTCTCCAGGCAAGGATATGGGAGTGGGTTTCTGTGCGCTCCTCCAGGGGATCTTCCTGACCCAGGGATCAAACCCGCATCTTCTGCATTGGCAGTTGAGTTCTTTACCACTAGTGCCTGGGAAGCCCTCAAGGAATAGACAGAACAAAATACCTTTGAGCTCTTCTACAGGCCCCCTCCCAGATGGAAGACGGTGACTTCAGGCCAAGCACCAGAGACAGAGAGAGAGGGAGAGAGGAAGGGAAACGGAGAGGAAGGAAGGATGGAGAAAGAGCGAGGGGGGAGAGAGCAGACACAGTTGCTGCAGCCTGTGCTGAAGATAAGGAGGGGTGGGGAGAGTGGATTTTTAAGGCTTTTGAATAGAAAATGAAATTGCGGTCTTAAAATGAATAAGAACAAATCTTAAAAACCAAAATGAAGCTCTTTCAATAACTCAAACACCTTACAGAATCGAACTGTCATTACGGGAATCCAGCGGATAAGGAGAATCTTCAGAGCACAGTTTTTGGGAAAAGGAAATCTTTTCATATTCATCCCCTAGAGTTGAGGCTTCTTTTATTAAGAAGCCAGTAATAAACTGGCTTCTTAATAAACTGAGGTCTTGTTTCTGTTGGACAATGGAAGGAGGGTCATCCAGCTCTCAGTTGAAGCAGATATGTGATGCGGGTTAGAGGTTTCCAGCAGGTTGCACCGCTAACCCTTTAGTATTCTTCCTGGCCTGGACTCTGAGTTGGCGCCTTTGGTATTCCTATACTGTCCCAACCAGGGGATTGCTTCCTTTTAGAATCCAGTCCACTTTTTGCACAAACTCCTTACCTTTAAAATCAGTGATGGACTTCCCTGGTGGTCCAGCGTTTAGGAATCTACCAACCAATGCAGGAGACAGGTTTAATTTCTGGTCTGGGAAGATTCCACATGCCATGGGGGACTAAGTCCATGCACCACAAAGACTGAAGCCCATGCGCCCTAGAGCTCATACTCAGCAACCAGAGAAGCCACTGCAAGGGGAAGCCTGCGCACTGCAGCTAGAGTAGCCCCAACTCGCTGCAACTAGAGAAAGCCTGCACAGCAACAAAGAACCAGTGCAGCCAAAAATAAATAAATAAAATTTAAAAAATCAATTATGCAATAAGAATAGTGATAAAATGTAAGCACTTCTGTTTCCCTAAGAAAATGCAATTTACAGTCTCCATGGGAATGATTATCATCAAATACTTAATGTCTTTATAAAAAGAAAATGTAGCCAAATGCCTGTATAGAATAAGGTGCAGAATCAAGTTAGATAGCAAAAGGGCTCAAGCTTTGAGCATCTCCAGCGAGACCTGCGTTAAACAGCAGCACTAACTAGATGTCTCTGCTCATCAGAAGTTGTATTTTAGTTGTATTTCGACTTTATGGAGCAAGGGAAAGTAATATAAAAGCAAGTTCTAATAAAATGTATTCCAGAAAGCAATTTCCAGGAGGTCTCTTGGAGTGCAGTTCAATCTGTTTCTTGTTTTACTTCTGCGAATAAAAATTAGTGAGGGGTGGGGACTTCCCTGGTGGTTCAGTGGTTAAGAATCCATCTTTTGATGCAGAGGATATGAGTTTGATCCTTGGTAGGGGAACCGAGATCCCACATGCCCCAGGGCGACAAACCCGGAGTGCTGCAACCACGGAGCCCTACTGATACAACTAGAGAGACGCCTGTGCACCACAAAGCAGCAGCTGAGACCCCACGTGCAGCAGCTGAGACCTGATACAGCCAAATAAGCAAATACTTTTTTAATTATCGAGAAACAAAGGGGTGGAGTATGTGGTATTCAGACATCTTTCAATATGACATTCTGCAATTTCAAGATGCAGAGGCCAGGTTAAAAATAACCCCTTGGAGAATCGGCAGATTCTATGGAGCATGAAATACACAAGAGGAGCCTGGAGCATCCAATTCTATCAGAGAGCAAAGAGGTGCTGCTGCTGCTGCTGCTGCTGCTGCTAAGTCGCTTCAGTCGTGTCCGACTCTGTGCGATCCCATAGACGGCAGCCCACCAGCTCCCCCGTCCCTGGGGTTCTCCAGGCAAGAACACTGGAGTGGGTTGCCATTTCCTTCTCCAATGCATGAAAGTGAAAAGTGAAAGTGAAGTCTCTCAGTCGTGTCTGACTCTTAGCGACCCCATGGACTGCAGCCTTCCAGGCTCCTCCGTCCGTGGGATTTTCCAGGCAAGAGTACTGGAGTGGGGTGCCATTGTTTTCCAACAAATACAAAGCCTATGATAATGGGGTATGTCAAAGGGACCCAATGACTAACTAAAAGAGTTCCCAAAGGTCAAAGGCAAAACAAGAAAATAAAGTAATAGTGGATTATAGCCCAAGTACAAAATAAATACCAATGGGTCTATACTGATATTAATAAATAACTGAATTTTTAAAATGGGAGTGAAGGGTCAACTCTCCTATGAAGAAGAATTCCAAGTAATTTATGAATGTACTCCATAACTCAAGGAAACAGAGCATCAGTCCCCACTCCTTAGGTGTGGGCTTGACTTAGTGACTTTCTTCCAAAGAGGACGGCAAGGAAAGCGGGGGAGGGGAGAGGAACTTTACAGCGGAGAAATTTGACAAACGTTTCCTTAGCTAGGTGATCAAGGCGCATGTCAACAGTGATAATTCATGGTGATGGTGTATACTCTTGACATGATGTGATGAGAATCACACTTTATCTCTGGGGTCTTTCAAAACACCCGTCACACCTGTCAAGTCATGAGAAAAACATCAGACAAATCTCAATTGTGGAACATTCAGAAAAATACTGACCAGCATTCTGTAGAACTGTCCAGCTAACCAAAGACAAGGAAGGTCTGAGACACTCTCACAGCCAAGAAGGGGCCAAGGAGGCACGATGTTTAACCATAACGAAGTGTCCTGGATACGATCCCAGGACAGAAAAAGGACATTAGGTAGAAGACTTCCCTGTGGTCTAGTGGTTGAAAATCCACCCTCCAATTTGGGGAATGTGGTTTTGAGCCCTGGTTGGGGAACTAAGATCCCAAATGCTGTGGAGTGTGACCGAAAAAAAAAAAAAAAAGAGAGAGAGAGAAAAAGGACATTAGGTAAAAACTAAGGAAATCTGAATGATGTATGAACTTTAGTTAACAAGAATGCATTAATATTGGCTCTTTAATTGCAACAAGCGTACCATATGACAGTAAGATATTAACAATAGTAGGAAATTGGATATTTGGGTACTTGGGAACTCTGTATGATCTTGGCAATTTTTATTAAATGTAAACTATTCTAAAATAAAGTTGGATTTAAAAAAATTATAACCCTGAGGGCTGGTAAGCCTTGCAAAAATGATTCAGTATGGCCAAGTGGGCTTCCCTGTAGCTCAGTAGGTAAAGAATCTGCTTGCAGTGCAGGAGACCCGGGTTCGATCCCTGGGTTGGGAAGATCCCCTGGAGAAGGAAATGGCAACCCACTCCAGCATTCTTGCCTGGAAAATCCCAGGGACAGAGGAGCCTGGTGGGGGGCAGTCCATGGGGTTGCAAAGAGTTGGGCACGACCGAGCGACTAACACTTACTTACTTATGACCAAGTGACTTGTGGGTATAGGGAGACAGAATTGACAGAGGATTTCCAATAAAGGTGAAAAAAATAAGAGTTTAACTAGAAATCAGCACCGTGCCCACGCCCTCACCCCACCCTGCCACCCCCGCCCCCTGCACCGCCCCGCACCGCCCCTTTCCAGTAGATGGAGCTGTCGTGGCAGGCATGTGGAAACGGTTAACCCATCTAGAAAGATGGTGCTGATGAACCTGTCTGCAGGGCGAAAATGGAGACGCACACACAGAGAACAGACTTTTGGACCCAGTAGGGGAGGGGGAAGGTGGGATGATTTGAGATTAGCAGCAGCAGCAGCAGCAGCAGCATTGAAACCTATACACTCCATATGTAAAATACATACCCAGAGGGAATTTGCTGTAAGAAAGAGGAAACCCAAAGCCAGTGCTCTTGTGACAATTTAGATGGGATTCGGAGGGAGGTGGGAAGGAGGAGGGGAGGATTTAAGAGGGAGGGGACATGTCACCTGGCTGATTGGTGTTAATGTATGGCAGAAACCATCACAATATTGTAAAGTAATCATCCTCTAATTAAAAAAGAAATCATCACGCAGAAGAAAAATAAAGAAAAGGTTAACCCAGGAGGCCTACGTTGTCCTAATTGTACAAGTTCTAAATCTTTAAGACTGACTTTGATCAGTTCTTGGAAGAAAAGCTCTGAGCCATTGAAGTGTGCAGCCTGATAAGCAAGTCTTTGCAGGCCTGGGGCCTGGGGCCTGGGGCCTCGGGCCATGTTGGATTGTTGATACCGACAGTGCCATTTAAGGGGAATGCTTGCTTTTGTTTGCCTGGGGCCCTGGGCCATACCAAATGAATTTGACTTCTTGGGGAAAAGGGAGTTGGAGACTGAATAGCTAAGGTCAGTCCACAAGGTTGCTTCCTGCCTACAGGACCCCCATTAAAAACCCTCAATTCAGTTTAGGACAGTTCAGCTGCTCAGTCGTGTCTGACTTTTTGTGACCCCAGAGAGGCAGCACGTCAGGCCTCTTGGTCCATCACCAACTCCCGGAGTTTACCCAAACTCATGCCCACTGAGTCAGTGATGCCATCCAATCATCTCATCTTCTGTCGTCCCCTTCTCCTCCTGCCTTCAATCTTTCCCAGCATCAGGGTCTTTTCAAAGACCCTATTTGCATCAGGTGGCCAAAGTATTGGAGTTGCAGCTTCAGCATCAGTCCTTCCAATGAACACTCAGGACTGATCTCTTTTAGGATGGACTGGTTGGATCTCCTTGCAGGTCAAGGGACTCTCAAGAGTCTTCTCCAATACCACAGTTCAAAAGCCTCAATATTAAGTCTCAAGGGAGTTTTGCTGGTTGACCATAGTTCATATGTGTTGTCACATGCTGTTCCTGGGACCACGACGGGCTGTCTGATTCCACTGGTAGACAAACCTGGAAAGTCATGCTCGATTTCTCCTATACTCTGCCTTACACCCTATACACCTTTGTTTGTGTGTTTGTTTAATTTATGTATTCAGCTGCGCTGGATCTTTCTTGTGGCTTGGGAACTCTTAATGTGTATCCTTTGTATTAACTGTAACCAAAGTATGATAGTTTTCTAAGCTCTGTAAGTCCTTCTAGAGCATCACCAAACCTGAGAGTGGTCTTGGGACCGCTGACACAGCAAGATATAAGGACTGGGGTTTCCAGCCTTCAAAATCCTGGCAGATCTAACAAGGGACTAGGCTATACCCGGGGGCTCAGACAATAAAGAATCTGCCTGCAATGCAGGAGACCTGGGTTTGATCCCTGGGTTGGGAAGATCCCCTGGAGGAGGGCATGGTAACCCACTCCAGTATTCTTGCCTGGAGAATCCTCATGGACAGAGGAGCCTGGTGGACCACAGTCTACGGGGTCGCGAAGAGTTGGACACGACTGAGCAACTAAGCACACAACACAGGCCATACCCAGCTGGGGGCGCCCTTAACCTGAAGGTTTGAGAATATAAATGACCTGATCAATTAGCCAATTATCCATTTCCCTCCATTAGTTCTCAGTCAATATCTCGGAACTTAGAAAAACACATATTCAATTTCCTCTTCCCTCCAGCTCCCAAAAGCCATCATAATTTGGAGGTGATTTCACCCAGTTGTAAAAGACACACACAAAAGAATTCAATCATTTTTCTGCCTGATAAACCTCCACTCTCCCTGAGGACACGAATGCTGCTTGCTCTCATTGCAACCCTCCCCACTCACAGCTCTTCCCCGAAGCTGAGACAGCGCTTGGATCAGTGGGATGCTCAAGGGTGGGGAGGTGGAGGGATGGAGAGAGGATCTGAAACTGAAACTCCGGGAAGGACAGGAGAAAGCTGCAGAGATTGAGAGAAAGGAGCCAAGTTGGAAGGTTCTGCTGCAATGGAGACATTCATTGGTGGTCAGGCTAAGGGGTAGATGCTTTGGCCAGCACTTCTCACGCTTCTGTAACCAGGAAGCTGATGAGTTGGCCTGAGTTCCAGCTTCAAGAGCCCCTAAGTGACTGGGAAGTCTGGGGTCCTTCAGCCAAGTCTGGATGTTGGGAGGATGTCTGAGCTCCATCCCCTTCCTCTGGCCGGGGCTGCCTCTCCTCCACAGGCCAGGGCCTTTCTCCACATGTTGGAAGACTTAACAGCTACACACATTGGCCTGGTATGGTCCCTGCTGCCAGCCTTGCAGGGAGGCAGCCCTCAGCTCCCAACAGCCAACAGGAGTCTTGTCTGGTAGTTCCTCATAGGCCTATGAGGCCTGTACCAACCCAGCCTTAAAACTGGAGAAAGTCTCAAACCAGGGCTCTTTGACAACCTAGAGGAGTTGGATGGGGTGGGAGGTGGGAGGGAGGGTCAAAAGGGAGGGGACATATGTATAACTATGGCTGATTCATGTTGATGTATGGCAAAAACCAACACAATATTGTAAAGCAATCATCCTTCAGCTGAAACAAACAAAAAAAGAGACTGTAGAAAGAGCCCAGAGTCAGCGACAGAGACATCAGTGGTTTAATGGATCGGGTAGCGTACATGTCTGAAGCAAGGTCCTAGAGCAGTGTTCCACTGTGTGCAGCAGCTGACAGGCAAGACATAGCAGTGTGTACCTTGAGTGGCCTGATCTGGGGGAAAGCGTAGAGGCTGCCAGTTACAGGGGGAACTGACAGCAGATTGGCTCACGGGTTACACCTAGTTTCTACGGGTTCCCTAGTTTCACCAGGGAAACTAGCAGAGGGGCACGCCCCTCAGTTCAGTTCAGTTCAGTTCAGTCGCTCAGTCATCTGACTCTTTGAGACCCCATGAATCGCAGCACGCCAGGCCTCCCTGTCCATCACCATCTCCCGGAGTTCACTCAGACTCACGTCCATCGAGTCCGTGATGCCATCCAGCCATCTCATCCTCTGTCGTCCCCTTCTCCTCCTGCCCCCAATTCCTCCCAGCATCAAAGTCTTTTCCAGTGAGTCAACTCTTCGCAGGAGGTGGCCAAAGTACTGGAGTTTCAGCTTTAGCATCATTCCTTCCAAGGAAATCCCAGGGTTGATCTCCTTCAGAATGGACTGGTTGGATCTCCTTGCAGTCCAAGGGACTCTCAAGAGTCTTCTCCAACACCACAGTTCAAAAGCATCAATTCTTCAGCACTCAGCCTTCTTCACAGTCCAATTCTCACATCCATACATGACCACTGGAAAAACCATAGCCTTGACTAGTCGGACCTTAGTCGGCAAAGTAATGTCTCTGCTTTTGAATATACTATCTAAGTTGGTCATAACTTTTCTTCCAAGGAGTAAGGGTCTTTTAATTTCATGACTGCAATCACCATCTGCAGTGATTTTGGAGCCCCAAAAAATAAAGTCTGACACTGTTTCCACTGTTTCCCCATCTATTTCCCATGAAGTGATGGGACCAGATGCCATGATCTTCGTTTTCTGAATGTTGAGCTTTAAGCCAACTTTTTCACTCTCCTCTTTCACTTTCATCAAGAGGCTTTTTAGTTCTTCTTCGCTTTCTGCCATAAGGGTGGTGTCATCTGCATATCTGAGGTTATTGATATTTCTCCCGGCAATCTTGATTCCAGCTTGTGTTTCTTCCAGTCCAACGTTTCTCTTGATGTACTCTGCATATAAGTTAAATAAGCAGGGTGAGAATATACAGCCTTGATGCACTCCTTTTCCTATTTGGAACCAGTCTGTTGCTCCATGTCCAGTTCTAACTGTTGCTTCCTGACCTGCATACAGATTTCTCAAGAGGCAGATCCGGTGGTCCGGTATTCCCATCTCTCTCAGAATTTTCCACAGTTTATTGTGCCACCTCTTTAAGAACCATCACTATCTGGGGCCTGGGGCAAGCATGCTGGAAGGTCAGATACCTGAGAAGAGTATAGGTAAAGCAGGCAGTGGTCAAGCAGAGGATGTACAAACAGCAGGAGAAGAGCCACCTTGAGGGGCCTGACCATACAAATCTCTGCTTGAAAGGACCTATGCCAGAAGGCCTGGGCATGGCTTAGAGATAAAAACATGGAGCCAACAGCCATGGTAGCCACTGGCCCATGGGGAGGTGGAGAAGGTTGGGATTTTTCTATACTCAGTAAGTGTGAGACCTTATCCTTGTAAACTTGGGTGTCACAAGTTGGCTTTCTCTGAGGTTTTGTCCATTGGTCCAGAGGTGACTGATTGGCAGGTTCAGTTCAGTTCAGTTCAGTCGCTCAGTCGTGTCCGACTGTTTGAGACCCCATGAATTGCAGCACGCCAGGCCTCCCTGTCCACCACCAACTCCTGGAGTTCACCCAGATTCATGTCCATCGAGTCAGTGATGCCATCCAGCCATCTCATCCTCTGTCGTCCCCTTCTCCTCCTGCCCCCGATACCTCCCAGCATCAAAGTCTTTTCCAATGCGTCAACTCTTCGCATGAGGTGGCAAAGGAATGGAGTTTTAGCTTCAGCATCATTCCTTCCAAAGAAATCCCAGGGCTGATCTCCTTCAGAATGGACTAGTTGGATCTCCTTGTAGAACAAAGGACTCTCGAGAGTCTTCTCCAACACCACTAGTTCAAAAGCATCAATTCTTCGGCACTCAGCCTTCTTCACAGTCCAACTCTCACATCCATACATGACCACTGGAAAAACCATAGCCTTGACTAGACGGACCTTAGTCGGCAAAGTAATGTCTCCGCTTTTGAATATGCTGTCTAGGTTGGTCATAACTTTTCTTCCAAGGAGTAAGCGTAGTTTGGCAGGTAGTTGCAAAGAATACAACTGAGCAGGACCCTACGGGGCCTTCTCGGGACAGGCCTACCCCCATACCCTCTGCTTTATCTCCTCTCCAACACACCTAGGTAATAGTAGTTGATGCACATTTCCTGAGTTGCTTTGCAGACATAAAAAGCCACCCCTTTCCAACAAATGAAAGGTGCCAACTACTTGATGGCCATGAGCACATAGCCCCAGGACTCCTGGAGTTCAAGGACTGATAAAGTTAACCACTGTGACACCACCTAGCTATCTCATCATCATCCAATGAGAGAATGGCCAGAAGCTGATCACAGCCCTACAACCCCCCCTCCCTTTAAAAAGCGCTTTTCTAAAATGCTTCGGGGAGTTCAGGCCTTTAGGGCATGAGCCGCCTGTTCCCTTGCATGGTCTTGAAATAAACCTTCCTCTACTCCAAACTCCGATGTTTCAGTCTGAGCTCATTGCGTGTTACTGTTGCTGTTTAGTCACTAAGTTGTGTTCGACTGTGACCCCATGGACTGTAGCCCGCCAGGCTCCTCTGGCCATGGGATTTGCCAGGCAAGAATACTGGAGTGGGTTGCCATTTCCTTCTCGATGGGCATCTCCCTGACCCAGGGATCAAACCCACGTCTCTTGCATTGGCAAGCAGATTCTATACCACTGAGCCACGAGTGAAGCCCACGAACTTGGGTTAACAAGGACTCTAGAGCCCAGCATCTTTGGGAAGGTCCACCAAGTAGTCTTGCTGGAACCTGATTCTAGCTGAAACCATGGAAATTTCTGGTTTCTTCTCAGCCCTAAGCCTATGGAGGCTGGGGCTAGTTGAGGATTTCCAATTCCAGTTTTTGCCTTGGGAGTGAAGTGGAATGTTTCCAGCTGGGTTTAAACACATTAATTCCTAAATTGAGTTTGGCTCTCTTGCTATTTAAAAACACTATTTGGTAAGCACTTCACAGAGCAATGGCTCTGAAAGAGAAAGATTACTTTCCCATTAGCCCAGCTTAGTAGAATGCATTGTTATTCAAACGACCGTCAGAGGGAATTTAAGTGGAAAGTGGGTTTCAAAGTCCAGGTGAGAACCAATCTCCAGGGTGTCTGGGCTCCTCCACCACTAGGGAAATGAGGATGTGTACCACTGCGTCTGGTGAAGGGAAACACCAGCTCCCCTTCAAGAGAGCTCCTCAGACCTTTCCCACCCTTGAGACCTGTTGAACAGCAGGTGAGCAGGGGACTGACAATGCCAGAAGCCATGCAAAGGCTGCCCACCCCTACCTTGGGACCAGAAAGAGAAAGAAAGACAATGCAGATCAGCAACCTTTACAGAGAAAAAAAAAAAAAAAAAAAGCAGAGACATCACTTTGCCGACAAAGGTCCATATAGTCAAAGCTATGGTTTTGCAGTAGTCATGTGCAGATGTGAGTTGGACCATAAAGAAGGCTGAGCATCGAAGAATTGATGCTTTCAAACTGTGATTCTCGAGAGTCCCTTGGATAGCAAGGAGATCAAATCAGTCAGTCCTAAAGGAAATCAACCCTGAATATTAAAGGAAGGGCTGATGCTGAAGCTGAAGCTCCAGTACTTTGGCCACCTGATGCAAAGAGCTGACTCATTGGAAAAGACCCTGATGCTGGAAAGATTGAAGGCAGGAGGAGAAAGGGGCAACAGAGGATAAAATGGTTAGATGGCATCACTGACTCAATGAACATGAGTCTGAGCAAACTCGGGGAGATAGTGAAGGACAGGGAAGCCTGGTGTGCTACCATCCATGGGGATGCAAAGAGTCAAACATGACTTACTGACTGAACAACAACAAGCCTTTACACACTGACTGCAGGGTGCTGGAACCAGGAAAGGCTGACCCACCTGACAGTCCTAGTTGTGTTCAGATCCCAGGCCTTGGAGTCCTCTGTGAGGGTATTCTGTCCATGGAGCCAGCTCATCCCCCTGCCTCATTTCTAGGACCATTTTCTGGGACTTCCCTGGTGGTCCAGCGGTTAAGAATCTGCCTGCCAATGCAGGGGACATGGGTTATACCCCTAGTCTGGGAAGATCCCACATTGTTGCTGTGGTTGTTCAGTCACTTAGTCTGAACAAGATCCCACGTGCCTTCGAGCAACTAAGCTCATGGGCCACAAATACTGAGCCTGAAATCTACAGCCCTCGAGCCTCAACAAGAGAAGCCACCACAATGAGAAGCCCATGAAACGAAGAATAGCCCCTGCTCGCCACAACTAGAGAAAGCCTGCATGCAGCATCTAAGACCCAACATAGACAAAAATACATAAAAGATTAATTAAATAAAAAATTTAAAAGATTTTTCTAAAAAGAGAATCTTCTGGATGACTCAGCTGTGCAACTGACCTATTGCTGCAAATTCTGAAGAAGCTCCCCGAACTGGGCCCTCGCAGGCTCTTGGTCAAATTTGCTGCAGTTAAGCTTTCAAGGTACCTGAGCTTTCTTGTGGGAGAGGCTTTTATTCTCTTTGCAGCAGGGGGATGGTGGAGGGTGACAGGAAAAGAGTAGTCAGACACCATAGCGATGAATTTCAATATTCCATCTTTTGAAAAATTGAGGTTTTTTTTTTACACTGACATGGAGCAAATAGAACCGTGAGGTGTTTCATAATTTATGTGGACTATACATCATGGGCTTTTGACAGGTCTAGCATATTTACAATGATTACAGGTTTTTCTGTTTGGGAGAAGTTTCCTCTCTCACCAGCACCCCAGTGATGATGGTTTCTGATCATGAGCCCCACCCATGCCTATCATGTCCCTGGGGTTCAGTGTTGTCCGCTTACCTGTCCTGCTTTGCTCCAGGTAGTCTGCTAGTCTTTTTGGGAACAGTGACCTTGGTTGGTAGAGGGGCTCCTCCCTTACTTCCTTTCCCTTTTGACCTTTGGGTTCTGAGCAGATAGGATTTCTGTCCTTAACACATGGAACCCCCTAGAGCTGATGTGATACAAACCCAACATATGGAAACACAGGAAATAAATCAAACCCAGTTAAGGGGGAGGATGGGTCAGAGAAGCCTTTCTTAAGGACATGGCCTCTAATCCATGTCCTGAATTGAGGTGGGTGGGGGTCAGTGTGAAAAGGTCAGGTGGCAAGCGGAAAGAGAGAGAAAGGGAGGGTATGAAAGACCCTGGCTATTGTTCAAGGCCACCCAACATCAGAACCCCCTTTCTGTGCCTTGGGAGTCTTGGTCAGTGGCAAGATCGCCACTGTGAAAGTCAAAAATTCAGATAATCTCATTCTCAGCCACCCTTTCAGCTCAAATAGGCGTGAGACTCAGGCTCCACCTGTCTGCACAAATGCACCATCTTTGACTTGGGAGCTAGGGATGCAAAGCAGCAGGTCTGTGCAGGGTCCATTCTGTGGGAGGATGGATGCTTTGTGGTCCAGAGGCAGTAATGTCACCATCTTACCAGTGTTGTCCAGGGTTTGGCCACAGAGTTGTCAGGAGCTCTGAGCCCAGCAGTGGCGGCACTGAGGACTTCTCAATGGCTGTTCTTTCCTCCTCCTGGCCTTGGGACCTCCAGGTCTAGTTCTCTGATACTGGACAGCATAAGAGCTTGCCACCATCTTTCATTTTCTTATCTTTTTTTGGTGGGGAGGGTGCACTGCACCACAAGGCATGCAGGATTTTGGTTCTCCAAGCAGGGATCCAACCCATGCCCCCTGCGCTGGGAGCACAGAGTCTTAACCACTGGAATTCCAGGGAAGTGTCTCATTATCTTTTAGTTTTAATTAAAGCTTGTATTTTGGAATAATTATAGATTCAGAGGCAGTTGTAAAAAACAATACAGAGAAGCACACAGGATTTTTAGGGCAGTGAATACACTCAGCATGATACCATAATGTTGAATGCATGTCCTTATACATTGTCCAAACCCATAAAATGTACAGCACCAAGAGCCGTAACATTAAGCTGTGGACTTTGGATGATGCTGTATTAATTGCCTGCTCATCAACTGTAACAAATGTACTACTCTGGTCGGGGAAGGTGAAGATGGGGGATGTTAAATACATGTGAGGTCAAGGGGAATACTGGAAGCCAATCTCTGCACTCTCCTCTCAATTTTGCAGAGAAACTAAACTGCTCTAAAAAACAAAGTCTTAAGAAAAATATTGTCTCTCCCCCACAACAGAAACAGATTAACAGTCAGTCTGAACTGAAGATCTTACTTAAGTGTATATATATGCATATATAAAACTATAAAATGTATAATAGTATATTAAACTTCTGTTTGCCAGAGGGGAAGAATAGGGGGAAGAGACATTTAGGGAGTTTGGGATGGACAGGTGCACACTGCTATATTTAAAATAGATAACCAACAAGGTCCTACTGTAGAGCACAGAGAACTCTCCTGTGTTGTGTGGCAGCCGGAATGGGAGGGGAGTTTGGGGCAGAATGGGTACATGATATGGAGGCCTGAGTCCCTTTGCTGTTTAGCTGAAACTATCACAATATTGTTAAATGGCTATAGTCGAACACAAAGCAAAAAGTTAAAAAACTAACATAAAAAATAAATAAAATAAAATATTTAACAATATAATAGAATTTATATAATTGAATAATAAAGCAATATTTTGATGCTTAATAATCTAATATAAATGATATAAATGTATAATATATATTTTATAAAAATATGAAATATATATATATACACACACACAAAATCAACCCTTGAACCCTCATGTGCCTGGTGAGCATAGTCCAACATGGTGTTCTATAGATCTCTGCTACTCCAGGTGTGATCCATCACCCAGAAGCTTGTTAGAAATGCAGAATCTCAGGCCCCTTTCTAGATTCACAGCATCAGATCTGCCTTTTAACAAGACTTCAGGTGATTCCTTACTTTAAGGGCCACAGAACCCCGGTAGAGCTGACACAGGCCCAGGCACCAACTCCAAGAGCTCCCGAGACCAGCCAGCAGGTGAAAAGAGTCTGAACTGGGCCCTGGGCTTGTGACTCACCCCACCATTTAAATGTTTCACAAGTGCTCCATTTGCATTCTCCTTCAATCCAAATCCTCAATTAATTAAGAAAGTCTCCCCAGAGTTGCCAGATTAAATGCTTCTCTTTTGAGAGAGATTCAATATTTGCCCATTCAAATTAACCCAGCTCTCACCTTCCACTGAAGCATCTGTCCAAAGGTAATGCCATCATTACTTTTCTTACTCAAGTTTAAAAATTGACAATAAACAGATCCCTTTTCCCCTGGACAACCAAACAAGAGAATTTATCCTTCCTTACCTGAAAAAGTTTTAATTATTTGCATTTGGGTTCCAAGTCTGTCTTAGTAACACAATTAATTTCAATCAGAAGTCTAAGTTTGTCATTCAATCCAATTATTCTCAATTAAGTGATTGTGTATGTCACTTCATTATCAATTGATTGTGATTACTTATTATCACGTAAACTCAATATGTTAATGGTGATTTCATTAATCAGACAATGCCTGCTGTTCAAAGAGTCTGTGGTTTTATTCAGGGACCCATAATCTGGGCACCCTGAAATTCTGTGAAATCAGTGTCAACCAATGATATTTATCAAACTCCTACAAAGCTAGGCCAGTGCTATGCTGGAAATGTTGGAACAAGGAAGGTGCAGAAGCCAAACGCTGCTCTCAAGGCCCGTGTATGTATCTGAGACGGGTGGTCTGTGTGTGTGAGACGGGGTACGGTAATTATTCAGAAAGATGGTGCAGATAGATCAATTTTTGTTTTCATTTATCCATTTATGGAGCCTTACTCTATATGAAGGACTACTGGAGAATAGGAACGAGATGGAGGAGGAAGAGGAAGAGAGCCTGTGCCATAAAAAGAGGAGAGACCAAGGGGAAAGGCATGTCACAAATGCATCCATTAAAGTGGGGGCGCGGGGTTTCTGCAGTGTTCCCAGGATCCTGACACATAGCCCTCCACAGGCAATATCTGTGAATGCTTTTTTCATCTGAGCCCAGATTTTCTAACACATGCTGACAGGCTTCCTAATGCCAGCTCATGGCCATGAATTGAGTAACAGGAATCTGATAGCAAGCAGATAGCTCAGACTGAGACTTGATTTCTAGCAACAGACTGAGCGTCACTGGAAAGAGTCTTTAGAAAGGAAAACAGTTTCAGAAAAAAGCTGTTCATCTGCTTTCCAATGAGGCTCCCAGGGATTGGCGGAGCCATCTCATTGTGCATAGCCTCCTGATCCTTCTCGTCTACCTTCATGCCTCAATCCCTTCATCCCCCTTCCCCAAGCCAAGTCACCATCATCTTGCAGTGAGACATTGGTTTGCTGAAGGTATTCTCTGTAATCTCATGATCATCTCAGGATGCTAGACAAGAGGTCCCAGAATGCAATAGTGCCATGTGCAGCAACATGGATGAGACTATCACACTCAGTGAAGTAAGCCAAATAAAGACAAATACCATATGATATCACTTACATGTGGAATCACAAATAGGACACAAATGAACTTATCTATGAAACAGAAACAGACTCACAGACATAGAGAACAAGCATGTAGTTGCCAAAGGGGAGGGATGGACTGGGAGTTCGGGGTTATGCTAGTGCTAAGTCGTTTCGGTCATGTCTGACTGTTTGCGACTCTATGGACCGTAGCCTGCAAGGCTGCCCTGTTAACAGATGCAAATTATCATATATAGAATGGATAAACAACAGGGTCCCACTGAATAGTCTAGGGAACTATGGTCAATATCCTGTGATAAGCCATCATGGAAAAAAACATGAAAAAGGATGTGCTGCTGCTAAGTCGCTTCAGTCGTGTCCGACTCTGTGCAACCCCATAGATGGCAGTCCACCAGGCTCCCCCGTCCCTGGGATTCTCCAGGCAAGAATGCTGGAGTGGGTTGCCATTTCCTTCTCCAATGCATGAAAGTGAAAAGTGAAAGCGAAGTCGCTCAGTCATGTCCGACTCTGTGCAACCCCATGGACTGCAGCCTACCAGGCTCCTCCGCCCATGGGATTTTCCAGGCAAGAGTACTGGAGTGGGTTGCCATTGCCTTCAGTATAACTTGGCTTCCCTGGTGGGTCAGATGGTAAAAAATCCATCCCACCTGTAATGCGGGAGACCTGGCCTTGATCCCTGGGTTGGGAAGATGCCCTGGAGGAGGGCATGGCAAGCCACTCCAGAATTCTAGCCTGGAGAATCCCCATGGACAGAGGAGCCTGGTGAGCTACAGCCCATGGGGTCCCATAGAGTCGGACATCACCGAGCGACTAAGCATAGCACATACGTGTAACTGAGTCACTTTGCTGTAGAGCAGAAATTAACACAACACTGTAAATCAACTATATGTCAGTAAAATGCATTTTCAAAAGAGGTGTCCATTGCCCCAACAGAAGAGAACAAATGAGTTCAGATCCTGACTTAGGACACATAGGGTTAGAAGAATTCCTGAACCAATTTTCCGTTAGAATGGAAGGAAGCAGAAGACTGGGGGAAGAGAGACGGGGTTTGACAAAGGGGAAAGTAGGAGCACGAGGAGGAGGCAGGGTCGGAGACAGCATTCAGACGCAACACCTCCCCTGTGGGCAGCTGGCACCACTGCTGGTAAATCATCTTCCTCTGCCCAGCTAGCCAGGAGGCAAAGGCTGAGCCCACAGACATTTAGAATCATGTGGGGGATGCGCGGATAGGGAAGCAGTTCATTTCAAGATCTTCTCCCTGCACGGCACAGTTGAGACACGTCCTCCTCTCCTGCCTAACTAGTTGTCTCATTCTAGCTATCTGCACACATTCAGTGGCTTCATCTCATTCATCCTTTCACCAGGCTACCACCCGAGGGATCTTTGAAAAACACGATTCTGATTCTATCACTACCATGCTGAAAATTCTTCCGTTGTCCCACTTCCTGGAGGCCACAGTCCCAACTTCTGGACGACGGGGAGGAAGATGTGGCTGCTGCCCCCATCTGTACCCAGGCTCTCACCACTCATGGTTTTCAGGCTTTTCTGGCTCCGATAGTTACCTTGACCCTGGACTCCCAGACATTTGTGCATGTTTCTCTTGATGCTTGTAACAGATTATCAATCACTGCCTAGCAACCATCCCAGCTCTAAATGGCTTAAAACAATAGCAATTCTTTGCTTAAGAACCTGAAATCCATTAGTTAGACATCTGCGTGTGCCAAGCCTTGTGCATTATTGAGTGCATTAATTCTAATTCTTGGAACAATGCTGCAAGGTATTAATTATTTCCTTTATTTTATACATGAGCATGACTCGGAAAGCTTAAGAATAGTTGTCAAAGAATACACAGCTATTAATTTGGCAGAGCAAGAGTTCAAATCCAGGTTATCCAGTTGAGAAGTCCTGTAAAGATTCCACTTCTTGCCTCTCTTGAGGATTATTGGACATTTTGGAGGGATTACTAATTGAGGCTGAATATTTTCCCATATGGTTTGAGACAATAATTCTTGGCTTATGTTTTTTTAAATGCATGTAACTTTTTCTGATTTACTGGTAAGAGTTTCATATAAATTATTTTCATTGTTATATTTACCTTTTGATTTCATTCCATTTTAGACACACAAATTTTTATATTTTCATGTAGTCAAACCCAAATCTTTCCTTTTATGCTTTTTTTCATCACTTCTCAAAGCTTTTTCTCATGATAAAAGTGATACATGCTTACTGTAGAAGTTTCAAAGAAATGCGGGAAAGCATAAAGATGAAAATATTAATACAATCACTCATACACTTTTCATTCATCCTGAGACCTCTCTCAAAATGGTGTATTTCCTTCCTTCCTTTTTAAAAAACAATATCATATATGAAAGAGTATGTATGGGGAAACAGTGGAAACAGTGACTGACTTTAGTTTTTGGGCTCCAAAATCACTGCATATGGTGACTGCAGCCATAAAATTAAAAGACGCTTACTCCTTGGAAGGAAAGTTATGACCAACCTAGATAGCATATTCAAAAGCAGAGACATTACTTTGCCAACTAAGGTCCGTCTAGTCAAGGCTATGGTTTTTCCAGTGGTCATGTATGGATGTGAGAGTTGGACTGTGAAGAAAGCTGAGCACCAAAGAATTGATGCTTTTGAACTGTGGTGTTGGAGAAGACTCTTGAGAGTCCCTTGGACTGCAAGGAGATCCAACCAGTCCATTCTGAAGGAAAACAGCCCCTGGGATTTCTTTGGAAGGAATGATGCTAAAGCTGAAACTCCAGTACTTTGGCCACCTCATGCAAAGAGTTGACTCATTGGAAAAGACTCTGATGCTGGGAGGGATTGGGGGCAGGAGGAGAAGGGGATGACAGAGGATGAGATGGCTGGATGGCATCACTGACTTGATGGACGTGAGTCTGAGTGAACTCCTGGAGTTGGTGATGGACGGGGAGGCCTGGCGTGCTGCGATTCATGGGGTCGCAAAGTGAGCGACTGAACTGAACTGGCAGTCCAGTGGTTAAGACTCCAAGGTTCCAATGCAGGGAGCATGGGTTCCATCCCTGGATGGGGAACTATGACCCTGCATGCTGCACTGCACAGTCAAAAGTTTTCCAACATAGAGTATGTATGAAAGGTATGTGTACTGTTTAAAAACTCTCAATAAAACAAGCACCTGTGCATTATGGACAATGCTGCTAGTTTTCCTACAGACATTGCCTGATACGAGTGTATAAAAGTGTCCCTTAGGTGTATATATGCATCACCCAGGTTAAGAACTAGGGCATTAAAAGCACCTTAGAAGTGCCAGGTATGAATATCTGCTTCTTTCAGAGAAATACAGCTAGTTTCTATTTTATGTTAAATGTCTTTTAAAATTAGCATTGCCTTCTCCAATAAGACTTCTCAGTCTTACCCCTGTTTTCTAGAGGCAACCATGATTCTACATTTGTGTTAGTACTTCATTTGGTTTTCTTTAGTTTGGGCTTCCTTGATGGCTCAAACAGTAAAGAATCCACCTGTAATTTCCACAGGAAACACAGGTTCAATCCCTGGCTTGGAAGATCCCCTAGAAGAAGAAATGGCAACCCACTCCAGTATTCTTGCCTGGGAAATCCTGTGGACAGAGGAGCCTGGAGGGCTACCATCCATAGGGTTGTAAGGAGTTGGACACACCTGAACACACATGCACTCTATCTTTCCCTTGGTTTTCTCTACAGTTCAGCTATCTAGCTAACAACCATTAAACAATTTATGGTTCAAGCTTTGGCTGTATTTGAATTTTCTTTCTGACATTTGCTTCTTTGACATTCTATTTTTGAGAATGGCTTGTGTAAACTAAGGAAGAAAGGGCAGTTCATTCATTTTGGTGTCGAAGAGCATTGCAGTGCATGACTATTCCATGACTTATCCATTTGATGGCTGATGGACATTTGCGTTGTTTGAAATCTTAGTTATTATAAAAAGTGCTGCTACAAACTCTCTTACACATATCTCCTGATGCACGTGTATGGGAGTGTCCTTATGGCCTGTCTATCTAGGTGAGGCACTGCTGGGTCATTCAGCGCATGTGTACACAGTTCAGTTCAGTTCAGTTGCGCAGCTGTGTCCAACTCTTTGCAACCCCATGGACTGCAGCATGCCAGGCTTCCCTGTCCATCACCAATTCCTGGAGCTTACTCAAACTCATCTCCATCAAGTCAGTGATGCCATCCAACCATCTCATCTTCTGTCATCCTCTTCTACTTCTGCCTTCAATCCTCCCCAGCATCAGGGTCTTTTCCAATGAGTCAGTTCTTAAGTTTCAGCTTCAACATCAGTCCTTCCAATGAATAGTCAGGACTGATTTCCTTTAGGATGGACTAGTTGGATCTCCTTGGAGTCCAAGGGACTCTCAAGAGTCTTCTCCAACAGCACAGTTCAAAAGCATCAATTCTTTGCTGCTCAGCTTTCTTTATAGTCCAACTCTCACATCCATACATGACTACTGGAAAAACCATAGCTTTGCCTAGATAGACCTTTGCTGGCAAAGTAACGTCTCTGCTTTTTTATATGCTGTCTAGGTTGGTCATAACTTTTCTTCCAAGGAGCAACAGTCTTTTAATTTCATGGCTGCAGTCACCATCAGCAGTTACTTTGGAGCCCAAAAAATAAAGTCTCTCACTGTTTCCATTGTTTCCCATCTATTTGCCATAAAGTGACGAGACCAGATGCCATAATCTTAGTTTTCTGAATGTTGAGTTTCAAGCCAATTTTTCCACTCTCCTCTTTCACTTTCATCAAGAGGCTCCTTAGTTCTTTTTCACTTTCTGCCATAAGGGTGGTGTCATTTGCATATCTGATGTTATTGATATTTCTCCCGGCAATCTTGGTTCCAGCTTGTGCGTCATCCAGCCCATCATTTCTCATGATGTACTCTGCATATAAGTTAAATAAGTAGGGTGACAATAAACAGCCTTGACATACTCCTTCCCCAATTTGGAACCAGTCTGTTGTTCCATGTCCAGTTCTAACTGTTGCTTCCTGACCTGCATACAGATTTCTCAGGAGGCAGGTCAGGTCGTCTGGTATTCCCATCTCTTGAAGAATGTTTCAGTTTGTTGTGATTCATACAGTCAAAGGCTTTGGCATAGTCAATAAAGCAGAAGTAGATGTTTTTCTGGAACTGTCTTCCTTTTTCCATGATCCAGCGGATGTTGGCAATTTGATCTCTGGTTCCTCTGCCTTTTCTAAAACCAGGTTGAACACCTGTAAGTTCACGGTTCACATATTGCTGAAGCATGGCTTGGAGAATTTTGAGCATTACTTTACCAGCATGTGAGATGAGTGCAATTGTGCGGTAGTTTGAGCATTCTTTGGCATTGCCTTTCTTTGGGATTGGAATGAAAACTGACCTTTTCCAGTCCTGTGGCCACTGCTGAGTTTTCCAAATTTGCTGGCATATTGAGTGCAGCACTTTCACAGCATCATCTTTCAGGATTTGAAATAGCTCAAATGGAATTCCATCACCTCCACTAGCTTTGTTCATAGTGATGCTTTCTAAGGCCCACTTGACTTCACATTCCAGGATGTCTGGCTCTAGGTGAGTGATCACATCATCATGATTATCTGGGTCTTCTTTGTATAGTTCTTCTGTATATTCTTGCCAACTCTTCTTAATATCTTCTACTTCTGTTAGGTCCATACCATTTCTGTCCTTTATTGTGCCCATCTTTGCATGAAATGTTCCCTTGGTATCTCTAATTTTCTTGAAAAGATCTCCAGTCTTTCCCATACTATTGTTTTCCTCTGTTTCTTTGCATTGATCACAAAGGAAGGCTTTCTTATCTCTCCTTGCTATTCTTTGGAACTCTGCGTTCAAATGGGTATATCTTTCCTTTCATCTCTTGCCTTTCTTCTCTTTTCTTTCCTCAGCTATTTGTAAGGCCTCCTCAGACAACCACCTTGCCTTTTTGCATTTCTTTTTCTTGGGGATGGTCTTCATCACTGCCTCCTGCACAAAGTCATGAACTTCTGTCCACAGTTTTTCAGGCACTCTGTCTATCAGACTAATCCCTTGATTCTCTTTGTCACTTCCACTGTATAATCATAAGGATTTGATTTAGGTCATACCTGAATGGTCTAGTGGTTTTCCCTACTTTCTTCAATTTAAGTCTGAATTTGGCAATAAGGAGTTCATGATCTGAGCCACAGTCAGCTCCTGGTCTTGTTTTTGTTGCCAGTATAGAGCTTCTCCATCTTTGGCTGCAAAGAATATAATCAATCTGATTTCAGTATTGACCATCTGGTGATGTCCATGTGCAGAGTCTTCTCTTGTGTTGTTGGAAGAGGATGTTTGCTATGACCAATGTGTTCTTTTGACAAAACTCTGTTAGCCTTTGACCTGCTTCGTTTTGTACTCCAAGGCCAAATTTGCCTGTTACTCCAGGTATCTCTTGACTTCCTACTTTTGCATTCCAGTCCCCTATAATGAAAAGGACATCTTTTATGGGTGTTAGTTCTAGAAGGTCTTGTAGGTCTTCATAAAAGTGTTCAACTTCAGCTTCTTCAGCATTACTGGTCAGGGCATAGATTTGGATTATGTGATATTGAATGGTTTGCCTTGGAAACGAACAGAGATCATTCTACCATTTTTGAGATTGCATCCAAGTACTGCATTTCGGACTCTTTTGTTGACCATGATGGCTACTCCATTTCTTCTAAGGAATTCTTGCCCATAGTAGTAGATATAATGGTCATCTGAGTTAAATTCACCCATTCCAGTCCATTTTAGTTCACTGATTCCTAAAATGTTGATGTTCACTCTTGCCATCTCCTGTTTGACCACTTCCAATGTGCCTTGATTCATGGATGTAACATTCCAGGTTCCTATGCAATATTGTTTTTTATAGCATCGGACTTTACTTCCATCAGCAGTCACATCCACAACTGGGTGTTGTTTTTGCTTTGGCTCCGTCTCTTCATTCTTTCTGGAGTTATTTCTCCACTGATCTCCAGTAGCATATTGGGCACCTACCGACCTGGGGAGTTCATCTTTCAGTGTGTACATGCAGCCTTCTAATTAATGCCCAGATCTTTTCCAAAATGGTTGTAGTAATTTATACTTCTGGAGGGCTTAGACTATAAAGAATCTGTCTGTAATGTGGGAAATCCGGGTTCCATCCCTGGCTCAGGAAGATCCCCTGGAGAAGGAAATGTCAACCTGCTCCAGTATTTTCCCCTGGAGAATTTCACAGATAGAGGAGCCTGGCAGGCTACAGTTCATGAGGTCGAGGGGAGTTGGACATGACTGAGCAGGCAGCAAATAAGTCACCATCAGTGTTCACCGTTACCAACACATGGTATTGTTCTAATTAGACATTTTTTTTTCGGCAATCAGTTGGTATGAATGTGTTAATCTCATCAATATGTTAAAGTTGCTCAAATTTTCTATGTATATATATAACTGATGCTTTATTATATATATCTATATATATATATATATATAACTGATGCTTTATTAATGACTGACACAATTGTGTTAAAATATTCCCCTAGGGTAGATGTGTCAATTTCTCCTTACAGAACTTTTTTTTTCCCTTAAGTATTTTGAGGTTATTAGGAATATACAAGTTTAAAAAATTAAAGTTACCCTATCTTTTTGGTGAGTTGATCCGTTTGTCATGATGTAATGACCCTTTTGGGCTTCCCTCGTAGCTCAGTTGGTAAAGAATCAGCTTGTAATGACCCCTTTATCTCTATTAATGCATTTTTCTTTAGATGCTATTTTAAATATTAATAGGATTACTTTAGCGTTCCTTTGGTTAGCATTTTTCAATATGTCTCTTCATTTAAACTTTCAGATTTTATTCTTTTGTCTTTGTGTTTTAAGTGTGTTTCTCGTCATCAGAATTGTCACAGGCAACCTCCACTTTCCAGCTCTCTCCCTGGCTGGTCCCCTTCCCCGTCATCACCTCTATCTCTGCATCCCTCACGCCTGACACACAGCCAGAGCTCAAAGGTGTTTGATGGATGAGTGAATACACACTATGGACTAACTGCAAGATGGAAAGGTGTTCCCTTTCTGACAAAGGTGTTGCGCTGTAACCAAAGTTATTACTTTTTTTTTTTTTTTTAACCAAAGCAAATTGATGCGAAGGCTTTTCTTTAAAACATATTGTTACTTATCATTTCTCCATCATCAAAGAGACGAACAGGATCTCTGCTTTTCTGTGACGGCACCAAATGACAGCTGGGCTCTGGCCCTTAAGGAGAAGTGCACCCACCCCCAGCTCGCCTCCTCTGGCAGCCAGTGTCTATTCTTAAAACCGCTCCAACTCTTTTGTCAGCTTGCACTTGAGCTGCATTTGTCGGGCACATTTGAATCAAGGAGAGAGCACTGGGGCTGTTGTAGAGAGCTGAGGCTGGCCCCGTTTACTCACACCAGCCTCAGCAGGCCGTCCTGAGAGCCAGGGAGACCTCCGGACCTGACATGCACTCTGGCATCAGCCTTTCACTTTCTCTGAGCCCCAGGGGAAATCACTGACCTTCACCCCTGGAGAATGAGAAGTGGGCCTTGGAGCTTTGCACCTGCTGGTTCTGGAAGGCCCTGCTTTCTAGGCATGTATGTTCAGAGCGTGGCTGGGTTGACAAAGGTAGAGAAAGCGATGCTGGTGCCAGCCGGGCCTCTGCTGACAGTTTCCTAGGGCAGGACTGACAATATGCCTGCAGAGATGCCTGGCCAGAAGTCCACCAGAGCTTCCTTCTATCGACCCTAATCGTGAGTCTCTGGCGGCCGCGGCCTGGGTTCGTCCTCTCCCCTCTGTCCCCTGTGGGAAGGTCGAGGACTCTTGCAATAGTTGGTTTCCCCGAGAGTTCCTTCTCCTTCCCAAGACCACAGTCTCTTCATCCTCCCAGGTAGACTTCGGCTTCTGAATGTCACAGGCAGAAAGGGAAGTAGGCTCCCTCTTCTTGGTTTCTGGAATGCTAAAGCACTTTCTATCTTCAGTTTTAAATTTAAGCTACCAAAACGGCTCCGAAGGCCAGCCAAGACAAAATGCTATTACTTGGCCCCAATTTCCTGTTAATTGCCCCAAGCAGTTTGGCCGCTGAGATCAGAGTATTCCTTGAGCCAAAGACCATCTGGACTTTCTCTCCTTGGGGCTGCGGCACAGCCGGTTGGGGCCTGCGTGTTCTGAGCATGCTCAGTGCTGTCAGGCGGCCCCACGGCCATGTTGGACGTATGGTTTGAGTTTTCCTGAAGCGCGGGGGTGAGCGGAGGAGGGGAGGTAATTGCAAAACCAGCTCAACAGCTGAGCCTCAAATTCCTCTTCCTTTGCTCGGTTGCTAAAAAGTTACAATGAATCCTTGGAGCGAAGTGGACAGGGGAGGTAAGGGTTCTTTCTTCAGAGGCCTTCTGAGGTTTTATTTCCTCCCCACTGAGATGCCGGGTGGATGGGAACAGACCTGCAGAAGGGCAAGTGGGGTTGGGGTTGGGGTTGTTCTCCAGGGACTGAGGTCGGAGGCTGATGACTGCCTAGGAGCTCTTCCGCGAAGAAGTATAGCGTCAGACCTCGAGAAAGTGAAGTGTTAGTCGCTCAGTCGTGTCTTGCGACCCCATGGTCTGTATGTAGCCCATCAGGCTCCTCTGTTCATGGGATTCTCCAGGCAAGAACACTGAAGTGGGTAGCAATTACCTTCTTCAGGGGATCTTCCCAACCCAGGGATCGAACCCCGGTCGCCTGCATTGCAGGCAGATTCTTTACCACCTGAGTCACCAGGGAAGCCCTGTCACACCTCCAAGAACCCCTGAAGTCACAGCAGAATTG
Source organism: Ovis canadensis (assembly GCF_042477335.2). Classification (NCBI taxonomy): domain Eukaryota; kingdom Metazoa; phylum Chordata; class Mammalia; order Artiodactyla; family Bovidae; genus Ovis; species Ovis canadensis. Next base: position 44,890,857 of record NC_091268.1, on the reverse strand, counting down.
GCATAAATTAAGGTTCCCTCCTCCTGCTTCCATCACACTCTCTTGTTTCCCTTCCCCCTTCCGGGCAGCTCCTCCTGCTGAGGAGGAAAAGAGGAGCCCTCCATGGTTAGACCAGCGCTCTTGTCCTCCAATCCTCACCTCTTTCCCCAGTGATTACATCCTGTCCCTGGACTAAGGACCATATAGAGACTGTTGACTCCCACATAGGCATGTCTAGGCTGGACCCAGAGCTCTGGGCTTCCCACTTGGCATCACCTGAGACAAGTATCTTAATCTGTGTGAACTGGGAAGCTTAGCACTCACCTATAGTCACCTGCTCTGTCCCCTGCTTACTCTTTTCCATGGAAGGCAACATCTAGCCATCCTGGTTCTCACACCGAAACTTGGTTCCTTTCTCTTCCTCACTCTGACCTTCCATCAGAAATGGAAGCCACACCTTCCTTCTGTAATCACTCCCATCTTTCTCCTGTCCTGGTCCTTCTATCCATCTCCCAGCTGGTCTGGACATCTTCTTAACTATCTATTCCTGCACAGAAAACCAGGGTGATTTCTATATTAGAACCTGTGAAACCCACTGTTGAAATATCTGTTGAAACCCACTGCTGGTTTTTCCACTGCAGGACCATCTGGTGCTAACGAATTGCCTCCATTTGGAGCAGGGATGAGATTCGGGGACAAGGTCCAGCCCTTTCGGTCCAGATTCTTACATGGGCTAATGAGAATACTGTCAGGTGGTTCTGTCAGGTACAGTCATGGTGGTCACGGCCGTGACCGCCATTTTAAGTGCAATGCTACAGATCCTCCATCTTTTCCCCACTCCTTGGGGGTTTGTTGTCCATCCCTGACTACATCAGCAGGCAGTGAGTGAGGCTTGACCAACAAACCTTGTCAGCTACTGGACAAATTGAATTTTCCATGAGGTGAGTACCTGACCAAGTTTTAGCCATTGGATTCTCTCTCCAGGGAGTTTGAAACTTGAACCAAGACACAAACTGATGGGAGGAGGTAGTACCCAGGGTGCATTCCTGGAGCACCCAACAGAGGAGTGGCCCCCTGACTTCAAGAGTCATTTCATGACAGCATCCTAGGGAGCAAGTCTGTGGATTCCTGCTGCTGAGGCTCCCATAGCTCTGTATCCTGTGTTTGCTGAGAAGTCGTGTATGCACACCCTTTCCTGGTATGTGCTATCTTGATATCTTTCCAGAAAAGCTCTATTTTTGCTCAGCGTAGCCAGGGTTGAATTCTACTGCAACAGAGATTGCAAAGATGCAGACCTGCAGACTCCTCAGGATTGCACACACACAGCACAAAAAGGCTACATGTGAGCAGTACTGCCCTCAGGAGCACCCAGTGCACACTCCTGAAGCACCCAACAGAGGAGATGCTGGTTCTCCCAGGCACCCTGACTTCCCATCTGGTGTAGCCTATGAGATGGGGCCAAAGAAAGAAGCAGCCTTGTTTCTGTAACACTTAGGACCCCCTCCCCTCAAAGTAACAGAGGATTGGACCACTAGTAAAGAACAAAGGCCTTTGAAATGGTCTCTCACAACAAAAGTCTGCAAGGAGGCCTTTGTGATGCTAGGTCAGTACCTCAAACAGGTCAGCATGTTGAACCTGAATCTCTAGGGCTCTCATATAGATTTTCATGCTCGAAAATGATGGCAGTTGCAGCTCTAAGTGGCACTTACCAAAGGCAGGAAGAAAGGGGTGATAGCCAATCTGCTGAAAGAAATAATATTCTCAGAAACTTCTACTTTTTTTTTTTTTAATGAGCATCGGCAACTTCATTTTTTTGGCTGCAAGGTATGTAGGATCTTAGTTCCCTGATGAACCAGCGCACCCGGCATTAGAAGTGTGAAGTCTTTTTTAAATTTAATTTAATTTATTTATTTTTGGCTGTGCTGGATCTTCACTGTTGCTTGGGGTTTTTCTCTAGCTGTGGAGGCCTGGGACTACTCTCAGGTTGCCGTGTGAGGGCTTCTCACAGCAGTGCCTTCTCGTTGCAGAACATGGACTCGAGAGCGAGGGCTCAGTAGTTGGGGCACACAGGCTTAGTAACTTTGTGGCATGTGGGATCTTACCGGATCAGGGGTCGAACCCGTGTCTCCTGCATTGGCAGGTGGATTCTTTATCACTGAGCCAAGAGGGAAGTCCAGGAAGCGTGAAGTTTTAACCACTAAACCTCCAGGGAAGTCCCGAATTTCCACCTTTCTATCAGAGAGGAGGAGTCTTCTCAAGAATCCTGCTGGCTTACTATTGCATTGGCTAGAACTGCATTTACGTGGCTACTGTTAGCTACCAGGGCAGATGCAAATATTGTATTCCAGTCTGTAGCTTGTCTTTGAATTCTCTTAACATGTCTTTTGCAGAGCAAAAATTTTAAACTTTGATGAGGTCCCAATTTGTCGCTTTTTTCCTTACATGGATCAGACTTTTGGTTATCATGTCTAAGAACGCCTTCTCTAACTCAGATCATGAAAATTTTCTCTTGTGTCTAAATTACGTTTGCATTTTCTAGTTAGATCTGTGAGCCGTTTTGAATTAATTTCTACATGAGGTGTGAGGTCTCCCTGGCCCCATCGCTGAGTTACAAAGCAGAAGGGCAGATAAAGGGCAGAGACCACTGTCGGCAGCCAACACTGGCCATGCCTCTTAGAAGCTTTCCTCTGAAAGCTGGAGGAAGCCCTCTGTTCCTGGGTGCCCCTTGGGCAGATGGCACTCACCTGGAGGGTGCCCTGGTCACTGCTGGCCCCTCCTGGCCATCAAAGCCATTCCGTTGTCCCTTCTAACAGGGCCGAGACAGTAGCCTTTCAGATCACCATGATCTGACTTGTCCTGCCCAGAGCAGGCTCTGTGCTCAGGTGCATAAATATTTCAGACTTTGCCGCTTAGTTATTGATGGAGTGAAATGAAAGGGAATTCTTTAGCCTCTCCCCTTCTCCACGGATTGAAACTGAGAGCCAGTATTTGAGAGGCTGGAGTGACTGGCGTTTAGGGACTTCGGATGCTGGCAGGAGTGGCTGATGGACTTGCTCTGTCCCGCCCTCATTATGGAAAAGGAGACACTGGCATCCTTGTCCCCAAACTGTGCAGAGCTGCCTTCTTTCCTTTTTTCTAATTTTTAAAATAATTTTATTTATTTATTTTTGGCTGTGCCTGATCTTTGTTGCTGAGCGCAGGCTTTTCTCTAGTTGCAGCAAGTGGGGGCTACTCTCTAGTTGCAACGTGTGGGCTTCTCATTGCGGTGGCTTTTGTTGAGGAGCACGGGTTCTAGGGCACGTGGGCTGAGTAGTGGCGGTTCCTGGGCTCTAGAGCACAGACTCAACAGTTGTGGCGCAGGGGCTTATTTGCTCCGTGGCATGTGGGGTCTTTTTGGAGCAGGGATCGAACCCATGTTTCTTTCATTGGCAGGTGGATTCTTTACCACTGAGCCACTAGGGAAGCCCCAGAGGTGCCTTCTTTTCCTTGCTCCTTCCAGACTATGCACCCCTGCTCTTGGGGGCAGGAGGGGCGGGTGCTGTCCTTTAACCTCTGTCTTCATTCCTCCATGGAACATATGTTCAGCATGCACGTGGTTGACTGCAATGCCCACCTTCTGCAGAGTGAGCCTGGGGAGCCCCCTGGAGAGCCCCACTTGGGGTGGGGCAGGACCCATTAGATGCTCTCAGATCACATCACTGAGCTATAGGCTGGCTGTACCATAGGCATTCGGCTTCCCACCCTGCCCCCGCCACTTCCTGTCTCACACCTGAAGAAGAGCCATTTCTCAGAGTGGTCCAGGGCCATAATTTCTGCGTCATCTTTGCCTCCTATGGGTTGGAAGGAGCCAGGAAGAACCGGCTTTTTCTGAGAGAGGAAGTGGGGGCAATGGTTTATCTTGCTGTTCCTTTTCATTTGGAACATAATACACCCCAGAAAGCTTAGACCCCACGCTGAAGAAACCAATTACACCGCACAGCATTTTTAGTGCTCCAAGTCTCTAAGCAAAGGAATAGGTGAGACATCGTCGTCATGGTAGCTAGTCACAAATTGTCTCTTAAAATAGTATCTGTGCTTCCTAAGAAGGGGCTTAATGCTTCCAGACTGGTAGTGAAGACATGCTATCACCAGGCATGCCCTCACCGGGCCACTGTTCCCCCAAGGTCTGGGAGGACGTCCTCTGGGTATCGAGAGGACCAGGAGACACCCTAACCCAGGCCACAATTAAAGGGATTTAGTCTCAGAGATTCCCACTCTTGTCTCTTCATTAAAAAATCTTTGTTGAACACCTGCAATGTACCAGGTCCTGTCCTAGGCACTGAGGTAGTAATGGTGGACAAGACAATGGGCCACCGAACTCACAGGGCTTACGTTCTAGGGGTGATGACTGATTATCTATGGATGCAAAGAAATGACTAGAGTAAAGATGGAAGGAGAGCCTGAGTGTATGTGTAAGGGGTGAGGGTGGGAGACAACTCTCTCTTTTTAAAAAAACTTATTTATATTTTTGGCTGAGTTGGGTCGTTGTTACTGAGTACGGGCTTTCTCAGGGTGGGCTGTAGTAAGCAGGGGCTGCTCTCTAGTTGTGTGCCTGGGCTTCTCACTGTGGTGGCTTCTCTTGTGATGGAGCCCAGGTTCTAGAGGGTGTGGGCTCAGTAGTGGAAGCACCTGGGCTCTGGAATGCAGGCTCAGTAGTTCATTGTGGCACCTGGGCTGACTGCTCCACAGCATATGGAATCGTCCCAGACTAGGGATCTCTGTATTGGCATATTCTTAACCATTGGACCACCATGGAAGTCTAAGAAGCATCTGTTACATGGAGGGATCAGCAAGGATCTCTCTGAGATTTGAGAAATGGAGATGGGATAGGTATTTGAAGGCCTTGATTCCTGGGGAGGCACTTTGTCCACCCCTGATGTGGTCTTCCACTCCTGCTTTCTCTCTGCCTTTTCTTCACCACACCCAGGGTCAGTCGAGGGGCTGATCAGATTAGCAGAGCTGGGAAGACCCAACCAGGTGTCCCTAGCTCTTCCGTATCCCTCCATCCCTTATTCTCCTCTCCTCTTCCATCTAAGGAGCAAGCTGCTCTGGGGTACAAGGCTTCTCCCCTGTTCCTCCATGCTGCCTTCTCTTGGCAAGACCTGCCTTTGCAGAGAGATTGGGTCTGAGTGGAGAGACTGTGACAGTTCTGGGGTCTGCAGACCATCCCATTTCTTCCTTCAGCTACATCCTCCAACATGGCCTTTATCAGTCATAAAAATGAATTTTGATCTTCCTTTGTTATTTCTATATTATGTCTCTCATTGTTCAGACTCAGAGTGGGAAGAGGAGAGCTTTTATTTGGTCCTTTTCCAAATCCCAACTTTGGAAGGGAGGCCCAGGATGAAGAAAAGAGAATGTGAGAAAAATCTGGGGCAGGAGGGAAACTGGCATGTTTGAAGACCAGACAGAGAGGTCAACTAGGAGAGTGTCAAAGATGAGTCAGAGAGCTGAGAGAGCTGGGTCCAGATACAAAGCCTCAGACACTTTGGGCTGGAATGTGCACAATGGGAAGCCAAGGGGAGGATGTGAAGCACTGGGGTGACATGAACTGATTTCTATTGAGCAAAAAACAAAACAAAACCAGAGAAAGGAGACCAGCTAAAAGAATGCAACCGTTTTCTGGTGGCTTGGGAAAAGGTATGTGCCAAGAAGAGTAGCAGTTATAGTCTGGAGGTGGAGCTGAGAGGGCTTGTTGAAGGGTTAGAGGCATTTGGGAATGAAAGATTACAGAGAAAACTTAAGCAGCCACCTACTCTGGCTCAGTGAAGCTTAGTGATAGAGCTGCTGCTGCTGCTGCTGCCGCTAAGGCGCTCCAGTCGTGTCCGACTCCGTGCGACTCCATAGACGGCAGCCCACCAGACTCCCCCGTCCCTGGGATTCTCCAGGCCAGAACACTGGAGTGGGTTGCCTTTTCCTTCTCCAGTGCATGAAAGTGAAAAGTGAAAGGGAAGCCACTCAGTCGTGTCCGACTCTTTGCGACCCCATGGACTGCCTCCCACCAGGCTCCTCCACCCATGGGATTTTCCAGGCAAGAGTACTGGAGTGGGGTGCCATTGCCTTCTCCAGTGATAGGGCTAGGATATCTAATCAAGTTGTTCTGGGCATACACAGGACTTTGGTGGTGTGGCCATGGTCCAGGGGACAAGGGGTGAATACCCAAGAGGAAACCTGGTTAATAGCCCTAGGAAGAGGCCAGGGTACTAGCCTTGCTTTACATGAAGCCATGCCATTTGTTAAATGAACGCACCCTCCTATCTTATCCCATTAATGAATTACTGTCCTTCTGGTCTACCAAGCTAGACCCTTGGGCTCACTATCTATAGCATCTTTCTTCTAACTTTCTCTTTCTTTCCACATTCTCAGTCATTCACCACTCTACTCACCTCCCAACCCCCAATGTCTTTGCCATTTTCCTTCCGCATGTTTAGTGTGAACTTTCATCTCCTCCCTAGATTCTTACAACAGCTTCACTGCCCTCACTGGTTGCTCATTTTCATTCACCTTCTTGTCTTTCCATTCCATCCTTCAAACTGTCAGAATGGTCTTTCTAAGATATATAGGCTGAATCATGTAACTCTCCATCCGGAAAACAGTAGTATTGCTTGGTTTTGTAAAGAATAAAGCAAATTCCTTAGCAGGACATACAGCGTCCTTGATAATTCTTCCAGGCGGTTTCAGTTACTATGGCTGCAAAACCAACTGCCCCAAAACTTAGTGACTGAAAATCATGGCGTTAATTATGTTCATGGATTATGTGAGTCATGAATTCAGAAACAACTTGGGGTGTCTCATGCCACAGTTAGAGGTCAGCTGCAGGAATCTTCTGAAAGCTTGTCCAAGGCTGAGAGATCCATTTGCAAGGTGACTTACAAGGCTGGCAAGTGATGATGGCTGTTGCCTAGAGGGCTCGGCTTCTATCCACAGGGCTGTTTGAGTGTCTCTGTGTCATGTCCACAGGATTCCCCTACAATGAATGATCCAAGAGGCCATGTAGAAGTTTCAATGCCTTTTATAATTTGGCTTTGGTATCTGCATAGTACTTCTGTCATATTCTACTGGTCAAGGTGGTTCCAAAGTCCACCCAGGTTTAAGGAGAGGGAACAAAGATTCTTGTCTCTTGACAGAGAGGTGTCAGTGTCGTGAAGAGAAGAGCAAGTAAAGGATATCCCATCCTGTACTAAATCGGTGCAACCATCTTTGGAGGATGCAATCTGCCACTCTGGGCTCATTCTGGGCTCCACTCACTTGTTCACGGCTGAGCTACATATTTTCACAACTTTGTTTCTCTCTTCTGCCATTCCATTGACCAGACCCTTATCCAGATCATCATCCCTCAAGATCAGCTCAACTAACACTTTCTGGTTGAACTTTCCCTGATCTTTCCAGGCAGAATGAATTCTCCTCCTTGTATGTTCCCACTGCATCCTGCTTATACCTTCACTTAGCAGGTTTTCCTCTATGCTGTATGTGAAATCACTTATTTAAGAGTTTGTCTCTGGGACTTCCCTGGTGGTCCAGTGGCTAAGACTGCCCCCAGTGCAGGGGGTCCGGGTTCGGTCCCCGGTCAGGGAACTAGATCCCACATGCCGCAACTAAGAACAAAAAAAGATTCTGCATGCCTCAACTAAAAGGCTCGCGCATGCCACAGCAAAGATCCCGTGTGCTGCAACGAAGACCTGATGCAGCCAAACAAATATTTTTTAGAAATTAAAAAATAATAAATGGAATCATACAACATGTGGCCTTAAAAAGAAAAGTCTATATCCTCCACGAGACTGTTAAGTTTATCTTTCCATCTCCACTTCCTTGTACATGGTCAAGCCCAGAGGCAGTTCTGAATAATAACAATTGCCCAGAGGCAGTTCTGAATAATAACAATAATAACAATTATATGCACACCTGAGAGATGGCCCAGGTAAGATGGCTGTGCTGCTGGGGAGGGCCGTCAGGCCGTGATTCTGTGGTGCTGTCAGTTTCTAGTTCCATCAGACTTGCTCCAAGTTCAAGTCAAGGGATTTCCATGGAGGAGCTCCCCTTCTGCATATTGACGGCAAAGCCGGTGCTCTTGACCCCTGTCCAGGGTTGAAATCGGGATGCAGAGTCTTATCTCAGAATTTTCCCTGGCCGACTCTAGAGGGCAGCAGCCAAGGGGAAGAGCATTTTTAGTTACAGTCAGGTGGCGTTAGTGGTAAAGAACCTGCCTGCCAGTGCAGGAGACATAGGAGATGTAGGTTCGAGCCCTGGGTTGAGACGATCCCCTGGAGAAGGGCCTGGCAACCCACCCCAGTATCCTTGCCTAGAGAATCTCATGGACAGAGGCACCTGGAGGCCCATAGTCCACAGGGTTGCAAAGAGTTGAACATGACTGAAGTACACAGCACGCGCACACACTCGCCCAGCCTCTACAACAGCCCAGCACTGCATATCCCTGATCTCAAATGTACTACATCCAGGAGAATTCTTAATTCCTTGTTTCCCCCACCAGACTCCGGCTCATCCCTTCCTTCCCCCAGTCTCCCCAGCCCTGAGACAGGCCCCCTTTGCTCAGTCGGGAAAGCCCTAGGACTGCTCTTCAGATCCACTCTCTTGTTCCCTCCCCATGCCACCTAGCCACCAGACCCAGCTCCACTACCTTGAATCTGACGGCTTCTCACCCCCTGCCACCAGCACTGTGGGCCAAGCCGCCGTCATCTTGGTGAGACAACTGGAGAGACTCCTGATGGTGCTGACGGTTCTGTCTGCTTCTACATCCGCCTTTTCCAGCTGTCCTGGGGCCCATGTTGATGTGGTATCAAAGTGTAGCACATCCGAGTCCAAAGCTGCCGTAACAGTGGGTCCTGGAGCTTTAAAGAGATCCTAGAACTCTCAGGGTTGCTCAAAAGGAGTCTCTGGGACCTAGGAGAAAAGGGGTGTGTGTGACATGGTAGGCCACCAGTTGACTTACATGAAGTCTTTGTACAAATTGTTAAAAGCAGCCCTCTTTGGGCAGCCTCTAGGCACCAGCCTGGCATCAGATAGGGTATTTTTGCAAAACAAAAGGCACAGGACTTGGCCAATGAACCACATGATTCCAAATGAACCAGAGGCACAAATGGTTTGGATTTTTGGTGCCTTTGTGCAGCCCAGAGTCTGCTCATATATGACCTGTGGTAGGCTGAATAATGGACCTACCATTTTTAGCCCATTCTTTATCATTTGAAGAGTTTGCCTGCAATGCGCAAGACCTGGGTTAGATCCCTGGGTTGGGAAGATGCCCTAGAGAAGGGAATGGCGAACCACTCCAGTTACTTTTGCCTGGAGAATTCCATGGACAGGGGAGTGTAGCGGGCTACAGTCCATGGGATCGCAAAGAGTCGGACACGGCTGAGCATCTCTCTCACACACACAACATACACAGGCTGAATAATGACCCTCCAAAAAATATTCACTTGTTAATCCCCAGACCTCATAAATGTTACCTTTCTGGTAAAAGGGGCTTACAGATGTGAATAAGTTAAGGATTCTGAGATAGGGAGATGCTCCTGGATTATTTGGGGGCCCCTAAGTCTCAGGTAACATTATGTGGAATTGTCTTAAAAAACCAACAAATGAGTCTATTTTTAAACAACTACCTCCTTTAAAAAAAAAATTACAGGGCATGGTAGTATGGTAGTTCAGAGAAAGAATTGTGGTGATCAGCATCAACAAAATGCCATCAGTAAACTCATACGGGATTTAAACCTGACTTAAGTTGATCATCTTTGGAGAAGGAAATGGTAACCCACTCCAGTATTCTTGCCTGGAGAATCCCATGGACAGAGGAACCTTGTGGGCTACAGTCCATGGGGTCGCAAGAGTCAGACACAACTGAGCGACTTTCACTCACTAAGTCTCAGGGGTCCTTGTAAGAGGAAGGTAAGGTGGTCCAATGAGGAGGTAGGAGGCAAGAGGATGGAGTGATTCAAAGCAGAGGTCATGAGCCAAGGGGTGCAGACGGTCACCAGAAGTCGAGAAGCCATGAAAATGGGTTTCCTCAGGCCTCCAAAGGGATTAGCCGTGCAACATCCTGAATTTAATCCTATGAGACTGAGTTTGGACTTCTAACCTCCAGAACTGTACAATAATAAATCTGCGTTGCTTCAAGTTGCCAGGTCTGTAACTGGTTGCAGAGGCTTCAGGAAATGAATGCACAGTCCCTGTGCTGCCTGTTCTGGCAGGTGAGCCTTCTGGTTCCATCTGCGATGTGCGTGGGGATCCCAAGCAGGATTGTGTCTGAAGAAGGGATACTGCTGCTGAATGTATTTCAAACATCAAGTGCTGGATGGTAGACAAGATAAAGTCTTGTTTTCAGTGTTAAATTTACTGAAGTTGATAAATGCACTGTAGTTGTAAAAGAATATCTTTAGTCTCAGGAAATACACCCAGAAGCACTTAATATAATGTGTGGCACTTATTGTCAAATGATTCAGAAAAAAAAGGTGCATGTGTATGGGTATATATATGTATACACACATATATATATATATGAAAAGAGAGCATGTGATAAAGCAAGTGGGGAAATATTCACAATAGGCAAGTCTCAGTAAAAGTATATACACATGGTCTCTGTATTCTTCTTGTGACCTGACTACAAGTTTGAAATTATTTCCAAATGTGTGCATGCTTACTCAGTCGCTTTAGTTGTGTCCAACTCTTTTGTGACCCCATGGACTGTAGCCCACTAGGCTCCTCTGTCCATGGAACTCTCCAGGCAAGAATACTAGAGTGGGTTGCCATACCCCTGTCCAGGGGATCTTTCCAGCCCAGGAATCGAACCTGTGTCTCCTGTATCTCCTGCATTGCAGGCTCATTCTTTACCTATGGAGCCACCTAGGAAGCCCTATTTTGAAATGACAAGGCAGGAAAAAAAAAAAAAAAGGTGCTGTGAACTAGCTGGGTATAAGTGAGAACAAGGAGGTGGTCAGGAGCTCACATATGGTCTCAAGAACAGTTTGCGGCTGAGCTGGTACGATGTTTTTTGGGGCAAATGCCCATGCAAAGTCATTGTACATGAAACTAGTTCATACTAAATTATTGATGACTTCCTGGCCTGTTCTCCTGATCCTGGAATCTTGGCTACTTGAAAGTGTTTTGGTTCTGCAGGCAGAGGCAGGGAATGATCTGGAAACAAGCCAGGTCTTCTATGAGTCATCTTGTCTGCAAGCATCCTATTATGGCATTATTTGCCACTATCCTGAGAGTGGAAATGTATATGATTAGCTAGATGTCCTTCCGCAAAGCCCCGGGGAAGGCTCTGTTTATTTGCTCAATCAGTCAATAAATGTTTACTGAACACACACATATGTGCTCAACGTATAAGAGCTGCTCACACAGATAATACAGCATGAACAAGAGAGATGGATCTTGGGTGGTTTCCTTTCAGGAGGAGAGAGAGAGACAACAAATAAACAAAAGGAAACAAAAGAAATGCTTAGTGGTAAGTGACAAAAAGACAATAAAATAGTAGTAGAATAGGGTAGAATAGTAGCAGTTTTCAACTTTTTTTTCCAATTTTATTTGTTTATTTTTGAGTGTGCTGGGTCTTTGCCCCTGCTCAGACTTTTCTCTAGTTGCGTCCATCATGTGGGCTCAGTAGTTGCATCTCCCAGGTTGTAGAGCACAGTAGTTGTAATATAAGGGTTTAGTTGCTCCAAGGCACGTGGGTGATCTTCCTGGATCAGGGATTGAACCCATGTCTCCTGCACTGGTGGGCAGATTCTTTACCACTGAGCCACCAGGGAAGCCCAATTTTTTTGATTATTTGTATCTGTCAAAAATTTTTGACAATCTGCCATACACACACACATTTAGACATATATGTAGTGGTTTATCAATGATACTCGGGCTTCCCTGGTGGCTCAGAGGTTAAAGCGTCTGCCTCCAATGTGGGAAACCCGGGTTCGATCCCTGGGTTGGGAAGATCCCCTGGAGAAGGAAATGGCAACCCACTCCAGTATTCTTGCCTGGAGAATCCCATGGACAGAGGAGCTTGGTAGGCTACAGTCCACGGGGTCACAAAGAGTCGGACATGACTGAGTGACTTCACTTTCACTTTCATCAATGATACTCATGTGCCTCTGTACTAATGCATTATAAAATACACACAAAATAAAAAATGTTATAAAAATGGAGTAAAAAGTAATAGAAATAGAAACCCTACCACTTTCTTCTTACATCTGATTGTATCCTCTTTGGCACCCCAGCGTGTGTATCCTATTTTAGGGATACTGAGAGAGGGGGAAAAGGAAGGGCTTGCTGTCAACAGTACAGTCAAGGACATTTTCTCTGAGATGGTACCACTCACCCTAAGACCTGACCAATGAGAAGGAGCCACCAAGAGATCTGGGGGAGAATCTTCCAGACGGAGGTGCCAGCATCTACGAGGCCCAGAGGAGGGAGCAGGTTTGGTGTTTCTGAAGAAGAGACAGATGGTGCGGGTGTCTGGAGCAGAATGGCCAGAGGGTGGTCTGTGGGGAGGACAGAGGCCAGATCCTGGAGGCCGGCAGACCACACTGGGAATGTGGATTCTATTCTAAGCCCCCCGAAAACCATTAGAGGGTTTCCAGCAAGATGGTGGCGGGATCAGCTGTGCATTTTAAACCATCTCACCAGCTGCTCTGTGGGAAAGGATCGCGGGGGCAGAATCAGAAGCAGTGAGACTGGGTCAGAACTTCTTGCAATAGTCCACACGAGAGACGATGATGGCTTGCAGTCAGGAGGTGGCTGAGAAGTGAGCAGGAAGTGGATGAATTGGGTATGTGTTGGAGGAAAAGCTGACAGGATTGGGTTGGAAATGGGGGTGACAGACGGGTGATGATGGGAGGAGAAGCATCAAGACTGACTCCTGGGTTTCCGGCCTGAGTCACTGGATGCAGAGTGGTGCCATTTACTTGTCTGAGGAAGTTGGGGTGAAGACGTAGTGCTCCCTTCTGCTCCAGATGGGGGAGGCAATAAGTAGGCGCTTGTGTATACAAGTCTGTGTATGCCCGTAGGGGGGATCAGGACTGTGAGTGTCACTTCGGCTGTCACAGGGGACAGAGGCAAGGTGACCGGGAAGGGCTGGTCCATGCGTGGCGTCCGAGGGCAGCCGGTGGGCAGCAGGGGGCAGCCAGGGAGCCCACGATAGGGAGGCCGTGCGGACGGGAAGTAGGTAATCATCCGAGAGAAACTGCACCCTCGTCAAGTTTTGCCCAGTTGGTTTCGGCCCAAATGGTTTCACATTGTGAAGCAAAGCAGTTTTGCTGCAACCTAGAGCTGCCCCTGCGGGCCTGAAGGATGGACAGCTGGACGGCCCTGGGCCCCTTTGCTGGAAGGCATGTCAAGGTCAGACCCTGGCAGCAGGTGGCCGGCTTGGTAGCCCCTGCATGCTGGCCCCTAAGGAAGGCCCAAGAAGACTCGCACACTCGGCCTCGTGTTCCCGCTGACGGCTGGCACTACAGCTGCTTCCCGGATCTGGAGCTCATGACATCTTGACAAATGATGCAGCCGGCAAAGCAAATCAACGTTCCAGCCAGAGAGATGCAGGCTTCCCCAGGGGCGGAGTGGGGGAATGGGGTGCGAATGCATTTGCCCACGAAGCGGGTGTGAAGCCCAGCCAGCCACGAATCCCTCCCATAAGAAATCGTGTTTTATTTTCTTATAACTGAACGTAATTTCTATGTCAAGTTCTCATGCCACCAGCGGCGGAAGACATCGCCTCTGCCAAGTCTGACTCCCCTTTCCTTGTGGCTGTGTCCAAATGCCAGAGCTCGCAGAGGCCGGAGGTGTTGGCGGGAGGTCAGGAGGGAGGCCTGTGGGTCTTGGTGTTGTCACCTGTGTGGGATGGCACATTCTCATGTCCCTCCCGTCTTTGGTCATCTGTCCACTACCCTTGGGTCCAGCCGCGCTCGCTGCCTCTCCTGAGCCATCCTTGGGTCCGTGGCGGATATTCCACTGTGTCCCAGTTTCTGGGCCCTTGGAATGTCTGCTTCAGGCCCCTCTCCATATGGGGGTTCGTGTCTCTTATGTGCTGCAACAGGACCTGTGATCCCATCATAGACAGTCTGCCCAGTTCAACACCTATAGCTGACTTGGCTTCTGTCCGATCACACTGGGCCTGGTGGTCCCAAACTTGGGCCACTCTTGGGGTTCTTCCAGGTCACAGGCTGCTTCTCCTTTGGGGGACCCAAGCGTATCTAGAAATTATGGTTGGAGGGGTCCCCATGCTCTTTGCTGCCTGGCTGCTGATGTCCTAAGGGGCTAGAACTGCCGGCCTGCCATGCTGTGACTTAGCCCCTGTCCCCACATTTCCTTGACACTTGGCTCTTTTTGCAAAAAAATTATTTTTGGCTGTGCTGGGTCTTCGTTGCTGCTTGCGGGCTTCCTCTAGTTGCGGCAAGTGGGGGCTGCTCCCTATTTGCAGTACGCTGGCTTCTCATCACGCTGGCTTGTCATGTTGGGGAGGATGGGCTCCAGAGCTCGGGCTCAGTAGTCATGGTGCACAGGCTTAGCTGCCCCTCAGCATGCGGAATCTTCCCAGACCAGGGATCGAACCCCTGTCTCCTGCATCGGCAGGTGGATTTTTAACCACTGGACCACCAGCGAGGTCCCCCACTTGACTCTCAACAGAGGCAAACAAGGAGGATGGGGCAGAGACTGACCAATCAAGCAAAAATTGCTAGAGAACTTGCCCCACCATCCGTGTGTTAAGTTGGGTTTGCTTAAGGCAGAAAACTCACCTTCATTTACCGGGTTGCTTGGGGTTCAATTAGGTAGCAGCCTCAGTGTGGTTCCCTTTGTGAGGGGTTTGGAATGGAGCGATTTAAGTGTGTCTGTAGGCTGGGCCTAATGATGACTACAGACCCAGTTTCTAGGTGAAAATTAGTCTAACAAGAGGACTTTCTCTTACAACTGCTTTTATGGTGAGTGTATTTTATGCCCACAAAACCAGCTGAGCAGTGACAACTTTAATCCAACACAATAATTCATTGGTCTACAAAGCCTTGTACATTGCAATGTGTTTTACTATCTGCATCCTCATAGGGGAGCCATAAACACCCCAAGAGACAGGCAAGCTGTGTGTTAGTTATCCCCATCTTGCCAACAGGGGAAAGTAACGACTGGGTATGGGATCTGTAATCTCCCACCTCTGCTCCGGCACCCTTTCAGCTCCCTGGTGCTCCATGGATAATATCTTCCCACTGAAGTGCCTGGTTTTACAGCATGCGCTCTTGTGGACATAGCTACTCTGACCAGCTGTAGACACTGCCTGGGATGCATGCTGACCCTCCTATGTTCTGCAGCCACAGGACGAATCCTTGTATTCCTGCCTCCAGTGCCAGAGATGAGAGAGTGATTCTAGCACTCAAGAGTGAGGGCCCACCTCACTGTGGGCCAGGATCACTCGGGAACTTTAAAAAACGTGTCTGCTATGGAAAGCAGTATGGAGGGTCCTCAGAAAACTAAAGATAGAATTACCCTATGGTCCAGCAATCCCACTCCTGCGCATATATCCAGACAAAACTATAATTCAAAAAGATATGTGCACCCTATATTCATAGCAGCACTACTCAACAATAGCCAAGACACAGAAATAACCTCAATGTCCATTGACAGATGAATGGATAAAGAGGGTGAGAGATGGGTACATAAGTACAATGGAATACTGCTCAGCCACAGAAAAGAATGAAATCATGCCATTTGCTACAACATGGATGCAAGTAAAGATGATTATACTAAGTGAAGTAAGTCAGACAGAGGAAGACAAATACCATATGATGTCACTCATATGTGGAATCTGAAATAGGACAGAAGTGAAGTTATCTACAAAACAGAAATAGATTCATGGACGCAGACAACAGAATTGTGATTGCCAAAGGAGGGGTTAGGAGAGTGGTGGAGTGGAAGGTTGGAGCTGGCAGATGTAAGTTAGGTTAGGTGACCAGTTCAAGGAACAGCCCCAACTCTGAACCACGAGGCCTCACCACCTTGCTAGGAGGTCAGCTGGAGAGGGCAGGGGTGTCTGGGCCAGTCAAGGGCGAGTGTGGATCTGGGGCTGCAAAGACTTCCTCATCTGAGCCTCCTGCCCTGTGACTAGGGGAGAGCTCACCCCGCTGGCTTGTTGTGACGGTGAGATGAGGTCCCCTCTGCAGAGCACCCAGTACCATGCCGGGAACCCAGTCATGCTTACGGTGCGTTGGGGGGTCTGACTCTGAAACCCATATTGTGCATATGGATCAGGTCAGAGGGGACGGTGGGGGTGCGGGGCGGTGGGGAGTCTAGGAGGAGGGCCTGGAAGACCCAGTGAGGAGATCTCACTCTCTGACGGGCCTTGCAATGCCCCGCACCATGCTCCACAAAAACTGCTCCCTCGGCCGAAGCAGAATGTCGAACTAGAACTGGAAATGTGGCATTAAAAAATTGCCACAGCGGAACCAGCAGCCGTTGGGAATCCATGCAGTAATAAATTAAATGATGCTCCCAGCATATGTGGCTTCCTTCTGGCCTCTCAGGAACACATTTCAATATAAATAATTTACCAGGTAAAGGGATATTGAGCCGGCCACCCGGAGCTGCAGGAATAATAATAAATTCTGGTTTTGTGAGTCAAAGAGAGGTGCCACGTTGTAAAGCAAGGGCCCTGGACCGGGAGTCTGAAGTTATGGGCCCCTGTTTTGGGCTGGGTCATGGGACAGCAAACCCACTGAATGGCTTCAGGCAGACCCCCTACATATCCCCCGGCCTCTGTCCTCCTTGCACAGTGCTCTGGCCAGAACATCGTGCAAGCGTTTTCCTCCACCTTCTCTTGCTTCCTGCTGTGCTCAGTTGGTCAGTCCTGTCCGACTCTTTGCCACCCTATGACTGTAGCCCTCCAGGATCCTCTGTCCATGGAATTCTCCGGGCAAGAATACTGGAGTGGGCTGCCAGTTCCTTCTCCAGGGGATCTTCCTGACCCAAGGGTCAAACCCTCGTCTCCTGCATTGACAGGGGGATCCTTTACCACTGGTGGCTCCCCAGATAGTGAGCACCTTGGTAAGTCAGGCTGACCGCAGGTTGTGTGAGGTGCGCTTCCCACACACCCATGCACACCCACGTGACACTGCAGAAAGAAGTCCTTCTCCTAAGTGTTACTGTGAACAGATGTAAAGTAATGCAAGTGATTTTCCAATGCAAGGGAGAGCAGAAGGCAAATGGTCAGGAGGGCGACGTGATAATGACCACGACCAAAGCCCCTGGCTGGAAACATTAACTGTCTCCTGGTGACAGTGTGGAGGAGGGGCAGCTCTCACCCCAGGAAAGGATCCGGGATGTATCCTTGGCGGTGTGTCTCCAAACCTCCCTCCTTTGGTTCCAGGCTGGCCTGGCTTCTTGGGCAGGTGGGTCAGCTTCTCTTCTTCTATCAGGACAGCGGTGCTGCCCTGAGCAGAGATGCTCCTGCTCTGTGACATCGCCAGACCCAGCAACCTCTTCCCGGGCCCACCCTGCCTCTGCTTCCTGCCCCAGCTCTTGTGTGGGCTGTCTTCTTCTCCAGAGTCGCTGATTTTTACTACCACCACGTCCCAGAGCTGAGCCTCGATCAGGAGCTGAGTGCTGGAGCCAACAAAGCCAGCCTGTCCCACCCATCTCAGCCAGGAAATGAGCACAGAGAGACATGAGAAGCTATTCAGCTCCAGACCAGAACCAGAAAACCTTTACATTCTAATTGTACCTCTATTCCAAAAGAGAATGTATTCCACGACACACTTTGTGATCAGAAATAGGTACTGAGTGCACCAAAAGTCACCTCAGGACACCAGAATTCTCTCTCTCCTTCTCTCATCCCTCCTTCTTTATGGAAATATTTCTCAAGCACATGGTGGGAGGAGGAAGCTCAAAGAGAGACAAAGAGGGTGGGGAGAGAAGACAGAGCCTCTGGTCTCCCATTGGAGACACGGAAACATTAGCCAACAATTTGAAAGCAGTGCATTAAGTATAATCATAGAAGAAACACAGACTGCAAAGAAGAGGCATCTTATTCGATTGTGAAATAGATAAGATTTAGCATCAGCAAAGCTTCCAAGGAGAGGCACTACTCAACCTGAGCTGCAAGAACAAGGTGGGGCTCAGAGCAGTCAAGGTGGGCCAGAGTAGCCTTCCAGACAGAGCACGGGCAAAGCAACTGGCCAGAGAGAGCAATGTCTGCAGCCGGGTGCAGAAGGATGGTGAGCCAGCCTGGAAAAGTCAAAGTGTTAGTTGCTCAGTCGTGTCTGACTCTTTGCCACCCCTTGGACTGTAGCCCACCAGGCTCCTCTGCCCGTGGAATTCTCCAGGCAGGAGTACTGGAACGTGCTGCCATTCCCTTCTCTCAGGGATTAAACCTGAGTTTCCCGCATTGGCAGGCGGATTCTTGACCAGTGAGCCACCTGGGAAGCCTTGAGGCCAGCTTGGACCGCATCTGAAATGAGACAGAGGCATGGGCTGGGGTTCAGTGCAGAAGAAGAGATGGGATTCAAGGCTGAATTGCAGGCACCAAGTTGGGCAAAGGCAAGTGGTGGTACTGCTCCCTGCATTAAGCATGCGGAGGAAGATGAGGAAGAGGAGTGGGTGGGGGGAGACAGCCATTGTACAGCTTCTAGAACAGGAATGTCCTTCCTCAGAGGACAGCATCCCGCCAGACCCCACTATTGCCAATGACTCTGCCCTTTTACAGAGGAAACAACTGCCTTCCACAGTCTCCATGCACAGATCTTAACATTGCCCTCCGGAGCCACATAGAACATTTCTCTTCTCTCAGACAAATATTTGAAGACAACTTTTAGCAAAAAGAATGAATAAGAGGTGTGCGAAGGGTTGTAATTCAACCTCAAATGCTTAGAGTGTTTGTTTTTTGGCCCAAAGCAGCCAAAAGCAGGCAGGCACTCCAGGCTGAGAGAACGTGACAGAAGCCTGAGCCTCTGGATGGGGGTTTTTCGGGGAGGGCCATGAGCCCCCCCCCCCCGGCAGAACAGAGGAGGTGGCGCAGGAAGGAAAGGGGAAACGAGGAGGAGGAAGGGTGAGGGATGGCTTTGGAGGGAGGCAGGGTCAGACTCCAGCCCCTGGGAAGCCATGCTCCGATTGGTCAGGGGATTCCCAAAGGGTTAGCCTATCAGTGTTGCGAGTGATGATGTGATGGGCATGGCTGTGGTCTTGACCTTGGAGACTGTCTGGTCAAGAACAGAGGCCTGATAAGGTGGTGGGGACACACAGCTCCTCACTGGGAAGTGACAGAGACCAGAGAGAGACCCTACCTATGCCCCCATGCAGGGACATGTGAGGGGCCTGAGGAGACCTGGGAGGAGTCCACGGTGCTGTGGTCACAGACGATGCAAGAATTGGGACTGTGGAAGGCAGTGAGGTGGGGGTGGTGGTGATCAAAGAGATGCGATTTCTGATCACTCCTCTAAACCTCTTTACTAGGGCAGCCGTAAGCTGCAGATGGGGTAGATAAGAGCATATACTTTTATTTTTTCACAGTTCTAGAGGCTAGACCTCTGAGACCATGGTGTCAGCAGGGTTGGCTTCCTTTGAGACCTTTCTCCTAGGTTTGCAGATGGCTGTCCTTTCCCTGTGTTCGCACATGGCCTTCTCTTTGTGTATATTTTTGGTCTCTCTGGGTCTTTGTCGTTGCGTGCATAGTTGTGGTGAGCAGGGGCTATTGTCTAGTTGTGGAGCGTGGGCTTCTTTTTGCAGTGGCTTCTCTTGTTGGGGAGCATGGGCCCTAGAGCACACGGGCTTCAGTAGTTGGGGGACACTGGCTTAGCTGCTGTGTGGCATGTGGAATCCTCCCAGACCAGGGATCAAACCCATGTCCCCCTGCACGGGCAGGTGGATTCTCAAACACTGGATCACCAGAGAAGTCCCCTAATCTCCTCTTTTTATAAGGACACAAGTCATATTTGGTTCAGTTCAGTTAGTTCAGTCGATCAGTCGTGTCCGACTCTTTGAGACCCCATGAATCGCAGCACACCAGGCCTCCCTGTCCATCACCAACTCCCAGAGTTCACTCAGACTCACGTCCATCAAGTCAGTGATGCCATCCAGCCATCTCATCCTCTGTCGTCCCCTGCTCCTCCTGCCCTCAATCCCTCCCAGCATCAGAGTCTTTTCCAATGAGTCAACTCTTCGCACGAGGTGGCCAAAGTACTGGAGTTTCAGCTTCAGCAACATTCCCTCCAAAGAAATCCCAGGGCTTATTCTTTCAGGATGGACTGGTTGGATCTCCTTGCAGTCCAAAGGACTCTCAAGAGTCTTCTCCAACACCACATTTCAAAAGCATCAATTCTTTGGCTCTCAGCTTTGAGGCCCACTATAATGACCTCATGTTAGCTTAATTACCTATTCAAAGTCCCTATCTCCCATTGACAGAGGAATGGATAATGAGATATATAGATATACACACACACACATACTATATACACAATAAAATACTACTCAGCCATAGAAAACAATGAAATAATGCTGTCTGCAGCAACATGGATGGACCTAGAGATTATCATACAAAGTGAAGTAGGTCAGAGACAAATACCATATTATATCACTTATATGCGGAATCTAAAAAGATGGTACAAATAAACTTATTTACAAAGCAGAAAAAAAATTAAGACCCGATCTCAAAATATAATCATGTTCGGAGGTACTAGGAGTTAGAACTTCAACACATGAATTAGACAGGGAACACAATTTAGCCCATAACACCCTCTGAAACCAGGGACCATGTCTTCTATTTTCAATGCTCTTTTTATACAGCTCATTCTCAGACCCCAGACATATCTGACCCACATTAACTGACTTGAAAACCTAGTCTGGACCCAGCCGTAAAATATCCCTCATCTGTTCTCTTGACTTCGTATCACGTTTTCAGGGCCTGGGTGGAACCCCTTAGGCTCTGCCTAAATGTGCAGACTGAGTTAACAGCTTTTAGTAAACCATGAAGCGTTTGTGAAGGAAATCTATCAAAACCCTGCAAATTATTATTCATGCAGTTTTCATGTACAGAGTGATAACTTGTTGGGTTTTTCCCAGAAGCCTAGAGAGATTTCTTTTTTTTTTTTTTTCCTCTTGTTCCAATGGAAGGTAGACATTAATAATCTTTAGGAGAGAAAGTTAATAATTCAATATGATGCATCATGGGCACATCTGTACAAAAGTATATCTGTCAACGTTTCAGGACATTTAGAGAAGGAAGTGACATGTCATGTTCTACTGCCTCTAGGCCCTCCAGAAAGGGTAGAGGAAGCCTTATCCATCAAGAAAATGGCTGGAGTTCTTTCTAAACTTTTTGGTGAAGCATGACTACTCAGAATGGATAGCTTTCTCTTTTCCCTGTTGGATGTCTCATTTGAAATGGGCATGAAGACTTGTTTCTGATTTCACTGGATGGATGAAATATACATTGAAGCTTGCTGTTATACTCAAACATAAGATATCATACATTTTTTATTTCCTATGCCTTGAAGACCCAAATTCATCAGAAACTTATTAATTCAAACTTGCCTTAAAGCTCCTGATTGCCAAAGGTTTTAAAAAGATTATAGCTTTGCTCTACGAGCCTACAGAAGAGCCTTCACATTATTAATAATAATGGTTAACATTTATAAAGTTCTTACTCTGAGCCAGGCGCTCCCCTGTATATTTTACGTGGCATCATTTCGTTTAATTCTCATAGTAAGTCTGCGAGGTAAGGGTGATAATATCTCCATTTCCCCGAAGCTTAGACAGCTCATATAACTTGCCCAAGGTCACGTAGCTAGAAACTGTTGGAGCTGAGAGTCAGATCCGAGTCGGCCTGCCGCAGCCTGACTCTACAAAACCCCGGTCATAGCCTGCCATGGTCAAGGAAGACTGGGATCCAAGATGGTGGCCAGCTACTACTGTCTAGCACAGGGAACTCTGCTCAATATTCTGGAATAACCTCTACAGGAAAGGAATCTGAAAAAGTGGGCACATAACTGACTCACTTTCTGTACACCTGAAACTAACACAACATTGTAAAGCAACTACGCTTCAGTAAAAATTAAAAAAAAAAATTCATAGACATGCACACAAACTGGCCATCAGGAATTCCTACTCTGTCACTTGATATAATATGTACTAGGGTTAGACTCTGTGCTAGATACTATTTATTGAAAAAAAGGAAAAGAAGCTGGCTTTCAGAGCCCCGAGCCTGGAGGGGAAGGCAGCCCTGAACAGGGTAGATGGCTCCATGACAGGAAAGGTGCCCGATGCTATGTGAGCATGAAGGGACAAGCAACTCATTGCCTGGGAAGAGAACAGAGGTGAGCGAGAGGAGGCCGCTGAGCTTTGCCCTGAGTTTACAGGTAGAAGCAGAAATTTGCCAGGCAAACAAGGGTGGTAAAGGCACAGAAGACAGAATGATCACAGCTGTGAAAGGGCCTGGCTGGTTTGAGGAGTGGCGAAGAGTTCAGCAGGAGTGGTGAAGAATGACTGATGTTATCAGCTTGGAAGGCTGGATAGATGGTGACGTTAAGTGAGATCAGAGAGGGAAGAAGACGAGTCTGGTGATGGGGTGTGGGACACGGGGGGACCTGTGGTACTTTCCAGGGAGGTCAAGAGTAAGAGTGGATGGAGGCTTGGATTTGGGTGTCATTGATAGACAAGGGATTGTTGAAGCTGAAGCTGTTGAGAAGGTCACCCAGGGAGGTATGTAGAACGAGAAGATGGAGACAGCAAAGGAGAAGCTGTGGGGAAGAGCAAAATCCAGGGGAAGGCAGGGATGTTGGAACTGGACCAGAGGCCCAGGAGGATATTTTTCAGAGAAGTAAGGGGGAAACCAGGAAAGACTTTGAGACTGTGGATGGTTAACTGTGTTAGAGGCCTCGCAGAGCACTGGGGGTTGGGTCAGGGGTGGGGTGGGTGTTGGTGATAGTCCACTGGCTGAATTCTTGGTTTCTTATGTTTCAGCAAATGGTCCAGGTTGAAGAAGGAAGAGACTGACTCTGGAGAGACTTGACTATGTTGATGAGCTAAGTAGATGGAGGTGGAGAACAGGGGAGACAATGTCATTAAAGCTGAGATGGGTTAACAAGCTGAACCAGGAGAGGAAGAGGTGGACAGGGCTGAGAACCCAAGCTCACACAGGGCAGCCAGTGTCTCTCAAAGGCAGGGGAGACGGATGGGTGACTCCACAGAGATGGGAAGGAAGGAAGGAAGTGAAGATGAAGGAATTCCTGGGCGGTGACTTCTGTTTGCCCTGAGAAGCTGGGGGAAGCTCACTTGCAAAGAGAAGGGTGGGGCAGGTAAGCTGTAAGAGAAGGATGATGGGGATGGTGAAAGTGAGTAAAAGCCGGTGAGAAAGGCGGGTCGGGGCTTGATAAGGGGCCAATGAGTGTGGTTAGGAGCTATACACCTGTGGCCTCATGACCTAAATATTTATGTGATTTTCCTTAGTAGCACCTGGCCCATTGGGAGGAAGATAAAAGAAAATTCACAGACAGACAGCCCTTGATCTGGAGGGTCTCCAGGCAGGAGTCGGGGATGACAGGGAGACAAGAGACATGCAAGTATCGGCAGCAGAGTCTTCACAGTGACAAGCGGGTCAGGCTGAGTAGGGAAGCCAATGGAGCAAGAAGAAGAGGGCTGAAGGTTGATGAAAGTAAAGGATATCAATAGAAATCTCATTGAGACTCTTTTAAAAAGGCAGCAAGGAGAACAAAAGGGCTGGAGCTGGCAAGCCACATTATAAAACTCCTAGAAAAGAGCAATCTGGGTAAGGTTGGGGTCCAGGGTGGGACCAAGGAGAGGGGAAGCTGGGCATGGAGGAGCCATTTTCCTGAGCTATATCCATTTCCCTGGTCACACACACACTTCCCCCAAGCTTGCCTCTGGCCCAGCTTCCAGGCTTCTCTCCCTGTGGAAGACGGACCAGGTGATCGAGAAGGACAAGCAAAGTCTGCGTGGTCTCCTGTCTCTGAAGCACATGGTGCTGGCCGCCATCTGACATGGGCCTCCACACTTCAGCCCTGGGCTCAGCTCACGGAACCAGTCTGACAGGCGCCCAATGTCGCTAAACCCATCTTCTTCCACTCCTAGAGTCTGGGGGATCTCGTTAGGTAGGTGTGAGATGGGTGTGTGTTGGGCGCATGCCCAGTCGTTCTGACTCTTTGTAACCCCATGGACTGTAGCCTGCAAGGCTCTTCTGACTATGGAATTTTGCAGTCAAGAAATACAGGAGTCGATTGCCATGACATCCTCTTGGGGATCTTCTCAACCCAGGATCAAACCTGAGTCTCCCGTGCCTCCTGCATTGGCAGGTGGATTCTTTATCACTTGAGCCACCTGGGAATATCCTGTGAGATGGATACACTGTTTATTTATTTTTTTATTATTAACCAGAACAGGGAAAGCGGAGAAGGCAATGGCACCCCACTCCAGTACTCTTGCCTGGAAAATCCCATGGATGGAGGAGGCTGGTAGGCTGCAGTCCATGGGGTCACTATGAGTCTGACACGACTGAGTGACTTCACTTTCACTTTTCACTTTCCTGCATTGGAGAAGGAAATGGCAACCCACTCCAGTGTTCTTGCCTGGAGAATCCCAGGGACGGGGGAGCCTGTTGGGCTGTCATCTATGGGGTTGCACAGAGTCGGACACGACTGAAGCGACTTAGCAGCAGCAGCAGCAGAACAGGGAAAGAGGGCCAGAGCTGCCATCTGCAGAGATCACCGTGATGGGAATCAGCAGGGCTTATTGACTACAGGTGGGAAACCAGGTAGAAAGCCTGTCCCCCTCTTCCACCAACCATCCTCGCTGGGCCACACCTGATCACTCAGAAGACTGGAAGCTGCGACTCTTGGGACGCACACCTTGGCAGTCTGTGGCCTGATGGAAGGCAAGCAGGCCCAGGAGCACTAGCCTCTGACAGGTTGTGGCACGTGCCTCGCCTTCCCCAGGAGCAACATGAATTGGCCCCTCTCAGCCCTGCACCTGCCAAGAGCCGAAGACACTCTCCATGGCTGCAAACGCCTGCTCTGTTCATCTCAAAGTTCCTGGAATGTCTACAACATGCTCCTGCAGCCCTGGGCCTGAATGGATGAGGATCCCCTACAGAACACTGAGGATGTAGGGTCAGAGGAGATGCGGTAATTGCCTGTGGCTGGGCCAAGGACCCTGCTGGGAGAACGAAGGGGATTTGTTCTCTTTCTGTGAAAGAGACAGAACACAGACAATGGAGAAGCATTCACAGCTTCCCAGTTCGATGGGCGGAGGTCTTGGCTCCATCAGAGTAGCCGATGTGGCCAAGACTGGTTAAAGGTGACCACAAACCCCCTCCTCTGCCAGTCCTAAGTCTGGTGTTTGTTTTTAATTTTTGGCCGCACCACGCGGCATGTGGGATCTTAGTTCCCAGACCATGAATTGAAACTGTGTCCCCTCCATTGGAATTGCAGTCTTAACTGCTCGACTCTCAGGGAAGTCCCTCCCAGCCCTAAGTCTGGATCTTGGGAAACCAGGCTGGTTTACACCCCCTACACTGAGGCTTCCAAGCAATCAGACCAGAACTTGCTGGTTTCTTCCTGCTCTGTGATTCTGTGTCGAAAATGAAACATCTCAGACTCAATTGAACATGCAGTCCTGGATTTTTTTTTTTCCTTCTTTGAGTGAAACTGTGATGGAGGTACAAAGTGCCGTTAGCTTTCTTTACCAGAGATTTCGCTCCAGAAAATGAACTCTGTTTCTTGGCAAGTGGTTCCAAAAATAAAGGTGTTAAAAGTGATGCCTTCAGGGACTTCTAGGATGGCAGAGTGTCTCCAGACTGTGACTATCCTAAACACCATTGCTCTTCAAAAAAAAAAAAAAAAAAACCTCTTACCAAAAAAAGCAAGTTTTTGTTCTTACTTTTTTTCTTTAGTCTTTCAAAAACTACAAGCTTCCCAGTGGAAGGGAGTGATAAGGTGGCAAGTTGCCGAGGAGGTTTTCTTTCAGGGACAAACCGCCAGTCACTCCCAGTGGCTCTGGACTCCATCCTGCATTTGACTCAGCTTAGTTAGGGCTGGACTTCTAGACATTTCTCAAGCTTCTGTGTTCCCCACTGCAGACAGACCAACCATCTGTTTTGTAGATGAAATTCTGTTATTTACGAAGCCACATGGCAAGCTGACCATCAACCATGCCACAAATATATGTACAAGCAACACTGGTATTTTTCTGGCACCCAAGAAGACAAAAGAACCATCCCCCAATCTGCAACCACAACGAAACATTCAGGCATTTTGTTGAGTGCCCAAGAAACAGCAATGATTGGTTCAAAGCAATCTGAAGATCTCTCTAGGTGGTGTTGCCAGTGGTCAGTCACTAAGTCATGTCCAGCTATTTGCAACCCCATGGCGCGGTGTTATTATGTCTTAACATAATAGAGGTTCTTTTATGAATGCATGTTTATTGGTAAAGCAATATGATTACAACATTAAAGCCACAAAAAACAGAAATAGGCAACTTATAATATCATAACCTGAACACGACTGTTATAAATAATACTGCAAGTACATTTAGTAATCAGTCTTCATCCACGTCTCTGGTTATTGCCTAAGAATTTAACCCTAAAAGAGGCATTATTGGCTCTCAGAGCATGGGCATTTTTCAAGATTATTGATATATATTGCCAGATGGCTTTCCAGAAAGTGTTTTATTTACCACCTCATTGTTAATGTACATTTCTTTGGTTATTAATGAGCTTAAGTGATACTTTAAATATTTATTAGCCATTGATATTTCTATCTGTGCGTTGTTTACTTCCTTTGTCTCTATACCTTTTGTCAATTTGTGTGAACTCTTTATTTATTAAGGCTCTCCTATGTGTTGGCAACATTTCCCCATCTGTCCTTTAATTTTATTGATATTTGATATATAAAATTTTATAATGCTGTTTACAGCAACATGAAAACATGGCAACCCACCCCAGGATTCTTGCCTGGGAATCCTATGGACAGAGGAGGCTGGTGGGCTACAGTCCATAGTGTGCAAGGACTGAAGCAACTTAGCACGCACGCATGCATGTAAGTCAGACAGAGAAAGACAAATATTGTATGATATCACTCATATATGGAATATAATTTTTAAAAAATTATATAATTTATTTACAAAACATAAACAGACTCACAGATTTTGAAAACAAACTTATGATTACCAGAAGGGAAACACTGGGCAGGGAGGGATAAATTAGAAGCTTGAGATTAACATACACACACCACTATATATAAAATAGATAACCAACAAGGACCTGTTGTATAGTATAGAGAACTGTACTCAATAGTCTGTAATAACCTATATGGGGAAAAAATCTGAGGCTTCCCTGGTGGCACTAGGGGTTAAGAATCTGCCTGCCAATGCAAGAGACGTAGAGATGTGGGTTCAATCCCTGGGTTGGAAAGATCCCCTGGAGGAGGAAATGGCAACCCACTCCAGTATTTTCCTGGAGAATCCCATGGACAGAGGAGCCTGGCAGGCTATAGTCCATAGAGTCGCAAAGAGTCAGACTCAACTGAAGCAACTGAGCATGCACTCATATATACAACTGAATCACTAAGCTGTACACCTGAAACAAACACAACATTGTAAGTCAACTGTACTCCAATAAAATTTTTTTAAATGAACTTCAGCAATTTATGTTCAAATATATCCAACTATTTATTATTTCCTAAATAACATATACCATTTATGGATCACCTATTACATGCCAGGCAATCCATAAGATGGTTAAGATTCTGCTCACCTGTTGCATGGGCCACGGGTTTGATCCCTGGTCAGGGAACTAAGATCCCACACGTTGTGCAATGAGGCCAAAAAAAAAAAAAAAAAAAAGAGCAAAGGGCTGGTCTTGAGTTGGGGTTTTATGCAGGGAACAAGGCTGGGTCATTTAGCTCACCTACACACATTTCAGAGCGATCATAAGAGTATATTTTCCTGCTTCTCGGGATCTCTGGTGATTTAAAATTGTGTTTTCTTCCTTCACATATTGTGTTGAGCTTTCGGCAGGCAGACAAGCTACCTGTGGATCACTTTGATCCCTTTGAGCTTTGCTAGAGTGGAACTGGGCTTCCCCGATGGCTCAGTGGGTAAAGAACCCACCTGCAATGCAGTAGGCACAGCCCTGCATTGGGAAGATCTGGAAGAGGAAAACGGCAACCCACTCCAGTATCCTTGCCTGAAAAACTCCATGGACAAAGGAGCCTGGCCGACTATGGTCCATGGGATCGCAGAGTCAGACACGACTGAAGCGACTGAGCACGTACATAGCCAGGACCCAGCAAAAATCGGGGACCCCTGTGCACCTCTGTGAAACACTTGTCATGCATAGCTCTGTCCTTTCCAGAACTCTGCCCTGAATTTCCAGCTGTGTCAGCCTCCCCAAGCTTCCAGCTCTATCTCCTCTGCTCAGAGAGGCTCTGTGTGTGTGCCCTTTCCCACTCCTGTGCTCTGGAAAGACAGCTGGGCAGTCAGAGGGCCACCTCGTTTGTTTCTCTTCCCCCAGGATTCAAAGCCCTGTGCTACCTGTGCTGTGAAGTCTGAAAACACCTGATCCCTAGTCCAACACCTGGAAACAGTGTCCCGTTTCCTAGCTGTTTGTGGTGGAAGGTGAAGTCCAGCCCTTATTATTCCCAAATAGCCTAGCAAGAATGAGAGCAGTTTAAATACCACCAGCTCATCTGCTTGGTGAGTGAATGCGCCGACATGCTGTGAGCAAGAAGGCATGGCTCTCCTGCTCCCTTGGTTTGTCTTAGGGCCCTCAGGTTCATCCTGGTTCATCCTGTGTTTACAGAGACGTTGTTGTCACACAGTATGGCCCCACGGGGCACGTCAACAGATTCATCTGGTGCTCATTCAAAGAACAAAGATCTGTTCTCACCAGAGGCAGAAGTGCCTGTTTGGACTTCCTGAGGTAAAGTATGTTGTTTTCCAATGGAGTGGACTTTCAAATGGACATTTTTTTTTACTCTAGACAAGTTTTATATTATGGGCTGTTAGAAGTCAACCTCCTCCTAAGACACATTCTACTTAGATCCTTCCTCCCTATTTTTGGCCTCGTGGCATGCGGGATCTTCCCCAACCAGGGACTGAACCCTCACTGCCTGCAGTGGAACCTCGGATCTTAATCACTGGACCACTATATCACCTCTTAGAGGCTCGGTGAACCTGCCTTTCTGCTCAGGAGTCTTGAATGAGGAGTTTTGCTCTACTTTTCAACTGGAGTTCCCAGAATGCTCTGCCACCAACATTGGACTACTTATGACCAATCGTCCCCACTTTAACCCAGGCCCTGCTTCTACCTAATGACATTTTACACCTTTCAGCTTTCTTCCATGGAAGAGCCCAACATTATAAATCTGGGCAGGCTTGGTATTAAATTTTCGCTCTTCCTCCTGCAGTGTAAAAGCCACGGCAGTCTTTACAGCTCTGAGCCTTGGTTCTCTCGTCTATCAATGACGGTGATGATTTTCACCTTGCAGTGTAGTTGGGGCAATGAAATGAGTGCATGCCTTTATTTTCCATTTCTCTGGAAACTCATCGCTCCATGGAAACTGCTCCTATCAAAGTCAACACCATCTATCAGGTACCAAACCTAAAGACCTTTTCTGTGGTCCTAATTTTACTAGGTGGCTCAGCAATGCTTGATATTATGACCACCTTTTCCTTTAAACACTTTAACAAACGTCATGACACCCTATTCTGCTAGTTTTACCTCTGGCTCTCTGGCTACTCCTTGGTTGGCTCACCTTCTTCTACCCCAACCTCCAAATCAGTGCTCTTTAGCTTTATATTAATTTTTATTTAAATTGATTTCAATTAAAAAAATCCATAATGTACAGAATATTTGAGGACAGTGGCTCACGTACCTAATTTTAAGTAAATGTGCATATTGGAAGGAGAAGCTAAACATCTCTCTTGATGGAGGTGGAGTTGGAATTGCTTTAGAGGCTACCACTGCTGTAAATGTTGGAAATCCTCAAGGCTTGACTGTGAAACCTATTCTCTTCTTTTGCACTGTCTCCCTAAATGCCCATTTCCAAATGGCACCCCACTCTAGTACTCTTGCCTGGAAAATCCCATGGACAGAGGAGCCTGGTAGGCTGTAGTCCATAGGGTCGCTAGGAGTCGAACACGACTGAGTGACTTCATTTCCACTTTTCACTTCCATGCACTGGAGAAGGAAATGGCAACCCACTCCAGTGTTCTTGCCTGGAGAATCCCAGGGATGAGGGAGCCTAGTGGGCTGCCATCTATGGGGTCGCACAGAGTCGGACACAACTGAAGTGACTTAGCAGCAGCAGCAGCAGCAACTCTGCAGTTTACATGGGCATCCAGACTTCTCTCACAAGCCATAACTTGTATATTCAACCTCCTGTTGAATGATTTCCTATGTTTTTAGAGGACTTCTCAAACTAAAGAGCACCCAAATGAAAATCTTTGTCTTCTCACCTAAATAGGCATTCTTCTTCCAGGCTTCTCCTCTCAGGTAATGTCATACCCATGATATCCCCCTATACTGGCTAGTTCTTTGAACATACAAAGCTTTTTCTGATGACCTTGTCTTCATTCCTGCCATCCCTCAACCTTTAGTCTTTATTTTTTTTTGTCCTCATTGAATTTGATGTTCTATTGCTTTTGTTTTGTGGTTTGGTTTTTTGGCTGCAAGGCATGTAGGATCTTAGCTTCCCTGCCAGGGACTGAACCAGCACCTCCTGCAGTGGGGGTGTGGAGTCAACCACCGAACCACCAGGAAAGGCCCTGCCTGCCTATTTTCTAATCAACCTTTGCGAGTCAGCAGAAAGACCACTTCCCCAGAGAGCCACTTACTCTGTGCTTCCTTTCAGGTATCTCTGTCCTTTTCTTACTAGCACTCTGATTCGATTTTGGGGAAGCAAGTAGTCTTCATGGGTTGGGCTGTCAAGATGCCCGGTTTTCCTAATTAATTTCCACCAGCCCTCCAAGGAGTTGACACATGACGAAAGCTAAACCAATTTGCTTCTCTCTCTCTCTCTCAGAACTTTGAATTTTGGTCAGATGAGTCCAAGGAAATAGAATAGTGGGAACACACTTCTTCTGAGAGTGATGCCCTGGCGAGTCTGCCTATTCATTTGGGCTCCCAGATCCCAGAACTGCCATGGTTTCTGATTTTCCAAGACTTGCTTATTCAGCGTTTACTCTGATTTTTCTGGGCTAAAAGTAAATTGATTTCATTTGATTAAATTCCTTGTTTTTAAATGAGTCAGCATGTCTTTCTATTATTTACTCTCAAAGAAATCTAATAGACACATACCCCAGTCTAAATTAGGCCCCACCTCTTATTCTGTCTTACATAGCACCCACATTAGTTTCCAAAGGCTGCTGTTACAAAGTACCATGACTTGGGTGGCTTAAAACAGCAGAAATCAGGGGTGGGGTGGGGGTGGGGAGCTTTGAGAGAGAGGGGAATATATGTATACATATAGCTGATTCGCGTTGTTGTACAGCCGAAACTAACACAACATTGTAAAGCAACTATACTTCAACAAAAAGGGCCCCTATCACCTATGAAGTATTCTCAGCAAAACAACAAAACTCCAACTCTCATCAGGCTTCTAGGTCTAGCCAGAATTTTAAAGAAAGCAATGGGGATAGAGAAGCAGGTTTGACAATGCCAACGAAATCTGATTTATAAAACTGATAGATTTTCCAGGATTAAAGTCCCAGAGAAGAGAACGATGAATACCTCGCATTGACAGAGAAATGTCAGATGGCAATGTATGCACACCGTTTAGCTCTAGATTACAAGTTACAAATCATTAAAATATTTATGATACAATGAAGGGTATTTGAAAATTGCTTGTATATCTAATGATATTAAAATATATTGTTTTATTTAGGTAGAATAATAATATTGCATTTACTTTTAAAATATTTTAGATGTGCACACTGAATTTGCTATGGGTGGAATTATATTGAAATTTATTCCAAAAAGTAATCTGCTGTGGGTGAAAGAAAGAAAAGTGAAGTCGCTCAGTCATGTCCGACTCTTTGCGACCCCATGGACTGTAGCCCACAAGGCTCCTCCGTCCATGGGATTCTCCAGGCAAGAATACTGGAGTGGGTTGCCATTTCCTTCTCCAGGGGATCTTCCCGACCCAGGGATTGAACCCAGGTCTCCCGCATTGCAGGCAGACGCTTTAACCTCTGAGCCACCAGGGAATCTGTGGTGGGGGGCTGGGGGGCAGCAAAAATAGGTAGGGTTGCAGTTGAAGTAAAATTGACCCTGGGTTGATAATTATGTAATCTGGATAATGGTTATATGAAACTCAACATATTATTCACTCTACTTTGGAAATGTTTAGTTTCAAAAATGAGATTACATAAAGCCACTTTAAATAGACTCTAATGAAACAATTAAGAAGACAGCAGAAATGTACCCTCTTACAGTTCTGGAGGCTGGACGTCTCAAGCCAAGGTGCTGGCAGGGCCCCGTGCTCTCTGGGGCCTCTGGTAGGATGATCCCTCCTTACCTCTTCTTAGCATCCAGTTGGCCCCTGGCGTGCCTTGGTTTCTGGTAGTGTAACTCCAGTCTCCGTCTCCCTTCTCACAGGGCCGTCTTCCCTCTCTTTGTCTTCATGTGACCTCTCTGTGCTTCTCTTTTCTTCCTAATAAGGACAGCGGTTGTGTTGGGTTAAGAGCCCACCCTGCTGTAGTATGACACATCTTAACTCAGCTAATTATATCTATAACTATCCTATTTCCAAACAAGTTTCCATTCTGAGGTCCTGGGGTATTTTTAGGGGGATGGGGCATGGGACACAATTCAACCCATAACCACACCATACTTTTTCTTTGGTAGCAATTTCATTGTTTACAATTGTATTTTGACTTGTGAGCTTACTTATTTAAAGCTTGTCTCCCCTATTAATCCATGAGGGTAAAAACTGTGTCCAGTTGATCATCACTGTCTATCCAGAGCCTGGTACAGCTGGCATAACTATGATGCCAAATAGTGCACCCAGCTAATACCTGGTTCATCCAAGACTCCTTCTGGTTCTTTAGGTAATTGTTGGGATATTTTCCACTGTTAGTGTCTTACCAAAATCTATTGCATTCTTGGGATATTTTCCATTGTTGGTATCTTATCAGATTCTATTGCATTCTGTACATGTCCAAGGACAGGGGATGAGGGTGGAGTTAAAATACCCAAGGGACCTGTATGCTCATCTCTAAGTATCAATAGTCATGCGCGGCTGAGGAGTGGAAAGGCCCTGCCAGGCTCCAGGTGTGTCTGAGGGGACCACGAGCTGCCATGTAAGAATAAGGCCTCCACTGTGATGCTGAGGGGCACAGGCAGCCCCCAGCCGTCTGGAAGAATGTTTGCATCACTGCCAGTGTTCATCCTTTACCTCTGTCATCCATTTCCCATGGCAGGGCTTTCTCTGTCTGGCTCAGGGGTGGAATATGAATCAGGCTGTCCCCAGTATCCAGAATTAATCATTTCTCCTTCAGGTTGATTGTGTACCCCCAGAGAATTGAGTTGGACCAGAAAGTGTAGAATTTGTTTTCTAAAAAGATTTTCCAAGTTGGCAAAAATGTTCCTGCTGGTGGAGGGGGAATGGGTGAGCTAGGGAGGAGATTGTTAAAGGTTTGAAATAAGGGAAATGATTGTGGGGAGTTGAGATGAGATCTGACTGCTGGCCAATAGGAGGATGGCCAGGCAGGTAGTGGGAGATGAGGGGGGAACCAGATGGGATCAAGAATCAGGAATTCATAGTGGCATCTGTCTGGGGTGGGGAGTGGTCTAACTCTCTCTAGCAACTCAGTCCCCTGAGAACCAGAATGTGAACTTCATTGCTGCTGGGCGGTGCAATGGATGGGGGGAAGGACAAAGGTATTTTAGTATGGAAGAAAAAGAATTGAAGAAAGTAAGAGTATTAGAAGGAGAAATGAAGGGGTTGAGGAGAAATGGAGCAAAAGAAAGGGTATGGTGGTGGGACAGGCTGGGACCAGGACCCTCTGCTGAGTGCTTGCACCTGAACAAATGTCTTCTTGAGCAACAAAGTACAAAGAAAATTTTACAGGACTAAAAATAGCTATTTGCATGCTCAGTTGGGGCAAATTGTGGACAAAAAGATACAAAAAAAGACCCAAAACCCAGCTGCCCCTTCTGAAGAGCCAGGAACAAAAGCAGGGTACTACCCATGCACCCTGCACACAGCACCACCAAGGGGGTCGGCAGACCACGTAAGCCATCTCCCCCACTGGAGCCCTGGACCTGCCCCTGCCCTCACCCCACATGAGGAACCAGCTCGCTCCCCTCGGGGAGTGAGAAATGGGATCTGTTGCTTGCTTTTACGTTCTTGTGCTGCCGCAGGAGCCCTAGTGAAGCCTTGCCTGAGTTTCTTGTTTATCCTCTTTTCAGGATAGGCCAATAACTTCTATTCCTATTGATTAAGGAAGGCCAATAACTCAGGTCAGTAACAGTGAGATAAGGAAGGGAAGTGCTGAAAGGACTGAGCTTATAACACTTGAGTTTAAGATTTGAGAAGGCAGGTGTTCAGACTAAAGGGGAGAGAAAATCCAGTAGTGTGTGGCTGAATTGGAACGGTGGTGGAAGTGACTGGAATTCCAAGACCTGGGAAGGACAGCAGTGTTATAACTAAGTCTACCAGCCAACCATCCAGGCAGGCTTTGAGGCAACTGCTCTCATCAAGGGCCGCGATGACCTCCTGCTGCTGTGTCTCATCTCATCACATTTCACTTGTTGGCCCTTTGACAAGTTGGCCATTCCCTCTTCCTGGAAATGCTTCCTTACTTGGTGCTCGGCTCTCCAACCTCTCGGCTTCCATCTCTCCTGCCCACTTCACTGGCCAGTCCTTATTTCCTTTGCTGGCTCCTCTTTCTGACCGCCTAATGTGCCCAGACTGCATCTCCAGACTCTTCTCTGCACTCTTGCTTAGATGTTCCCTTCCAGTACTGTGGCTTAACTGTGACCCATACCCTCATGTCTCCCAGTTTACATTCCTAGTTTTCACTTTGCTCTGAATTTCAGGCATCAGGGTCCAAAGTCTTCCTTGATTTTTCCACTTAGGTGCCGCATTGGCACCTCAGTTTTAACTTGTCCAGAAAAAGAAGTCATGATTTTCCCTGCTTAGATGTACACCTCTATTGGTCTTCATCCTAGGAACTGGTGACTCCATCCTTCCGGGTCCTCAGATTTGGTGCAAGATGCTAAGCTTCTTTGTGTTTCTGTTTTCTCATTTATAAAACAGAGTGAATGATGGTACTTACTGTATAGGGATCCTGTAAGGACTAATTAATTATTGCATTTAAAGCACTTAACATTGTGTCCCAAATATTCCATAGTTGTGGTCTATTATTGCTATTAATATATATATGCAAAATCCTGACTCTGTATTGCCTTAATTAACTGATAATGAACTCCTGATAATGTAACTGACTTAAAATGGAGTTGTTCTTGCTTAAAAACCACTTAGTCTGGCTTAATAAGAGTTCAAGATCAGTGTGGGCACATAGGACTGGGGAAAGTTAAGAAATTCCTTACGCTGTTTTAAATTTTGTTTTGGTGGCCAAAACATCTGGATAAAAATGAGCATTTCATCTGGACAAAAATGAGCATTTCTGCTTTCAGACATTCTGAGTCTGTGAGGCCAAATGTCTGGTTTTTGGCAACCTTGGGGAAACCCATTCCCTAGGCAGCCTGTGCTGGGGCCCTGGCAGGGTCTTGCAGCCAAAGGCCCAGGCTACAGTGTAAGAGTGGGCGGTGGGAAGAGATCCCTGGCTAAGCTTTGTTCCAGGGTCTGGAATTTAAACAAATCCTGTTTTCAATTATCTAAATATTTCCTAGAAAACAGATGTTTAACATCACATAGCTGTAATATGCCAATAATCAGCTAAAATTCCCAAGCAGCCAAGAGAAAAGTGGAAAAGAACCATCCCTCTGCTGGAGGGTAGTTACAAAGGTTTTTACTGCTGGGATTCTGTACTTTCTTTTTTCCCTTTTACAAACCCTTAGGAGTATTCTTCAGCTGTGAGGGGGGATGCCACGGCAGAGCTCCCAACAGTTTCTCCTTCAGTTGCCATCACGGTCACCCCATCTCCTTGTACATGGATCTCAAGTTGGGAAAGTATTCTTCCTACCCTCATGTTTGGAGAATGCCCTTCTTGTTTGAGAAGGCCAGCCTCTTCCACCAAAATACGCAATGGAGGGAATGCCTTCAAAGGATTAAGGAGAACTGGAACTGCCCTTCTGGACAATCCAGTAAGGCTGCTCCTTAGGGGCTCAACAGAATGACAGAGGTCTCAGGCAGATCTTCTCACCTCCAGGATGGTAGTTAAAGCAACTTGAAGGAGCACCCTTTAAATTTCAAGAAAGAAATCAATAAACCAAGGGCTGCTAAATTTAAACTGCTCAAAGGAAATCAAACACAGAATCTGGAGAGAGAATCAGTTCAGTTCAGTTGCTCAGTCATGTCCGACTGTGCAACCCCATGGACTGCAGCACCCCAGGCTTCCCTGTCCAGCACCAACTCCTGGAGCTTACTCAAACTCATGTCCATTGAGTCAGTGATGCCATTCCAACCATCTCATCCTCTGTCACCCCCTTCTCCTCCTGCCCTCAATCTCTCCCAGCATCAGGGTCTTTTCCAATGAGTCAGCTCTTCGAATCAGGTGGCCAAAGTATTGGACTTTCAGCTTCATTCATTAGTCCTTCCAATGAATATTCAGCATTGATTTCCTTTAGGACTGACTGGTTTGATCTTCATGCTGTCCAAGGGACTCTCAACAGTTTTCTCTAGCATCACATTTCGAAAGCATCAGTTCTTCAGCACCCAACTTTTTTATGGTCCAACTTTCACATCCCCATCTGACTGGAAAAACCATATCTTTGACTATATGGATCTTTGTCACAAAGTGATGTCTCTGCTTTATAATACGCTGTCTAGGTTGGTCACAGCTTTTCTTCCAAGTAGCAAGTGTCTTTTAATTTCATGGCTGCAGTCACCATATGCAGTGATTTTGGAACCCAAGAAAGTAAAATCTGTCACTGTTTGCAATTTTTCCCCCATCTATTTGCCATGAAGTGATGGGACCAGATGCCATGATCTTTGTTTTCTGAATGTTGAGTTTTAAGCCAGCTTTTTCACTCTCCTCTTTCACCCACGTCAAGAAGCTCTTTAGTTCCTCTTCACTCTCTGCCATTAGAGTGGTATCATTTGCATATCTGAGGCTGTTGATATTTCTCCCAGCAATCTTGATTCCACCTTGTGAGTCATCCAGCCTGGCATTTTACATGATGTACTCTGCATATAAGTTAAATAATCTAAGTAGAAGGGGCATAAACAGGGCCGGAGAAAAAGAAGGGGAAGGGGGCTGTAGTAATGTATGTGTCTATGAATCCCCACCATGAAATGAACCACATCATAAGCGTGCAGGTATTTTGTGTACATTACCTCTGTGAATAGACCCGTTTCATCTTCAATTTACCACTAAATACTTGGTATTATTTAAATACTAAATACTTAAACACCTGGTTTATGCCCACAGCCTGACAGATGACTGGAGCTTCAGTGCCTTTATTTTTCATTAATCCAGCCAAAACTTACTGAAGCAGATGGGGTGGGTGGGGGGTGGTCCTACTGCAGAACCTGCCACAAGTCCTATCACTGGATCCTGCTGGCCAGCAAAAGATCCAGGGAAATTCCGTTACAAAAACTTGAAGGGAATAAAAAAAGAAAGAACAAAGACCCCAGAGCAGGGGTTCCCAATCTCTGGGATCTAAATGAGTAATGATCTGAGGTGGAGCTGAGGTAATAACAGAGCATACAGTAAGTAAATGTAATGCATTGAATCATCCCAAAGCCATCACCCCTGCCCCAGTTCATAGAAAAAATGTGTTCCGTGAAACTGGTCCCTGGTGCCAAAAAGGCTGGGGACCACTGCTCCAAAGAATAAAAGTGGTACATGGTAGGTGAGGGGCTTCTGTGCCCGATGTCAGGGAAAGGTTTGAGAGACAGGAATGAACCTGCACATACAAAAAATAATCGCCCTCCTCTCCAAGCAGAGTCCCTTTGAGAGTGAATTAGTTACATCCTTTTCCTGGAAATATGCTAGCTGTGTTTATCATGAACCCCAAAATTTTCATACAATTTGAACAGTCACCTTTTTATTAGGAGCCAAGTTTAATAATCTGAAATAAGAAACTGTTTTGTATGCAAAGACGTGCATCTCAAAGTGTGGTCCTCAACACTCTTCATACACTATAATTACCTGGGGAGTTTTTCTTCTTTTAAAGGACTAGTGCCTAGGCCTCAACCCAAACCCGAGGGTGGAGCCAAAGTACAGCTAGTAGTGTTTGCTTTTGTGGTTGATAATTTGTTTTTCAACTCCCTGGATGGAGATCTTTCCTCACGCTGGTCAGGACTAATTCAAATTTCATTACCTGTGAAATGTTGTCTGGACCCTCTACCCAACCCCACATTCCATCCCAGATACTCTATTTTCCTATTTCACTTTCTTCAAGGTTTATCACCTGTTTCTTTCTCTTGTCTTCTTTTTCCCTAAGGAGTTCTTATTTTTATTTGGTCTCTAATTCTGAGGAATTATACTTATGGTAGTCGTATGGTAGGAGGCTGGGGGCAGGCAATGGGTTGAGAGGCATCTGGTCCCATCACTTCATGGCAAATAGATGGGGGAAAAATTGCAAACAGTGACAGATTTTATTTTCTTGGGTTCCAAAATTTGGGTTTTAAAAATTTGCCATTTTAAAAAATTTATTTATTTTAACTTCTGGCCATACCCTACAGTGTGTGGGAGCTTAGTTCCCCAACGAGGGAGTGAATTCACACTCCTTGCACTGGAAGGTGGAGTCTTAACCACTGAACTGCTGGAGAAGTCTGGCTGCTGGTTATTTAAATTCTAGCCTGGAGTGGCTATAAAGAAAGCTCTGGTGGCTTCTCTGGCTTCCTCGATTTCCCTCAGCAACAGTCAGAGACTCCTACCCTCCAGGCCAGTGGGGTTTCCACGACTCCTCCCGGGGCAGCCTCTTCAGTCCCTCAGGTCATCTGTTTAGAGGATGCTATGAAACCCCCCAGGCTTTGTTGCTTCACAACTCACCTTCTCTGTGGGTCAGAAGTCACACTAGAATTCTGCTCACCAGAATCTTCCATCAGCTACCACTTTTTCAGAGGGTAAGCTGGCAAGTTGTGCCCTTCCTTGTTCCTGGGAATTTTGGAGCTGTTTTTTCCCATTTCAATTATTTCTGTTTTCCTTGGCTCATTTTGTTAGCCTGGGGAAGAGGAAGAATTATCAAGCCCATTTGACGCCTTATTGTTATCAGGAAGTCAGCCAAAAAATTTTCTTGGTAATGTAATAAAATGCTGATAATATGGTGTTCAATCCCCAAACCAGGCTAGATAGATAGAGACTATATTTAATACAAAAATTGTGGGCAGAAATACAACAAAATGATAACAGTTGTGGAATTTTTATGAAGAAATTTTGAAAGATTAGTTTAAAACTTTTGACTACTTCTCAAGTTTTCCACAACATTCTTATTTTGCTTTTACAGTGATAAAACATGCTGTTAAAAAAAAAAAAAAAAAAAAAAACAACCAAAAGCTGTCCTTGGAGGCTGAACCCTTTATCACATAATTCAGCCATTGCTCAGATAGTAGAATTGTCTAGATTCCATGGTCTCTTCTTATGACTGTTATAATTGAGGCCCATCTTCACCCAAAGACTTGGGCTGGGCTTGGTAAATCAGTGAGTGATTGAGCTTGGAAATGCAATTTCACCCCACTGACAGAAAGTGTGGCTAAGTGGTTGGCTTGGAGGTCCCCTCCCAGGGAAGAGCCCCAAGCTATTTTGCACACTGACAACAGCTTAAGTTTCTGAAGTACATCCCCTATGCCAGGACTCCACATGTTCAAGTGTACTTAATACACAGGACAACTCAAAGCATCTGGAATTCTTTCAATTCCAGTTTTGTAGATGAGAAAACCAAGGATAAGTAACTTTCTCAAGATCCTAGAGTATGTGGCAGTGGAAAAAAAGTAAAAGTGTTAGCTGCTCAGTCGTGTCCAACACTTTGTGACCCCCTGGACTATAAGCCTGCCAGGTTCCTCTGTCCATGGGTTTTCCAGGCAAGAATACTGGAGTGGGTAGCCATTCCCTTCTCTGGGGGATCTTTCTGACCCAAGGATCAAACCTGGGTCTCCTGCATTGCAGGCAGATTCTTTACTGTCTACGTCACCCGGAAAGCAAACTTGAATCAAAACTCCAGAGCCCACCCTCTCAACTGCTATTCTGTACTAATCCTTGTAGAAGACGGTGGTCTCATTGGAAAGATCCAACATCCCAAGGAGATACGTTGAAGAGGGCAGGCGTGACAGATCTGGTATTATTTGTTCCAAGTTGATT
Organism: Ovis canadensis; assembly: GCF_042477335.2. NCBI lineage: Eukaryota > Metazoa > Chordata > Mammalia > Artiodactyla > Bovidae > Ovis > Ovis canadensis. The sequence continues at coordinate 44,850,417 of NC_091268.1, read as the reverse complement.
GTTTAACTGCAGAGTGATGGAGTACGAATGACTAGGGGATGGAATGCTAGAGTATTATCTGATCTGTCCCCAAACACATGGACCCCTAACTCGTGCCAGGACTCAGCAAGGCCAATCCCTATAGCTGAAGGCACATCAATACTAATCAAGCATCTTCATAAAGATGCTCACCTGCTATTTTGCCTTGAGAGGGGAAGTTGGCCAAACAGGGCAGCACAGGGATCATGGGTTCATATGGTCCCCAGGATTTGTTATCTCAGAAGCATGCACCTGTGCTCACTGATGGTTAGAAAGTGCGGCGTCTTCTCTCTGCACTAACCCACACTCTGTCTCTGTGCACTAACACACTAATGGGCACTTAGCATTTGGCATATTTTAGAAATAAGATAGGGCTCCAGTGCTCCACCTACAGGCTTCAGTGTGTGGGACGGTTCTTATTTCTCTCACTTCCCTGCCTTTTCTCTCTGTGTCCTCTTTTGTCTTCCTTTCCCCTGACATTCCTCTTTTCCCCCTCTTTCTTAGCTCATCTGCCTTTACACTGTACTCCTTAATCTTCTAAGAGGTCACAGATGCCTTTGAGAGTCTATGAAAGCTACCCTTCTCCCTGAGTAACTGCATATACACACACGTACACAGATTCACATACACATGTGCATGTATGTGGAAAGCTTTTTCATGGACTCATTATGCGCCTCTCTGCCTTCGTAAATTCCCTCATCTCTGGGTGGAATTATCCGTTCATACTTTCCAGTCCCCTGCAGATGAGAGCATCCACTTGGCTTCTACCATCCTCTTTACAGACCGGAGTGAGGGAGTGGTCCCTAGGCTCCTCTCCAGCTTTTCTGATGGTCAAACGATTACAGGCACGGATCCTGAGGATGGATCATCTGCATGAAAATCTTGGTTCTTTCCTTCAGTTCTATGCCCTTGAGCAAGTTTCTTCACCAAGAAATAGAGAATGACTATACCTTCCCTATAGGGATTTATTGTAATTTCTTGTGTTAATAAATATAAAAGCCCCTAGAACAATGGCTGGCAGGAAGGAAACTGCACTACTTGCCATTTTTACTATTTGAGGGCTCAGTGACAGAGGGAACAGAATGAGCCGCTGTTTTGCAAGCTCGTGGTAGCTTCTCCCCCTCCATCCTTGTTTCGGGCGGAGGGGCGCAGAACCGACTAAGAACAACCTTGAATAATTTAAACATCTAGGAAACATTGAAACCCTCTGGAGATGACTAAGATACACTTATGACCATCAGGGAGCTTAACGCTTAGCCCCAGAAATAAAATAACCCGAACAACTCCAATGCAAGGCAGAATTTGACAAATGGTTCAAGGGAGGAATAAATCCAAGGCTGAGAACAAGATTCTGTCCAGCTTTGAGGGAGGGGAGAGGGGTGGGTTTGGGATGGGGGCCATGAAGAAGGCGCAGGGCAGGCTGGGGTGAGGAGCAAAGGATTTTGCAGCAGAAGTGGCGTGGAGAGGTTCCGAGGCTGCTGGTATTGGAGGGGTCTGGGAGACAAGAGAGTCTGGAAAGGACTGTCCTGGGAAGTGTCAGAAGAAATCTTAAATCTTTCACCACACATGTCTTAGAGATAATTTGGTTGCAAGAGCAGAAACCCGCTCAAGCAAACTTACATAAATAGCGATTTATTTTAAGCTAATATAGTTTCTCACAAAGCTCATGGAGATGAAGTAGAGGCAAGTCTCTCAAGAGATAAACTGGGAACCAGAAGAAGTACCCATCTGGGTATCTTTCACACTCTTTCCTTGTCCATCCACCGCCCCATCTCTCTGCCCTTCTGTGTCTTCATCACTTTCAAGACTGCCTCCCACATGTCTCTCTATTCTCTCTGCTGCCTTCCCAGCATTCAGGATCTTGCAGTGGTGGTCCTACACCCATGTCCATGTGATTTCTGGGATCCATGTCCCTACAGACTGATTCCATCTCAGCAGGGTTGCTGTGGACGGTTGGGCAGGTTGTGCCCTACACAAGGGTTCTCTGCCAAGGGGGTGAGGGTGACTGACAGCAGAAGCCCAGTGAAATTCTCCCACTGATGTATATTGATCAAAGCAAGGCTCATGGACAAATTTCAAAGAAGATGGTGACTCGTGTTTGCGTCATGGATCCAGAAGGACTCTATGGGTCCAGAAATGTTTGGGAACAACTGGACAATCCCAGGGTCAGGAAGATCCCCTGGAGAAAGAAATGGCAACCCACTCCAGTATTCTTGCCTGAGAAATTCCATGGACAGAGGAGCCTGGCGGGCTACAGTCCATGGGGTCAAAAAAGAGCTGGTCACAACTTAGCAACTAAACAACAACAACCTGAAGAAGATCACATGGTAAAAAAAGTTTAAAGGATACAAAACTGTATTCAATGAGAATAATTTTAAGTATCAGCACATTCCCTTTAAGTGCTGAACATCTCATTCCTATTACGATATGGTGCATAATATTCTGTGGCTGTATCACCATTTGTTTATGCTTTCTTTTTAAGGGACATTTGGGTTATTTTCAGTCTTTATATTGGATAGATAATGAGGCAGCCCATTTTATTGTATATATAAAGAGTTTTTTCATTTGAGAACATATATCTTTAGGATATAAGGAGAATCCAAAAATGATCATCTCCCACTGTTACAATAAGATAAAAGCTGACCAGGCATCACATTAATGACTTTTTGTGAACCTATCAGAGAACTATAGTCACAAACAACTGTCCTGAAGAGACAACAGTGCCTGTAGGGAAACACAGGACCTGAGAATTTGCTTATCTCAAGGCAGAAACCACTGGATACCATATAACCTGGTAGAAGCATTAAACTAGAAGTTTTAGTGGTTTGCTGGAGACCAGATATGGACTAGGGCTTCCCTGGTGGTTCAGTAGGTAAAGAATCCGCCTGCAATGCAGGAGACCTGGGTTCGATCCCTGGGTTGGGAAGATTCCCTGGAGAAGGGAAAGGTTACCCACTCCAGTATTCTTGCTTGGAAAATCCCATGGACAGAGGAGCCTGGTGGGCTACAGTTCATGGAGTCTCAAAGAGTCAGACATGACTGAGTGACAAAGAGATGCAGACTAGTTTGACAGTGTGAGGCTCTGGGGGGCTATAACGTGGGCAAAGACTCTCAGCCTCTTTTGGGCTTTTCTTCCAAGAAACCCGCCAGGCTCTCACATGAAGGCTGGGAAAAATTTAGAGACACTGGCTGTAGGAGGGGAATGACAGGCACAGCTGAGACTCCACAGAGCCTTTTCTTCCTTACAGAACAAAGTGTTTTATCTGCAGGTGGATGCACATTGCCAGAGGCCACTCTACCCAGCCTCAGCCTCCAGGTCTCACTCAGGGGAAATAAAAACTGGAACTTAGTCTGCAGGGATGTTCTCTTCAGAGATACAGATAGAAGATGTTGGAAGCTATTCGCTGCTGCAGGGGAGAGGAAGGGGTAGAGGGATAAGACAGGGGAGAAGGGACAGAAGCCATTGCTAAGGCTCTGATCCAAGATAGAGTATACTCCCTGCAACTCCAAAGACTGAGACTTCAACAGAACATCAGAGAAGGCTCTCTGTGCTCCATACCTACCAATGTGCTAGCAAGCTTTGGCTAATAATGATAGTAAGTAAATCATAGGCAGCACACGGATGGGAGAGCGCAAGAGGCAAAGACAAAATCTTGAAAATAACTGCAGAGGGAGAGAAAGAAGGAAAAAAAAAAACCACCTTACTAACAGAGCAACAGGATATGGCAGTTTTCTCCTCAGAAGCCATGCAAGCAAGAAGACAAGGGAAGAACACCTTTAAAATGTTGCAAGAAAAACACCTGCTGACCCAGAATTCTATATCCAGCGAAAATATGCTACAAACACAAAGGAGAACTGCAGACATTCTCAAACAAAAACAGGGAATTCCAGCAGGCCGCTATACAAAATAAATCCCAAGAGGCTCTTCAGGCAGAAGAAACACTATTAAGAGAGAAACTTAGATCTGCCCAAGGAAATCAGAAGGATTGGAAATGGGATTAAGGTAAAATATAATATTTTATCTTGTTTGTAATTGCTCTAAAACCGTGTAAAGCAGTAAGAGCAATGATGTATTGGTGTCTATATCATATGTAAATATTTGTCCACAGTGACAGAAAGGAAGGAAGGAGCAAGGCGCATTCTGTTATAAGGTTCTTTCACTACATGTGAAGTGATATTATGATAAAATATCTTATTGTGATAAAAGATGGATTATTTAAAAAGTTTTATTGTGAGCCCTAAGGAAACCACTAGAAAAGTCAAAGAGAAGTAATATGTTAACAGAGAGGATAAAATGGAATCATAAGCTCATAAGCGTGTTTAATTAAAAACAGAGAAGGCAGGGCTTCCCTGGTGGTCCAGTGGTTAAGGATCTGCCTGCTAATGCAGGGGACAGGGGTTCAATTCCAGATCTGGGAAGATCCCACATGCCAAGAGGCAACTAAGCCCGTGTGCCACATCTACTGAGCCCATGCACCCTAGAGTCTGTGCACTGCAAAGAGAAGACACTGCAATGAGAAACCATGCACCACCGACTCGAGAGCACCCCCACTTGTCTCAACTAGCGAAAGCTGGTGTGTTGCAATGAAGACCTAGTGCAGCCAAAAATAAATAACATTAAAATACAAACCCAAAAAAAGCAGAGAAGGCAAAAAAAGGAGGAAATAACAAGAAAAAAAAGAAAGAAAGAAAACAGGTAGCAAAAAAGATAGATTTCAATCCAAAGATTCAACAGGCACTTTAAATGTGAATGGTATAAACACACAGTTAAAAGATATTATCAGATGGGATTTAAAAAAAACTACATGCTGTCCACAATAAGCCCATCTGAAATATAATGACAAGAATAGGTTAAAAGAAAAGGGGTGGAGAAAATCTATCTTGAAAACATTAACCAAAAGAAAGCAGGAGTGGTTATATTAATTTTGGATAAAGTGAACTTTAGAATAAAGAAGATTATCAAGGATAGAGAGGGATATTATGTAATAATAAAAAGGTCAGTTCTCTAAAAACAAATAACATTCCCGCACCTGTATGAACCTAACAATGGAGATTCAAAATACTTCAAGCAAAAATTGGTAGGTCTGCAAGGAGAAGTAGCAAATCTACAGTTATAGCTGAAGACCTTAGCCCTCCTCTCTCAATGATTGCTAGAACAAGTAGGCCAAAACCAGAAGACAGGAAGAAACTTTCAACCAATTTGATCTAACTGACATTCATAGGATACCTTAACAATAGCAGAACACACGCTCACCTCAAGTGTATACGGATCATTCATCAAGAAAGACCATACTGCGGACATGAACTAAACCTTAACAAGTTTAAAGGAGTTTTTCTAGTCTTTTAAATATGTTGTCTTGTGTCACATGAAAACTAAACAAGAAATTAATGACAGAAAGATACTGGGAAAAGCCCAAATAACTTAAACAATATACTTCTAAATAGACCATGGGTCAAAAAAGAAGTCTCAAGGGAAACAAAAACATATTTCTGATGCAAATGAAAATACAACTTACCAAAATTTGTAGGCTGCAGCAACACTGCAGGATATATTAAAAAGTGTAAACATAGCACTTCTTTTAAACAACAAAAATCATAGTATACATCCTGTTTTATCACTGCGTTTTCCAACTCACAGTATACTCTGACTGTTTTTCTAGGTGCCTATTTTCAGGTGAGCTCTGGGTTGAAACCAGGATTGTGAGGCCCGGGGAGTGAGAGCAAGGTGAAGGCTTGGAGGGGTTTGGACTAACGCTTCCACGAAACTCACTGGTAACAGGAAGGAGAAACATGGGGCGGCAGCCTGAGGACCCGCTGGATTGAGGAGTCCTATTTTAAGGATGGATGAAACCATCCTCTTGAAGAGCAAAATACAGCTGGGAAAGTGAGAGGGGACGAAAGGGAGGAGGGAGGCAGAGGGGAGGGGTGCTTTTGCCAGGAGATGAGAGTGAAGGAAGGCAGGGTGGGTGAGGAGACAGAAAAACTGTTGCAGAGGGGATGGAATTTAAAGGAGTTTACTTTGTGCAATTCCAGTCTCCCCGAAGCAGATGAGGTCACCGGCTGAGTGCAGTTGAGACCCATGCGTGTTTGGGGCCTCCAGGAAGTGGAAACACTGGAGCAGGGGCTCTGGGAAATGCAGCAGGGAGCCAGCCAGAGCAGCAGTGAGATGCCTGAAGAATCTAAGCATCCACCCTGCTCTTTCCAGGACCACTCCTGACTCCCAGGGTGGGAAAGATGAGGGGGAGGCTTGGGCATGGTCAGGGTGCAGACAGCAAGGAGAGATGGGTACAGCACAGCCGTCTGGCCGAGAGGAAGCACACGCTGGTGTCCAGAACCAGAGGACAAAAGCAGGGGAAAGCTAGCTTTTGTGAGCACTGTGCTCTGCCATCTGCTCAGATGACCTGCCTTCTGACTTCTTACTTGAGGGTTGCCAGCTATTTTTGTTGTTGTTTAGTTGTTAAGTCGTGTCCGACTCTTTAAGAGCCCATGGAAAGTAGCCGTCAGGCTCCTCTGTCCATGGGATTTCCCAGGTAAGAATACTGGAGTGGGTTGCTATTTCCTACTCCAGGTGATGGCCTCTCCCCACCTCCACAATCTGTTTGGCCCTGCCTGGCTCATCATCCCATCCTCCTCATACCTGGGGGCTCCTGATCTCCAGATACAGACCCTCTTCGTCCCCAGATCCCAGGGAGCAGGGAAATCAAGCAGTGACCCCCTGTATCCTTGAATTCCTCAGCAAGGCACTTGGGTTCTCCACTAACCCTGCCCCAAAACTTTCAGACAGCTTCCCATCACCCCCAGGTCCCACCTGCACGATTGTTCAGATTGACGATGTCTTGAGCATCTCGGGAGTCAGGCCCTTTGCTGGGCGCTAGGGGTGCAGAGATGGGTCCACTCAAGCCACTGCTGGAACAGAGACAACAGGGGTAACCTCTACCTCATCCAAGCAAACGATGCCAGCACAGCAGTTTCCGACTCAACAGAGGTCTGCGAAGGGCGGCCCTAGACGTGAGCCCTGTAGCACAGCAGGAGGGAACAGGGTGCGTAGAAGGAACCCCAGGAGTAGAGGCTCAGAGTCCAGACAAGCCTGCAATGTGGGGTCACCAGGATCAGGGCGACTAGAGCCCTGGGCCCCAGGGGCCCCCACCCGCAGGCTCGCATATGCTCTGCTGTGGGCTGGGCCCTGGTGCTGCCACTGCTCCGGTGTGACCAGGCAAGGTTTCCACTTGGTCTCAGATGCTGGCCCTGCTCTCAGGGCTGCTCAGCAATGTGGGGCCTGAGCCTCTGGCGTGGGCACTGTGCTCTGCGTCCCCTCACATGTATTCCTGCCTGTGGAAACCTCTCCCTTCCTTTTCTCAAGGCCTAGTGGACGTGGCGCGGGCAGACACTCGCACCCCTTGATCTGAGTTTAATGGAGTGCATTTCCCAGCAGGGTTGCTCCCTCTGCCTGGGTGTCAATTTCTTCACCCTCCAGGCATAGAGGGGCCCTCCATCCAGGTGCCTGCTCCCCCAGTTTGCCCCACGTCACCCTCCCTCCCTCCCTCTGCTGAGTCTGCAGTGCATCCTAATTTCGCCAGAGGGACACACTGTGTACCGCAGTTCATCCTATGCTAATAATGTAATTATGTGATTATAGGATCAGGTCAGTGGAACACCAGCCAGGGTGGGAAAAAAATCAAAGCTGGGTGTTGCAGGGAGAAGGTCCAAAATGTCTCTTCAGCAAGGCCTCTCTGGGCTCCCAGCCCGGGGCCTGAGGCCCCTGGACCGGGGAGGGAATTTGATGCAGCTGCCTGGCTGTTAAATGGAGGGAGGGGTAGGTGTGGACAGAGCCAGCCCCTCCCAGAGCAGCAGCCATGCAGCATAGTCCCCAACCAGCATGGAAAAATGGGGTCAGCCTCCAAGTGTTCAGGGACTTCTTCCCTTCCAAAGGTGGCCTTGATCTTTGTCTGGTGTGGTCCTCAAACCCCTGTTAAAGAGAGGAGAGAAGCACCTCGAAGTACATTAACTTGTTAGTTAGGCATACTAACTAGCTCCTTAGTGCTTGACTAAGGGAATAGACCCTGGTCTATCTAAATCAGTTTTAGTTGCTCAGTCGTATCCCGACTCTTTGCAACACCATGGACTGTAACCCACCAGACTCCTCTGTCCATGGGATTCTCCAGGAAAGAATACTGGAGTGGGTTGCCATTTCCTTCTCCAGGGAATCTTCCCGATCCAGGGATCACACCCACGTCTCTTGCATCTCCTGCAGTCCAGGTGGATTCTTTACCGCTGAGCCACCAAGGAAGCGCTCTAACCCTAGAGAGAAGTGATTTTCCCTCCACTCAATGTCTCCTCCGGTAACTGCCCATCAGTCTGGTTCCTTTGGAGCTGAAGAATTACAGGGAGGAGGCATGGATGCTTGTGCTGGGGCGAGCACAGTTCACCCCAACAGGGTGCACGGACTCCCTCAGATAGCGCTTTTGATATGGCGAGTAACTGAATTCCCATGACATCACTTTTCAATAGGTACCATTCCTCTGATCTCGTATTCATGAGCAAACTGAAGCTTGTGTAAGTAATAAGGTTGAATAAGCAATAGCTGACTCCACACATGGGGCCCTGATCTTGCAGTCTATCTGCTGGACTCGACTTTACGTCCATCTTGGGACCTCTGGAATTGCAGTGACCTGAGCGGACCCACCAGAGAAGGCAATGGCACCCCACTCCAGTACTCTTGCCTGGAAAATCCCGTGGATGGAGGAGCCTGGTAGGCTGCAGTCCATGGGGTCTCGAAGAGTAGGACACGACTGAGTGACTTCACTTTCATGCATTGGAGAAGGCAATGGCACCCCACTCCAGTATTCTTGCCTGGAAAATCCCATGGACGGAAGGGCCTGGTGGGCTGCAGTCCATGGGGTCGCTAGGAGTCGTACATGACTGAGTGACTTTCCTTTCACTTTTCACTTTCATGCGTTGGAGAAGGAAATGGAAACCCACTCCAGTGTTCTTGCCTGGAAAATCCCATGGACGGAAGGGCCTGGTGGGCTGCAGTCCATGGGGTCGCTAGGAGTCGTACATGACTGAGTGACTTTCCTTTCACTTTTCACTTTCATGCGTTGGAGAAGGAAATGGAAACCCACTCCAGTGTTCTTGCCGGGAGAATCCCAGGGATGGGGGAGCCTGATGGGCTGCCGTCTATGGGGTCGCACAGAGTCGGACACAACTGAAGTGACTTAGCAGCAGCAGCAGCAGAGCGGACCCACCACTCTGCCAGGGAAGGCAGGCTTTCGTAGAAGTTGAAGGGGTATTACCAGTTCAGTTGAGTCGCTCAGTCATGTCTGACTCTTTGTGACCCCATGAATCGCAGCATGCCAGGCCTCCCTGTCCATTACCAACTCCCGGAGTTCACTCAGACTCACGTCCATCCAGCCATCTCATCCTCAGTCGTCCCCTTCTCCTCCTGCCCTCAATCCCTCCCAGCATCAGAGTCTTTTCCAATGAGTCAACTCTTCGCATGAGGTGGCCAAAGTACTGGAGCTTCAGCTTCAGCATCATTCCTTCCAAAGAAATCCCAGGGCTGATCTCTTTCAGAATGGACTGGTTGGATCTCTTTGCAGTCCAAGAGACTCTCAAGAGTCTTCTCCAACACCACAGTTCAGAAGCATCAATTCTTCGGCGCTCAGCCTTCTTCACAGTCCAACTCTCACATCCATACATGACCACTGGAAAAACCATAGCCTTGACTAGATGGACCTTAGTCAGCAAAGTAATGTCTCTGCTTTTGAATATACTATCTAGGTTGGTCATAAATTTTCTTCCAAGGAGTAAGTGTCTTTTAATTTCATGGCTGCAATCACCATCTGCAGTGATTTGGGAGCCCAAAAAAATAAAGTCTGACACTGTTTCCACTGTTTCCCCATCTATTTCCCATGAAGTGATGGGACCAGACGCCATGATCTTCGTTTTCTGAATGTTGAGCTTTAAGCCAACTTTTTCGCTCTCCTCTTTCACTTTCATCAAGAGGCTTTTGAGTTCCTCTTCACTTTCTGCCATAAGGGTAGTGTCATCTGCATATCTGAGGTTATTGGTATTTCTCCCAGCAATCTTGATTCCAGCTTGTGTTTCTTCCAGTCCAGCGTTTCTCATGATGTACTCTGCATAGAAGTTAAATAAGCAGGGTAACAATACATAGCCTTGATGCACTCCTTTTCCTATTTGGAATCAGTCTGTTGTTCCATATCCAGTTCTAACTGTTGCTTTCTGACCTGCATACAGATTTCTCAAGAGGCAGGTCAGATGGTCTGGTATTCCCATCTCTTGAAGAATTTTCCACAGTTTATTGTGATCCACACAGTCAAAGGCTTTTGGCATAGTCAATAAAGCAGAAATAGATGTTTTTCTGGAACTCTCTTCCTTTTTCCATGATCCAGCGGATGTTGGCAATTTGATCTCTGGTTCCTCTGCCTTCTCTAAAACCAGCTTGAACATCAGGAAGTTCATGGTTCATGTATTGCTGAAGCCTGGCTTGGAGAATTTTGAGCATTACTTTACTAGCATGTGAGATGAGTGCAATTGTGCGGTAGTTTGAGCATTCTTTGGCATTGCCTTTCTTTGGGATTAGAATGAAAACTGACCTTTTCCAGTCCTGTGGCCACTGCTGAGTTTTCCAAATTTGCTGGCATATTGAGTGCAGCACTTTCACAGCATCATCTTTCAGGATTTGAAATAGCTCAACTGAAATTCCATCACCTCCACTAGCTTTGTTCGTAGTGATGCTTTCTAAGGCCCACTTGACTTCACATTCCAGGATGTCTGGCTCTAGCTGAGTGATCACACCATCGTGATTATCTGGGTCATGAAGGTCTTTTTTGTACAGTTCTTCGTGTATTCTAGCCACCTCATCTTAATATCTTCTGCTTCTGTTAGGTCCAGACCATGTCTGTCCTTTATCGAGCCCATCTTTGTATGAAATGTTCCCTTGGTATCTCTAATTTTCTTGAAGAGATCTCTAGTCTTTCCCATTCTATTCTTTTCCTCTATTTCTTTGCATTGATCACTGAAGAAGGCTTTCTTATCTCTTCTTGCTATTCTTTGTAATTCTGCATTCAGATGCTTATATCTTTCCTTTTCTCCTTTGCTTTTCGCTTCTCTTCTTTTCACAGCTATTTGTAAGGCCTCCCCAGACAGCCATTTTGCTTTTTTGCATTTCTTTTCCATGGAGATGGTCTTGATCCCTGTCTCCTGTAAAATGTCACGAACCTCATTCCATAGTTCATCAGGCACTCTATCTATCAGATCTAGTCCCTTAAATCTATTTCTCACTTCCACTGTACAGTCATAACGGATTTGATTTAGGTCATACCTGAATGGTCTAGTGGTTTTCCCTACTTTCTTCAATTTAAGTCTGAATTTGGTAATAAGGAGTTCATGATCTGAGCCACAGTCAGCTCCTGGTCTTGTTTTTGTTGACTGTATAGAGTTTCTCCATCTTTGGCTGCAAAGAATATAATCAATCTGATTTCGGTCTTGACTATCTGGTGATGCCCATGTGTAGAGTCTTCTCTTGTGTTGTTGGAACAGGGTGTTTGCTATGTATTACCGGAGAATGCTTACTCACCTGGGACCTCCTCTCTCCCAACTGTGGGAAAGATTTGCTTATGGAAAAATGTAGCTTCCCTAAAGTGAAGTGCTGGCTTTGAAGGGAAGGGTTCTTTGGGGGATGGCTTCAGACTGTGAAAATAAGTGAAAGCTGACTAGCAGAAAAAAAGAGAAAAAAATTCTAAGCACTGGGACTTCCTTGGTGGTCCAGTGGCTGAGACTCCCTGCTCCCAAAGCAGGGGGCCCAAATTCAATCCCTGGTCAGGGAACTAACTAGATTCCACATGCTGCAACTAAAGATCTTGCATACCAACAAAGATCGAAGAGCCTGCATGCCACAACTAAGACCCAGTACAGCCAAATAAATACATAAAATAAATATTTAAAAAAGAATTCTAAATATTAAGGAGGAATGAATAGGTAGGTCCAGGGAGGACCCTCAACCTCACCCTTGTGGTGGCAGCTGCTAGCCTGGCCACAAAAAGCCATTCCTCAGCCCCCAGTGACCCTGAGAATTCCACTCCAGGGGGCAGCTACAGAGGAGTGCTAAGCTGCTGATTTTTAGTTACTAACTTTTGGGTTGAAAGGGGAAAGAGATAAGATGAAAAGGAGGGAGAAAGAAGATGTGTGTGGGGCTAGACAAGGAAGGAGGCAGACCCCTGTGAAATAGGCCAAGGGTACAGAGAGCTGAATAATTGTCATACCCCCACTGACCGGGGCCTCTCACTTTCCTGTCTCTGCTGGCAGGATGGGCTTTTCAAGGCCGGGACCGTGAGCAAAGGATTTGTTCATGGAAATCCAAAGGGAGAGATAATGAGACTGGCCAGAGGCCCCCTCTCATCTCTTTTCTGGAAGCTCTCACTCCCAGGGGCCCCTTTCCCCTCCAAGAACCTCCCAGGACCTGGATTTCATTAAATACCAGGAGGTAAAACGCTTTCTAAGCATCTGTGAGATTTGAACTCTTACAGGCCCGCATCAGTGGTTCTCAAAATGCAGGCCTTGGACAGGCACCGCTGGCAGCGCCTGGGGGCTTGTTAGAGCAGCAGAGGCAGCTGGATTCAACAGCAGTAGATTGGAAAGCGTCTCTCCTTCAGTAGTCACCCTCGTCTGCTGATGCCCAGCTAAACTGCCCTTGTCCTGCAGAAGCAAGGAGAGACCAATATTGACCAAGCACATCGCTGTGCCAGGGATGGTGGCAAGCACTTCATTAAGACACCTCTGTTATGCAGAGGCAGAGACTGAAGGTCAGAGAATTTCAATGGCTTGTCCAAGGCTGCACTGCTAGGAGGTAATGGGGCTGGTGTCTCTGAACTCAGGTCTAACCCCTGTCTTCTGACTTAACAGTTTTTCTGGAGAAGCCGTCTTCCTTGGGGGATCCTCCCCGCTGGGAAACTGAGTCCAGGAGGCAGGTCAGTGGAGTCAGTGTCTTAAAACCCTCAGGGCCCTTTGAGGGCCTGCTTTCAACAGTTTTCAGAGCAGCTGTTTTCATGTCTTTTGATCTGGGGGTATCTTTGCATTCTGAAAAATTATCTTGGACCTCAAAAACCTTCTTTTACTGTGTGTGTGTGAAACCCAGTGATATTTGCCAGAGTAGAGACTAGAGCTAAGCAATTCTTAAAATACTAATTAATTCGTTGAAGGCCTGATGCCGAAGCTGAAGATCCAATCCTTTGGCCACCTGATGCAATGAGTTAACTCATTGGAAAAGACCCTGATGCTGGCAAAGATTGAGGGCAGGAGGAGAAGGGGGTGACAGAGGATGAGATGGTTGAATGGCATAATCAACTCAATGGACATGAGTCTGAGCAAACCCCAGGAGATACAGGAGGAGAGGGAAGTCTGGTGTGCTGCAATCCATAGGGTTGCAAAGAGTTGGACACAACTTAGCAGCTGAAAAACCACAAACAAAAATAAACCCATTACATACCATTACATATTAACATAAGTAATGTGTTTGGGGGGAAAAATCAACCTAGATTTTTTTTTAATAGTGAGAATTCTTATAGCTGCATTTAATCTGTTGTGATATCCAATGTCATTTAACTTCTAGAAAACTCTACTGTAGGCTTGTGAGAGAATGAGGGAGAGAGGGCAAACATGTTAATATCACTGTCAAGTAGTTCTGATCTTGCAGAGCCCCTGAAATGTCCTCAGGGATCCCAGAGCTCCCTGGACTACCCTTTGAGTAGGGCTGGACCAGAGAACGGCTGAGGAGTCATCTCAAGTGCTTTCAGATGTTCACTCTTAGAATCTATCTTTCATACGTAAAGACTGGATGATGGTCCCCAGTTTGGCTTCTGCCAGATTTTTTTAACTTTTTATTCATCTTTGGCCACATTGGCTCTTTGTTGCTGCATGTGGGTTTTCTCTAGCTGCGGTGTACAGGTTTCTGTACAATGGCTTCTCTTGTTGCAGAGCGCGGGCTCGAGGGTGCTTGGACTTCAGTAGTTGCAACTCATGGGCTCCAGAGCAAGGCTCAGTAGTTGTGGTGCATGGGCTCAGTTGCCCTGTGGCATGTGGGATCCTCCCCGACAGACACGGAGCCAGCTTCCCCTGTATTACAAGGCAGACTTTCAACCACTGTGCCCACCAGGGAAGCCATCGGCCGGAATTTTATTTGGAGACTGAGAGAAGGGTTGCAGATGAGAGGGAGAGGAAGCAGACAGTGCTGGGTCACAGAACGTGGTGCTGCCAGTCACCACTAAGAAAGAGTGGGTGGCTGGCAGCCTGCTGGGATCTTTGCAGGCCTTCCCAGGGATGCTGCCCCTGGAGGAGGGATGCCCAGCCCAGATCCGATGCCCATGGCTAGTAGAGTCCACAACCAGCACAGCCCATGACCTAGCTGTGGCCTAAAGTCCATCCCAAGGCAGGCGTGTGTGGTGGAATCGCAGCCTCTAGAATACTCAATATGGGCAGGGCCCAGAAGTGGGGAAACTAAGGCCCGGAGAGGACCACCTGTCTGAGATTTCACAGTGCGCTTCCTGGGAGAACTGACTGGGAAACCAGTGGCTACTTCTACCTGCTGACCGGAGGGATTCAATTTGCCAGCTGGGCGCATCCCTTGGGGGAAAACTGCTTCTCCGGGGGCAGCTCAGAGTCAGAGGAGAGGGGCCTTGAGCCAGGGCCAGTTGTGACCGTATGTTGTATATCGAAGTAACCTCTTCCTTGGGCTTCCCTGGTGACTCAGTGGTAAAGAATCCACCTGCTAATGCAGGAGACACAGGTTCGACCCCTGGTCTGGAAAGATCCACTGAAGACAAAAATGGCAACGCACTCCAGTCTTCTTGCCCGGGAAATCCCATGGACAGAGGAGCCTGGTGGGCTTCAGTCCATAGGGTCACAAAAGAGTCAGACACAACTTAGCAACTGAACAACAACAACCTGTACCTTCGATGCTGTTTTCCCTTCTTCACACTTTAATAGTATCTCTGGGGACAAAATGTGGTTTCCACACTCAACCAAGTCCAACACATCACCGTGGCAATAAACAGAGGGAAAGCTTCAGGCCTCCCTCCATGAAGTTCTTGGCTCTGCTGCTCTTCCCGCCCTCCTCCCTGCATCCATGTGCCCTCCCCTCTTCACCAGGCGTGGCCCAGGGCCTTTCCTTCCTTCTTTGCCTCCCCTGATCATTTGCAACATCCCTTCTGCCACTGCTGAGATGCGTTAACAGCTCACAGTCCACGCCCTTTAAAAGCCCGTGATACCAGTGGAGAGAGGAAATTAAAGGAACACATGGATAGGCTGTGATATTCCCCAGGGATAAGCAGGAAACAGACAAGGCCAGGCACTTAGCCAGCTGTGAAAAGTGGGGAGATGCAGAGCACTGGAAAGCCCACACCTTGGAATGTGAAGCCAAGGGGCTGGGAGTGGCTGGAGGGGCTGAGAAGCTGGGGGACAGGGGTGTCCTTTGCCCTCATCATCAAGGAACTGGATCCTCAGTGATCTAGGTGGCCCAGGGCTGCAGGATCATAACACCTCCTGCAAAAGAATTCAGTGTGGCTTCTCTAAGTTTTAACAGCCACAATGATCTGTCTGTCCCATTGCCGGGCAGGAGTCTGCCTGTCCCTTGCCCCTGGTGAAGTAGGGATTCTCCAGGGACTAGACTGGGCTGATGGCGCGCCTTGTTCCAAGTAAGAGGAGATGAGGGGAGAGCTGGAAAAGGAGGGGCAGCTGGATCTGGAGGGAAGACGGATCTGGGCTCCGCGATTATTGCCTCTGGGTTAATTAGCACCTCTGGGCTTGTTACGGTGCCTGACGGTGCCCCTGCTCTCGAGGGACTTGGATGTAGGCCTCCCTTGGGGACTTCCAGAGCCAGGGCAGGCGAGCAATCTGCATCTGGATTGGTCACATTCCATGGTCCTCTCTCTCTCCACCCAGCATCTCCTTTCCTTCAGGTGGGATGATGGGGGAGGCTCCAACAGTCTCCTTGGATGCAGCCCTCCTGTCACAAGGGTTTTGTTCAGCTGTTTTTCCATTTCAACCTCTTTGTCTCCAGAAAGCTATAAATTAAACATGTTTAGATTTACCCTGTTTTGAAAATCCTCCCTGGGTTAAGATGATCACCGATTACCAGTGTTTGGAGGATGAAAGTTTCTAAATCCCTGCCATCACGTGGCATCAACTCTGAAATTCAAGGGTGGGTCGAGGGGAGCTGAGTGTGGGTGCTTGTAAAACATGGGCAGAGCTAGAAGGCAAACCCGAGGCTGTGTGAGTCACCCTGCCCTTCCCGTTTCACAGATGGAAACCCGAGGTCCACTTAAGGAGGGTAATGACAGGTCCAAGAGCTGGTTGAGACGGTGCAGGACTTGAAGGGGATCTCATAGCTGGCTGCTGCAAGGGCGGTCTCTCTGAGCAATATTAGGGGTCCCTGTGCCCTTTGAAGCCTCCCCATGTTTGCTGGGGGTTGGGCCTGACAGAGGACCTCTTGGCCTGATGCTCTTGGCAGGTTTGGGCTTCAGGGGGGCCCTGGTTCTAGACGAATGTAGCCCCAGCCCGAGGCCTCCGTCTGCCAGCCTTCAGTGTCTCTGATGGGTTCTTAGCCGAAAGAGAGCCACACCTGCAGTATCAGCAGCCACAGCTGCCACTCACTGCCCACCTGCTGTGTTCCCAGACACCCACTCTCTACTGTCCCCAAACACCAGACATACGCTGTCACATTTAATTCTTACAATCCCATTTTACAGCCTTGGAAACTGAGGCATGAAGTGGCTACAAGACTCACCTCAAATCCCATGTCAGTTCAAGGCATAGAGTTGGAGTTTGATTCTATGTCTAGTCCTAATTCTATTTATTTATTATTTATTATTTCTTTCTTTCTTTCTTTATTTTTTTTCCATACCATGCAGCATGCAGGATCTTAGTTTCCTGACCAAGAATGAAACCTGCACCCCTTGCACTGGCAGCACTCTTAACCACTGGGCCACCAGGAAGTGCCATAAAGGCTTCTTTCTCAACTGAAGAGTTGATTTACAATAGTTAGTTTCAGGTGTGCAGCAAGTGCAGCAAAGAATATATACATATATATACATCCTTTTTCAGATTCATTTCCATTGTAAGTTATTATAATGAATATAGTTACCTGTGCTATACAGTAAATCCTTGTGGCTTATCTATTTTGTATATAATAGTGTGTATCTGTTAATCCCATACTCCTAATTTATTCTTCCCCGTCTCCTCTTTAGTAACCATAAGTATATTTTCTGTGTCGATGAGTCTGTTTCTGTTTTGTAAATATTAATAAATCCATCTATATTTTAAGTGATATCTAAAGCCTTGCTTTTAACAACTATGATAGAAGCCTCTCCCCCAGAGCCCAAGGAGCAAAGGCAACTCCCAACTAGACTCTCAGGGGTGCACGTGCCATGGGGACCTCGGGACTGTATAAGGCTTTCACACCACAGCAGCCTCATCACTCAGGGTCCTCCAGAACTAGACACCAAGACAGGAACTAGACAAGCAGATTATGGGGAAATGCCCATGAGGGAAGGTAGGAAGGGAGTGGTTATGGGCTGGGGAAGACAAGAGACTGTAATGCAAGCCTGACCCCATGAAGGAGAGAGATGGAAGGGAAGAAAGAAAGAAGGTAGGTAGGCAGCAGGTGGATCTGGGGCTGTGTGTGGTGCTAACGTGGCTCTGGCGAGGCTGATGGGGAGACTCAGCCAGGGTGCCAAGGGAGACTCCCAGGAGCTAGCTTGCCTGAGTGTCCCGAGAGCACTCAGATGGCTAGGAACACAGCCTTAGTGTAAAGGCCGTGATCATCTATCTCAGAGCACGCCCGCTGGGGCCCCAGAGGGGCTCTGCAGATGCGTTTTCATGGTCAGCGCAGAGCAATGCCTTTGCTGGTCAGAACCAAAGGCCTCCTGGGTTTGACTCACGAGGGTGGCAAAACAATCAAGCCGACATACACAGGCAGACACAGTGATCCACCCAGGAAACGCCACTGGGCTCCCTTGCTTTCAAGCTCCAGCTGGACTCTCCATGGGCCCCATGGAGACAAACCCTCTGAAGCAGCTCACAGGAGGAGGGCAGTGCTCCCGGGTTCGATGATGGGAGCTGTCACACTGCCAACCGGCAGGTGAGGAGAGAGGTGGTTGCAGGACCAGCCACAGGCATGGAGAGAAAACCAAGTCATCCGAGAAAAGAAGGGAGCATCCCATCCAGGAGGCTAAGTCATGAGGAGGTAGGATAGGAAGGGGGTTCAGGGATATGGAGAGGCTGAGTCAGGCTCCAGGAGGAGAATTTGATGAAAAGAAGCTACAGGATGAGGCCTCACAGTATGTGTCCCCTCAACATCTGGGAAAAACAGAAGGGCCTTCAATGGTCTAATTGCAAGTTCCCCTCCCCGCTCTGCCGCTGCAGATAAGATGCCCACAGCCAAACCACCTTCCTTATCAAAGTGGCCAGGCACAGTTTCGATTTATCCTAAGTAGTGGACTTCTGTTCTCTCCAGCTCATGGAATTATTCAAGCAAGCCAATCACACCTTCCTGTGGGAACCAGGGTTCACCCCCACGCTCTTGATACTATGAAGCGTGCCTGGCCCAGCCCTTCCTTGTTTACTCAAGTGCCTGGTACAACCCCCATGTGGTCCTGTGTGGTGTGCAATGAATGTTCTCTCCCTCCATGCTGTGAGTACATGTGATTCAGAAACAGCTGTTGATCTCATCTGCTCAGTGTCAGATATTGTGTGCTTAACCAAGTCTATAGTCCAAGGGCAGGAATCCCTCCCGCATCAATTGGAAGAATAAGAAAAGGGAACACTTTTGCACTGTTGGTGGGAATATAAATTGATACAGCCACTATGGACAGTATGGAGACTTTTTAAAAACTAGGAATAAAACTACCATATGACCCAGCAATCCCATGTACTCTACTTGCCATACCCCTAAGAAAACCATAATCCAAAAAGACACATGTATTCCAGTGTTCATTGCAGCACTATTTACAATAGCCAGGACATGGAAGCAATCTATATATCCATCAACAGATGAATGGATAAAGAAGCTGTGGTACATATATACAATGGAATATTACTCAAAGACAAAAAGGAACAAATTGGAGTCAGTTGAACTGAGGTGGGTGAACCTAGTGCTTGCTATACAGAGTGAAGTAAGTCAGAAAGAGGAAAACAAATAACATATATTAAAGCATATATATGGAATCTGATGAACCTATTTGCAAGGCAGGAATAGAGATGCAGATATAGAGAAAGGTCTTCTGGACACAGTGGCGGAAGGAGCGGGTGGGACGAACTAAGAGTAGCACTGAAATATTCAGTTCAGTCCAGTCACTCAGTTGTGTCTGACTCTTTGCGACCCCATGAATTGCAGCAAGCCAGGCCTCCCTGTCCATCACCAACTCCCGGAGTTCACTCAAACTCACGTCCATTGAGTCGGTGATGCCATCCAGCCATCTCATCCTCTGTCGTCCCCTTCTCCTCCTGCCTCCAATCCCTCCCAGCATCAGAGTCTTTTCCAATGAGTCAACTCTTCGCATGAGGTGGCCAAAGTACTGGAGTTTCAGCTTTAGCATCAGTCCTTCCAAAGATCACCCAGGCCTGATCTCCTTTAGAATGGACTGGTTGGATCTCCTTGCAGTCCAAGGGACTCTCAAGAGTCTTCTCCAACACCACAGTTCAAAAGCATCAATTCTTCGGCACTCAGCCTTCTTCACAGTCCAACTCTCACATCCATACATGACCACTGGAAAAACCATAGCCTTGACTAGACGGACCTTTGTTGGCAAAGTAATGTCTCTGCTTTTGAATATGCTATCTAGGTTGGTCATAACTTTCCTTCCAAGGAGTGTCTTTTAACATATATCAAATGTATCAAATAGATAGCTAGTGGGAAGTTGTAGAGACTTTGGGGAACATTTGAAAACTTCCAAAATAAAAAGTTAAATAGAAGCAAACAAATAAAGCAAATTGGCAAATAATGATGAAGCCAAGGCCAGGCAACTTCCATGTAGGTCAGGAAATAAAAAACTGCCAGCTCCCCAAACCCTCTGTCCCCTTACCGTCACCGGACAGAACCATTATCCAGCTTCTGTGATGATCATTTCCAATTTCTTTATAGTTTCACTAAACAATAAAACCCAGTGTTGCCTGTTACTGAGTCATGTAAATGGAATCAATAGTCTGTGTTCTTCTGTGACAAGAGGAAGAAGGATATGAAGATTGGGGGAGAGAGCAGGGCTGAAGTGGGAATGGTTTGAATCTGTTCTTGTATGATTCGGGAAACTGAAGTCCAGAGAGGTGGAATTTTCACTCCTGGGCTCACAGGAGAAAGAGGCTGGACACGAAGTCTCCTGACCACAGGGCAGAGCTATTCTGCTTACCTAGCATTTTTGTTCAGGGTCATGTGTTAAGCAGGAGGACTGGAAGAGGGCCATCATAACAGCTTGAGTGAACTTCAAGAGGACTTCTGGCCACCAGGTGGATCTCATGTGAGGCAGGCTGCTCAAGGTGGATTCACCTCAAAGAGGTGTAGTTTGTGAAGGACCAAAATACTGCCACACAGAAGTGACAGAAAACACAGCCTAACCTTAAGAACAGTATCATAGGAAGGGGAGCCAATGCTATGCTTTACAGAAATGTAGGTGGTGCTACTACATAGCACCTCATAGCTCAGCACCTCATAGCTCCCTCATAGCTCAGTCAGTAAAGAATCTGCCTGCAATGCAGGAGACCCAGGTTCGATCCCTGGGTCGGGAAGATCCCTGGAGATGGAAATGGCAACCCACTCCAGTATTCTTGCCTGGAGAATCTCCATGGACAGAGGAGCCCAGTGGACTACAGTCCATGGGGTTGCAGAGAGTCAGACACAACTTAGCAACTGAGCACACAGCACAGGTGGTGCTAGTAGTAAAGAATCCTCCTGCCAATGCAGGAGATGCAAGAGACTTGGGTTCCATCTCTGGGTGGGGAAGATCCCCTGGAGGAGGAAATGCCAAACCACTCCAGTAGTCTTACCTGGAAATCCCATGGACAGAGGAGCTTGGTGGGCTACAGCCCATGGGGTCGCAAAGAGTTGGACATGATTGAGTACACGCATGCATGCGATCTGTAACCTATGATGTTGGTAGGCTGAATAATGGCCCCCAGGCTGTCCATGTGCTGATAGCCAGAATCTGCGGATATTACTTTAGCAAAACCTATTTGGGTGTCATTAAGTTGAGGATCTGGAGATGGGGAGATTTTCCTGCATTACATGGTGGTCCATAAATGCAAGCACAAACATCCTTATAAGAAGGAGGAAGAGAGAGATCACAGACAGAAGGGGAGAAGGCAATGTGATCACAGAGGTAAAGGTTGGAGTGATACAGCTGCAAGCCAAGGAGTACCAGCCTCACCAGCATAACAAGAGGCAAGGAATGAGCCCTTCTTAGAGCCCACGAAGACAGCACAGCCTTGCCAACAACACCTTGATCTGGGCTCAGTGAAATTGATTTCAGATTTCTGGAGACCTCTGGCTTTCAGAACTGGTGAGAGAAGAAATCTGTATTGTAGGCTACCAATTTTGTGGCAATTTGTTACAGAGGACACAGGAAAATTATACAGATATATGTGTCAAATATCTACAGTTCTAGATACTTTAGATAAAAGAATAAATTAGACTTAGCCCCTTATGCCAAGAAATCTAAATAGTCTGATGGGAGGAGAGATATGTGAAGGAAGGCTTCTTGGAGGAGGTGGTGCTCAAATGTAGACTGAGCACTCTAAATCCAATCTAAAAAGGATGAGCAGGAATTAACCAGCTGAAGAGAAGAAAGCACAGGCCAAGAGGAGGAGCAGCAGCTATACCATGAGGATGCACAGAAGCTCAGGAAGGTCTGAGAACACTCAGAGGGCATGCAACAGGAGTGATCCTCAAGGTTGCACTGTACAGAGGCTCCATGGAGACATGGCTGTCACAGGGTGATACTCTTCCTACCCTTCCACTGGGGACCGCATGGGAACTGACTCCTCGTGAATCAGGAATCAGGATTCAAATTGAAGCTGCCACACCAGCAGCAAAATGATGCCAGGTGTCCCCTGCTTCTTCACATTTCTAACTTTCAACTTGGAGCCCAGGCAGAGCACTTAGCTGAGCCGGGATGTGGTTCCATGCCTAGCTGCAAGGGAGGCGGGGAAAGTAAGTATTTTGCACTTTTGGCTTCTTGATAAAAGGTATGCTTGATTAACAGAGCTCAGCAGCCAGAAAGAACAATTACCACCAGGACTGGAAATGAGGGGATGGATTTAAATGGCTTTGCAGACTTCCTCAGAGAAAAAGTGTCTCAACAACTGAAGGAAATTAGGAACTCCTGGCCATTAGGATTTTATTAACTCCTAAGGAGAGCCCTCGGAGAAGGCAATGACACCCCACTCCAGTACTTTTGCCTGGAAAATCCCATGGATGGAGGAGTCTGGTAGGCTGCAGTCCATGGGGTCGCTAGGAGTCAGGCATGACTGAGCAACTTCACTTTCACTTTTCACTTTCATGCATTGGAGAAGGAAATGGCAACCCACTCCAGTGTTCTTGCCTGGAGAATCCCAGGGATGAGGGAGCCTGGTGGGCTGCCGTCTCTGGGGTTGCAGAGTCGGACATGACTGAAGCAACTTAGCACCAGCAGCAGCAGCAGCAAGGAGAGCCCTCCACTGCCTAAGCAGCTGCTCTGGCCCTGCAAATTGAATGCTGCTCTCAGCCATTGCATGATGTTTTACGATCAGTGTACGTGAACGCTGTCCTTTAAAGACCACTGGCCATTATGGAAACAGTGAGTGTTTTCATCATCACTGCTTCTCTGATCAATCCAACATGACATTTCACGTATTTTCTATTTCAGCTGAGAAGGCCATGGTTCATGTCTTTATCCTGAGCATCTCAGAAGGCTGAGGAGATGATCCTTGGGGCTATGTCTTGCCTAACAGGGATGTGGGAGATCCTGGGGGCGTCTTGGGTTACTCAGTCTTTGTTAGGAGGCCCTAGTTCTTCTTAGAGGGATGCTCTCCCTGGAGGTGAATCTTTTCTTGCATCTTGTTCTGCGAGGATTTCCTGAAGCCCAGACATTTGGGGAAGATTTCCCTTTTCCCAGAAAACTTGAACTCACACATCATCTTCATCATTGTTACAATAATCAAGTTTCATGGCTCA
The DNA here is from genome assembly GCF_042477335.2 of Ovis canadensis. Classification (NCBI taxonomy): domain Eukaryota; kingdom Metazoa; phylum Chordata; class Mammalia; order Artiodactyla; family Bovidae; genus Ovis; species Ovis canadensis. Next base: position 44,827,184 of record NC_091268.1, on the reverse strand, counting down.
ACAAGGACTATAGCATTCCTTCACATAAGACCACAACAGCCTCTTGAAGGCATATATATTGTAATTCATTTCTCAGGTGGCTCAGAAGTTAAGGAATCCACCTGCCATGCAGGAGACTCAGGGTCCATCCCTGGATTGGGAAGATCCCCTGGAGAAGGAAATGGCAATCCACTCTAGTATTCTTGCCTGGGAAATCCCATGGATAGAAGAGCCTGGTGGGCTATAGTCCATGGGGTCACAAAAAAGTTAGACAGTACTTAGCAACTAAAACAACAACTCAAATGTTGCCAAGAGGAGCCTGGTGGGCTACAGTCCATATGCTCTCACAGAGTTCGACAGGATTGAGTGACTAAGACAAACACATTGTAATTCACTATTTTTTTTGTTTTTTTTGGCTGCACTGCAGGTCTTGTGGGATCTTGGTTCCCTGATCAGGGATCAAACCCTGATCCCCAGTGAAAGCCTTGATTCCTAACCACTAGACTGCCAGGGATTTCTTTTTAGTTCACATTTCATAGATGGGGAAACTGAGACAATGAGAGATTAAGTGATTTAGGTAATGAGGGCTCCAAGGTGTGGGTCAAGGCCAGAGAGAATTAATCTTAGCTCTGGTCACTCACAAGGGCATAGCAGGGCTCAACACTCAGGTCCTGCTACAGTGACATAAAGGAACCCTCTGGGAAAGTGTGAAGAAATGCAAGGGTTTGCAGCAACAAAATTGTAGTTAGACCCCAGACACCTTGAGAAATATCGACATCTGCTGTGTGTGTGTGTCGGGGGTGGGGGCGCGGATGGAGGGAGGGGCATTAAGCAAAAGCCAGTTCCATATTCAAGACTTGGGACAGAGGAACAATGGCCTCTTGGTCTTGAGTGGCCGAAGTGGCCGCGGCTCTGAGAGGCCGGCTCCTGGACAGTGGGGACTGGTCAACAGGGGTAGAAACAGGCAGAGGCAAGGGCAGAAGCAGCAGCGCCAGGAGCATGGAGGGGCTTCTATCAGCTGTGAGGACTCTGCTCACGGCCAGGCTGGGGGCCTCAGTGCCGCAGCCTGCGGGTGGAGGGTGGAGGTGACCCCTCTTGTAGCCACAAGCTGGCAGAGGCTGGGGTGTAGGCGGTCACATCTGTGCTCCTCGCCCTCCTCAGTCTCTGCCGGCTCCGCTGCCTTTCCGCTGTGTCCCTCGCATTTATCTTGGCCACTCGCCCTCTGTGGTGCTCACCGCTTGACCCCTCTCAGACATAAACATTAATGCTGTGGGGAGTAGTTATTAATAGCTCTGAGTTGTCACACGGCTAATTTAGGGGAGATAAACAGCTTTGCAGCTTTCATCTTCCCCAAATGAGAGAGAAAAGGGAAAAAAAAAATTGCGGGTACCAAAATAGATGTTTCTGGATAGCAGCTTCTAACATGAGGACGATGCTGAGATTTCCCATTTATTTTATGTGCTGTGAAGTCAAATCATTTATAGGCAAAAACAAACACATTACTGAATTTAAAAAACAGATTATTTTAAAATGCTCTTTATATCTGGTAAAACTAATTGAGCAGGAAGTACGTGGTGGGGAAACATAACATCTGCATTTCAGAGGATGCTGGGCCCAAGGTAGGTGAGCTCACTAGGGTGTGGAATATGCTCACCCCACCTACTGTCTTTCTCATCCTTCGGCCTTCTCTCTGGACAGTCAACTCATCACTGTCACAAGCTGGGTGCTAAAGAATACAGCAGGATACAAATCTTGGCATGTAGAAGGGATCCTGACCCATTGCCTGCTGGTGCTCTAGCCTTGACCTTTGAGCCTTGTGTGCCTTAGCTGTCAGTGGAGAAAGTGTTTCCCTCATGGAAACAAATCAACACAGAGATGCTCCCTAAACCCAGAAGTGACTCATGTGTCTATTTATTTTTTAAATTTTATTTATTTATTTTTGGCTGTCCTGGGTCTTTGTTGCTGTGCCTGGGGTTTCTCTGGTTGCGGTGAGCATGGTCTGCTCTCTAGATCTGGTGCTTGGGCCTCTCACTGCAGTGACTTCTCTTGCTGCAGAGCCCAGGCTCTAGGCGCACAGTCTTCAGCAGGACACAGGTTTAGTTGCTCTGAAGCACATGGAATCTTCCTGGACCAGGGATCAAACCCACATCCCCTGCATTGGCAGGCAGATTCTGAACCACTGGACTCCCTGGGAAGTTCTCTTATGTCTCTTTAGAGTGGTGGCCTTCCTGTTCTTCAGCCACAGCTTGCAGCTGCAGGCACTGAAGACCACTTAACCCACCTGCACCCATATGCTTCCCCAGGAGGTAAAAAAATCACTCATCAAAATGAGAGAAAGGGCTCCTGCGGCTGGTGAGACACTGACAGGAAGTAAATGGTGTTAGCCTGTTGATTCGTTTCCGAAAATAAAGATGAACATAGCCAAATCCTAAACACAAGCCATGTTGCTGGGTCAGGAAACAAAAACAGCCGTCTCATTAGCCTGAGCTTTTTCTGTATGAGCATGATGTGTTTCAGGAGACTCAATTTAGAGGCCAACCCTAGGAGCCTCTGCAAGACTTCTGTGGACATCCAGGTTCCGCGGACATCCTGTGATCTGTGCAGCGTATGGAGGCCATTAGCAGTCTACACGGCTGCAGGCTTGGTAATCACTTCTCTAGGGTCTTAACTGAAAGTCTGAAGATGTGAGCCCCGTTTCAGACGTGCCTACTATGGGAGCCAATTCCGCCAGAGTGGATTAAAGGTGTGAGTGGTAGGACAAATCTCTTCCTCTGTTAGAGCCATCTTATCCTTGCCTTTTGAAGATGACACTGCTAAGCCACAGTCATCAGCATGTAAACGAGGAGCTGTTTTCCCAGGAGCGGAGGGGGATTTATCCTGTTCTGTCCACACGTTCTGGCCTGCTGCCTCTGCAAGATTTGTCAGGCACCTGGCCAAGGGCAAGAGAATTGTCTGTGCCCCAGAGCCTGGGATTCAGTAAACTGGCTGAGAAGGGAGGTGCTGCTGTGGGTTTTTGAGCCAGCTTGGCTCATCAGACTCCAGAGGTGCAGGCAGACATGGCGAGGGGGAAGAACCCCTGGAGGAAAAACAGGTGACACTTGGACAATGCGGGGTTCACAGGTGCCAACCCCTTGTGTAGCCAAACATCTGCCTATGATTTGTGACTCCTCCACACTTAACTGGGCTCCCCTGGTGGCTCTGGGAGATGGTGAAGGACACGAAAGCCCGCATACTGCAGTTCATAGGGTGGCAAGAGTCGGATATGACTTAGTGACTAAACAACAACAACAACAATGAACTTAACTATTAATAGCCTCCTGTTGACCAGAAGCCTTACTGATAATATGAACAGTTGAGTAACATATATTCTGAATATTTATACACACACACACACACACACACATACACACACACACACAGAGTTCAGTTCAGTCACTCAGTTGTGTCTGACTCTTTGCAACCCCACGGACTGCAGCACGCCAAGCTTCCCTGTCCATCACCAACTCCTGGAGCCTACTCAGACTCATGTCCATTGAGTCGGTGACGTCATCCAACCATCTCACCCTCTGTCATCCCCCCTCCTCCTGCCTTCAGTCTTTCCCAGCATTAGGATCTTTTCAAATGAGTCAGCTCTTCGCATGAGGTGGCCAAAGTACTGGAGTTTCAGCTTCAGCATCAGTCCTTCCAATGAACACCCAGGACTGATCTCCTTTAGGACGGACTGGTTGGATCTCCCTGCACTCCAAGGGACCCTCAAGAGTCTTCTCCAACACCACAGTTCAAAAGCATCAATTCTTTGGCGCTCAGTTTTCTTTACAGTTCAATATATATATATGCATATACATATATTTTATGCATTCATGACATACCTTTTATGTATATATATATATGTATTTCTAGGATACACAGGTCATCATTACCTTTTCCAAATTTTCACAAATCTCCACATTTTTTAAAAAGGATTCTGCTTCACTGAATGGTGTTTTCTTTAATTGATTTATTTATTTTTGGCTGCACCGGGTCTTCTTTGCTGTGCACAGTCTTCCTCTAGTTGCAGTGAGCGGGGACGATTCTTCACTGTAGTGCTCAGGCTTCTCATTGCGGTGGCTTCTCTTGCTGCAGAGTACAGGCTGTAGGCACATGGGCTTCAGGAGTTGCAGCATGTGGGCTCAGTAGTCATGGCTCACAGACTTAGCTGCCCCAAGGCATGTGGAACCTTCCCAGATCACAGATTGAACCCATGTCCCCTGCTTTGGCAGCTGGATTCTTAAGCACTAGACCAACCAGGGAAATCCTTTCAATGTATTTATAGAAAAAAATCTGGTATAAGTTGACCCATGCAGTTCAAACCTGTGCTGATGAAGGGGCAACGGTACCCAGATTTGCTTCATTGTGAAACTCTCAAAATCATTCATGTTAATCACAGCAATCTCCATGCAGCTTTTAATCAATGGCCTCATCCTTCTTTTTAATAATATCCTTAGCACCTTTTTTGGTGAAAATGCTAAATGGATTGAGGAAAATGCTAAATGGAGAGAGACATCATGGTGGTGCTGATTGTACAAAACAGTCAGCACTTGAGAAGTTTTAATAGAAAAACAAATGAAGACATTTACAAATAACTCTCCCACACCACACCTCATTCTACAAAGGCTCTGAGGTAGCTTGCGTACATACTCAGTTGTGTCCAACTCTTTTCGACCCCAAGGACCACTGCCCACCAGGCTCCTCTATCCATGGGATTTCTCAGGCAAGAATACTGGAGCAGGTTGCCATTTCCTTCTCCAGGGGATCTTCCTGACCCAGGGATCGAACCTGCTGTTACTGTGTCTGCTGCATTGGCAGGAGGATTCTGTGCCACTGAGCCACCTGGGAAGCCCTCTGAGGTAGCTTACAAGAATATAAATAATATGATAAATGAGATAAACTTTTAAATTATAGCTGGAGGAGGAAATGGCAACCCACTCCAGTACTTTTCCCTGGAAAATCCCATGGATGGAGGAGCGTGGTAGGCTACAGTCCATGAGGTTGCAAAGAGTTGGACACAACTGAGCGACTTCACTTCACTTTAAATTATAGCATAGGAAAATATAGATATAATAAAGAGATACATCTGGTAGAAACACAGAGTTATATATGATTAAATGAAGCAAAAAGTTAACTATTCAAATTGGGGAGAGTTTCCCATTTATGAAAATAAATCATAAATATAATTTATCACAAATATCACTGTTTTGATCCCTTTCCCTTGAATTATATTAATTCTTCAGGCCAAAACAAAATTTTCTGGACCAACGTGTCTAAAAATTTTTTTGCCACACAGAACATCATGAAAAAGACAGAACAATGGGTTCAACATCATGCCTGCAGTGATGGAGAAGTGGGTTTGTGCAGTAGCTTCTTATAACATTCCTCAGTGCGAGCAGAGGGGCCACTTAGGAAAGGCTGTTTTACAAATCATTGAGCTGGAAGACAGAGTGGTGGAAATCACTGCCATGAAACAGAATTTAAAAAAAAGAATGAAAAGAAAAGAGGATAGTTTACGAGACCTCTGGAACAACATTAAATGTACCAACATTCACATCACAGGGGTCCCAGAAGGAGAAGAGGGAGAGAAAAGGCCTGAGAAAATATCTGAAGAATAGAAATAGAGTCACAAATGTAGAAAACATACTTATGGTTACTAGGGGGATGAGGATAAATTGGGAGATTGGGATTGACATATACACACTACTATATATAAGACAGATAACTAGTAAGAACCTACTGTATGGCACAGGGAACTCTACCCTATACTCTAATGACCTATATGGGAAAAGAATCTTAAAAAGAGTGGATATATGTATAACTGACTCACTTTGCTGTACGCCTGAAACTAACACAACATTGTAAATCAACTCTACTCCAATACAAATTTTAAAGAAAGAGATAATAGCTGAAAACAAAGGAAACGATCACTCAAAGTCCAGGAATCACAGAGAGTGTCATACAGAGTTAACCTAAGGAGGAACATACCGAGGCACGTAGTAATCAACTGACATAAATTAAGACAAAGAGAAAACATTAAAAGCAACAAGGGAAAAACAACAAATAACACACAAGGGAACTCCCATTAGACTAGCAGCTGACTTTCCAGCAGAAACTCTATAGGCCAGAAAAGAATGGCATGATATAAAGTGATGAAAGAGAAAAGCCTACAACCAAGAACACTCTACCTAGCTAGGCTCTCATTTGGATTTGACAGTGAAATCAAAAGCTTTACAGACAAGCAAAAGCAAAGACTCTTGAGATTCCCTTGGACTGCAAGGAGATCCAACCAGTTAACCCTAAAGGAAATCAACCCTGAATATTCATTGGAAGGACTGATGTTGAAACTGAAGCTCCAATACTTTGGCCACCTGATGCAAAGAACTGACTCACTGGAAAAGACCCTGATGCTGGGGAAGATTGAAGGCAGGAGGAGAGAGTGGCAGAGCAAGAGGGGGTTAGATAGCATCACCGACTCAATGCACATGAATTTAAGCAAACTCCAGGAGATAGTGAAGGGCGGAGAAACCTGGTGTGCTGCAGTCTATGAGGTCACAAAGAGTCAGACACAATCTAGCAACCAAACAACAGCAACAACAAAAGCTAAAAGAATCCAGGAAAGGCTCTTTCGCTGCAGAACTAAGCAATATGTAGTTCACCACTGGTTTAGGTCGAAAGTCCTCAAGTACACTTGATGTACCTGATGTAGATCAGAATTCTCTGCTAACTTGTTTAACAATATATGTAGATACTCAGATTCAGTATCTTGTCATAGATTCAGACTCCATGAATTGAAGTGAGCATCTCTACTTTTAATGTTCTCCCCAGGGGCCTCTTACATCTTCCAAAGATTGAAAATCATTGGTCTGTTCTGGTCCTCACACACCATGAGCCTTGCCAGGCCACTGGTCCCACCAGCCAGGGTCCTTCTCTGGGGCTTCTTTTTAGATTTGCTTAACATATTGAGACACTTTGGGTAATTGCTTCAAAAGACACCCCACTGGACTTCCCCAAGTCAACAACCAAATCAATAATCTCTAGACATTTAAAGCTTTACTTTTATATTCCAGATCAGTGAGTGCAAGGAAACTTCCCCTGTGTCTTGAATTCTAGCAGATTTAAATTGTATTGCGTGAGTTAAAGTTGTATTCATTAAACACCAGGAAGGTAATTATGTTTGGGAAGATGTAAGTGCTTTCCCCCGTGGGTAGGAAGAAAGGCATATTAGAATCTCAACTGGATTCATTTTCCTTTCTCTTGGTAACTTTTCCCCTCCCAGGATGTTTTCTTTGTGTCTACATGGGGCTCCCAGTTCAGCAATTTGGCTGAAATAGCTAGCTGAAAATGAGTTAGCTGCGTTAACAAAAAGTTAATTAAGTTCATTTCTTATTAATTAAATAAACGTGTTTAACAAAAACTCGCCTTCAAAACCTACAAAACTATGACATGTACACAAAACTGTTCAATGAATCATTAAATATGTTAGCAAAATATACATTTAAACATTTATGAATGAAACTGGTGGCTAAGTAAATTATGTTGCATTCATAGGATAAACACATGCAGTCATTAAAAGTAATCCATTCATCATAAAAAGGAACAGAGTACCGATGTTTTGTGAATGAGCCTCAAAAATATGCTGAGAGAGGGGAGTGATATTAACAAAATGGCAAATTGGATGTCCCCAGCTCACATCCACACACACAAGTAACAATCTGTTGGCCATTCATGAGGTGGGAGCTTTAGGAACCAGGTAGAAGGCTGCAAAATCCTAGTGAAGCCCAAGACTCAAGAGAGCTGCTTTGAGGAAGCATGTCCATGTCCCAGTGGAAGGCTTGTTGAATGTGGTCCCACCTGCAGACTTTGGGATCCCCTTCCTTTGTGAACACAGCTCTAGCTTCTCTTGGTCATGGACCTGCAACCAGCCCCAATTGCCAAAAGGCCTGGGAGGAGATCTACCCACCCATCCCCCTGGTTAAGAAGCTCGCTGACATTGGTTCCAACTGCAGATTCTGAATCAGCCCTGTGACCCAAATGCAGTCCCCACTTGACCATAGTCCACAGTCAGCCCTGTCTCCCCTGGGACTCAGTGATGCCAGTCTGGACGCCTGATATCAGACTCACAGGCCTCAGTCCTGACTGTGAATCCTGAAGTAGCCCTGTGGCCAGCTCCACCACCCCTGTAGTGAGGTCTCAGACTCGGTTCTGCCTGTCCAGGAGCTGATCCAGGGACCTGGGAGGATCCAGCAGGAGCCACGTTCATCTGTGTCCCTGGGAACAGGCCTGCCTGCCATGCACCTATGGCCCCAGCAGCGGCTACAGGTCCATGCTCCAGCCCCACTCAGCTGATCCCAGAGGCCATCTCAGTAGGAGAAAGCCTTTACCTGTGAACATCAGCCTGTAAGGTGTGTCTGCTCCTTCAGATGCAGACCTCAGTGTAAGGTTACATGGATCACGAAAAAATCAGGCAAACATGGCACCACCAAAGGAAACTAACAAAGCCCTGGTAACTGACCCCAAAGAAACAGAGATCGCTTTTCGACCTTTTGGCTAAGGTCAAGTGGAGTACAGGGGCTTCCCAGGTGGCACAGTAGTAGAGAATCTGCCTCTCAATGCAGGAGATCCAAGAGATGCAGGTTCGAACCTGGGGTTGGGAAGATCCCCTACTGCAGGAAATGGCAACCCGCTCCAGTATTCCTGCCTGAAAAATCCCATGGACAGAGGAGCCTGGTGGGCTACAGTTCGTGGGGTTGCAAAGAGTCAAACATGACTGAGCTACTGAGCACGGCACACATGAACTGCCTGACAAAGAATTCAAGATAATTTTCCAAAGAAGTTCAGGGAGCTGCGAGAAAACAAAGATGAGTCAACAAAATCAGGAAAACAAACAAAATGAAAATGTCCTCAAAGAAATAAAGATTATAAAACTAGACAAAGAGAAAGTCTGGAGCTGAAGAGTACATAAATGGAATGGAAAAATGCAATAGAGGTTCAACAGCACAGAAGACAGAATCCGTGAAGAAAGTGGAGGGAAAGATCAGTGAATCTGAAGACAGCTCATTTGAAGTTATCCAGTCAGAGGAGAAAAAGGGGAAAAAAAAAGAATTTAAAAAGTGAAGAAAGCCAGCAGCATTTATGAAAACCATTGCTGCTGTTGTTCAGTCGTGTCCAACTCTTTTGTGACCCTACAGACTGTACCTGCCAGGCTCCTAGCTCTGTCCATGGAATTTCCCAGGCAAGAATACTGGAGTGGGTTGCCATTTCCTTTTCCAGGGGATCTTCCCAGGCCAGGGATTGAACCCGAATCTCCTGCATGGCAGGCCGATTCTTTACCTGCTGAGACACCCGGGAAGCCCTAAGAGAACCATAAAGTAAATCAATTTAGGGATTATGAGATTCTTGAAAGGAGAAAAGCAAGTTGAAGGGGTAGAAAGTTTATTTAAAGAAATAGTGGCTGAAAACCCTCAATCTGGGGAGGAATACGGACATCCAGCTTCATGAAAGTCAAAACTCTGTAAACAGGATCAATGCAAAGACAATTACACCAGACATATTACAGAAGTATCAAAAGTCAAAGACAGAATTTTGAAAGTATCAAGGGAAAAGTGATTTGTCATATACAAGGGAACCCTGTAAGTCTACCAACAAATTTATCAGCAGAAACCTTGCTGCCAAGAGAGTGGGATGATGGAGTCAAGTCCTAAAAGATAAAACTGCCAACCTGGAATACTGCATCCTGAGAAGCTGTCCTACACGCTATTGACGCCTTGTGGAAAGCATACTAGATAACTAATGAGAACTTACTGGACTGTTCGTTGTTGTTCAGTCACTCAGTCGTGTTCAACTTTTTGCGACCCCATGGACTGCAGCACGCCAGGCTTCCCCACCCTTCACTATCTCTCCTGGAGTTTGCTCAAATTCATGTACATTAAGTTGATGATACCATCCAACCATCTCATCCTCTGTTGTCCCCTTCTGCCCTCAGTCTTTCTCAGCATCAGGGTCTTTTCCAATGAGTTCACTCTTTACATCAGGTGACCAAAGTATTGGAGTTTCAGTTTCAGCATCAGTCCTTCCAGTGAAATGCAGGGTAGATTTCCTTTAGGATTGACTGGTTTCATCTCCTTGTTGTCCAAAGGACTCTCAAGAGTCTTCTCTAGCACCATAGTGCAAAAGCATCAATTCTTCAGCACCCAGCCTTCCTTATGGTCCAACTCTCACATCCATACATGACTACCGGAAACCAAAGCTTTGACTACATGGACCTTTGTCGGCCAAGTAAATGTCTCTGCTTTTCAATACGCTGTCTAGGTTTGTCATAGCTTTTCTTCCAAGGAGCAGCCATCTTTTAATTTCATGGCTGCAGTCAACATCCGCAGTGATTGTGGAGCCCAAGAAAATAAAGTCTGTCATTGTTTCCATTTTTTCCCCATTTATTTACCATGAAGTGATGGAACTGGATGTTATGATCTTAGTGTTTTGAATGTTGAGTTAGCACCAGAAACTCTATACTTAGTGTTCTGGGTGACCTAAGTGGGAAGGAAATCAAAAAAAGACGGGATGTATGTGTATGTACAGCTGATTCACTTTGCTGTACAGTAGAAACTAACAACATTGTAAAGCAACTATATTCCAATAAAAACAAGAAAAGAAAAGCTGTCCTACAGAAATGAAAGAGAGACAAAGACTTTATCAGATGAACAAAAGCTGAGTTCAGTGCAGTTCAGTCACTCAGTCCTACTCTTTGCGACCCCATGGACTGCAGCACGCCAGGCTTCCCCGTCCATCACTAACTTCCGGAGCCTGCTCAAGCTCATGTCCATTGAGTCAGTGATGCCATCCAACCATCTCATCCTCTGTTGTGTCCTTCTTCTCCTGCCTTCAACCTTTCCCAGCATCAGGGTCTTTTCAAATGAGTCAGTTCTTCGCATCAGGTGGCCAAAGTATTGGAGCTTCAGCTTCAGTATCAGTCCTTCCAATTAATATTCAGGGTTGATTTCCTTTAGGATGGACTGGTTGGATCTCCTTGCAGTCCAAGGGACACTCAAGAGTCTTCTCCAACACCACAGTTCAAAAGCATCAATTCTTCCGCACTCAACTTTCTTTATAGTCCAACACTCACTTCCATACATGACCACCGGGCAAAAAGGTCATTATCATCAGACCTACCTTACAAAATGCAAAAGGGAGTTCTTCCAGTTGAAACAAAGGGATATTAATTAATAACATGAAAATGTATGGAACTATAAAACTCACTGGTGAAGGTAAGCACGTTGGATGTACAATATAAAAAGATGTAAATTGTGACAACAATAATATAAAATGAGGGGGGAGCAAAAGTGTAGAGTTTTGTACACAACTGAAGTTATAAAATTAACATAGACTGTTACAGTTTATTACGCTATTTTATGTATGACTCATGGTAGCCTCAAAGAAAAAAAGTCTCTAGTAGATACACAAAGAGAAAGAGAAAGAAGCCAGGAACTTTCCCAGTAGACTCATGTCTGGAACTCCATGCTCCTAATGCAGGGGGCCTGGGTTCAATCCCTGGTCAGGGAATGAGATCTCACATGCCAAAACTAAGACCCAGCACAGCCAAACGAATAAATGAATAAAAATAACTATTTAAAAAAGAGAAAGAAGTGAAAAAATACCACTACAAAAAATTACCAAATCACAAAGGAAGATAGCTAGAGAGGGAGAAAGGAACAAAAAAACTACAAAACATTCAGAGAACAATGAACAAACCGGCAATAGTAAGTCCTTATTGACCATTAATTGCTTTAAAGATATATGGATTAAATTCTCCAATCAAAAGATATACAGTGACTGAATGGGGAAATAAAAAAACAAAACAGATCCAACTGTATGCTGCCTACAGGAGACTCACTTGCCTTAAAGAAATATACCACTATTCTTTATATCCCTTTCTTGAAACTAAAGGGATGGAAAAAGATATTCTATGTAAATGTTAACCAAAAGGGAGTGAGAGGGGCTGTGTTGATACCAGACAAAATTGACTTTAAGTCAAAAGAGAGATTCAGGTGGTTACAAGAGAGATTTCCCAGTGGTTAGTACTCTGCACTACTACTGCAGAGGGCCCAGGTTTGATCCCAGGTTGGGCAACTAAAACTACAAGTCACACGGTGTGGCAAAACAAACAAACAAAAGTGTCACATGAAACAAAGAAGGTCATTATATGATGATGAAAGGGTCAATTTAACAGGAAGATATAAAATCATAAAAATACATGCAACCAGCATCAGAGTCCCCAAATGTATGAAAGTATTCTCTAAAGGTGATCTGGACCTGGAAAAATACATGCTGAACTCAACTCAGTGGAGAGAAAAGAATACCACATGGTGAGTTAGAGGTGGGCTCTGTGGGGTGGAAAGACCTTTAGCCTCTCCAGGCCTTGGTTTCTGTATTATTCAAGCTCCTCCCGAGAAACAGAATCAATAGGAGATACATATTACATATATAATGCTCACATACCTATGAAATCATATAGGAATGGCTCATGTGATTATGGAAGCTGAAAATTCCTATGACCTGCCATCTGCAAGCTGGAGACCCAGGAAAGCCTGCGGTGTAATTCAGTCCAAGTCCAAAGGCATGGGGACCAGGAACCCCAGGGTCTTGTGGCAAGAGAAGGATGACCCAGCTTAAGCCATGAGAACAAATTTGCCTTTCCTCTGATTTTTTGTTCTACTCAGGACCCCGATGGATTGAATGATGCCAGTCTGTTTTATTCAGTCCATTGATTCAAACACTAATCTTTTCCAGGAGCATCTTCACGGATACACCCAGAAATCATGTTTCACCAGCTAACTGGGTATCCCTTAGTGTTGTCAAGTTGACATAAAACGAACCATCACAATCTCCTTTCTTATAAAACGATAAAGTTGGAATTCAATGATCTATAACATTTGCTCTTTCTGGAGCCAACATTCACTCTGAGGTTCTAACTCCATTGCCCAGAGTGTCCTGCCAGCCCTGATCCTGTCTATTTCCCCTCGTCCCTTTCCCGTGTCCACTGTCACCGAGAGCTTTAGAGCCTGGCGACACCAGCTGCATGCTGCGGCCTGGGTCTGTTACATCTGCTCACTCTTCGGGGCGTGCTGACTTTTTGTTCTTCACGGTCTTTGAGAGGACATGGGCCTGTGGATTGATCAGACAGCCCTGCTCTGCTGACCCAAAGCCTGCTGCTCAGAAAATCACAGGTAAAGCCTCTGACGGCACCATTAGTATGAGTCATCGTGCTGTTCAGGCCCAGGACAAAGTGGGGGAGAGAAGGGTGTAATTTCCCTAAACACACACTCTCCTGCAGAGTAATTACTTGGCAGCCCATACACTTTTGGGGGGCCAGAACTCCTCCTGAACCAAGCACAGCCTTCATTGTCATATTCTGTCTGAAGAAAAATAGCTGCTCCTTAGTCGAAGATGCAAGGATGAGAAACAAATGGAAAAACAAATAACGCGGGGAGGCAGGATTTTTTTGTTTTTGTTTTTTTTTGCATCGTGCGCTGCTCGAAGGCTGAGTAGACACCACACGCTTCACTGTTCTGGACTTCAGTACAAGCCCAAACAGAAGACCTCTCTAGCTTCCAAGCAAGTCAGTTTCTCCAAAGGACAGCGCTGCTGATGGCATATGACACTTTCACCTGTACATGTCTCTCCCAACCTGTGGAAATACGCCCGAGGTTCCTCCCCAACCCTGGCCTGTCATCACCTCTGTTCTGTGTTATGGATCTGGGCCTTGGTCTGTGGGTTGACCACCTCAGGCCCCGGTTTCCTCTCTTGCAAAATGATAAGGTTGGAACAAACAACCTGTAAATTTTGCTCCTTCTAGAGCCAACATTCCATGGTTCTATCTCCATTGGCCAGGGTGTTCTGCTGACCCTCATACTGCCCCCTTGACCCTTTCCTACCCACTGTAGTTGAGAGGGGTGGATATTTGAAGACACTGAAGACATACCACCATGGTTTCAGTGATTTAACATAATACAGGTACAATAAATACCAGCGCAGTGAGGTTATTCCCATTATGCTTCCTTGACTATTCATACAGTAATGGATTTTGGGCTTCTGCTTTGGGCATGGCTTGGCACTGGGCTCTGTGAAATGGAACAGAATCAAAGGTTTACTTGAAGATATTCAGCCCTCATGAACTGAGTGGGAATGTGTGGGCTGACACAAGAGAATAAAAGCAGCCCAGAGAAGTGAAAGATGCACGTGGACGGAGGTGGAGAGAAGTACTTGGGAGCAAGGTGGGGCTGACATTGGGCCTTCAAAGATGGGTGGGACCTGGATGGGCAGAAAGAACCCAAGAAAGAGGGCGGGGGGAGAAGATAGTATTTGTGCTTAGGTGGCAGTGAAGACCCTGTGCTATCTGGAACAGAAATTACATGTTGGAAATGAGGTGAAGTAAAATAGAGGTGGTTGTAATTATGCACATAAAGCACCTGGCCCACTGGAGCTGTTGTTGTTGTTGCTCAGTCTCGTCTGACTCTCTGTGACCCCATGGACTACAGCATGTCAGGCCTCCCTGTCCTTCACCATCTCCCGGAGCTTGCTCAAACTTATGTCTATTGAGTCGGTGATGCCATCCAACCATCTCATCCTCTGTCATCTGCTTCTCCTCCCGCCTTCAATCTTTCCCAGCATCAGGGTCTTTTCCAATGACCCAGTTCTTCACATCAGGTAGCCAAAGTATTGGAATTTCAGCTTCAGCATCAGTCCTTCCAATGAATATTCAGGACTGATTTCCTTTAGGATGGACTGGTTGGATCTCCTTGCAGTCCAAGGGACTTTCAAGAGTCTTCTCCAACAACAGTTCAAAAGCATCAATTCTTTGGCGCTCAGCTTTCTTTACAGTCCAACTCTCACATCCGTACATGACCACTGGAAAAACCATAGCTTTGACTAGACAGACCTTTGTTGGCAAAATAATGTTTCTGCTTCTTAATATGTTGTCTAGGTTGATCATAACTTTTCTTCCAAGGAGCAAGTGTTTTTTAATTTCATGGCTGCAGTCACCATCTGCAGTGATTTGGGAGTCCCCCAAAATAAAGTCTCTTACTGTTTCCATTGTTTCCGCATCTATTTGCCATGAAATGATGGGACCAGATGCCATGATCTTAGTTTTCTGAATGTTGAGTTTCAAGCTAAACTTTTCACTCTCCTCTTTCACTTTTATCAAGAGGCTCTTTAGTTCTTCGCGTTCTGCCATAAGGGTAGTGTCATCTGCATACCTGAGGTTATTGATATTTCTCCCAGCAATCTTAATTCCAGCTTGTGCTTCATCCAGCCCAGCATTTCTCATGATGTCCTGTGCATATAAGTTAAATAAGCAGGGTGACAATAAACAGCCTTGACATACTCCTTTCCCACTTTGGAACCAGTCTGTTGTTCCATGTCCAGTTCTAACTGTTGCCTCCTGACCTGCATACAGATTTCTCAAGAAGTAGGTAAGGTAGTCTGGTATTCCCCTCTCGAATAATTTTCCAGTTTGTTGTGATCCATGCAGTCAAAGGCTTTGCATAGTTAATAAAGCAGATGTAGGTTTTTTTCTGGAACTTTCTTGCTTTTTCGATGATCCAACGGTTGTTGGCAATTTGATCTCGGTTCCTCTGCCTTTTCTAAATCCAGCTTGAACATCTGGAAGGTCATAGTTCACATACTGTTGAAGCCCAGCTGGGAGAATTTTGAGCATTGCTTTGCTAGTGTGTGAGACGAGTGCAATTGTGCAGTAGTTTGAACGTTCTTTGGCATTGCCTTTCTTTGGGATTGGAATGCAGAATTACCTTTTCCAGTCCTGTGGCCACCGCTGAGTTTTCCAGATTTGCTGGCATATTGAGCGCAGCACTTTCACAGCATCGTCTTTTAGGATTTGAAATAGCTCAACCGGAATTTCATCACCTCCACTAGTTTTGTTCATAGAGATACTTCGTAAGGCCCACTTGACTTCGCATTCCAGGGTGTCTGGCTCTTGGTGAGTGATCAAACCCTCATGATTATCTGGGTCGTGAAGATCTTTTTTGTATATTTCTTCTGTGTATTCTTGCCACCTCTTCTTAATATCTTCTGCTTCTGTTAGGTCCATACCATTTCTGTCCTTTATTGTGTCCATCTTTGCATGAAATGTTCCCTTGGTATCTCTAATTTTCTTGAAGTTTTTCTTTTCTTCATCTCTAGTCTTTCCCATTCTATTGTTTTCCTTTATCTCTCTGCATTGATCACTGAGGAAGGCTTTCTTCTCTCTCTTTGCTATTCTTTGGAACTCTGCATTCAAATGGGTATATCTTTCCTTTTCTCCTTTGCCTTTAGCTTCTCTTCTTTTCTCAGCTATTTTTAAGGTCTTCTCAGACAACCATTTTGCCTTTTGCATTTCTTTTTCTTGGGGATGGTCTTGATCCCTGCCTCCTGTACAATGTCACAAACCTCTATCCATAGTTCTTCAGGCACTCTGTCTATCAGATCTAATTCCGTGAATCTATTTGTCACTTCCACTGTATAATTGTAAAAGATTTCATTTAGGTCATGCCTGAATGGTCTAGTGGTTTTCTGTACTTTCTTCAATTTAAGGCTGAATTTAGCAATAAGGAGTACCTGATCTGAGCCACAGTCAGCTCCCAGTCTTGTATTTGCTGACTGTATAGAGCTTCTCCATATTTGGCTGCAAAGAATATAATCTTTAGGTTATCTCATTTAATTCTTCTATCGTCCCTCTGAGTGGATCTTATTATCTCTTTTGTAAAAGGGAAGAAACTGTGACTCAGAGAGGTTATATAACTTGCCAACAGTCACACAGCTAATATTAGAAGGAAGGGTCATGGCTTCTGAATTTAAATCCAAGTTCCTTTTCTTCTGCAATGCTTTGAAAGCCAGATTACAGTGGCCATTTACTGATAAGCCAGCCAGCAGGAGGGAAGGCCCAGGACTCTAGACTCACAAAGGAACCATTGTAACTTCTGTTTTCTCATGTTGTCCCAGCAATTTTTACCTGATTGCCTGACCTGGCATAGAGCCATGGGCTTCTGAGAGGAACAGCTGGAGAGCAGACAGGGTAAAGCACACGTCCAACATGAAGGATTGGTCTGACTAGGAACTTTGAGGTAGACTGGACCAATCGTGGAGGAGAAAAACTCAGTTGGAGGAAGTTAATTCATGGAGAATGCAACACTTCAAGATTCTTTGTACATATTAAGTGCTTTATTGAGTGCCTACTCTGAGCTAGGCACTAGGTCAGGTCCTACTTTTTCTTCTTTAATGTCATGGTCAGCCAGGCCCACAATGTCTCATCATCTTTCAACACCTTCCTTCCCTCTGTGCCCTCCCACTGTTCTGACTTGCCATTATAAATTCATTTGCTGATCACCTATAATGTAGTCAGTGCTATGTTAGGTTTAGATGAAACACACACAAATGACCTGCTCCCAACTTCCGGTAGGAAAATGAGAAAATTAACTAACAGGACAGAGTTAAAACTAGACATCTCTGGAAACACACACACACACACACACACACACACACACACACACAGAAGGCTCTGAAATAGACACAAAATAAATACTGACATTTGAAATGTAATTGGAATGGCATTTAAAATTATTGGATAGTGCAAAGATAGCACACAAATTGGAAGGCCTTAAACTTGGATCCCTAACCTATACAATAAATTCCGGATGGACAAAGAGTTAAATATAAAGAAGAAAACCCATAAGAAGATATTGGAAGACCATGTTTCTCTCCCCTAAGGATGGGAGAGATTTTTCTAAGTGTAAAATCCAGGACAGAAATCATATAAAAATATCAATAGATCTAACTTCACAATTTAAAAAAAAAATATACACACAAAGAAAAATACTATAAACAATATTGATGGAGGTCTTCCAGGGCAATTTGATGCTGTGAGTTCACGGTTGAATGATGCTCTTTGCGAGAAACTCAGCAATGATGGATAAAACACAAAAGGGAAAACTGAAAGATGGATTGGGGCTCAAGTACAGGATAAACGTCTTTGTGGATTGGACACAGCAGAAAAACAAGCTGAAGCCATGGGCTTGCTGGATCCTGGGTACAGAATCAGGCTGAGAGTGGGGTGTCTAAGCTAAAATCACTGCTCTGTTTGAAAACAGCTGCTGAAGAGAGGCCTACAAACATCGCAGAAGCAGGCTGAAAGCAAAATGCAACAGAATGCTGCTGAAGGAAAACATTTTCAGATCCTACATCTCGTAAGAACTTGCATCAAGATCACATAAATAATTGTTACAGTCTAACAAAAAAAGACAAAAAGCAATTATACATGGGCAAAGGATTTGAATAGCCGTTTCTCCAAAGAAAACACTCAAGTGGCCAATAAATAAATGAGAAGGTGCTCAACTTCCCTCTTGAGTCATCAGGGAAATGCAAAGCAAAACCACTTCATAGTCATTGTTATTGTTAATTCACAAAATCCTGCCTGACACTTTTGTGACCCCATGGACTGCAGCCCACCAGAGGAGCCTGGTGGGCTGCAGTCCATGGGATTTCCCAGGCAAGAATACTGGAGTGCCATTCCCTTCAGGAGATCTTCCTGACCCGGGGATCAAACCTGCGTCTCCTACGTCTCCTACATTGCAGGCAGATTCTTTACCACTGAGCCACCAGGGAAGGCCCCAATTAGCATATGACCGTGGAATTCCATTCCTAGGTATATAGCCAAGGTGTAAATTCCCGTGTAAAAATGTATATAGAAATTATCATAGCAGGTGCTGTTTTCCCTCCAAATTCATGTTGGAAGCCCTATCACCCAGTGGGAGGATATTTGGAGATATTAATAATTCGGTTTAGACAAGGTTGTTGGAAAACACCCTGATGCTGGGAAAGATTGAGGGCAGGAGGAGATGAGGGGGTTGGATAGAGGATGAGATGGTTAGATGGCATCATCAACTCAATGAACATGAGTTTGAGCAAACTCCAAGAGATAGTAAAGGACAGGGAAGCCTGGCATGCTGCAGTCCATAGTGCTACAAAGTCAGACTCTTAGTGACCGGACAACAACAATGAGAGTCGGGCCTCTCTGATGGGATTAGTACCCTCATAAGAGACACCAGGAGAGCTTGCTCTCTATCTCTGCCATGTGAGGACCCAGGAAGAAGGTGGCCAAGGACTTCTCTGCTGGTCCAGTGGTTAAGATTCTGCAGGAGGTACAACTAAGATCCCAGGTGCCACACAGCATGGCCACAAAGTTGAAAAATAAAAGCAATAAATAAAATTTTTTAAAAAAGAGAAGGTGGCCATCTGCAAGCCAGGAGGGTAGTTTTCACCAACCATGCAGGCACCCAAACTCAAAACTGCAGCCTCCAGAATCATGAAAAAGAAATGTGTAGCTTTAGCCACCTAGTCTAGAGTATTTTGTTATGGCAGCCTGAGCTAAGACAGATTTTTAGAACCAAAAAGTGGGATGCGTGATGGTTGTGTGCTCAGTCATGTCTGCCTCTTTGTGACCCCATGGACTATAGCCCACCAGGCTCCTCTGTCCATGGGGTTTTCCAGGTAAGAATATCAGAGCAGGTTGCCATTTCCTCCTCCAGGGGCTCTTCCCAACCCAGGGACTGAAGCTGTGTCTCCTACGTCTCCTGCAGATTCTTTACCACTGAGCCACCAGGGAAGCCCAAGAAGTGGGGTGCTGCTGTAGCAAATAGCTAAATACATGGAAGCAACTCTGGAACTGGGTAATAGGTAGAAGCTAAAAGAGTTCTGAGGTCTGTGCTAGAACTACAGCCATTATGATTCTGACATTCATTCCAATGCATGGGGTTGTTGTTTCTTTAACCCACACCAAGCCCAAGCAATTCTCTGACACAGCAGGGTGTCCTACAATTTAACTCGATTCTGATACTATCTACCTGGAATAGAATCAGACCTCACAGGTTAAGGGCTCAGTTCCAGAAGACTGCTCACAATTCAGATGCCAATCGTAAGTACAGGTTGTTACCTGTGCTTCTGACTGTAAATCAGAGGTTCCCAGGACCCCTTTCTCGGGTCTGACTCATTTGCACAGAACTCAGGAAACCAGTTTATGCACTAGATTACTATTACAAAGGACATTAAAGGAGACAAATCAATAGCCAGATGAAGAGAAATATAGGGTGTGGTTCTGAACAAAGGAGCTTCTGTCCTCATGGAGCTAGGAGCCTGGCATGGCAGCACACGGATGCACTCTAGTTCACCAACCTGGAAATGCCCTGAACCCCCTCCTTTTGGGTTTTTATGGAGGCTTCATGACATGGACACGACTGAATAAATCACTGGCCGTTGGCAGTTAAACTCGATTTCCAGCCTCTCTCCCCTACACGATGTCCAGGGACGGGACTGAAGCTTAATCCTCTAATCACATGGTTGGTTCTCTGTTGATTGGCCTAAGGTGACCTAAGGGCTTTCCAAAAGTCACTCAGTTAACATAAAAAAGACACCTTTAAAGCTCTCCTCACTCTGGACATTCCAAGGCTTTTAGGAACTCTGTTTTAGGAACAGGGATGATGATGAAATATGTATTTCTTATTACAAATCACAATATCACAGATGTTCATGGTGATTCTGGTGAGGAACCTGATGGACATGAGGACCATGATGCTGAAAACTGGAGGAAAGGCAAGCCTTGCTTTAAAGTGGCAAAGAACTTGGCTGACCTATGTTCTAGAGTTTCATGGAACGTAGAGCTTGCGAATGATGAAGCTGGACATTTAGCTGAGATCATTCTAAGCAAAGAGTATAAGGAGCAGCTTGGTTCTTCCTGATTCCTTATAGAAAAATACAAAAGGAGAGAGATAAATTGAAGAAGAAATTGTTAAGCCAAAAGGAACCTGGCTTTGAAGACTTGGGACATTCTCAACCTATACACATATTGCAAAAGACGAGAAAACTTTGTTCTATAGAGAATACTAACGGTGTGATGGAGCAACTGTTTGCTAAAGAGATCATGGGTGCAACTCATGAATATAATCAACCCTCTTGGAAGAAGCAGAAAAATAGAGATGGTACTATCCCGGCAAAGACACTGCCAGTATAAAGTAACAGGGTCAGAGAAAGTGGGATGGAATCAAGGAATGCTTTCCTACTTCTTGGATTCTACAGAACTAGACCAATATTGAAATACTCAGCTATGAACACGCACTATTCTTCCTTAAAAAAGGAAAAACGACCATAAAGGCCATTCGGAGATCATCAGGACTGCCTCCTCAGTTTCAGAGTGAGGTCACTGCCTCAGTTTCAACTGGCTGGACAGCCTCCACTAGGGTGGAGGGCTGGATTGACAAGAACCTTGGAGGCAAGACCCCTGCCTGAAGAGAAGGCACAATTGCCACCTGAATGTATCATAAGATCAGGACTGCCACCTCAGTGGGTCCAGAAGATGGGATAACAGGCCAAAAAAGATTATAAGCCTACAGATGGAATTTCCTTGCAGAGTTTTGGGCTTGCTTGGGACCTGTCACCGCTTCATTCCTTCCTACCTCACCCTTTCAGCATGGCCATGTCTATCTAGTCCCCTAATTATATTGCACATAATTTGTTGGGTTTCACAAGTGCACAGGTAGAAAGGAGTTTTCCTTGACTGGGATGCTATTTAGATAACTCTTTAGAATTTAGACATTAAAGTTGACGCTGGAATGAATTAAAGTTTGGAGGCCTGTTTAAGGTGAAATTAATGTATGTTTTAGGTAAGGAAAAAGTTGAGTAACCTTAATGCTAACAGTATTAAGAGGTCATTTGCAAGAAGAAGAATACCAATAACTTATGAACTTATGAAAGCAAATTTAACATCACTACATAAATGCAGACTGAAGCAGCAATGAAGTATACTTTTTTTACTACCAAATTCTAGGCATTTTCCCTTAGGAAGTGGCTAGGAATTCTATAAAACTTTATTTTCAGAAATATTATTCACGGTTCGTTAGAATGATGAAAAAAGATACAGCAATAAGGTGCATGCCTCTGCCTAAGCCAGATATCTGGGAGAATTTTTTGATTCATTTTATCCTTTTACTCCCCATTACCTAATACTGATAGTTCTGCTCACTAAATGCAATGTCACACATTTTTGCTTCACATTTTAGCATCTGTGAAGGTGGGATGTGTCTTACAGCCACTGCCAGCCAAGGGGCAGTCATGATGGAGCTGTCACTGTCTACAGGTGCTCATCAATGCTTGTAGAAATAAATAGGTGTCACATTCTTTTCATAAGCTTTGTAAATGCCATATAAACTTTACATGTGCAAACAAGCTGAAAAATGCATACTCATCTCAAAAGTACTGTCTTAGTATAAGTTAGAGCAAATGGAGATGAATCTAAGTAGGCTACATGCATGCTAAGTCACTTCAGTTGTATCTGATTCTTTGTGATCCTATGGACTGTAGCCCGTTGGGCTCCTCTGTCCAAGGGATTTTCCAAGTAAGAATAGTGGAGTGGGTGGCCATTTCCTCTTCCAGGGAATCTTCCCAACCCAGGGATTGAACCCGTGTCTTTTTTTTGTCTCCAGCATTAGCAGGTGGGTACTTTACCACCAGCACCACCCAACCCCTAAGCAGGTTAAGTTAGGCAATGTCAAAATCACGCATTTATATCTAAGGTAACTTCCTAAGGTGACATAGGACAAATCTAAGCAGACTGTTTGAAACAAGCAAAAAATTACACTTTTAATTCAAATGGAATGGGAGTTAGAGTGAGTTTAGACAAAACTAAGCAGTTTGACTCAAACAAGCTCAGAATCTATCAGTCTTCTTAAAACCAATTCCTTATGAGGCTTTAGAGTAAGTTCTAGTTGATTCTAAACAGCTTATATGAAACCAAGCTCAAAATCCCTTGTTCACATCAAACAAAAGTCCTCATTGCTCCTTAGAACTAATTAATACGAAACTAAATAGTTTATATTAAACCAAATGCAGACTCAAACATTCTTTTCAAAAGTAACATCCTAGGATGAGTTAGAGTGTGTATCATTGGAAATAAGCACTCTATGTGAAATAAGGCTCGAAATCCCCCATTTCAAACAAACCTTCTAAGCTTCATAAAGTTACTATGTGCAAATAAGACAGAAAAAATGTGTGTTGCCTTGGTTATCAAGGGGTCACTGGATGTAGTGACGATGTGTTGCCCACCCCTTGAAAGTCAGAGCTGGATGCTCGGATGAAAGGATAATCTTAGCAGCTCCTCGAGGAAAGCATGTGAGGGACATGTTAAGGAGGATGTGTAGGCACCCTAAAGCAGGCATCCTCAACCTCCGCAATACAATACCTGATGATCTGAGGTGGAGCTGATGTAACAACAATAGAAATACAGTGCACAATAAATGTATTGTGCTTGAATCATCCCCAAACCCCCTTGGTCCATGGAAAACTAATCTTCCACAAAACCAGTCCCTGGCGCCAAAAAGATTGAGGATTTCTGGTCTAAAGGAATGTACAATGATGGGACAAAAAGTTAATATCCTCACTGTGTAAAGGGCTAATGAGAATCTGTAGGAAAAACTGTGAGTCTCCAATAGAGGAACTGGCCAAGAAGAGAGCTCACAAAGGAGGAAAGGTAATCAGCCAAGAAATATTTGAAACATATATAACCTCGAAGGAAATCAGAAAATGCAAATGAGGACAAGGAGTTAATTTTGCTTCTCAGATTACCAAAGACGGAAACGGCAAACTCTCACTGTCGCTTCAGTTCAGTCCAGTCGCTCAGTCGTGTCCGACGCTTTGCGACCCTATGAACCGCAGCACACCAGGCCTCCTTGTCCATCAACAACTCCCGGAGTTCACTCAGACTCACGTCCATCGAGTCAGTGACGCCATCCAGCCATCTCATCCTCTGGCTTCCCTGCTCCTCCTGCCCCCAATCCCTCCCAGCATCAGAGTCTTTTCCAATGAGTCAACTCTTCGCTTGAGGTGGCCAAAGTACTGGAGCTTCAGCTTTAGCATCATTCCTTCCAAAGAAGTCCCAGGGTTGATCTCCTTCAGAATGGACTGGTTTGATCTCCTTGCTGTCCAAGGGACTCTCAAGAGTCTTCTCCAACACCACAGTTCATAAGCATCAATTCTTCAGCGTTCAGCTTTCTTCACCATCCAACTCTCACATCCGTACACGACCACTGGAAAAACCATTGTTGCTTAGGTTACAGTAAAACAAAAAACTGTTTGTCCCCCTTCTGGGAGGGCTCATGGAAGCAGTCTGTCTGGAAACCCATTTGCTAACACACAAAAGGAGCCTGAGACACATCCACACCTTGCTTATTTATGCAAAAATAAAAAATATAGGAAGGATAAACCAAAAAGTAACCAAATTGGTTATCTATGGGGGCGGGGCAGGGTGGGGGAAAAGTATAACAAAGGGGAAAGAGGAAGGAAATCTTAGGGACAGGAAGAAAAAGACCCTTGCCTGAGTATATGTAACTTCTATATAGTTCTGAACTTTAGAAACAAAGTAATGCTTTACATGCGTTTCCCTGGTGGCTCAGCCGCAGAGAATCTGCCTGCCAATCCAGAAGACACGGGTTCAATCCCTGGTCCGGGAAGATCCCCTGGAGAAGGAAATGGCAATGCCCTCTAGTATTGTTGACCCAAAATCCTCAGGGACAGAGGAGCCCGGTGGGCTACAGTCCTTGGAGTCACAAAGAGTCGGACACGACTTAGGGACTAAACAACAATGCCTTGCTGCTGCTGCTGCTGCTGCTGCTGCTGCTAAGTCGCTTCAGTCATGTCCGACTCTGAGCGACCCCATAGACGGCAGCCCACCAGGCTCCCCCGTCCCTGGGATTCTCCAGGCAAGAATACTGGAGTGGGGTGCCATTTCCTTCTCCAATGCATAAAAGTGAAAAGTGAAAGTGAAGTCGCTCAGTCGTGTCCGACTCTTAGCGACCCCATGGACTGCAGCCTACCAGGCTCCTCTGTCCATGGCATTTTCCAGGCAGGAGTACTGGAGTGGGGTGCCATTGCCCTCTCCAATAATGCCTTACGTACCCCCAAATTAATAAATAATTAAAAATAATTCAGGATGTGGGGAGAGTCCCAAACAATACAGATAGCAACAAACGAATCTAATTATGTTACAAATGATTACCCATACTGAACATAGTGGGGAAGAAAGGCGCTAACCTTAGTAACTCTGGAAAATATAATTTTGACTAGATATTATAAGACTAAAGACCCAAAGAATGATACATACACTGTGCTCAAATTGGTAAGTGTGTTTCCCTCAGGGATTTGGGGTAACAACTAGGAAACTATGTGTATGCTAGGATGGGAGAAATAAATAAATACACTGTAGACCATATCTGCAGGGCTTCTCATTGTCAGAGAAAGAAGTTGCAAATAAGGAAAAGGCGAAGACAGAATTAACTCTGGTTTGGGATTGCAATGGGAGGTATCAATATGAACTCATAGTCCTCAGACAGAAAAATGCAAAAATAAGCATGAAGTTGTTTGTATGTATGGATTAGTATAGTTTCATAAAATTTCTAGCTTTTGTCCACCAAGAAGGCCTAGAGGCAGTGAGGTGGTGGCAATGAGGACAATTAGCAACTAGACTTTCTCTTCTAAATACCCAGTGAAAAGAACCAGACTTGTTGGAGCAGTGAATGATTCCAGAACTGGGGCAGGGAAAAATGCAAGATGAGCCTGGAGCATCTTGCGTTGCCAGAAATTAAGGAAGTGCTCAACAGGAAAGAAAACACTGAAGAAGCCTCTAATAGCCAAAGTTAGAACAGATGCAGCAGCAAACCAACTATATTGTTGGATTTTTAACTCTTAGAGTGGAAAACAAAGAAACAAAGGAAAGAAAAGAAAATCTTTGAGTCTATGTTGATTCCAAAAAATAACTGAATAAATAGATTAATAGGTGTAAAAAAATAACTCCTTTTTACAGAAGAATTCCAATCCATGATTTTAACAGGAATAAAGACAATTTTAAAAAGGCAAACACCACAGTAATACCTGTAAGCAAGTTCCACCAACAGATGCTAAAATTAGTAGTAAAAAATTGACATTA
Organism: Ovis canadensis; assembly: GCF_042477335.2. Lineage (NCBI taxonomy): Eukaryota > Metazoa > Chordata > Mammalia > Artiodactyla > Bovidae > Ovis > Ovis canadensis. The sequence goes on along the minus strand of NC_091268.1, from coordinate 44,801,161 downwards.
ATTGCACTTCTATACACTAGCAATAGGCTTCCCTGATAGTTCAGTTGGTAAAGAATCTGCCTGCAATGCAAGAGACCCTGGTTCGATTCCTGGATCACGAAGATCTGCTGGAGAACAGATAGGCTACCCACTCCAGTATTCTTGGGCTTCCCTGGTGGCTCAGCTGGTAAAGAATCTGCCTGCAATGCAGGAGATCTGGGTTCGATCCCTGGGTTGGGAAGATCCACTGGAGAAAGAAAAGGCTACCCATTCCAGTACTCTGGCCTGGAGAATTCCATGGACTGTATAGCCCATGGGGTCGCCAAGAGTCAGACACAACTAAGCAACTTTCAAAAAATAAAAACACTAGCAATGAATCATCTGAAAAGGAAATTCTTATAATAGCATCTGAAAAGAATTAAATGCTTTGCAATAAATCTGATCAAGGAGGTAAGACGTATACAGTGAAAACTATAACACACTGCTAAAAGAAATTAAAGAATACACAAGTGGAGAGACATCCACGTTCATACACTGGAAAACTTCACATTGTTGAGATGTCCATACAACCCAAAGCAATCTACAGACTGAGCATCATCCGTATCAAAACCCCAATGGTGTGTTTGGTTTTTTTTTCCAGAAATACAAAAACATTTCCTAAAATGCATATGGAATCTGAAGGGGCTCAAAATAGCCAAAGTCATTTTGAAAGAGAAGAATAAGGTTGGTGGACCCACACTTTTTAATTTTAAAACATTAAAAACCTACACTAAACAAAGGATACAGACAGACATATAGACCAATTGAAAAGAGAGTCTAATAATAAATACTGAGTATATGATCAAATGATCTTTGATAAGGGTACCAAGGCCACTCAACAGAGAAAGAACAATCTCTTCATACCATGATGCTAGGGAAACTTGATATCTACATTCCAAAGAATGAAGTTGGGCCCTTATCTTATACAATTATTAACCAAAATTGAACTACAAAAATTCATTTTTAGTACAAAGTTTATCTAAAAATGAATTAAAGACATAGATGTAATATCTAAAACTATAAAGTACGTTTTTTTTTTAAAAAGAAAATGTAGGGAAAACCTTCATGACATTGGACTTGGCAATGATCTCTTGGATACGACACCAAAAACACAGGCAGTCAAAGCAAAAATTGACAAATGGGACTGTATCAAACTTTAAAAACTTTTATGCATCAAAGAATACCACCAATACAATGAAAAGGCAACCTACAGAATGGGAGCTAACTGTCAATTATATCTCTGATAACAGGTTAATACTCAGAATATATAAAGCACTACAACTCAACAATAAAATCAAATTAATCAGTTTAAAAAATGGGCAAAGGACTTGAATTGAAATTTCTCCAAAGATGATACACAAATGACCAAGAAGCATATGAAAAGACTGTCAACAGTGCTAGTTATCAGGGAAAAAAAAAAAATCAAACCACAGTGAATACTACCTCACACCCTTCAGGATGGCTATTATTTAAAAGACCAAAAAACAAAACAAAACTGGAAAATAACAAGTGTTGACAAGGGTGTGGAGAAATTGAAAGTTTGTATACTGTTGGTGGGATTACGAAATGGTGCAGCTGCTACGGAAAGCAGGTAGATGTTCCTCAAAAACGTAAACATAGAACTACCATATGATCCTGAAATCCCACTTCTGGGCATGTAGATTCAAATGAACTGAAATCAGAGTCTTGAAGAAGAGATATCTGCACACCCATGTTCATAGAAGCATTATTCACAACAGCCAGGAGGTGGAAACAATCCAGATGTTGGTCAACAGATGAGTGGATAAACAAAATGGGGTATACACAAATAATGGGACACTAGTTGGGCTTAAAAAGAAAAGAAAGCCTAGCATACGCTACAACATGGATGAACCTCGAGGACATTATGCCAAGTGACGTGAAGCCAGTCACCAGACAGGTCCTGCACGATTCCACTCCTGTGAAGCACCTACAATCGTCACATTCATAGAAACAGCAAGGAGAATGTGGTTACCAGGAGCTAGGGGTGGGCGGGGAGTGGGGGAAATGGAGCTGTTGCTTAATGAGTTTAGTTTCAAATTTGTGAGGAAAAAAGTTCCGGAGATCTGTTTCACAACAGATGTGAATATACTAAATGCGAATGTGAACACTACTGGACTGCACACTTAAAAATACTACAAATGGTAACTTTTATAATAAATTGGTAAAAATGGCTTTTACAATAAAAATAAATAAAATTTGAGAAGAAAGAGGATATTTGCATAGAGTTAACAGATAAATGGGCTTCCCTGGTACCTCAGTGGTAAAGAACCCACCTGGCAATGCAGTAGACCTGGGTTTGATCACTGGATCAGGAAGGTCCCCTGGAGAAGGAAATGGTAACCTACTCCAGTATTCTTGCCTGGGAAAATCCCATGGATAAAGGAGCCTGGGGGGCTGCAGTCCATGGGGTCGCAAAAGAGTTGGATACGAGTAAGCACCTGAGCACAAGCACCTGGGTATCATCTGTTAAGATGCTGGATACGCACGTACACACACGTTGATGTCAATTTGACTTTTCCCTTCTGGTTCAGAATCAAATCTAGTGCCAAATGTTGTATTTGGTTGTGTCTGTTTAGTCTCTTTCAGTCAATTTGCCTCTTTACTTTTTCATGCTGCTGGCTTTTTTGAAGAGCCTGTGTTCTTCAAAGATCCCCCAGAGCTCATCTGTCTTGCAGAATGCATTACACTCTGAATTTCTCAGATTACTTCCTTATAGTGTCACTTGACTCTATCTTCCTTGTTTTCTTTCAGCCAGAGTTTGGCAATGGCACCCCACTCCAGTACTCTTGCCTGGAAAATCCCATGGATGGAGGAGCCTGGTAGGCTGCAGTCCACAGGGTCACTAAGAGTTGGACACGACTGAGCAACTTCCCTTTCACTTTTCACTTTCATGCACTGGAGAAGGAAATGGCAACCCACTCCAGTGTTCTTGCCTGGAGAATCCCAGGGATGGGGGAGCCTGGTGGCCGCCGTCTATGGGGTCGCACAGAGTCGGACACGACTGAAGGGACAACAGTAGTAGCAGCAGAGTTTAACTCCAGAGCCACACTGTACAATATGGTGGATACTGGCCCCATGCGGCAATTGGGCCCTTGAAATGTATCTAGGGTGACCAAGGAACTGAATTTTTACTTTCCTACCGCTTTAATTAATTTATATTTAAAAAGATACTCTTTACATTCTCTGGGAATTTTCAAAGTAGTATCAGTCATATGCGGATCTATTTTTTTTCACTGTATGTTATGAACACTGATTTGGTCATCTGATTCAGGTATAAAATACAAATTGAATTTTGAAGACTTAGAGATGAAAAGGAATTCATCCATCCATCCACAAATCTGAATTCAAGCCGTGGTTAAGAAATGCAGTGAAACACACAATTTTAAAAAAGTCAGAGAGGCAGAGGCAAAAGCAGGCTGAAAAATGACTCACCAGGTGGGAATCCTCTCTCTCTTACTCACCAGTGTATCTGTACTATCTGCACAATACTGGCATGGCTAATGGGTATTTGCAGAATAAAGGAGAGAGAGGGAAGGAGTGACCAAATCGTCCGGCCTTCAAGTAAGGAAGAATGGCTTTCTTTGCTCAGAGAGCTAAGGGGGCTCTTCCCAGTGGAGCGGCCAGCAAGAACAGGCCAACAATGATGCCCTACTGTTATTATTTAAAAAGTGACTTGAGGGACTTCTCTGGTTGTCCACTGGTTAAGACCCCATGCTTCCACTGTAGGTTGCACGGGTTTGATCTCTGGTTGGGGAACTAAGATCCCACATGCTGTTCCGTGAAGCCAAAAAAAAAAAAGACTCAAGTGAACAGAGTCAGGGAGGGCTGGGAAAACCAGGCAAGAGCCCAGGAGAGCATTCAGGGTCCCTGGGCACTGACTCTGCCCATACAGCAGGGCTGCCAAGCGGGGCGGGGAGAGAGTAATGGAGGGAAACAGGACCTGGACTTTGGACGTTCTAAGAGTGGGCTTGTTTTGGCTAAAATGACCCCTGGGGTGGGGGCAGCCCGATCGGGTCTCCACCTGGACGTGGCTCCTGGCAAGCAGGGGTGCAGGTGTTGGCAAGTGTCCTGGCCTGGCAAGCTGCATCTGGCCTGCCTGTGCCCAGGACAGACAGACAGACAGAGCGACAGCAGCAGAGACCCTCCTGTCTCTCTTGGGCACCACGTTTGTCTCTCTTTCCTGACGGAGGGATTGGCAGGTTGAGAACTACCACATTTTATCGCAAGAGTTTACTGGGCCAGGTACTTGTGCTCCAGATATTCTAATCCTGATGCAAACTTTGCAACGTAGGTCTTATTAGCCTCCGTTTAGAAAGGAAGACATTTGGGTTCAGATAGGTTGAATAGGTTGAATAGTTTACCTAAGGTCACAAACCTGGTCAGTGTCTGTGCTGGCTTCTGAGAGAAGCTGAGCCCCAAACTGACACTCTTTTTTCTTTTTTTTTTCCATTACTCTAGCTTTCTTGAGAGAGAAGACTATGTAATTACAATTCCTGTCTGGGTTGTCTTTGCACAGCTCTGGTATCTGTGCCCTACAATAATTTCCTCTTATTAAGTTGTGCTGCTCTGGAAGTATATTTGCCACTGTCTGCATTTATATGTAAACATAAATATTATATATATGTCTACTACATATATATTGCAGTTTTTCTAATTACATTATAGGAAGGAAGTCTTGCCATCCAAATGTCTGGTTCACATTACTAGCAGCTTGACAGAAAAACTATTAAATCATAGCTCAACTGACACCAAGCGATTCCTCAGAAAAATGGTTTTCCACATTTGAATCAAATCCGACCCCTCGAACGGCATGGGAACTGTCTTCTTGGAAGACCAGCGCTTCCAATCAGTGTCAGGCTTTATTGTTTACTACAAAATTGTAGCCTTGGCTTGAGCTGCCAAATTCTGGGAAGGCAACGCTATGCCTGTCTAAGTGCTTTTATCTAAACATTCTTCCATTGAAAGGTTGAGTGTTTCTGTTTGAGAGGGCTTCAGTTTTATAACGATCAGAAAGGGGAGGGGGGCATTGATGCTCCGGTTCCCCCACTGAAGAGCATGGTCCGTGGAAAGCATTTAAGAGACACTGAACAACAAGATCCACTTTAAACCACAAATAAACTTCATGGTGACGAGGTCTGGGAAAACCGTGTTTTTCAGAGCTCTTGAAGACTGCTACGTTAAAATGTGAGTTGAATGCGTATACTTTTTTTTCCCACTTCCTTCCTCAGTCCCACTGAGACTGTAGAAAAGAGATTTTAAAACAAACATGTAAACACAAAGGTATGGAGAAAATAGATGAGAAGATAGCAAAAAATATTTTGGCAGATGGATGGAATCAGATGTATGTTTGGAAACTGACTGAGGAAATCCAATAAAGCTACATCCTAAGCCACGGTGGGCAGAGCTGTGAACAGTGCTGGTATGTCTTGCAAAATTCTTAAGAGCTGCAGAAAGTGGTACCTCTGAGCGCAGGGGGAAGGCGGTGGCCAGAGTGAGAGAGCTGGATAAAAACCAAAAAGATCCAAAAGGAGGGAAGTTGAGGAATCATAGCTCTGGGACCTACATCCTTATGTGTGTAGAATCCAAAGCCAGCCTGAGATGGCTAAGCGAGGCAAAGCCTTCTGTGTGTTTCTTTCCACATCGGCCTAACATTAAACACACTAAGTAAAATCTGTTAAAATAAATGTCAAAAAGCAACTTTTTGTAAACAGAGTGAGACTCTGCAGATTAATTGTACATGTATAAGAATTAGTGTGTTTTTCAAATATTTTATGGTGGCTCAGTGGTAAAAGAATCCTCCTGCCAATGCTAGAGATGTGGGTTTGATTTCTGGGACGGGAGCGAAGAACCCTTGGAGAAGGAAATGGCAATCCACTCCAGTGTTCTTGCCTAGGAAATCCCATGGACAGAGGAACCCGGTGGGCTACAGTCCATAGGGTCGCAAAAGAGTCACAGACAACTTAGTGTCTAAGCAACAACAACATATTAATGCATGTATGTGGAATCTAGAAAAATGGTACAGATGAACCTATCTGCAGGGCACGAATAGAGATACAGACGTAAAGAATGGACATGCAGACACAGCAGGGGAAGGGGACAGTGGGATGAACTGGGAGATTAGGACTGACACATATACCTGCGTGCGTGCTTAGTAGCCCAGTCGTGTCTATTTGCAGCCCCACAGACTATAGTCCACTAGGCTCCTTGTCCATGGAATATTCCAGGCAAGACTACTGGAGTGGGTTGCTACCTCTTACTCCAGGGGGTCTTCCTGACCCAGAGATCATGCCCGTGTCACTGTGTCTCCTGCACTGGCAGTCAGTCAGTCCAGTCGCTCAGTCATGTCCGACTCTCTGTGACCCCATGGACTGCAGCACGCCAGGCTTCCCTGTCCATCACCAACTCCCGAAGCTTGCTCAAACTCATGTCTATCAAGTCGGTGATGCCATCCAACCATCTCATCCTCAGAGATGAGAACCAACCATCTCATCTTCTGTCGTCCCCTTCTCCTCCTAATCAGTCTTTCCCATCATCTGGGTCTTTTCCAATGAGTCAGTTCTTTGCATCAGGTGGCCAAAGTATTGGAGCTTCAGCTTCAGCATCAGTCCTTTCCATCAGTCCTTCCAATGCACTGGCAGGCGGGTTCTTTACCCCTAGCGGCACCTGGGAAGTTTATATATACATGGTCCTGCGTAAAATAGATAGCTGTTGGGAACTGGCTGCATAGCACAGGGAACTCAGCCTGGTGCGCTATGAAGACCTAGAGGAGTGGGACTGTGGGGTGTGTGGAAGGCAGGTACAAGAGGGAGGGAATACATGCACGCATAGAGCTGAGTCACTCCGTTGCACAGCAGAGACCAACATCACCTGGAAAAGCAAATATACTCCAATTTAAAAAAAAGAATCAGTGTGTTTTTGCCCCATCAGTTTAAATCCTTTCACTGCCTCTGATAGTTGGTGGTGGGAAGTTTCTAAAGTATAGAACTCTGGGGAATGTCTCAAATTTCTTATAACTAAAAGAAAAATCTCCACCTAAAGGCCACACAGCTGCTGATAGAAAAACTGTCAGCTTCCTAGAATTTCTTTCTTGCCACCAACTGCTATAAACACCTTTGGGTGTTTCTGAAATTCATCGAGAATTATCTTCTAGAAATAATACTGAAAAAGTCTCTGTCTGGGCTTGGCGGTTTGATTTTTCAGCTATCTGAATTTAGTTCTTGGTCAAATATAGTAACCTGCCATTGCATCAGCACCAATGTTATTATGAAACAGCATAGAAATAATTTTTGTGACAGGTTTGAGTAGTAAATAGAGAAACAGCTTAGTGTGGCATAGCATTTTTTGATTTTAAGTGAAAGAATCTCCTTGAAAGGGAGATTAAAAAAATATCTTTCATATACTTCAAGCATTGACTCAAATTATTTTTTGTTACTGAAACATATACAAACATTAAAACAAGACATAAATTCTTTGTGTTTATAGCTCTTAAGCTATATATAAAGCCAAAAGAGATACTCAAATTTAAACAAAATAGAGCAAAAAAAAAACCCCAATATTTTTAAATTGATGGAGTTCTCTATAGTTTGGATATAGAAGGTCATGGCAGGACTTCTTCCCTGGAGGTACAGTGGACAGGAATCTGCCTGCCAATGCAGGGGACATGGGTTCAATCCCTGATCAGAAAAGACTCCACATGCTGCAGAACAATGAAACCTGCTAGCTGCAACTTTTGAGCCAACATCCTTCAACTGCTGAAGTCCACACACCCTAGAGCCCGTGCTCCACAGGACGCTGCAGTGAGAAGCCCGTGTACTGCAACGAAAAGCAGCCCCTGCTCGCTGCGACTAGAGAAAGCCCGCCCATGGCAACAAGACCCAGCACAGCCAAAACCAATAAATGATTTTAAAAAGGTCATGGCAGATTACTGCTCTTGTCATAACGACTAGAAAATAACTGGATAAAGGGAAACATTTTAAAGATTCCTCTGATGCCCTCTTGCAATACCTACCATCTTACTTGGGTTTCTCTTACCTTGGGCGTGGGGTATCTCTTTTTTTTTTTTTTTTTTTTTTTTTTTTAATTTTAGTTTTTTATTTTTTAAATTTTAAAATCTTTAATTCTTACATGCATTCCCAAACATGAACCCCCCTCCCACCTCCCTCCCCATAACAACTTTCTGGGTCATCCCCATGCACCAGCCCCAAGCATGCTGCATCCTGCGTCAGACATAGACTGGCGATTCAATTCACATGATAGTATACATGTTAGAATGTCATTCTCCCAAATCATCCCACCCTCTCCCTCTCCCTCTGAGTCCAAAAGTCCGTTATACACATCTGTGTCTCTTTCCCTGTCTTGTATACAGGGTCGTCATTGCCATCTTCCTAAATTCCATATATATGTGTTAGTATACTGTATTGGTGTTTTTCTTTCTGGCTTACTTCACTCTGTATAATCGGCTCCAGTTTCATCCATCTCATCAGAACTGATTCAAATGAATTCTTTTTAACAGCTGAGTAATACTCCATTGTGTATATGTACCACAGCTTTCTTATCCATTCATCTGCTGATGGACATCTAGGTTGTTTCCATGTCCTGGCTATTATAAACAGTGCTGTTTGGGCTGCTCCAGCAAAGCACAGCCACTGCTCCTTACCTTGGATGAGGTATCTCCTTACCGCCGCTGTTCCTGACCTGCAACGCGGGATAGTTCCTCTAGGCCCTCCTGTGCCTGCGCAGCCACTGCTCCTCGGGTTGCTCCTCCTGGCTGCCAGCCCTGGCCTCGGGCGTGGAAACCATACTCACAGAAAACTAGTCAATCTAATCACACTAGGACCACAGCCTTGTCTAACTCAATGAAACCAAGCCATGCCTGCGGGGCAACCTAAGACGGGCGGGTCATAGTGGAGAGGTCTGACAGAATGTGGTCCACTACAGAAGGGAATGGCAAGCCACTTCAGTATTCTTGCCTTGAGAACCCCATGAACAGTATGAAAAGGCAAAATGATAGGATACCAAAAGAGGAACTCCCCAGGTCATTAGGTGCCCAATATGCTACTAGAGATCAGTGGAGAAATAACTCCAGAAAGAATGAAGGGATGGAGCCAAAGCAAAAACAATACCCAGTTGTGGATGTGACTGGTGATAGAAGCAAGATCCGATGCTGTAAAGAGCAATATTGCATAGGAACCTGGAATGTCAGGTCCATGAATCAAGGCAAATTGGAAGTGGTCAAACAAGAGATGGCAAGGTGAACGTCGACATTTTAGGAATCAGCGAACTAAAATGGACTGGAATGGGTGAATTTAACTCAGATGACCATTATATCTACTACTGTGGGCAGGAATCCTGCAGAAGAAATGGAGTAGACATCATGGTCAACAAAAGAGTCTGAAATGCAGTACTTGGATGCAATCTCAAAAATGACAGAATGATCTCTGTTTGTCTCCAAGGCAAACCATTCAATATCACAGTTATCCAAGTCTATGCCCCAACCAGTAACGCTGAAGAAACTAAAGTTGAATGGTTTTATGAAGACCTACAAGACCTTTTAGAACTAACACCCCCAAAAGATGTCCTTTTCATAATAGGGGACTGGAATGCAAAAGTAGGAAGTCAAGAAACACCTGGAGTAACAGGCAAATTTGGCCTTGGAATGCGGAATGAAGCAGGGCAAAGACTAATAGAGTTTTGCCAAGAAAATGCACCGGTCATAGCAAACACCCTCTTCCAACAACACAAGAGAAGACTCTACACATGGGCATCACCAGATGGTCAACATCAAAATCAGATTGATTATATTCTTTGCAGCCAAAGATGGAGAAGCTCTACACAGTCAACAAAAACAAGACCAAGAACTGACTGTGGCTCAGATCATGAACTCCTTATTACCAAATTCAGACTTAAATTGAAGAAACTAGGGAAAACTGCTAGACCATTCAGGTATGACCTAAATCAAATCCCTAATGATTGTACAGTGGAAGTGAGAAATACATTTAAGGGCCTAGATCTGATAGATAGAGTGCCTGATGAACTATGGAATGAGGTTCGTGACACTGTACAAGAGATAGGGATCAAGACCATCCCCATGGAAAAGAAATGCAAAAAAGCAAAATGGCTGTCTGGGGAGGCCTTATAAACAGCTGTGAAAAGAAGAGAGGTGAAAAGCAAAGGAGAAAAGGAAAGATATAAGCATCTGAATGCAGAGTTCCAAAGAATAGCAAGAAGAGGTAAGAAAGCCTTCTTCAGTGATCAATGCAAAGAAATAGAGGAAACAACAGAATGGGAAAGACCAGAGATCTCTTCAAGAAAATTAGAGATACCAAGGGAACAGTTCATGCAAAGATGGGCTCGATAAAGGACAGAAATGGTCTGGACCTAAAAGAAGCAGAAGATATTAAGAAAAGGTGGCAAGGATACACAGAAGAACTGTACAAAGAAGATCTTCATGACCCAGGCAATCATGATGATGTGATCACTAATCTAGAGCCAGACATCTTGGAATGTGAAGTCAAGTGGGCCTTAGAAAGCATCACTACGAACAAAGCTAGTGGAGGTGATGGAATTCCAATTGAGCTGTTTCAAATCCTGAAAGATGATGCTGTGAAAGTGCTGCACTCAATATGCCAGCAAATTTGGAAAACTCAGCAGTGGCCATATGACTGGAAAAGGTCAGTTTTCATTCCAATTCCAAAGAAAGGCAATGCAAAAGAATGCTCAAACTACCGCACAATTGCACTCATCTCACATGCTAGTAAAGTAATGCTCAAAATTCTCCAAGCCAGGCTTCAGCAATACATGAACCGTGAACTTCCTGATATTCAAGCTGGTTTTAGAGAAGGCAGAGGAACCAGAGATCAAATTGCCAACATCCGCTGGATCATCGAAAAAGCAAGAGAGTTCCAGAAAAACATCTATTTCTGCTTTATTGACTATGCCAAAGCCTTTGACTGTGTGGATCACAATTAACTGTGGAAAATTCTGAAAGAGATGGGAATACCAGACCACCTGACCTGCCTCTTGAGAAATCTGTATGCAGGTCAGGAATCAACAGTTAGAAGTGGACATGGAACAACAGATTGGTTCCAAATAGGAAAAGGAGTACGTCAAGGCTGTATACTGTCACCCTGCTTATTTAAATTCTATGCAGAGTACATCATGAGAAACACTGGACTGGAAGAAACACAAGCTGGAATCAAGATTGCCGGGAGAAATATCAATAACCTCAGATATGCAGATGACACTACCCTTATGGCAGAAAGTGAAGAGGAGCTAAAAAGCCTCTTGATGAAAGTGAAAGAGGAGAGTGAAAAAGTTGGCTTAAAGCTCAACATTCAGAAAATGAAGATCGTGGCATCTGGTCCATCACTTCATGGGAAATAGATGGGGAAACAGTGACAGACTTTATTTTTGGGGGGCTCCAAAATCACTGCAGATGGTGATTGCAGCCATGAAATTAAAAGACGCTACTCCTTAGAAGAAAAGTTATGACCAACCTAGATAGTATATTCAAAAGCAGAGACATTACTTTGCCAACTAAAGTCCATCTAGTCAAGGCTATGGTTTTTCCTGTGGTATGGATGTGAGAGTTGGACTGTGAAGAAGGCTGAGCACTGAAGAATTGACGCTTTTGAACTGTGGTGTTGGAGAAGACTCTTGAGAGTCCCTTGGACTGCAAGGAGATCCAACCAGTCCATTCTGAAGGAGATCAACCCTGGGACTTCTTTGGAAGGACTGATGCTAAAGCTGAAGCTCCAGTACTTTGGCCACCTCATGCAAAGAGCTGACTCATTGGAAAAGACTCTGACGCTGGAAGGGATTGGGGGCAGGAGGAGAACGGGACGACCAAGGATGAGATGGCTGGATGGCATCACTGACTCGATGGACGTGAGTCTAAGTGACCTCCAGGAGATGGTGATGGATAGGAAGGCCTGGCGTGCTCCAATTTATGGGGTCGCAAAGAGTCGGACATGACTGAGCGACTGAACTGAACTGAACTGAACTTAAAGATTCCAGAGAGCTGTGGGTGCATATAAATTAAAAAGAATAAATTCCAGGAAGGAGAAAGCCCTTTCTAGGTGAGCAGAGATCAGCAAGCTTCCTTCCTAAAGGAATCTGCCAAGTTTGGTCACAAGTAGAGGCTCAGGCTTTCCATGGGCAGGTAAATAGCAAAATTCATGTGGTGGGAAACTGGGAGGTGAGAGAAACCATCTTCCACTTCATGACAAGCCACAACGTCATTAAAAATTTCAATGGCTTCTCTCTTCCTCATAAAATTTACTAGGGTAGTGATTAAGACTAGGGTTTGGCTATAAAGGCAGAAAAAGGGTCCCTACAACCTTCTCATTTGGGGAAGGACAACCATTGGAGGGGGTGACCCTGAAATAAACGTAAGACAAGTCTTGCCCTCAACAGAAACATAAGCCAAGTCTCACCCTCAATATTCCTGGAAGCAAAGGAGAACTGTAACTGAACCTGAAACACAGCCCCAGCGCAGCTCAATTCCTTCAGAGAGAAAAGAGCGTGTATTTTCTGGGAAAATAGCCTAGTCTCAGTCTCTGTGGCTCTTACAGAAAACATCCAGCAGACAATAAAGAATAAGTGATTTGTAAGGAAACAGTAAAATATGGTTCATAATCAAGAGAAATAACATTCCACTGAAACAGACATGCAGACAATCCCTGTTTTAGAATTAGCAGAGAACCTTAAAATAATCATTATAGATGTATTTTTTTAATAAAAAATTTAAAAATCTAGACAATGATGAACAAAAAGACAGAGAAATTCAACAAATAAATAGAATCTATATCATGAACCAAATGTTATCCTGGAACTTAAAATATACAATATTTGGAAGGAAGAATGGAAGGGGATGTGGGCAAGAGGGGAGACAGGCCCCAAAAGCAAGTCTAAAACTGGGCACAATGATCAATTATTGGACTCTAGAAATTGGCCAAAGTTATACAAAAAATTCAATTGCGTTTCCTTTTTATTTTTTTATTGAAGGATAATTGCTTTACAGAATTTTGTTGTTTTCTGTCAAACCCCAACATGAATCAGCCACAGGTCTACATATATGCCCTCCCTTTTGAACCTCCCTCCCATCTCCCTCCCCATCTCACCCCTCTAGATTGATACAGAGCCCGTTTGAGTTTCCTGAGCCATACAGCAAATTCCCGTTGGCTATCTATTTTATACATGGTAATGTAAGTTTCCACATTTGAGAAAAACAACTGGGCTTCAGGTGAGAACAGAGGGAATCTATGGTGTTTTAGCCTGGTGCTTTTGTGCTTAGTTGCTTAGTCATGTCTAACTCTTTGCAACACTGTGGTCTGTAGTCCAACAGGCTCTTCTGTCCATGGGAATTCTCCAGGCCAGAATACTGGAGTGGGTTGCCATGCCCTCCTCCAGGGGATCTTCCCAACCCAGGGATCGAATCTAGGTCTCCCACATTGCAGGCGGATTCTTTACCATCTGGAGCCACTTCTATATGCCATACTTCCCTCCTCAGCTCTACCTAGGCAAGCCAAGAAATCCTTCAGCTTTACTGCTGAAAGGGTCTGACTTGATTTGTTGTTAAATCCACAAAACCACACCCAGGGCATTCTTGAAAACTATAGCACTCATGGTAGCAAACCATCAGAAAAAGCCAATGTTTTAATTAGCCTGTTACTGCACTGAGAAACAGATGAGGCATCTTAGCCAGAAAGAGATCCAGGGAATGAGACAGCCATAATGGGCTTTGATGAGCTTGCTGGTAACCTGGAAATTTATATGCATGCTCAAGAATGCTCAGAAATTCAGAAGAGACTGGGGAGGACCCTAACGATCTCCTCTACATGTATAGAAGGCCCAGGAGAAAGTCTGAACTAGGACCAGGACCAGCTAGATAATTTACAGAGCCTGTTTGTTCCAAAAGTGCAAATGCAGGAGTCCTTGTCAGAAAATTATAATGAATTTCAAGATGGCAATAAAACAGCATTAAACCATGAGGCCCTTCTGAGCAAGGGACCCCACATGACTGTATAGGACACACACTCATAAAACTGGCTCTGGCTGGAGCTTTCCATACAGTCTGAGCTTTGATGTGTTTCCCAAACTAAACAGAAATTGGTAAAGAGTAGAAGATTTACTGGCTAAACGTAGGCTTAAACATGAACAAACAAAAAGCACTGAAAACTGAATAAACACACTAGTAATTACACACTGTGGGGGAGAGAGTCTATAAAATTAATATGGGTAAATCACTAAGCAAACAGAAACAGCAGCAGTATCTCAGGAGAGAACAGAATCCAGATTTGTTACAATATATTTCCTAAAATATTTAGTTTTCAACGACATATAAACTATGAGACATGCAAAGAAACAAAGGGTGACCCATACCCAGGAAACAAAGAAGTCAGTCGAAACTGTCTCTGCTAAGTTTGACTGCTGGTATTAGCAGCTGAGACTTGAAAGAAGTTACAAATATGTTAAAAGAACAAAAGGAAACCAAGTGTAATAAAGTGTAATGACAATTTCTCAAAGGAATACCAAGAAAAAAGACATAAACATAAAACACATGAATAAATAAGAACATGAGGATTCTGAAATTGAACAGTCCTGAAATGAAAAAAAATTAGAGGGGTTAAAAAGCAGATGTGATATGAGTTGGTAGAAGACAGAATCAGTGAACTTGAAGAAAGACCAATAAAAATGATCTAAATTTCAGGTAAGAATGAAGAAAAGGGAAAAGCATCTCAGAGACCTAGGGAAAACCATCAGGTAAAGCAAAAGGGAGTTCCAGGAGCAGAAAAGAGAGAGAAAGGGACAGGAAAAAAAATAAATAAGGGATGAAATCTCAAATTGCATTAAAGACATTAATCAACTACATCCAAGAAGTTCCATGAACTCTATTTATTATAAGCACAAAGATATCCAAACCTAGGTACATCAGATGAGGGAAATTAAAAATCTAAATAAATAAAGAGACATTCCATATTCATGTGTTGGAGTATCGATATTGTTAAGATGACAGTTCTCCCAAGTTGTGCAGCAAATTCAATGCGATCCCTATCAAATCCAAAGAGGACTTTTCGGAGGAGAAACTAACAAGCTACTGCTAAAATTTATATGGAAATTTTAAAAACTTAGAATAGCCCAAGCAATTTTGAACAAGAACAAAGTTTGAGAACTTCCAGTAGCTGATTTCATAACTATTTATAATCAAGAAAGTGATATATTAATGCAAGTATAAAGGTGACAGTGTTAGTGGCTCAGCTGTGTCTGACTCTGCGACCCCACAGACTGTAGCCCACCAGGCTTTTATGTCCATGGGATTCTCCAGGAAAGGCAGCCATTCCCTTCTCCAGGGTATCTTCCCAACCCGGGGATCAAACCCAAGTCTCCTGCATTGCAGGCAGATTCTTTACCATCTGAGCCACCAGGGAACATATATTAATGGGACTGAATAGAATGTCCAGAAACAAATCCTTACATTTATGGTCAATTGATTAGTGCGTGCAAACTCAGCTTAACTAGTTGCTTGTCTCCTCTGGTGGTTGGAGGATCCAGGCCTCTGCCTCAGTGGGAGCTTTGCTGGGAGCATGGATTGGGCTGCTGCCTGTGCCTAGACCATGACACACATTCAGTACTTGAGCCTCAGTCAGATGAGTGGGACTTGGGCTGTGGCTCTAAGCAGATGGGCTTCCCCACCGCTGACCTTCCAGAAAAGCAGGGATCAGCTTCTGGTTCGTGTGTTTACTGGCCATTACTATGGCTATACTGATGCAGGTAACTGAGATGTCCATAAGATGGCAGTGAGTCTAGGAACCTACAGTACAGTAGTATTAAACAGTCCATGAAAACTCCTCATACATAATACGTAAGCAGGAGTCTATGGAGGAAATCCTCAGTGTGGCCGCTTTTTTGTCGTGTTGGAGAATGTTTAATCCTACAGAGGAAAAAATATACACTAAGGATACATAAAGAATAGCCTGGGCTTCCCTGATAGCTCAGTTGGTAAAGAATCCACCTGCAATGTGGGAGACCTGGGTTCGATCCCTGGGTTGGGAAGATCCCCTGGAGAAGGGAAAGGCTACCCACTCCAGTGTTCTGGCCTGTGGTTTAGTGGTTTAGTTACTAAGTCGTGTCCGACTTTTGCAATCCCATGGACTGTAGCCCACCAGGCTCCTCGGTCCATGAGATTTTCCAGGCAAGAATACTGGAGTGGATTGCCATTTCCTTCTCCAGTATTCTGGCCTAGAGAACTCCACTTACTGTATAGCCCATAGGGTTGCAAAGAGTCGGACATGACTAAGTGACTTTCATTTTTACTTTCAAAGAATAATCTAGTTGTGTCAACTCTTTGTGACCCCGTGGACTGTAGCCCGCTAGGCTCCTCAGTCCACAGAATTCTCCAGTCAAGAATACTGGAGTGGGTTGCCATGCCCTCCTCCAGGGGATCTGCCCTACCCAGGGATCGAACCCAGGTCTCCTGCATTGCAGGCAGATTCTTAACTATGTGAGCTACCAAGGAAGCCCCATTAGCCCATGATATATAGCCAGAATTCCTAAGGAATGTGAAGTTTAGACAGTAATTAAGCAGGTAACCTGAAAAGTGTTTCCTCTGGAAAAAAAATGCAATACTTAAAAATGTTGCATATGGGTAGAAAGGGATGAAAGTAGGTACACATCTTGCCCCCACTAGCATGACAGCTGTTTTATCCCCAAATTGGTTATTCATTGGTGTACCCCACGTCTGGCCCACATCTACTCTGCCCAAGAAATGCAGATGAAATTCCACAGGTGTTCATTACTCTAGTTGGTGCCTCAGCTGTAGGTGGGCATACTCGTCCCTGATTTTCCGTCATAGAGCAAATAAAGGGGTTTATTGACCCCAGGTTCCTCCATCCTCTTGCTTCCTTGTATGAACTGAACTGTGGTCATAGTAACCGCAGCATGTACTAGAAAGGCTGATGTGGGAGAGAGAGGATGAGAGAGAGAGAGAGAGAGAGAAAGAAAGAGAAAAAAAATGAATACAATCAGATTTCACGTTGCATACTTCTATACCATCTCCATCTCTTCTTCCTGGCTGCTTTCTGGGTGTTTTAAGCACCTTATTCTGGTCTCTGGGTCTTTCTGTTCTGTGACCTCCGGCAGATTCTGCCAGATAATTCACTTGAGTATCATTTCCTCAAAGTAATTTCCCACATGACACCATTATTGGCTACCTCAAGCCAGAAACTATTTGTGATTGTTCAGACTCGCTTATTTTAGCAACTCAATATAATAGGAAACTAAGATAGATTTACCAAACCATGAACGGATTTGCTGAATGTTTGAAACCTAAAAAAGATAATTTCTTCCTGGTTTCTCACTACTGAGAAAACATCTTATTTTATCTGTTCACTGTTATCATGTTTCACTTGTCTCTCTACAGTCTCATTCTTGGTTATATTTTTAGATTGAAATAATTTCCTACAGTTGAAATTCATTTAAATGATATAACGTAGTATATTTTCAATGTTGTATTAAGCCCATGTTTTAAGAGTATTAAGGAGATCAGTTTCAAATCCAAGACACTTTGGTTTTTCTTTTTCTCTCTCCTTTCTTTCTGTCCTTTCTCTTCCTTCTCTTTCTCTTTCCTCCCCTTTCTGACTTTTTCCTTTCCCTTCCTTTGCTTCCCTAAACAATTCAGTCCTGAGGCTGTTAGACAAAACATTGCAATTAAGGTATCTATGGTGAAAATCATGATGGCAAGAGTGGGGTGGGGAGGGTATCCATACAGGGACGGCCAGAGTGGGATATCAGAGCCATAACAGGGTCATATATCAAATTTGATTCTAGGTTCATTATAGAATTAAATGTGGGGAATGAAACAACAAAACTTCTAGAAAATAATATGAAAGAAAACTTTATAAGCCTTGAATATGGAAACATTTCTTAATCAGGGCCATGAAACTCACTAACATATTAATAAAAGAGATTAAACATTAAAAACAAGAACTTTGTCCAAGAAAAAGCACCATTAAGAGAACAAAAAGGCAATCAACAGGGCAGCAGAAGAAATCTGCAATACAAATAAACAACAAAAGGGCTTATGAAAGAATATATAAACAACGCCAGCAAATCGATAAGAAAAAGTCAGGGAACAGAAGATAAAAATTGACAAGGGTCTTGAACAAGTACTTCAAAAAAGAGTACTGAATTATTTTCAGGGCAGCATTGGAGAAACAGACATAGAGCACAGACCTATGGACATGGGGGGAGGAGAGGAGGGAGAAGGGGAGATGTACGGAGAGCGTAACAGAAATTTACGATACCTTATGTCAAATAGATAGCTAATGGGAATTTGCTTATGACTCAGGGAACTCAAACAGGGGCTCTGTGACAGGATGAAAGATGGGATGGGAAGGAAGATGGGAGGGAGGTCCGAGAGGGAGGGGACATGTGTGTACCATTCTTGTTGATGTATGACAGAAAAGGGGTATGTGTGTACCTATGGCTGATTCTTGTTGATGTATGACAGAAGACCACAAAATTCTGTAAATCAATTATCCTTCAATTAAAAAAAAATTTTTAAAGAGTGTACCTTCCAAAGAAGACATACAGATGGTCAATAAACACATGAAAGGATGCTCAACATCACTCATTATTAGAGAAATGCAAATCAAAACTATAATGAGGTATCGCCTCATACCAGTCACAGTGGCCATCATCAAAAAAATCTACAAACAATAAGTGCTTGGAGAGGATGTGGAGAAAAGGTGACGCTCTTGCACTGTTGGTGGGAATGTAAATTGATACAGCCACCATGGAGAACAGTATGGAGGTTCCTTAAAAAAGTAGCAATAAAACTACCATATGACCTAACAATCCCACTACTGGGCATATACCCTGAGGAAACCATAACTGAAAAAGACACATGTACCCCAGTGTTCTTTGTAGCACTATTTACAATAGCTAGGGCATGGAAGCTAGATGTCCATCAGTAGATGAATGGATAAAGACGGTATGGTACATATATGCGTACCTTTTGTTGCCAGTATCACTGATGAACACAGACACAAAAACCTTCAACAAAATACTAGCAAACCGAATTCAACAACACATTAAAAGGTACGCATACACGATAGCCACTCAGTCATGTCCAACTCTTTGGGACCCCATGAACTATAGCCTGCCAGGATCCTTTGTCCATGGGATTATCCTGGCAAGAATACTGGAGTGGGTTGCCATTTCCTCCTCCAGGGGATCCTCCCGACCCAGGGATCGAACCCACGTCTCCTGCAGCTCCTGTATTAGCAGGTGGATTGCTTAACCACTGAGCCACTGGGAGGCCCCATGGTACATACATACAATGGAATATTACTCAGCCACCAAGAAGAACGAAATTGGGTCATCTGTAGTGACGTGGATGGATCTAGAGGCTGTCATACAGAGTGAAGTAAGTCAGAGAGAGAAAAACAAATATATAATAACGCATATAGATGAAACCTAGAAAAATGGTATTGATGAACCTATTTGCAGGGAAGGAGTGGAGATGCAGATACAGAGAATGGACTTGCGGACACAGCGGGGGAAGGAGAAACTGGGATGAATGGGCAAAGTAACACAGACATATACACACCACCACGTGCAAAACAGATAGCTGGTGAGAAGCTGCTGTGTAACACAGGGAGCCCCCAAGTGCTCTATGATGATCTAGAGAGGTGTGGTGGTGGGGTGGGGAGGGAGGCAATATATGTATCATTATGGCTGATTTGCGTTGTTGTACAGCATAAACCATCATGATATTATAAAGTAATTTTCCTCCAATTAAAAATAAATTTTAAAAGGGCATACTTAAACATCCAATAATCATATGAAAAGGTATTAAATGTCACTAGTAATCATGAAAATGCAAATTAAAACCACAAAGTTATACCACTGCATATCTACCAGCGTGGCTAACATTTAAAAGTCTGACAATAACACATTTGTTGGCAAAGATGTTAAGCAAGAATTCTCCTATACTATTTGTGATAGTGTAAATTGTTAAAACAACTTTGGAAAATAGTTCTTTAAGATATATTAAATTTAAAGACGCACATGACCAAAAAAATTCACTCCTAAAAATTCAACCCAATATGACTGCATCCTTATGTGTGCTAAAAAACATAAATAAGAATGTTCTTGAAAGCATTACTCATACAACATGCTGCTGCTGCTAAGTCGCTTCAGTCGTGCCCGACTCTGTGCAACCCCAGAAACGGCAGCCCACCAGGCTCCTCTGACCATGGGATTTTTCAGGCAAAAGTACTGGAGTGGGGTGCCATTGCCTTCTCCATATAACATGCTAGTAATAAAGAACTTGTAATCATACTATATATACCTTCTTGTGCACCAAGAAGAAAATAACCAACAGGAAAAGCATATAAACACTTTTCAAAATAAGATATACAAATGGCCAATAACATTTGAAAAGGTGTTAACCTTGTTAATCATCAGGAAAATGCAAACGAAAACCCCTATTCAGTAACACTATCCACCTACTTGACCAGCCAAAGGCTACCAGGCAAATTTGAACGGTTTGACACTGAAACCATCTGTATGGTTAGAGCTCTCCTGTATTGCTGGTGGGAGCTCAAGCTTTTTGCAAATCAGTTTGAACTGAAGTTACGCATCAGGATGTGTACCTTCCATGACCCTATGACACAGTTATTCTTCCACTTTTAGGTACAGACCTAAAGGAAATATGGACACATTCATGGCAGCCTCATTTCTGTGATGATCCTAAAATGAGACAACCCAAGTCCCTAGATAAGTCAGTTGTGATACAGTGATTCAGTGGAACACTTGACAGCAACAGAAATGGACCAACCAGATCTACATACAACCAGCCAACTGGACCTCATAAACATAATGTTGAAAGATGCAGGCATGAAGAATGCGCAATGTATGAAGCCAAACAAACAGGAAAAAGGCCAAAAGGCTTTGCAGGCAAATTCAGTCATTTAGAGAAAAGTTGATAACCTATCCTTCTCAAACTAGTCCAAAAACTGCAGAGGAAGGAACACTCCCATGCTCATTCTACAAGGTCATCATCACCCCGATTACCAAAAGGAAAGACATCACACAAAAAAAGAAAATGACATGCCAGTATCACTGATGAACACAGACACAAAAACCTTCAACAAAATACTAGCAAACCGAATTCAACAACACATTAAAAGGATCATATACCATGATCAAGTGGGATTTATCCCAGGGATGCAAAGATTCTCCATTCTATGTAAATCAATCAATGTGATATACCACATTAACAAATTGAAGAATAAAAAGCATATGATCATCTCAATCAGTTCAGTTCAGTCACTCAGTCGTGTCAACTCTCTTTGACCCCATGGACTGCAGCACCCCAGGCTTCCCTGTCCATCACCAATTCCCGGAGTTTACTCAAACTCATGTCCATTGAGTTGGTGATGCCATCCAACCATCTCATCCTCTGTCGTCCCCGTCTCCTCCCACCTTCAATCTTTCCCAGCATCAGGGTCTTTTCCCATGAGTCAGTTCTTTGCATCAGGTGCCCAAAGTATTGGAGTTTCAGCTTCAGCGTCAGTCCTTCCAATGAATATTCAGGATTGATTTCCTTCTCAATAGATGCAGCAAAAAGGGAAAGAATGTGATTAGGGATGTGTGATTAGGTGGTAAAACTGTAAGAAAAAACAAGGAAGTGCTTACCATCAACAAAGACTGTCTCCTCGGCCAAACTGTAGCCGGGTTTCTAGGACCCTCTTTTCGACTTCATCTCAACCTTGGCTTATAACAACTGCAGACTCTCACTGCATTCCCTCACATTCAAAGGCTTCAAGAAATGCTAACACAGTTTCTAGCAGCAAAAGGCTCATCCCTAAGGTGACCTAAGTCCCCTTAAAGCGCCTGCCTGAGAAAGTGCAAGGCTGCCAGGAGGATTTACTGTTTGTTCTAGCCAACCCCTGAAGATAGGCCCCCAGCCATGCTTCTTACAGCAGGAGCTAAAAATCCTTCCTCTGTCCCTTTGAGATGTATCTGTACCTCTTACAGCTCGGAACTGTCCTCAAGCACCTGAAAGCCATTCCTTTAAACTGTGATCTTTACAAAGCACAGAGGCCCAGTCTTGTGGGAGGAGGGGAATCCTAAGGATAATTGCCAGTGAACAAACACACCTTCCCTAATCAGCATTGATACTAATCAAGCCTTTGTAATATTTCACTCACCTGACTCTATTGAGCCCCTACTTTCTCCCTACTCACTCATCCTTGCTTTAGGGCAGTGGTCCCCCATATGTTTGGCAACAGGGACCAGTTTCGTGGAAGCCCATTTTTCCAAGGTTCAGAGTTGGGGGTGGGGTTGGTTTTGAGATAATTGAAGTGCGTTACATTGATGGTGCCCTTTATTTCTATTATTATTACGTTGTGATATACAATAAATAACTATACAACTCATCACAATGCAGTATCAGTGGGAGCCCTGAGCTTGTTTTCCTGCAACGAGAGGCTGTAAATACAGATGAAGCTTCACTCACTCACCCGCCGCTCACCTCCTGCTGTGTGGCCTGATTCCTAACAGGCCACGGACTGGACCCCCGCTTTAATAGACAGTACCCAGCCACCTCTGTGCAAATCAAAGTTAAATTCCAGCTGGGCCCTCTTTCCTGCTTCAATAGCATATTGCTGGTCAAAGTCTGTCCCCTCAGCATTTTAACTGGCGTCTGGCTTTGTTTATCTCTGACGTAAAAATGGGGGTGGGGGAGGCAGAGAGGGATGGCTAGGGTGCAAAGCTAGCTCCTGATGCTGAGCTTCTGGTTCTTGACTAGGGTATTGGTGACACAAGGGGCTGCTTGCTGTTGAATCCTTGCCCATTTTTGATTTGTAACCACTTCTGTAGGTGTGTTACATTTCATCAATTTTTTTCTCTTTTGATTTGTTTTTAATTGAAGGATAATTGCTTGACAATGTTTTGTGAGTTTCTGCCATACATCCACACGAATCAGCCATAGATACACTCTCCCTCTTGAACCTCCCTCCGACCTCCCACCCTATCCCACCCTTCTAGGTTGTCACAGAGCTCCAGGTTGAGCCTGCTACATCATACAGTAAAGCACTTTTGATTTGTGACCATTTCTGTAGATGTGTCATGTTCCACTATTTTTAAAAAGGATTTTTTTTTTAAAAAGAAAGCAAATTGACTCTACTTCCCCCTGGGAGGCTGGTACACAACCAATAGAATGTAAACACAAGTGCTGCTTATTATCAGCATCAGGAGAAAAACTGAGGATTTGGGTGTTGCTGATATGATTTACAGTAAGGAAGAATTAGATTTTTATGTATTTGCAACATTTCTGAGAAGCCACTTAGATGAGATTTTAAACTGTTGCTATTGACTCTTTCTACACGCTTAATGGTTTCTTTACATTTCCTGAAGTGTGTATTATAGCACAGGAACCTCCTAGGGACTAGTATCCTAGTAAACCTTGGACTGTGAAGGAAGTTGTGTCTTGCTGTTATTCTTTGTTTTTTCTTTAAATAATCACCTCCTTGCACAACCATACCAAAACTATCTGTAGCACAACCATCAATGAAAAAGACCGAAACCTATCAGAAAAGATCTTCTACAACTAAAGACGTAAGGACACCAGTCGGAGGGATGGAATCATGATGTAACCAAGTCCCATAATCCCCGAGTTCAGTGACCTACAAACTGGAGAATAATTATAATGCAGAGGAGCTTTCCAAGGTGGCACTAGTGGTAAAGAAGCCGCCTGCCAATTCAGGAGACGCAAGAGACACAGATTCCATACCTGGGTTGGGAAGATCCCCTGGAGTAGGAAAGAGCAACCCATTCCAGTATTCCTTCCCTGGAGAATTCCATGGACAGATGAGCCCCACAGGCTACGGTCTTTGGGGCCACAAAGAGTTGGACACGACTGAGTGAGCACAAGGAGAGTTTCCCCCACAGGAGCGAGAGTTCTGAGTCCCATCTCAGGCTCTCAGACCTGGGGGTTCAGCACTGGGAAGAAGAGGGCCCAGAGGGCTTGGCTCTGTAGGCCCCTGGGGCTTAATTTTAGGAGCCCCAAGGGACTGGAGGAATAGAGATTTACTCTTAGAGGGTGCACACAGAATCTCACACACACTGGGACCCCGGGCAGGAGCAGTAACTTGATAGGAGCCTGTGTCAGACCTACATGCTGGTCTTAGAGGCTCTGCTGGGGAAGTGGGGGCAGCTGTGACTCACCCTGGGGACACCTACCGCAGCAGCAGCCATATTTGGGAGCTTGTCCAACTGCGCAGATGCCGACGTGGGCGGGACCCACGGCTCAGTAGCGCCAAGACCTGACCCCGCCCACAGCCTGCGGGTGTCAGCGCTGGAAGCCTCGGCCAGCCCCAACACCTAACTGGGTGAGGACACAGCCCCGCTCATCAGCAGCTGTTGTTGTTCATTCACTCAGTCGTGTCTGACACTCCGTGACCCCACTGACTGCAGCACGCCAGGCTCCTCTGTCCTCCACTATCTCCCAGCGTTTGCTCACATTCATGTCCACTGAGTCAGTCTAACCTTCTCCTCCTCTGCCACCCCCTTCTCCTCCTGCCCTCAATCTCTCCCAGCATCAGGGTCTTTTCCAACGAGTCGGCTGTTCACACCAGGTGGCCAGAGTATTGGAGCTTCAGCCTCAGCGTCAGTCCTTCCAATGAATATTCAGGGTTGATTTCCTTTAGGATTGGCTGGCTTGATCTCCTTGCTGTCCCAGGGATTCTCAAGAGTCTTCTCCAGTCCCACAGTTTGAAAGCATCAATTCTTCAGCACTCAGCTTTCTTTATAGTCCAGCTCTCACATCTGTACATGACTACGGGAAAAACCATAGCTTTGCTTATGGACCTTTGTCAGCAAAGTGATGTGTCTGCTTTTTAGTATGCTGTCTAGGTTTGTCATAGCTTTCCTCCCAACAACAAGCGTCTTTTAATTTCATGGCTGCAGATGCTGCCTAAAGTCTTCCCAGACCCACAGCTGCCTCTGGATCTGTATCTAGAGGCAGCCCTGCCCAGGGATGGGCCAAGACCCAGTTCCATCCACCAGCAGGGAAGCCCTGGCCCTGCCCCCCAGGAAGCCTGCTCTAGCCACTAGACCAGCTTCATCCACCAGGGGGCAGACCCCAGACACAAGAAAACCACAGTCCCGCTGCCTGCAGACCAAGGCTGCCCACAGTAGGCTAGACTTTGCCCTGGGACCTGTTAGGGACTGGCTATGCCCACTAGCAGACCAACACAAGCTTCAGGACACCCTGTACCCAAGTGTGTCAGAGCAACCCTTCACCCCACCCCTGCAGTGATCTGACACCACCTCTGGCATCCCTGGGCGCTGTACCCAGACTCCAGAGTGCAGCTCTGCCTGCCAGTAGGCCTGCACTAACCCCAGGACCTGGCTTCACCCCCCTGTGGGGGGGGTGGGGAGGATCAACCCGAGTCTTCTGGACACTGAATCCACCCACCAATGATCCAGTGTTCCCCAGGGTTCCCTGGGGTTCTGCAGTCAGCCACTTCAAGACCGAACCCTGCTAACCATGTCAACAGCATCCATACAAGGTATGGCCTGACAACACAGCAGGACAGGAGATAACCAAGCCTACCAGATATATTCACATTATAGGAGTCCCAGAAGAGAGAGAAAGGGGCTGAGCACATATTTAGAAACATAATAGCTGAAAACTTCCCTACCCTAAGAAAGGAAACAGTCACCCAAGTCCAGAAAGTGCAGAGGCCCGTACAGGATGAACCCAAAGAGGAACACACCAAGACACATTGTAATTAACATGACAAAAATGAAAGAAAAAATATGAAAAGCAGCAGTGGAAAAACAACAAATAACATACAAGGGAACTCCCGTAAGGCTATCAGCTGATTTTTCAGCAGAAACTCTGTAGGCACGGCACAATATATTCAAAGTGGTGAAAGGGGAAAATCTACAACCAAGAACACTCTACTCAGCAAGATGCTCCTTCAGATTTGATGAAGAAGTCAAAAGCTTTACAGACAAGCAAAAAACTAAGAGTTTAGCACCACCAAACCAACTTTACAACAAATAAAAGAACGTCTTTAGGCAAAATAAGAAAAGGCCACAACTAGAAATGAGAAAATCACAAAATGAAAAGCTCACCAGTAAAGGCAAACAGATAGAAAAGGCAGGAAATCATCCACAGGCAAAGGAAGTTAAAAGACAAAAGCGGCAAAATCCTCTATGTTCACAATAAGCATTAAGGGATACACATAACAATTGGATGTAAAATATGATGTCAAAAACAGTAGTTGGGAGAGAGGAGGGTACAAATGCAGGGGTTTAAAAACTCATTAGAAATTAAGAGAGCAGCAACTTAAAATGGCACAGTGGTTCAGTCGTGTCTGACTCTTTATGACTCTATCTATAGCCTGCCAAGGCTCCTCTGTCCATGGGATTCTCCAGCCAAGAATACTAGAGCAGGTTGCTATGCCCTCCTCCAGGAGATCTTCCTGACCTAGGAATTGAGCCTGAGGCTCTTGCATCTCCTGCATTGGCAGGCATGTTCTTTACTACTAGAGGCACCTGGGAACCATATATATATATATATATATATATATACCTCATGGTAATGGCAAACCAAAAATTTGTAATAGATGTACGCACAAGAAAGACAAAGGGATCCAAAGACAGTTGTCATGAAAGACAGTTGTCAAATCACAAGAGAAGAGAACAAAAAAGGGAGAGAAAAGACATACAAAAGCAAATAAAAAACAATGAACAAAATGGCAATAAGAATATATGTATCAATAATTACCTAATTATGAACTAAATCCTCCCACCAAAACACATAAACTGGCTAAATGGATATAGAAACAAGACCCCTATAATGCTGCCGATAAGAGACTCACTTTAGATATAGAGACACATAGAGAATGAAGATAAGGGGATGCAAAAAGTTATCCCATGAGAACAGAAACCAGAATAAAGCCAGAGTAGCAAAACTTAGACAAAACAGACTTTAAAATAAAGACTGTTAACAGTTCAGTTCAGTTCAGTTGCTCAGTCGTGTCCAACTCTTTGTGACCCCGTGAATTGCAGCACGCCCGGCCTCCCTGTCCATCACCAACTCCCGGAGTTCACTCAGACTCACGTCCATTGAGTCAGTGATACCATCCAGCCATCTCATCCTCTGTCATCCCCTTCTCCTCCTGCCCCCAATCCCTCCCAGCATCAGAGTCTTTTCCAATGAGTCAACTCTTCGCATGAGGTGGCCAAAGTACTGGAGTTTCAGCTTTAGCATCATTCCTTCCAAAGAAATCCCAGGGCTGATCTCCTTCAGAATGGACTGGCTGGATCTTGCAGCATAATTTACAATTGTCAAGATTCGGAAGCAACTCAAGCATCCATCAACAGATGAATGGATTAAGAAGAGGTGGTATGTATACACACAGTAGAATACTGCTCAATCATGAAAAAGAATGAAAATTTCCCATTTGCTGCAATATGGATACTTTTGGAAAGCATTATGTTAAGTCAGACAGAGGAAGACAAACATTGTATGATATCACTTATATATGGAATCTAAAATACAATAAACTAGTAAATAAAGCAAAACAGAAGCAGACTCACAGACATAGAGAATAAACTAGTGGTTACCAGTGCAAGAGGGAGAAGGGAAGGACAATATAGGGAGAGGGAAAAAAAGGGGGAGTGTTATATGAAATCCCCTGGATAAGGGAATGGCAACCCACTCCAGTATTCTTGCCTGGAGAATTCCACAGTCAGAGGAGCCTGGTGAGCTACAGTCCATGGGGTCACAAAGAGTTGGATACAACTGCACAATTAACACTTTGTGTGAAATCATGTGTATGAAACTTTTGAAAACTGTAAAGCACTATAAAATGTAAAGAATCTTTTATTCAATGAAATAAAAAACACGTCAATAACTACATCAGTCATGCTTTCATCTCTGTGGATACATGATCAACAGCCATTAGTTGGCTATTGGGTTGGCCAGAAAGTTTCTTCTTTCAGAAAATTGCAAATGAACTTTCTGGCCAACCCAATATTTCCATCAGTCTGCCCTCGAGTTTCACTAATAATATAAATTGAGTCCATTGTAAGAAGTCCTGGATACTCCAGCCCCTTCCAAATTTCTAGCCAGCAATCATTTCCCTCCCTTTTTGCCCCCAAGGCCTGTCTTGGACCCCAGCCCCAAACAGCAAGTAAACTTTGGATGAAGTTTCTGAAAACAGCCTTGGAATTTCCTTCTGGGCTGTATGCCTCAGGACCATTACAAGAGAGGGCTCAACTGATCTGTCCTGCAAAGACAAAGGAGAAAGGACTACTTGACTTTTAAAACCTCTATTCCAACTGTGAGATTCTGCAGTTTCCTGATTAGACAGAATGAAGGATGGAAGCCTGGCATTTACCCATTAAAGCAATGACGAGTAGGTCTAATTTGTGGCATCTCTAACTGATAGTTTGCATTTTAAGGTTAAGATATTTTATGGCTTCCAGATGGTCAGCTAACTTCCAGCCAGAGGAACATTACTGCAGAGTTTAAGAATAGCTATGATGCAAAGAGAGATTTTAATTATCATGTGAAGGAGCTAATTAAAAAGACATACAGTAGTCGGCTTTTCACATGCTCAAGCCTATAAAAATCAGTAGTTTAAAAAATTACCTTAAGGAGGAAATTGGAAAATTATTCAATTTGAACCAGAGACACTTGAGGAATTTCTCAAATTGGGGAACTGGAATTAGGTTAACTGCTTGTTTCTAGATGCCTTGATTTCCATGTTGTTCCTTCTATTCTGTTTTATGGCACAAACTCATGAAGGTTCTTTGAGTCTTTTCACCTCTGTTTTAAAAAACACATTTATTTGGCTGTGTGCAGTCTTAGCACATGGGCTCTTCCTTGGGTCAAGCAGGATCTTTTTTTTGTGTTGCACAGACTCTCCAGTTGCTGCGCATGGGTTCCAGATCACACGGGTTCAGTACCTGTGATGCTCAGGCTTATTTGCTCCATAGCATACGAGATCTCAGTTCCTTGACCAGGGATCGCACACCTGCATTGCAAGGTGGATTCTTTTTTTTATTTTGGCTATGCCAGGTCTTAGTTGCAGCATGTGGAATCTAGTTCCTTGACCAAGGATTGAACCCAGGGCCCCTACATTGGGAAGATGAAGTTTTAGCCAGTGGACAAACTGGGAAGCCCCTGCAAGGTGGATTCTTAACCACTGGACCAGCAGGGAAATCCCTCTTTTTGCTTCTTTGTTAATTTATTTCTGGGAAAAGGCAGAGTCTCTTCAATCAATCAATCAAGCAAGCAAGCAAGGAATTGATCAATTTCTATGTCTCTGAACTTGACATCTGTATTCAGATCCAGATTCTTCCACATACTGGATGACCTTGGGAAAAGCACATAACATCTGAGCCTCAGCTTCCTGGTTTGTAAAATGATATGCCCTCTCCTTAGGGTTTCTGGGGCATACCATGAGGCAATAAGTTAGGCACATCTGCAGAGCTTTAGCATTTGCAGCTATTCACAGATGAGTTCAAGCACAGCAGAAGAGGGGTAACTAGTGGGTGGAATTCTACAGGCAGATATTCTGCAAGGCATTGTCTTCTCTGTGACTTCTTCTCCCTGGCTCCTGAGCTCTGCAGCACAGAAATATTTTGCAAGAGCATCAGAGGTTGCTGTTTGTAGGAGGGATGGGCAAAAAATCTTGTTGCAGTACACTGAACTCTCTGGATTTAATGATACAGAGCCAGAGAGCTACTGAACTGTGACATAGTGACCTTGAATCAACACAGTCTCCCCACTTCCCTACATGAGACATCAAGACCTCCTCACTCACCCATCCCATTTTTTCTGTTGGCACCTTGGTGTAGTACTGGAATGAAAAGCTGAAAATGGCCAGCTAAGTCAATTTTAAAACCCCATTCATACTTTTTAACTTTGTGGACTCCAGTTGTCTTTTTTTTTTTTTTTTTGCCTTTTGTAAAAGTTGAAATACAGTTGATTTGCAATGTTGCGTTAGTTTCAGGGTACAGCAAAGTGATTCAGTTATACGTGTGTGTGTATGTGCTTATGTGTTTGTGTGTGTGTTTATGTGTGTGTGTGCTCAGTCACTCAGTCGTGTCTGACTCTCCTGCACCCCATGGATAGGAGCCCACCAGGCTCCTCTGTCCATGGAAATTTCCAGGCAAAGATATGGGAGTGGGTTGCAATTTTCTTCTCCAAGGGATCTTCCCGACCCAAGGATCAAACCTGTGTCTCTTGCATCTCCTGCACTGGCAGGCAGATTCTTTACCCAGGAAGTCCTTTATTCTTTTCTTCAGTTCTTCTCCACTGTAGGTTATTACAAGATATTGAAGTAGTTCCCTGTGCTACACAGTAGGGCCTTGTTGTTTATTTTATTTGTGCTAAATCGCTTCAGTTGTGTCTGACTCTTTATGACCTCATGGACTGTAGCCCATCAAGCTCCTCTGTCCATGGGATTCTCCAGGCAAGAATACTGGAGTGGGTTGCCATGTCCTCCTCCAGAGGATCTTCCCAACCTAGGAATCGAACTCTCATTTACCACTAGCGCCACCTGGGAAGCTCATCTATTTTGTATATAGTAGTATCTCAGAGAAGGCAATGGCCCCCCACTCCAATACTCTTGCCTAGAAAATCCCATGGATGGAGGAGCCTGGTAGGCTGCAGTCCATGAGGTCGCTAAGAGTCGGACACAGCTGAGCGACTTCACTTTCACTTTTCAGTTTCATGCATTAGAGAAGGAAATGGCAACCCACTCCAGTATTCTTGCCTGGAGAATCCCAGGGACAGGGGAGCCTGGTAGGAGGCCATCTATGGGATCGCACAGAGTCGGACACGACTGAAGTGACTTAGCAGCAGCAGCAGCAGCAACAGTATATATCTGTTAATCCCAAACTCCTAATTTATCCGTCCCTGCCTTTCCCCTTTGGAAACAGTAAGTTTGTCTTCTGTGTCTGCGAGTCTATTTCTGGTTTGTAAATAAGCTTATTTGTATCAGGCCTTCGGGTTTCTGAAAGTCGCTCTAGGCTCTCCATGCTTCCTTTCCCTGCTTCCCATTGCAACCTGACCCAGGGACTTCATTTAACCTGAACAAACCTGAAGACCCCACATATGTCAGTCCTACTTAGAGGTTGATGTTTCTACAACCTGGTCTCCTCCATAGCTCTGCTAAGTGCAATAGGCTTGGCCAGATGCTATGAAAGGAAAAACATCCCTTCTCCTCTTGCTCCTTGTTGGAAACCTAATTTATTTGGCACCGAGCCTTCCTCTTGATGAATAATCCACAGCCTGTGGAATCTTTACATTTCTGAGGGGGTCGGTGGTTGGAAGCTGGCGGGGTGATGCTGTAGTGCAGAGGTCTAATGGACAGCATGGTGACTGGAGTTAGCAATCCTGAACTGAACACTGAACTTTGCTAAAAAAGTGATTTCAGTTACTCTCATCACAGGAAAAAAAGCATATGAGGAGATGTGTTAATTTGCTTAATTGCAGTCATCATTTCACTTGCTATATATACATATATATCAAATCATTGTGCCGTACACCCTAAATATAAATAATTTTATATAAGAATAAAATTTAATAAATAGCTAACATCTTTATCTTAAAAGTGGCAGTTGTTATTATGAATGCATATATTTATTTTAAATCATTGAAATTGTGCTTAAAACAGGTATCATTTATTGCATGGAATTTATAGCACAATAAAACTGATTTTAAAAAAGAACAAAAGTCTACAAACAATAAATGCTGGAGAGGGTGTGGAGAAAAGGGAACCCTCTTACACTGTTGGTGGGAATGCAAACTAGTACAGCCACTATGGAGAACAGTGTGGAGATTCCTTAAAAGACTGGAAATAGAACTGCCTTATGACCCAGCAATCCCACTGCTGGGCATACACACCAAGGAAGCTAGAACTGAAAGAGACACGTGTACCCCAGTGTTCATCGCAGCAGTTTACAATAGCCAGGACATGGAAGCAACCTAGATGTCCATCAGCAGACGAATGGATAAGAAAGCTGTGGTACCTATACACAATGGAACGTTACTCAACCATTAAAAAGAATGCATTTGAATCAAAGAATATATATATTATCATGAATATTATCATGTCTATACATGTATACAAAGAACACGTATATTATCAAAGAATTAAACTGGAGCCTATTATACAGAGTGAAGTAAATCAGAAAGAAAAACCGTGTACTAATGCATATACATGGAATTTAGAAAGATGGTAACAATAACCCTGTATGTGAGACAGCAAAAGAGACACAGATGTAAAGACAGACTTTTGGACTCTGTGGGAGAAGGCGAGGGTGGGATGATTTGAGAGAATAGCATTGAAACATGTATATTATCATATGTGAAACAGATCGCCAGTCCAGGTTCGATAAATGAGACAGGGTGCTCAGGCTGGCGCGCTGGGATGACCCAGAGGGATGGGATGGGGAGGGAGGTGGGAGGGGGGTTCAGGATGGGGGACACATGTACATCTGTGGCTGATTCATGTGAATGTATGGCAAAACCCACTAAAATATTGTAAAGTAATTAGCCTCCAATTAAAATAAATAAATTTTTTAAAAGAAGAATAATGGGACAAATTAGGAGAGTAGCATTGGCATATACACACTCCCATGTGTAAAACAGATAGCTAGTGGGAAGCTGCTGCGCAGCATGGGGAGCTCAGCTCGGAGCTCTGCGATGACCTAGAGGAGTGAGATGGGGGTGGAGGGAGGTCCAAGAGGGAGGAGATATATGTGCACATATGGCTGATTGACCTTGCTGTATGGCAGAAACCAACACTACATTTTAGAGCAATTATACTCCAATAAATACAATTAAAAAGAAAGAAAGAAGGAAAGAGAAAGAAAAAGCAGGAAAGCGCAACTCTGAACCAAAACCCCTACACACAAACCAAAAATATTGCTAAGATTTCTGAGTAGGCTGAGGAATTACCACGGGGGAAAAGGAACTAAAACAGCGAGAAGGCAACTCAGCTGTACTAAATCAGAACTAGTTCATGTTTCTTCAGGAAGAATTTTTTCCTTCCAGGATAATTTTCCCCTCCAGAGTCGTTCGCATGCAACTGTCTTTTCCCAAATTAAACAGTGGTCTGGCTGGTAACGTTTGAAGGACAGACAGCGGTTAGGTGGTTCTCTATAAAATTACATCTATCAAGCTGAGTAAAAACCAAGTTACTTGTAAGTGGCAGAGGATAAAGGGAACTCAGGGGTTTCTGAACTCAGAAAATGCCAGCTAACATGCTTTTATAGGTCTGCACTGAGACATGAATATTCTAAGCTTGGGGATGTTCTTGTGGGTCTGGAAGGCGCAGTGCAGATGTCGCCTTTATAGATACCCACAAAGAAGTTCTCCCATGTATTGGCCATAAAAAGACTTTCACCTCCCAGGAGATTAAAAAATCTCCTTTGTTCTGTTTTATAGGAATAAAAACCTGCACATACAACAGCAGACACGAATCAGCTTCCAGTGGAGATGCTCTGTATTTCAGGCTGAAGAATATAAACAAGGGCCACTGTGGGTTAGCCTTATGACCCGTTCAGACCAGGGTCTGTTCCTTTATTTCTTCCGTTCATTAATTCACTTATCTTTTCACCCAATAGGCATCATGAAACCACTGCCTGCCATGTGTCAAGGAGACAGGACATGGCTCCGACTTTTAAAAAAAAATGTAACTTATTTAAATTTTAAATTTTTGGCTGTGCCAGGCCTTTGTTGCTGCACATGGGCTTTCTCTAGTTGCGGCGCGTGGGTTTCTCATTGTGGTGGTTTCTCTTGTTGTGGAGCACGGACTCTACAGTCTGTGAGCTCAGTAGCTGCGGCACATGAGCTTAGTTGCTCCCTCTGCATGCGGGATCTTCCGGACCAGGGATCAAACCCATGTCTCTTGCATTGGCAGGCAGATTCTTAGCCATTGGACCACCAGGGATGTCCCCAGTTCTGACTTTAAATCTCTCACAGTGTGTTTGGTGAGAGCAATATGAACAAATAATTGCAATGCAACATGGTCACTGAGGTGAAGGTTCATGGAACTGTGGGAATACAGACAAAGGAGTAATTAACACGCTCTAGGCAATTAGGATGATTTTTCACATGCAGACACACACAGACACACACACAAAGATATTCATCTAACAGAGATGTCTAGGGCCAGTTTGGTGAGAAGCCTGTGACTTTCAATATTCCCTTTAACAACCACAGTGAGTATGATAACCAAGCAGACCCTAGGAGGCCTTCCCAGAAGACAACCACCCCCCCCCCAACTTTGTCCTCCACCTGCCTTTTGTCTGTAGAAAAACTTTAGCCCAAGAATAAATTTAATCAGAGAAGTGTGAAAATGCAGAAAGAGAAACAGTCAAGCAAGACAAAATAATAATACTTTAGGCATTAAACAAAGTCAAGGACTTTTAGTTCTTCCTTGAGGATTATAGACAATATTCTGAGCCAAGCCCTTTTGAGCTGTTTTGCTGATACTGAAACCCCCACCAGGTAGAAGTTAGTTGTATGCCACCTACAAGCACGTAGACCCCCCTTTGCAACCCCATGGACTATACAGCCCATGGAATTCTCCAGGCCAGAATACTGGAGTGGGTATCCGTCCCCTTCTCTAGGGGATCTTCCCAACCCAGGAATCAAACCAGGGTCTCCTGCATTGCAGGCAGATTGTTTACCAACTGAACTATCAGGGAAGCCTTGTGTCGACAACACCCCCCGCCCCCTGCCAATCCCACCCAGACCAGTTGAAACTGAAAGGTTAATGATACTGTCTTCCAATTACCTCACTACCAATCAATCAGAAGAATGTCCAAGAGCTGGTCATGCCCAGCTCCTTGAACATTATAAGAGGGCTCACTACCCCTCCCGGGTGTGACACACAGTCTTGAGTGCATGAGCCTGCAGTCGTCTCCTTTGCCTGGCAAAGCAATAGAGCCATTTCTTTGTAATTCACCCCAAATTCTGTCTACTAGATTTAATCCAGCCCCAGTGCTTGGCCACCAAATTTTGGCAACAGTGTATCATCTATGGATTTCTCTAAACCCATCTAAACCTGAAAATAACAGAAAAATAAGTGAAGTTGTTCAGAGTGTCTCCAATTCCAGGATGAAAAGGATGGACAATCTTATTTCCATTATCCTGTTGAAGCATAAGCCATCTTTTTAGGTATGAAGAAAATAGCACTTTGGTGTAATGTATTCATTCATTTGCTGTGTGTGGATGAACTTATTGATTGCCATTATGCAATTACACAGATACATTTCCCCCTAAATCCACTAGATGCTTGGATTTGCTTATGTCATTCTTGACGTCCATTCTTCTTTCTGGCTTTCCTTTTCTCCTTTTTTTCTTTGACAGGACTTCAATCTGCTTGTCCTTCTAGGCAGTTTGTTGTTGTTTAGTCGCTATGTCGTGTCTGGCTCTTTTGCAACCCCATGGACTGTAGCCCGCCAGACTCCTCTCTGTTCATGGGATTTCCCAGGCAAGAATACTGGAGTGGGTTGCCATTTTCTTCTCGAGGGGATCTTTCTGACCCAGGGATCAAACCCTCGTCTCTTACATTGGCAGGCAGATTCTTCACCACTGATCCACCAGGGAAGCCCCCTCCTAGGTAAACAGATCAATAGAAAAAAAACAAGTCACTGGGAAATTTTGCAGTGACATTCTGAAAATGCAGGTTAATGATAGAGGACTCTGGAGCTGGCTGCATAATGGAAGAGGGAGGGTCCTGCTCTGCCCACTGGTTTCTCCAATAGTGGCCCACTCCTCCCAGCTGTAGATGCTTGAGGTCTCTCCAAATGATACTGTCTTCCAATTACCTCACTACCAATCAATCAGAAGAATGTCCAAGAGCTGGTCATGCCCAACTCCTTGAACATTGTAAGAGGGCTCACTACCCCTTCCAGGTGTGACACACAGACTTGAGTGCATGAGCCTGCAGTCGTCTCCTTTGCCTGGCAAAGCAATAGAGCCATTTCTTCGTAATTCACCCCGGGGCTGAAAGCTTTGAGATGTCATTGAGAGGCCAGGACATAGGGAGATGGTATGGAATAAGATTCAGGGGTTCAGTCAGCATCCGGTGGGCCATGCTGCTGATCTGGACATGCAGATAAGACTCTCCTTGCCTCCTGGTTCTCTCTCTGATTCCTGCCTGGTAGCTGTTAGTTCAGATGCCCTTCTTTTTTCCTGGTCGGTCTTCTCTCCCAGGGAAGCAGTCAGGCCCCTGTCCTCCTAACCTGTGACCAGGGATCTATGACCTGATAACAGACACATGTGGTATGGATCAGATCTTCCTGTCCCCAGGTGATCTGAGGCTCAGTTACTGGACCTATCACAGTTCCTTGGATACCACGTCTCCTTTGCCTGCCTGGGCCTCCTCCATCCCCTGCTGTTGATTCTGCCCACACCCTCAGTGCCTGCTGCCACACCCCTCTTGCCTCCCTTTAACCCTAGGAACACCGTCCGGTGAATGGCGCCCAGTCCCACCTCCACAAAGAAGACTGCCCTCAGTCTGCCTCATTCCGCTGGAGTTGGGGCCCCTGTATAATGATGAAAAAGTCATTTGCAAGGCTTTCTTCAGTTTGTTTGGGGCAGTGTTTGCTGACACATGATGCCCAGATCTCTAACGGAATCTGAGAAAAACGAGGTGGTCTGTGGATGGGCCATATTCTGTAAAAAGGTTAATCCCTCAATGTGCATTATGAGCAAAGATAGCTTCAAAACAAACCCATGAAGAACAACAGTGGCCTACCATGGTTCAGAGCATGAAGTTTAGGGTTAAATTACTGGCTTTAAACCCTGACTTTTCCACTTACCAGTTGTGGGAGCTTGGCAGTTACTAAACGGCTCTGTGTCTCAGTTTCCCAATGCGTTAAATAGGCATGGCAAGGACTTCCCTGGCAGTCTCCTGGTTAAGGCACTACACTTCCAGGACAGGGGGCACAGGTTCCATCCCTGGTTGGGGGACAAAGATCCCACACACAGTAGGG
The DNA here is from genome assembly GCF_042477335.2 of Ovis canadensis. Taxonomy (NCBI): domain Eukaryota; kingdom Metazoa; phylum Chordata; class Mammalia; order Artiodactyla; family Bovidae; genus Ovis; species Ovis canadensis. The sequence continues at coordinate 44,764,075 of NC_091268.1, read as the reverse complement.
TGTGCCAAAACATAAACAAACAAATAAACACACAGATCAACACCCAAATGGCTCTTTAAAAATGATAATGTAGTAATATATTAGATAATATAATATTATCTGATAACATATCAGATAACGTAGTATCTGATATAGGGCTCTTACGAGGATTAAATGAGTTAATGCGTGTGAAACATTAAATAACTTAAAACACATATGTTAAAAGAATGACACATTGTAAACATCTAATAAAATTGGCTTTTTTTACTTTGTGGCTATTATTGTCTAAAATGCAGTTAATTGAAAAGTGAGTTTGTTTAGTTAAAAATTCTCTGCATAATAATACCATTGGTCCATGTGTGCGTTTTAGCTGCTCAGTCGTGCCTGACTCTTTGCGACCCCATGTAGCCCGCCAGGCTCCTCTGTCTGTGGAATTCTCCAGGCAAGAATATTGGAGTGGGTAGCCATTCCCTTCTCCAGGGGAATCATCCTGACCTAGGACCCATGTCTCCTGCATTGCAGGCAAATTCTTTACCATCTGAGCCACCAGGGAAGCCCAGTACAATTGGTATGTAAACAGTAAAAGAGTTGTAAATATATCCATTAGGGATGGTTGTGGTTGCCATGAGCAAACCCCCAAATTTAGTGGCTTCAAGTGCAAGAATTTTATTATTTTCTTTGCAATACAGGATAGCTGTTTACAGTTCGCAGGTACATTTGCTCCATGTAGTGTTCAGAGCTCCAGGGTCCCTCCATCCTGAGGCTCCTCTTGCCCCTTTGGGTCTCCTCATCACCTGCACGGTCAAGGCTGTGTTGCCATCTTCAGGTTCTAGCACACAGAAAAGGCAAGGAGAAGAGTGTCTTAAAGTCCTTGACCCAGCACTAGCCACACTGCTTCAGCTCACATCTCACTGGCCACCACTTACTCTTACTACATTCATACCTAACTGCCGGGGGCGGGGACCAAGAAGAGGAGCGCAGCTGTGTCCCAGGGTATACAGGCTTCCCAGGTGGCTCGGTGGTAAAGAATCTTCCTGACAGTACAAGAGAAGCAGGAGAATCGGGTTCAATTCTTGGGTCAGGAAGACCCCCTGGAGTAGGAAATGGCAACCCATTCTACCATTCTTGCCTGGAGAATTCCATGGACAGAGGAGCCTGGTGGGCCGCACAGTCCATGAGGTTGCAAAGAGTTAGACATGACTGTGCTCACACACACACAGACACACATAACTGCTTTATAATTATATAATTGTATAATGTTGTATTAGTTTCTTCTGTGCAAAGAAGTGACTCAGCTATATGTACACATATATCTCCTCCCTCTTGGACCTCCCTCCCACCCCCTCCTCCCATCTCACCCTGCTCCAGAGCGCCGAGCTGAGCTCCCTTCGCTGCGCAGAAGCTTCCCGCTGGCTATCTGCTTTACATATGGTGAGATGTATGTTTCAGGGCTGCTCTCTCAGTTTGTCTCATCCTCCATGTCCCCCACGGTGTCCACATGGCTGGCCTCTACAGCTGCATCTCTGTCCCTGCCCTGCAAATAGGTTCACCTAGACCATTTTTCTAGATGCCACATATATACATTAATGTACAATATTTGTCTCCCTCTTTCTGACTTACTTCATTCTGTATGACAGACTCTAGGTCCATCCATATCTCTACAAATGGCCCAATTTTGTTCTTTTTTATGGTTAATATTCCATTGTATACATGTACCACAGTTTCTTTAGCCATCTATCGATGGTCAGCATCAAAAATCAACAAACAATAAATGCCGGAGAGGGTGTGGAGAAAAGGGAACTCCCTTGCACTGTTGGGGGGAATGTAAATTGATACAGCTATTATGGAAAACAGTATGAAGATTCCTTTAAAAAACTGAAAATAGAACTACCATATTACCCAGCAATCCCACTCCTGGGCATATCTCCTGAGAAAGCCATAATTCAAAAAGATATATGTACCCCAACGTTCATTGCAGCGCTACTTATAATAGTCAAGACATACAAGTAACCTGAATGTATCCCAGGTTTTGACAGGGAACTAGCTGACTCTGAGTATAAACAACCGAAATTTGGGAAACATTGCTTATGGTGGGGGGAGCTGGCGAGGTGGCAGGATTCTTTTTAAGTCCAAGGCCAAGAAGCAAATTGGTAGTTAAGGGATTCCCTGTGACAGGAAAGACCTGAAGAGTTTGGGGCCTATGGAGAGTTAACACTGAGTTTTACTTTTCTCTGTTCTCCTTTATAATTCTCATGATGCTCTCTGCTCTTCGGGAAAAGCTGTTACATACTTCCTTTGAACTGGGGGTGACTGGGACATGAAAGATGGGTAATGGAGAGAATAATGGCCCCTGCAACACCACAAACATGTTATCACCCTAATCCCCAGAACCTATGAATGTATTAGCTCACATGACAATTTTATTATTTTTTTCTTTTCAAATTAATATTTCAGTTTCATTTGGAAACCCAGCTGGAAGTGGAATCACTAGATTGTATGGTAGTTCTAGTTTTAATTTTTTGAGGAGCCATATACTGTTTTCAATGGTGATGGCGCCAATTTACATTTCCTCCAACAGTACATGAGGGTTCCCTTTTCTCTGTCTCCTTGCCAGTTAGTGCTATTTCTTGTCCTTTTGACAATAGCCATTCTGACTAGTGTGACATGATATCTCATTGTGGCTTTGATTGACATTTCCCTGATGATTAGTTACGTAGAACATCTTTTCATGTGTTTGTTGGCAATCTGTATGTCTCCTTTAGGAAAATGGCTAGTTAGGTCCTTTGCCCATTTTTTCAATCAGATAGCTAAGTTTTTTCTTTTTGATTTGAGTTGTATGAGTTCTTTATATACCTTTGGATATTAAGGTATATACCTTTGGATATTAAGTGGGGTATTTTGTTTGCAAATATTTTAGGTAATTTGAAAAAATGGAGAAAGTTTAAGGCAATTTTTCACAGTGGCGAAAGAAAACTAATACAGAGACCTCTTGGTTGAGAAAAATGTTGAAGAGGGGGCATGCAGATGTGGAAAAATGTTGACTGGGAAACCAAGGGTTTTGAGGACAAGGTGACAAGTACAGCCAGGAAAAGGTGAGCGATCCCCAGGAGTCTTAACCTTAGAAGGACTGGGAGAGGGCCCTGGACTTCCTACAGCAACTGTGATGGAGGATGTTAAAGAAGAGTAACTGAGGAGCCTGGAGAACTTTGGGACAATTGGTTTTCGTGTCCTTGGCGATGGTGTAAGTTAAGCATGCTGCTGCTGCTAAATCACTTCAGTCATGGCCGACTCTGTGCAACCCCATAGACAGCAGCCCACCAGGTTCCCCCGTTCCTGGCATTCTCCAGGCAAGAACACTGGAGTCGGTTGCCATTTCCTTCCCCAAAGCATGAAAGTAAAAAGTGAAAGTGAAGTCACTCAGTCGTGTCCGACTCTTAGTGACCCCATGGACTGCAGCCTACCAGGCTCCTCTGGCCACGGGATTTTTCCAGGCAAGAGTACTGGAGTGGGTTGCCATTGCCTTCTCCGAGTTAAGGGTGGCGCTCAGTCGTGACTGACTCTTTGCGACCCCATGGACTGTAGCCTATCAGGCTCCTCTGTCCATGGGATCTTCCAGGCAAGAGTGCTGGAGTGGATTGCCATTGCCTTCTCCAGGGTATCTCCCCGACCCAGGGATCAAACCTGGGTCTCTCACATTCCAGGCAGACACTTTACCGTCTGAGCCACCAGGGAAGCCCAAGACAAAAATCCCATTACCTTCTACTTATTCCAGAAATTCTGCCTGTACCACGAGAACTCTAGTAACCTCGCTCTTCTCCAAAGTACTTGCAGAGTGTTTGGGCTGTTCCATATGAACTGTTAAAAATTATGCTTTCCTGAGTATTTTCTCTAAACAAGTTGTTGCATTCAGCAAAATAACCAAGGAAGTTGCAGTTGCCAAGTTTACCTCCAGAGACTTCATGGAAGCACCCAGCAGAGCTAGTCCTGAGGTTAAGCCACTAACCACTGGAGACAGGTCCTTGTTTTTTATCCACCAGCAGATACAGGTTGACTGGGGGAAAAAAAAGTCACAACGTGAATTGGTTGGGAGCAAAATGTACAACATGAGTTAAACTTTTATTGGTGGCAAAATGAGGACTATAAACTGGGAAACTGCATCTCAAATATCTCTGAGAAACCCTTTCAAAGAGCTGGGGGGAAGGTCGTATATATATGATTTTGGTAAAGGAGGAGTACTTGCAATTAAGCACATATTTTTTGCTGAAGGTTACTGCTAATCACAAGGAGCAGATGTCCTACCATGAAGGATTTTAGTGCTTTTCTAGATAGAAGGAGATATAAGATTTGGGCTTATAAAATCAGCTTTTGAAAATACCTATTTGAAGACCTGTTCTGCCAGTTTTTGCCAGAGCACAAGAGTGCGTTATTGCTGATCTCCACCCTGAACTCCTTTCAGGGGGCATTGAAGGTCAGCAGCTGCAAGGGCCCATGATTTAATCCTTGTAGAGGTAGATGGCAAGTGCCAGCTTGTAGCTCCAATACTTCGGCCACCTGTTGTGAAGATCCAGCTCACTGGAAAGAACCCTGATGCTGGGAAAGATTGAAGGCAAAAGGAGAATGAGGCAGCATAGAACGAGATGGTTAGACAGCATTACTGACTCAACAGACATGAATTTGAGCAAACTCCAGGAGATAGTGGAAGACAGGGGAGCCTGGAATTCTGCAGTTCGTGGGGATGCAAAGAGTCAGACACGACTTAGTGATTGAACAACAACAATGTGCAGTTGGCATATGTAACAAGAAAGGCATTGTGAAGTGTTGAAATACACATTTAAGATGACTCTGGAGAGTCAAGGTCAGATTGCGGACAGGGGAAACAGGGTTTTAGTCCTTAAAAAGAGGATGCAGCTCAGTGGTTGAACAAATGCCTCTAGTTGCCCTTCTCTGACCCTGAACACCCACATCTGCTATGGTTAACTGGAGCAGGACTTGCCAGGTAGGACTGGAGATGGCGTGGGGCCTGGGGGGTGATCAGGGAGTGGGGCTGCAGAGTGGAGGGGCTTTGTGGCTGCACCTCTTGTGGATGGGCTTCCAAGAGGCTCAGTGGTAAAGAATCCGCCTTCCAGTGCGGGCAGATGCAGGAGATGCAGGTTTGATCCCTGGGTTGGGAAGATCCTCTGGAGGAGGAAACGGCAACCCACTCGAATATTCTTAATTGGAGAATTCATGGACAGAGAAGCCTGGTGAGCCACAGTCCATAGAGTCCCAAAGAGCTAGCTGGACATGACTGAGTGAGCACAAACACAGTCTCACAGATGGTTCCAGCCCCTGGTCATTCTTGTTCTTTCTGAGCTGCCTGGCCCACTCAGGCCAGGGTCCTGCTGATCCCTGTCAACATCACACAGCATCTGTATGGTCCATGACATGAAAACCCAGTCTGTTGGCCTCTTCTTCACACCCTCACTCCACAGCCAGAGCAAGCACTGGTCCTATGAAGGCTTTTAGTCATAGCAACAGCCGGCTATGAACAGATTAGGCTTCCCAGGTGGTACCAGTGGTAAGGAACCTGCCTGCCAATGCAGGAGACATAAGAGGTGCAGGTTTCATCCTTGGGTTGGGAAGATCCCCTGGAAGAGGGCATGACAACCCACTCAGTATTCTTGCCCGGAGAATCCCATGGACAGAGGAGCCTGGTGGGCTGCAGTCCATGGAGTCACAATCAGACATGACTGAAGTGACTTAGCAGACAGACAGTGAAAAGTCACCTTCCTTGATCCTTCTCTATAAGTTTCTCCTTTTTGCACGCAGAAATCTGGCAGCTCTTTTGGTTTCTATCAATGTTAATTAAGTTAAGGAAAGTTGTGTACTTAAATACAATAGAGGCTTGTGCATATGAAGGACTGGGGTAAGATTCATCTACACTTGAGAAGAATGTCAGGGCCCGGGTATTTCCCAGCAAAGGAGCCATCCTTGGGAGGAGCGTGGGGATCCCTGAGTGAGAATTAGAACGGGTCCAGCAGCACGTAGGAGGGAAGGATGCTACCCCAGCAGCTCCTTGGACTTGGTCCCCTGGAAGACTTTTGACTGAACACATGTAGGCCCAGCCCACCAGCCACCCCCATCATTAGGCCTTGTTGTTTCACCTAAGTGTTATTTACTTATTAAGATTTTTTTATATGGATCACTCCTAAAGTCTTTATTGAATTTGTTACAATACTGCTTATGTTTTGGGTTTTTGGCCATGAAGCATCTGGGATCTTAGCTCCTCAACCAGAGATCAAACCCACACCCCCCTGAAGTGGAAAAAGCTAGTCACTCAGTCCTGACTCTTTGTGACCCCATGGACTGTAGCCCATGGGGACAGGCTCCTCTGTCCATGGGATTCTCCAGGCAAGAATACTGAGTGGGTTGCCATTTCCTTCTCCAGGGGATCTTCCCAACCCAGGGATCAAGCCCAGGTCTCCTGCATTGCAGGAAGACTCTACCTACTGAGCCACCAGGAAAGCCGTGGAAGGCAAAGCGTTAATCCCTGGACCACCCGGGAAGTCCCTCTCCTAAGTGCAATTGAATAATTTTGGTTCCTGATTTGTTTGCTAGATATTTGCCTCAACTTCACTAGACTGTAAGCTTCCTGAGGGCAGGGAATATGCATCCAGAATACCCTGCAGGCAGTGGCACACCAGGAAGTACTCAATAAATGCAATTAATGAATAAGTCAAGGACTAGATACTTTGTAGATTTGTAGATATGTTTGCGGGTAATTTTTCTGTAAAAAGGGGCATATGTTCAGGTTCTCTGATCGGGATCCATGGAGTGAGGACTGGGATGCTAAAGGGGCTTTAAAAGGGCCTTATGAGTTTTCGAAGGAATCTAACTTCTGGCAGAAAGGAAGCATTTTAGGGAAAAATACAAGCTGAGGGCTGCCATGAAACTTGGCCTGTAGGCAAGGATTGCTTTTTCATGTCAGATCCTACCAGGAAAAGATACGAAATGTACTTGCCCATTATATGTTTCATTATTTAGGTAAGTAATTAATATTTGGCCACACGGCTTGCGAGATTTCAGTTCCCCAACCAGGGACTGAACTAGGACCACAGCTGTGAAAGCCTAAAATCCTAACCCCTTAGCCACCAGGGAACTCCATATTTACCATTGCTTAGAAATTATACACGTGTCATGTCATGTATATTTTCAGTAGCAATAGATGCAGATTTCTTTCTCATGAACCTTTGATGAATGTTCTAATATTTTATTTATCTAATACAGATGTTCTAATATTTTATTTTTGTGCCCTAGTGGGTTATCTTGTGCCCCCACTGTGGAAGTCACTGCTGCTGGCTGATGAGATCGTGGTCAGAGGAGTAGGCGCTGGGGTGGAGGGGGTGGCCTACAACTCTCAGACAGGTGGACCCGCTACACACTACTACTAACAGCAATAGCAACCATATTTGGGCTTCCCTGGTGGCTCAGATGGTAAAGAATGAGGGAGACCTGGTTTCCACCCCTGAGTTGGGAAGATTCCCTGGAGGAGGGCATGGTAACCCACTCCAGTATTCTTGCCTGGAGAATCCCCATAGACAGAGGAGCCTGGAGGGCTACAGCGCATGGGGTTGCAAAGAGTTGGACACAACTGAAGCGACTTAGCACAACCAATATTTATTGGGTGATGAGAGGTTGAAGTACAAGGACCTGACCATGTGTGACTATAGAACTCTGACCCTCAAACCCTCCAGCAACCAGGCTGGGAAGCCCAAATGTAGTACTGATACCAATGGCTCAGAGTGGTCAGCATTTGGTCAGTAACTCCCTGTTTCTCTAATTTTTCTTCCCACTTAGATCCCAATTTGAAAGTGAAATTGAAAGTGAAGTCGCTCAGTCGTGTCTGACTCTTTGCGACCCCGTGGACTGTAGCCCACCAGGCTCCTCCGTCCAGGCAAGAATACTGGAGGGGGTTGCCATTTCCTTCTTCAGGGGATCTTCCTGATCCAGGGATCGAACCCAGGTCTCCTATATTGCAGGCAGACGCTTTAACCTCTGAGCCACCAGGGAAGCCCTTGGGACCAATCAAATAAAGCCAAGTATGTTCCCTTAACCAATCACAAAGGAAGCCCTACTGCTCGTCTTCCTGCCTCCACCTTCTCCAGGCTAACAGCCTCTAGTCGGGGCATATGCGAAGCCTCCCCTTCCCCTTTCCTTTCCACTGTAAAAAGCTTTCCCTCTCCTCTGCTTGCCTTTGAGTCTCTGCCAAACACAAGAGATGGTGGCTGACTCCTGTCAGTGAAAGAATGTGGCCTGCCACACCGGTAAACAAAGGACGTTGCAGCCATCAAGCCATCATACCACAGCTGCCCTGACCATGAGCTCTGGGAGGAACTCAGGAGAGAAATAGGATATCTCCATGAAGCCATCAGCCACAGCCACCACCCTCCCGGCCCCCAACAGTGCACCCTGAGAAGACTCAGGATGGGAGAACATGCGATACTGGGCCCAGATAACTGAGGTGCCTGTTAAAGGAAAGATTCAAAGAGCCCAGATGTTGGCCTCTTCCCATACATAGAAAAACACCAAACTCATTAACTTGAGACATCTGATTTTCTTTAATTAATAGTAATCTTATCATGTTCTGACTATCTGATCTTTGTTGCAAGAAAGAAAAGAAAGTGAAATCGCTCAGTAGTGTCCGACTCTTTGCGAACCCATAAACTGTAACCTGCCAGGCTCCTCTGCCCGTGGGATTTTCCAGGTAAGAGCACTGGAGTGGGTAGCTGCTCCCTTCTCCTGGAGATCTTCCCAACCCAGGGACTGAACCAGGGTCTCCTGTATTGCAGGCAGACTCTTTAATGTCTGAGCCACCAGGAAAGCTCCTACATATACTGTCTCCTCTCTTACTTCTTCTGAACAATTTCTCAGAGTTGTCTGAGAGGCCACATTTTGGGCTTAAGTCCTCTGTTCTGTCTTCCAAATAAAACAACTCTTAGGTTGTGAAGATTTTTCTTTCTTCAGTCGACACTTGCAACAGCAAATTGAATATACAGTCTTTGCTTGTCCTCAGTTGAATTATCTGGGTTTATTTCCATACTGTTGACTATACGCCTGTGCTGTGCTTAGTTGCTCAGTTGTATCTGACTCTTTGCAGCCCCATGGACTGCAGCCCACCAGGCTCCTCTGTCCATGGGGATTCTCCAGGTCAGATACTGGAGTGGGTTGCCATGCCCTTCTTCAAGGGATCTTCCCAACCTAGGGATCAAACCCAGGTCTCCTGCATTGCAGGTGGATTCTTCACTATCTGAGCCACCAGGGAAGCCTAGCCCTGTGCTAAGTGTTTTATACATATTTATCCTTGTAACTGGGCTTCCCAAGTGGTACTAGAGGTAAAGACCCCACCTGCCAACGCAGGAGACATAAGAGACATGGGTTCAGTCCCTCGATTGGGAAGATCCCCTGGAGAAGGGTGTGGCAACCCACTCCAGTATTCTTGCCTGGAGAATCCCCACCGACAGAGGAGCCTGGTGGGCTACAGTCCATAGGGTCCCAGAGAATCAGACATCACTGAAGCAACTTAGCATGCAGGTACACATCCTTGCAACTTCAGGAGGTAACAGTATGGATATTATCCCTGTTTTACAGCAGAGGAAACAGATGAGACCCAGAGAAGTTAACTAACTTGCTCAGAATCACAGAGCTGAGTGGTGAGTCTAGGTGGATGTGTATGTGGTGCCTGGCACACAATGCAGACCCTTGGCACACTCAGCAGCGTGGTCTCTCCCTGTTTCTTTATCCCCCTCATTGTAGTCTTTCCCCCACTCTACTGTGACTCCTTGAAGTGGAGGAAAGGATAGAGTCTGTCTTTTTCTTTAAAACGAAACTTTGGCATTGAAACATGTATATTACCATATGTGAAACAGATCTCCAGTCCAGGTTTGATGCATGAGGCAGGGTGCTCAGGGCCAGTGCACTGGGATGACCCTGAGGGATGGGATGGGGAGGGAGGGGGGTTCCGGACGGGGGACACATGTACACCCATGGCTGATTCATGTCAATGTATGGTAAAAACCAGTACAATATTGTAAAGTAATTAGCCTCCAATTAAGATTAATTAATTAAAAAAACAATAACAACAACAACAACCAAAAGAATGACAACAATAAAAAAGAAACTCTAGTAAGATCCTTCCCCAGCATATAATATCAAATTATCACTCTGTATACTTTAGATTCTTAATTTTTTTGTCATTGATACTGCCAATAAAGTTGAGGGGAAATAAGCAAAAGAATAAAACCCCTCCGATGAAATAATGAAAAGCTAAATACTATGTAACCTCTTAATGTGAAATCTGAAAACAAAACACAAACCTGGAATCATACAAACCCCCAATCGCCGGACGTGAGGGCTAGTGGGAGAAATGAGTGAAGGTGGTCAGAAGGTAGACACTTCCAGTTATAAGATAAATGCCATGGGAATGTAATGCACAGCATGCGACTATAGTCAAAGATACTGTTTTGTTTATTGGTGAGTTGCTAAGAGAGCAGATCTTCAAAGTTCTCATCATAAACAAAAAATGTTGTAACTTGCTATGGTGATGGATGTTAACTAGATTTCTTGGCATGAACATATCACAGTATATACAAATACCAAATAATTATGTTGTACACCTGAACCTAACTTAATGATGGATTCCAATTATATCTCAATTAACAAAAAATCAAATAACAACTCCAATATCTGCTGTAATGTTCAGGCTTTTATGAGAGTGAGGGCTCAACCTCTCCGCTTCTGGAAGAATAACTAGATTGGCAAAGCCACAGGATAAAGATGAACCCCTGGTTTCCCTTGATGAACTTTCAAGTATTTTTTTTAAGATAAACTGTACTGTATTATAATTAAATCTTTCTTATTCAATAAAACACTATTAATAGAACTAAAATATTTACAAATAATTTTCTGACAAAGGACTTATATCCAAAATATATAATCTCAAAACTTAACAACAAGAAAACAAACAATTCAGTTTTTAAAAAACTGGTCCAAAGATTTAAACAGACATTGCACCAATTAAGATATTTAGATGGCAAAGTGTTTCTAACTTTGGTGATGGATTAGGGTGAGATGTGAGAGGTTTTTAACAGGCAAGCAAAAGTAACACTCCAGGCAAAGCGGCGTGTCATCTGGATCACGGTTGATGAATGAAAAATATATCTGGAATCAAAACCCTTGGTGACCTATGGACAGAAATATATCTATTTCCTTCCTTTCAGGTTGCTATACAAACAGCTATACTAATAAGCCTGTTTTAAAAGTGTTTGTGCATGTTCCCACATGGATATTGCCATATGCAAAACAGATGGCCAGTGGGAATTTACTGTGTGACGTAGGGAGCTCAACCCAGTGCTCTGTGACAGCCTAGTGGGATGGGATGGGGTGGGACATGGGAGGGAGGTTTAAGAGGGAGGGGACATGTGTATACATGTGGCTGATTCATAGTGATGTGTGGCAGAAACCAGGACAATATTATAAAACAATTATCCTCCATTAAATTTTTAAAAAATGTTTGTAGTTTAGCTGAAATTTATGCTAAGAAAGATTTTTGGACCCATCCACAAGAAATTTCTTATTTTAAAGTTGAGAATTGATTTGGTTCTTGGGAACAGGTGGAATGAAACCCAGATTCCCTGATGAGCAGGCCACACAACCACTGAGGTCTAATTTTGTTGGTTTTACTAGCTGGACTGGGGGCAAGTGGCATGTAGACAGATGGCAGTCATTGATTGAGGGAGGTCACCCACACTTTCAGGAGCCTCTGGGCATAGAGCGATTGATGACTCTGTAAATGGGCCCTTTAATCTCTGTGTATGTAGTTTAAGTGGCTAGGTGTGCTCCTTTTGGGTGTGAGAATTTACTCAGCAGGCAGAAGCTATTTAGTTCCGTTCCTTCAGTTCAACATTCATACAGCATGTTGGCTTTAGTCCAGAGTTTTCTTTCTTCCATCAAGACATGCAAGCAACTGGAGAGCTCCATCAAACTTACTTGCCTTGACACCACTGATTTCATAAGCAGCTGCCTACAATAAATATTCAGCTGCTTATGTTTTTGCATATCTAACATATGCCAACAGGTTCTTCAAATTTTGGTGTCATTGACCACCATTGAGAATCTGATGGAAGTTATGAGTGTTACCTTCTAGAATTAAGGGTGTTTACAAACTTCTGGAATCTTCTAGACATCTCTGGGGAGTGAAGCTGATTAGGGATATGGAACAGTTCTTTTAAGCAGAATGAGGATCCAGTTCATGCTATACACTCTATATACCACCATCAGTTGGTAATGTCCCCACACTTTGGGGTAATGTGGTTTTCCCAGGTGACCTTTTTTGTCTGGGTGATACTGATTCAAAGGTGGGTATTTTTTAGATGTTTTAATTATTATTATTATTTTGCTGCACTGCTTGGCATGCAGGATCTTGGTGCCTGGACCAGGGATGGAACCCTTGCTCCTGCAATGGAAGTGAGGAGTCTTAACCACTGGACCACTGGGGAAGTCCCCGGATATAGACAGGCTAGGGGCAGTGGGAGACCCTGTCTGTGAGTGTGTGTGAACCGTGGCCACTCCTGGGAATTGTGTTTGAAATAAATGAGTGACTAGATCTCGAATAACCAGGAAGGATACAGAAGGAACTCAAGTGGAGATATAAGGGCTTAGATGCTTGGGAGGCAGAGAGGGGTAGCTGATGGCTGGAAAATCTATTTGGTTGGAATTGAGAATAAAAAAGCAGTGGACACAGGGTGGAATTTCAGTGCAGGATTGCATGAGTGCAGCACTTCTGTGTGGTGACAGGATTCAGGGTGTACCTATGACAGGGGGTCACTCAATGGGTCTATAATGTCAGTTGTCACTTAGAAATGTAGAAGCTGTCAGGAGGCATGTGGAATGTGAGGGGAGACGCCTATAAGATTGATGATAAGGGATTTCCTGGTGGTCCAGTGATTGAAAATCCACCTTCCGACGCAGAGTATGGAGGTTTGATACCTGGTTGGGGAGCTAAGTTCGCATGTGCTGTGGGGCAACTAAGCCTGTGTGCCATGAGAGATCCTGCATACCACGAGTAGACCTGATGCAGCCAAAAATAAAAAAATACATAAACATATATATTTTTAAAGATTCTTGATAAAACCATGAGTTAATTTGGGTAAGGGACATCTCTGGCTTTAGGGGGATGAAAAGAAATCTCACTGGAGTTAAATCTTGCCTAGAAACTTTGTTCTTGTCGTTGTTCAGTCACTAAGTCTGTTGGATTCTTTGTGACCCCATGAACTGAAGCACACCAGGCCTCCCTGTCTCTCACCATCTCCCCGAGTTCGCCCAAGTTCATGTCCATTGAATCCGTGATACTATCCCAACCATTTCATCCTCTGTCATCCCCTTCTCCTTTTGCCTTCAGTCTTTCCCAGAACCAGGGTCTTTTCCAATGAGTTGACTGAGGCTATTTCTTCTGTTTTGCTTCCAGCATCCTACTCCTAAATATGCTTATGCTTGGGAATCAGACCCACCATAGTTTAGAACCACTTACTACTGGCCTCTTAGCTTCTGCAACAGAAGAAATAGAACTTTTCTGTAACAGAGGGGAATGGGGTGAGTTTTAGGTGAATTTGCTTGGCACTGGTGTGAAAACCCTTCCTCCAAGTTTTCAATTTGGACAACCCTGAAGTGTCCCAGAAAACCCAGAGATGTCTGCATTGACAAGATAGCTTACAACTGCCCATGCTAAGATTGTTTTGAGGCTGGTCCAGGATTAAACAAACTTGGATGGAAGAAGAGAAATGAGGGCTGTCCTGTCTGACTCACTATATGGAGTTGCTGAGGGCATCTGTGCATGATGTAAGATTCAGTTTTCTATTTGTTTGTCAGCCTGTGAAAGGACACTGTGAAATTACCAATGTCGTGCTGGTACTTAGTTGCTAAGTCATGTTCGGCTCTTTGTGACCCCATGGACTGTAGCCTACCAGTCTCCTTTATCTACGGGAATTTTTCCCAGGCAAGAATACTGGAGTAGTTGCCATTTCCTCCTCCAGGGGATCTTACCAACCCAGAGATGGAAACTGTGTCTCCTGCATTGCAGGAGAATTCTTTACCACTGAGCCATCAGGAAATTCCTGAAATTATCAATAAACCTGTCTAAATTTGGGGGAAAAAAAAAAGACAGCCCATCCATCATCCAGTCTCAGGGTTACAGTTAGAATTAGGTTTAAGGCTCTAAACTGACACCTTAGCCCATTGCCTCAACCTTCCCAGCTGCATCCCTATGGCTGAATGAAAGTTCAAACCCTATTTTTGCATGAGCTTCTCTTGACTGGGCTAGCTTCCATCTGAATGTGTGGTTATAACATCTAACTCAACTCCGTATTCAGTGAGATAACCTAGAGACTGTGCCTGGCCCAGTGTCTGTCTTACAACCTCTCAATAAACTGGGGTTTCTTCCTACTCAACCTCTCTTGTGCCCAACACGTGAGGTTAAAAACTGTCCCTTATATCTTCTGATGTGGCTTTTTCATCGAACAGTTTTGTAGTCACTTTCTTGTAGATTATACAAAGCAAAACCTATGGAACCTGGACAAAGAGTACCAAGGGAATGGAACTAAAAGATTGTTACATTTTTTCAAGCACTTTTCAATGTTGAAAATCAACATTTAAAATAACAAATCAGCAAAAAATCATAAAACCCCAACAGTAACATGAAAACAAAACCAAAAACAACTTTAATGAGATCGAAATAGGTAGAAACCACCAGATTTATTGGGCTTCATTGCCAGATCTAATCTTTGTTAGTTGACAGCCTGTTCTTTTCCAGGCCCAAGGAACCAAAGAGATCAGCGCGGGGTTTTGAATTTCAGCATCAGGAGCTCCTGACTTTGGGAAGAAGAGATTTCGGAAATCCAGTCGCCAAGATACGCTTCTTATGATAAAATGCGTATAGAGGTGGGGGCTGGACACAGAAACCGTCGCCTGCACGATGAACGAACCAACCAGCCCACCAACGCCCGGTTTGGCTCCCAAAGTAACGGAATCCGAGTCTCCAGGCCAGATTTTCCCTCTAGCCATTCCTGGCCACGCAAAGCGGAGCTGCGAGCACACAGAAAGGGATGTCTTCATCGCCAGCCGGGATGGAACAAACCCGCCCGCTCGGGGAGTGCTGAGAACCAAAGGGTCCCTCCAACGCGGGCAGCCGTCAACATGACTTGACGGCCCCCATCCCGCGCGGCCCGCACTCTGCCGGCGCCCCCACCCTTTCCGGGTGCGCGCGCACAAGCCGGCGAGCCGGGGAGCTGTGCGCCCGGCAGCCTGCGGGCGGCGGCGGCCGACTGGCTCGCGGGGAGAGGGGTGGCCAGGAGGGCGGGAGGAGGAGCTGGCGCCGCAGCCGGGCCCCCTCGGGCCGCGCCCCGCCTTCTGCCGCCACCTGCGCGTCCCCTCCGGGCTCTCGCGCCCCGGGGCTGTGTGGGCTCTCCCTGCCGCAGCGGCGGTATCACCGCGTCCACCAATTAGGAGACTCGGCGTTTGGCTCTTTGGGGCGCGGGAAGAGCGGCAGGCGCTGCCGGTTCTGGCGAGCGGAGGGTGCGCCGGCGCGCGTCCCTCCCCGCCGCGCTCCCCGCGACGTTCGTGGAGGGGGGTACAGAACTGCTGTGACTTTTGAGGTCCGACTCCGCCTTCCGGCGAGCCTCTCGACGCGCCAGCTCGGAGAGAGGCCGGGGTGACCGGCAGGCCCCGAAGGCTCACTGCGTGGGCTCAGGACTTGGAACGTGTCCGGGAGCCCGCGGCGCTGTGCGCGCTGGTGAGTTTGGCGGCGGGGTGCGGTGTCCCTGGGCGCGAGGGGGCGGAGAGGACGTCGCGCTCTGCCCCTTCGCCCGCCCCCTAGTGCTGCCCCCACTTTAAGAGTAATTGAGACTTGAGCGTGACTGCGGAACCGCGAGGACGCGGGCGCTGGCCACGGGCTATTCCTCAGCCCGGCGTGATGGAACGGGTCGGTGAGCGTAACAAAGGCGCCCGCCCCGGGGAGTCGGTCCTCCGCTGAAGACCGCGGCCGGCGCTCCGCGACGGCTGCCTGCGGACTAGGGTAGTGGCTGTGCGGCCGGAGGCGCGGTGCGCTCCTCCGCGGGCGGGCGACGAACCCTGAGCCCGACACCTGCGCGCCGCTCCCGCCGCGGCGCCGGGGCAGCCCCGCCTGCCGGCCCCTGCGTCCTCAGCCCGGCTCCCGGCGGCCAGAGGTCCAGCGGCGAACCACTTTGCTGGTGCAGAGGAGAGACACCCGGCCCTTCGCCGAGAAGCCGAGGCGACTGGTAGGGGCTGCGCGCCGAGGACCGAGTAGGCATCTTGGGGAGCACTTCTGCAGACCGAGGGCTTTCACGTGAGCCATCTCGCTCTCCCCGCGACCGCCCGGACCTCCTAACCGTCTCCGCTGCCCGAGCCTCCGCGCCGTGGGGCCGGGAGCGGCTGGTATCCTCGCCAGCCGTCCGGAGCGCTTGGCTCGCACGCACAGCCCCCGGCTGCCCCGCGCCTCGCCAGAGCCCGAAGGGGCGCGGGTCCGGGGCGAGGGCCGGCTGGGCGTGTTTGATGGCTTCACTGAGAAGAGTCAAAGTGCTGTTGGTGTTGAACTTGATCGCGGTGGCCGGCTTCGTGCTCTTCTTGGCCAAGTGCCGGCCCATCTCGGTGCGCAGCGGAGACTCCTTCCATGAGATTCGGCCGCGGGCCGAGGCCGCTAACCTTAGCGCGCACAGCGCCAGCCCCATCCAGGATGCGGTCCTGAAGCGCCTCTCGCTGCTCGAGGACATTGTCTACCGGCAACTAAACGGTAAGGACGCACGCGGATGCCCACGGGGTTCAGCGTGGGCATCCGGTCCACCCCCGGGGGCCCTGCGCGCGGGGCGGGAGGCAGATCTCCTGGCTCCCGCGCGCTCCCTGTTACTCTTCCTGCCCCGTCTCGGCCAGGAGGCCGGGGCTGCTGGAAAGAATCCCCGGCTTCTTTTCTGTGCTCCAGCTGTAAGTTTGCTTTTATCGTGGAAACACGTCAGCACAGCTGGCTCCAGGTCTCCGCGTGCAGGCATCATTACCTGGCCAGTTGGCCCCAAGTGCGGAAACTAGACTCGCGGCCGAATGGGACTGGAGGCGCAGGCGACTTAAGGGAGGAAATAGCTCTTACAGCTTAGCCTTTGGTGGGGTCGGACAGGGAGGGGCCTTTGGCGGGCTTAAACGTCTGCAAAAGTCGAGGCCTTAGGTCTGGAGCTAACGCGCTTCGGTAGTGCGCTGACGGTATGTTCTCTCTCTAGGAGGCAGCCTGTTCAGCTAGTAACGAGGACCCCTCCCTTCCCGGCGCTGCCTCGGTGAAGCTGCTATTAAAAACTTCCGGATTCCCCTCCCTCCCCCCCCCCCCCCCCGCCCCGAGAGCTGCCCGAGGGCAACTGTTAAAGT
This sequence comes from Ovis canadensis, assembly GCF_042477335.2. Lineage (NCBI taxonomy): Eukaryota > Metazoa > Chordata > Mammalia > Artiodactyla > Bovidae > Ovis > Ovis canadensis. The sequence continues at coordinate 44,746,642 of NC_091268.1, read as the reverse complement.
TCGCGGTGGGTAGGGGAAGCAGGTTTTTAAGGAACGTAGCAAAGAGAGGTGTGCCATCCAATCAGTAATAGTTATCAGGATCTGTCCCAGCAAAAATGTTCTCACTGCTTCAGGAGGAGAGGAAGTCTTTTAACACCCCCTGGTCACATCTGGTCCAGGAGCTGATGGATCATTGGACATTTGTTGCCCCCAAGGTCAGAATATTACTCACTGGAGTATGGGCAGCTCTCCAGGGTCCACATGACCGGTATCCAAGGCAGATTCAAGGCTGCTATCTCCTTTCCTGAGCTTCTAACTCATGTTCTTATGGTAATTCCAGAGCTGTGTGTGCTAAGTCGCTTCAGTCCTGTCCAACTCTTTGCAACCCCATGGACTGTAACCCACTAGGCTCCTCTGTGCGTGGGATTATCCAGGCCAGAATACTGGAGTGGGTTGCCATGCCCTTCTCCTGAGGATCTTCCCAACGGAGGAATTGAACCCGTGTCTCTTATATCTCCTGCATTGTCAGGCCGGTTCTTTACCACTAGAGCCACCCTGGCAGCTCCAGTTCCAGAGCTACTGATAGTCATAAAGATAGTGATCGTAATTATCTGTGAAGTTCTTACTGTGTGCCAGACACAGTGCCAAGAGGTTACAAGTGTATTATCTCATTGAGTGTTCACATCAGTCCAGCGTGGTTCTTTCCATTTCCCATATCAGAAATAAGACAAGAAGGCTTGGAGAGGTTAGTTAACTAAGTTGCCTGAGGTCCTGCTGCTGGTAAGGGGCAGAGTCTGGAGTCAGAACCCTGTGTCTGGTTGACCAGAGAGCCTGTGTTTATGACAGCTTCCATCGAATGTCTTCTCCTAATTATAAGGAGTCTTCACTTTGATGATGTTAGTAAGACCTGGCTCGGCTCAACCACTGTCCTCCCTGCAGCTGGAGCTAGAGACCAGCCCGGTGGCAGGCAGGGAGAAGGATATCTTCTTCCCACTTTCCAATGATCCCTTCTGGGTCCTTCCAGGTGGGATGGGGTCAGATTTGAAAGCATCCTCTGAAAGGACCCCTTGAGCTTCTTGATATCACTCAACAAGTATCCAGGGGAATCCTTGAACTTGTACCTGCAGTGGGATGCCGCAATCCCACTGACCTCCAGCAGACAGCAGGGCCTGGCTGTAGGTGTGGACCAGCTGTAGGTGTTGTCTGCGGGGGTCTGCTCTTCTCCTGTGTATCCAAGAACCAAGGCACAAAATGAAACAAAAGCCCGCAATTCATTTCTGGAGGAACTGGATGCTTATAGGATGGGCCTTATTACTTTACACAGATCCGGGCCATAGACTGATCCATAGGCCCCGAAAGAGCACACAAGATATCTGGCTCCCTTAAGTGTCAGGCTATACCCAAGGACACAAGTCATTTCAGTTAGGTAACAGAATATGATATACACCCCATCAGTGCCCCAAATAGGAATAATAAAATGCCAAGTGGTATTCACTAAGAGCCACTGACACACCGGGGCTCGTTTGGTCTTTCCAGCAACACTAAGGAGTATTCCCTGGTGGCTCAGACCGTAAAGAATCTGCCTGCAATGCAGGAGACCGGAGTTTGATCCCTGGGTTGGGAAGATCCCCTGGAGAAGGAAATGGCTACCCACTGCAGTATTCTGGCCTGGAGAATTCCATGTAGCCTAGTGGGCTACAGTCCATGAAGTTGCAAAGAGTTGGATACAACGGAGCAACTAACACTCCCCTTTAAGTAACTTGCTCATAATCACCCAAGTAGGGGGTGACAGAACAGGGAATTGAAGTTCTGACAGAACTGGGATAGTCTGGTTCCAGAATTGAGGTTCTCAGCTGCTTCACTGGCTTGTCTTAATCTTTTTCTTTTTTTAATGTGGACCATTTTTAATGGTCCAAACCATAAAGAATTTGTTACAATACTCCTTCTGTTTTATATTTTGGTTTTTTGGCTGCAAGGTATATGGGCGCTTAGCTCCCCGAACAGGGATCAAACCTGCACCCGTTGCATTGTTAAGGTGAAGTCTTAACCACTGGACTGCCAGGGAAGTCCCAATCTTAGGTGTGCCTCAGAGTCACAAAACTCCAATACTTTGGCCACCTAATGTGAAGAACTGACTCATTGGAAAAGACCCTGATGCTGGGAAAGATTGAAGGCAGGAGGAGAAGGGGACAAGAGAGGATGAGATGGTTGGATGGCGTCACCGACTCTATGGAGATGAGTTTGAGTAAGCTCCAGGAGTTGGTGATGGACAGGGAAGCCTGGCGTGCTGCTGTCCATGGGGTCACAAAGAGTCGGACATGACTGATCAACTGAACTAAACTGAACTGAGAGTCACATGGAGGGCCTTTTAAGATGTAGATTTCTAGGCCCCACCCACAGAGTCTCTGATTCAGTAGCTTTGGGGTAGGGGGCCCTGAGACTGTATCTTGGACAAGCCTGTGGCCTGGACCATGACCCAGAGCCCTCTGCTGCCTATGCCAGGCAGAGCGAAGAGGAAAACCCACTTGCCTATTGGTGGGAATCAGAGTGAGGACTTTCGGAAAGCTGAGAGTTTGCTTCAGATGGACTGGGGTCTGGCCTCTTTCCCTGTGTGCTCTTCTGCCCTGTAAGCAATTTCCCCATCTGGCGTGGGGATGACCACCACCAGGGACTGGTTGCCTGGGTTAGAAAGAAGAGTTTTCTTGACTTGCAGCCTCTGAGGGGAAGCAGGCAGGAAGACTGGGTTTCGAGCTTTTCCTGAACAAGCCAGGAATTCAAGCTGCAATTAGATAGATGTTGTCTTTCTGGCTGACAAGTGTAATTTGCAGTGACCTTCCCCCTCTCCACCCCACTCACAGCGCTCCATCCTCTGCCTGTGCATGTTTTGGGTACAGCAGGTCCCACCTGTTGATTCTGTAGGCCTGCTGAGGTCTCCTGCTGCGGCGGGAGGGTGCGGAGATGGGACTTGGATTCCTGTGTCTACTTGTGCTGCGGCATCTCCACTCCTTGCTACTGAAGGAGGACACGGAGACCTAGACCTTGGTGCTCCTTATTGTTTGGGAATTAATGGAGGGCTTAAGAGAGCCAAGCATTGGGCATACAGGAGGGGGCCCAGCCCCTTGGGTACCAAGTGGGAGCTGGTGTTTTAATGATGTTCAGGTTTCTCAGATCTTTCCTGGGCACTCTTATGAAGTTCAAGCAGGAGACACAGCACAGCCATCTGTAGTGTCCTCTCACCCCGGAAACAGTTTCTTGGGTGTCCTGCAAGGGCCCCTCTGGGCTGGGGGCGCCATGGGTGATCCAGACTTCCTCATAACGGGCCTCTCTGCTAAAACTCGTAGTGCGTGTCTTTTTTTTTTTCAATTTTTTATTTTTTTACTTTACAATACTGTATTGGTTTTGCCATACATTGACATGAATCCGCCACAGGTGTACATGAGTTCCCAACCCTGAACCCTCCTCCCACCTCCCTCCCCATATCATCTCTCTGGGTCATCCCAGTGCACCAGCCCCAAGCGTCCCGTATCCTGTATTGAACTAGACTAGCGATTCGTTTCTTACATGATAGTATACATGTTTCAATGCCATTCTCCCAAATCATCCCACCCTCTCCCTCTCCCACAGAGTCCAAAAGTCTGCTCTATACATCTGTGTCTCTTTTGCTGTCTCGCATACAGGGTTATCATTACCATCTTTCTAAATTCCATATATATGTGTTAGTATACTGTATTGGTGTTTTTCTTTCTGGCTTACTTCACTCTGTATAATTGGCTCCAGTTTCATCCACCTCATTAGAACTGATTCAAATGTATTCTTTTTAATGGCCGAGTAAATACTCCATTGTGTATATGTACCACAGCTTTCTTATCCATTCGTCTGCTGATAAACATCTAGGTTGCTTCCATATCCTGGCTATTATAAACAGCGCTGTGATGAACATTGGGGTACACGTGTCTCTTTCAATTCTGGTTTCCTCGGTGTGCATGCCCAGCAGTGGGATTGCTGGGTCATAAGGCAGTTCTATTTGCAGTTTTTAAAGGAATCTCCACACTGTTCTCCATAGTGGCTGTACTAGTTTGCATTCCCACCAACAGTGTCAGAGGGTTCCCTTTTCTCCACACCCTCTCCAGCATTTATTGCTTGTAGACTTTTGGATCGCAGCCATTCTGACTGGTGTGGAATGGTACCTCACTGTGGTCTTGATTTGCGTTGTTCTGATAATGAGTGATGTTGAGCGCCTTGTCCTGTGTTTGCTGGCCATCCGTATGTCTTCTTTGGAGAAAGTGGTTGCACGCCGTTGTTGTTTTGTTTTTCTTAATGCAGGCTGAGAAGGACACTTTAAAGGGGATGTGGAAAAGCTGAAATGGAGGGAAAGCACACTGAGATGATTTTGTCCTCTCCCCTGCAGCCCCGCGCTGACATCTGCCCTTCCATCTTTACCATTGGGCACCCACTGCTGCCCCCTTACTGCTGCTGTAGTGCCCTTTAACCCAAGCCCCAGCCTCTGTTCTCTCACCCTCCTTTTCAGGACTCTGGCTGTCTGCATGGAAAGCATTGCTTGCAAAGGGCCCAAGACCTTCCAGGAGTTGTGTGTTTCCTGAGGAACTGTGATCAAGCCTGGAGGCTGATAGTCAAGGCCGACCACTGTCAGCCCACGTTCCCACCCTGGCCCAGTGCTTCTGCCTCCTCCAGCCAGGCCGATCCACTTGCTGAAATAGCCCTGCATTTGTCTTAGGGCTTCATCTTCCGTGTTTCAGGTCCATTCTTTGAGAAGTGCTGGTTGTCCTGGTTTGCTCTCCCCACCTGCTTTCTACATTCATGTGTCCTTTAAAGCTTGACTCAAGGTCACTGCCTGGGGGCGGAAGGTTGTGCCAAGTCCCACCGTCTGAGCTCTTCCTGCGCCAGGTTGCTTGAAGCTTTCTTGCCCATGTCCATTGCACCCATTGCACTCCGGTGCCTCGGTGGCTTTACCTTTTGAGTTCAGAGCTGGGCTACAGGCGTTTTGAGGACGTGAACCATATTTTGAACTACTTAATACCGTGCGCATCCTTCGGCATCTGTCATAACACCCTGTATGTCATGTGGGCAAAAAGGTTTATTGGTTGATTAGTTGGATGGAAGCTAGTTTTAGGAGCTAAATGGTAACCATAGAGGACATAACCTTGACTCTGTAAAGACTGGATTATGTGGGGTGGATGTGGTTGGAGGAAGGAGTTGGAGAGACTTAGCTGGGGAGAGTGAGTGTGAGGTAGTCATCTTGCCTGCACCATCTTGAGGCCACCCCTCGTCCTTCACCAGACCCTGACTAAAGGGCGCTAGAACCTTCAGAGGAGCCTGGAAGTGAAGCAGTTAGCCAGGTTAAAGACCAGCACGGTTCAGTATGCTTTTTGTGAATGTGTGGTTTTATAACATGCTGGTTTTATGTTCCTTTTCTCTCTAGAGTAGAATTAATTCATATTTTATCATGGAAATTTTAGAAAATCCAAAACCATTATGCAGAAGAAAATAATATTGAGTTAATTTTTTTTAAATGGTGGTTTTGTACTAACGTTAGGAAAACGGACGAAGGGACAGAGTTCCTGATAGAATTCCCATGTAACTCTGTATAGCGCTTTTGGCTGTCTGTCACCAGCTGAGGACGTTATTTGTTTTCTGTCATTTTAGAGCTGAGAAAGATGAGACTTAGAGAATGCCGTGTGACTTGGCCATGATGACACAGACAGTGAGGGGCAGAGTCAAGATTCCAGAATATCATGGTCCTTTTCCCAGATTCAGCATCCCCCCACAGGTCAGGATGAAGGTGGTGGGCGGTCATGTGCCCCATGCAAGCCCCGAGCTCTGGCTGGTGACCTCGTCCCTCATCCACGCCCTGGTGCAGGGACTCACAAGGGCACATGTGACTACTCCATCCAGTAAGCCTAGGGCCCTGCTGTCGTAAGAGGAAATGCAATCGATTGAGGTTAGGTTCCAAATTTAGATTTCAGAAGGATATTGAATAGAAGCAGGGTTGCTTGAAGAAATTGAAAACCTTTGCGGGCATGGAGAGAAGTCAAAATTACGCAGCCTGGTCCTGCCCCCAAGCCACACAGACAGATGAAGCTGGAGTCGGAGCTGCAGGAAACCGACACATTCCCAAACAAGCCACCTGCAGCCCGCCCAGCCTGCCGTGTCAGCCAGGCTCACGAGGCGGAGAAAGTGAGTGGCACAGAAGGACAGGGCAGAGGTGTGTTCTCTGGGCCTTTGAGGTGGCATTGGAAGGAGAGGGATCGTATACTGAAAGCATCTCTTCCTGGATGCCAGAGCTGATCCTGAGCTGTTTCTTCTTTCCTGGAATATATGTGTGCTCATATAGATGGTTGAGCTGGAGGGTACTAGCATTCCCAATGGGAAGGAGGTAAGGGGGAGAGAGCTGAGGGCACGTGTTTGCATTAAAATCACTCCTTGCAGGTGAGCCTCAGAAGGGTACCAAGGCAGTGTGAGTCTTAGGAGCTGCATGTAGGTTTTCATCGGGGCTTCCAGGTGGCTCAGTGGTAGAGTCTGCCCGCCAGTGCAGGAGATGCAGGTTTGATCCCTGAGTCAGGATCCTTGAATAGTGAAAGTAGGTGATTTATCCCAGGTGGCTCAGTGGCAAAGAATCTGCCTGCAATGCAGGAGATGTGGGTTCAATCCCTGGGTAGGAAAGATCCCCTGGGGAAGGAAATGATAACCTACTTCGTATTCTTGCTTAGGAAATCCTAAACAACAACAACAGGCTTTCATCAGGGCTCAGTAGCCAGCAGGGACCCGGGTGTGTGGAAGGCTGATCAGCAGAGCCAGGGGCTGGGCGCTGGAGGGAGGCTCACTTCTTTTACCTCTGACGGACTGATGACATCTGGTGGCTTCCAGAGAGATGGGAGGCCCGGTTCTTGGACAGCCTTGGGATACAGGCACATCTGTGTTGGCCAGTGTGTGTGCCGGGCACCCTGCCAGCAGGGGCAGCTGCCGCCTGCCCGGCCCAGAATAACTGAGGAGAGGCCACCAGCGTCATTGTCGAGGAAGAACTCTGATGCCCTGACCTGTGCCATTGCCAAATCTGGAGTGTCCTTTGTGGACAGGGAAAAGGCTCGGCAATTAGAGCCAAGAGTGACGATGGAGAGGTGGGGCGTGGGCACAGTGGAGCCCTCATCTAATGGAGAAACACCTAAGGTCAGACACCTCTGAGTCTTTGAGAATATAATATTGGGAGAAAGGGTGTTCTCTTGGGTGGCAGACAGTCTGGGTTTGATGACTGGTTTTGTCACTTATTAACTGTGTGACCTACCTTGGGCAGACTTGTGGGCACAGACTTGTGGGCACAGCAGGTGGAGGAGAAGGGGACCGAATCGAGAGTAGCATTGACACGTATACACTATCGTGTGTAAAGTAGATGGTGATAGCTTCACCACCACTTCTCAGCTGTGAAATGGGGATGCTGTGAGTCAGGTTGAGCAGGGATTCACAGTGAATCCGTGGCATGAGCCACAGTGCCCAATGTGTAGCAGCTGGGAGAATGCTTATTTTTTTTTTTAATTGGAGGATAATTGCTTAACAAGTGTTGTGTTGGTTTCTGCTGTACATCAGTGTCCATGCATGTGTGTGCTCAGCCATGTCTGACTCTTTGTGACCCCATAGACTGAAGCCTGCCAGGCTCCTCTGCCCATGGAATTTTTCAGGCAAGAATATTGGCGTGGGTTGCCATTTCCTCCTCTAGGGGATCTTCCTGTCTCGGGGGTTGAGCCCATGTCTCTTGTGTCTCCTGCATTGGTAAGCAGATTCTTTAGCACTGGAACACCTGGGAAGCCCTACAACGTGAATCAGCCATAAGTATACATATAGTCCCCGCTCCCGAGCCTTCCTCCCCAATCTTGGCCCCGTCCCACCCTTCTGTAATAGGTGGTCACAGCTGAGCTCCCTGTGCTGAACAGCAGCTTCCCACCAGCTATCTGTTTGACACACAAGAGTGTATATATGGCAATGCTACTGTCGATTCGTTGCCCCTCCTCCACCTGCTGTGCCCACAAGTCTGTTCTCCACACGTGCATCTCAGTTTCTGCCCTGCAAATAGGCTCATCAGTACCACATGTGTTAATATGCGGTATTTGTTTTCCTCGTTGTGACTGACCTCACTCTGTATGACAGGTTCTAGGTTCACCCACTTCAGTTCAACTGACTCAACTTCGTTCCTATTAATGACTAATATTCCATTGTACATATGTACCGCAACTTCTTCATCCATTTACCTGGTGATGGACATCTAGGTTGCAGAAAGGAGCCTTTGCTTGTTTCTCAACATATGCCTGATGCTGAGAAGTCCCCTGGCCCATAATAGGTGCTCAGCAGATATATCTGGAAGGGATGCATGAACAGTTGTGCTGGTCCTTGTTACCTGAGGTGTAAATCTCAAGATAGGGCAGGAAAGGTCTGTTTTGCTCTTAGGTTGCTTAAACTCTTTGAATCAACCTAGGATTCTTCTCTTTTTCATGGTTTTGTCCGAGGCTGAATTCTGTTTCTCTCTTCCATCTTCTTCTTCTCCATCTTCCCCTTAAGTTATAGTAGTGGTGCCTTTGGATAATCGCTTTTGAGGCCTGGGAGAAGAAATGGTCGCCTGTATATATCAAATCCCATTGCACAAATGTTGGTCATTTCCATCTATTTGTGAGTATTTCCTCACTGCGGGGTGTGGATTAGCTGCATGCATGCAGAGATGTAGATGGCACGCCCACCTAGACATCTGTGGTCCAGTTGGAAGGGTGGGTTTGTAGTTTCACCAAGTGTACATGAAGTTTTGGAGGTAGAATGAGTATGGCGGTGGTGAGACCTGACCTGGCCCTCAGTAGGTGCTTGACCAAGCAGTGTTGAACTTGAAGGTGAGGACTTCAAAGTTTTAACACATAGTCCAGAGGACCCAGGTAGTGAGACCACTTGGGGGCCTGTCATAGAAGGTGGTCAGGCAGGGCGATTGACATGGGGAATGAGTAGAGGCAGAGATGAGTGAGGGGACAGAAGGAAGGCAGTGTGACCTTTATTGGCCACGTGGAGCTTGTTTAGAGGACCGAATGGAGGCTCAACCCTGCCAGGCTTCAGCCTCTGGCCGAGTTAGAGATAACTCTGTAGATGTGGGATAACTCTTCATCTATTGGATGAAGTGGTCACTGCAGTGATGACGTAAGGGGATTAATGTTGTGTTGGGATTTAATGTGCACTCAAATAGGTGGGAAAGTGAGTTAGAATCCAACAATAGGTAGAAAGTTCTGGTGTCGCCGGCCCAGCCATGACTCTGGTTCAGGACTCAATGAGCCCTCTGAGCCTCAGTGATTCCAGGTGCGCTTCCCTTCTGACCTCTCTCCTTGGCCACATCCTGAGTTGGCCCTTTGGAAAATCAGAATCAGCCCTTGGCACTCTGAGCTGCGTGCTCCCCACACGGGGAGCTCCCCAACTCCATGAGTCCACGGAGATGTACTCAGTCCTTCAGCCACGCCCAGGTTTCAGCCTTTCCTCTGGTTCCAGCCTTTCACTTCGGCCTGGACGGGAATTCTCTTCCCAGCTCCTCCAGGATCCTCGCCTCTGTGCCCTCTGCTTCATCCGTCTCGCGGTCCCCTAGTCCCGGATTGGCTGATTCCCAAGGAAAGGCCCACGCAGGCAGGTGTTGGTGCCCTCTCCATGCCCTCTGCAGTCTTAGGTTGGCCCTGAGCTTGCCCAGCACCTGCTGGTAGGTCTTCCTTTCTGTTCCCCGTTTGTTTCTGAGTCACAGAGGAAGCAGGAGTGGACTGGAGAGATTCTGCGGTGGCGATGGATGGGCAGCGTTCTCTGCTCCAAACCCGTCTCCTCCCGCCCCTCCCCTGCTGCTGCTCTTGGGTGACCCAGAAGCCTGTCTGTTTCAGCTGCTGCTGCAGCAGCCCCCTGCCTGGAGGCGCTAGCCCAGCAGTGGCTGTTGCAGCCACAGTCCCTACAGATCTGCCTTCCGAGGCCACCACTGGGCATCTGGGTCCTCCTGCATTTCATGGATCCAGCTGGAGTGCCCTGTCACAGGAGAAGACCTGCCTCCTGCACCGAGGGTACCAAATGATGGAACTCAGAAAATCAATTGGGGATGCCAGCTCCCCACAGGGTGGCCCTTGATGGGGGAATAGGAGCACCCCATCAGCTGGGAAGGCATTTCTGAATTCTGGGTAGCACTTGAAAAAAAATGCAGGACTCACTTGGTTGATAGACCTTCCTCTGCTTTTGTTATGACACCTCGCAGGTCTTTAGACTGCTTGACATGTGGATGACAATTGGCTTAGCCACTGATAGAGAAGTTTTCCCTTTTAATAATGTTCCTGTCATGGCTAACTGCAGAGCCTCAGCCTTGCCATGCATGAGTAATAAACTGCCGCCGTAATTACAGGCGGTCACAGCCAGACGCCAGCACACGAGCTTGCTGACAGTTAACAGGGAGCAGGGTTCCAGAAGAGCCTCCTTCCAGCCCTGCCTCCGACTCAATGGCTAATCGTATGATTACTGTTTACTGAGGGCTGTCTCATGGCTACCTGTGGCTTGTTAGGTGCTGTACTTTGCTGCCGGAAAGAGTGTGAATAACAGTTAGGAGACTGGGGATCTACTTCTCTGTATTTCTAGGCACCAAAGTGTCAAGAAGAGCGGCCTGACTTTAGGGGACTACCCTGGTGGTCCAGTGGCTAAGAATCCCCACTCCCGATGCCGGGGGTCCGGGTTCCATCCCTGGTCAGGGAACTGAAAGTTTGCATGCTCCAACTAGAGATCCTGCATGCTGTAACTAAGAGCTGGCACAGCCAAATAAAGAAAATATATACTTTTTAACAAAGAGCTACGTGACTTTAGGGTCTTTCGACTTTCAGATTTTGAATAATACTCCCCTCCTCCCACCCTATCCTATTAAAATCTCATGCATCCTCTAAGAACCAATTCAGATGTCCTTTATTCCTTGAAACTTTCCCTGCCACCTTGTCAGAATTAGTTGTCCCTTCTTCTGGGCTCTTGTGGTACTCTGTGTGGGTCTACCTTTAGCTGTTGTTTATCTCTGCCTTGCATTAGAATGAATCATTTACATGGCAACAGTTTGCAAGGGAATAGGTTTTATTCATTAACATTTTCTATTTTTATTTTTTTATTGTTACAGTTGAGGTATAATATAAGTTACAGATGTACAACATACTGATTCACAGTTTATAAGGGTCATACTTCAGTTCTAGTTATTATAAAACGTTGGGTATATGCCCTGTGTTGTGCAAGATATACTTGTAATTTATTTATTTTATACAATAGTTTGTATTTCTTAATCTCCTACCCCTATCTTCCCCCTCCCCCATTCCGTGTCCCCACTGGTAACCATTCATTTGTTCTCTATGTCTGTGAGTCTGTTTCTGTCTTGTTATATTCACTAGTTTGTTTTATATTTTAGATTCCACATATAAGTGATATTATACAGTATTTGTCTTTCTCTTTCTGACTTATTTCACTAAGCCTAATACCCTCCTGATTCATCTATGTTGTTGCAAATGGGAAAATTTCATTATTTTTATGGCTGAGTAGTATTCCACTGTATATTTTAAAAGCCTTCTCTATGTCATTTAGAAATTAATTCATCAGCAAGTAACTTGTTTTCACTTAACAAGTCCAGAAGTAGTGGTAACCAGCACTGGTCTAGAACTGTGACATCATCATGATGACATTATAATGTCATAATTCATTATATTTTCTCGGTCATTTCTTCATGGTTACAAGATGGCTGCAGTAGTTCCAGTCATTGCATCTTTGTATAAGGTAGGGCGTACTGTGCCACTGGTCACATCTCCTATTGTTTAATCAGGGAAGAAAATCTTTTCCAGAAGTCTTCCTGCTAAGCTCATGTGGTCCAGAGAATGACCACATGGCCAACCTTACTTCAAGAGAATAGTTGCTTTTCAGAGAAAGTAAGTATGGTGGAGGCAAAAGAGAGGCAGAGAAGGAATGGTGTTTGCATTGTGAAACTGTGGTGTCTGCCATCTCTACACTCCCAATATCTTTTCAGCAAATAGTAAAATAAAGTAAGACTCTATGCTGTCTAGAAATTCAGTAAACTAAAATATTAAGTCCTTGGGCATTCCGGTTGACTTGGATTTGATCTGAAGACATCTCATAGATTGAAACTACTGTGTACAACCACATTTTGTCAGTGCTGAGATGCACACTTTCACATTTCTGAAATTGAGATTCACTTTATGATCAGTAGTGTGTCACAGTTTAATTGGTAGCACTTTCCTCTCTTCTGGGTACATAAAAATGGTGTCGCTGACGACTGAAGGCATGTTAGATTTGATGAAATATAATATATGATCTTTGTAAACATACATGTTGTATCATATGCAGTGTTTTCGTTGAACATCTAATACATATCCTAGGGATTCCCCGGTGGCTCAGTAGTAAAGAATCCACCTGCCAATGCAGGAGACGCAGGTTCTGTTCCAGGGTTGGGAAGACCCCCTGCAGGAGGAAATGGTAACCCACTCCAGTATTCTTGCTGGAAAAAGCCCATGGACGGAGGAGCCTGGCAGGCTACAGTCTTTAGGGTCGCAAAGAGTGCTCGTGACTGAGCACGTGCACACCTGATACATATCCAGTGTTGCGTGTTGCTTAAGTCCACATCAAACCTGTGCACGTTATTATACCCATTTGACAGTTGAGGAAGCTGAAACTCAGAAAGCATTTCCAGAGACAACCACCAGCTGCTTTTATCTGTTTTCGTTGGTGAAGTTGGCACTTTCTGACTTCCAGGTGTGGGACTTGGTCCCAAGTAGCATTGGTGGCTGGTCCAGGAATTGCCGAGGGAGGCGTGGGGATGCATTTCAGGAAGGCAGCAGGGACCCTGGCTTCCCTTATTTTTAGCAGCTACTGGTGTGTATAAAGTTGTAAAGCTGTTAATTCTAGAGCTTTGAATTATGCTGTGTGAGCATTAAATCCAGGCCATAATTAGAACAAAATGTGAGAAAAGTGAAATTGATATTAAGTTAATTAAAAGGCTTTGCTTATATTTGCAAGGAAATTAGCACAACGAGATTGCTGACAAGTGCACATTGTTAATTTCTTCTTCATTTGGGCAACTCTCAGCAGGCCTGGGGCAAGCTTTGTTCCTGGCTTCTGCCCTGTGCCCTCCCGCCCACTGAATCTCCATCCTATTGGTATCATGGTGGCTTTAGTTGGGCAAGATGCAATCTCATCTTCTGATGGTCATTTTTTAACGGATACTAAGCTTTGAAGAGGAGCCACCCTATCCCATTGAGGGCTCAGGCCCTTGCGGTGTGTATATGGTGCTTCAGAGCTCTGTGTTGAGGTGTAGCCAATGCAATGATGGAGGTGGTTCCTTCACGTCTGAAGGTATTCCCTTTGGCCCAGCACTCCCAGGTCATTCCTGTTCATCATCCTGACCCAGGTCACAGATTGGGTTGGCATGTGCAGGGTAGAACTTTAATCGGAATTCCTAGAAGGGTGGAGACTGTCTTTCTCATGGAACCATTTATACCAGATCAGGGTCTGGATTAGGGAGGTGGATATTAGGTAACCTAGAACTACCTTGGTCTTTGGTTGGGGTGGCATTGTCAATGCTGTATCACTGAGAGACTGTGTTTTCCTCTTGGGCACAGAGCTTGTCTTCAGGCTCCCAGCAGTTACATGGGGGAGGGGGGATATGACTGAGTTCTGGGCATTGGAAGATAAGAGGAAGTGATGTTTGCCACTGTCAAACTAGGCCCACAAAATATGCCATGGGGTCCTCCATGCCTTCCCTCTTTACCTTCCTGTAGTGGCCTTGGAGTCTTCATCTTGATGGCAGAAAGGATGGAAGGATCCTCAATCCCTGAATGACTGTGTGAAACAGTAGCATCCTGTCTTTCGCAGCCCTCTCTTGATATCTCTCTGCATTGGATGTTTGTGTTAAGCCATTGAGATCTTGGAGCTTATCTGTTGTGACAGCTAGTGTTAATCATCCTGGCTAATTCAATTAGGCAGGTCTGGAACACTAGTCTCCCTGAGTCACAGGACAGTCTGTCTCCATCCCTGATGAACATGACCAGCAGATACTGAGCAATCAGTGGGCTGGGATAAGGTGGTTGAATTAAAAGCCACCTGGCTGCAGACCTGCTTCTGTTTCTCTGCTCCTGGCTTTAAGAAAGCAGGCTTGTTTTTCAGTGTCCCAGTGTTCTATTTACAGAATGATGGAATGATTATAATCATCTCCTACTTATGCTCCATGTTGGAGCTGAGGGCTAAGTATTGAAATATGGCTAAGTTGTTTGCAATTATAAACAACTAAATAATATATGCATTGTCTTTATTACGGCTTCAGCTGATAGGCACTGGCATTCTTCAAGATGAGACAAACTGGAAAGGTTAGTTTAAGAATTAGCAATTAAAAAAAATCATGATCTTTGCTGCCACTGAATTTTAAATCATGCAAACATTTATGTTTGTGCCAAAGATCCACAATTTCCTTTAGAGCAATTACTGAAATGCATTCACAAGATAAAAATGGAGTTTGGGGAAGAATATTTAAGAGCTCTTTAATGATGTTAAAAACTTTGCTAATTTGCCAAGTTGTTCGGAAATCCACTTCAGTTTTTTTTCCTGCTTACCCATCTTCCTGCAATTGAACTGGTTCCAGGAGATTTGAAGAAAGAGTCTGAAACTAATATGAAAAATACACGAATCTCATGAAATATAGTTTCAAGAGTCTTTTCCTTTTCCTTCATTAGCTGAAGGTGAACACTGGGGAAGGTTTAAGAACCCTTGGGCTGTGTTTGCTTGCACAAAACCGTCTGGGGAGAAAACAAAAGCTAAACAGTAGTTACTAAGGGGTGGTTTGGATTAAACGCGCTTCATTTATTACTCTTCGGTGGCTTGTATGCACAGACCCTTAGGAAGGAGTAGACCGTCTTCATTTCTTCATCCTCATCCTCCTTACTCAGATCTCAGCTTGGCACAACTGCAGCCAGGGAAAGCTTGTGGTCCCCTCAGCATCCCTGCTCCGTGGGTGTGCCAGCTTCCCATGGGTCCTGGGGGTCCAAATTCATCCTTCCTCTTTACACCAGAAAGGACCTAGTGTAATGGTGTGCATTCCATTAGTAAGTTCACGGTTACCTCTCATGGATGGATCTCTTGAAAGCCTAATCCTCAGTGGAGAAGGTTCAATAGCATTGAGTTCCAGGCAAGAGACAGAGATGCAACTCTGACCCCATCAGCTGACCCCACCAGCTACTTCCCTAACCATATGACCTCTGGGAGGGTTCGCATACAGTGGACTGAGTACGGGCTTTCCAGTTAGGTGGATGAAATCTCAAACTTCCTTATGGCTACTTAAGAGAGCTAAGCCAAAGCTTGGATTTAGGGCAACTTACATAAACTGAGCCCCAGTTTGCCCATCTAGAAGACAGCCGCTGTGTTTAGAAGTGTGATAAAGCCTGTGCAAGATGGTACTTGTCAAATACCTTGAGGAGTGCCTGTATTTAGGAGAATGTTGATAAACAGTTTTATTAATACCATAGCAGTGTTAACAGAACCATTTCCTGCTTTTTGAAACAAATATTTAGTTCTTCCAAGACTCCACTTTCTCCCTGCTGAACTCTAGAGAAGATTTAAAGTCTGTTCAAGTTGTATAATTTTATGGATCAGAAAGGTAGTCCATGAATTGCAGTGTCTTTTCATGTAAACAGTGGCTAGTCAGGATTGGTTAGATTTGCACCTTTTGGCAGCAATACAGAGTTCAATCTAAAGAAAGAAGTGATTTTCCTAGGTGTGGTGGTTTTAAAACGTATCTGCAAATTCTTTGACACCATTCCCGGCAAAGGTGGAGTTGAATTCCTCTCCCGTTGATTATTATGGGTTGACCTGAGTGACTTCCTTCTAGTGAGTGGAGTTGAATGGAGGTGATGTTGCATGACTTCTGAGGTGGGATCATGAAGGGTGCTGATGCTCTCTCTGAGGACGTGCATCTTTGAAGCCTTGAGGCATCTTTGAAGCCTAAAATCCAGGCTGCACTGAAGCCACCATGCTGGAGAGACATGTGGAGAGAGATAGAGACTGAGAGATGGAGAGGGTGGTCCAAGAAGTCTTACCTGTGCCAGCTCTCAGTTGGTTCTGTCTTCCCAGTGAACGAGCCAGACACATAAGCGAACAAGCCTTAGTAGCCCCAGGACCTCCTACCCCCACTGCCTTCCAGCCTCCCCAGCGGATGTCGTGGAACAGCCATGAGCCTTCCCCTCCCTACGCCCTGCCTGAATTGCAGATTCATGAGCAAAATAAATATAGCGGTTGTTTGAAGCCACTAGCTTTTGAGGTGGTTTGTTACATAGCAATAAATAACTGGAACACTGGGTCACTCTCCTTGTGTTTAATCAAGTGTTTTTTTTTTTTTCCTCCTTACCATAAGAAATAAACGGTTTGATGATGATAACAGTGTTAATAGTAATAAACGTAACAATAGCTAACATTTATTGTGCCCTTGCTAAAAGTACCCAGCACCATGCTGAAGACTTAAATGAACATAAAAGTAGATAATGAATATTTTTGCTAAGTCTTAGGTTTACATACCACTGATAGACTGCCGATAGCAGCCTGACTATTGCAGATGGGGTTAGGTTGGCCAAGAAGCTAAGGCATCCTTTAACCAAGTTTCTCCTTTAGCCTGAACCACTGTATTTAGGTGGGAGAGGAAAGGAGCCCAGCCCTGGTGGCTCCTGCCCACGTGGGTATCACTTATTTGACACAGAACATCATGTCTTCTCTCATGGACCCTCGCACCAGAGTTTTCAATATTGCGCTATTTCAGGTCTTTTAGCAGAAACAAGCAGAGAAGGCAACGGCACCCCACTCCAGTACTCTTGCCTGGAAAATCCCGTGGACGGAGGAGCCTGGTGGGCTGCAGTCCATGGGGTCACTAAGAGTCAGATACGACTGAGCGACTTCACTGTCACTTTTCACTTTCATGCATTGGAGAAGGAAATGGCAACCCACTCCAGTGTTCTTGCCTGGAGAATCCCAGGGACAGTGAAGCCTGATGGGCTGTCGTCTATGGGGTCGCACAGAGTTGGACACGACTGAAGCAACTTAGCAGCAGCCGCAGCAGCAGCAGCAGCAGAAACAAGAACACACTTGAAAGAGCCTGTTTCTGTAGGAGACAGATGATTTCCTACTTTTTGGGGAGCCTGGAGAATTTGGTGTTTCTGCAAAGGATACATACTGCAAACCTATAGAATACCTTATTCTGCAGAACTTTCAGTAACACTGCAAACTTCTTTTATTCTAGTCAAGTAGAGTGGAATGTAGCAGCTTGTCTGAATTATAACAGAAGAAACAGCTCAATATCCCACTTTTCCCAGAGGGAGAACATTTTTTATTTCAGTCTTAACTCGAATACATACGATATCTATGATGTCAACACTGACTATAGACTGAAAGTATTAGTTGCTCAGTTGTGTCCAACTCATTGTGACTCTATGGAAGGCCTGTAGCCCAACAGGCTCTTCTGTCCATGGGATTCTTCTAGCAAGAATACTGGAAGTGAAGGAGGAAACAGAACAGGCTCCATCTTGAAAGCAAGACTCCATCTTGGGCTGTACTGTGGACTTTGAGCTATGTGCCCTCCATCTGTGGAAACGACATACAAACTGGAAAATCAGACCCCGCCGGATGAAGGAGCCTCAGGACTTGTACCTAGACTCTCCATTGCCTAAAAGAATATGCTAATTATCTCTGTAATGGAACAAAGTCATAAATCCCATTATGCTTATCGGGGTATGACCACAGGCCTATTGATAAATGTCCACTGTTTAACTATCTAGGCTTATGACACATGAATCATGGACTAACTTTGATCGTATCTCTCTTTTACCTTGTCCAGACTAGTTTCAAGGAATTTGGGGAGGTGGGTTTGAGCATGTACACTTACGGTGTATAAGGTTTTACAAAAACTGGTCGGGGTCCTTGGCTAAGAGGAGACTCCGCCTTGGGCCCGCTGGTGTAATAAACTGCACTCCACTACCTGCATTGTCCTTCTGAGTGAGTTTGTTTCCCGGAACACGTGGCTACAGCAGAAGGGGTTGCCATGCCCTCCTCCAGGGGATCTTTCTGACCCAGGGATCGAACCTGGGTCTCCTGCATTGCAGGTGGATTCTTTACTATCTGAGCCACTGGAGAAACCCTGACTACAGGCTAGGATGCTATAGGTCAGTGGCTCCTGTGCCTGTCCCAGCTTCCTGTTGACTTGGGGAACTTTAGGAAAAACATACCAGTTCTCAGAACCCTCTGCCTGGAGGTTCACATTTGGCAGATGTGGAGTGGGACTTGGAAATCCTTATTTTTCAGAAGCTCGGTGGGTGATTCTGAAGTGCAGCTGGGAGCCACGGGGATGGTTGACTTCTGCACTTTGAAGTACTTTCTAGTCCTTTCCTGGTGCCAGAAACTTTAAAGCCTTCGTACCTGTGAACTACTTCTTGGAGGGTAGCTATCTATCACTGCTCGTTTCAATGTCTGCATCTGCAAAGGAAAAAAAAAAATCATTTTATAGGGCTGTTGGGAGGATTGTGTGCTATGCTGTGCTTAGTTGTTCGGTCTCTTCGCAACCCTTTGGACTATAGCCCTCCTAGCGCCTTTGTCCATGGGATTTTTCAAGCAAGAATACTGGAATGGGTTGCCATTTTCCTCCTCCAGGGGATCTTCCTGACCCAAGGATCAAACACGCGTCTCCAGCATTGGCAGGTGGATTCTTTACCCACTGAGCCATCAGGGAAGCCTGTTGGGAGGAATAGATGAGTTTATGCACACAGGGTGTCACTTATGTTCCTGGCTCCTAGTAGACGATGATGATGGCTATGATGGTGATTTGCTTTCTAACACTTGATTAACTTCATTACCAGCACTTGCCTGTTAATTTCAAGATTTCAAAAGGCACCTTCAAAACTGATTTCTTTTTTTTTTCCTAATTAAAAGAACATTTAACATGAGAACCTACCTTCTTGATATATGGGCATTGCTATGGCTCGTGTTTTGGTTGCTCAGGCAGTTGGCACTCCTTTTGGGGCTTATGGCACCTTCTGTTCTGCCAGCACCGAGCCTTCATCTCATGCCAACTGGGGTGTCTTTTGTTTGATAAGCTGAGTCTGGGTGCGTGTATTTCATTCTATTTGCTCAGAAAACAATTTTTTAACTTTTCATGTAAAGCCTACTTTTCCTCTCTTTGTTTAGTGGCTAAGTTGTGTCCGACTCTTGCAACCCCATGGACTGTAGCCCGCCAGGCTCCTCTGTCCATGGAATTCTCCAGGCAAGAATACTGGAGTGGGATTGCCATTTCCTTCTCCAGGGGATCTTCCCAACCCAGGAATTGAACCCGGGTCTCCTGCATTGCAGGCCAATTCTTTACCAACTGAGCTACGAGGGAAGCTTTTCCTCTACCATTTCCTAAATCTGTATATGGTAGTATTGATCTTCTGGGTTTATAAACAGGTTGTTGTTGTTATTGTTCAGTCGCTAAGTCATGTCCGACTCTTTGCGACCCTATGGACTGCATGCAAGTCTTCCCTGTCCTTTACCATCTCCTGGAACTTGCTCAAACTCATGTCCATTGAGTCGATGATGCCATCCAACCATCTCATCTTCTGTCATCCCCTTCTCCTGCCTTCAGTCTTTCCCAGCATCAGGGTCTTTCCCAATTAGTCAGCTCTTTGCATCAGGCGGCCAAAGTATTGGAGCTTCAGCATCAGACCTTCCAATGAACATTCAAGGTTGATTTCCTTTAGGATTGTCTGATTTGCTCTCCTTGCTGTCCACAGGACTCTCAAGAGTCTACTCCATTACCACAGTTCGAAAGCATTAATTCTTCATGAAGAAGGACCCTCAGCCTTCTTTATGGTTCCGCCCTCACATCTGTACATGACTACTGGAAAAACTATAGCTTTGACTGTAGGGACCTTTCTCTGCATAGTGATGTCTCTGCTTTTTAATATGCTATCTAGGTTTGTCATAACTTTTCTTCCTAGGATTTACGGCGTCGTGTTGATTTCTGCTGTACAGCAAAGTGACACAGTTATACACATATATACATTGTTTTTTATATTCTGTTCCATTATGGTTTACCCCAGAGTATGGAACGCAGTTCTCTGTGCCTGACTATGAGTTTGGGTTTAGTCGATGCAAACTATTACATATTGAATAGATAAATCACAAGAAACCTTCCATATTTTAGAAACTTTTCCAAATCTTTTGTGGTTGTCTTGCCTGCAGCTAGTTGTCTGCCTTCTTTTCTAGCTGTTGAGTTTTTCTGAAGCATTCAACTTGGTTTTCAAGGAAACAATCACCCCCTTTCTTGTCCCACTCATAATGTCATCAATTTATGTAATTTAATAGAACTACATAATTACAGTAACAAGCACAGCTGGCATGAAGAGGTTTGAGGAAAAAACCAACAAACGTTGGCAGGTATACAACTCATGGGTGAGGGAAGAAGCAGAAAGGCTCGTTAGAGAGAGGGGTGCCTACCAGCCTGGCTGACAGTGCCCTGGGTGTCTGCCTTTATTCTCTTTTACAGAAGTGATGGTGGAGAGCGTGGTTTCCAGCATCAGTCAAGAGAGCCTCTATTGTGTGAAATGAGCATGTTCACTGTGGTAACAGGGAGAGACGGAAATGAGAAAATAAAATGGTTATCATTCTACAGCATTAAAATAACAGTGTGTACTGTGTGCTCAGTCGTGTCTGACTCCTTGTGACCTCGTGGACTGCAGCCTGCCAGGCTCCTCTGTCCAAGGAATTTCCAGGCAATAATGCTGGAATGGGTCGCCATTTCCTACTGCAGGACATCTTCTTGACCCAGGGCTCGAACTCGTGTCTCTTGTGTCTCCTATATTGGCAGGTGGATTCTTTACCTCTGAGCCACCTAGGAAGCCCCCTAATAATAGCATTTTGCTGCTTTTTGCCCTATAAACATTTTTACATCTTTAAGATCATACTCTTATTTATTTACTGAAGTATAGCTATGTACAGTATCATGTTAGTTTCAAGTGTACAGAGATTCAATTATATATATGTCTCTGTGTATATATATACATAGATATATAGGTTATTACAAAATATTGTGTAGCATTTCCTGTGCTACACAATAGGACCTTGTTGGTTATCTGTTTTTATATATAATAGTGTGTATATGCTAATCCCAAACGCGTAATTTATCCCTCCCTTCATCACCTTTTCCCCCTTTGTCACTTTGTTTTCTATGTCTGCGAGTCTCTTTCTGTCTCGTAAATAAGTTCACTTGTGTCATTGATACTGATACTTAAACATTTGCCTCCCATGCTTCCTCTTAAAACATTGTTATATAAATATGTCCCTGCATTATTAAACATCTCATTCACATTAATTTTAGTTGTTATATATCACTTTCATGCAATGGTTTGACCCATAAGTCACTTTCTCACTTCCCTGTAGGCAAAGATATACATTGATCTATTAGAAAAAACTCCGATTATTTTCTTCCTGAGCAGGCAAAAATTCACTTCTTTCCTCCTCTTTGTCTCCTTTATTGCCCTCATAGAATACTTTGTTGTAATTAAAAAAAATTATTGGAATATAGTTGATGTACAATGTTGTGTTAGTTTCAGGTATAATGCAAAGTAAATCAGTTTTATATATGTCCACTCTTTTTTTGGTTTGTTTTTGATTCTTTCCCATATAGGCCATTGCAGAGTATGGAGCAGAGTTTCTTGTGCTGTACAGCAGGTTCTTATCAGTTAGTCTGTTTTCTGTATCGTAGTGTGTAATGTCCATCCCAGTCTCCCAGTCTATCATTCCCCTGACCAGAAATCCCATGGACAGAGAAGCTTTGTGGGCAAACAGTTCATGGGATCGCAAAAGAGCTGGACACGACTTAGCAACTAAATAACGACAAATACTGTTTTACACACTTGGTCACCAAATGGGTGGAGGTTTTCCCACACCAAACAGTTCTCTGTGCCACCAGCTGGGTATCCTACAGTTCAGCTCAATTCTGACAGCTGCTGCCGCCAAGTCGCTTCAGTCGTGTCCAGCTCTGTGACCCCGTGGACTGTAGCCCACCAGGCTCCTCTGTCCATGGGATTTCGCAGGCAAGAATACTGGAGCGGGTTGCTGTGTCCTCCTCCAGAGGATCTTCCCATCCCAGGGAGCAAACCCATGTCTCTTGTGTCTCCTGCATTGGCGGGTGGGTTCTTTGCCACTGGCCCCCCCCACCCCCCAACCAGGGAAGCCCTAATTCTGACATTACCTTGAGATAGAATGAAATTCTGCAGGTTAAGGGTTCAGTTCCACAAGGCTGCCTCCCCCCACCACTCACTTCAGATGCTAGAGTTTGATCACTTTGCTAGTGTGGCTCACAGAACTCAGAGCAGCATTTTAGTTACTTTTACCAGCTAGTTATAAATGAATACACTGAAGGGTACAGATGGACATCCAGATGGGAGAGCTGAGTTGGGCGAGATGTGTGGGAAGAGGTGAGGAGCCTCGGGGCCCTCCCCACCTACCACCCTCCCAGCACCTCTGAGTGCTCACCAACCTGGAAGCTCTCTGAACCTTGTACTTCGGGGCTCTTATGGAGGTTCATTATCATCTCATTAACTCCATTTTCAGCCCTTCACTCTCCTCAAGAGAATGTGAGCGAGCTGAAAATTCCAAGCTTCTAATCGTGGCTTGGTCTTTCTGGTGACCAGCTCCCATCCAAGAGCCATCCAGGAGTCACCTCATTAGAACCAAAGACACTCCTGTTACCCAGGAAATTCTACCGGTTTCAGGAGATCTGTGCCAGGAACTGAGGTCAAAGGCCAAAATTAGCACAAAAGACGCTTCTAGTATTCTTCTCACTTAAGAAATTCCAAGAGTCTCAGAAACTCTGCCAGGAATTGGAGGCAGAGAACAAATAGATATTTTCTGTTATCTTACAATTGCTTTCAGATTTTATTATAAATAATGATCTGATAAATATCTTTATATATAGAACTTTATATCCAGTGTCAGAAATAGCCTCAATGAGGAATAATTAAGCCAAAAGATATGGGATTTTTAAAGGCTCTAGATATATTTGGCAAACTGATTTCCATTACGCTTTTACCATTTTATACTTTCACCAATGGTCTTCCCTGGTGGCTCAGATGGTAAAGAGTCTGCCTGTAGTACAGGAGACCCAGAGTTCAATCCCTGGGTCAGGAAGATCTCCTGGAGTAGGGAATAGCTATCTACTCCAGTATTCTTGCCTGGAGAATTCCATGGACAAGAGGAGCCTGGCAAGCTACAGTCCATGGGGTCACAAAGAGTCAAACAGGACTGTTATTCACCAATAATGCACAAAAAGTCCTGGTGTTACCTTATCCTCTTTCACAAGGACTAGATATTATAATTTCTAAAACCTTGCTATTTTGATAAGCAATCACATCTTCTTGTTTTAGCGTGCATTTTCTTGATTGGTAGTGAGACTGGATATTTTTCCAAATATTTATTTGCATTTGCATTATTGTAAAAATTTTAAGTTCTGATTGATCTGTTAAAAACAGAATTTCTCTGTTGATTAATTCAATTGTTGATTTGCATTTTTTTTAAGTAGTGAAGAAATGATCTCTGTGTTCACTGTTTAGTATAAATAGGCTTTTCAAACTGATTGCTTACTTATTCATGTTGATGATTTTTTTTGGATGGGTTGTATAGGTTTTACATTTTCATAGAGCATTTAATCTTACAGTTTTTTTCTCATTCAGTGTTGAAAAATATTCACATATCTTTTTCTGGTTTTATTTAAGAATTAAGTTTAATTTTTAGCATATGACTAAAAATACATGGAAATTATGCTTGGAAATTATCCTTGAGACATGAGGTTCTAACTTGATCTTTTTCACTTATTTAAGTTATTTCAGCCATTGATTTGTCATCCTCCTTTATCTTGCTCTCAATTGTTAGATATAAAAAAGATAATGTTTCTGAGATGTCTGTTCTGCTGTAGTGCTATATCTGTATCTGAATGATTACCATGTTCCATTAATTATGTGATCATATTATCCCCATCATTTCTCATTTCTTCCTTTTTTTTTTTTACTTTTAAAGAGATGCTATTGCTGTTTCTTTTTGGTCACAATGTCTACATATTGGAATTCTTACTTTTGTTTGTCTTCAAAGACCAGTAACCTTCCCGAGAGAAAAGGTACATGGATGATACATTTTCAGAGATATTGTTTGGTTTATTCTTTTTGCCTTTACACACACACACACACACACACACACACACACACACACACACATATACCTTGGCTACCTATACAATTTCTTTGTCAGAATCTTTCCTCTGAAAGCTGTGACATTTAATATTGCAGTGCATAAGTCCAGGTAGTCTGTCTGTGCATCCATCCATTCACCCACTTATGTAATTTATGTGAAAGTTGCTCAGTTGTGTCCAGCTTTTTGCAACCTCATGGACTGTAGCCAGCCAGACTCCTCTGTCCATGGAATTCTCCAGGCAAGAATATTGAAGTGGGTTGCCACTCCCTTCTCCAGGGGATCTTCCCAACCCAGGGATCAAGCCCAGGTCTCCTGCATTGCAGGCAGATTCTTTACCATCTGAGCTACCAGGGAAGTCCAGTAATTTATGGGGCCCAGTGAAAAATGAAAATGCAGGTACCATGGTCAGCAATTATTAGCAGTTTCAAGATGGTGGTAGCAGAGCATTAAACCAAGTGCCAAGGCCCTTCGACGTGCAGGGCTCTGTGTGCCTGCATGAAGTCCCTGTGGAGTCAGCCCTGCAGTCAGTCATCCATTTCATGGATACTTATTGAGCGTTTCCACTTTTTTGTGTGTGCTTTAAGGGAAAGAGCCCTCCAGATATTGACAGTCAGTGAAGGACACAAGCATGTCAGCTGTGGCATCATTAGTACTTGATGGAGGTTTGCATGAGATCTGTGGATGCACAGAGTAGAGAGAACTCCACCAGACCAGCTTCTAGAGAAAGATTCTGGAGGAGATGGTACTTGTAGATGTCCTAAGACTTTTGCACTGAGTGATACAAAGAGCCTTTGGAGGGTTTTGAGCTCCAAGAAGTGACATGCTCCAATTCAAATGCTTTTAAGAGAATACCTTGCTGTATAGATATGATGCTTTAGGAGACCAGGGTGAAAGCAAGAGTGGAAGCAGTTAGGAGGCTATTAAAATACTCCAGGCAAGGGAAGGTGGCAATGGTGTCCAGAGACCTGTTTGGAAAAATGAAAGTGGTGAGAAAGCAGTCATGGTCTAGATATATTTCGAAGACAGTATTGTGACAATCTGTGGGTGAAATAAATACGAGATAAGAGAGAGAGAGCAGTTAAGGATAGCTCTGAGTTTTAATTGAATTAGAGAAATGGAATCACCATTCACTAAGTTGGGGAAGCCTTGCAGGGGAGCAGGTTTGGTGGGGGAAGATGAAGCATCCAACATGAGCTTGAGATACTTATTAAACATCCTACTTACCTATGAATATACCAAACAAAATGTATCCTGTTAAACAACATACTTATTAAAGTGGAGATACTGAACGGACAGTTGGATGTTCAAGTCTAGATTTGGGTTTGATCAAAGGGAGGAAAGGAAGAGGCTTTGCCAAGGAGGTTGTTGAAAAGAGAAGATAAGAAAGACATGGTCAATAAAATGTTCCTGGTGACTGGCTACAGAGAGAAGACGAAACAGATTTAGACGATGAAACTGACCAGCTTTTAAAGGACCTGTCTCCCTCATTCATTAGCCAAAGTGGGGTCTTGTGGAATATAGGGTCAGAATTCTTTCTTTTGGAAAAAGCCAATCTTGAAAGTGTTTCTTCTTGGTCAGATTCCTGTGGGAGATATTGAAGGTAATTTCTTGATATTTATTTATGATCAAGACAGAATTACTGGCACTTAAGTGATGCATTATTAATGATTTAGGAGGAAATGATGTCTTTCAGAAACACCAGTTCTGAAGGCCTGTTCGATAGAGGCCAGGTAGTAAATTACTTTTCAGTGACCCACCTAAAGAGTTGATGCATTTTTGAAAGGGGTTGCAGTGATTACCTTCTATGGGTTGGGTCCAGGCAGTCATGACTTTGGAAGCAAGTCTAAGGTCAATTTTTCAGTATGACACTTCAGCACATTTTATTTTATTAAAGGATTTATTTATCTATTTTTACTTCTGGCCGCCAGCTTTCTATATTTTCAGGGAGTGGGGAGATACTCTCTAGTTGTGGTGCACGGGCTTCTCATCGCAGTGGCTTCTCTTACTGTGGAGCACGGACAGGCTCTGGGATGACCGGCGTCAGTAGTTGCAGCTCACAGACTCAGTAGCTGTGGCTCGTGGGCTCCAGAAAGTGGGCCCAGTAGTTGTGGCGCATGGGTTCAGTTGCTTATGTGGGATCTTCTGGGACCAGGGATCCAACCCATGTTCATTGATAGGTGGATTCTTAACCACTGAACCACCAGGAAAGCACTCAGTTAGATGGGCTTTCTAGAACCTGTAGATTTGGAACTGAAACAGGCATTTCTAAGACACAGGAAAGAGCCAGCTGGGTATTAGGTCTTTCTGGCCCGACTGGATGTCTGACTGTCTAGTTCCAGGCAGAGTGGTGAATTATACGGGGGAAAAATACACATCCCCTTTCAAACCTAAGAGATTTTTTTTTTTTGCAGAGAAGGGAACTCTGGGAGAAGTGCCCTGAAGTGGGACTTGCCATGTGTATTCTGACTCCAGGAGGAAACTCAATGAGGGGACAGAGACCACACTGATAAACTCAGTGAGGGGCCCAGATAAATAGTCAGGGAGCCTGGTGAGTATGGGTGTGTGATGTGACAAGGTATTTCTGTTATCATTATCTCAGTATTTCACTCACTTTCAAAGGAGAGGTTAAGTTATCTGAGGACATTTTTGCTGTGTTCTGAAATGGATTAAAACCCGTCTGTGTTTCCAGTGAGTGATTTAAATATTGTATAGCTCATTTATAATTGAATAAGAATGTGGTAGCTCTTTCCAGATTTTAAAGGCATTCTCTGCGAAAGGGCTGTTTTGTTTTCTCCTTTTCAAATAAACATGAATTAGCATAAGAAATAAGGAGCCTGTGAAAGGAATCAATAAAATTAACTGGAATTGGATTTCACACTTTGAATGCCTTACACGTTCTTATTAGGGGAGATACGGAGAAACAGGTAATCAGTTCAGAGAGAGACTCTCAAGCTCATAAAAGAGTGACCTACTTCCAGAAGATGAATATTTAAAATAAAAAAGGCTTGAGAAATGATTCGCTTTACATTGATGGACCACAGCTCCAAATAACAGGGAAACCTAACAAAAAGGCTTTTTTTTTTTTTCCTGGGATTGGAAAGGGCCAGTCTGGCATTGTCGTAGGGGTAGCTCAGAAGGGTGAAGAGGAAGACTGGGCTTGGAGTCTGAAGATCTTGATTTGAGTTTTATTTTTTTCAGATTTTTTTTTAATGTGGACCATTTTTAGTCTTTATGTATTTGTTACAGTATCACTTCTGTTATTTATGTTCTGGTTTTTCGACTGAGAGGCGTGTGTGATTGTAGTTCCCTGACCAGGAATTGAACCCTCACCCCCTGCATTGGAAGGCAAAGTCTCAACCACTGGACCATCAGGGAAGTCCCTTGGTTGAGTTCTGATGTTGCTGATTACTTTATTTCAAATACGTGTTTTAGTTTCGACCTGGAAACTCTTTTCCTTTGCATTGCAAATAGAATAGACTTGGTTTTTAGTGTTGGAATCACACCTGTTTAATTTCTTAGATATAACAGTGAAGCAGGAATCTAGGAGTTCAGGGCAAGCTTACAGAATCTACCTGCAGTGTGGGAGATGTGGGTTCGACCCCTGGGTTGGGAAGATCCCCTGGAGAAGGAAATGGCAACCCACTCCAGTATTCTTGCCTGGGAAATCCCAACAGTCCATGGAGTCCCCAAAGAGTCCGACATGACTCAGTGAGGAAATAACAACCATCACAACCACCTAGTGTAAATATTTAAGGAGGAGCGTGAATTGTCTTCCTTCTGAAGAGCTGTCCTTTGCAGAGTTGTCCCAACCTCATCCTTAAATTGTAGTATGTCCATCTGTGGATTTTTCTTCTGCAAGTGAATCTTGGTGGTCAATGTCAAGTGGCTTGATAGAGACAAAAATGAAGCTATCTGTTTATCTGATGAGTAATGCTGAGTTTCCTCCAGAATAAAATGGGGATACCCACCCTATATGTTCAGAAATTTCCATTCCTCCTTATTTACTTGGAATTTTTATAAGTTCTAATTTTTTTTTAAGAAAAAAAAAAAAAACAGAACATTTTATTTGACTGCACTATGTGACTTGTGGGATCTTAGTTGCTGACCAGGGATTGAACCCATGCTCTCAGCGCTAAAGTATGAAGTCCTAAGCCCTGGATCACCAGGGAATTCCTTAAAATTAAAAAAAAAATCGCTTGAGGTGTAATTAACATGATATAAACTGCAAATGTTGAGTGGGTATGATTTCATAAGTTTGTATGTATGCATGTGGGCTTACTTGGTGGCTCAGCTGGTACAGAACCCTGCTGCCAATGCAGGAGACCCAAGCGGCACGGATTCCATCCCTGGGTTGGGAAGATCTCTTGGAGAAGGAAATGGGAATCCACTCCGGTATTCTTGCCTGGAAAATCCTATGGACAGAGGAGCTGGGTGGTCTACAGTCTGTGAGGTAGCAAAGAGTCAGACATGACCGAATACATGTATGTGCGTGTGCATACACACACAGTGTATTCATGCACCCCTAAAACCATCACCACAATCAAGTGAATAAACGTGTTATTACCCCCAGAAGTTGCCGTGCGCACTTTTGTAATTCTGTCCACCTGCCCCTTCCATCCATCTTTCCCCAGGCAATTACTTATCTGCCTTCTGTCACTGTAGATTAGTTTGCATTTTTCCTGAGTTTTAGATAAAGGGGATAATATAGTGTATATGCTTTTTTGGCTGACTTCTTTCACTCAGCATAATTGTTTTGAGACTCATCCATGTTGTAGTGTGTATCAATAATTCATTGCTTTTTATTGCTGAATAGATTCCATTATAGGGATAAGCCACAGCTTGTTTATCTTGTTGATGGACATTGGATTGTCTCCAAATTTTGGCTATGCCAAAGAAGACTGACAGGAGCATTCGTGCAGAAGGCTTTGGGTGAATGTAACTTTCATTTTTCTCAAGTAAATACCTAGACTCGGAATGGCTAGATCATACAGTAAATATATATTTAATTTTTTAAGAAACTGCCAACCTTTTTTCCATTTCATATTTCCTCCAACAGTATATGAAAGTTCCAGTTCCTTCAGATCCTTATCTACACTTTTACATTTTAGCCATTTGAATGTGTGTAGTGATACTTCTTTGTGGTTCTCAGTTGCATTTCCTGAATGACTAATGATGTTGAGCATCTTCTTGTGTGTTTCTTTGCCATCTGTTTACCTCCTTGGTGAAGGCTCTGTTCAAAACTTTTCATGTATTTTCTCTCTTTTTTTTCTTTTATTATTGAATTTTGAGAATTCTTTATATCTTCTGGATAGAAGTACCTTATCAGATGTGTCACTTACAAATATTTGCCTCTAGTCTGTGGCTTTTGTTTTCATTTTAAATGTCTTTCCAGGAGAGGTTTTAAATCTTGATGAAGTCTGATTGTCCATTTGTTCTTTTACGGACCATGCTTTTGGTATCCTATATAAAAAAATCTTTGCCTAACCAGTTGACACCAAAGTTTTCTTTAATGTTTTATTTTTTACATTTCCTAGTTTCAGGATTTGCCTTTAGATCTGTGATCTGTCTTGAGTTTGTTTTGGTATATGAACAAAGTTATGGATTGAAGTGCCTTTTTGTGAATGGGTATCCAGTTGTTCCAGCATCATTTGTTGAAAAAATTATCCTTTCTTCATGAATTGCTTTGGTACCTTTGTTGAAGATCAGTTGTCTATATATGTGTAGGTCTATTTATGAACACCTTATTCTGTTCCATTGCTGTGTTCATCTGCATTTGCAACAATACCACACTGCTCTGATTACTATAGTTTTATAATAAGTCTTGCAATGGATGGTATTAGTCCTCCAACTTTGTACTTCCTTAAATTGTTTTGGTTGTTCGCAGTCCTTTATATTTCCTAAAGAATTTTAGAACCAGTGAGTTTCTGCAAGTGGGGATAAACCCCAATTGGTCATCTGTTAATTTTGTAATTATTTTTATTTTTAATTGGAATATAGTTGATTTACGTTGTTAGTTTCAGGTATATAGCAACATGATTCAGTTATACATCTATATATATGTGTGTATATTCAGTTATACACACATACATATATCACTTTTCAGATTCTTTTCCATTAGATGTTGAATATAGTCCCCTGTGCTGTGGTCCAGCAGGTCCTTGTTGCTTATCTATGTTATATATAGTAATGCATATCTGTTAATTCTGAACTCCTAATTTATCTCCCTCTACCAGCAATCTTTTAAATTTAGTGCTGTATTTGATTTGCTAAGATTTCATTTATAATTACTACATCTGTGTATCTGTTGACTGGTAGCAACGGACATTTTTCCCTGGACCTTTATGAGTTCCAGGTATTTTTACCTCTAATCCTTCTGGGAGGTTCTTTCCCCAGCCTCGGATCCTTTCTTCATACAAATGCACTGACCGGTCAGCAGACACAGGAGGGTCCCCTCTGCAGATCTCTGGAATTCTCTCTCTGTTCGGCTCTCTCCTCTCCAGCACGCTGCCTTGGTTTCCGTGGACTCTCATCTTTATCCCCTCAACCCAGGGAAGCTGCCGGATGCCTGGGTTCCCACCCCCCACATTGTGGTCTGGAAGTGGCTCTCGAGGTCGTGGCTCACCTCATCTGTTTCCTGTCTCTTAGGGATCACTGTACTTTGTTGCCTGATACCCAGTGTCTTGAGAAGGGTTCTCTTTATATATTTTGGGGTTATTTGCTGGTTTTAGGTGGGAGAGTAAATTTTGTCTCTGTTACTCCATTTCGGAGAAGGCAATGGCACCCCACTCTGGTATTTTGCCTGGAAAATCCCATGGACGGAGGAGCCTGGTAGGCTGCAGTCCAGGCGGTCGCTAAGAGTCGGACACGACTGAGCAACATCACTTTCACTTTTCACTTTCATGCACTGGAGAAGGAAATGGCAACCCACTCCAGTGTTCTTGCCTGGAGAATCCCAGGGACGGGGGAGCCTGGTGGGCTGCCGTCTCTGGGGTTGCACAGAGTCAGACATGACTGAAGCGACTTAGCAGCAGAAGTCCCTTACTTGGGTTTTACATCATGATTTACATCGTTTTGTTTACTTTTTAAATGGGCTGTTGCTGTGGCCAGGCTGTCTGACCTTTATGTGAGTGCAAGTTCTATTCATCCAGTCTCCTTCCTTTGTGTTACATTTACAACACGTTGTCTTAACTTATGTTTTTTAAAAAAATTGTTTTGTTTTTTTGTTTCTTGTTCCTGTTTGACTGTAGATTCCATGTGGAGTATGGCTGAGTTTTATTATATTTATGTCTTGCCTTGATAGTAAATATGTTTATAAATGAGTGAATGAATGAATGAGAGTGAAATTTCCATTTCCATAAGAATATATAGGATGTTGTTCTCCCCTCCCCTCTCAAAGAAGTAGATCAAAAAAGGGTATGTTCTAAGACCGAAGCTCTATTTAAAATTTAGCTTATTTTGAATTTTAAGTGTGTGTTCAAGTGTGCGTGCATGAATGCATGCTGTAATGATGGGGTGCTTGGTGTTTTCACACTGGTAAAGGGATGGCTCATTGGGAGTTAAATTGCCCCTCAAATAATTCATGGTGTTTGATAAATTTCTCTCCAGGCGATACAGGTCTGAGAACATATGGTCCTGAACTTTTCTTTTTAATGGACATTTACGAAACAAATGCCATTATACTTTATAGCTATTTTAAATACTCTGTGCTGTTTAGTTCTTTTTTTCACTTTTATTGTTAAATGGGATAGAGGCAGATGATTACATAACTACATGATACATGATTAGTGGAAAGTCTTTATGGGAATTTTCTGTGTTCAGGGTGCCTAGTGAGATTGAGGGAAGAACAGTACTAGAGAAAAAAAATTTCGTAGAGGAAGTATCTCTATGAGTAATTATTCTAGAAAGAAAATGTGTGTCTCAGAAATATGCTCATTAGAAATTCTTGATTTCTAATTACCTGTAAGTTACTAATTTGAGAGGTGAATTACCATGTACTTTGGCCAATTCTTTGTGATTTGTGCTTATAGCTACTGCAGAATATAAAATGTGAAATGAATGCAAGCTGGGTTTTTCATCTCAGTGAACAGTTTGGAAACTTGCATCCCACTGTAATGGAATTTGCTGTGTAGCACCAAAGGATTTTTTGATTCTGAAGTTTTTGTGCTGTTTACTTTTGCTTTATTTGAGAAAGGTGCTTGGATGCTGCCAGAGACGACTGAGAATTGCTTGTAACTATATTAGAAACACAGGCTTCCCAGGTGGCACTAGTGGAAAAGAACCAGCCTGCCAGTGCAGGAGAACGGAAGAGACATGAGTTCAATCCCTGGATTAGGAAGATCCCTGGAGGAGGGCGTGGCAGCTCATTCCAGTATTCTTGCCTGGAGAATTCCATGGACAGAGGAGCCCGGAGGGATACAGTCAGTAGGGTCACGCAGAGTTGGACACGACTGAGGAGCCTTAGCACACACACACATTAGAAATACACACGATGCGGCTGAGTGTGAAAGTGAGGGTGTGTAGGTTGTAAATCATTCCTGGGTTATTGCTGGGTGGAAATGGTTTCTCTTTAACTGATTTTTGTGATCCCATTTGTAAAGAGAGATCTTGAAGAATGCGGGAGTATAGGGGGTTTGCAGCCAGGAGGACATGAATGAAAGTTTCTAGAGTGTTTTCCTTGACTCGTTTTGATTTTCCATTTGGTTTGGATTTACCTTCTGGAAAGAATGCCTGCCTGCCCCCTACCTGATCTTTATGCTTGACTTTTCAGTTGTTGGCATTACCTGTATGTGTTAAATGTGAGAGAGATTTTATGGAAAAGAAAGATATTGAGGACTAGATAAGAGATAACCCTGTAGGACAAAAGGAAATATGATGTAGGAAGAATTTCATAAGAGGGCAAAAAAATGAAAAAGAGAGCTGAAGGTATATGTGTTCATAAGAACCACTGGTAAAGTTAGCCAGGTTCAGGAATGGATTATAAGAGCCCCAAAATAATCCTTTTCTGTTTCTAGTTTTATCTAAGAATCTTGGCTATGCCCCAAAGCAATGGATAGATGCTTTTTTAAAAAAAAAAAAAGAGTATTGTGTCATTGAAAATATTTCTTTTTTGTTTTTTTAAAAAACTTACCTTGTATAGTTGATTTACAATGTTGTTACTTTTTGTTCTATAACAGAGTGATTCAGTTATACATACACATATAAACATTCCTTTCCATTATGGCTTAGTAAAAGTAAAGTCGTTCAGTCGTGTCCAACTCTTTGGGACCCCGTGGACTGTAGCCCACCAGGCTCCTCTGTCCATGAGATTCTCCAGGCAAGAGTACTAGAGTGGGTTGCCATTTCCTTCTCCAGGGGATCTTCCCAACCCAGGGATCGAACCCGGGTCTCCCGCATTCCAGGCAGATGCTTTAACCTCTGAGCCACCAGGGAATTGAATATAGTTCCCTCCCTTGTTGGTTTTGATTTCTCTTTAGTGCTGAAGGCCTCGTAAAAACTAAGCCCTCTAGAACGAAAGCTGCCTGAGGGCAAGACTGTGTCACGATCTCGTAGTTTCACAATGCTTTACACATTATAAGAGCTTAATACATGTTCACTGAATAAATAAACATCCCTTAGCTTTGGTGTGCTAAGTCGCTTCACTTGTGTACAACTCTTTGCAACCCCACGGACTGTAGCTCACCAGGCTCCTCTGTCCATAGGATTCTCCAGGCAAGAATATTGGAGGGGGTCGCCATTTCCTTCTCCAGAGGATCTTCCCAGCTCAGGGACTGAACCCTCATGTCTTATCTCCTGCATTGGTAGGCAGGTTCTTTACTACTAGCGCCACTACTAGCTTTGGAATTGCATGCAAACCTCATGATCTTTTAAATGAACAGAGTACACTGATTACTCAGAAAAGCAGTTTGAGTGCCTTTGAGATGTCTTGGTGCTTTGTGTTTGGTTTAGAATGAGGATGTTGTTCTGTCCTGAATGCAAAGAGAAGAGAGGTTATGAAGGAACTGAGAGCGGGACAAGGAGATCCAGGAGAAGACGGGGATTTGGGTTTTATGCCACTGTCAAGTGACTAGATCAGAGAAGGCGATGGCGCCCCGCTCCAGCACTCTTGCCTGGAGAATCCCATGGATGGAGGAGCCTGGTGGGCTGCAGTCCATGGGGTCACTAAGAGTCAGACAGGACTGAGTGACTTCCCTTTCACTTTTCACTTTCATGCATTAGAGAAGGAAATGGCAACCCACTCCAGTGTTCTTGCCTGGAGAATCCCAGGGATGGGGAAGCCTGGTGGGCTGCCGTCTGTGGTGTCACACAGAGTTGGACACGACTGAAGTGACTTAGCAGCAGCAGCAGCAGCAGCAAGTAACTATTTCTTGTTATCATGATTAGGATTGCTCTGTTTTAAGAGGAGGAAGTCTTTTCCTTTTTTTTGGTCACAACACAATGTTCTGTGTAGCTGCTGTCCCTGGACACTGTCTTGCCTGTTCTAGGAGAACCTGGGGTGATGAAATGCGATGATTCGGCTGTTTCTGTGAGCCTCAGATGGGGAAGGTGGTGCAGGTTGCAACCTCAGGAATTCTCAGGACTTGGTGGAATGTTCTCGACTTGGATCCTGGAATCCCCAGCCATGTCAGTGGGAAACAAGATGGCGTGCTTGCCCTCCTGGGGTCATGGTATGACCATGGCTTTTAACTCGTAGGCTGTGCGTATTTTAAGAAGATGATATGTGTCATTGCTTCCTGGGATGAGAGAGTGTTTACCCTAATGATGTGACTAAATAGTTTATCTTTCTAATATTTTTATCTTTGCCATTAAAAGGAAGCCACATGAGCACAGGGGCTTTTGTCTGATGTATTTACTTTGTATCCTCAAAACCTAGAGCGGTACTTGGAAGAGGGTAGGCACTCAGTAGATGTCAGTTGAATTTGGAGATTGTGTAACTACAATCAGTGGGGATCAGGTGAGGGTGGGAGAGAATGAGGAGGACTGAGTACACTTGTGCTTGAAGTGAGTTCTGTCTGAGGTTTTTTCTTTGAGACGACTTAAGAGACTCTTCAGTGCATTCTGTGTCCCAGTGAAACGAAGCAGGACCCCGTGTCCTCCACCTGCCTTTTGTTTGTCAAAAAACTTTAACCAAAGAATAAGTTTAACCAGAGAAGTGAGAAAATGCAGAAGCAAAGAAAAGTAGGAGAAAATAATAATAGTTTAGTTGGTAAGCAAGGGCTTCCCTGGTGGCTCAGATGGTAAGGAATCTACCTACAATGAGGGAGACCCGGGTTCAATCATTGGGTGGAGAAGATCCCCTGGAGAAGGGAATGACTACCCACTGAAGTATTCTTGCCTGGAGAATTCCATGGACGGAGGAGCCTGGTGGGCTGCAGTTCATGGAGTAGCCAAGAGTTGGACACGACTGAGCGACTAATACACACACATACACAGTAAGCAAAGTCAGGAATCTTTAGTTTCCTCTTAAGGGCTATAGATAATACTCTGAGCCATATCCTGTGAGCTGCTTCTGGACACGGAAACCCCTACCAGGGGAAGAAATTTGCTACATGGTGACCAGACGGCAGCCATGACATAAACTGCCGTAATTCCGAGAATTGGCCTCAAGGAAATGGAAGCAAAGCAACCCTGGAACTGAATATTAACCATACTTAGAACAGTCAAAATGGCACTGATCAGACCACTGCATGACCAATTTCAAGATGACTGTCAGAGCTGACTGTGCTGTTTCTGCATATAGCCCCCGGCTTCCATCCATAAAAGCTCTTGTTCCCTGATTGTCAGGGGCTTCCCTGGTGGCTCAGGTGGTAAAGAATCTGCCTGCAATGTGGGAGACCCATGTTTGATTCCTGGGTCAGGAAGATCCCCTGGAGAAGAATGGCTACCCACTGCAGTATTCTTACCTGGAGAATCCCATGGGCAGAGGAGCCTGGTGGGCTGCAGTCCGTGGGGTTGCAAAGAGTCGGACACAACTGAGTGGCTAACACTTTCACTGATTAGATGGCCTTTGGACAGGAATCCATCCCTCCTCTCCCCTCACCCCCCAGCCCCACACCAGCCGCCCTGGTTGCCAGCATCCAAAATAAAGCAAACATTCCTTCCCACTAACCTTGCGTCTTTATTGGCTTTTGAGGGGTGAGCAGCCAGACCCAACTTTTGGTTACTCCAACACAGTGTCTGGCATCAAGTGGACCAGTGGGTGCCACCCTGCCCTGCCCTTGAGAAGGTCTTACTCAAGCTGGAGTGAGATGATGGAG
The DNA here is from genome assembly GCF_042477335.2 of Ovis canadensis. Classification (NCBI taxonomy): domain Eukaryota; kingdom Metazoa; phylum Chordata; class Mammalia; order Artiodactyla; family Bovidae; genus Ovis; species Ovis canadensis. The sequence continues at coordinate 44,710,121 of NC_091268.1, read as the reverse complement.
AGTAAACCATAGCCACTGGAGAGCTCCTATGGGGTCTGCTCAGAATACTGGGGAAAGGAGGGGGCATCTGAACTGAGTGTTGACGTTTTCACAGAATGACGGAAAAAGAAGACAGAGAGGAGTTCCTCTATGCAGAGGTCATAGCAGAGCGTTGGCAGTAAGGTGTGGGATCTTGGCCATGGGGTTGCAGAAGAGCTGGACATGGCTTACCGAGTAAACAACAGCAATTGTAAACCTGTTACAGTACAGTACTATGTAGCCGATGGTGATAGTTGGGTACCTCGCTAATTTTGTTGGACTTACGAACAAGTTGGACTTACGAATATGGCCTCAGAACAGAACTCATTTGTATGTATGGGGACTTCCTCTATTGCTGTTGACCCTTTTTTGGAAAATGTAGTCTGTCTAAGGGCTGAAATAACAAAACTTGTAGTTTGATGTGGGGGAAAAGGAAAATCAAGGAGTCTGAAATGACACCCAGACACCTACAGCGAGGGTCATCTTTCATAGAAAGGCAATATATTGGGTTGGCCAAAAAGCTCATTTGGGTTCCATACCCAAACGAACTTTATGGCCAACCCAACAGATAGCGGGACAGACCCCACCAGGAAAGGGGAGATGATAAGGAAGAAGTTTGGGGTCTTATTGATTTGTCAGTAAAACCTGCATCAGAATAGCTTTATAAGCTGTAAAGTCATAGATGCAGTATCGTTCTAGGATTGGTCAGCTGAGATTCCTAATAATAGTTTTCTGATAGCTTTGAACTGCGTTGGGTTTCCTGGCCTCTCTCCCTGCTGAGAGTGCTGGGACTGTCAGCATTTGCTTCCTTCAGTGGAGTCAGAGCCACCAATCAGAACCCAGCACTTACTGAATTCATCCACCAGGCAATTACTGAGCACCTGTGGTATGCTGGGACCGAAAGACTTCAAGTGTAAACTGAAGGCCAACATTGCTTGAAAAAGCATTGTTTCTAGGAGTGATGATGCCTGGGGCTACATGCTGATCACCAAGCTCCAAGTATACAGAGCTCTGAGCAGGAGCAGATGTAGGATATGCCCACTGGGCTCTCCTCGCCTCTGGGTTCTGCATGGTGTGCACTGTTGCTGGTGTCTCTTGGAGCATGTATACTTTTGCCCCGAAGGAGAGGGCAAGCCACACCGTATGGGACGTTGATAGACCCTGGGCTTTCTTGATTCCCAGGTCAGACTCAGGATCAACAAGGCTCCATCCCTTCCTGCATCCCTAGGGCAGAGAGCAGAGCCAGTGCCCAGATGACCCTGAGCAGTATCACTGTCTCCATCCACCCGGGTGTCCCAGGGAGCCTGCTTCCCTGGGAACACTGCACCCACTCCTCGCTCCTGACCTCTACCTCTGGAATCTGATTTAGTATCATCCTTCCTGGCTAGGTTCTGGTACATATATATATTTAATTTTGTTTAGTTTTGGGCTGTGTTGAGTCTTTGTTGCGGCATGTGGAATCTTCACTGCAGGTTCACAGGGGTTCTGGAGCTCCTGGGCTCAAGTAATTGTGGCGCATGGGCTTAGTGGCTCTGCGGCATGTGGGATCCTCCCCAACCAGTGGAAGGCAGATTCTTAACCACTGGACCATCAGGAAGTCCCCCTGGTTCTGTTTATTCTGCTTCACTGTAGCTTGTACATAAGTGACTCTCATTCAAGTTAGAAAGCCCTGAAATGTAGAAAGAATTCTATTGAAGGGAGGAGCCTTTCTGCCTAGAGAGAAGAGGGAAGTTTCTTTGAGAAGACAGTTGAGCTCTACTTTGAGAGTCAGAGTTGGATATCTGAGATGACAGAGATGATCGAATAAACATTCCAGTTAAGAGTACCAGCTTGGAAAAAAACAGGAAACAGGACAGAGGGATGTTTTGTTCTAAATGATTATCAGCAATCTGCTTAAAAGAGCACATGGATAATTTGTGTGAGGTTATTTATGTCTTGAAATTCTTATTAAGATTATTGCATCCTGCCTGTATACGGACATTAGCTTTTATCAAGAAACCTGAGTAGACCCACTCAACTGAATTTAGGCTATAGATTATGTCTTATGTGAATAGAATCATCAAATTGGGAACATTTTGCCAGAACATTTTTAGTCGAAACTTTTGAGATGTTTTGGAAAGAGTTGTAGCATTTTAAAATCAACACTGAAGTTTGATATAGAATGAGTATTTATTTCTGTTGAAATTAAGGAAAATAAACCAGAAGGGTAAAGTTTGCTTGCATAAAGATTTAAGTGATCTTCTAAACTGTGTATTTTCCATCATCCTCTGTTCTTAATTCAGAGACCATTGCATGCATGTCATTTCCAGTGATATTCATGCCTTCCTGTAGATTTGAATTACCATCTGCAGTCATTTTTCCTTTAGGCTGAAGAACTTCCTTTAGCATTTTTGTACTGCCGGTCTGCTTATGATGAATTCTCTAATTTTGTTTATCTGAAAATACCTTTATTTCATTTTCATTTTTGAAGGATGGTTTTGCTGCATGTTGAATTCTGGGTTGACGGGATTTTTTTGCTCAGTGTATTAAAGATACCATTCCATCGTCTTCTGTCCTCCATGGTTTCTGATGGGAAGTTCACCATTTTGATTATTTTTATTATTGTTTTCTTGGTCATTTTTATTATTGTTCCCAGAGATGTACCATGTCATTTTTTTTCTGGCTGCTTTCAGGATGCTGACTTTTACATTTTAGCAGTTTGTTTGGATGCAGTCTTCTTTATCCTACTTATGTTTTGCTGAGTTTTGTAAATCTGTGTTTGTCTTTCATTAAATTTGGAAGGTTTCCATTTGTTTCTTAAAAACATATTCCAGCCCCATGATCTGTTTCCGCTGCTTCTGGTACTCCAGATTTAAGTTGAATTGATTGATTTGTCACACAAATTTCCGAGGCTCTGTTTATTTTTCTTCAATTTATTTTTCTGTTCTTCAGGTTAGTTTCTGTTGATCTCTCTTAAAGTTCACTGATTCATCTGCTATCACCGATGTGCTGTTAATATCATTCCAATTATTGTTGACAGTTATTGTTAATTTCTATTTTTAAAATTTTCATTTGGTTCTGTTTGCATAGTATCTAGTTTTCTGAGATCTCTCAGTTCAGTTCAGTCGCTCAGGTGTGTCTGACTCTTTGTGACCCCATGGACTGCAGCATGCCAAGCTTCCCTGTCCATCACCAACTCCCGGAACTGGCTCAGACTTGATGTCCATCAAGTCGGTGATGCCATCCAACCATCTCATCCTCTGTTGTCTCCTTCTCCTCCTGCCTTCAATCTTTCCCAGCATCAGGGTCTTTTCCAGTGAGTCAGTTCTTTGCATCAGGTGGCCAAAGTATTGGAGTTTCAGCTTCAGCATCAGTCCTTCCAATGAATATTCAGGACTGATCTCCTTTAGGATGGACTGGTTGGATCTCCTTGCAGTCCAAGGGACTCTCAAGAGTCTTCTCCAACACCATAGTTCAGAAGCATCAATTTTTCAGCACTCAAGTGTCTTTATAGTCCAACACTCATCCATACATGACTACTGGAAAAACCATAGCTTTGACTAGATGGACCTTTGTCGGCAGCTCAGATCTCTCAGCTGCTTATTAATTGTGTATGTATTTTCATTAAAAATTTTTTGAACATCCGTACAATAACTGCTTTTAAGTCCTTGTTTGGATTTAAACATCTGGATCATCTTTGAGTTAATTTAAAAATTACCTTTGGAAAAAAAATTACCTTTGTATAAGATGGATTATATTTTGCATGTTTAGTGACTTAAAATTGGTTCTTAGTCATTATGAGATACATGTTTTAGAAATTCTGGATCCTGTTCTGTTCCTTTCAATAAGATTTTTGTTCTGACAGTTGACTTGGCTGGTTTCAAAGTCCAAGCTCAGAGCCTTGTGCTGGGGAGCAACTGACATCTCCACTTATTTCATTTCCAGTTGCTGCTTTTTCATATCACCTCCTGAGGTCTCTCACCTCCACGTATAGCTTAGAAGTCAGCCAGAAATTTGGGTGAATTTGCACACAGATTTTCTGGGCTCACCCCATCTATAGTTGCTTTTCTCCCAGGATTTTACCGGTAACTTTTTGACTATTCTTCTGGCCACTGAGTTTTCCTCTGATGCTTCAAGCCAGTTAAGGCTGTGGCTTTCTGCCATTCCTGTGTGTGTGCTAAGTCACTTCAGTCATGTTCGACTCTTGCGACTGTATGGACCGTAGCCCACCAGGCTCCTCCATCCATGGGATTCTCCAGGCAAGAATATTGGAGTAGGTTGCCATTCCCTCCTCTAGGGGATCTTCCTGATCTAGGGTTTGAACTTGAGCCTCTCATATCTCCTACATCGGCAGGTGAGTTCTTTACCACTAGCGCCACCTGGGAAACCCGCCATCCCTAGATACCTGCAAATTGGGTAGTGCCTCCTGGGTTGGGAAGATCCCCTGGAGAAGGAAATGACAACCCACTCCAGTATTTTTGCCTGGAAAATCCCATGGACGGAGGAGCATGGCAGGCATAGTCCATGGGGTGGCAAAGAGTTGAACATGACTGAGCAACCAACACTTCAAGCAAAGGCTCACCTTCAGCAATTGTCTTTCAAAGGTAGACTCTTGTCCATTTTCTGCCTGCTTTTGGGCCCTCTCTAGTACCTTTAAATACTTTCTTTTAAAAAAATTGTTAATATGTTTTGTCTAGATTTGATCATTGTTACCTGCAAAAGAGTGAGTCTGTACAAACTATTCAGACATTGAAAGCCAGAGTCAACAATTAGATTTTCTTTACAGGTTTATTGAGATATAATTGCTATCTAATAAACAATGCATATTTAAAATCTACAATTTGATACACTTTAATACATGTTTACACTCCAGACCATCACTGCAATCAGATAATGGGAAGTTTTTGAGTTTCATTAAGATGTCATATGAAAATGAGTGGTAGGAAATAGGCTATGTCATGCTTTGTATTTTACAGGTTGCTTTCAAAAGCAGTATTTCATTTTGGTCTTCACTGTACCCCTGAGTTATGGACTTATGTTTGTTTCTCGCCCATCCTCATAGGTTGAAATCCTAACTCCCCATATGATAGCATTAGGAGATGGGGCCTTTGGAGGGTGAGCAGGTCATGAGGTGGAGTCCTTATGAATGGAATTAGTGCCTTGAATAAGAAGAGATGGGAGAACTTGCTTTCTTTCTCTGCTCCCCACCGTGTCAGGATGCCACAAGGTGGCCATCTCCAAACCAGGAAGCAGCGTTCACCACATACAGAATCTGCTGGCACCTTGGACTGCCTAGCCTCCAGGACTGTGAGCAATAAAGATTTGTTGTTTAAGCTATCCAGTCTCTGGTAAACTGTCCCTGAACTAAGATACCTTGTGAATGTCCAGTGGGGTTTTTTTTTCATAAATTAAAAAAATTTAATTTTATAATTGGAGTATAATTGCTTTACAATGTTGTGTCAGTTTCTGACATACAACAAAGTGAATCAGCTATATGTGTACATATTAATATATTCCCTCCCTCTTGAGCCTCCCTTCCATCCCTCTAGGTCATTACAGAGCACCAAGCTGAGCTCCATGTGCCGTACAGCAACTTCCCGCTAACTGTCTCTTTTACACATGGCAGTGTATATGTGTGTTCTGGGCTGAATTTCCGGCCCCCGCCCCACCATCCTTACCCCTGACAAAGTCATGTGTTTAAGTCCTAACCTGTAGCGCCCCTGAACGTCACCATATTTGGAGGTAGGGTGTTTTGTTGTTTAGTCGCTGATTCGTGTCTGACTCTCTTGCCACCCCATGGGCCGTAGGCCACCAGGCTTCTCTGTCCATGGGATTTTCCGGGCAAGAATACTGGAGTGTGTTGCCATTTCCTCCTCCAGGGGATCGTCCTGACCCAGAGATTGAACCTGCATCTCTTGCATTGGCAGACAGATTCTTTACCACTGAGCCACCAGGGACACTTCCCGAAGCTTGCTTCCAAACCACTAAATCAACACTTCTCTAACTGGCTTGTGCATCAAAATCACCGTCTGAGGCCTGGAGTGGTCCCTCTCCCCGGTCTGCGTTTCCAACAGGTCCTGCTGAGGCTACAGGCTCAGGGCCACACTTGGAGAGGTAACTGCTCAAGGTCAAGTGAACCTTTGCGAATTCCGCAGTCTGCCCTTTCTTCTTTGGGGCTGACTGTATGTGAATGTATTCCTCCCAGCCTTGTCGACTGCAGTCGACAGTCAGAGAGGTGTCTTTGGGATCATTGATCATGACTTAACATTTGTAAGAAGTCTACTTTATGACTTTGCCTGAACTCTGGAGCCTTGTTTCGGGGGCCCCTCGGGGAACGTTTGGAGAGCACGGCACGTTCTGCGGCAGATTCTTCGTGAGCAAACGAGACGGCTTTCCAAATGGTACAGCAGCGGCTGTGGCCTGGGGAGGGCAGAGCTGGCTGTTCTGGCAGCTGATGCAGTGGGAGGTTCTGGAATTCTGTGATGCTTATTAGATTATCTGCAGAATTTTTGCAAATCCTGGGGAGGGTGTCCTGACATCTTCCCAATTTGTTGGGCTACTTCTTGGATTTCCTTTTGGATTGCAAAGAAAATTATGTGTCTGTTTGTGAATCACTTAATGTTTAAAGGCTTTGCAAGCAGGGTCTTTGGCTGTAGAGGGTAATTGGTTATTTCTTAGAAGGGACCGTGTGTGTTTCATGTCAGGGCTGTTGGGGCGCTGTGGACCTTGCAGAATGCCATGACTCTTCTGTGATTTTAAGACTCAGATGTGCAGAGGCATGGGTTCAGCTTTTTTTCCATTTAGTTCAGCTTATGGCAGGAGCCACGCCTGAGACATGACAGTGTCATTTCTCCAGCAACTAAGCCTGAACCATTGGCAGCACACCCCCTCTCTGGCTGGACATTTAACTGTTTCACCCACCTGGTCCAGGGCAGCTGATGGCTTTGGTGGTCGCATCCATTCCTCCCCTAGCCCCCAGTGCGGTGCTTTAAGACAGGAGGAACCACCCTGAGCAAACAGCACTGGCCTGGACCAGTGGTCCAGACCTTGAAGTCTTCCTAATTCTTACCTCTCAGTTTGGACGGTATGTATTTTATGAAGGCTCCCCAGGCCTGTGTTTTAAAGATGCAGGGACCTTACAGGGTTGTTGAATTCCTCCTAAGGAGTTTTCCCCTTTAGCGTTTCTCTATGTGAGAGTTGATTCTGGCTTTTCCAAGACCCTGATGTCTGAGCCCTTCAAGAACTCATCTGAGTTGTACCCCCAACCCTCCCCTCAGCCAGAGTCTAGTGTCTGCTGCTGCTTGTCTTTAAAAACCAACAGATGGATAAATGACATCAGCAACCACACCCTCACTAAAGAACTGCCACACCGTGTGTTCCGGGCTGAGTTGTCATTCTCCCTCTCCCCCACTAAAGGCGTTTTAAGTCTTAACCTGTAGAGCCTCCAGATGGAACCGTGTTTGCAGGTAAGGTCTTTCCTGCTGTTGTTTAGTCGAGTTGCTCGGTCATGTCCGACTCTTTTGCGACCCCGGGGACTGTAGCCCTCCAGGCTCCTCTGTCTATGGACTTTTCCAGGCCAGAATACTGGAGTGGGTTGCCATTTCCTTCTCCAGGGGATCTTCCCAACCCAGGGACTGAACCCTCGGGTCCTGAACTGCAGGTGGATTCCTTATGACTGAGCCACCTGGGAAACCCTAGGTCTTTAATGAGGTCATTAAATTGAAAAGAGGTCTTTAGGGGTGGGTCTTAATCCAGTGGGACAGAGTCTTTATAATAGAGAGGAAAGGTGGACACAGGGGGAAGGACACAGTGAAACAGTGGCCGTCTACAAGGCCAGGGAGAGAGGCCTGGGAAGAAACCCACCCCGCCCGCGCCTGATCTCTCATTGCAGCCTCCAGCCTGTGAGAAAGCAAATGCCCTTTGTTTAAGCCACTGAGTCTGTGGCACTTTGTCAAGGCAGCCAACAAGCTCATGGGTTTCCCATCTGGCACTAGTGATAAAGAATCCACCTGCCAATAGATGCAAGTTTGATCCCTGAGTTCGGACAGATCCCCTGGAGTAGGAAATGGTATCCCACTGCAGTATTCTTGCCTGGAAAAATCCCATAGACAGAGGACCCTGGTGGGCTACAGTCCATGGGGCTGCAAAGAGTTGGATGTGACTGAGTGCGTGCACGCATGCACGCACACACACACACACACACACCCCGGGCTAGTGTATACACACACACACACACACACCAGGCTGATACACACACACACACACCAGGCTAGTGTACACACACACCCACACACACACCAGGTTAGTGTACACCCACACCCACACACACACCAGGCTAGTGTACACACACACACACACACCAGGCTAGTGTACACCCACACCCACACCCACACCAGGCTAGTGTACACACACGCACACACCAGGCTAGTGTACACACACACACACACCAGGCTAGTGTACACACACACACACGCACCAGCCTAATACACACACACACACACACCAGGCTAGTGTACACACACACACACACACCAGGCTAGTGTACACCCACACCCACACACACACCAGGCTAGTGTACACACACATACACACACCAGGCTAGTGTACACACACACACCAGGCTAGTGTACACCCACACCCACACACACACCAGGCTAGTGTACACACACACACACACCAGGCTAGTGTACACACACACACACACACACCAGGCTAGTGTACACCCACACCCACACACACACCAGGCTAGTGTACACACACACACACACACCCCAGGTTAGTGTACACACACACACACCAGGTTAGTGTACACACACACACACACACCAGGCTAGTGTATACATACACACACACACACACCAGGCTAATACACACACACACACCAGGCTAATACACACACACGCCAGGCTAATACACACACACACCAGGCTAGTGTACACACACACACACACACACACACACACATACGAGGCTAGTGTACACACACACACACCCAGGCTAGTGTATACACACACACTCACACACACACACACCAGGCTGATACACACACACCCACCAGGCTAGTGTACACACACACACACACACACCAGGCTAGTGTACACACACACCCACACCCACACACCAGGCTAGTGTACACACACACACCAGGCTAGTGTACACATACACACACACACACCAGGCTAGTGTACACACACACACACATACCAGGCTGATACACACACACACACACACCAGGCTAGTGTACACACACACACACCCCAGGCTAGTATATACACACACACTCACACACACACCAGGCTGATACACACACACACACATACCAGGCTAGTGTACACACACACACACCAGGCTAGTGTACACACACACACACACACCAGGCTAGTGTATACACACACACACCAGGCTAGTGTACACACACACACACACACACACCAGGCTAGTGTACACACACACACACACACCAGGCTAGTGTATACACACACACACCAGGCTAGTGTACACACACACACACACACACACACACCAGGCTAGTGTACACACACACACCAGGCTAGTGTACACACACACACACCAGGCTAGTGTACACACACACACACCCCAGGCTAGTATATACACACACACTCACACACACACCAGGCTGATACACACACACACATACCAGGCTAGTGTACACACACACACACACACACACACCAGGCTAGTGTACACACACACACACACCAGACTAGTGTATACACACACACACACACCAGGCTAGTGTACACACACACACACACACACACACACATACCAGGCTAGTGTACACACACACACACACCAGGCTAGTGTACACACACACACCAGGCTAGTGTACACACACACACACACACACACACACCAGGCTAGTGTACACACACACACACACACACACACCAGGCTAGTGTACACATACACACACACACACCAGGCTAGTGTACACACACACACACACACCAGGCTAGTGTACACACACACACCAGGCTAGTGTACACATACACACACACACACCAGGCTAGTGTACACACACACACACACACACACCAGGCTAGTGTACACATACACACACATACCAGGCTGATACACACACACACACACACCAGGCTAGTGTACACACACACATACCCCAGGCTAGTATATACACACACACTCACACACACACCAGGCTGATACACACACACACATACCAGGCTAGTGTACACACACACACACACACCAGGCTAGTGTATACACACACACACACACACACACCAGGCTAGTGTACACACACACACACACACACACACACCAGGCTAGTACACAGTGTCAGGAACTCCCTGGTAGTCCAGTGGTCAGGGCTCTGCTTCCACTGCAGAGGACAAGGGTTCAGTCCTGGTGACAGACGAAGGTCCTGCATGCCGCATGGTGAACACAAAACAGAAAAGCCCCCAAACCACAGTGTCGTGCCCCTGAAGGAACCCAGACCTTTCAGGTGATTTATCGCCTTTCTGGGCCCACTTATTCCGTCTTCTCCAGCTCTGTCCTTTAGGCCTATGCAGAAAGCTGTAATCAGACACAGGCTCTGCTGGGTGTTGTCTCCACTGACACACTTAACCGTAGGTGAACCCTCCCCATCTTCAGCTCAGCCATCTAAGGGACTTACCCTCTAGGGAGAGGCTCTGTGGGGTTGGAGAATGCCCTCTTTGACTAAATTTGCCAACTTTGCCAATCCTCAGCCCAGCTTTCCGACTTTCTTTTCTTTTCTCAAGGTGGGGAACAGCTGGTTACTTTGAAAAGGCCATGAGATTGGGGTCTACACACATACACCACTGACACTATGTATAAAATAGATAACGAGCGCCTACTGTATAGCCCAGGAAACTCCATTCAGCACTCTGTGGTGACCTAGATGGGAAGGAAATCCAAAAAAGAGGGGATATATGTATAGGTATAGCTGATTCACTTTGCTGTACAGTAGAAATTAACAGTGAAAAGCCCTTATACACCAAACAAATTAATTTAAAAAATAAACAATAAAGGGCATGCTCTTGAAAATGAAAGGCTGTGGACTTCTTTCCCTTCTTAGTTTTGGTGTACTGCAGGTATTATTAAAGACCTACTTTACATGATTCTATGAGTAGCCATATGTGCAAATGCTGAGCCAGTGGCATTACCTAGAACTCTAAATTGACTCCTACAGCAACACTAAAAACTGCCTGGGAAATGATAGAGGGCAGTTCAGGGCTGAGTCCGGAATCAGCCAGCCATGCAAACTGTGGGAACAGGTGACAGGCATGATCTCATGTTCTACAACTCAGCTTCCATGTCTGAAAAATGGGGGGTAATCACTCCCTGGTGATCCAGTGATTAAGAGTTCCCCTTTGCAGTTCAGGAGACGTGGGTTCGATCCCTGGTCAAGGAAGTAAGATTCCACATACCACACGACAACTAAGCCTGAGAGCCTCAACTAGAGTTCAGCAAAAGACTCCACATGCACCCCAACAAAAGATCCCACATGCCGCAACAAAGACCCAGTGCAGCCAAATAAATAAATATTTAAAAGTATTAGACAAATAATTACAGTCATCCATAGGGTCATTGGGCTTCCCAGATATCACTAGTGGTAAAGAATCTGTCTGTTGATGCAGGAGACATAAGAGAGGCAGGTTCCATCCCTGAGTCGGGAAGATTCCCCTGGAGGAGGGCATGGCAACCCACTCCAGTATTCTTGCTTGGAGAATCCTGTGGACAAGGGAGCCCTGGGGCTACAGTCCATGGGGTTGCAAAGAGTCAGACATGAGTGAGACAACTTAGCACGCATGCACACACGCATAGGGTCATTATGTATTTCTACACTTAGAGCGAGAGTATATGAAGCAGAAGCTCTGCCAGAATGAATACTCAGGAAAAGTTAGTTAACTCTTAGCATTATTACTTTCATAGTAAAGACCTCCAGGCTAATTCAAGATTCCTATGTGCCCTCTGAATCACCAGAGATACGTAAAACAAGGGTGATTATAATCTTTATGTTAAGTATCAGTTATTCTTTTTTTTTTTTTCAGTTATTCTATTTAGGATCTCCAAAAATGGTAATCCATGTAATTGGATATGGAACCTGTCTTTGAAAAAAGAGAATCAGCTTTTTTTGTGGGGTCTTAAGTCCTTCAATGTGTATTTCCTGGTTAACTTCCTTTGTTATGTAGAACCAGAAGCTAAAATTGCATCTCTTTCTAAATTTTCTTTCTCCTCCCCAAAAGGGCGAAACACTTACCCACTTGGGTTTAGGATCTAGGACCCAGATGTTCACGGTGAGCTGGGTGGTGGCAAAACCTTGTGCATAAGTGAGTGGCCTCTTTTGCTTTCTCCCATCCAGGCTGAGCTGGGCTGTGCCTCCTGGGGGAGGCCTGACTATCTTAATGTCCGTGCTCTCCTCCTGTGGGTGCTCCATGGAGCACTGCATTTTGGGTTTGGGCCTAGCAGATGGAAGAGACTCTTAGAGCTCTATCCAAGGACTCCGAAACCGACCAGATTTCACTTTGCATTGGCCATTGCCTGTGTGTGTGTGTGTGTAGATCCGACTCTTGTGACCCCAAGGACCAGTCTCCTCTCTCCATAGGATTCTCCAGGCAAGAATACTGGAGTGGCTTGCCATAGCTTCCTCCAGAGGATCTTCCAGACCTGGGGATTGAATGTGTATTTCCTACACTGCAGGCGAATTCTTTACCACTGAGCTACTGGGGAAGCCCATGATTTCCCTATGCAGTACCAAAATGAAAGTGGGATTTGAGCCGATCAACACTGTAATGGAAAATAAGTATTTTCCCTGTGGCAAGAAGCAAGAAATGCTGGGCTTGTTGCATCCTGCAACTCTTTCCCTTAAGACAGAGCCTGTGTTTCTCTTATTTTCTCTTTTTCTCCCCAAAGATAAACACCCAGGCAGGTAGCTGCCCCCAACCCTGCTCCCTAAATCCCTTTCCTGTTTTCTCTGGATTTTGTATTTAAGAGTCTAAGTCGTAAATCCCTGACAAATGGGCCTAGCCACAGGGTGAGAAGGCATTAACTGAAAAAAAAAAAAAAAAGGCAACATTTCCAAGTTAGTAGATGCTTTAGAATGATTAATTAAACAAGAAAATCCGGGATAAAGATACGGTGAAACTTGCAAGGGACAAGTAGAAATCTCTCCTGAATTATGCTCGCTTTTGCCTGCTTTGTCCATTTAGATCATTGTTGTTTTGCTCAGTAGCTTTGTTTTCAGAGAAGCCACAAACATAAGCTGTTTCCTAGTATTATTTTTTTCCTCCTGTCCATTTTCCACCATGGGATACTTTGTTCTTTTGAGAGTATTTGTTTTTGTTGTTTAGTCTCTTGGTCATGTCTGAATCTTTGCGGCCCCATGGACTGTAGCCCTCCCCTGTCTATGGGATTCTCCAGGCAAGAGTACTGGAGTGGGTTGCCATTTCTTTCTCCAAGGGATCTTCTGGAGCCAGGGCTTGAACTTGCATCTCCTGCATTGTTAGGGAGATTCTTTTCCATTGAGCCACCAGGGAAGTCCTTTGAGAGTGTAGCTTGTGCGTAAAAGTCAAGAGTTTCTGTCCTGCTAGTGTGCCGAGGACAGTGCTGCTTGCTGAGAACCATGTCACTTTACATGTTGAAATGTTTGTAACAAAACTCTGAACACATCACTGGGTCACTGGACACAAGTATACGTCACAAGAAATGGGTCCTAGGAACATGAAGATGCAGGGGGAGCCGTATCCCTCTTGGTAGGGAATCTTGGTTTAAATGTAAAATACCCCTGGGTACATTAAGTATCTCTGTATTGATTCATGTCCCATAGCTAATAAAGAAGATAAAACAAGGTTTTGAAACAAGAAAGAGAGGAAGGCTGTATGTACAAAAGGGTTTGATGCTTCTTGTAAGACAGCTTTTCTCCTGGTCCTTCACTCAAGTCGTTTCTGCCAACAGAGGCGATGGGGTGGTATGCCTGGTGTTTAGGTGCCAGAGGGGTCGACGAGAACTAGAGACCGACTGGTCTGCCGTCTCAGTTCCTGGAGAGGATGGGCAGATGAAGTATGAGAGGCAGGGGCGATCTTGGCCATGAGAGCTGACCGGTCATTGTGGTCCAGTGGCGGTTGCAGGCAGAGAGCAAGCAAGGATGCAGGTCACTGATGCTGTGGCCATGCTCTGAAGAGGCCTCTCAAAGGATGTTTTGGGTGAGAAGTCAGGAGAAGGGTTGCCCTGTCCTCACCCCTGCCTCAGGCAGAGCATCTTTACTTTGAACTTCTTATGTATCGGGCATGTCCCATAGGACTGTTTGAACAAAGACCATAGATAAAATAAGGTTAACAACCACTTCTTCTGAGGAATCCCAAAAGACTTGAGGCTTGGTCATTAGCAACAGCTGGTCATTAAGGAAAAGCAGCTGCACAACACGAGCTTGAACTTGAATTTGAAATGTGAAGCTAAGAATGCACAGAGTCCAAAAAGAGAGAGAACTCAATTTAGAGCGAAGATCCTGCCCTTCTGTTTCTTTAAAAAAAAATTTTTTTTTTAGTATTTCTAAATTGGGGTGTAATTTACATATAGAGTGAAACGCACAGAACTTAACTGTACAGTTTGATCAGTTTGGACAAATCTGATTCATTTGTGTAATCCACACCCCACCAATATGTAATAGGAAAATTCCGTCATGCCAGAAAATTCTCTTTGTATCTCTCTCTGGTGAGTTTTCCGCATCTACCAGAAACAAGCATGATTTTGATATTTTTGGTTATAAATTAGTTACCCCTGTTCTAGAATTTCACAGAAATGAAATCATAAAGTGTATACTCTTTTTTCTTCACTCAGCTTAATGTTTTTGCATTTATCTTTGTTAGGGGTCTGTAAGCTTTTTCTTAAAGGAGCAGATAGTAAATATTTCAGGCTTGCTGGTGGTCACAGGGTCTCCGGCAATATGCAAATAACTGGGGGCAGTTCTGTTTCAGTAAAACTTCATTTACAAAAATGAGTCACTTGTTTGCAGGTATAATCTGCTGACCCCTAATTGGTGTCATTTTGTTTATCAAGAGTCTTGTCCCTTTTTATTTCTGAGAAGTACTCCATGTATGGCTATATCATAGTTTATTTATTTATTTTCCTGTAGATGGATAGCTACCCAGGCCCTTTCCAGTTTGAGGCTATTATAAATTAAACTGCTATGAATGTTTTTGTGTAAGACTTTTGTGTGCCTCAATTTTAGTTTCTCTTGAATAAAAATCAAGAAGTGGAAGTTACTGTGTCATAACTCTCGAAAGAGGGGCTTCCTGGGTGGCTCAGTGGTAAAGAATCCGCCTGCCAATGCAGGAGACATGGGTTCTATCCCTGGGTCGGGAAGATCCCCTGAAGGAGACAATGGCAACCCACTCCAGTATTATTTCCTGGGAAATTCCATGGACAGAGGAGTCTGGAGGGCTAGTCCATGGGGTTGTGAAGAGTCAGACACAACTGAGCGGCTGAGCACATATGTATGTAAGTCTTGAAGAAGCTGCCAGATAGACTTACAAGGTCATTTTACCAAGATACGCTTTTGTCAGCAACATCTGAGAGTTCCGGTTGCTCCTCACCCTTGTAGCATTTAGTGATGTCAGTCTTCTGCATGTTAGCCGTTATAGTGGGTGTGGAGCGGTGTCTTATCACACTCTGCCTGCTTCTGGATTGATGGGCTTCGCTCCTACGCATTGTCTTTATTTCAAGACACATCTCTTACAGTTATTAACCTCTCAGGCGTTCAGTACCCTCTCCTTACACACAGAGGGCTT
Source organism: Ovis canadensis (assembly GCF_042477335.2). Lineage (NCBI taxonomy): Eukaryota > Metazoa > Chordata > Mammalia > Artiodactyla > Bovidae > Ovis > Ovis canadensis. The sequence goes on along the minus strand of NC_091268.1, from coordinate 44,694,333 downwards.
CCCAAGTGGCTCAGTGGTAAAGAACCCACCTGCCAATGCAGGAGACACGGGTTCAGTCCCTGGGTTGGGAAGACCTCCTGGAGGAGGAAATGGCAACCCACTCCAGTATGCTTCCCTGGGAAATCCCATAGACAGAGGAGCCTGGCGGGCTCCATACAGTCCATGGAGTCGCAAAATGTTAAATGCGGCTTAGCTACTGAGCACAAGCACCTTACACAGAACCTGGGTGAGTAAGTGGCATGCATTGACCGAGAATCTCTGACAGTGTGTATTTTGATCTTTAATCATCATCTACTTGAATTGTCCACATGAGTCAGATTTTACACTGATACCCGTTTGCTTTCTTTGCTGTAAAGACTCCACTTCCTTGACTCGGTTGATGGACCAGAGCTGGGAGAAAGAAGGCAGCAGTGACATCATTTCTGGTGTCACAAATGCCGTGGGCTTTCTTCCTTCAGAGCTTTCAGACCAGGCTGGCTCTCATTTATTGAAATACTCAGTCAATTCTTTCCTGCCATATGGCTGATTTTCCCTGAGGGTGAGGGGAAGGATTGAGAAAAGAGACTCATATGCTGCTGGTTATTCTGTTGTGTTTGGATGTGGAGTTTAATTTGTGTTGGAAAATAGCAGTATTCTTATTTCATTGATTTCTTTCTTCCTTCTTTTATAAAAGGAAAGAATGAAAGCTGGGAAATTAACTACAGAAATAGCAAGTGAATGATAAAATAATGAGTTGTTGGTCCATGTGCGGTTAAAAAAGGAAGAATGTTTTACTTTCTTTTGATGTGAATTGACAAAAAGCACACTGACTTGTATCAGTGCGGTTCCTTGGATATAAAGCTTTATTGTATCTGCTCCCTTGCTAACTAGTAAAAATAACCCTGTGATGTTATCAGATATGATGTTCCTTTCATAAGTGAGGAACCTGAAGGTCACAGGGGTGTGGTAACTTGTCCACAGTTGCTTAGCCTGGATTATGGTCCTGGTTGAATAGGAATCTGAAATTCCAAATTTAACGGTTTGTTGTAAGATACTTCAGAGAATTTTTTTTTAGAATGACTAATTTTCCCCCTCATTTTGGAAAAAGAGATAAGGGATCATAAAAGAAAAGTTTTTGGATCTTCAAGGTCAAATAATGCTGATGTAGGAAGGTACAGTATTGAAATTATTGGAAGAAGAAAGGACAGGTAGGTTTGGGGGAAGTAACCTTTACATAGAGATTCGTCTATGTGATGAAAGAAAGCCTGTCTTTGGCATTGCTGCCTACCAGTGGGGACCTGATGTGATGGGGTGACAGTCTGGGCTCTGATGAACAGTCTGATGGAGCATCTGTCCCTGGAGAGGTCATTTAATCCCTCTGTGCCTCTGTTATCTCATCTGTAAAATGGGCTCTTGGATATGATCTTTTCTCTTTCCATTTCTAAACTTCACTCATTATCTAATGTACGTTTAGTTTTAGTTGCCCCCTTGAATTAAAGAGTGATGTCTTTCTCATCCTTTGGTATTGATGACCATCAGTCTCTAGTGCAGCCTCAGATTTAGTTCTTACGGAAGGAATTAAATGGACCAAGAGATGGATAAGAGCTGTCTGTCCCTGTGTCTGGAGACACTATAATGGACTCTGGCCACAGCTTCTGACTCTTGAATCCATCTTTAGATCCAGGGCTATGAGTTGATACAGAAACATACTTGCCCAGCTCTGGCCTGGAATGGAGGGAGTAAGTGCAGAGGCAACAGTAGCTAATAAATATATTATATATATACACGTATATATACACACGTACATGTGTGCTAAGCCACTTCAGTTGTGTCTGACTCTGCGACCCTATGAACTGCAGCCTGCCAGGGTCCTCTGTCCATGGGATTCTCCAGGCAAGAACACTGGAGTGGGTTGCTGTGCCATCCTCCATGGGATATTCCCAACCCAGGGATCAAACCTGTGTCTCATAGGTCTCCTGTATTAGGCAGAGGGGGTTCTTTACCAATAGTGCCACCTGGAAAGCCATACGTATATATATATATAGCCTGTGCCTGGTGCCTGATCAGAACTTAACATTCATTACTTACCTTATTGAAAGTCACTCAGTCATATCCAACTCTTTGTGACCCCACGGACTATACAGTCCATGGAATTCTCCAGGCTAGAACACTGGAGTGGGTAGCCTTTCCCTTCTCCAGGGGATCTTTCCAACCCAGGGATTGAACCCAGGTCTCCTGCACTGCAGGTGGATTCTTTACTAGCCGAGCCACAAGGGAAGCCCAGGAATACTGGAGTGGCTAGCCTATCCCTTCTCTAGCGGATCTTCCTGACTCAGGAATGGAACTGGGGTCTCATGCACTGCAGGCGGATTCTTTACCAACTAAGCTATCAGCGAAGCCCCACTTACCTTATTATGCCCTCATAATAATTCTGAGGACTATGATTAACCCCATTTCACAGATGAAGTCTTCCTAAAGCCGTAAGGTGCCAGAGCTGGGATCTGAACCTAGGCTGGGTAACTCTGGAGCCTAAACTCTTAACCATTATTTCACAAGTAGTCACAAAATAATAATATTGATAAGCCAATTTCTTGATGCTTACTTGTGGCCAGGCACAGTGTCGAGAACTATCCATGTATTAGGAAGCTGTGGGGAGAGGGGAAGTTTGGCTGGCAGGATGGACCATCAACTTACCTGTCCTCCTATCCATCTTCCTATCTGCCCACCTATTCTCCCAGGTATTCACCCACCCAACCAGCCATCTACCCAGCCAGCCAGCCATTCACCTGCCCACTCAGCTACTGAGCCAACCATTCACCTATCTCTCTAGCCACCCATCCTGCTATCCACCCAACATCGTATACTAGCAGGCTGTAGAGTTATAAAGAAGAATAAAACCTCTTGCCTTCTCTTAAGAGGTTGATGTCACTGTAATAGAAACTCACTTTCCTGTCTTGATTAAAGTAAAACGTGCACTTCTTCTTAGTGAGTTAATAGTCAATTCCCTTTGGATTAATACTGCTGCTTCTCTATAAACACCTATTTCCCCAGCAGAGAAAGCTGCTGATTTCTTGAAGTCAAGGCACAAATGTTTTTAACTCAGTACCTTGTGTTGAAAAGCAATTCCTTCCAAAGAAGCTTTCATAGCTTCTCTGTGATAACGGCAGGTTATTCTTGGAATAAGGATGCTTCCTTTTAGAATCCTCCGCTATGTAATCAGGTTATCTTGAAAGGTCTGTGCCTGACCAGTGGTCCTGGCTGGGCAGGCAGTGTGTGGAAGGTGTTTTCGCAGTGATGGATCACCCCAGTTTGGTCTGCCTATGCTGTGTGCTCATCACCGTTATGAGCACCCCTGTAAATAATTCCAGAATAACATTCCTTGGGACCCTGTGGCCAGGTACGATTTTGGCCTTCACTGCACATATCTGTGGGTGTGACATGCTTTAACGATTTCTCAAAGCCAGCTTGGAAGAATTTAAAGTGGTATATTTGCTCTGTGTGTACTTCTATCCTGCAAAAGTGTTTTAAAAATTGCACTATAAACTTCTATTACTGTGTCCAAATTATTTTCATCTCTCCTTATCCTCATTCCATCTTTATTTAAACACATGGACCTTTTTACATGGTTGAAGTTATTATGGATATTCAATTTTTTCAGCTTCACATTACTTGGTAAATGTTCTTTCTTGCTCCTACACGGCTGTAATGACCCTGTAATAGTCCATGGTTTAATATACCTTTATTGCTTTTCCATTTTCTATTGCTGGATTTTAGATCATTTCTATCTTTCAAAAATAACCAAATGCGTCTTGCCATTCTTAGCATCTGTGTACGGAAAGGGTAAAAAAAACCACAAGCAAACTCTTTTTTTCTTCTTTTGAATATTTACATACATTTATGTGATTGGGCTATTGTCATAATTTTAATTACTCTTTATATAACTGGTCAGACTTTCTTCCCACAGAATTGAGCCAATTTACTCACCTGGCTACCAAAGCCAGGCTTCCTGATTTTTCTCTGTTTTTCCAATTTAATAAATTTTCAAGAATTTGTCCACTGTTTTGATTTGCATTTCTGTAATTACCAACACCATTAAACCTATTTTCATTTACCATTTTCAGTTACTGTCTTACTAAAAGAGTGTTCACCCACATGTTCATGTTTGGGTTGTAGGCAGGTGGAATATTTTTCCTTTGTATGAGGTATTTGTATATATGGGGCTTCCCTGGTGGCTCAGTGGTAAAGAACATGATTTAGCAACTGAACAGCAGCAGTTTGTATATATACTGGGTTTTTTTCCCTATGTGTGTAATAATAATATTTATGTCTGAGTTTTTCAATGCTAATGTCTGCCTTTTATTTAAGGTTTTCTAGGCTTAAAAGTTGATAAAAGTTATAAAATTGCATCCACTAGTAACTGCTGCTTGCTTAGTACTCAGATATTTATTGAGTGAATGAATATTTATCGTTCCTTTGAAATCTCTCTAATAATAATACCTTTAAAAGCTTTTTACTTGGAGAAGAATACTTTGTTTTATTCTAGTTTTTCCTGTGGTTTGATTGGTTGTTTTTAGTTGTTTTTTTTTCTTACTAAATTTAGGTTTAATATGGATCTAAGCTTATTTTTCTACATTTTGCTGTTTAGTTTCTATTATGTATGTTGTTAAATTTTATTTTACTTTTCCATTTATTTAATTCTCTAGAAGTTTGGATCTACTTCTGGGGTCTCTTTTTTGCCTCACCCATCTGAGGCTTGGCTTTAAGCCATTATTACTGTCTCTGATATGTTTGTTTTGAGCATTTTCTAGTATATAATGGAGAAAATTCCCTTTATTCATTCCTTTTTATTTATTCTTTCCCTCCAATACTAATATATTTCTCTTTTTTTGCAATTCTTAACTGGATTTTATATAAAGCAGTATAAATAAGTAAGAAAAAGTTTTATGGAGCCAAAGGATTATAAAGGGCAGCTTTCCTTTCTCTAGTTCCAGTGAAATATAATAGAGAAGCTTTAGTTATATTTTAAAAAATGCATCATACATAACTGATTGTGGTAATCTATATATACACACACATATATATAAATGTATTTATATATTTATAATCATTATGTTGTGAACCCAATGAATACAATGTTAATGTCAATTATATCTCACTAATAAAAAAAAATCATCACCCTGATGATATTACAACAGTAGTAAAGAAAATAAAGTGGAAAACTTACTCACAGTCACCTTGAAGTCACGTTTTCTTGAAGTGCACGTGTGTGTGACCTAAGTCTCCCAGTCGTGTCTGACTCTTTGTGACCCCATGGACCTCTGGCCATGAGATTCTCTTTGCCATGCCCTCCTCCCGGGGATCTTTCCAACCTGGGGATCGCACCTGTTTCTCTTATGTCTCCTGACTTGACAGGCAGGCTCTTTACCATTATCACCATCTGAGAAGCCCTAAATGCAAACAGTCCTGTTTAAATGTACATTAAATTTTACACAGTTTTTAATTTTAGCTTAATTTAGTTTCTATTTTAAATTTATCCATTTAACTTTATATTACAAAGATTTCTCTGCATTATTATGCTTTAATAATGGTTGTTTTACATGAGTCAGTAAACTATTACATTGAGTCATTGTTTGGCAATTTACTTAACTAGTTCTTTAGCTAAATAATTCAGCTGTTTGTAACATTTTGCTATTATAGATAATGCAGTAATAAACTTTGTAGTCCATATGGCTTTTTCTTGTTGAGAATGATTTTTTAGACTATGTCACCAAAATGAAGTCACTAGGCCAAATCATATAGACATACAAGTGTTTATAGAAATTGCCGCATTGCTCTCCCAGTTTGAGAATATGTACAAGTTGTGTAATGTAAACAAATGTTTGGTGAATTTTACCACAGCTTTGCTTTTTCAGAAAATACATATTCATAAACATATATTGCTATACATATTTCATAAAATATATATTCATGCATATAACTAACTATATAGCAATATATATTTTATATCATAAAATATACATTTGTATGTTATATTACTATAAACATTTCATAAATGTATATTCATACATATATAGCCCTATTTATATCAATATATTTCATAAAACATATTCGTATATATGTAGCAATAGTCATTCTTGTATGCATGAAATTAGGGCTTCTCAGGTGGCATAGTGGGAAAGAATCTGCCTACCTATGCAGGAAACTTGGGTTCGATTCCTGGGTTAGGAAGATCCCCTGGAGTAGGAAATGGCAACCCACTCCAGTATTTTTGCCTGGGAAATCCCATGGACACAGGAGCTTGGCAGGTTACAGTCCACGGGTCACAAAGAGTCAGACATGACCGAGTGACTAAGACACACACACACACACATGTATGTGTGTGTGTATTTATGCATGCAAGGTGATCACATAATTTCAGTTTGTATTTCTTCGAGACTGAACATTTCTCCTTTGGTTCAATTGTGTGGGACTTCTTTGTTCACTGTTGGCTGTGCTGGGTCTTTGCGGCCGAGTGGGCGTTCTCTAGCTGTGGCAAGCAGGGCCTGCTCTCTAGCTGCAGTGGACGGGCTTCTCACTGCAGTGACTTCGCTTGTTGGGGAGCACAGGGTGTAGGTACACAGGCTTCAGGAGTTGCCGCCTGCTGGCTCAGTAGTTGTGGCTCATGGGTTTAGTTGCCTCGAGGCCTGTAGGATCTCCCGGACCAGGGATCGATCCTGTGTCCCATGCATTGGCAGGCAGATTCTAATCCACTGTGCCACCAGAGAAGTCTAATGATATTACTCTTTGAAGTGAAACTCATTCCCTAAATCCCTCCTCGGGAATTCTCTCCTAGGCAATACATAGCCCTGATTCTAATAGTATTATTTTATTTTTAGGGTTTTCTCACCAGTGATGACACTTCTGTGAGGCGTAGGGAAGCGGCAGTTCTGTTGTCAGGACAGCCAAGGTGGTGGTTTCTAGGGCAGCTGTGATGAAGACCTCTACCTGGGCAGACTCCTTTATATCACTGGCTGTAGGATACTGACCATCTCTGCATTCTTCCACTTTCTCCCTTTGTTTTTCTCTCTTTATTCAAGATCCCCTCTTCTCCTTAAGACTGCTCAGTGAAGTTCAGTATCTCTGGAATCTACCAGTCGAATTTGTGATGCCTTTCTCTCCTCCCATCAAAGAAAGCCTTTCTTTGAGCCTGCCTTCAATTGATTGTTTTGTATCTTAGGAAGCAATCTATATTTAGATTGTAATGCAATTTCAGTGACTTTTTCTTTTATAACTTTTAAGTTTGTTTGACTGTATCTTTGTTTTATTTTCGACATCACGTATTATTGTGTTGGAGCTTCCAGGGTGGCTCAAGTGGTAAAAAATCCACCTGCCAATACAGGAGATGCAGGTTGAATCCCTGGGTTGGGAAGATTCTCTGGAGGAGAAAATGGTGACCCACCCCAGTATTCTTGCTGGGATAATCCCTTGGACAGAGGAGCCTGGTGGGCTACAGCCCACGGGGTTGCAAAGAGTTGGACATGACTGAAGCTACTGAGCATATGCCCGTACGTACATTATTGTGTTACAGCCCTCTTCTTTCCCATCACCTGCCCCCACCTTGCGATCTTCTGCTATACAGAGTCAGAATAATTTCCTTTACGCTCATCTTCTGTAGTGATGGAGAAGATAGATACCATAGCTCATTCTTCTTTTACTATGTTCTAAGGACTAAAGTGAGTTCATCAAGTGCAGTGGATGGTCGGGGTGATGGAAGCGGGTCTGGGTGGCAGTGAGGCTAGAGGAGGGTACCTGTCATTCTTGTCAGGCAGACATTCTGAGCAGAGGCTTCCAGAGGCAAGAGTCAAATGCTGCCCTCAGTGTCTCCAGTGGCTGGCGTGTAGGGAGAAATGGACGGAGAACCAGTCACCCGTCTTTGGGGGCTGTCTGTGCCATGCTCTTGGATGTGAACTTGATCTTTGAGGCATGATGAGCCATGGGAAATAAGCCAGCGTCTTTCTGAGATGGAGGAGCAAAGGTTCATTGAAGAAGGTTTTCTGATCTTTGCCTGGGTATTTGTCATAGACACACATTTAGAGCCATTGGTGTACATTCAGATTACGAGATGGATACACAGTCATAGATCAGTTCAGTCATTCAGTCGTGTCCCATTCTTTGCAACCCCATGGACTGCAGCATGCCAGGCTTCCCTGTCCATCACCAATTCCCAGAGCTTGCTCAAACTCATGTCCATCGAGTCTGTGATGCCATCCAACCATATCATCCTCTGTCACTCCCTTCTCCTGCCTTCAATGTTTCCCAGCATCAGGGTCTTTTTCCAGTGAGTCAGTTCTTCTCATCAGGGGGCCAAAGCAGTAGAGCTTCAGCTTCAGCATCAGTCCTTCGAGTGAATATTCAAGACTTCAGGATTGACCGGTTGGATCTCCTTGCAGTCCAAGGGACTCTCAAGAGTCTTCTCCAACACCACAGTTTAAAACACAGTCGTAACTGTTGATTTAAATGTGATGGTCCCCAGAATAATAGGGAGAGAGAACGCCTCCTCCCACAGAGAGACCAATCGGGGGAGATGGTGCCTCCCCTCCAATAATTACTTTAATCAAAACAAATCAGGCAGACTGACCCATATAGACAAACCCCCCCAAATAAGCGTATATGACACGGCTTTTGTACTGCATTTTACTTAAGGTAATAAGTGCTTATAAATAAAGTCATATAAGCTGTTTCATATTTTATGGGATAATATGAGCTTCCAGGAATGGAATCTCCATTTGTAACATTAAACTCACAGGAAAGGCATCATCGATTTGTAATTATTTGACTTGGTACCTTTGTCCAATAATTGATTAGGTTGAACTGGCCCTTTTCTTCTGAAAAGAGCTGGAGAGTAAATATTTTCAGCTCTGCAGGCCATATGGTCTCTGTCACAGCTGGGCAAGTCTGCCACTGCATGTGAAAGCAACCATAGGCATTTCATAAACAAAAGAGCAGGGCCATGTGCCAATAAAACTTTATTTTCAGACAGTGAAATTTCATATAATTTCCATGTATCACAAAATATTATTCTTTGAATATTTTTTCAATCCTTAAAAATATTAAAGTATTCTTAGCTTATGGACTGTACAAAAACAGGCAGTGGGCTGGATTTGGGATCAATTTACTGACCCATTGGCTTGGGCTTCCCTGGTGGATGGCTCAGATGGTAAAGAATCTGCCTGCAATGCAGGAGACCTGGGTTTGATCCCGGAGTCCAGGGGATCAAATGGGAATGACAATGCATTCCAGTATTCTTGCCTGGAGAATTCCATGGACAGAGGAGCCTGATGGGCTACAGTCCTTGGGGTCACCAAGAGTGGGACATGACTGAGAGACTCACACTTTCACTTTCACTTAGCTTAGATTGTAATTCACCCAGGGTCTGGATAGTTTAGATTTACTGAACATGTTCCATTGCTTGGTAGTATGCTTCATGCTTTTCATAAGTCAGTGTACATAATTCTTAGGAAAACTCTGAATTGTGTATTTATTTATTTACAGGTGGGAAGACTGAGACTTACTGAGGTTAAATCACTTACTTGCCCAAGGTTAGGTATAATGTTGCTGTTTTTGAGGAATTTACAGACTTGTAGGGAATGCAGTGGGTAATTAAGCTATTTTGTAATTGTAATAGGATGTCATTATCATTCAACTAATAAGTAAACTCCCTAGAGACAACATATTAATAAAGCCTGGTTTGAGCTTAGCTGTTGGGTTGTCACTCTTGATGATGGTGTTGGAGACAGGAGAGTTGAAGTATGAATCCGGCTCTGCCACTTGGAAGTACAGTGGCCTCTGAGTTATTCATCTTTGCTATGCCAGTTTCTTCACTTGTAAACAGAAATACAAGTTGTGTTTACATTTATTGAAATTTATTGTATCTCTTTTAGTTTTTGGAAGGGTTTTGTGAGTATATGTGTCAATATATGTATAGTTTTTTATTTTCCTTTTTATAATTGCTTATTTTCTCCCCAATTATTTTTTTCTCTTTAAACATTTAGTTTTAATTGGAAGATAATTACTTTACAATATTGTGTTGGTTTCTGCCATATATCAACATGATCTCCCCAATTACTGATTTGTTTAAATTTTATATTTCTCATTGGCTTGTGTTTTAAAGTTTAAAATGGATGACTGAATTCTGAGAGTATGATTTCATGGTCTATCACTAAAACAGAGATTCTCTGCCGTTCTGTACATGGGCAGCCTGTTTTTATGTATTTTACCAGCATTTATTATTTGAGCAATGTTCAGCATTCTCTGGTTTTCAGTTCTCAGTGTGCCTTTATAATGACCATATATAATTTAATAAATTTACACCGGAAACTAACACAACATTGTTAATCAACTATAGTCCAAAATAAAAAGTTTAAAAAAAGGAAAAGAAAAGATTTAAGTTAATTAAATTAGTTCATGTTAATGTAAATTAATTTTAACTCATACGCTTAGCAGTCTAGCCATTTTTGCTTTTAAAAAAAATCTGGGGACTTCCCTGGTGGTCCAGTGGTTAAGACTCTGTGCTTCTAATGCAACGAGCGAGTTTGATCCCTGGTTGGGAAATCAGAATCCTTCATGCCACTTGGCACAGCCAGAAAATATTTTAAAAATTAAAAAAAAATCTGCACGCATCCTTTTATATTCATTTTTGGTTCATGTGTAATAGATTTTGCTGTTTAATCTAGCTAGAAACTCTTTCCTCCCAACCATGGGGTAATAATTATATTCTTTTGTATTTGCTGTAACATTTGGATCATCTTCTGTCATCTTAATTTTTATTTTCAGTTTTATAGTTGTTTTGACATCTCTTTCCAATTATGACTACATAATCCTGGCCGTTCCTCAACAGCCTTACTCCTTTTTTTTTTTAATCCTCCTATTCGCTTTATTTTTTGAGTAACCAGGCTCTTTGCACTGTAATGTTGTTGAATCCAGTGGATTAGCAAATGCTCATTTCTATGTACATATGTTTAACTTTTTAACCACTTAAACCAGCAACTTTGATTGATTTAAACCATCACCTTTGAAAAGTTTTTTGAATAAAATTATTCATAGGTAAGATGTACAACATGACGATTTGGTATACACACACATAGTGAAATGATTACTCCAGTCAAGCTAGTCTAATCTATCATCTTCTTCCAGAGTTACCATTTTTTATGTGTGTGTGATGAGAGCTCCTGAAATCTACTCTTTTAGCAAATTTCCAGCATCCAATACAGTATCATTAACTGTAGTCACCATATTGTACACTAGACCTCCAGAACTTACTCATCTTATAGCTGGAAGTCTATACCCTTTGACTGACATTTCCCTATTTCCCCTACCTCCCCTTCCCTGGTAACCACCATTCTCCTCTCTGCTTCTGTGTTTTCCAATTTTTATTTATTTATTTTTGACCATGCAGCATGTGGAATTTTAGTTCACAACTAGGGTTTGAACTCATGCCCCCTGCATTGCAAGAGTGACATCTTTACCACTGGACCCCCAGGGAAGTCCCTCAGCTTTTTAAGATTCTACATAGCTTCCCAGGTGGCTCAGTGGTAAAGAACCTGCCTGCCAATGCAGGAGACATGGGTTCAGTTCTTGGGTTGAGAAGATCCCTTGGAGAAGGAAATGGCAACCCTCTCCAGTTTTCTTGCTGGGAAATTCCATGGACAGAGAAACCTGGCGGGCTACAATCCATGGGGTTGCAAAAGAATCAGACACGACTTAGTGACTAAACAACAATGTCAGCAATTGGGATGCTCTCCATGGAAGAAGAACAGCTGTGGTCCCCAACTCCCCACGCTGTCCCCAGCCTTTCCTCCATCCATTTAAACTTCTGAAGCTCAGGCACCTATTTTCTTTCCTTCTCAGTAGCTTTGTCTTGGAGAAGGCAATGGCAGCCCACTCCAGTACTCTAGCCTGGAAAATCCCATGGATGGAGGAGCCTGGTAGGCTGCAGTCCATGGGGTCGAAAAGAGTTGGACACTGAGCGACTTCACTTTCACTTTTCACTTTCATGCATTGGAGAAGGAAATGGCAACCCACTCCAGTGTTCTTGCCTGGAGAATCCCAGGGACAGGGGAGCCTGGTGGGCTGCCATCTATGAGGTCGTACAGAGTTGGACACGACTGAAGTGACTTAGCAGCAGCAGCTTTGTGTTTGTAGCCACACTGGGCATGGTTCTCATTGATCTGTGATTGTACTCATTCTTACAGTTCCTCACCGTGTGGCAGCCCTTCCCGTTAGTGCCCTTTATTTATCTTTCAGAGTTAGCATTTCAACTCCGTTGCTGCTTTGAAGTCATTTCAGAAGGGAAATTTGTCAGTAAGAGGTGTGAGTGATAAACAGTGCCTTCAGGCATCAGACTCATTTATGTCCTTTTGTTGAAGGCCTCTGAAGTGACAGCTTTGCAGGGTAAAGAATACCTGAAGTCTCTGTTTTTATTTTTGAGGGTTTATGCCTATCACTAAGGTCTAAGACAAGAATGATGAGAAACAGCTCATTTGTTGTGCTTCTTTGGATGTGACCTGCTCTTTGATTTTTATTGGATTAAGGAGACATTTGGGACTTCCCATGTGGCTCAGTGGTAAAGGGATCCACCTGCCAATGAAAGGAGACGCAGAAGATCAGGGTTCAATCCCTGGGTCAGGAAGATCCCTTAGAGGAGGAAACGGTAACCCATTCCAGGATTTTTGCCTGGGAATTTACATGGACAGGGGAGCCAGGCGGGCTACAGTCCTCAAAGTGGCAAAGAATCGGACACGACTGAGATGCTCACATGCATCTAAGGAGGCATTTCCTGGGAGAGAGCTTGGTGTCTTTCTCCTTGCATGTGGATTCTCAGAGGAATGCATGAGCCCCTTTCATCTCCAACCTAAGATTTTAAGCAACTGGTTCCTTCTAGGACACTTTCCCTTCTTTATTTTTTTAAAGAAAGAAATGGAAAATTTTATTTGAGCCAAATTAGCTTTCCTGGTGGGTCAGACAGTAAAGAATCCACCTTCTATGCTGGAGACCTGGTTTCCATCTCTGAGTTGGGAAGATCCCCTGGAGGAGGGCATGACAACCCACTCCAGTATTCTTGCCTGGAGAATCCCTATGGATGGAGGGGCCTGGCAGGCAAAGAGTCGGACACGACTGAGTGACTAACCACTCACAGACTTTTATAACCTGGAAAGGGCATTTCAGAAAACTTAGAGAACGCTTCTGCCTGTTAGACATCCAGGCACAGTTATCTATTAAGTTTTTTTGAGACAGAGGTTGTTCATTACATGACATATTACTGACCATTTACATGACTCAGATCTGCAAGTACAGAGTGGTTGGTCATTGTGACCTCTTTACAAGATCAAGGAGTGTTATCTTCTAAGTTGTCTTATGGGTGCGATGAGAAAGTCTTTATCGCAAATGGGTTGATCAGGTATTTCTGCCGAAGCAGGAGGTTTGGTCGATGCCTAATGCAGATACATGGTACACAGTAAAGTTACTTACTTCTTGATTCATCTTTTAGAGACGCCCTTGCCCATCTTTTAGAGATGTCCTTGCCAGGCTTCTCATTGTTGTGTAGTTTATGTCTCCCCTACATTGGTTTAGCTTTCTTCCATCCTCCAGAGTGTTGCTCCATTGATGCAGCATTTGCAGAAACAGTTCTACTAGTGATTGCATTTCTGGAATGTTCTTAATTGTGTTATCATTTTATCATAGTCTTCTTGGAAACTCCGGTTAATCTTGATTGATTTTTGTAATGCACTCTTTCATCTCTACCAGAAAAGATGCCAACTGTCTGAATGCCATTATTGAGTCTGGTAGCTGTTACAATTTTGCTTATCAAATGTGGTTCCGGTTCCACGGGCCCACCCATCCCTGGCCAGCTTCCAGAGTTTTGCACTAATGCCGTATATAATACATTTTCATCCATCCTAGGTTTTTAAATTCGCTTTTACTGTGCTAAAGTTTATTTTTTTCTGTTTTGTTTTCTGTTTTATGAGTATTGTTAATGGAAGAGCCTGTTTTGCCATTTGAAAACTGTTTTCATTACGATTATTTTTCAGAATGGTCTATTATTGTATTTGTATTTTTCCCTCATGTAACTATTACTGTAAATGATTGAGAGTTTGTTATGTTCACTTTTATTTTAGTTGTATTGTGATAGTAAAATTTAAAATTCTACACAGAAGTAGAAAGGATTATATAATGCTCCCTCAGGTACAACATGTAGAGACCCATGTACCACGCTGTGTCAGTAATGATCAGTTTTCCTTTCTTGCTTTGTTCCTACTCCACCGACTTCCCTTGTTTGTTCCAGAGTATTTTAAAGCAAATCCCAGATACCTTGTTGGCCTTCCCAGGTAGCGCTAATGGTAAAGAACCTGCCTGCCTTGGCAGGAGATGTAAGAGACGCAGATTCGATCGCTGGGTCAGGAAGATCCTCTGGAGGAGGGCATGGCAACCCATTCCAATGTTCTTGCCTGGAGACTCCCATGGACAGAGGAGCCTTGTGGGCTACAGTCCACAGGGTTGCAAAGAGTCAGACTCGACTGAGCGACTTAGCATGCCTGCAGATACCATGTCATTTCACCTGTAAATGTCAGATATTAGATTTCTGGGCATGGCTGATGTTTCTTCATGATGTCATTTAATGTGCTCCCTTAGGTCCAGTGTTATTTTTTTTTTTCTCAAGCCATGTGCCTTGCAGGGTTTTAGTTCCCCATCCAGGAATTGAACCCAGAATCCTAACCACTAGAGCACCAGGGAACTCCCATAGATCCCCTACTTCTTATAAACTGGGAGTGGGATCAAGGGCAGGGCGTCTTAACCTTTTTGACCATATGACCCCTTTACAATCTTAAAAATTATCTAGGACCCCCAGATGCTTTTACTTAATGTGAGCTGTATCTACTGATACTATGTTAGAAATTAAGACAGACTTCTTAACACACAGCTAGATACAGGCTGACCCTCCACTGATTGTAGATGATGCCATCATGTGTCATGCGGCTTCTGTATACTTCTGAGAACCCCTCTGTATGCTTGGGAGAGAGTGAGTGTGAAAGAGACAGTATCTTCATATTACTGAGAAAATATCTGGGGTCCTGTGGAATCTGTGAAGTAGTCCTGGGGACCCGCAGAAGTTCCACATCACAGTTTGAGGACTGCTGATCAAGAGACTCAAGTACATTCAGATTCATCCTTTTCTGGGTGGAGAAAGGTAAGAATACACCTAGGTGATACTGTGTGTTCTTACTGAGTCCCATCAGGGGACAGGTGCGGTCTGATTGACCTGTTACTGATGCGAGTTACAGGTGAGACCAGAGAGTTGGACCCTATTTTGGCGATGGTTTCATGTGCCTTTGAAAAAACAGTATATTCTTCTGTTTCTCCTGTTGTAAGCTTATAGTGAGTTAGTTCTATTTCCTCAGTTGCTTTATTTAAGTATTTTAATTTTTCACTTGGTTACCATATTATTCTGAGTATTCTAATTTGGCCCTATTTCTGTGAAAAAAATTTTTTTTCTAGAATGTGTGACATTTTTGCCTTTTATATATATTATATTATAGTGTTTTGGGATGCAACTTTAATATCTTATTCATTTTTAGTACTTTACTGTTATATGCTTTCCTTATATAAATACATGTTTATTTAGTTTCTATTTTGTTTTTACTTAACTTTTCTGGATTAAATTTTCATATTGAGTATAATGTTGCACTTGCTTTTGATTAACCCAGTTTTGTATTTTAATCTTGGGTGTTTGTTTCCATGAGCCTTCTGTAATCAGCATATTCTTGTGTCTGATTTACCTCAATGGAGAATGTCCTTCTTCTTTATCAGACCAATTAGATTGTTAATGTCTGAGGCTGTGACTCTTCTATTTGAAATACCGGATATCATTCTAGTTTTTACACCTTTCATTTCTTGCTTCTCTTCGTCCTGTCTTCCTTTTTAAGATTGTGCATTAAAGTACCTAACTCATCTGTACATTCATTGTTACTGAGAAATCCCAGCAATAGGGAAATGAAGAAACAAAAAGCTCTGTCCTGAACTTCTCGCGCCCCATGCTAGTTAGCACTGCTGCTGGTTCAGCATGTGCCTTTCCAAAGCTGTGTCTATGCAGTTATCCCCAAGTATTGGCCCGCATAGACATAAAAGTAAATGCTTGTTATTTTTTTTTCGTGGTTTCAAAAAATGATAAATGGGTACGTACACTGTGTGTTTTTCTGCAACTTACTTTGTCTTTTAACCTGACAATATGTCTTGAAGATCTGTCTCTGTTGGTAAAATAGCTCTGAATACGTTCTTCTAGATGCCGCTTGGCCTCGTGTAGATTCACTACAGTTTATTTGACCAGACTATTGATGGACTTTACGATGTTTCCATTGTTTTCCTATGGCAACCACTGCCGCAGTTATCATCTTTGTTGCAGCTTGTTTGGGATATTTATAGTGTTTCTCCACATAGAAACCTAGAAACAGGAATACCCGGTAAAAAGTTCTGTACATCTTGAACAGTAATAGATACCACCAGGTTCTCCCAGCTACACCAAAATGGTGAATTCCCTGTTCTCATATCTTGTCCGTTTTCCCACAGGGTTGTTTGTAGGCATGAATTTTATATTTAAAATTTATATTCCTCCTTCCTTTATTTCCGTGGCAAATATTTGCTTCCAGTGTTTTGTGTGGCTTTTAGCTTCATCTGCATGTTAAATGTTTTAATCTTTTAGAATTTGTTGATTTCTTTCTGCAGTAAAATTCCTCAGTCCCTTTAAAATGGTTTCTGTTTGTCTTCTGCATGCAGTACTTTAAAAGTTTTAATGTCTTTTGACATCTTTGAGATTTAATTCCAACACCATTGTCACTCATGCCAGACAGATAACCTCATCACTGCAGATTTCTGGAGAGGTCTGAGGAGAAGGTGGGTTAAGGACGTGGTGGTGGCGGTGGCGGGGGGACTGGGGACGGTTTACAGGACCCTAAATCTGGCTCTTTTCTTGTGCTCTGTCCGCAGCTGCCGGTATCTTGTACTCTCTAATCTCTCTATGATGTTTCACGCCTGTGTTGGTATGTGTGTTATTTTCCAGCTGGAATGGACCCTGCTTTTGTTTGGCTGCTGTTTATTGAGTGATGGGAATGTGCAGGGCACCCTGAGAGGTACATCAAATATGTCATCTCTGCTGCTCCTCACGCTCCTGCAAGGGCCAGTATGGTCCTCTCCAAAGGCGATCTTTGATGCACCATTCCTCCTCGTACCCCGCCAGTGCCTAGCGCCTTCCAACACTGCAGTCACGCTGGCCTTGACTTGCTCTAGCCAGTACAGCATGGTGAAGTGAGGTCATGCTGATTCTGGGTGTTTAGCGTTAAGAAAGTCAGTGTGCAAAGGAGTAAAGCTATACCTATGGTAGACACGTTGGCCAACCATTGGCCAAACTTTATCTGAGGAAAAAAAAAATGGTGCCAAAGTCAAATAAGTTGGGGACATTCTACTCATCATTTCTCTGGCTTGGATATTTACAGTGGGGATTAGCAGGTGAGATGCTGGGAGAAGTCTTAGATTTTAGAAATCTGTTTAACCTTCTCTAATAGAACATTTTTGCAAACCTGCTTCAATTTATTGCTAAATGTCTTTAGAAATATGATGTATTGGACTTCCCTGATGGTCCAGTGATAGAAATCCACCTGCTTATGCAGAGGAAATGGATTTGATCCCTGATCTAGAAAGATTCCACATGCTGTGGGGCAACTGAGGCCGTGTGCTGCGCCTACTGAAGCCCGTACGCCCCAGAGCCTGTGCGCTGCAACCGGAGAAGCCGCCGCAGCAAGAAGCCCATGCACCTCGAAGAAGAGTAGCCCTGGCTCAGTGCAACTAGAGAAAGCCTGAGTGTAGCAAGGAAGACCCAGCACAGCCCAAATAAATAAATTAAAAAGGATAATTTTAAGACATATGGTGTATAGTTTATAAGAGAAAGTCATTTGCTTTACCTGGAAGTTGATAGCAAGAAAGACGGAAGGCTGTCTAATATCCTGAAAGCACAGTCTTTGGGTTCAGAAACCCTGGTTCAAATCCTCCGCTAACCTGCCTACTGGCTTTGTGGCCTCAATGAGTTGCTTAACCTCTCTGTGCCTTTGTAAACTGAAAATTGAATCTGCTTTTACTTCTAAGCATTTTATTTCTAACTCATGTAAAATATCTTGATGCAGAATAGACAGTAGCCATGCTTTTACTTAAAAAAAAGGAAGGCCTGTGTACCCTTGTGTAACTGGGGCCACTGTGTACGAGAGAGGCCCTGATCCTAATGGAAACAGAGAAGAGGAGCGAGGCCGCCTGTGCCAGTGTCCAGCTGAGCCCATGTTTCTGTCCATCCCGGCCCAGGTCCCAAACTGTTAGTGAAGCTGTCTTGGGTGCTGCAGTATCATCCCACATCTGACTGTAGCCACAGTAACAGCTGAGCCCAGCCAACACACAGAATCATGAGAAATAATAAAATAAGGGTGGTTTTAAAATGCTAGGTTTAGGGATGGTTTCTTATGCTGCAAGAGGTCACTGAAGCAGGTGAGGCATAAATAATTGCTTTAAGTATATTAGGGCTAGAGACTATTTAAAGGACGAACTAGTAATAATGTTAACAATAGCCATCATCCAGTGAAGTGTTTACAGTGGTCCAGGTATGATGTAGATATTTACATACATTCCGCATGGTAAACTGCTCCATGCCCTTCAGGGATCATAAAAGCTTTAATAAGAACATGAGTATTAGCAGCTACTATTTACTGAGCAGCTAAAACAGGCTGGACAGTCTCTCTAGGTACTTTGTGTGGGTTATTCCCTGGCCAACTCCAGCTCATCCTTTAGGGCTGTGTCTGGAGTGGGGAGCTGGGTTCCTATAGTGGCTGAGTCATGTCCCTGTCTCCCTTTCCTTGCAGGGCAGCTGCTCCACAGCTGTGAGCATGTGGCACTATGACCTGTCTCTCTGCCCCCTCTCTCCTGGTACCTGCGTGTTATAGTTGCTGTTTGCGTCTGTATTTAGCCTTTGTCTTCTTATGACTCTGTATGGCTTGCTCCCCAGCAGCCCGGGAAACGATGACAACATGTTGAATCTTGTACAACTTCTGCAGTTAATAATTGCCTCACTTTCCCCCTTTCCTTGTTTGGATGTTTTTGTTTGAGCTTTTGGGTTACTACTTCAGACGCTCTAACAAAATGGTAACCCCCTCTGAATGCTCTTTTCCACATGGCCAAGCACATTAATTCCATTTTCTGTTGTAGCTTTGTTCTTTCCTTGAAGATGATCTTCCCAGTGCCCTGGGGTGCCTGGTAGACAGCCTCCTGGGAATTCCTGGGCGTTCCCTCTGCCTCTTCCTGGGCTCAGTGCCCAGTTTCCACGAGCCACTCTTTTTCTTTCCCTCTCTCTCTTTTTAAATTTGCTCCCGTGGGATCTTTGGTTCGAGTATGTATTCCTTTATTAAATATTTACCTCCTTTGTTTTCTCTGTTCTCTATTTTCTGGGCTGCTTCTACATCAAATGCTAAACTTCCTTGCCTGAACCTATGATGTTTCTTATTTCCCGACTTTAGGCCTTTTTATCCAATTTTCTGGGAGATCTGGTCTCCTAACTAAGCTTAAAATGTAAAAATTTTGCTATTTTAAAATTCTTAAATATTGTCCCATGCTTCAGTGAACCTCTTCTGAACACCCTGTTTCTATTTTGTGAGTGTTGTATCTCTCCCTCGCGTCTCCAAGCGTTATGGGGTGATTTCCCATGCTCTGCCCGAGGTCTGCATGCTCCATGTTCTGAGTGTCTGTCATCTGTTGCCTTTGGCATCTGTCCTCTTGTCTGTCATTAATTTTCCTCAAGGCCTGGTGATGCTTTCTTCTTTCATACTGAGGAGGAAGTTGCTAAGAACATTTGGGTGTTTTTTTTTTCATTGTAGGGTAGAACAACCAATGGTTCCCACCAGTGGGCAACTCAAGCAGGTGGGCTGCTGTTTCCTTGGATGTAATGGGCTGAACTTTGTCTTTCCCTAAATTCATCTGTTGAAATCTTAACCCCCAACACCTCAGAATGTGACTGTGTTTGGAGATAGGACTTTGAAAGAGGGAGTTAAGTTAAATGAGGTCATTCAGATGAGTCCTAATCCAATCTGACCAATGTCCAGATAAGGAGAGGAGCTTAGGACAGAGAGGCCCACAGAGGGAAGACCATGTGAAGGTATAGGGAGATGATGACCATCTAAAACCCTAGGAGAGAGACTTCAGAAGACACCAACCATGCTGGCATCTTGATTTCAGACTTCTAGCCTCCGGGACTGAGAAAATAAATTTCCATTGTTGAAGCCAGCCATTCTGTGGTACTTTGTTACACAGCTTGAGCTGACTGATACACCAGAGGATGCTCGCATGTCAGTATCTGTAGTTCTTTTCTGTGGGGCCATTCAGGTTTTCTGGAGAAGACACACCCAACCTTCAGCAGGGTTGTAGGCCTGCCTCTGTGCATGCGGGAGCTCGTGACGGATTTCAAGGCAGGGAGCTAGATTCCCGTGTGACTTCCTTTCCCGTTGACCCCTCACCTTCCTCTGTGCCTGAAGCTCTGGCACTGGAACCTCTAGTGAGAAGATGCAGTCAGCTGTCTGGATGGAATACGCACGAGGGGTGGAAGGTTGAGGGCAGGGGCATAGTTGCACCTGATATAAAACTGCAGCCGTGCTTCATTCTTAACCCTACACTCTGTCCTCGCGTTCTTGAGCCTTCTATTTCTGGGCACAAACTGGTATCTTTCTCTGCTGTTAGTTGGTCTTCCCCTCTGCTGGATCCTCCTCTCTCTTTCAAATTTCAGTTTGTACTGCCTGTCTCTAGTTCAGTCTCTCCTACTTCTCGTCCTTGTAAGTCCACAGATTTCCCCTCTGTGGATAAGAAAGGAATTTATTGGTTCGAGGAAGTGAGTAGTCCAGGAGTGGGGGGCGTGAGCATCCTTATGCAGTCGACAAATGGGATCTAAGACCTATTTCTTTCCATCTCTCCATGCCACTGCCCCAGGATAAGCTTCATTTTTAACTCTCTATTTTGAAGCAATTTTAGACTTACTGAAGAGTTGTAAAAATAGTACAGTGA
This sequence comes from Ovis canadensis, assembly GCF_042477335.2. Taxonomy (NCBI): domain Eukaryota; kingdom Metazoa; phylum Chordata; class Mammalia; order Artiodactyla; family Bovidae; genus Ovis; species Ovis canadensis. The sequence continues at coordinate 44,673,240 of NC_091268.1, read as the reverse complement.
GTTCCCTAATGATGACATCTTATATAACATTGGTATGACTAGCCAAACTAAGAAAGTAACACTGGTACAACACCAAGCTGAATGCTAAACTGAATCTGATAACTAAATGGTAGACCTGATTCAGATTTTATCAGATTTTTCAGTAATGTTATTTATTTCCCAGATCTAATCCAGGATCCTACCCTGTATTTGTCCAGTTTTCTTAGTCTCTTGTAATCTGTCAACTTCCCCTGTGTTTCACTTTTAAACAGCTCTGTATTTTATAGAATATCTCTTAATTTGGTCTTGTCTGGCATTTTCTTATGATTTGATTGAGGTTTGGGATTTGGGGGAAGGACACCACAGAGGTGCTGAGCCCTCCCAGTGCCTCACATCAGGAGGTACCTGATGTCTATATGACCAGTGATGTTCGTTTGATCACTTAATAACATGGTGTCCACCATGTTTCCCCTGTAAAATTCCAGTGGAGGCCAAAGCTTTCTTCTTTTAATTAATATGTATTTGGAGGATACTTGGAAGCAATGCAAGTATCCTATTTCTCCTTGAACTTCTGCTGATTATTATTTTAAAAAATATTTATTTGACTGGGCCTGGTCTTAGTTGGGGCACTAAGGATGTTTGATCTTTGTTGCAGCATGCGGGATCTGTGATTGCAATGTGCAAACTCTTAGTTGTGGCGTGTGGGATCTAGTTCCCTGACCAGGGATTGAACCCAGGCCCCCTGCATTGGGAGTTCAGAGTCATAGCCACTGGACCACCAGGGAAGTCCCTTTCCCATTATTCTTAACACTCATTGGTGAACATTGCCTGCATTGATGATTACTGTGGTTTCTAAGAGAGATTTTCTTTTTCTCTCATTCCTTCCACGCTTCTTTAAAAAAATTTTTTTTTATTTGCAGTATAGTTGATTTACAATGTTGTGTTAGTTTCAGGTGTACAGCAAAGTGAGTCAGTTATACATGTACATATATCCACTCTTTTTAAGATTCTTTTCCCATTTAGATCATTACAGAGTACTGAGTAGAGATCCCTGTGCTATACAGTGGGTCCTTATTAGTTATCTATTTTATATATAGCCGTGTGTATGTGTCCATCCCAGTCTCCCATTTATCCCCCTCCTTTCCCTGGTAACCTTAACTTTGTTTCTTGTATCTTTAACTCTTATTTCTGTTTTGTAAATCAGAATCAATATTATGTGATTGCTTATATGTTAAATCTTAAAAAAAAAAAGATACAAATGAACTGTTTTTCCTGCTCTATGTGACTTACTTCACTATGTATGATAATATTTTAGGTCCAGCTACGTTGCTGCAAATCACATTAGTTCATTCTTTTTTTATGACTGAGTAATATTCCACTGAAGATATGTACCATATCTTCCTTATCCATTCCTCTGCCTGTGGGCATTTAGGTTGCTTCATGTCTTGGCTGTTATAAATAATGCTGCAAACTTCCACCCTTCTGAACTGGAATTCTTCTGTCAGGAAAACTTGTCCCTTCTCCTTCATTTTTTTGCTTATCTCAATCAATGATTTATTCCTATCAGTATGGACTTGCTGAATATTTTATTCTTTGGGCTGTATTTAAGGCTATGTTTGTTTCTCTTTTTGCTCAGGTTGTTGTAGCATTGGTCATAGCTAGCTCATTCAGGTTGTTTTTTTTTCTTGTGTCCTTTCAATGTGCCTCTTTTTTTTTTTTTTTAACGTTTCCTTACTGACACCACAAGATGCTTCAAGCTCATCTTTTATAGTCCATAGACATAAAAAATTTTTTACTTCTGTTTTGATAAGGCTTCAGGAGGCAGAGAAGAAGTATGTGTTCAACAAAATGTTTTCCTTAAATTTTTTGATTGCAAAGATTTTCTGTTTCTTATGATGTTATGGTTAATTAATTTGTATTTACTATTGTCTAAATAAATAATCTCTGAGTAGACATCTGTTTGAAGGAGTACATCCAGTCCCTGTCTTTCCAAATAGTAACACGAATTTCCTCACTCATCCTTATCCTGGTGCACTTGAAACTAACCATACGTCTAACTCCAGCACAGAACCCTACTTGATTTAAGATATTTGCAACATTTCATCTTGGTCAGAAAAGCCAAACCAAAAGAAAACCTTTTCTAGGGCTTCTTGGAAGAAGCTTCCTCTTTCTTCCATAGAAGCAACCAGAAGAAATGTTTTCTCTTTCCTTGGATGGTGATGTGTTCTCAGATCTGGAACTGTTGCAGCCATTTTGCCACCATGAGTTAAGAGCTGGGAGCTGCTACAGGGAGCCATCTCCATGTAGAGCCTGAGGGTGAAGCCCACCCAGGAAGGAGAAAGAGACTGAAAGAACCAGCACATTAAAAATAAATTAATCTGTGTTATTTATAATAGTGAGAAATTAGAAATAATCAATCCCTCAGTAAGGGCATGGCAGATATAACCAATGGTATGTAACCTAATGGAATAAGTGTAATGATTAAATATGCTAATGAAAATTATAATAAAATCAAATAACATAAAATTTGCACATGAAATTATGAGAAGTGAAAAAATCTGGTTACAAAATTATATATATCATTTTTTAACCCTGCAAATAAAAAACACTGGTTTTGAACAATTGAATTATGATTTTTCTTCTTTTTTCCTCTCCCTTCCAAACGTAATAACATAAGAAAATTCAAACATTAAAATATAAGCCCTAAAACTCAACAGAGTTGCCAAACTGCCTGCTTTTCTTTATTTTGTCAAGTTATTTAACAATATAGAAAAGATTAGGGACTTCCCTGATGGTCCAGTGGTTAAGAATCCGCCTTGCAATGCAGGAGACGTGGGTTCGATCCCTGGTCTGGGAACTAAGATCTCACATGCTGTGGAACAACTAAGCCCTTGGGCCACAAAGAGAGAACTCGTGTGCCACAGCAGAAGATCCTGCATGCCAAAACAAGGACCCAAGGAGGGCAAATAAATAAAAAATATTTTTAAAAGCCTTAAAAAAATAAATTTGAAAAGTTCATGTTGAATTGCTGCTATAGGAAGCTTCACCTGGACTCCGTTCCGTTTGGTCATCCAGCTCATGAACCAAAATATTCCCTTTATCGTTGAAGCCAATTTGCTCCTTTTCCTGGCACCTTCATTCCTGGCTAGCATAATCTCATTCTCACAGGAATTGTGCTTCACTACCTTAAATGTGTGAGAAGGGCGTGCTGTGGAGATAGGTGTGATCTCCCCTGATCTGCACCTGGTGCGGAGCAGTCACATCTTATTTTCCATTTCCAGGTTGGCAAGCGGTTTCTGCTGTGTCGTAATGGTAGTGATGGCTTGGGAACTGCTGCTTTGACATCTGAGACGTTTGTGGCTATAAACTCACTGTCCTGGGCCTTCTTGTAGATAGGTAGCATTCAGTCCAATCTGTAAATAGGACTGCATGTTCGTGTTCACCCACGGAGCTTTTCTGTACCATGTTATTTAAGACATTTCTCCAAATATCTTGTTGCAGGGGATGACACAGCCGACCCTTTGAGCAAGCAATTACATCTTAGGAAATTATCTCAAGGAAGTAAGCAGACAAGTGTGTAGTACACAGGGAAAGAGTGTGCCTGAAGGTTATTTCAGTGTTGTTACTACCCAAGAAAATCGAGTATGGCATAAATGACAAATAATGGGTAATTGGTTAAGTAAATTATGGCACATTCATGCAATGGCATGCTATGCAGACATTTAATGACGATGCTGATGTATATTTTTGACGTGAAATGTTGTTGATGATGCATTGTTAGGTTAAAAAGTTACATACAGTAAGTATAGTATGATTGCATTTTGTAAAAAATTATAGTAGATAAGAAGTTAGAGATTCTGTTATAGGGTATTTTTGTCCTTTTGATTACTTGTTAATTTTTCTGAATCAAATAAATATCACTTATGTGTATTATTAGTAAAACTGGTATATTAATAAAAGAGTAATATATTAATTTCTATGTAGTAATATATGTGCACGCTCAGTCTCTAAGTTGTGTCTGACTCTCTGCGACCCCAAGGACTACAGCCCACCAGGTTCCTCTGTCCATGGGATTTTCCAGGCAAGAATACTGGGGTGGGTTACTCTTCCCTTCTCCAGGGAATCTTCCCAACCCAGGGATCGAACCCATGTCTCTTGTGTCTCCTGCATTGGCAGGTGGATTGTTTACCACTGAGCCACTTGAGAAGCCGTGTGTGTGTGTGTGCGCGTGCACGCTCAGTTGTGTCCAACTCTTTGCAATCTACTAATATATTAATTAAAACAAAAATGAGTTATATGACACAAGTGTCCTTCTTTGGGAACTTACATTTTTGAGCAATGAGTTGAGTATGTAAGAGGTGATTGATAAGTGATCATTTAATGAACTGTTGGGCCTCCCTTATCGCTCAGACAGTAAAGAATCTGCCTGCAATGCAGGAGACATGGGTTCAATCTCTGGGTTGGGAAGATCCCCTGAAAAAGGGAATTAGCTACTCACTCCAGTATTCTTGTCCGAAGAATTCTGTGAACAGAGGAGCCTGGTGGGCTGAAGTCCATGGGGGTCACAAAAAGTCAGACAGAACTGAGCGACTGACAGTTTTTAGTGAACTGTTAAAGTCTTAAGTGTCTGTAAGTAGGATAATTTTCCCACCACTCACTTGCCCCCTGGGCACTTGGCTTGAGCATCTGGGGGTGGGGAGGTGAGACTTCCTTGGGGAGCAGCAGAGCAAAGGTGAGTATAAAAAGCAATGACCTGGATTCTCACTCGGGAACTTTCATTTCCTGTCTTTGTCATCTAGTCCCCGGTTACACTGGGGCAAGGAAATGGCTTCTCGGCTTCATAGCAGTGCAATAACAAGAGAGGTAATTTACCTGAAAGAGCCTTACAAAATGTCATTGGAAAGCCTCTGTGCACCTTTCAGATGTTGTTTGGAAAAGAGCTGCGATGTCGGCCGTGTTCATTCGTTTCTTAGGTTGACTCTGTGCCACCCCGTGCTGCCTTCTTATGCAGGAGTCCCCAACCCTGGGGATCTAATGGCTGTTAATCTGAGGTGGAGCTGATGTAACAATAGTAGAACTCAAGTGCATGATAAATATAATGCTCTTGAATCATCCTGAAACCACCTCCTTCCCCAGTCCATGGAAAAATTGTCTTCCACGAAACCAATCACCGGTGCCAAAAAGGATGGGAACCATTGTTCTAATGAATGAAGATGCATCATTGGAATGGGAGAAGCTGGGGCATCATCATCATCTCTATTCTTTGAGCCCCTCCCAAGATTCCATCTTTCAAGCATTGAGTAGGGAGAATCTGGAGGTTGAGTGGCAGGTTCCTGGGAGAGTTCAGGGGAGAACCCGGTTCTCTTGAGGTCAGTCTGTCTGCCTCCCTTGGGCATCCTGTCTGAATACCTGCCTCATCCCTCTCTACTGCTTTGCATGGATGTACAATTTGGATGCTTCGGGTGCTTTGTAAGCCGTGATTCTGTTCCTTTGGCAAGAGACCCCTGTTATTCTTCCTACCCTCTCTTCTTGATGGCTTCATGTCGTTTGCTCCCACCATTTGATGTGATTTGATGGTGTACAGCATGAGGTTCCTCCAGCCATTCCTGCCTGTTAAGCAAGCATATATTTCTGGGATTGATGTTTTAATTTAATGAAACACATTCTAATGAGGGTCAGCTGCAGCCATGAATTTTTAATGAATGATTTGCTGAAAAGCACTTCAAATGGTAACAGCCTGTGTTTGGCTGAATAAGTCCGAGATCCTAAATTCCAGCACGTGGATTGAATGAAACCCAGGGCGAGATTCCGCTGGCCTTGTCTCCTTAGGCTGTGTGCCACGGTCAGGCCCTTGGCATCTATGACAGTGGCTCTTGGATGCCTCTTGCCCAGGGGTCCCTTTCGTTGTAATAAGTAGAGAACGTTCAGGATCCTTCAGCCCAGAGAAGGAGGAAACAGTGGTCCCCAGAGGATCCCAGCTCGGTATTTGCTCCAGGGACCCACCTTCAGATCATCAGGAGGGCCTTGCTTGGTGTAAATATGGGTGTGTGCACGTGTGTACACACACACGTGTGTGTTGCCGACTCAGGTTGGGGGAAGAGTTCAGAGTCTCAGCGAAGGAACCTGGGGCTGACACAGCTGGTACCCTGCTGATAAGCCACTCTCCTTTGTATTAGTTTCCTGCAGCTGCTGTAATAGATAATCACACATCTGTGGCTTAGAACAACAGATGCTTGTTCGCTCATAGTTCTGGAGGCTGGTGTCCAAAGTCATTGGACTGAAATTAAGGTGTCAGCAGGGCGCTGATACCTCGAGATGCTCCAGGGGAGAGGCTCTTGCTTCTTGCATTTTCTGTTGGCTGCCGGCATTCCTTGGCCTGGGTCCGTCTCTATTCTTCAAGGTTAGTATCTTCACATCTCTCTCCGCTCTGTCTTCATCTCATCTTCTTACCTCCTGTGTGTGTCTGCCCTGCCTTCTTCATGGAAGGACACTTGGGATTGACTTCAGGGTCCACCTGGATAATTCAGGAGAACCTCCCCATCTCAAGATTGTTAACTTGACCACATCGGCAGGGACCCCTTTTCCAAATAGATTGTTTTCAGAGGTTCCAGGGATTTGGACATGCTGTTTGGGGGAATCTATCAATGTGCAACATTCCTTCTGTCTCCCTGGCGAGGTCCTGATTTGATCCTGCTTGGCCAGTTCCTCTTCCCAGGTGGCACTCGTGGTAAAGAACCCACCTGCCGATGCAGGAGACATAAGAGAGGTGGGTTTGATCCCTGGGTTGGGAAGATCCCCTGGGAGGAGGGCATGGCAACCCACTCCCGTGTTCTTGCCTGGAGAATCCCATGGACAGAGGAACTGGGTCGGCTGCAGTCCGTGGGGTCGCAAAGAGTTGGGCACGCACACACGGCCAGTTCCTCTACTGAGGTCTATTCCCCTGCATCTTGCTGGTCTGGGAGGGGAGGGGCACATTGACATTAGGCATCCAAGGTTTGTTTTTGTCTTTGACAAAGACAGCAGCACAAGGAAGGTGTCCTTTGCTCTTTCTTTTCTGCTTTTCTTTTTTCTGGGTGCTCTGAGGACCTGACTCTTAGGGGTGATGTAGCCTTTTTACAGTCCTGGTTGGATGTCTGAGAGAATCGCAGAGCTCAGGCAAGACTGCCTGTCTCCACGTCTGTCTGGCTTAAGCCACTGCTTGTTGAGAGATGCAGCCAGAAGGCTGTTCACTGACCTGGAATCCACTGGGGAGCTTCCTTCTGCCCTCGCTGACAGGCCAACCTGATCTCAGTGGCCTTGGGGCGGGATCGGGTTACCACGGACTCAGTCTGGATCCCAGAGTCATCTCTTGGAGTATTTTTAGGCTCTTTCAGTGGCCAGAGCACATTTGAGCAGCAGCTGTTGGCCACACGGTTCGGCCACAGGCTGTGCTGTTTTTGAGCTTTGCTGTCTGGTAGCCAGTGGGTCTGAATGATAAGGTCAAGCCAGGGAAATCCACGTGTGGAAGACAAACTTCGGGATTCTTATGAGTCATTTCTCTTCTTGATGTGGAGGGAAGTCCCCGGCTATCCCCAGCAGCCCCGGATGTCCAGGCAAACAGAAGAACAGGATACCCTGACTCTTCAAAGGTTTCTGTATCAATTCAGCAGATATTAAGTGTGTGCTGGTAGCTGGGCCCTGGTCACAGGTATGGGCTGTAAGAAGGAGTGGGAATCTACCCACATTGTTCATAAAGTTTGGTGTCTGTGACAAGCTGTGCCCAGGGTGGTTCCGGTTCCTTTTTAAGTCACCCCACATTTAGAAAGAAAATAATGGGATGGAGCCAAGAGCAGCATCCTGCATCTCTGATGGGCTCAGAGTGACTGAGCCAAATGCCAGCTCACCCTGACTCCCTAACTTTAACCCTTTACAGGGCACATTTTAGGCATTACCCAGTCCAGACCAAAAACTGTGTTGAGCCACTGGCTGAGGCTTATGGAAGAATGGACAAGAGACAAGAGAATGGAGTGGATTTGAACTGGAGAAGAGAAAGCCAAGGCTGTATCTTGTAGTATTATTATTACTGTTTCTGCTCTGTGCATCTCCCCACCCCCACTAATCTGTCAGCATTGGACAGATGCTGAGTGTCCAAATATAAGATAATTGGTTAAAATTAAAATAGGGTCATATCAGTTAAGAAAACATTCAGCCTCAAGAAACAGAAAACCAACTAACAGCAACTTAAATAGGGAGTTTGTTTTACCCAAGATCAAGAATTTGGGAATGGGCTGCTACTGCACAGAGTCAGAAGTTGAATAGCAGAGACTCCCTCATGGCCACAAAGAGGCTGCCACAGCTCCAGACATACCACCTATGTTCAAGAAAGAGGATTGGAAGTTGGCACCAGCATCAGGGTAATAACAGCTTTCTCAGGCTTCCTTCCCCATTTCCCGCATTAGATTTTTTTTCCTTTATCTCTTTGGTCAGAACTTTGTCACCTGGCTAGTCACAGCTTCAGAGGAGGTTGGGATGGTGAGTATTTGGGGGCTGGCACAACACTGCTTGTGGAGCTTTAGTATCTGGGCACCTGCAGAAGGAGAGGATTGTGAGCAGTAAACCCTACCAAGGAGGCAAGGATGGAATCCAGGCTCACCCCTGGGTGTAGTTCAGGTGCCATAATCTTCTGGTTCTGCAGATCCCCATCCCCGATGGGTCCAGGAATAGACCATGTAGGACGGTGGTTCTCAAAGTGTCCCTAAAAGAGCATGATCAGTATCACCTGGAAACTCATTAGACATGTAAATTCTCGGGCCCCTCCTGGACCTCTTGGATTAGAAATTCTAGGGTGAGGAACAGTGCTCTGTATGTTAAGAAGCTCTCTGGGTGATCCTGGCCCACATTTAGATTTGAGAACCACAGATTTAGGGGTGGGAAAGTCTGAGATCAGGATACCAGCAAGGGCAGGTTCTGGTGAGAGCCTTCTTTCTGGCTTGTGGTCACCAAGCCAGAAGGGTCAAGAGGTCACCTTCTTGCTGTGTCCTCATATGGTGGAAAGGAAGAGATGGAGGGAAACACTGCTTCCAGCCTCATCTCCATCCTACCATCATCTCTTTAGGGGTAGGGATTCAACATGAGAATTTTCAGGGCACACAAACATTCGCTCCAAAACAATGGGATGGTAGGGTCTGGGTGGCTGTTCTCCCTTGGGACATAGGAGAGTCTTTAGCATCTCCAGCTCTAAGTCAGCATCCACTTTGGAGAATTCTCAGGTTGCCATGGTGACCAGTAAGCACTGGGAAGCTTAGTGGGAGGGTCGTCAACTAAACCTCCAAGGCGAGCCCTCTGTTGCCTTCTCCCCTTGGACTTGACTTCTTGTCCCCCTTTCTATAATCACTGCCCATCTCACTGGGGCAAGGGTGACAGCTTCTCTTGGGGCCTTGGTGGTCAGTGTCAACGGAGGGCACAGCCTTTCAGAGCATGCTGTACCTCCACTGACCGCCCCAGGGTCCCTTGTATTTTAGCAGAGGTGCGGAGGGGACATCAGAAGGAGTGGGAGGCTAGGGGGTGGGATTTCATAGGTGATTTCACATGGCGATGTATGTGTCCATGTGTGTGTGCTAAATAGCTAGGCCACCTGGGAATTCCCCTCATCCCCTCCTTTTTGAGTGTGGGGTCTGTGAGTTATTGAGCTCTGGGCTTCATGGACTGCAGTGCCAGATTGAGGACCACTCCCAACTTTGTAGTCTTGCACCCTGTTTTCACAGAACTGGGATGAGATAGAGGAAGGAGAGAACAGAGCTGGAGCTGGGGAACACCTCCTAGACGGCCCACCCTGGACCGCCATCTTGTCCTCTGTCCTGAAGGCTCCAAAGGTGGCGTCTGGGTGAAGGACTCATTAACTGGAAATCACATTCAATAGAAGTAGACCCTAGGATTCCAGTGGGTTAAACTGCAAAGAGAGCTACAGCTGTAGGGGGTTTATGTTGGCATGACCAGCACAAGGGCTTCCCAGGTGGTGCTAGTGGTAAAGAACCTGCCTGCCAGTGCAGGAGACTCAAGAGACATGGGTTTGATCCCTGGGTCGGGAAGATCCCCTGGAGGAGGGCATGGAAACCCACTCTGGAGAATTCCACAGACAGAGGAGCCTGGCTATGGGTTATTGTTCATAGGATCACAAAGTTGGACACGACTGGAGTGACTTAGCATGCACGACCAGCACAACAGCTCTCTGTCGACCATATGGAAAGCCAAAGAATAGTAGAAGTTTACTTTGTGAGTCTGGAATCCAGACAAGGGAGCCAGATGAATCAGGGTGTGATGCCCCCAGTCTAGGACAGCCGTTATATCCATGTTGCCTCCTGGAGGGTGATCTTGTCTTTGGGGCTCTCATTCTGGGATTCCAGGCTAAGCTTGGTTCTTTGGCGTACACACTATGGCTTTAGCTGTTTAATACAGTGGACCAGCCTACCGTGTGGGAGCCATCCTGTCTCATTTGGGTGACTTTGCACATTCAGTTTCTGAGTTAGCATGTTCTGACATTACACTTGATCTTGGAGGAGGAACAGGATGTGAAGGGCGGGGTAGGGTGAAGGGAGGGAAACAAAGCTCTAACTACCATGCGCTGGTCAGATGTTATGGAATGGATCTTCATCTATGGGCATAGCTAACCATTGCTTATGGAGCTTTCTGCAGTAATAAACCACGGAATTGGACCATATGACTCTGTTCCCACTGTTGAAGCAAGCTGCAGTATAGGATGCTGCTTCCTGAGTTTGGGGACAAGTTTGGGGACAAGTTTGGGGACATTAAATGGCTTTTTGTGCCTTGACTTCCCCTGCCTAGGGACCGTTGGGTCTCCTGCCTGTTAGCAGATACTGGAGGCTTAACTTTGCCCTTAATGACAAAAACTCAGTCTTCTCATCTTGGTTCGATGCTGGGTTGGGAAAGAGACCCTTGGTCCAGGCTTTGAGACTTTGCTGGACAGCAGCCTCCCTTACTCTGTATCTCTAGTCTTCATACTGCAACAATATTTCATTTTGCTGTTTCTGTTTGCTAAGGACCTGAAGTGACTTGGATGGAATTAACGTGGGAATAAATGATGTATGAAATGAGAAATCTTTGTCCGGTTCTGCGCAGGGACGGGAGAGGGGGAAAGAGGGCCATTGACAGAAGCATCGCTGTACAGAATTAGTGCCGATGAGATGGAAAACGCAGAAAAATGAGACAAAGGATCGTTAGATAGTTTCCTTCTTTTTTATTGAAAAGTCAGGCTTTTACCAGTCTCCCATCATGCCTGCCTTTCAGGCTCTCAGAGGTGGAAAGTGGATCTTAACACTAAATGATATCCACTTAGTCCAGCATTCTGGCCTATGTTTTGTGGGGGCCTAGCACAGGGAAGGATTTTGAAGGTGTATTTTTCTCCTTTCAGCCCTTCCTTCCTCTCGGGTGACCCCCTCCCCCCGCCGCCTTCCCCTGAGTTATCAGTAACCCTCATCCTTTCATCTCTTTTGCTTTGAAAAATCTGCTCTCTAAGAAAAGGAGCTTACAGGCTCATCTGCACTGAGGTTTACATTGTGGACAGGGCTTCATTGCTTACTTCTCTTGGGGTATTTTGATTTCGAATGGTGTGAAATCAAGATCCAAGAGCTGAACTTGGGAAACTGGAACGTTTTACACCAGAAAGCAGGCCATATCTTCTTGAGGTGCACATTCTTGGGGTTCAGCCACATGATCTCACTTCTCATAGCCCCTTGGCTGGATGAGCCCCATCTTGTTTTGGGGGTGCTTTCCGCATGCTCTGCAAACCACGCATTCTGGGTGGCCACACCCTCTGTTGGTTGTAAGACTGCGTGCGTGAGTCTTTATCCAAGGAGGAGACAGTTGCATTGTTTTGCCCCAGAGCTTCCACCTGTCCCACCTGGAGGGCTGGCTGAGCTGGTGTCCCCTCTGTCACCAGGTGCTTCTGAATCTCCACATGAAATCTCCAGGCTGTGCCATTGATCTGAACCAGAGCGACACTAACAAGAAGCATGGAATCCGGGCCAGCCCTCAGTGGTGGAGTTGGGGGGGCACCTGCCCTTGACTTCACTCACAGCACTTCTGTGGGGTGTTTACAAAAACCACACCTGCTGCTTTGCTGATGGTCGTGCTGGGGGAAAAAAAATCACCATCTAAACAGTTGGAAGGAGAGAAGAAAAGAAAGCTAGTCCTAGGAAGGCAATGAGCCGTCCTCCGCTCTATTTTTGTCTCTGCTCCATGCTCGCTGAGTGTCCTTGAGGGACTTGCCTCCTTTCTTTGTCTTGGTTTGTTCCTGCCCTGGCAAAATTTCATGCATTGCTTGCCAGAACTCCCAGGAAATCTTATGCATTCCTGACAGTGCTCAAGTACATGCTTCATGGGAGGCCAGAGAATGGGAGGTGGGGGCGTTGGTCATGAGAGGGGAGCGGCAGTCATCAGATTGTAAGCACATTGAATCCTTCTTTGTTCTGCCCTGAAAGAGGGTCTCATTGTCCCCATCTGTAACCTAGAGAGGCTTCCCCTTCATGAACCGCGTGGTGGGCAGAGTAGCTAACACCTGCCGACTGTTTACTGAATACTCTACACCCGCTTTGTGTGCATGGTTTTACTTGCTTCCTATTTTTAAGATAAGAGAATTGGCAGTTAGCGGGATCCAGTCGTTTTCCTGGAGCAGGATGGGATGGTCTCTCATTTTCAGGCCCCAGCCTACAGCCTAGCACATACTAGGTGCTCTATAGAAAGTGAAAGTGTTAATTGCTCAGTCTTGCCTGACTCTTTGTGACCTCATGGACTGTAGCCCATCAGGCTCCTCTGTCCATGAGATTCTCCAGGCAAGATGACTGGAGTGGGTTGCCATTTCTTTCTCCAGGGGATCTTCTCAACCCAGGGATTGAACCGGGTCTCCTGCATTGCAGGCAGATTTCTTTTATCGTCTGAGCCACCAGGTAAGCCCATATACGTACACAGTGGATGGCTAAATCAGAGCTGGGGACCCTGGGGGTGTTATCTATCCATGCTCTGCCTCTGCCTTTTGTTGTCTTGATTTATTAATATTTGCCTGTAAAATAGGTGTGTGGACCAGATGCCTGGACCCCAGGATGTGAGAGGTGATGGTTTAAGGAAGGTGGTTGTCAGCACCCCTGTCTACCCCTCCTGAGTTTGAAATCACTTGAGAGAGAAGCATAGAAATCAGGACAGTGGAGTTAAAATATATATATATATATATATATATATATATATATATATATATATATACTTTATTAGTGACAGAAGTTGGCTGGAAGGGTGTTGCTTAAATCTGTGGCCAGAGTGGGTTTTCTGCTATTTCATCCCAGAATGAAACTTACCTGCAGAACGCAGCCAGAGCTGGTCAGTTCCCCTGTGGGACAGAGCTAGTTCCATTGGTAGAGCACAGACCATACCCTGTCTGTGGCAGGCAGAGGAGAGAGAGAGAGAGAGAGAGAGAGAGAGAGAGAGAGAGAATGAGGGCTCCCAGGTAGGCTGATCCAAGTGCAGTGATTTTCTTCCCTACTCTTTCCATCGGGTGGGTCATTATGGTTCTGGGGTGGGGGCAGGGAATGTGAGGTGTGGGAGAGAGGTGACTTCTGAAGCCTTTCACCTTTGCATCTGGCTACATTCAGTATTTGTTAAACTGATGGGTTAATTACAAGAGGCTGAGGGACTGCAGGTTCCTGAGCCATAGGCATCTGTCAGATTCTGTCTTTGCTCTTGACCCCAGAAAATAATGAAATGACACCTCACTTTATATGCAGGTAAAACCCTGCCATTATCATCACAAGGAGGTCATGATAAGCAGCCTTTGAGGTAGACTCTGGGATCCCAGCCTTCCGTATGTACACACTTGTGGAGGAGGGCATGGCAACCCACTCCAGTATTCTTGCCTGGAGAATCCCATGGACAGAGGAGCCTGGTGGGCAATAGTCCATAGGTCAACAAAGAGTCCAGCATGATTGAAGTGACTTAGCATCCATGAATGATCCTCTCTCCCAAGGGAGGTAGAACTGTTGATTTCTTCTAATGAATACTGTATAGCAAGTATGCCACATGACCCTTGAGAAATTAGATTGTAAAGCGACTGTGGCTTCCATCTGGGGGCTGCCCTCAGATCACTCACCTGGGAGAGCCAGCTGCCATGTCAAGATACAGCCCCGTAGAGAGGCCCATGTGGCCAAGGATGGAGGTCTGTCAGACACCCATGTGAGCCTGGAAGAGCCTTCATCCCACTCATCCCCACGCCAAGCTTTCAGATGAGACAGCAGCCCTGGCTGACAATTCAGTTGCATCCCAGTGAGAAACCTGGAGCCAGAGACATCAAGCTAAGCTGTGCCCAGATCTCTGACCCTTAGAAACTGTGAGGTGATAAATACTATTTAATTCAGAAAATATTTATTTATTTATTTGGCTGTGTCAGGCCTTAGTGGTGGGATGCAGGATCTCCGTTGTATCATATGGATCTTTCCTTGCAGTGCACGGGCCCTTCAGTTGTGGCGTGAGGGTTCTGGAGCTTGTGGGCTCAGTAGTTGCGGTACACAGGCTCAGTTGCTCCAAGATCCCCAAGGCATGCGGGATCTTTATTCCCTGATCAGGAATAACACCCACATTCCCTGCATTTCAGGGTGGATTCTTAACCTCTGGACCACCAGTGAAGTCCTGACAAATACTATTTTAAGCCACTACATTTTGGAGTAATTTTTTTATGTGATGATAGATAACTAATACAGAAGTCCCGATAAAGACTATTTTTAAGGCACTACGTTTTGGAATAATTTTTTATGCGATGATGGATAACTAGTACAGATGTCCCAATAAATACTATTTTAAGCCACTACATTTTGGAGTAATCTTTTATGTGATGATAGATAACTAAGACAGAAGTTCCCTCTCCCTGCACAAAGGGTCCTATAAAGTATTAATAGCATGGCCAGGAAGGCCCAGTGAAGTCTTAACCACACTCTCTTTTATTCAAAAAGAACCAAGCTGCTGAATCAGCTCAGCCAAACCACACCCAGGATTTTGTTTTGTTTTTACCCCAAGCGCCAGACTGGGGACACACAGGAACTGGAGCACGTGATGAGGTTCTGCAAACAGGTTTAAAAATTACATTCCTAGCTCACACGATGAAATTTAAGCCATCCATTTAGGAAACACTGAGCATAGCTGGGAAAATGATTTTTATGTTATTACTCTTCAAGAACAAAGTGATAAGTGACTTTGGAGTTGGAGGAGGTGGTGGTTCGCAGAGTTTATGAAAAATAAGCTGTCATCTTTGCCCTGAATTACATCAGAGTCGCTGGGAGTTAGAACTCAGTTTTCCTAAATTTGGGTGTTTTAAGGGACCTTGGACATATTGAAATAAAAGGATGCCTCACAGTTATGCAGAAATTACTTTTCGCACCTCCTTCCTTAGAGGATGGGACATTAAAAGCATGCTCGCTCACTCTCTTAAATTCCTACCAGGTAGCTACTGTGCGGTGCCTTGGGAAGAGCTGGAAATAGACAGAGATACATGTGTGTTGCCCCAGTCTCCTGAGCCCAGACTGGAGGAATTGTCAATTATATTTAGATAAGACATAGCTCAGATATCAGGTATACTTTCTAGTGGCTTTTGGGATATCTGGTTGTTCTGTTTCCCGGTCTCTGAGCCTGCCCATAAGATCTTGGAAAGTGTCTTGTTTTACCTACATGTGTAGCAAAGCTATTCCCAAAGGCAAACATTCCCAAGGAGACTAATGCCCTTGGGTGACCCTTTGCCTTCTGGTTTCCTCTTTCCTCCCTGGTTTGGCTGATCTGGGAAGGGCTGTGATGGGAGAGTTGTTTGGTTAAGTGAGCTCTTTGGGGACAGACATCATGCTTTCTTTGTGGCCTTCACTTTTTGCAATGAGGATTGTTTGTGGTCCCCCAGCCTGGCTTCTGAGCACCCCATCTTCCCTAGATATAGATGCTTTATGGCTGGATACACGGCTACCTGGAAGATCACTACATTTCCCAGCACTGTGGCTCCAGAGATGGGAGCTGATGAGATTTGCCCTGTGCTGTTTCCACACTTGCCCTCAGTGGAGGGAGAATGCATTCCTCTTCCCCCTCCCTGCTGAATGCACGTGTAGTTTTGAGCCACCTTGAACTACAAGGAAGAGGGTGACAAGCTAAGTGTGGTGCAGAAGAGCAAAACAAGGTCGCTACCTGCCTTGCTTCTGCCCCCCACCCCACCCCAGCGTCATTTCTGGTCTCCATCACACACAGTAGTTAGCATCCTGACTCGTACCCCTTTATCTCTCCCGGGATGCCTGGAGAAGGTACTCAGGATTTGCTGAATTATGGGGTTGGACACAAGTCGCCACCCTGCGTAAAGACAACCTCTGCAGATAACCTCTGCCTTCCTTCTTCAGTCTGTCGCCTCCAGCCACTGAGATCGTTAGAGTAGGAAAGAATCTTCTAGGTCATCTCTCTAGTCCCCCCTTCACTAACATCAATTTCTGCACATTTTTCTTGGCCAGTCTAGCTCCCAACTTGATGATGCTTAACATTACAGGGCAGTCTTAGGGGCTTTTTGGTTTGTTTTGGCTGAACCTCGAAGGATGTGGGATCTTAGTTCCCTGACCAGGGACTGAATGCATATCCCCTGCAGTGGAAGCTTGGAGTCTTAACCCCTGGACTGTCAAGGAAGTCCCTATGGGGCAGTTTTTAAAAAATGATTTATTTATTTACAGCTGCCCTGGATTTTCCTTGCTGCGCTTGGGCCTTCCCCAGTTGCGTGAGCAGGGCTGCTCTCTAGTTGTGTGTGAGGGCTGCTCATTGCAGTGGCTTCTCTTGTTGCACAGCACAGGCTCTAGATCTGCAGGCTTCAGTAGTTGTGGCACAGAGGCTTAGTTGTCCCACGACATGTGGGATCTTCCTACACCAGGGATTGAACCCGTGTCCCCTGCATTGGCAAGCGGATTCTTCCCCACTGAGCCACCAGGGAAGCCCTATGGGGCAGTCTTAATTGTACCAACCTCCACCTTTGATCTTATCCATGTTTTCCCTTTCGAGCCCTCTCCAAACAATACACTGGGGGCAGATTTTCCAGGGAGGCAGTGACAAACAGTGCAAGCTCATGTAAAAATGAAAAATGTCCATTAATGTCAGGACCGAAGCACCTCTATTGGACTTGACAGTTCAGGGGTCGTGGGTATTCTTGGCCTCTGAAAAAAAGGGGTGGCAGCCAGATGGAAGTGGGCTGAGATGTGAGGTGGGAAAATGAGAAAAGGGAGCTGATGGATTGAGATCTGATCGGAAGAGAGTTGGAGGCGCCGGGTTACAGGAAGTGCTTGCTGTGTCTTTCATTAGGACTTAGGGAATTGAACAGATTTGGCAGCTAGAGAGTTCAGACTGAGGGGAGAGGGAAAGAGGCAGGGCAGAGAAGGTGCGGCTGAAGAATCGTTGTCCCTGGAGAGGGGGGAGGGCAGTGGGAGTGAAATTGGGCTGCTCGACTGTGAGCAGATGGAGAGACATTTCATCCTTTGTGGCCAGAAGGAGGGAGGAGAGATGTGCCAAAAAGGATTTGCTATGAAGCCCTAGCAAATCTTTTTTGTCCAGAAGCCCAGGGAGATAAGTTTGGTGGAATTAATGAGGTAGGAGGCAAGTTTGTGTGCCGAGTACAGGGGTGAACTTGCAACAAGAAGCTGGAGTAATGTGGTGACCATTTGCAACAGCTGTGATGGACGAGGGAGGGGAAGCCTTAAAGACCTGTATGAGGGCTGACCACGGTGCCCAGCTGATGTGCTAGAGCTTCCAAAACTCACTTGTAGAGACATTTCACATGACTTGTGTGTGTCCATGGTGATACAGGCCCAGAGGTTGTGGATTTTAGTTTTCATCCAGGGCTCGGGTTGGGTGATGCTCTGTAAGGCCAGGGTTGCTTGGGAGTGGAAATGAGAGTTAAAGAACAGTGCACGGGACTTCCCTGGTGGTCCAGTGGTTAAGACTTCGCCTTCCAATGCAGGAGGTGCAAAATTGATCACTGCTCAGGGAGCTAAGATTCCACATGCCTTGTGGCGGGAAAACCAAAACGTGAGACAGAAGCAATATTGTAACAGATTTAGTAAAGACTTTAAAAATGGTCCGCACTAGACTTCCCAGGTGGCGCTAGTGGAAAACAATCTGCCTGCCAATGCAGGACATGAAAGTGACACAAGTTCGATCCCTCGGTTGGGAAGATCCCGTGGAGTAGGAAATGGAAACCCACTCCAGTATTCCTGCCTGGAAAATTCCGAGGACGGGGAGCCTGGTGGGCTCCATCCATGGGGTCACAAAGAGTTAGATATGACCAAGTGACTAAGCACACATGCATCAAAAAATTAAAAAAATAAAAAAAGAACATTGCAGGGGCTGACCTTGGGCTCTAGGCCAGTAGAGGAAGGGCACTGCAGGAGACGCTGCCTTGTTAGGGCAGTTTCCCCTGAAGGCAGGGATACATGTGGGGAGGTGGAAGACTCTGCCCAGATTTCTTCCAGATGTGGACAGGGAACATGTCCTTTTGGCCCCAGAAGATGCTGTCTTTATCTCATTAGGACAGGCCTGTGTGTTTTCCTGCCCATCCACCTTTGGTCTTCAGTCTAGTCTCTTCCTTGAATCTCCTGACCTCCCGCTGCCCCCACCCCTGCCCTAGGGTCCAGCCCCCACCCCTCTATGCCCAACCCTGTTCAGTACAGATTTCTCCTGGCTGTGCAGGCATTGTCTGGACTGTTCTAGATCAGTTCTTCTCGGCTGTCTCACCATGGGTCTGCTGTCCTCATGGAGAAAGCTTGCCATTGTCATTCTGGCTTTGACTGAGCGCACAGACCCTGTCGGCTCTTCCCAGCCCTCGGAGATCTGAGACCATCGCATCCCATTCTGGGACTTGCTCATTCTTTTAGGAGAGAGGGAGAGCTTGGAGGGCAGGAGCTGAGGTTTGAAGTCATATAGACACAAATCTGACCTTCACTCTGGTGGGCTACAGTCCATGGGGTCACAGAGTCAGACACGACTGAAGCGATTGACCACGCATGCACACAGTGAGTGCCCTTTATTAGCTGTGTTGAGCTGAGCAAATTATTCAGCCTCTTTTTTCTCATCTGTAAAACGGTGATAGTAGAAGTTCCAACTTCTTAGGCTTGGGGTGACAAATAAAAGAGTTTCCACGAGAGCTTTGTGGGGATGAAGCTCTCAGAATGAACACAGCCTGTGGGATGCCTAACATTGCCAAAACTTGGATTAGAAATCAACCAAAGAAACCATCCATCTGTTGGGAAGGACTGCCCCATGAAGAAATGGGTATTTTTAAGGAAAAGCAATTTGTCCCTGTCCCATAGCCCCACCCTAGACACTCCCAAATTCCCCAGGTGTTTGTGTTATATATTGAGTCATAGACAACAAGCCATTCAGTAATTACATTCCAGTCTTGGGCATCCAGTCACCCTCGTCTTGTCCCCACCGGCTGTGTGGAACCTTTGTCACAGCCCACAAATCGTGTGATTTCGATCTGTGGTTTGTTCTAACTGAATGCACTCTGCATAGTAATCGAGAGGATTCTGTGGCAGCCCTGGTAAGAATATGTGCTGAAAAGATGGGCTCTTTTCAAAACCAACTTGATATGGGGACCGCTGGGCCATATTTTCCTCACCCAAGATGTAAAGGAGGGCAAGGGTCTGAGGTTGTCTACTTTAATGGAGACCCTGCAAGCAAATCCGTGGGCTGCTGGGAAAGGAAGAGGCAGGCAGAATATACAGCCCCAGGCTGAGAGCCATTGGAGAAACACTGTTTGGCTGGGAAGTGGTGGGGGCCCTGAAGGCTTGTGTTACTCCTGAGTTTCTATGAACGGTTCTGTGGATACTGGGGACTGGACCAGTTGGGTGTTTGGGTTTTTTGGCTCTCTGATGGGCAAAGGCTAGAGATAATTAAATAAAAGGCTGTGTGTAAATTGGTATTTCAAATTAGCTTTCTGGAAATGAAAAAAAATTGAGGAAAAATAAAGAGCAGAAAACACCCTAAAAACATAGGAAACCAGTAGGTAAAGGCTAGCGTGAATTGTGAAATTTTGAGAGAGAAATTTTTGCAAAGAAATACTTGTTCCCAATATAGTTAAAATTTTACCAGAACCCATAGGCTCCCAGCATTCTGGTGGCCTTGTAAATTTAGAGTCACACTTTTGAAAAGCCATTTGGAAGTGCATCTCATGAGCCATAAAAATATTTCATACCTTCTGAGCTAGTAATCTCCCTTCTGGGAATCTATCCTAAGGCCATCAATCTGAAAGAAAAAAAAAAAGTACCACATGCATAAAAATGCTGATTGCCTCATTGCTTTTAATATTAAGAATTTGGGAGCCAACTCAAAGGCCAACAGGAATGGAATGGCCGTTGAAATGATGATACATTGAATCACAAAGTATTATGCATTCATTAACATTATAATTATGAACACCATGTAGAAGCATGCATATATCTGAAATATTAATAGCAACCTCTTGTAAGTGAAAGTAAGCATAATGTAAGATGCTGTCCGAACTGTGATTTATTTATAAAGATTTGTACATATGAATAGGGCCTGGAAGGAATGTGCAGAAAATGAGAATGAAGCCTTCCTGGGGTGAAAACAGGAGGGCTTGTTTTTCCTTTTTGAGTATCTTCAGTATTGCCGCTAGAGGTCAGATCCTAGTTTTGTTTCTGGCTCATGTCCGTTTTGTCATCTGTGAAATGGCGATGTTACCACCTCGTCTCCTTCCACGTTCTGTTCATGGCCCATCCGTCCATTCTTTGAGACTTCTCCATCCCCCTGGGGTAAGTACTTACAGACAGGCAGGAGAGCTTGAACTTATAAGTCACTGGGGGTGGGGTTGGACTTCCAGATTCACGTGGTTTGACTCCAAAGGCAGTGCCGTTACTTACCTCTCCATCCAGTCTGCTTCCCCCCTGCTTTCCTGACACTTCCTAAGTGTGCTGTGAGAGCTGAGGTAATGTATGCTCCCTTTGGGCCCGGCATTTAGTACAAATTCAGTAAACAGTAGCTGCTAATCACCATCCTCATTATAATGTTTGCGTGATAAAGTAATAAGAAAAAATAGCAAAAGTAGAATTGGTACCTTGGGGTTCATGGAGACACTGAGTAAAACTCCCAGATAATATTTCCAGATACCTGTCCTCTTGGAATGAATTCTTAAGGTCCATCTTTAAACCACGGCATCTGTTACAGATTTTCTGTTATGTGGGATAAGCATGCCTTCTGCAATGATACCTAAACTATTGCCTTAGTTCAACAAAGCCTTATTATAATGAACACTGGATACTTTCAGCTTAGATGAAGCCAAAGTAATTCTGATTTTTTACCAGCTGGGTCAGAAACAACAATCGCTCACTCTAGTTAGATCTTTCTCTCTCTCCTTTTTAAAAAGTATTTATTTGGCTTCTCCAGGTCTTAGTTGCGACACAGAATCTTTTAGTTATGGCATGTGGGATCTAGTTCCCTGACCAGAGATCCAACCTGGGCCCCCTGCACTGGGAACATGGTCTTAGCCACTGGACCGTCAGGGAAGTCCCTTTCTTTTCTTATATGATGCTTTGTCTTTCTTTGACACTCTATCCTTCTTTCAAAGCATTTTCATATTTATTGTTTTCTCTCCTGAAGTTGGCAAGCTGTGTGGTTGGTCTCCCCATTTAACAGATGGTGCTTTCTCATTTAAAAAAATTTTTATGCTGATTGGTGAGAAATTTTGAGCACACTCTCTAATACCTGTATATTTGTTGATTTATAAATTATATGCGCAGACCACAGTACTGAGGGGTCATCTGTAAAAGCATGAGATGATAAGATGAAATAAGCAGTGTTTAAAAAATAGTTTTCATAATGTTTTATTTAATAGCATCAGTTCAGTTCAGTTCAGTTCAGTAGCTCAGTTGTGTCCAACTCTGCAACCCCATGAGTCGCAGCATGCCAGGCCTCCCTGTCCATCACCAACTCCTGGAGTTCACTCAGACTCACGTCCATCGAATCAGTGATGCTATCCAGCATCTCATCCTCGGTCGTCCCCTTCTCCTCCTGCCCCCAATCCCTCCCAGCATCAGAGTCTTTTCCAATGAGTCAACTCTTTGCATGAGGTGGCCAAAGTACTGGAGTTTCTGCTTTAGCATCATTCCTTCCAAAGAAATCCCAGGGCTGATCTCCTTCAGAATGGACTGGTTGGATCTCCTTGCAGTCCAAGGGACTCTCAAGAGTCTTCTCCAACACCACAGTTCAAAAGCATCAATTCTTCGGTGCTCAGCTTTCTTCTAATAACATAGGAGACCTTTTTGTTCTCATTAAAATATCATGACTAGTCATATTTTCAATCAGAGCAGTGTGAGGCGATATATTTTACTATTTTCAAAATCTTGATTTAATACTTTGTGTTACAGTAATTCAAATGTCTGATTTTAATTCACTTATTCTTGGGCTCAGTAGCTGAAAAGGTACCTTGAGATGTGTAGAGCCAAGTGGAAGAAGTTCATAGATGACGGTGCTTACTAAATTATGAGTCTCATTTTTCAATCTCATCCATGTATTATGCAAAGGTTTTTGTTGAAATTCAGAAACTAAATTTCCATTTCTCATGATGTCAGCCACTTGTTCTTGTAAACTAACTGAAAGGTGCCATATTTTAATATTTTTAACAAATAGGTTCAAAGCCTGTCGAAATTCTTCATTTGGGAAATGTTTAAAAGACTAGACAGATCCATTTCCAAGTTTTTGAAGTGTGCAGATATGAATTTTTATAAATCAAACTACAGCACTTTCAGCTACAAATCATTAATCATGGAAATGTTTCTCAACGTCCATTTTCAAAATGCCTCTCCGTTAGAACACTTCTCTTTTTTTGGGAAAACATTGCTCTCTCATCCACTGTTAAAATGTCATCTGTACCTTGAGGGAACAAATTAAGTATGTTTATTTTTCCTGAAAATATCGTCTGGATACCATATGCTCTTGATAGTCACCTATCATCTAAGAATAAATAGGTCATCAAATTTTGAACTCAAAAAAAGAATGCATAATATATTTTTATATTTGTAGCTCCTCTAAAGTTCTTTGACACTCGATAACCAGCAAACTTCTGGGTGTCCCAGAAGATAGAGGTCACTGCCTGTTTTGTTCACAAAGTTAGGTAAAAATGCAACTGCATTGGGATTTCCCTCAGGGTCCATTGGTTAAGACTTCGCCTTCCAATGCAGAGGGTGCAGGTTCAGTCCCTGCATGGGAAGCTGAGATCCCACCTATCTTGTGGCCAAAAAAAAGCAAAGCATAAAACAGAAGCAGTATTGTAACAAATTAAATAAAGACTTTAAAATATTCCACATCAACAAAATCTTTAAAAAAAAGATGCAACTGTATTTTAAATACCTTGTGGGTTTTTGTTTTTTTGCTTTTTAAGATTTTATTAATTTATTTTTAATTAGAGAATAATTGCTTTGTAATATTCTTTTGGCTTCTGCCATACAACAACGTGAATCAGCCATAAGTATACATAGGTCCTCTCCCTCTTGGACCTTCCCACCCAGCCCCCGACCCCCATCCTCGCCTCCCGGCTGTCACAGAGTACGGTTGAGCTCCTGTGTTATATAGCAACTTTCCATTAGCTATTTTGGGCTTCCCTGGTAAAGAATCTGCCTGCAATGCTGGAGACCCAGATTTGATCCCTGGGTCAGGAAGATCCTCTGGAGCAGGGAATGGCTATGAAGTCTAGTATTCTTGCCTGGAGAATTCCATGGACAGAGGAGCCTGGTGGGTTACAATCCATGGGGTTGCAAAGAGCTGGACTGAGTGACGAACACTTTTGTTAGCCATCATGCATATGGTAATGTGTATGTTTCAATGCCACGTCTCAGTCTGTCCCACCTTCTCCTTCCCCTGCTGTGTCCAGAGTCTGTCTCTATGTCTCAGTCTCTATTCCTGCCCTGCAAATAGGTTCCTCAGTCTCATTTTTCTAGATTCCATTTGTATGCGTTAATATACAATATTGTTTTTCTCTTTCTGACTTACTTCACTCTTATAACAGGCTCCAGGTTCATCCACCTCACTAGAACTGACTCTAATGTGTTCCTTGTCTTTTTACAGTTGGTATCCTGAAGGCTTTGGTGCTACAGTCTTGCTACAGTCACTGGCCGGGGTGATGGAGCGTGTGAATTTCTAGGTGCTCCTAGCTCTGTTACTGTATCTCCCAAACCCTGCTTTGATTCAGGCAGAGCAGCCACTGCATCAGGAGCTACATTCAGACAGATTCCCTCTGGAACTAGATTCTCATTTAAGAAGCTGTTCAGTTCTGAATATGAATTTACTGTAAATCTTTCGTTAATCGACTCCCACAAAAACTTGCACTTTGTGTGTGGCATTACAGAGATGGAATCTAGGAAATGCCACAGACTGAACTATTATGAACCCGTCACCCCAGGGAACCGAGCTAACCCTCATGCTGTGTGAATCTTTCTCGTGTTTCTATCTTCAGATTGTCACCAATGTTTTCCATACATTTTCAAAGATATTTGCTGACAAAGACA
The DNA here is from genome assembly GCF_042477335.2 of Ovis canadensis. NCBI lineage: Eukaryota > Metazoa > Chordata > Mammalia > Artiodactyla > Bovidae > Ovis > Ovis canadensis. The sequence goes on along the minus strand of NC_091268.1, from coordinate 44,648,701 downwards.
TGCGTGCATTTAATTTATGGCCAGATCGCGGAGCTTGTGATGGTTCAGCTAGTTTTGCTGCTGCTGGGAGCACAAAAGCTCACCCAGGTGGCTTCTCTGCCTTTTGCAGTCGAGTCAGAAACCTTCAAAGGGAGTCAAGCTGTTTATATTTGGTTGGAGGAAAATTTGGAAGGTGCTTGGATTGTGTCTGGTATAATGTTAAATATCACTGAAAACATTGTGAGATGTGTCTTCAATTTCTGTATGTTTCATTTTTAAATGTCATCTCAAGGGAGACAGTTTCTTGCTATGCTTAGTTCATAGCTCAAGGCACAATCTAGTCTTTTTCTTTGTTCTAACATAGTATTTAATTTTTATTTTTTAAAAGTTTTTATTGGAATATAGTTGATTTTCTATGTTGTGTTAGTTTCAGGTGTACCGCACAGTGAGTTGTTAAACATATACCTATATCCATTCTGTTTTTAGATTCTTTTCCCATATAGGCCGTTACAGAGTAGTAAGTAACATTCCTTGTGCTATACAGTAGGTCCTTATTAGTCATCTATTAAATTTGGCTCAGATGGTAAATAGTCTGCCTGCAATGCAGGAGACCTGGGTTCAAAACCTGGTTTGAGATGGTTTCTTGGAGAAGGGAAAGGCAACCCACTCCAGTGTTCTTGCCTGGAGAATCCCAGGGACGGGGGAGCCTAGTGGGCTGCCGTCTATGGGGTTGCACAGAGTCGGACACGACTTAGCAGCAGCAGCAGCAGCAGCAGCAGCAGCAGCAGTGTATATATGTCCATACTGATTTCCCGATTTATTCCTTCCCCTACTTACCTGCTAGTAAGCACAAGTTTGCTTTCTACATCTGGGGCTCTATTTCTGTTTTGTAAATAAGTTCATTTGCACCCTTTTTTTAAGATTCTAAAGGCATCACTGATTCAATGGACATGAATTTGAACAAGCTGTGGGAGATGGTGAAGGACAGGGAAGCCTGGTATGCTGCAGTCCTTGGGGTTGCAAAGAGTCGGACATGACTGAGCAATTGAACTGAACTGAATTTTTAGATTCTACATATAAGCAATATCATATGATACTTATCTTTGTCTGTCTGACCCCCTTCACTTAGTTTTCTTAAGGTTAGGGTCACTATTTGATAGTGGATCTACGGCCATGTGTTTAAATACTTTTAAAATTTTTATTGAGGTATAGTTGCTTAACAATGTTATGTCAGTTTCTCAATATTCTTCTTGATGCTTCCTTTTTTTTTTTTTTTTTTACCAGATCTGTCAGATTAGCATTGTTTTGACCTTGTATCCTGGCTGGGGCTTTCCTGGTGGCTCAGTGGTAAAGAACCTGCCTGCCAGTGTAGGAGAAGTGAGTTTGATCCCTGATTTGGGAAGATTCCCTGGAGATGGGAATGGCTACCGGTGCCAGGATTCTTGCCTGGGAAATCCCATGGACAGGGGACCCTGGTGGGTTACAGTCTGTGGGGTCACAAAGAGTCTGACATGACTTAGTGACTAAACAGCAACATTGCGGCTAAAGACCAGTTCCCATCTGCAGGTAAGCGGTCGACTTTGCCCTGTTGGGTTGTTATCTTGTGTTTGTCTCTCTGTCATTACCCTCAGTGCACAGGTTCTTGGCCAAAATCTTTGAAGTCTCTGATCTGTTTGATGGGGGCTAGTTTTGTGAAACCAGTGTCCTAGAATCTATCCGCTTGCTGCACAGGAGTGTATAAATTGCATGTTCAGTAGAGGCTCTGATAACATCTGAGCAGGGGTGTTCCTGTTGCTTCCTCCAGGCTGTCGAGTTGCTGGACTCACTGGGAGTAGCCCATGGTCTTATCATATATGACATCACCCCTAGAGGGATGCCATGGCCAATGTGTGTTATATTCAGTTAGACCCAATATCCTTTTCTTGTTTTCAGATCAATAAGCATTACTCTAACAGAAGTTGTAGTAAAGGCTTTTGTAGCCTTTTATCTGCAATTCTGAAACTCAAAACTGATGGTATCTAAGCTCCCAAAATGTGTAATCTCAAGAGTGAACCCTCATGGGAACCAAGGGCTTGGGATCATAATGGTGTTCAGTGGGGGTCCATTGATTGTGACAAATGTGGGGGTGTTGAGTGTGGTTGGGGGGGGGCAGTGCTTGTGTGGGGGCTGGGCATACATAGAATATCTCTGTACCTTCCTCTCTATTTTGCTGTGAACCTAAATTTGCTCTAAAAAAATAAAAATTGTTAATAATGATTTTTTAAAAGGTAATAAAACCTAGTCCGAACTGAACAAAAGGCTATTTATAGTATGCCTTTATTCCATTTGGCATGACTGTGTTTTTGCGGGAGACCTGGGTTCGATTCCTGGGTTGGGAAGATCCCCTGGAGAAGGAAATAGCAACCTACTCCAGTGTTCTTGCCTGGAAAAATCCCATGGACGGAGGAGCTTGGTTGGCTACTGTCCATGGGGTCGCAGAGTCAGACATGACTGAGCGACTTTGCTATGTACTATCTATCTATCTAACAAAACCTAGTCCTAACTGAACAAAAGGCTATTTATAGTATGCCTTTATTCCATTTGGCATGACTGTATTTACTATATGTAAGGCAGGAATATTCACATGTGAATCTGGGGTGCTGGCCGAGGCCCATCAAGGAGTATTAGGTCTTATAGTTTAAAGTAACATATTGGGATTTCCCTGTGGTCTAATGGTTAAGAATCTACCTTCCAAAGCAGGGGACATGGATTTGATCCCTAATTTGGGAAGATCTCACATGCCTCAGGGCAACTAAGCCCACGAGCCACAACCACTGAGCCCGAGGGCCCTAGAGCTGGTTCTCTGCCACAAGAGAAGCCACCGCAATGAGAAGCCCATGCATTGCAAAGAAGAGTAGCCCCTGTCGCTGCAACCAGAGAAAGCCCGGCAACAAAGACCCAGCACAGCCAAAAATAAATGAATAAATGTATAAGAAAATAAGAGTAACGTCTTTCTAAAACCTCAAAAATTCTAATTCTGAAGTCCATTGGGCCCAAGGTTTTGGGCCTGTAACTCCCTGTTCTCTTCCCGTAGCCCTGTGGACTGTTCTGGTCTCCTTGTATCCAGTGTTCAGCCTGTGGACAGTGCACCCCATGCCCAGGGGAGTTGCCACCTGCTCCAAGTCAACCAGGCTTTCTCTGAATCCCACATCCTGTTGCCCATCTGAGGAGAAGATTCTGGATCTGCTTGAAACCCCAAGCTTCCCCAAGAGAACATGTATATGTCGGTGGCCTTCTGCCAAGACAAGACTTCATTTCCTGCCAGCATCAGCTGTGAGAGGTGCCGTCAGCAACTGAGAAGAATCCAAAGTCACAGAATGTTCAAGTCGGAACATTTTGTCAATGGATTCATTTCCATTTCACTCACCCATTCAACAAATTATTTATTGATCCTCTGCTGAAAATGGAACTGAGGTTGGGGGTGTCAAGAGGAAGAGTCTGTTCATCTCTGCCTGCTCTGAAGGTGTTTGCAGTTGTCTGTGGGACATACACGCAGATTGCAAGCATACAAGTCCATGGTAACTGCTTGTGGAGTCATGGCAGACAGCCTTCTTCCTCTGTGGACAAGTGAGCCTGGGCTTAGGAGGTGAAAAGAGCTCTTCACTGGAAACTTGATGGTTGGCCAGGACTTTCTCAGGTCAGTTGTTTGGCGAAGGCATTCCTATTGCGGGAGCAGCATGGTATCCACTGGGAAGAGAAAAGCACAACCTAAAAGTTGAGAATTATTGTTTTTTTTTTTTCTTTCGTTGTTGTTGTTTTTTAAATTACTATTCTTATTTTTAAAGTTTTAAAAATTTATTTTTCAGTTTTTGGCCACCACATGGCATGCAAGATCTTAGTTCCCCAACCAGGGATCGAACCTGCACTGTCTGGAGTAGAGGTACGGAGTCTTAACTGCTGAACTACCAGGGAAGTCTGAGGATTATGTTTTATTTGGCAGACATACTGAGGACTTGAGCCTGGGAGACAGCCTCTCAGATAGCTCTGAGGGATTGTTCTGGAGAGGTAAGGGAAGAGCCAGAATCTATAGGATCCTGTTGTTTTGCAAAGAAACAAAACCCAAAAAAACAACCAAAAAAACACCCCCTAAAACAAAAAACAAAACGAAACAAAAACCTAGGTAGTCTCAGGACATCAAAAGATGACTACTAATTAAAGAAAATGAGACAGCTCAAGTTAATGAATTTAGTGCTTTTCTTTGTATGGGAAGATGCAAGAGTCTGGACTCACTGAGATCATGCTTTGCTATTCACCTCAGGTATCTAGGGCTGGTATCCTGTTTTTCTCCAGCCTGAATCCCCAGGGCTCATGGTTGGGGGCAGCTGCGGTGGATGATGGTTTGATGGCCAAAAGATTGTTTACTGATAAGGCAGGTGACATCTGTCATGGCTAAGGCCATGGTGCTGGCTGGGAGACATCTCAGTACATCTTAGTATATTTCAATAACTCAGTATTATTGGGAGTTAATGTGAGAAGTAAGAGAGGTGGGAGATTGAAGCCAGCCTGGTTAACTTGAGTCCTATCACCCAGACCCTGTGCTGAAGGGATGTAGATGTCCAGCATGGAACTAGTGAACCCATTTGAGCAGGGGAAAGACTCATTTGTCCTGAGTGCTCCCTAACACTTGGCCATCGCTGGAATTCCTTTTTCAGCATCCCTGCTGGATGATTGAGTGGCCTCTGCTTGGCCACTTCTGGGGGATGTTATTTGGTTAACACAGAAATTAATTACTTTTATGCAGCTCCCAATTTGTAACCTGCACTAGTTCTGAAGGCTGATATTTTAAGCCTGTCAGCACAACTTCAGCTTGTTCTTTTTTGGGGAAATGGGTGCAAGATACTTCAATTAAATTCCTTCTGCATTCTCATTTTTCACACCAGTTGTCTTATTATTCTTAACTATTATTAAAAGGAATGATAAAAAGTAATTAACCATCTGGAACAGATTCGTGCCTCCATTAGTCAGGACATCCATTATAAAACCTCCCCAAAGTTCAGCCTTGGAAATAAATTCTCCAAGTAGGTGGATTAGCTAATGAATTTTTCTTCTCCAAAGGCAAGGATATTTTTCCCAGCACAGCCAGAACTTCCATTGTCCATTTGTCAAAGAGGGAAAAAGTAGAAGTGAAAACTGAAATGGCTTGTCAATATAATTTACCAAGTAAAAGCTGTAGAGTTGATATGGTTTTTGTAAGGCTTCTGCGTTATACTTTTCCACTAATATTGGTGGATTTAGTGTGACACTTAGCATTGGCTTTGCGAAGATAACTATATTCAGTCAATGCTGCCTTCAGGGCACCTGGAAGGCACCCCTGGTCACTTCTAGTCCATGATGGAGAAGCTGGAGATGGGTTTGGAGCAGGAAATTACCAAGAGCGGAGTGTCAGAACCTCAGCTTGTCTCATGTGGGTCTCACTGTGAGTTTTAGGAGGGCTTGGAATTTGACACAATGAGGAAATTACATTGCTCGGGGGTCAGCTTTGTGTGCTGCCTGACTTCAGTGAATCACTCGCTCCCACGCCATCCTGGGCATGGTCAGGCTGACTGACTCCTGGAAGACCTGTGTGGCCCTGTGGCCCTAGTATGTTGACCCTCCATGTTAGCCTTTTGTATTCAACACAGGTAAACCCAGATGGTCACTTCCCTCTGCCACCTCTCTGGCCTCCCACCATTGCTGACACCCAGAAACTGACATGGAATTCATGAGGAGCGCCTCCAGGCAGCTCCTCCAGATTCAAGGCTGCCTTGAGCTTACATGAGCTCAGACCCCAAAAGTTCCTCCTTGGGGAGAAGCAGCTGCCCTCTGCTGCTTCTTCCTGGATACAAAGCACAAGGCCAGACCTCCACAGGCCAGGAGGCTGACCGCCACCCCCTCCCCCATTGTCTGTGTCAAAAAGACGCATTTGCTTGTCACCAGATCTGAAACCCTTCATGAGGCTCATGATTTCTCAAAAGTGCCATGCTGGTCTGTGTCCACGAATGAACTCTGTCTGCTTCATGAACTCTTTCTCAGTTTTGTATTAGCCTGATAAGGCTTAACTCAAGTATGATTTCTTTCATGAACCCTGGCTAATGCTAGCTTCAACTCAGTTCTATTCAACAAATATTTATAGAGCATCTTTTGTATTCTGAGCTGTGTGCTGCACTCAGAGGATCCAGGGTTGAATGAAGCATGGATCTGTCCCCAGGGAGTTCTCGGTTAATAGATGCATGAATGGAAAGATTAAACATAAACATGCAGAGTGCTAGAGAGAGGTCTCAGGCATGTGCCACGGGGGCCTGGAGAAAAGAACACCTTAACATCTACTTGGGAGGCCTAGAGAAACCTTCCAAGGGAGGATGATATTTATGCTGGCTCTTGATACATTCGTAGGAGTTTGCCAAGTTGAAAGCGGGATGAGGGAGTGGGGAGGATAGTTGAGGTGGAAAGGATACAGACAGAAGCAAGACTTGAAAAGCCATGGGGTGGGGGCTTGATGTGTTTCTGGGGACTGATGCTCGGGGTGTAGGTACAGGGAGGAAGCATGACGCTGGAGCCTCTTGTGAAGTTGCAGTTGCCTTAGACACTGAGCCTGGTACGTGGTGTCCACTGGGCAGGGGTGGGGCAGGTTGTGGACCCTGGGTGAGTTCACCAGCGAGAGCTGGAGCACGGAGCTTCCACTTGCAGGAAGAGTGATAAAATCTGAATTCCTAGGTGACTCCAAGCCTAGAAGTGTCAAAGACAGGGGTCAAAGCCACAGGTCCCTGAGGGAGAGGAGGGAGTGAAGTATGAGAAGAAACAGAACAGATTGTTTTTGCCAGGTGTGAACGAATGACTGCCTTTTCCGGTTTCATGCCTGGATGCCTTTTCTCTTCATATAGATTACATGCTACTTGAAGGTGGGGGGATGGCTGTAAATTACTTTTTAAAATGTTTTCTTTTTTTCTTTAATGTATTATTTGTGTGAAAAGTATTATAAACCTGTTACGTGCATGTCAAGTCACTTCAGTCATGTCCGAATCTTTGTGACCCCATGGACTGTAGCCCGCCAGGCTCCTCTATCCATGGGATTCTCCAGGCAAGAATACTGAAGTGGGTTGCCATGCCCTCCTTCAGGAGGATCTTCCTGCCCAGGGATCAGATCAAATCACATCTGCGCTTCTTACGTTGGCAGGTGGGTTCTTTACTACTAGCGCCACCTGGGAAGCCCTATTACAGTACTACACGGCTCTTCCAGTCTGGGGGTTCTACACATCTCTTGATGTTTCTGTAATTCTGCCATTCTCCCCTGGCTCCCAGGAGAGGCCTAACTCTGAAGACATGAGAGGATGAGAGGGTGGCTGACTGACACCCAGCCTAGTCTTCATTATTTCAGTGCGTGGGAGCCATTTGCCAAAAGAAATTGGGGAAGGTATTTTTAGCCAAGGCATTTGCTTTCATGGGACCCAGTTTCCTAGAAGTGTTCCATTCCGTCCCTTTCATGTCACACCTTACCGTCCCCCAGGATTCTTTCTCCTTAGGGTGCTATTTGGATTATTTTCTGTTTTGTCTCTTAAGCCCATTTGATTCCAGAAGGATTAAAACACAGGTGTTGGATTTCAGGACTTCCCCTAGTGGCTCAGCGGTAAAGATCTGCCTGCAATACAGGAGATGCAGATTCCATCCCTGGATCAGGAAGATCTCCTAGAGGAAGGCGTGATAACCCACTCCAGTATTCTTGCCTGGAGAATCCCATGGACACAGGAGCCTGATAGGCTACAGTCTGTAGGGCTGCAAAGAGTTGGACACGACTGAAATGACTGGGCACGCAAGCACACATTCTGGATTTCAGTATACAGAGACAACACCTTATAGTGTCCTGTCGACTGTAACAGAAAATACCTCCTCCCAAGTGGGCTGCTGGCTTTGGAGCAGGGCTCTCAGCCTTGCACTTTGGAATCACTTGGAAAGTGAAAGTCATTCAGTCATGTCTGACTGTTTGCAGTGCCATGGACTATACAGTCCATGGAATTCTCCAGGTCTGAATCCTGGAGTGGGTAGCCTTTCTCTTCTCCAGGGGATCTTCCCAACCCAGGGATCGAACCCAGGTCTCCCGAATTGCAGGTGGACTCTTTATCAGCTGAGCCACCAGGAAAACTTAAGAATATACTGAAGTGGGGAGCCTATCCCTTCTGCAGTGGATCGTTCTGACTCAGGAATTGAACTGGGGTCTCCTGTATTGCAGGTGGATTCTTTACCAGCTGGGCTACCAGGAAATCACTTGGGAACAGTGGAAAAACTCCTAGTGTCCAGGTGGATGCAGACTGGTTGGTGGGGTCCAATGCCAGAGGGTTTTAATGTGGGCTGGGTGGTTCCAGCATGTAGTCAGGTCTTAGAATCACAGCTTAAGATGCATTCTGGATTCCTCTTGGCAGGACCCCTTGGCTCCTGTTTAATTTTGGACCTTAAAGGCATTGAGCAAAGAGGCTTGCGGTTCTCCCACCTGCAGCCCATGTTCTTTGAGGAAGTGATTTGACTTCTTGGAGCCCCTTAAAGTTGGCCACTCTTCAGGGTCTGAGCATTCAGTAGACGTTTCCTGTCTCATAGACCCTCTTTGTTGGCAAAGCAGGAGGGTAGCCTGTATCTAGTTTTGTTGTCAGTCATTCCCCCAGTATTGTTATGGTTCCGGTTTGTTCTGGTCTCACCTGGGCAGGTACATCCCTGGGATTACAGAGGTCATGAAGGCAAACAGTCCCATAAATGGCTATTGTAAAAATGTGATAAATTCTGAAGACATTCTTTATGGGGAATACTGTATGATGATAGAGTGCAGTGTGGCTAACTTGGCATAGGGAGAAAATTGAAGGCTGGACACAGTGAGCAGAATCACACCAGAAGGATGACTGATGAGCAGAGATTTTCCTGGCGGAGAGGAAAGCTCAAGGTAGTGTCATCTGAGCGGGGAGCATGTGCAAAGGCCCTGGGTCTGGAAACAGTCTAGCCTTTTTTGGGGAAGACTTATGGAGTTCAGGGTGGCTTGAAGCATAAGGTCTGGGGGTGGAGGCCTGGTGCGAGCCGAGGTGGGAGAGGTAGGTCAGTGCCACCTCCATCTACTGTGGGTTTGATATTTGTCTTTTAAGAAATGAGGGCATGGACTTCCCTGGTAGTCCAGTGGTTGCGAGTCCGCCTGCCAAAGCATGGGACACAGGTTTGACCCCTGAACCGGGGAGATCCCACGTGCCTCAGGGCAAAAGCCTGTGCAGCGCAACTACTGAGCCCACAGCCTGGAGCCTGTGCAGCAAGAGAAGCCGTGGCAATGCTGCGCACCACAGTGGGGAGAGTAGCCCCCGATGGCCACAGCTAGAGAGAAGCCTGGCAAGGAAGCAAGCCCAGCAAGGAAGTCCCAGTGCAGCCAAAAATAAATGAGTAAATAATTTTTTTAGAAAGAAGAAATGAGGGCAGGTGTTAGTCACTTGTTATATTTCTTCCATAACAAATGACTACAGACTTAGTGTCTGAAAACGACCCAGAGGCACTCTTTACAATGATCGTGGTCGGAAGTCAGGGATTAGTCTTACCAGAGCTTAAATCAACGTGTTGGTGGGGCTGCACTCATTCTAGAAGCTCCAGAGGAGGACTGAATCAGTACCTTGCCTCTCCCAGCTTCTGGAGGCTGCTGCTTTCCTTGACCATAGCTATGTCCCTCTAATCTCTGCTTTTGTGGTCACCTGGCCTCCTCTGACTTTCATTCTCCAGCATCCCTCTTTAAGGACCCTTGTGATTACAGGGGGCTCAGCCAGTCAACCCAGGATAATCTCTCCAGCCCAAGATCCTCCACCTTCAAAGCTCCTTTTGCCACAGAAGGTAACATTCATAGGTTCTGGGCATTAGAGTGTGGATATCCCTTGGGAGTCATTGTTCAGCCTGCCACAGGGCATCTGAAAAATGCTAAGTCATCCGCACAAGGGGAGAGCAATCCAAGCTCTGCTGGTCCCCAAGGCCTTGTAAGGGTTGCAGAGGGCCTGAACCCAAAGGGTGTGCCATTGCGGGTGGAGAGGAAATGGAGACTTGAATTGGGAGGAAAGAAATTGGTAGGAATTCAGTAGTGGAGGCTGACACAGAAGACACTGAGCAAAACTCTGAGGTTGAAGATGGTGTCATTACAATTTGTTTGCTTCTTTTTATATTGAAGTATAGTTGATTTACATGTTGTGTTCATTTCTGCTATACAGGAAGGTGATTCAGTTATATACATATGTGGCTTCCTAGGTGGCGTTAGTGGTAGAGAACCCTCCTGCCAATGAAGGAGATGTAAGAGACGTGGGTTCAATCCCTGGGCCAGGAAGATCCCCTGGTGGAGGGCGTGGCAACCCACTCCAGTATCCTTGCCTGAAGAATCCCATGGACAGAGGAGCCTGGCAGGCTATGGTCTATAGGGTCGCAAAGTGTTGGATATGGCTGAAGTGACTTGGCACAGTATATGCATATATATATATATATATATATATTCTTTTTTCCATATTCTTTTCTATTATAGTTTATCATAGGATATTGAGTATAGTTCTCTGTGCTCTATAGTAGGACCTTGTTGTTTATCCATTCTCTGTATAATAGTTTGCATCTGTTAATCCCAAACCCCTCCTCCATCCCTCTCCCTCCCCCGCACCCCCCTTGGCAACCATAAGCCTGTCCTCAAGTCTGTGAGTCTGTTTCTGTTTCATAGATAAGTTCTAAAAGGGTGTCACTCTTAGTGGTCTTGTGACTCAAGAGAACGGGTGCAGGTCCTTTCATCTCCTCACCTGCCTCACTTCTCTTGCCTTTAGGACTTCCAGGATCCTTCCCTGACATGTGGAGTGCTACCCTCAAGTTCCCAAAGCACCCCTCCTGCTTCCCGTTAGCCCACCACATGCAGTCTAGACATCAGGCTTACTCACCTGGCTCATGTGTTAAGCTACAAGTTTCTCGAGCAGCTTGTGAGATGTTGGCTGCCTAGCAGGCTCTGGTTCTGGTCTGTTGAATTCCTCCATTTGTATGTAGAGGTTTGGACTCACTTACGCAGCCCTGAAGCTGAGAACCAGGAGATCTGCTGTTGCTAAGACCCCCTTTTCACCCTTATGCCTTCCCAGAACGACAACAGGGGCTGAGTTATTAGCCTTGCTCTCACCGGTTATTAATTCTTTAGTTTTCGCTGCTTCAGGAAGTCTTGTATATTCCAGGATGTCATGAAGTCTTTAAAATGGGTATAAATAAACCTAGTAGCTGGAAATGATGTGAAAGTCATTGATCAAGGAAGGATAATTCAGCTGGAAATGTGAGAAGGCAGTTTTCAAGACAGCTTGCCTGAGTGTTTCCAAGAAATGTGCTCTCCCTTGAGATGCTACTTCTTGCATCTGATTCAGTAAATATCTGTTCTGTTCACTTGCTGATGGGTTTTTGAACCTCTTTGTCTCCTGTGTGTTCTGCCTCTTTCTCAGCCTCCCTTCTGCTTACTCCTTAAAGCCATGGAGAAGAATAATTTCCTTTATTTAAAAAGCAAGGAGTGGGATGCTGAAGAGAACTTTTCCTTTTGCTTGGGAATTCAGGTTTCTGCCCTCAAGCTGAGAGCCATCAGGGAGAATTTTCTATTATTCATAGAGAAGTTAGAGCCCTTAGGGGAATATCTATCCCAACATAGCAAGATTGGTCCAGCACTTCAACAGCCTTTCCTCTGTAGAAATAAGATGAGTTCTTGGAGGAGACAGTTAGGGGAGAGAGAGGCTGTTTCTGCTTCTCTCCCAATGGGAGTGAATCCCCTCCAGGTCAAATGGGACGATCTAAGCAGAACATGCATAGAGACTGAGGGTACCATCCTGGAGAGGAGGCTGGCATCTCCCTCCCTGGCTGGGTGCTTGCTGAGTCGCAGCTCTCATAGGTCCATCTTTGGACCAGTGAGCAGAGTTTGATGCAAATGTTCCTGGGAGTCTCTGAGGTGGGGAAGATAAATTGACCTGAGTTCCCTGGCTTGGGGGGACCTCTGTGGACATGGGGAAATTCTAAAGTCAGGAGGCCAGCAGGAAGCAGGGTGGCTGCCCTGCACGGTCTCCCCTACCCACACAGGAAGCAGGTGTGAGTTTCCTGGGGGTTCCTGGAGGCCTGGGCGGGGGGGAAACGGACAGCCTGGAAAGGGGGTCTGCTCTGGAGCAGACGTGGGCACTGAGACTGTCAAGGTCAAGTCCAGTAAAGTTCATGGAAGAGTGAACATCCCTGATGGTCCAGTGGCTAAGACTCTGCACTCCCAGTTCCAGGGGCTGGGGTTCGATCCCTGGTCAGAGAACTAGATCCCACATGCTGTAACTGAGAGTTTGCATGCTGCAACTCAAAGACCCTGCATGCTGCAACTAAAACCTGGTGCAGCCAAATAAATACATATTAATAAAAAGTTCCTAGAGGATCTGATCCCCTTATCATGGAGCACACAGTGGCAGGGCCTGGATGGACCCCTCAGATGTGCGCTACAAGGAAGCCCACCTTCGATCGCCTGCCAGGAAGTAATGACAGACAGCAGCAACAAAGTCTGAAAGACGGAAGTATGCTTCTCTGGTTCTGTCTGATCCACTCTCCCTCCGCCGTGGTCTTGGAGGAGCTGAGAGGCAGGTGGGGGCAGGGTAAGGAATTGGGGAGGACCGGTCAGCAGCCCCCCTGCCTGTGCAGGTGCTCACCCCTCCCATGGGGTCAAAGCTGATGGGAGGAAGGAAGCGGGAAACCGGATGTAAAGGGAAGGGTTCACACTGGGCTGCGCTGCACCATTGAAATCTCAAAACTGAGTCGTAATTTCCTAACATATTTTGTTCTTGTAACTGAACGTTGAGCGGGAGGCTGAGGGGTCTGCTCCAGATTATCACTGGGCAAAGGGGGGAGATGGCAGAGTGCCGCAGAGGCAACGGAGGGAAGAAAAATGGAGCCATTTGCCTTCTTATTCCATGGAGTTCAACCCATTCAATAAATTTGTTACAAAACCTGACAGGAGCACAATGCAGGGTATCAACTCGGGCTCAGAGATTTAATACAGCCTATCAGCTGCTTTGTAATGATTTAGAGGCTTTAGAAATCTGTGTCCATGCAAGCATGTGTGTGCGTTTGTATATATCATGTCTCTGTGTAATAACACAGGGCAGGTACTTTTAAATGTCTCCCTGCTGCCCCACACATATAATAAATGTGCTTGAAGCTCATTTAATCCTCACAACAACGTTATGAGTTGATACTATTATTAGCACTATTGTACAGAGAGGAAACTGAAGCACAGAGAGGTTAAGACACTTACCTAGGGGCACACAGCCACTGTGGAGGAGTGGGGATCTGCTCCTAGACCGTCTGGCTCCCTGGACCATTCTTGGTCTTTCCCTCTCTCTCTGCCCTTTTCCACTCTTCCCCCTCCCATCATCTCCATCATCTCCATTTTTCAATTTCTTTTTATAGAATTTTACAAACATACAGAGTGGAGAGAGTAATATAATGAACTCGAGATACACTCACTCAGCCTCAGTGATTCTCAATTTATAAACTGTGCTCTGAATCCCCACACTCTTTTGCGTCTTTTAGCAGATTTGTTTGAGGTGGTGGATATTTGCTGAGCGGATGAATTAAAAAAAAAATAGTTGAAGAGTAATTGCCATTTGATACTGAACAGAAGGGCTTAGCTTTGGTTTAAGCTGTTCATTTCCCCTCCCACATTCTGAAGTTCAGCTGCAGGAAAAAATAAAAGTAATTCAAGTAATTTAAATTCTGCATGCTGACTTAGTTTTGTCCTCATCTTATCTGACCTTATTTAGTCAGACAAGAAAGAAAAGAAAAAGAAAAGGAAAGGATCAGGAGGGCATTTTCTGAGGATTTCATCCTGACCCTTTAAATGAATCTTCCATTTATACTTATATAATTGTTTCATATTGGGTAATCTTAATAATATCAAATTTCATTTCTAAAGTGAGCTGACAGAAGCTTTTAAAGACTCACTCATTCAAATGTGTTAGCGAAGCTGAGAATAACAATTTACTGCCAGTTCATTTCCTTTCAATATTTTCTGCCTGAGGGTGCTGCACTTTTCCTTTAAAAAAAAAACCCACCAGTTACAGCGAAAATCACATACCCTGGTCCCAGATCCCTGCCCCGAATCCTTTAAAGTAAGAAAGGACCACCCCCTAGAATTTGCTGAGCACAGCCTCAGCATCTTCCTTGCTCTTTCTGTGAGGGTTTTGATGCTCAGAGAGGAACTGGGGCTCCCAAAGGGGCATCGCTGGCCAGAGGCACATAACACCCTGGTCATGCCACCCCACATCCAGTCTCTGCTTGCTCTCAAATACCTCATGTCTAAGAAGTGGGCTTTGCTAAAGTGCCAGAAGGAGTTTTTGAAGGAGCGTGATCTTATGGGAGTGAATTTTAAAACATCTGACCCCTGTTCAGGTTTTTCCCTTTAGGTGAAATTTATCGAAGACTAAGTTACGTATGTGATTGTCATTCAGTCACTAAGTCATGTCCCACTTTTGTGACCCCATGAACCGCAGCATGCCAGGCTTCCCTGTCCTTTACTGTCTCCTGGAGTTTGCTCAAACTCTTGTCCGCTGAGTCAGTGATGCTATTCAGCCATCTCATCCTCTGTCACTCCCTTCTCCTGCCTTCAGTCTTTCCCAGCATCAAAGTCTTTTCCAGTGAGTCGGTTCTTCGCACCAGGTGGTGAAAGTATTGGAGCTTCAGCTTCAGCATCAGTCCTTCCAGTGAATTTTCAGGGTTGATTTCCTTTAGGATTGACTTGTTGGATCTCCTTGCTGTTCGAGGGGCTCTCAGGAGTCTTCTCTAGCACCACAGCTTGAAAGCATCATTTCTTCTGCACTCAGCCTTCTTTATGGTCCAAGTCTCTAATTTGCATATAAAATTTGCCTTTGTTGGTGTATAGTTCCATGCCTTTTTATAATGAATGCAGCTGTAGGACTTCCCTGGTGTTGCAGTGGTTAAGACTCCATGCTCCAAATGCAGGGGACATGAGTTCAGTCCCTGGTCAGGGAACATCCCACATGCTGCATGGTATGGCCAAAACAAAATGTACGCAGCCATGTGTCTCTCACCTGAGTTGAGATAGGGAGCAGCTCTATCACCCTACAAACTTCCTTTGCACCCTGCCGCAGTCAGTCCTCAGCCCTGGCCTCAGACAGCCCCTGATCTGCTCTCTGCGTCTGTGATTTTCATTCCTAGAATGTCATAAATGTGGAGTCCTACAGCATGTAGCCTTTTCTTTATCCCCTGAGCCACCAGGGGAGACCAGCACGTAGCCTTTTGGGTCTGGCCTCTTGCATTCAGTAAACCGCGTTTGAGATTCATTGCCATGGTTGCCATCTATCGGAAATTCATTCCCTTCTTATTAATGCTGAGTAGTTTTCCAGGGTATGGATGGACAGTTGGGTTATTTCCTGTTTGGGGAGATCGTGAATAAAGCTGCATCCATAGGCAGTCTGTGTGTGAACATCTGTTTTCACTGCTTTTGGATGGACGCCTTAGTGTGGAATCACTGGGCCATCTGGTGAGTGTTTGTTATTCTCAGCAGTAGTGTATCAGAGTTCTAGTTGCTCCACCTCCTTGTCAGCACTTGTTATTATCTGGTATTCTTTTAACCATTCTATTATGTATGCAGATGTCGTGCAGATTTTTGTATGTGGAAGGGCAGGGATGCTTTGCTGAAAAGTTGGCTTCAGTTATTGCCCTATAAGCCTCTTTCTCCTGTACGCATTCAGCTTATAGTTCAGGAACTTGACTGCAGGCTTCCCTGGAGTCAGGTGTACTTTGTGTCACCAAAAGTGAGGCTTTAGTGAGAGACTTTGCTGTGGAATGCTTGGTGAAGTGGGCAAGGCAACAGGGCTGATGAGGGCCCATGTGGCGGGGTGGTAAAAACACTCTGAGAAGCCCGGGACCAAATTCCCATTCTGCTACTTATCATGCCTGTATGTGTGTCTGTATGCTCAGTCGTGTCCTATTCTTTTCGACCTGACCCCGTGGACTGTAGCCCACCAGGCTCCTCTGTCCATGGGATTTCCCAGGCAAGAATACTGGAGTGGGTTGCCATTTCCTACTCCAGGGGATCCTCTCAGGGATCGAACTCATGTGTCTTGCATCTCCTGCATTGGCAGGCAGATTTCTTTACCACTGAACCATCATGCCTGTAACATCCTACAAATCATTTAAAGCCTGCACCTGTCTGTCCCCTTCTGTGAAATGGAGATAATTGTAGCTTGCTTTCCCACCCTCCAGAGAGTGAAGAAGAATCTTGAAAACAAAAAGTGCGATCTGAAGAAGAAAAGAGGGCATGATTATTTGTATTGCTAGCAAGCCATTTTTATTGCTGTTGGCTAAAACCCCAGGATTGAAATAAAGCATTACTGTTATTAGCAATGAAGGTCGACAAGACTGTTTTTCATTCACTTTGTTATTTTTAACCATTTTATAGACATATAATTCCATGGAAATGTCACGAAGGCTGCTTGGAGTAGAAGCTGCATATTCCATTGTGATTTTCAATATAAAATTCACTTTAGGTGTAGGCGACCTCTTGTAATCACTCACCTTGCCTCTGAAATGTTATTGGAGACCTTGCTCCAATTTCAAACACTGTCAACTCTTGCTCATAAAAGGAGCTGTTTATATAGTTTGTGGATTATTCCTTTTCCCTCTTGGACCATTTGTTTTACTGTTCAATGCCAACCTCAGTTGGTTCAGACAGGAGAAATGGAGGATCATGAAATGTAGGCTGGATTATCTTCTCCCTGTTATGCCTGTAGTTGAAACTTTGGCGGAAATGTATTTTTTGGGGTCCTCTGGGGAGTTAAATTATTCATGCTCTGCCCGCTTTCTCTGTTCACAAAGTCAGCGAAGAGTTGACGAAGGTGGACAGAGAGAGATTCTCGTTTGTGGTCTATGGGATCTGTGCTCTATCCACCAGAACTGTTCAGAGAGGAGACGAGGTGAAATTTCTCAGGAGCTTAGTTCTCCTAAGGGACTTTGGAGGCAACAAATATTTCTTTCTGGGAAGTAGAAGAAGGAGGCAGAATAAAAAGCCTTTGGCTGAGCATTCTTTTGATCAGCTGTGAAAAAAGTTTGTTACTGATGGTCAAAATAGTGGCATTTCTAAACAGTTTTCTGTTAACATGATTGTGTGTGTGTGTGAGAGAGAGAGAGAGAATCATAGGTTTCCAGTGACCTCCGTTTTAATTACAGAGATTCATTTCTGAGACATCCAGCCGCAGAAAGTGCCTGACTTCTAAGCCCAGTGAGCACCACGTTTAAGAATACTCATGTTCTTGTCAAGCAGCGCTGTGCTAGCTACGCACTCTCTAGTCAGGGGAGGGAAGGAGGCATGTGGTGGTGGGCGGGGCTTGGTACAGATCATCCCGCCAGGGTCTATCTCAGGCCTCCAGTGGTTGACAGCCAGCTTGCAAAGCTTCTGCATATTGAATAGCCGGCTCTGGCAGAGCCTAGTCCTGCCCACACTCATTTCAAGGGACATTCTGCTTCTCTTAGCGCTCCACTGTCACGGGTTCAATTTCCCCTCATAAGACATTTGTCAAGAGCGTAGCACTCGACGTCAGCGCACGTGTTACTAGGTCAGAGGGCGTTCAGAGATGTCTCCTGACTGGTTTCCGTGGTCTGATGGGAAAACTCCCTGGTTTGTACCCTGGTGTTTTTGCGTGGGTGCACTGGGCCTGCGATGCTGCAGGAGCTGGGAGGGCAGGAGAGCTCAGGGCTTTCTTCTGCTTTGCATTTCAAAGGGAAGACCGGAAGTCCTTGAAGAAAAAGTTATCTGATGGGCAGTGTGGTTATCGAGGTCGTAGTGATGGGGACCAGCCTGGGCCCTAGACATCCACAGCTGAGCAGACCCCACCCAGCCCCTGCCCTCTGATCCCTGGTCTGCACAGAGCGGGGTCAGCAAGGCTCTCAGGAGTCAGGGCCCCGAGCTGACTGCTGTGTGATATCAGTGCTGGGGGCCCTGCTGAAATGAATGCAGGAGTGACGTGTTTGCTTCCTTCCCTCCTAGCAATTAGTTTAGTTCACAGAGTCTCCATTCCCTTCTTGGTCAAGTAGGTATAGTAATCCCTCCCTTTCAGGGGAGTAGGAGTCCCCGGATCTTCAACAGCAGCATCGCTTGCCAGTTTGTTGGAAATGCAGATTGTTGGAAATGTACCACCCCAGACCCCAAGGACCTGTGTTTGCCCAGTCCCGTGGGTGATGCTGATGCCCACTCAGGTGTGAGACCCACTGAGTTCTGGAGCTATTTGCAGATGGCTGTAGCCCGGGTGTGAATGCTTAGCCCAGTGCCTGGCATGGGTGTGGGCTCTGCCCCCCACCCCCGCAGCTCCAGGAAGGACACTGAGGAAGGTAACGTTTCAGTCTGTGGGTTGAGAAAGGGAGACAGATAATGGTACCAGGTCTATGGTGGTGACTTTGTGTGAGGGTGGGGCCAGGAGGGGAAGGAAGCAGGGTTACTTTTACAGGTCAGGTGAGAGAACCCCCTCTTTCTTAGGTGTAGGCTGCTTCATTCTATTCTTGCCCAGCTTAAAGAGCTCCCTTGAGTAAGTTGGAGGCAGTACTTTATTCTGACTCACAGAGCCCCTAAGAGAACTTGGCATCCATGGAATCAGAAGACAATTGCTTCTTGGCAGGAAAGCTATGAAGAACCTAGACAGTGTGTTGAAAAGCAAACATTACTCTGCTGACAAGGTCCGTATAGTCAGGCTATGGTCTTCCCAGTGGTCACTTACAGTTGGGAGAGCTGGACCATAAAGAAGGCAGAGCACCAAAGAATTGATGCTTTTGAACTGTGGTGCTGAAGAAGACTCCTAAAAGTCTCTCGGACAGCAAGGAGATCAAACCAGGCAGTCTTAAGGGCAATCAACCCTGAATACTCCTTGGAAGGACTGATGCTGAAGCTGAAGCTCCAGTATTTTGGTCATCTGATGCAAATAGCTGACTCATTGGAAAACTCCCTGATGCTGGGAAAGATTGAGGGCAGAAGGGGAAGAGGGCATCAGAGGGATGAAATGGCTGATGTCATCACCAATGTAATGGACGTGAACTTGGGTAAACTTCGCGAGATGGGGAGGGATGGGGAGGACTGGCTTGCTGCCGTCCATGTGGTCTTGAAGAGTTGGACATGACTGGGCAACTTAATAACAACAACGTGAAGAGGCAGAAACAAAGGTGAGCTGGACCACCCTTCCTGGAGTCCATACCCATCAGCTGCTGCCACCCCCATGCTCTTGTTCATTTCATTTTCTTCATAGCACTTCTTACTTCCTGTGCTTATGTTTATCATCTGTTGTTACCATATTTGCTTGACTCTTGTCTCTCCTGTCCAGCAGAATATCAGCGTTACGTAGGCAGAAATATTATCTGTTCTTTTTGCTGCCATCTCTCCAGTACCTTTGAACAATGGCCAGCTCATAAATGTCTATGGAAAGGCTGAATGGGATGGTGAGTGAGTATTCTGAGAAACAGCAAGTGTGCAAATCCAGGCACTTCAAAGATGTAAAGAACTGGGATTCACATCATAGTTTGTATATTTGTTTGGTGATCTGGAAGCACTGACAAAATTCATTAAAAAGTAGACAGCTAAATAAAATAGAAGCATCATACGTCTTGGTTTTGAAATATGTTACAGAGCTACAGTAACTAAAGCAGTATGGTATGGGCATAAAGACAGACATGTAGACCAGTGGAACAGAAGAGGGAAGCCCAGAAATAAACCCCGCACATACAGTCAACTGATCTTTGGTAAGGGT
The DNA here is from genome assembly GCF_042477335.2 of Ovis canadensis. NCBI lineage: Eukaryota > Metazoa > Chordata > Mammalia > Artiodactyla > Bovidae > Ovis > Ovis canadensis. The sequence goes on along the minus strand of NC_091268.1, from coordinate 44,628,926 downwards.
GCCAAGAACACACAGTGAAGAAAGGATAGTTTTTTCAATAATGGTGCTGGGAAAATTGGATATCCACCTGCAGAAGAATGAAACTGCACCATTATCTTACATCATATATAAAAGTCAACTCAAAAATGTATTAAAGACGTAAGACCTGAAACTGTAAAACTCCTAGAAGAAAAGCTAGCAGAAGATCTTCTTGACATTGGTCTTAACAATGATTTCTTGGCTATGACACCAAAAGCAAAAACAGCAAAAGCATGACTAGACTGATGCAACTACTTCAGACTAATAAGCTTCTGCACAGCAAAGGAAACAAGTCACAGAATGAAAAGGCAACTTAGAGAATGAGAGAAAATATGTGCAAACTCTTATCATATGTATGATAAGAGTTTAATCTCCAAAATACATAAGGAACTCCTATGACTCAATAGCAAAAAAAAAAAAAAACCAAAATAATCTGATTAAAATACGGGCAAAAACTTGAATAGGCATTTCTCCAAAGAAGATAAACAAACAGCCAACACATATATGAAAGAGTGCTCAGCATCACTAATCATCAGGGAAACAAAAATCAAGTGAGATACCACCTCACCCTTGGTAGGACGGCTGTTATCAAAAAAGCCAAAACAAAACAAAACAAAACAAAACCACAAATGTTGGTAAGGAGATAGAGAAATTGGAATCCTTGTACACTTTTGATGTGATATAAAATGGTGTAGTCTCTATGGAAAACAGTATGGACATTCTTCAAGAAATTAGCACTAGAACTCCCATATGATTTAGCAATCCTATTTCTGGGTATTTATCCGAAAGAACTGAAATCAGGGTGTTGAAGATATACCTGTACTGTCATGTTCATTGCAGCATTACTCACAATAGCCAAGAGGTGGAAACAACCTAAATATATGTCAGTAGGTGATTAGATAAAGAAAATGTGGTATATATGTATAGTAGGATTTTATTCAGGCTTCAACAAGAACGAAATTCTGCCATCTGTGACAACACAGAGGAACCTGGAAGAGATTTTGTTGGCGAAATTGGTATCACAGAAGGACAGATACATGGTATTTAAACTAGTCAAGCTCATCGATGTGGAGGTTAAATGGTGATTGCCAAGGGATGGGAGAGGGGAATTTGTTGTTGACTGAGTATCAAATTTTGATTATGCAAGATAAGTTCTAGAGATCTGCTGTACAACATAGTACTTGTAGTTAGCAGAACTGTCCTGTGCACTTAAAAAAATGTGGTTAAGAGAGTAGATTGCATGTTAAATGTTCTCTTTGCCACCTCCCCCCAAAAGAAAAAACAACGGGGCACAAGGAAGCATGCTTATCACTTTGACTACGGTGATGGTTTCATGAGTATATGCATGTGACTTAACTCATCAAATTATATATGTTAAAATATGTGCAGTGTTTGTATATCAGTTATACTTCAGGAAATCTGAAGAAAAAGAGGAAAAAGGAAGGAAGGGAAGGAGAAAGAGAGAGAAGGAAGGAAGGAGCAAACAAAGAGGGAGGGAGGAGGGGAAAGAGGAAGAATGTAAGAAGGAAAGGAAGAAGACAGCTGTCCGGGAGGGGAGCGAGTTTTCTCCTTTCAGGACTAATGATGAGAGCAACATTTCTCATCCAGTCCCCATCTGGGGTCTTGATTTTCGTTTATCTCCATGCTGCTTTTGTGCCCTGCTTTTTCCCTCTGAAAGAAAGGATCTCAGTTACACAAAACGGAAGGAAACTTGAAATCCATTGTTTCTTTTTAGTTCGAAAAATTAAGTTGTGAACACAGCTTGTGTCTGGAGCCCGAGATAATTGGGAGTTTTTTCCCATAACTTCTTTTTTGATAGTGCTTAAGAAAAAGGGTTTCCCAGGTGGCTCAGTGACAGAGAATTCATCTGCCAATGCAGGAGATGTGGGTTTGATCTCTGGGTCAGGCAGATCCCTTGCAGAAGGAAAGGGCTACCCACTGCAGTATTCTTGCCTGGAGAATCCCATGAACAGGGGAGCCTGGTGGGCTACAGTCCCTAGGGTCGCAAAGAGTCAGACACAACTGAGAACCAAGGCATGCACGCGTGTAGGGGCAGGAGTCAGGGAGGGATGAGGGATACATCTGTAAGTAATAATAAGAACATTATATATTATTATATTAACATTATATATTATTATATTTTATTTTATGTTACACAATTTATTATTTTTATATTATATGTCTTGCTGCTGCTGCTAAGTTGCTTCAGTCGTGTCCAACTCTGTGCAGCCCCATAGACAGCAGCCCACCAGGCTCCGTTGTCCCTGGGATCCTCCAGGCAAGAACACTGGAGTGGGTTGCCATTTCCTTCTCCAATGCATGAAAGTGAAAAGTGAAAGTGAAGTCACTCAGTCGTGTCTGACTCTTCGAAACCCCATGGACTGCAGCCTACCAGGCTCCTCCATCCATGGGATTTTCCAGGCAAGAACACTGGAGTGGGTTGCCATTGCCTTCTCTGATTGTATATCTTATGCATTGTGTATTATAACAGATAACAGTTCAGCTCAGTTTAGTTCAGTCGCTCAAGACTCTTTGCGACCGCATGAATTGCAGCACGCCAGGCCTCCCTGTCCATCACCAGCTCCTGGAGTTCACTCAAACTCATGTCCGTTGAGTTGGTGATGCCATCCAGCCATCTAATCCTCTGTTGTCCTCTTCTCCTCCTGTCCCCAATTCCTCCCAGCATCAGAGTCTTTTCCAATGAGTCAACTCTTCGCATGAAGTGGCCAAAGTACTGGAGTTTCAGCTTTAGCATCAGTCCTTCCAAAGAAATCCCAGGGCTGATCTCCTTCTGAATGTACTGGTTGGATCTCCTTGCAGTCCAAGGGACTCTCAAGAGTCTTCTCCAACACCACAGTTCAAAAGCATCAATTCTTCGGCACTCAGCCTTCTTCACAGTCCAACTCTCACATCCACACATGACCACAGGAAAAACCATAGCCTTGACTAGATGGACCTTAGTCGGCAAAGTAATGTCTCTGCTTTTGAATATGCTATCTAGGTTGGTCATAATTTTCCTTCCAAGGAGTAAGTGTCTTTTAATTTCATGGCTGCAATCACCATCTGCACTGATTTTGGAGCCCAAAAAATAAAGTCTGACAGTGTTTCCACTGTTTCCCCATCTATTTCCCATGAAGTGATGGGACCAGATGCCATGATCTTCGTTTTCTGAATGTTGAGCTTTAAGCCGACTTTTTCACTCTCCTCTTTCACTTTCATCAAAGGCTCTTTAGTTCCTATTCATTTTCTGCCATAAGGGTGGTGTCATCTGCATATCTGAGATTATTGATATTTCTCCCAGCAATCTTGATTCCAGCTTGTGTTTCTTCCAGTCCAGCGTTTCTCATGATGTACTCTGCATATAAGTTAAATAAGCAGGGTGACAATATACAGCCTTGACAGATATAATATCTAATAATTAATAATAATGCAATTAGTATATATACAGTAGGTGTTGATAATGTATATGTTGCTGTATATAATTATATAATATGTAATATATAATTATATAAATGCTATAGCTATAATGTAATTTTTTAATATGATTACATTTAATATATACCAGAATAATAATTGTGTTTTATTAATAATAAATTATTATCATTTGTATTGTAGTTATTAAATTGTTTATTAATAGAATACAATTATTATTATTATTTATTATGTATGTATGTAGATAGAAAAAGAGAGAGAAAGATATTTATTACGGGAATTGACTTGAGACACAGGTAAGCCAGTGGTATGACTCAGTCCGAGTTCAATGGCATGGGAACCAGAGGAGCTGATGGTGTAAATGCCAGTCTGAGGGCAGAAGATGAGCTAAGATGTCTTAGCTCAAGCAGTGAGCCAGGAAGTGAAGGGACACAGTCCTCCTTCCTCTGCCTTTTGTCCCATTCAGACCCTCAGAGGCTTAGATGATGCCCAGCCACGCTGGGGAGCTTGCATCTACTTTCCCAAGTCTACTGATGCAAGTGCTAGTCTCATCAGAAACCACCTCACAGACACACCCAGAAATAATATTTGATCTGGGCATCAAGGCCAGCCGCGTTGACATGTGTAATTAACCATCATGGCATGCTTTTACTTAGTCCTCTTGACAGCTCTATGAGTCAGTCCTGTGGTCAGTATCTGTTCACAGAGGAGGAGGAAGCCAAGTCCTGTTCCCACAAGCAGAGGATTGATTTGCTGCATAGATAAGAGCCACAGATGCCCAGAAGTGGTGGTGGTCTAACCAGGAGGGTAGATGGTTCAGCCCAGGAATCATAAAAGAAGAAAAGCAGAAAGCAGAGGACTGGCTGTTGGGAATACCCAACATGTAGGTCTGAGGGGCACTCAGAAATAAGGAACACCCAGTTGAAATAAATGCCATGTTATTACACAGTATTCAGTACCAGTAGGAAGCTCAGGCGCCACCTCTGGACACTGTCTGGTCTAAGACTGTATTCAGGTGGAGGCTGTTTCAGGCAGCTCAGGCTGCTATAACAAAAATACCATAGTCTGGGGAGGTGGGTCTATCTGTCCATCTGTCTAGTGGGTCTGTCTGTTCTGTCTTGAACATCAGACATTTGTTCCTTACAGTCAAGAGGCTGAGAAGTCTGAGATCAGGGTGCTAGTATGGTCGGGTTTAGGCTTCCCTGGTGGCTCAGTGGTAAAGAATCTACCTGCCAATGCAGGAGATGTGGGTTTGACCCCTGAGTCGGGAAGATAGATCTCCTGGAGGAGGACATGGCAACCCAGTCCAATATTCTTTCCTGGGAAATCCCATGGACAAGAGGAGCCTGGTGGGCTACAGTCCACTGGGTCTCAAAGAGTCAGACATGACTTGGCGACTGAGCATGCACACACACACACGAAGCTAAAATTCCACATACAGGCCTCATGGCCAGAACACCCCAAACAGAAAACAGAAGCAGCATTGTAACAAATTCAATAGAGACTTTAAAGAAAAATGGTCCATATCAGAAAACTCTTAAAAAAATATTCTTTTTCAAGGCCTGCCTAGCCATCCTCAAGAGCTCTAACTCCAGGAGAAATCCACTCCCGACTCTAAGCTCTGGTTGATTCCATGTCCTGCCCTCAGCCCCATGGTGTGCAGGCCGTGGGTCCACACGGAGAGGCAATTGTGGCGGCCTTCTTGATGTTGGAAAGGAGATGGCCACCGCAGAGCTCCAGCACAGGGCCATCTTACCGAGGAAGGAGAGACGAAAGAAGGCCATTTAGCTCGAAGGAATTGGCTCCCTTGACCTCCAGCTCCAGTGCAGATGAGAAAATCGCGCTTTTCCTGGAATCAGCAAATGTCTCCATGCAGATGCGTGGGCTGGAGAAAGTAATTTCAGCGCTGCCCCTGCGGCTTTGATGTGATTTGGTTCCCACGTGCTTCCCAGCAAGTGACGGGGTCCCAGAAACAGCGTCTCAGGCGAGCTCTAACGAGCATCAGGATAGAAATTCATCGGCCCTTTTATTTGCGGTCTTCCGCCATCTCACACCTTTCCCTTTGTGATCACATCACGGAACTGAGCCCTTTCCATAGTCAACTGAGTGTCAGGGTGCCACTGTTTCCTCCTGCCAGGGATGGTGTCCATGGTTTTGAATTTGGAAGAAAATCATGTTTTCTGCTATCAGAAAAATCCATTTTGACCCAGTGAAAGTGAAGTCGCTCAGTCACGTCTGACTCTGTGCAACCCTATGGACTGTAGCCTGCCGGGCTTTTCTGTCCATGGGATTTTCCAGGCAAGAATACTAGAGTGGGTTGCCATTTCCTTTCCCAGAGTAAAGAGGTTTTCCCTAACCAGGCTTCCCTGGTAGTTCAGTGAGTAAAGAATCCGCCTGCAATGCAGGAGACCCCGGTTCAATTCCTGGGTTGGGAAGATCCCCTGGAGAAGGGATAGTCTACCCAGTCTCCAGTATTCTTGGGCTGCCCTGGTGGCTCAGACAGTAAAGAATCAGCCTGCAAAGCGCAAGACCTGGGTTTGATCTCTAGGTTGGGAAGATCCCTTGGAGGAGGGTGTTTTGATCCAGCCACCTCACTATTGTTCCCTGTTGTGGGAACGACCTATGATTTTCTGTTTGTTTTGAAAATTCAGTTGGAATTAAAAAAAAAAAAAAAAGGTGACCCATAGATTTCATGTTAGCTTCCTGGGATGAAGATGGGTCACCTGCCGGAGCCGATTCTACTCTGAAACAAACCTGATTCCTTGTCGTCCCTACCAGGGTGTGGGTCAGAGGACCCTGTATGTTAATAGTGATGTGTTAACTGTTTCATCCTCAAGGTTTGTCAAGCTTCCCCTTGGTGAAGAGTGAGAAGGCCCTCTTCCTCAGACTCTGGGATCTTTGCTGAAGCTTCCTTTCATGGATGCCCAAGAGGCGTCCATGTGGTTCAGGCCACCAGATGAAACCCCACATTCTCTCTGTGGGATGCTTTCTTTGATGAGCTCAAGCTCAGGCCAAAGCTCATTCATCCCAATTACAGCTGGCATGCTTGCAATTCCCAGTGGCGAGAATGGGACCAACGTGGGCTACTTTATTTCCAGTTCAGTTTAGCAACCCTTTGGGGTTTGAGACACAGCCATGTGGGGACTTTGATTATGCTGGGAGAGACTGGGGATCAGCAGAGTGTGGGGAGAGGAGTGCTAGGGAGAACAGAGAGGAAAGGGTGGTGGTCTTGGCTCCCATGAGAGCGTCTAGCACTGTGTCCCAGCATCTAGTGCTATGTCAGGCACATGGTGGATGCTCTTTCCATATGCATTGATAGGAGGAGTGGATGGATGGATGGATGGATGGATGGATGGATGGATGGACAGATGGATGAATGAATGGTTAGATGGTTGGATGGGTGGAGGGATGGATGGATGGAGGGGCCCTCAGCCAGTCTGGAGAGCCTGGAACATGTGTATACACCAAAAAGAAAACCCTGCACAAGGGTGGAGGAGGGAGGAAGGCTTGCAAACAGATTAGGGGTTGGGGAAAATGTGCCATATGGACTCAGGACTTGGTGATGAGTCCCCCTCAGGGGAGGAGGTGTCTGCCTCTTTGGGGAGGGTCAGATTTCAGACAGATAAGCTGTGGGGTGGGTGTGCGGCAAAGAGACTGAAACCATAGGGGATTACCTCTTGTGGGAGGGTGCCTTAGAGGCTATCTGGGGAATGATTGCTGGGAGGGAAGACAGGTTTGCCATGAGGGAGGGGCACTGGGCAGGGCAGGGTGAAGTTCACAAAGGAATGATGGCAGGAGGGGCTCTGAGCCTGACCAGGACACATAGGTGGTGGGATGGGGGGTGGCATTAGCTAGCGGAGGAGTCCTAGAGCCGAGGTGGGAAGAGCAAGTAGCTGTGATGTTTCCCAGCAATGTGGTTCCCAAGACTCATTTCTTCTCCTTCCTTTCCCTTAAAACTGTGGTTCCAGTTTGGTGGTGGTTGAGTCTCTAAGTCGTGTCTGACTCTTGTGAACCGTGGGCTGTAGCCTGCTAGGCTCCTTTATCCATGGGATTCTCCAGGCAAGAATACTGGAGTGGGTTGCCATTTCCTTTTCCAGGGGATCTTCCCAACCCGATAATCGAACACGGGTCTCCTGCACTGCAGGCAGATTCCTTACCGACTGAGCTATGAGGGAAGCCTGTGGTTCCGTTTGGTCTTGGATTAATAGTACTAATTTTATTATACCATAAGCTACCTTCAAATTATTCTCAAGCTTAAAAAGCCACACTCTCGTCTCGGAGAGTCAGCATTGATGTGTACCTGGGTAATCCCATCTATTCCAGACAAAGCATTTTCTTAAAAAGTTCTAGACGAAGGGGTCTGTGAGTTTTGTAGTTAGAAGATTCTCTTTCTTCTGTGCAGGTGTGACACCCATTGTTGTTCAAATCCATTTTCTTTTGGTCCTCGGTGGAGAGGCTTTAAGATCAGTGCATATGTTTTTTTTGAAAGGAAATTTTGAGCTGTTTTTCATAAATGAATAAAACTGATGGCAATGAAAAATGTTCGAGTACTTAATGAGGAAGCTTGGGATTCATGGTTTATTGGGGCTTGAAGTTTATACAATTTTGGGTCCTTCTTTGAGAAAAAGAATGTAAAATTAGAAATACAGAATTAGGTGCAAAATAAATATTTATCTAGAATGAGAAAAAATTGTTTAAAAAGTGCCAAGTTAAAAAAGCTCACAAATATCAGCAACATCAAATTCCCGGAAAATAATGTTTTGTTGGCTACCCTGCATACCTCGATAATTTTCTTTTCTTACATTTTTGGACTACATGTTATTTGACTGACTCTTCATATGACAGCAATCTGGAATATCCTTTTCTGTTGAGAGAATTGAGAGGCAATTTAGTCTTTCTTTCAGGATGGTTGACTGATACTTTTGTTTTAAAGAGTTGGTACTTTAGAAAATGAGTTTTAGCTTCACAATTCAATATTGTCCATGTCGGGTACCTTTGTAGCGTGCTTGTCAATCTAGGGTGCCTTCTCTCCATTTGCTATGCCGGCTGGGAAAGATTGAAGGCAAAAGGGTAAGGGGGAGACAGAGAATGAGATGATTAAATAGCATCACCGATTCAATGGACATGAATTTGAGTCAACTCTGGCAGATAGTGGAGGACAGGGGAGCCTGGTGTACTGCAGTCCATGGGGTAGAAAAAAGTTGGACATGACTTAGGGATTGAACAACAGTATTCAGTATATATTGAGTTGATGACATCAATTAGTGTTCTTGGAAGCTGTTATTATTCCAGGGAAGCTTAATAAAATCTGGGAGACTGGAAATGATTGTAAACATATTCCACTCAAGCTAAACCAAATGTATTAGGCTAAATTTCCCAAAGGCAAATTCTGATAAACTTCCTCTCACCGATTGCCACCCCCTGCCACCAGAATTGTGATAGGGAGCAAACTGAAGTGATGAGAGACAGTCATCTTAGGGACTTCCCTGGTAATCCAACGGTTAAGACTCTGCTTCCCATTAAGGGGGCATGAGTTCAATCCCTGGTCTGGAAACTAAGATCTTTTCAAAAAAATAAAAAAGAGAGAGAGACAGTCATCTTAGCAGATTGCAACCAAAGTATCTTGCTTTTGCAAATGTTGCAGAAACAAACTGACAGGGGCTCTTTCAATACTTGGGAAGGGGCCAGTGTAAGTGAGGGGCCCCTGAAGCTTAAGCTTCAAAAGCTTGGTGGTAAATCCAGCTCTGTACCCTTTGATTACTGCTGAATGTGAATATTTACTAAATCCCTGGGCGAGGAACCTAGGATAGCACATCCTGTTTTTTTCTCTCTAATAGACCTTTAAATATTAAAAAAAAAAAAAATTTTCCCCTTGAAATAGGCATTAAGAATCCTTGCCCAAATGATAATGACATTTCCTTCCATCTGTGTGGTGGTTTTACAGTTTGCAAGGGTTCAAAATGCTTGATTTTATTTCATCACCACTCCGGCCCTGGGAGCTAGACAGGGCTGGTTTTATTCCTGTTTGCAAATAAGGAAGCTGGCTCTGAGCCTGCCAGGGTTTTTTCCATCTGCCTCTCAGGAGGAGTGTTTGCAGCAGGAGGTATTTAGGTGTGATCAAGGACCACCGGGCACCCGTCCACAGGCCTGGGACCATGCCAGCTGTAGCACAAGTTGCCCCTAAATTCTCGTCTTCAACCTTACCGGGCCTCAGTTTCCTGATTCGTCACTGAGAAATGACCTCCCAGAGGTGACCTTTAAGGCCTTTTTTCTTGCACTCTCCTCTATTTCAAGGATCCCCAACCTCCAGGCTCGAATGCCTGATGATCTGAGGTGGAGCTGATGTAATGATGATAGAAAGTGAACAATAAATATAGTGAGCTTGAATCATCCCCAAACCATCCCTTTTCCCTGGTCTGTGGAAAAGTTTTGTCTTTCACGAAACCGGCCCCTGATGCCAAAAAGATTGGGAACCACTGCTCTGCTTCACCAAGAGGCGGGTTGCTGCCTCTTGTGTTCCAAAGAGAAGAAATGGAGATTTTACTCTCCTCATCTCTCTGACTCCTGATATCCTTTTACATCCTGGCATCGTCTGATATCCTGTCAGTGTCTGGTTTCCTGACTGTAAGCCCTGAGCTGGCTAGGTCACTGCGAAAATTGTTTTCCTGCTTCTCTGACTTCAGAAGCAGAGCTCAGACGAGCAGGTATTTAAGCACCTGAATCTCCCAAGATGGTCCCTCCGCAGGCTCCTGGGCCCAGTGGCATCGTGGTGGCCCTGCCTTTTTGGACAGTTCCTTGACTAGGGTTCTGCTGTCTCGTCCCCTTTTTCTTTTCTTTTAAAATTTATTTATTTGGTTGCGTCGGGTCTTGGTTGCAGCACGCAGCTCTTCTTTGCAGAGCACTGGCTTCTGTCTGGTTGTGGCATGCAGGTTCCAGAGCCAGTGGGCTCTGGAATTACAGCATGTGGCTCTAGGTTGCTCCAATTGCTCCGTGGCACGTGGGAACTTAGTTCCTGGACCAGGGATGGAACTTGAGTCCCCTGCATTGCAAAGTGGATTCTTAACCACTGTGTTGCCAGGGAAATACTTCATCCCCTGCTTCAATGCATGCATTCACCTGGAAATTCAGAGGTTCCCACGATTTCAGAGCTGGGTTAGGGGACACACTTTGTTAGAGGAAGTCCTCCTGGAAGGTGCAGGGGAGGGGAATCCCTTGACCCCGGAAACATTTTATCTATATTTACTTATTTAATTTTACATGTAAATATAAAGGTATCTTTATATTTCAGTATTTACATTTAAGTGTTTATTTTCTTAGTTTTTTAAAAATTTTCTTTTTCCAAAATGTTATATTTTTATTATGACAAAATTCGCATAACATACATTTCATCATTTTAAAGTGTGCAGGTCAGTGAATTTTAGTGCTTTCATGATGTGGTGTAACCATCACCACCATCTAATTCGAGAACATTTTCTTCACTGTCAGAGAAACTCCATGCCCTTCAGCTGTCAGATATTACATTTTTTAAAGGATTTGCTAAATCATGATGCCAAGGTGTGCTTATATGTGTGTGTTTCTTCCTCTGAGGGGTGGAGTGGTGTCTGTCCTGGTGGGAGGTTCAGGAATGATTTTCTTTTGTGAACCTGCCCTGAATTGCAAAGCCTTCTTTCTCATTAGTGGCTGATGCTGTAAGAGTGAACTGGGGGAGATGCTCTCTGTGCGTGCTAAGTCATTTCAGTCTGACTCTGTGTGACCCTGTGTGCTGTAGCCCGCCTGGCCCCTCTGTCCATGGGATTCTGCAGGCAAGAATACTTGAGTGGGTTGCTGTGCCCTTCTCCAGGGGATCTTCCCAACTCAGGTATCAAACCTGAGTCTCTTACATCTCCTCCATTGGCAGGCAGGTTCTTTACCTCTAGGGCCACGTGGGAAGATGCTCTAGGGAGGCCAGTAACAGCTGCTGTCGATGTGGTGGATGGGGAGGGAGAGTGGAGCCTGGGGTTGCCCCTCTGCTTCCTGAGCCCCGATGAGCCAGACTCAGTGCCGCAAGCAAGAAAGTTGAGCTGCAAAGGGGCTGTCTGCAGAGAGGCAGTGAGCCAAGGTCCTGGGTGGCTGGGCTATTAAAAGCTCCCTCCACAATTTTGACAAAAGCACCAGTGTTGGCTGGTCTCATCCTGATTTAGATCCTTAGCTTCTGTTTCTGGGAAGCCTCCCTGAAGGTCCATTTACATGTGTTCTTCTATTCTCGCTGCACCCGTCTGCTGTACTCCTCTTCTGCAAACTCGTATGTGCAAACTCCAGAGATCTGCATCCATTTCGAAAGGTGATAATTGGAAACAGTATGGTTAGAGAGGCGTAATCCTGATAGACGCAGCGCTCGTCTAGGCTCTCTGCCTGCTGTGTGACCCTGGCCAAATCACCTAGCTTCTCTGGGCTTTGGTTTGCTCACTTTTTGAAATTTTTTATTTTATATTGGAACATAAGTGATTAACAGTGTTGTGTTAATTTCTGCTCTGTATGGCAAAGTGATTTAGCTTTACATATACATTGGAGTAGGAAATGGCACCCCACTCCAGTATTCTTGCCTGAAAGATTCCATGGGCAGAGGAGCCTGGTGGGCTATAGTCCATGGGGTCGCAAAGATTCAAACACGACTGAACATGTACATATACCTATTCTTTTTCAAGCTCTCTTCCCATTTGGGTTATTACAGAATATTGAGCAGAGGTCTCTGTGCTATACTGTAAGTTCTTGTTGCGTAGCTGTTTTAAATATAGTCGTGTATACATGTCAGTCCCAAACTCCCAATCATTTTTAAGTGAGTTGGTTGAAAGAGATGATCTGGAAGTAACAATACCTACTTCACAGAAGTTGTTGTCAGGATTAAATGAGATAGTGCCTGGAAATCCATTGTCACAATGCCTGGCACAAAGCTTAGGTACCCCCAATGGTTATTAATCAAAATATGATTATTAATGTACTGACCTTAATAAACTGGCGTATCGATCCAGAGTTAACACTCAGTCTCCCCAGCTCTATTTGGTAAATAATGGAGTCCTTAATTTGTAACACCTTTTTAAAATCATATATTAAGTTTTTTAAATGAAGTTTTCTTAGAGTATGGTTGCTTTACAATGTTGAGTTAGTTTCTGCTGTAGATCAGAGTGAGTCTATGCATATACATATATCCCCTATGTTTTGGATTTCCTTCCCATTTATTTAGGTCATCGTGGAACACTGAGTAGAGCTCCCTGTGATATGCAGTAGGTTCTCATATCCTACATGAAAATTCTTATGTATCCTTGGTCGACTGCTGAACTGGTTCTGTTATCTTGGTCTGTTTGATCATTTTATTCGAATAAAATCATTTTAATGATTATGGTTTAATGTCTTGGAGCGGTGCTTCTCACAATTTTAAAAGAATTTTGACTCTTCTTACCTCCCTGTTCTTCTGTATATTCTTAAGAACTATTTTGTTGGGTTGCCTCCAAATTTCATGGAGTGATTAGCATCTAGGTCTGTTATATCTATGCCTCGGTTTGTGAAATCTGGCTTCCTCACAATATTGTCTTACCATCTGGAAGGAGGGTGTACCTCTTCATTGGTTTAAATATTTTCTTTCTGAACATTGTCGCCAGGGTTATTCCTACACACTTTTTAAAACTGAGGTATAATTGACAATATAACATTGCATTAGCTTCAGATAATGACTGTATATATGATTATATATAATTATATGTAATGTGTGTAATTATATATAATCTGTGTATATTGCCAAATGATCACCACATTAAGTCTAGTTATAGAAATATATGTGGTATAGTGCACTCTGAAAGGTGTGTGTGTAAGTATGTGTGTATTGCTGTGTGCCGTGACCTTGGCCCCCATCGTGGCACATGAAGCTGCCATGCCAGCAGATTCCTCTTCCCAAAGCTGCAGATGTCGACAAAGATGGGTCTGGAGTTCCTCAGCCCAGTCCCCACCTGCCTGCCAGCGTTCTTACACCGTTGCGTTGGTGGGTGAAGGAGAAGCCTCTCCTTACCCTTACTGTGGATGAAGTGAGAACTCTCAAGACCCTTCTTTCCCTTCAGGAAGGCACATCTCACATGGGGTGCTGCTACAATCTCTGCCTTTGACGGCGCACTTTTTTGTCAGCCACAGTCTCAAAACTGATCTTATGAAACAAGAAGGATTTGGATCAAACTGTTCATAGAAGTCTTATTCAAAATAGCCCTAATTTGGAGACAACTGCAATGTCAACCAACAGGCAAATGAATAAGCAAACTATTAGAATCAGATTATGGAATGCTATTCAGCAATGAAAAGGAATGAACTACCAATGTGTGCAGCAAAATGGGTGAATCTGAAAAGGTTCACGTTGAACAAAGGAAGCGTTCACGGTAGGATTCCATTTTTAAAGTTCTAGAACAGCGTGCATAAGCTCTGGTGATGAAGTGGCCCTGTGGTGGTTGTCTCTGGGGCCATATGGGCACTTTCTCCTGGGCTGAAAGTGTCCTAGATCTTGTCTCTGGTGATCGTTACGTGTTAGGTCTTCACAGTTATCAAAATGCACTGACCTTTCCATCTGTGTGTTTTATTGTAGGTAAGTTTTATATCCGTAAACTACATGGTCATGCTTTTGTGAAAAAGGAAAAAATTGGATGAATGAGATACTATTTCACAGCCCCTAGGCTATAGTCAAACAAGCAGAGAAAAACATGTTGGTAAGGATGTGAAAGGAGAAGGAAATGGCAGCCCACTCCAGTGTTCTTGCCTGGAGAATCCCAGGGACGGGGGAGCCTGGTGGGCTGCCGTCTATGGGGTCATACAGAGTCGGACACGACTGAAGTGACTTAGCAGCAGCAAGGATGTGAAGAAATTGGAAATCTTGAACATTGCTGGTGAGAATAGAAAATGATGCAGCCGCATGGAAGACTCTGGTGGTTCCTTAAAAAGTTAAACAGAATTAGTCTATGACCCAGGAATTTCTCTGCTAGGTATATGCCTCAAAAAATTGAAAACAGGTATTCGAACAAATACTTTTTCACAGACATTCATGTGCGCTTGCTCAGTTGCTTCAGTCATGTCCAACTCTCTGCAGCCCCGTGGACTGCAGACCACCAGGCTCCTCTGTCCGTAGGATTCTCCAGGCAGGAATGCTGGAGTGGATTGCCATGCCCTCCTCCAGGAGATCTTCCTGAACCAGGGATCGAACCCACATCTGCGGTGTCTCCTGCATTGCAGGCGGATTACTTTACTGCTGAGCCACCAGTGGAGCCCATAGACATTCATAGCAGCACAGTCTGTGATTACCAAAAGACGAAAACAATCCAGGTGCCCCTCAGAGGATGGATGGATGAACAGGATGTAGTCTTTCCATACAATGGAATACTGTTCCGGCAAGAAAGCAGTAAAGTTCTAATGTACTCTGCAATGCGGATGGACCTCAAAAACATTATGCTAATTGAAAGAAGCCCCCCTAAGTCACATATTAATTGATTTCATTTATGTGAAATATCTAGAGAGCAGATTAGTGGTTGCTAGTGACTGGGGGAGAGAATAGGGTGTGACTGCTTAGTGCGTGTGGAGTCCCCCTAAGAATGATGCGAATGTTTTGGAACTAGGTGTGTTGGTTGTACAGTATTGCGAATATATTAAAGAAGGAAAGACAGCGCTGTCGTGTCTGACTCTTGCAACCCTGTGGCCTGTAGCCCACCAGGCTCCTCTGTCCGTGGGATTCTCCAGTCAAGAATACTGGAGTGGGTTGCCATTTCCTTCTCCAGGGGGATCTCTGAACTGTACACTTTAAAATGGTTAATTTTATGTTACGAAACTTCACCTTATTGAAAAAAATCAGTACAACACAAACAAAAAAAAACTAAGGGAACAAAGAAATATGGTAGCCAAAATATGAGTTTGATTCAAGAAAAAGATGTACTGAAGTAGAAGTTGAGAGCCTGCCTCAGGAGTCAGAAACACATCTTAGCAGCTCCCAGGGTTGGTCCTGTGTAGAAACTGCTCCTTCCCTTATTTGGGTTTTCCGCCAGAGTCACTGGAGGACAGCCACAGCCAGAGTTTCCCGTCTTCCTTCCGAGTGACTGGGTTTTTCTCTTTCTTGGGGTCAAGGTGTGTTCAGATCACTGTTTATATTTTTCAGTCTGTCTCCATCATTTGTATATCATGTCTGTTTCTAGTGACTGCAGTGTGTGTGTGTGTGTGTGTGTGTGTGTTCACAGACCTGTATGCCTTCTCTATTGATGGAAATTTATCTTGAGCACAGGGTTGCCTGTTTGAGAGGTGGCAGACTATTTTAAACCCCTAAAAGGACTTCCCTGGTGGCCCAGCGGTTAGGAATCTGCCTGCCAATGCGGGGGACATGGGTTCGATCCCTGGTTCGGGAAGATTCCACGTGCCATGGAGCCACTGAGCCTGTGAGCCACAACTGCTGAGCCCATGTACTGCAACTCCTGAAGCCTGTGTGCCCAAGAGCCGGTGCTCCTCAGCAAGAGGAGCCTTCGCAGTGAGAAGCCCCGCACCGCAACTAGAGAACAGCCCCCACTCGCCGCAACGAAGGAAAGCCTGCGTGCAGCAGCCAAGACCCAGCACAGCCAAAGATAGATAAATAAATAAAATATTAAGAAGTAACAGTAGCTGCCTGAGGGAGCTGGGCAGGGAGACAGGGTTGCTGGTGTGACGGTGGGTCTGCTCATCTCTGGGAGGGGGTTTCATGCCAGTGACCTGGGGATGCCGAGTCACTTTGCTTGTAACTGCCCAGCAGAGTTGTGATCACGAGAGGGCGGGGACTTCTTGGCTACACAGGCCTAGAAAGGAAGGCTCCGCTCCTGGACCTTAGAGCACCTGGGCCCACTCCTCTGAGTGTACAGGTGAGCAGCCTGCATGCGAAGGAAGGTGAAGAACCTTGAGAAGAGCTGGGTTCCACCAAGACCAATGCTCTTGGCATATTATTAACCTTTCCTCTGGGGGTGTTTGGGTCTGCCTGTATTTAATCATTCTGTCATGAGTCCTTATGTCCAGAGAGCCTGGGAACTGCTATTTATGACGTTACCTCCAATGAATGAGGTGCTCATCAAACTCATGGATTCCTCCCAGTGGACCTATGAGGTGGGGATTATCTGCCCCATTGAAGACATAGGGAAAAATGACTCCCCGGTGGCTCAGACGGTAAAAAAAAAAAAAAAAAAAAAAAAAATCTGCCTGCAGTGCAGAAGACCCAGGTTCAACCCCTGCGCCAGAAAGATCCCCTGGAGTAGAAAATGGCAGCCCACTCCAGTATTCTTACCTGGAGAACCCCATGAACAGAGGAGCCTGGCTACAGACCATGGGGTTGCAAAGAGTCGGACACGACTGAGCGACTAACGCTGCCACTTGAAGAGGTAAGGAAACTGAGTCTTATTTACACCAAAGGGGTTTGTGACGCAAGGGTCAGCCACCTCCTGACCCCTGTGCACATAACCCTACAGCCTTGGTTTTGTAGACTCTGCCACTCAGTTGTGTCCAGCTCTTTGCGGCCCCATGGACTATAGCCTGCCAGGCTCCTCTCTCCGTGGGACTCTCCAGCAAGAATACTGGGGTGGGTTGCCGTGTCCTTCTCCAGAGGATCCTTCTGACCCAGGGATTGAACTTGGGTCCCCTGCATCGCAGGCAGATTCTTTACTATCTGAGCCACCAGGGGATGTCTGCTGTAAGCTGGGCACTGGGCACACATGTTTTGCCCTCGGGGGATGTGCGGGCTGCACCAGAAGGCAATCTGTGCTGTTTCCTCCACAGTTGGAGAATCAGTGGGTTTAGTGCGGACATAGTGTGTGGTGGACAGAGCGCCAAGGGTCAGGGGAGCGGTGTGTCCTTCTCAGGCCTGTACGCTTTGTTCTCTGGCGACACCCGCATCATTACGGCATCACTGAGCCTGCCCTTCCTTCGGGCCTGGCACCAACGGAGACAGATGCCTGCTCTGTTCAACCAGACTTTAGAGGGAGATGATTTAAACTGCTCTGATAGCACCTTTGGAAGTTGGGGCTTCTTTCAGTAATTTAGGGTGAAAGAATATGTGCTTTCATTGTAGAGAGAAGGTGGACCTGGGCTCCAGCCTTGAAGTCTTTCTTTCTACAAGGAGACTTGTTAAGTTTAAAAATCAAGAGGACACGGAAATGCATGCTGGAAGACAAGAAACCTGTTTGTGTTTTTCTGGCATGTCCCCTCCCTCTCTGCTAGAGTGAACATGGCTGAGCTTTTCCGAATCACTGGCTATTGGACGTTCATGGGCTTAGACAGGGTAACAAATGGAAGAGGGTTATTTTCTGATCCTAATAAGTGAGAAACAGCTGTTCCTCCTAGCTTGGGAGGCAAGTCATTTGTTTTCTCCACACACACTCGCACACATATGTACACATCGTTACCCACATGCTGCAAGGGAAAATTAAAAATTGCGCACAGTGTTTCTAAGTAAGCTTTTTTTTTTTTTTTTTGGCTGCACAGAAAGGCACACAGGATCTTAGTTCCTTGACAGGGAATCGAACACATGTTCTCTGCAGTGGAAACTCAGAGTGCTAACCACTGGACTATCAGAGAGTCCCACACAGTGTTTCTAAAGGGCTAAGAAGAGGAAAGAGATTTTTATCAACCATGATTCGCATTGCTGCATCTCCTCGTAGTGTGCACACACTACGTTTACGTTCTAAGCATACAGAGCGTGTTCATGGCATGGACTTGAGGCTGGTCTTGAGCTTCCAGAACTCCCTGCCAGAGCTGAGGAGACATAAGCTGCTTTAATGGCCTTGGAAACTGGAATAGGTCCTTCTCCATAACTTAGCATCGGCCGTTTATTTCACTTTGTGCATACATGCTCGGTAGTGTCCGACTCTGTGACACGATGGACTGTAGCCCGCCAGGTTCCTCTGTCCATGGAATTTTCCATGCAAGAATACTGGAACGGGTTGCCATTTTTTACTCCAGTCTCACTTTACCAGATGGCTATTTTTAAAATGAGTTATGTTTACTCTGTTAATGTTTAAAGTAATTATCGATAAGGAGGGGTTTGTTGTTGCCATTTTGTTGTTTTCTGTTAGTCTTACCGTCCTTTTGTCTTTCAACAGATGTAAAGTTTCTGTTAAGCAAGATGAACATGTTATACAGATCTTCTGTACAATGTTGCGCCTGTATTTAGCAATGCAATATTGGACACCTAAAAGTTTCTTTAGAGGGTGGATCTCATGTTAAATGTTCTTAGCACACTACAGTACAATTTTTAAAAAAGAATGATGTAAATGGTAGATAAAGAATATGTGTCAGTGAAAAACGAATTTAACTCTCATTTGAATCAACAACTTGTCGGTAGCTTCTGCTTTTTACTAAGGAGAGGAAGATTGAGAACTTGCTGTGAACAGTAACTTTGATTTTTTGGGAACTTTTTATTTTACCTTGGAATAGAGTTGATTAACAATGTTGTGCTAGATTCGGTTGTACAAAGACATGTATCCATTCTTTTTCAAATTTCTTTCTACTTGGGTTGTTACATAATGCTGAGCAGAGTTCCCTGTGCTATACAGTAGGTCCTGGCTGGTTGTCCATTCAGCAGTGTGTGCCTGTCAGCTCCGAACTCCCTCACTATCCCTTCCCCCATCACATCCTTCCCACCCACTAACCATGAGTTCGATGAACGGTAACTTTGAAAAAGTAGTCTCAGTAGGTATGAAGCATGAACAAAAACAGTGAGATCGTTTCTTTCTTTTTTTTTTTTTTGAGACCGTTTCTTCAACACAGACTAAAATCTGTATTTCAGAATGTGCATTCTCAAAGATAGTTCTAATTAACTTTGATCATGGTGTAATATTAAACAGTCATTTCAAGGCTTGAAAGATAGAACCATGCAAGTATTAGGCTGGCTATGCACACACACCCTCTCTTGGTTATTCTTAGCACTTATGTCTTGTTCCTTGCTGCAAAACCCAGATCTTGTAACCACATAGAATGTTACTGCAGTGGGGAAAGATTGCTGCACTGATTTGGTGTAAAGCTGGAAATATTATTTTACTGAGTTTTATTAGTTTTGGTAAATATATTATTTTCTGAAACATAGCCTGACTCTGCTGTTAAAAAATTTGTCTAAAATTGAGTCTCTGTTGAACTTGCCTCATTTCATGCATTTGTTATCTGGGGCAGAGATTTTCATGCACGTAATTGGTGTACTAAGATCTTTAAAAATATGATGGCTTCTGTAGGTCAGGCATGGCAGGTTTATTTATACCTCTTAATTGCTTTCATTTCATTTTCTTCACAAATTACACCGCAGTGAAATTAGCCAGCCCATTTGGAGTGAATGATCCCTAAGACTGAATTGGAGGGGTCTGTTCATGACAGCAGCTTGGATCTACATTGGATTGCTTGAGGGGGAAGCAAGCAGGGTCAGATACAAACAGGGTCATTTTTCCAACTTGTGCTGGAGAGATGTCTGACTCTAATCTTCCTTGTTAATGTGGTAATTACAGATACTTAGCCCACTGATCTGTTACTTGGAAGTGGTTCACACAGTCTCTGATATCAAGGAATTACTCCCTCTGTTTCTGTGTGACTCCAATTAGGTTGGACTCCCCTGTAAAGCCCTGGAGAATGAAATGGCAACCCACTCCAGTATTCTTGCTTGGAACATCCCATGGACAGAGGAGCCTGGCGGGCTACAGTCCATGGGGTCACAAGAGTCAGACATGATTTAGCAACTAAACCATCGCCACCCCTGTAAAGGGGTTTCCCAGATGGCGCTAGTGGTAAAGAACCCATCTGTCAATGCAGGAGACTCAAGAGACACAGGTTTGATCCCTGGGTGGGAAAGATCCCAGTTTTCTTGCCTAGAGAATCCCACGGACAGAGGAGCCTGGCAGACTACAGTCCATGTGGCCGCAGAGAGTCAGACATGACTGAGTGACTGAGCGTACACACACACCCTTCTAAAGAGGAAGCCCTTAAGTTTGATCAAGAGCCACGTTCCTTGCAAAACTTGACCCAGCACATTTGAGATTAGCCCTTGGAATTTCTCTTTTCTAGAAGTCTGACAACAAACCTTGGTGCCTTTTTCTTTCCAGGATTCAGATAATAGCTAAACTCCTCAGGGACAGCTGTGAGGCAGGTATTTTAAAAACAACCACATTTGAGTTGTCTGGGTCTGCAAACAAGTTAGTTGGTTCGTTAGTTCAGTCGCTCAGTCGTGTCCGACAGCTCTTATTCCTCCACGCTGGTCTTAGGGAACACATGTGGATGTGGGTCCATTAAATTATGAAACGAGGATGTCTCTCAAGAATGGATGCAGAGTTAATCTCTCTGACTCATCTCAGGCCCACCTTGCTAGACTGACCCAAGGCACGCCTTGTTTCTGCTCTTTTGCGCACATGCTCGGTCGCTCAGTTTTCAGCTCTTTGCAGTTCTATGGGCTGTATCCCACCTCCTCTGTCTGTGGGATTTCCCAGGCAAGAATACTGGAGTGGGTTGCTGTTTCCTCCTTCAGGGGATCTTCCTGACCCAGGGATCGCACCTGCGTCTCCTGCATTGGTGGGAGGATTCCTCACCACTAAGTCGTTTTACTCTTTGGGTAGCCACAAGCTTGACGTTTGTAAGCACCCCTTCGTCAGAGAATCAGCAGTAGTCAAGCAGTATTCATTCATTCACTGGTTAGTTTGTCCTTTTACCCAACAAATAGTGTTTGCACATCTACAAAGTGCCAGGCATGCCTTAGGCTCTGGGAACACAATGTTCCAGGGCATTAAAGCTTATTTTCTGGGGAGACTGACAGGGATGAGGGCTAGAAAGAAAAGAGAGACAGAGTCGGGAGTAGAAAGTGCTGGGAAATGCCTTCTTTCTTTTTTATTTATATGAATACTTTTTTTTAAAATTTTTCTTATCAGCAGTGCCTCTCACTCATTCACTCACTAAAATGCTCAGTCACAGCTCTTTTGTGACTCTCTGAACTGTAGCCCACCAGGCTCCTCTGTCCATGGAATTCTCGAGGCAAGAATACTGGACTGGATTGCTATTTCCTCCTCCAGGGGATCTTCCCGACCTAGGGATTGAACCCACAAGAGTGTGTCTCCTGCGTTGGCAGGCAGATTCTTTATACTCTAGGATACTTTATTTTTATTAATTTTTTAAAGATTATATATTTTTTGCAGTGGGTCCTTGTTGGCTATTTATTTTAAATATAGCAGTGTGTACATGTTAATCTCAAGGACTCCCCATCTATCCCTCCCCTCTACCCTTCCCCCCTGGTAGCTATAAAGTCACTCTCTAAGTCTGTAAGTCTGTTTTGTAAGTAAGTTCATTCATATCATTTTTTTTTTTAGATCCCACATAAGCATCTTCTTTAAAGTGATATTTGAGCAAAGATCTCAAAGTAGCCAGGGAGGAAGCCATGCAGACATGTAGGGACAGGGGACTTTAGTTGGAGGACACAACACTCGCAAAGGCCCTGAGGCA
Source organism: Ovis canadensis (assembly GCF_042477335.2). Lineage (NCBI taxonomy): Eukaryota > Metazoa > Chordata > Mammalia > Artiodactyla > Bovidae > Ovis > Ovis canadensis. The sequence continues at coordinate 44,607,002 of NC_091268.1, read as the reverse complement.
GGAGCCTCCTTGGCATCATTAACGAGCCACAGGGTGGCCGTGGTAGTTTAGGGGAGGGCAGGTGAGGGGGTGTGATAGGAGATGAGTTAGGGAGGTGGCAGAAGGCTGTGTAGACCTTTGCTGTACCTCCAAAGGCTGGACTGGGCTGTCAAAAAAATGCATAATGCAAGAGTTGAGAATTTTATTTGAGGCAGTCAGTCAGTTCAGTTGCTCAGTCATGTCTGACTCTTTGCAACCCCATGGACTCCAGCACGACAGGCTTCCCTGTCCATCACCAACTCACTGAGCTTGCTCAAACTCACAGCCATCGAGTTGGTGATGCCATCCAACCGTCTCATCCTCTCTCATCCCCTTCTCCTCCTGCTTTCAATCTTTCCCAGCATCAGGACCTTTTCCAATGAATGAGGACCATAGCCCAAGAGACAGCACCCAAGTAGCTTTGAGAAACTGTTCCAAAGAGGTAGGGGAGAAGGTCAGTATATATGTGATTTTGGTAAAGGGGGAGTACATGCAATCAAGCATGTATTTTTTTCAGAGGGTTGCTGCTAGTCACAAGGAGCAGACATCACCATGAAGGCTTTTAATGCTTTTCTAGATATGAGGAGATAGAAGAATTGGGTTCCTAAAATCGGCTCCTGAAAATATCTGTCTAAAGACCTGTTCTGCCAGTTTTTCCCAGAGCACAGAATGCCTCATTTCTGCTCTCCACCTTGAACTCATTTCAGAGAGTGTTGAAAATTAGAAGCTGCAGCGGCACACGACTTAATCCTTGTAGAGGCAGATGGCAGGTGCCTATGGCAAGTGCCAATTTGTATTAATAGTTCACAGGGCCATGGAAAGGACTTTGACCTTTGCTCTGAGTGAGTGGTAAGGAGGGTGACCGAAGACGTGTCATGATCTTGTTCATAGTTTTACAACATCACTCTGAACTCTGTGTTGAAAATTTTGAGGGAGGGACCAAGAAGAGGTGGGAAGTAGGGAAGATGGGTAGACAGTTTTTGGGGGGAGATGGTGGTGACTGGGTGGAAGGAAGTGATCGATTTTGGATGTGTTTCAAAGGTAGGGCAGACAAAGGTTCCCTTGGTGGGGGAGAGGGAAGGAGCAGAGACTAAGCCAGGCACCTGGAAGTGTTATGCTGCCCCTGCTGAGCTGGGAAGGTAATTTGGGGTGAATCGAGGAAGGGCTTTGGGAATTTGGGTTTGGACATGTTGAGTTTGGGACTCGCCTGCCCGCCCGTTAGACAGCCAGGAGGAGATGTTTTGTGCACAGTTGGAGTTGAGGGGAGGTGTTTGGAATGGATGGATCATCAACATATAGGGGATGTTCAGAGTCATGGGGCTGGCTTTAAGGGACTGAGAGACTGAGAGTGTCCTGAGAAGAGGACAGGGCTGAGCAGAGCCTGCGACCATATTTTGAAGCCGGAAAATGAGAAAGAATTACCGAAGGAGACTTTCGTGCACCTCATCCGTGACCGTTTATGCCTTCAGAAATAAATCCCTTTTCAGAAGTTCAGTTGAGGGGGTGGGGTTGGGGAGAGGACAAATTATATGTGTGCGCTCAGTCTGCGGTGTTTACCCAGAAATTTAGTATTTTTTACCCACTGAGAAAAGACAAAGCCCAGAGGTGGGGAAGAGAAGGTAGGGATAAAAAATACCGACTTCTAATTTGGAAGAGTCAATACTTGTATATAGAGATCTAAAGCTAAATTAAGTGGAAAGGGGTGAAGAGATGAATCAGGGATTCATCTCTGTGTAGGTGGAACCTGAAGGCTCTGGGATTGGGGGAGGGGGAGAGGACAGCATTGGTTCCAGTAATGGATCTCTCTCTTTGCAGCTTGAATGGCCTTGGGGAAATTCCTAATGATCCTCAATAATGATAGTGTCAGTCACTCAGTCACGTCTGACTCTTTGTGACCCTACGGACTGTAGCCCACCAGGCTCCTCTCTCCGTGGAATTCTCCGAGCAAGAATACTGGAGTGGGTTGCCATTTCCTTCTCCAGGGCATCTTCCCAACCCAGGGATCGAACATCGCTCTCCCACACTGCAGGCAGACTCCTCACCTACTGAGCCACCAGGGAAGCCCAGTGACCCTCAATAGGCGTCTGTATATTTTTGGTGACGTTCAGTCAATGGATGAAACACTGAACATAGAGAGGGCTTTGTGACATAGGGTTACTTACACGGTTTTGTTAGAAATACTCCAGAGGCATCATTCTTAGGCTATTTTAAGGTCTGATCAACTGGGAACCACTCAGTTTTCAGGTCTCCCAAGATGCGCATTACCCGTGTTTGCTTACCTGTGCCAAGGGAATACTTGCAGTTTGGAGGCCTTTGGTTTGTGCTTCTTTTCCCAGTGTTTGTGCTGAAAAATGATATCCTAAATGAGCATCCATTGCATGTTCATTATTTTAAGCTTAGAAATTCAGTACTTTTCTTCTGTGGGTGTTATAGACTGAACTGTGCCCCCCCCCTAAAATTCATATATTGAAGCTCTAACACAAAGTACCTCAGAATACAGAGCTTCCTTGGTGGCTGAGAAGGGAGAGATTCTAATGCCTGAAGTTCAGGAATCCCAGGTTGGTGCCCTGGGTCAGGCTGGGTTGGGAAGATCCCCTGGAGAAGGGAATGGCTACCCACTCCAGTATTCTTCCCTGTAGAATTCCATGGACAGAAGGAGCCTGGCAAACTACAGTCCATGGGGTTGCAAAGAGACAGACACAACTGAGCAACTGTATTTGAAGATAGAGTCTTTACAGAGGTAATTAAGTTAAAATGAGGCCATTAGGATGGTCCTAATCCAACTCAGTCTGACTTGTGTCCTTATAAGAAGAGGAGATTAAGACAAAGACATGCAGAGGGAAGGCCATATGAAGACAGAGGGAGAAAATGGCCATCTCCAAACCAAGGAGGGTCCTCAGGAAAGCCAACCGTGCTGGCACTTTGATTGTGAGCTTGTAGGCCTCCAGAACTGTGAGAAAGTCAATTTCTGTTGTATAAGCCCCCTAGTTTTTTCAGATAAATACAATGGGGAAACAAACAGAAAAAGAAGTTTGCGATAGAAGTAGATGAAGATATAGATACAAGTGTATGGATATTTAAAATTAAATGCCTTAATCCCCAACTTCATTATTTTTCTCCTATCAAGCATAATCCGATTTGGCAAAAAAAGCTGAGCACATTTTAATTTCGCTGGTTTCTTAAGATAGGTTTATTTATCTATTTTTTCACACTCCTGCTCCCAGGATTAGTCAATTAGTAGATGCAAATATGAAACTTTATATATTAGCAAAACTTGACCCCACTTCTTTCTTCCTGGGGTGACTCTCCTTAAAGTGAAAGTGAAGTTGCCCAGTCGTGCCCGACTCTTTGCGACCCCATGGATAGTAGCCTGTCCCAAGCTCCTCCTCCATCCATGGGATTTTCAAGGCAAGAGTACTGGAGTGGGTTTTCATTTCCTTCTCCAGGAAATCTTCCCAACGCAGGGATTGAACCTAGGTCTCTTACATTGTAGACAGACGCTTTACCATCTGAGCCACCAGGGAAGTCAAGTTGTAGATCAAATCCAGTTCCAGGCTAAAGTACCACAATTTCTCTTTTCTCTTCCAGGCTGACCCTACTGCAAGAATGCATTTTTCTTTTCTTTAGTGTGGCAGACTCTGTCCTGGAAATTCACAGGAGTGACATTGTTAGCAGTTGTTCTGAAAATCTGGCCCTATCTTTTTTTTTTTTTTTTGCAGAGATGTGTCTCTGACCTGCCTTTGAAGAGTAAAATTGTCACCTGGGTTCTTCACAGTGCCAGGTTTTTGGTGGCTGTCCGGAAGTCAGCCAGGGCAGGGCCTCTTTCGGATATTGTCCTCACAGCTCCATGGGGGTCAGTGGTCATGGACCCTCCAGGCTGGTTATCGGGCGTCGTGGGTTTTGACCATGGAGCTGGAGAGTTTCAGTGTTTCAGCCAACATGCAGATTTCAGGAGTGATGGATTTAGCCGACTGGCCATTTGATCCAGCTATCCCACTCCTATTATAGATATATATGAAAGAGCTGGAAGTAGGATCTCAGAGAGATATTTGCATTAACATAGCACTTTATTCATAGCAGCGTTAGTCACCATAGCCCAAAGGTGGAAGCAACCCAAATGTCCATGTAGGGATGAAGACCATTTCCCTGACATTCTGCCACTTCTTTTCTTAAAATTTAAATTCAGGTTCCCTAGAAAGCCACTGGCTGTTATAAACGGGAGAGCGTCTTAACTTAATTTACATTAAAATTTCTTTAAATTGTGGTTAAAATATACATAATGTATATGTAACATAAAATTTACCACCTTAATCATTTTAATTGTGTATTCACAAAATGTTAAGTACATTCACATTGTCATGCAAGCAATCACCAGAACTCTTTCATCTTCCTAAACTGATTCCCTGAAGGGAGAAATGGCAACCCATTCCAGCATTCCTGCCTGGGACAGCGGAGCCTGGTGGGCTGCAGTCCATGAACTCACAAAAGAGTCAGACACGACCTAGTGACTAAACAACAATGACAAACTGTGTGTGTATCTGTGTCTGTATCTGTGGGTGTATGCTCAGTCACTTCAGTTGTGTCTGACTCTTTGCGACCCCACGACTCTAGCCTGCCAGGCTCCTTTGTCCATGGGATTCTCCACGCAAGAATACTGGATCAGGTTGCCATTTCCTATTCCAGAGCATCTTCCCATCCCAGGAACTGAACTCACATCTCTTGTGTCTCCTGCTCTCTCTGTCTCCATATCTATCTGAAAGTGGGATGCTGGATCATATGGTAATTCTGTGTTTAGCTTTTCTGAGGGACTGCCATACTGTTTTCCACAGCAGCTGCACCATTTTACATTCCCGCCAACAGGGTACAGGGTTCCAGTTACTCCATGTCCTCGACCATACTTGCTATATTCTGTTTTTCCAATACAGCCACCCTGCTGGGTGTGAGGTGGTAAGTCACGGTGGTTTCTGCCACGATTTCAAGGGCCTGATGTGTGTGCGTTACATCGTCAGATGTCTTACTCTGCAGAGACAGTAAGACCCAGTTCCTGCCACAAGGGACAACTCTCATGGTCTGTTGAAGAAGAGAGGCAGCTAGATAGAATATTGTAACACGGCATGACAAGTGTTGTGATGGGGACAAGTCTTAAGAGGACACAGCGTGGGTGCAATCAAGGAAGACTTCCCAGAGGCGGGGGTACTTCTTTTTAAATTTAATTTATTTCTGTCTGTACTGGGTCTTCATTGCTGCACATGGGCTTTCTCTATTTGCAGCAAACAGGGGCTACTCTCTAGCTGTGGTGTGTTACCACGATTCTCATCGTGGTAGCTTCTCTTATTAACGGAGCACGGGCTCTAGGGCACGTGGGGTCAGTAGTTGTGGCACACAGGCTTAGCTGCCCCGTGGCATGTGAAATCTTCCCAGACTAGGGATGGATCTGATGTCCCCTTCATTGGCAGGCAGATTCTTATCCATGGGACTACCAGGAAAACATTCAGGGGTATGTCTTAAAGCATTCTCTAAAGCCTACTTTGGAACAAGGACCTAGAAAAATGAGAAACTAAACTTAAACTCTGAAGTGGTTGATGGATTTGGGTTAGAGCCATATATTTTTTTTTTTTGGAATAGAATGACGTTTGAGGCATTTTTCCTCTCTGTCTGTGTGTCTCCTTGGCTCTGAAATGTTGTAAAGGTCACTTAATTGGGATACTTACTTTACAGTTTCTGGTTATCAGAAAGAAGCCAAGCTCAGATCGCTGGGGCCGGTAAACAGGTGGGAGGTGCTCACGGAGCCTGACCCAGGCAAGGTATGTTTGGTATTTCATCCATTCTGGGGACGTTTGAAGGTTCTGGGTCCCGGGAGTCTGTCACATGGGGGGAGGTGCTGTGACAAGATTTGGAGAGCGCAACAAAGCACAGAGAGGCTGCTATTTAAGAATAGTGCTATTCTTATTGTGGTGACTCACACTTGTCAAACCTTTGAGGCTCTCTGCAGAGGAAGAAAGTGTTGGATTGCAGCTTGGAGGTGGGCAGTGTGGCTCCCGGTCCTAGGGTGGAGGCTGTGTATGATCTCACCCATGTTTCTGCCCAGGTGGCACTTTTGGTAAAGAACCCGTCTGCCTACACAGGAGACAAAAGAGATGCAGGTTCAGTTCTGGGGCTGGAGAGAACCCTTGGAGGAGGGCATGGCAACCCACTCCAGTATTCTTGCCTGGAGAATCCCATGGAGAGAGGAGCCTGGCAGACTACAGTCCATGGGGTCACTCAGAGCCGGACATGACTGAAGTGACTTAGATGGATGCGCTGCATTTTGTAAACGAGGAATCTGACTTCCAGGGTGGTGGAGAGATTTCCCAGGGCAGCACAGCTCATATATGTAGAGCTGCGAGGGGGAAGCAGTGGGAGAACCTTCCCTGGACGCATTCTAATTCTTGAGATGGGCTTAAGAAGTAGCCGGAACATTCATTTTAAAGGTTGAGCATGGATGTGCTCAGCAGTCGCTGAATGGGGGAAGCAGAAGAGGCTTCAGCAAAGTAGCATCTTGGTGATCGCTGAGAGAGAGCATCAGTCAAGAGTACCACGCTCCTTCCCACATCACCTGCCCTGTCCCTCTGTCTGCTTCCACCAGATCCTTTCATCATCACCTGTGTACCCGGATGGAAATCTTGATGTTAACTCCAGCTTCAACATTACTGGCAATAAAAAGTCCTGGAAATTTTAGCAGAGTTGTCTGTGATTATGTATTGGTTTTCTACGGCTGCTGTAACAAAATCCATACGCTGGGTGGCTAAAAGCAGTGGTCCCCAATCTTTTTGTCACCAGGGACCTGTTTCCTGGAAGACAGTTTTTCCATGTACCAGTGGGGGGATGGATTCAACATGATTCAAGTGCATCACATTCATTGTGCACTTTTTTTTCTTTTTACATTAGCTCCTCCTTGGATCATTAGGCATTAGATTCCAGAGGTTAGGGACCGCTAGCTTAAAGAACGGAAATGTATCGCATCACAGATGGGAAGCTGGAAGTCTGAGATTAAGGTGCGGGCAGGGTTGGCTTCTCCTGAGGCCTCTCTCCTTGACTTGCAGACAGCCGCCCTCTTCACATCCGCATTCTCTGTGTGCCCGCCCCTGGTGTCTCTTCCTCTCCTTAAAGGACACCAGTCAGATTGCATTAGGGCCCATCTTCACAGCTTCATTTAATTTAATCACCTCTTTGGAGCCCTTCTCTCCAAATACAAATACCTTCTGAGGTCCTGGGAATTGGGACTTCAACATAAAACAGCAGGTACAGGGCATGCTACCTGTTCTCTTAGCATAGCATCCTCCTCACCTGTTGTACTTTACTTAACTGAAAAGAGTTACTTGTATAATTAGGGGCTTTCCTGGTAGCTCAGCTGGTAAAGAATCTGCCTGCAATGCAGGAGACCCCAGTTCAATTCCTGGGTCAGGAAGACCCACTGGAGAAGGCATAAGCTACGCACTCCAGTATTCTTGGACTTCCCTGGTGGCTCAGCTGGTAAAGAATCTGCCTGCAATGTGGGAGACCTGGGTTTGATCCCTGAGTTGGGAAGATCCCCTGGAAAAGGGAATGGCTACCTACCCCAGTATTCTGGCCTGGAGTATTCCATGGACTGGATAGTCCATGAGGTCACAAAGAGCCGGACACGACTGAGTGACTGTCACTCCCTTGTGTAATTAGCTGCTTCGTATTCATCTGCCCCTTTAGGCTGGGCTGGCCTGGTGGCTGAGTTATAAAGAATCTGCCTGCAATGCAGGAGACTCAGCTTCAATCCCTGGGTCGGAAAGAAATGACTAACCCCCTCCAGTATTGTCTGGGAAATCCCATGGCCAGAGGAACCTGGTGGGCTACAGTCCATGGGGTCACAAAAGAGCTAGACGCTACTTAGCAACTAAACAACAAACAAGCCTTTAAGCTGTAAGAGGTGTGAGATGGAATTGTGTCTGTTTTACTTGTGGCTAAAGCTCTAGGTTTGGAGCATAATAGATTCTCAATAAACCTATATTGGTTGAAGGCAGGAATGAATCTTTTCCTCTGTTCCACTTGCTGAACCCTTTCACATGTCTCCTCCACCCACCTATAGCTCCCTTCCTACCTCTGCTTATTAGTGGGACACATACTGGCCACGCTTGTTGAACATGGCAGGTAAGGGCTTCCCCAAAGAAAGACTGATAAAATCTCAACTCAAGAATCCATGCTAGGGAGCACCGCAGACTTTTCCACTTGTTGAACTAGGGCCATCATTTCTTACCATCCTTGAATATTGTGACCATGAATATGTTATTCTAAGCCTATATGGATCTCTCAGTTCACTGAATCATCCTAAACATTATTTTCAGGGAGTCTGTATTTTGACCACTGAAGGAAGCCATGTGGATGCATCTCAGCTTCCTGTCCATACTGTAGCTTCCAGGAGAGGAAGGCTATATCTCAGGATGCTTTTTCCTTCCAGGTACCCAGGTGGCACTAGAGGTAAAGAACCCGCCTGCCAGTGTAGGAGACACAGGTTCAATCCCTGGGCCAGGAAGATCCCGGGAGGAGAAAATGGCAACCCACTCCAGTATTCTTGCCTGGAGAAACCCATGGGCAGAGGAACCTAGTGGATTACAGTCCTTAGGGTCACAAAGAGATGGACACAACTGAGTGACTTAGCACACACGCACCCATCTGAGTTCCTGGAATGACTTTTTTCCAGGAAGTTGACATTGGAGAGATTAAATGAGAAAAGAGTGATGTAGGAGTAAAGATAAAGATCCTTCCACAGCTTAGCCAACTGTCCAAGGCAACAAGGATCCATTGTGCTTGTTTCTCTTTAGGATAGAACGATAAGAATGAAAGCAGTCTCAGGAAAAAAACAAAAACAAAACACTTCCATGTATCAGGTGAATACTCTGCAAAGGAGACTTTTTGACCTTAAAATCTGGTGAACTATAGCTCAGTCAAAGCTAATGAGGGGAGAGAGTGAGCTAGTCTGGGGAGAACATGCAGATTGACTCAGAGTTTCTTTCTCCGAAGGCAATTTGCATGACAATGATTACATATTGGGTTGGAGGCTCTTTGGCTTTCTTCCAGAGCAACTATTGTGGATGCGGAGCCCCTTTAGAAACCTGGTTTTAAAAGGAAATTAAATGTGAAGGGTTGCATTGCTGTCACTGTTAGCCTTGGGAAGGGATTAGAGGGGACGCTTTGTCATGCGAAATGTCGGGAAAATTCATGAGGAGATCCGCAGGTTGTCTACTTGATAAAAAATCTAACCCCCCCTAATGGATTTTGAAAAAGGTAATTTAATTTTAGCTCATGATTAGCTATCATAGGCAGGGGCGAGGCGGGTAATGCCCTTCATCTTTATGGGGACTGTGAGTTTTTCTACCTTTATAAAATAAAATGCAACCGAAATACAATTTTTGTCTGTAGTTTATGACTCTGCAGACAGTGGAATGGGAAAGTTTATAGTCATTATTCCTGAAGAATAGAAAACTGTGTGAGAGAGATCATGACACAAAACAGCTTCTAATTTATTTGGCGAGAGTAACTTCTTAGGCTGGCTGCCCTGGTGGCTGAGTGGTAATGAATCCACCTGCAGCGCAGCAGATGCAGGAGACATGGGTTCGATCCCTGGGTTGGGAACATCCCCTGGATTCTATGGACTGAGGAGCCTGGCGGGCTGCGGTCCATAATGTCACAAAGAGCTGGACACAGCTGAGCGGCTCAGCAACTTAATAGGCAGGAGAGAGTTAGAGAACTGTGCAGAGGAAAGGAAGCAGAAGGAAATTTTAGGTGGGTGATGTACAGATAGATGGAGAAATACGTGGATAGGGAGATGGAGCGCTGGAGCTCATATATTGGACATCTATATGTCCCAGTAGTGAAAGAAGCAAAGACCTTTGTTGTATTAGTCTCAGGCAACTGTGTTAGGGCCCAGAGAGGCTGCTCTGGGCTCGATGATCATAAAACTTTAATGTGAGCACAAGAAAGTTGAGGAAAGAGGAATAGAGTCCTTACTATTAGGTTGGCCAAAATGTTTGTTTGGCTTTCCATACCATCTTAAAAAAAAAAAAAAAAAGAAACTTTTTGACCAGCCTAGTTTTTTTTTTTTTTTTGCTGCATTCTTTTTATTATTTTATTTTTCTATTATTTTTAAAGATATAATTCACATGCCTTAAATTCACCCTTTAAAAATATACAAATCAGCATTCGCTAATTCTAGGGTGTTTTCATCAGCGCCCCCCCAACCCCGGCCCGCCAAACAAACTTCGTAACCATTAGCAACTTGTGTTCCACCTTGCCCCTGGTCACCACTAATTCTGTTTTTCTTTCTCTATGCTTTTGCCTATTTGGGATATTTCATATAATGCAGCCATACAATATATTTGATTTTCTGTCTGACTTCTTTAACGTGGCATTTTGTTTTCACGGTTTATCCATGTGAGGGTGTGTATCAATACTACATTCCTTTCTTTATTTTTTTAACTTAACACCTTTAATGGTCCAAATATTCAGGGAAATACAAAATAAGTGTCTATGTTCTTGAGGAATTATATCTGCAAGGAACACACTGAAAAACTCAATTATTTGGGCAAAAAGATTGGTAGGAGGCAAAAAATACACATTGAATTTCTGTTGCTGATGAGGTCTTATCTCCAAAGTCTTCTCTATGAAGTGGGAATAATATTACCTGTCTCATCCTTTTTTAGAAACTCTATTTTGTTGAGGTGTAACTGACATGTGACATTATATTAGTTTCAGGTGTACAGCATAGTGATTCACTACATGTATACATTGTGCAATGATCATTCTTTTTTATGACTAAAAAACATTCCATTTTATGGATGCACCACATTTTCTTTATTCAGTTGGTGATGGATATGTGAGCTGTTTCTTCTTTGGCACTGTTGTAAATAATGCTGCTGTGAGCATTTGTGCGCAAGCGCTCATGGGAGAAATGTTTTTATTTCTCGAGAGTATACATCTAAGAGTGGGGTGGCTGGGTCATATGGTATCTCTGTGTTAACCTTTGAGGAACTGTTGAACTATTTTCAAAAATAGCCACATGATGGTACTTTCCAACCAGTGATATACAAGAACGTCCTTTCACTTGGAATATATTTCTTTATATTCCTCCATTTGGCAAGAATAACAGAAACAGAGCCAAAAGTCAAGAATGGGGAGAATGATAACTAAGAAATGACGAAACGAAACCATGGATCAATGCTATTTGGGTTTCTAATCTAAGGCAGGTGTGGGCGGGTGGGTGGGTGTGGCCTGAGACAACAGATACTGTCTCAAGGCGGTGAGCCTTGAGAATGTCCAGCTGCTCCCACCTAGTGGAGCTCCAGGGACCGCAGTCAGGGACCAGTCCTGCCCATTCTGTCCTCACTCTGGTTCTGATCCACAGCATCCTCCTGGGCCCCAGACGGCCTGTGAGGCTCTTGGCTTCCCTTGGTTTCTGCCCTGGTTCCAGCCGCAGACACAGCAGAAAGGCTAGTTACTCGGCAGAGATCCTGCTGCAGAGCTGGACGCAGCGCTTCTGCCCAAGGCTGGTTGACCGTGTTACTTGATAAGGGGCTGGCTTCAAGTAACCCCCACCAAGTCCTGGGGCAGGAATTTGGGGTGCGGTCCTAGGGGAGATCCTACATGTGGTCATATAACAATAACTTCAGTGATCTCTCTTTTTCTCTGTCTTTTCTTTTGGGCCATGGCATGGCATGTGGGATCTCAGTTTCTGGATGGAACCCACGCCCCCTACATTGGAAGTGTGGAGTCTTAACCACTGGACCACCAGGGATGTCCATTTCTCTCTCTCGAACACTCAGAGCCTCCATTTCTTATCCTGTAAAGAAGGAATAAAGAGTATAAGCTCATTTGACAGACACACCAAGAGGATAGCATAGCGCTTGGCAGACAGCAGGGGCTCAAGCAGTTGAGGAGACCAAGACCAACAGTGCAAGCACATTTTAAGCCTCTACTGATGTCACAGCCACTAGTCCCTTTTTGGCATAAGCAAGTCTTATGATCAAGCTTAGAGTTAAGGGTGGGGAAGTACGCTCTGCCCAGCCAGATGGTCAGGCTTAATGTTAATGAGGTGGGATGGGTACTCCTCCCAGGGGTGTGGGGGGCAGAGAGTCTATATTTGTTGAACAAAAGTCCAAGGTACTACCTTGGGGATGTGCTTAAAGGAGAAGAGAAAAAAAATTCCCTTATAAGTAAATGGAATCTTGTCATAGGGTCTTTTTGTGAGAAACTGGATGTGTTTTTCAAACTTGTGGTGCTTCTGAATAGCATAGGTATCTTATTTTAAAGTTGAGAATAGGTATCTTATTTTAAAGTTCTAATAGTTTATTAGGAATGATGGTGGTGGTGGTGATGGTGGTAAGGTGATAGTGACGGTAGTGATGGACGTGATGGTGGGGTGTGTGTGTGTTTGTGTATGTTGAAAGATCGTGATACTGATAATTTTGGTGGGTGAAGGAAGTAGCGATGTTTTCCTAGGGTGGTTCATTCTTGTTTGTCTTACTCTTCCTTATTGTTGCCTGAATTCATAATTTACTTTCTCTGATATGAACACAGTGTCATGTGGATCTACACGTATGCTATTTTAAAATTATATGCTTTTTGCAGAATTTGGTAAAGGTTAGTGTTGCTAACCTTTCTCCTCTCTCTCTCCTCTTTAACCCCCTTGCTAGGAATATAATCCTAGGTGGGCTCGGGGCATGAGAAGGGAGGAGAGGAATTTCCTCTGAAAGCCATCAGACCCGACAGGTGCTGAGCGAATGTGGCAGGTGGCCTGGACTGCAGAGTCTTGTGTGCATTTGATGCCAGCAGATTTCTTAGGTTGTGGCAGAGGGCTTTCTTCAATTCAGCATGTTTCCTAAGCAGCCCTGGGTCAGCTTTATTTTCCTTTTGTGTAGTTTTGTAAGTGATGTGCGGCTAAGTGACACAGTTAACCTGTGAAGCCAGGGTCTTTCATCCATCTGCTCTGAGCAATCCTGACAATTGCCAAACTTTTCTTTATTTTGTTAGAAATACTCTTTTCACTTCCACACTCAGACAGATGCATCAGCCAGAGCCTGGGCCAGGCCAAAGACTTTTATTTATCACCTCCACACACAGGGGGTTGTTTATGCCAATGTTTGCTTGGCATCGAGAATGGGATTCAGGACTTTTTGATCCTTTTCATCGCAGTGGCATGAAATCTGAGAGTGCATTTCATTAATGCATGCTTGGCAGCCTGGTATACAGAAACCCGGATCTGTATCCACCCCTTGCCACTTTAAGTGACCTAAAGAACATTCTTCATCCTCATTGGGCCTCCCTTCTCCTATATGATGACTGTGGACGGGGCTATTCTTAGGCTCAAATTAAATGATCTTTGTAGAAAGATTCCAGGAAGTCTAAAGTTCATAATATGTATAAGACATGTCATTTTGAATAAAACTGCAGTTTGAAAATTTATAGACAGTTTGTTCCAAAGGGACTTCAAGCAAATAACAGTGATTCATATCCCTTGGAACTGTAAAGGCTGCATGAGCAGTTTGGATAATGGGCAGAAATGTACTTCCAGGATTCTGGCTCCGGGGGTGGGGAGCACATGTTGAGAGACTTATTAGTCATCGCTTTGTCTTCTGGGACAGAATCCAGCAGTGGATGGCCATCTGTTATGGAATGAAAGTGTGTGTTCCCCCCACCCCTCCAGTTCATATGTTGTGACCCTAACCCCCCAATGTGATGATGTTAGGAGGTGGAGACTTTTGGAATTAAATAGGGTTAGATGAGATCATGGTTAGATAGCATCACTGACTCAGTGGACATGAACTTGAGAAAACTATAGGAGATAGTGGAGACAAGGAAGCCTGGCGCGCTGCAGTCCATGGGGTTGCAAAGAGTCAGACACAACTTAGAAACTGTACAATGACAATGAACAAGATGAGATCATGGGTTGGGTCCCCCGATGGAATTAATACCCTTATAAGAAGAAGAAAGGACACACGGTTCGCTCCTCCTCTGTCATGTGAGGACACAGCAAGAAAGTGGCTGTCTGCAGGCCCTCACCAAGGACCCAGCATGCTGGCCCCTTAATGTTGAACTTCCCAGCCTCTGGATTCTGACAGATGTCTGTTATTTAAACTAGTGGTCCTCAGTCTTTGTGGCACCAGGGACCAGCTTCATGGGAGACATTTTTTCCATGGACCTGGTTGAGGGGATGATTTCCGGCTGATTCAAGTGCATTACATTTATCATGCACTCTATTTCTATTTTTATTACGCCAGCTCCACCTCGGATCATCAGGCATTAGATCCCAGAGGTTTCAGTTCAGTTCAGTTCAGTTGCTCAGTCGTGTCCAACTCTTTGCGACCCCATGAATTGCTGCACGCCAGGCCTCCCTGTCCATCACCAATTCCTGGAGTTCACTCAGACTCACGTCCATCAAGTCAGTGATGCCATCCAGCCATCTCATCTTCTGTCGTCCCCTTCTCCTCCTGCCCCCAATCTCTGCCAGCGTCAAAGTCTTTTCCAATGAGTCAACTCTTCGCATGAGGTGGCCAAAGTACTGGAGTTTCAGCTTTAGCATCATTCCTTCCAAAGAACACCCAGGGCTGATCTCCTTCAGAATGGACTGGTTGGATCTCCTTGCAGTCCAAGGGACTCTCACGAGCCTTTTCCAACACCACAGTTCAAAAGCATCAATTCTTTGGGGCTCAGCCTTCTTCACAGTCCAACTCTCACATCCATACATGACCACAGGAAAAACCATAGCCTTGACTAGACGGACCTTAGTCGGCAAAGTAATGTCTCTGCTTTTTAATATGCTGTCTAGGTTGATCATAACTTTTCTTCCAAGGAGTAAGCATCTTTTAATTTCATGGCTGCAGTCACCATCTGCAGTGATTTTGGAGCCCCCCAAAAATAAAGTCTGACACTGTTTCCCCATCTATTTCCCATGAAGTGATAGGACCAGATGCCATGATCTTCGTTTTCTGAATTTGAGCTTTAAGCCAACTTTTTCACTTTCCTCTTTGACTTTCATCAAGAGGCTTTTTAGTTCCTCTTCACTTTCTGCCATAAGGGTGGTATCATCTGCATATCTGAGGTTATTGATATTTCTCCTGGCAGTCTTCATTCCAGCTTGTGTTTCTACCAGTCCAGCATTTCTCATGATGTACTCTGCATAGAATTTAAATAAGCAGGGTGACAATATACAGCCTTGACGGACTCCTTTTCCGATTTGGAACCAGTCTGTTGTTCCATGTCCAGTTCTAACCGTTGCTTCCTGACCTGCATATAGATTTCTCAAGAGGAAGGTCAGGTGGTCTGGTATTCCCATCTCTCCCAGAATTTTCCACAGTTTCTTGTGATCCACACAGTCAAAGGCTTTGGCATAGTCAATAAAGCAGAAATAGATGTTTTTCTGGAACTCTCTTGCTTTTTCGATGATCCAGCGGATGTTGGCAATTTGATCTCTGGTTCCTCTGCCTTTTCTAAAACCAGCTTGAACATTAGGAAGTTCACGGTTCACGTATTGCTGAAGCCTGGCTTGGAGAATTTTGAGCATTGCTTTACTAGCGTGTGAGATGAGTGCAGTTGTGCGATAGGACCCCTGATTTAAGCCACTTAGTCTTTAGTATTTTGTTATAGTAGCCCAAGGAGACTAAGTATCAGGGAAGTTTTGAAAACATGGTTGTATAAAGGTGGTTGAAGGAATGTATACGTTTAGTCTGGACAAAAATGAAGACAGGTCGTGATAATGCCTTGAAATATTTGAAAATTACATGGAAGTGTAATTATCGCATGACAGGTGTAGAAGAGAGAAGTAGGACCACTGAATAGAAGAAGCCGAGCTACACATCTCTTAAAAATTCAATTGATTTAAACCAGAAATAAAACAAAAACAATTCACCTATTTCTTCTACCCCCTACCTTCTGCCTCTGGCAACCACCAGTCAGTTCTCTGCATCAGTGAGCTTGATAAGTGTGTATTTGTAGATTTCGGTCTACGGCCATACCACCCTGAATAGACTTGATTTCCATCTGTAGATTTCAGGCATGATAGAGATCATATGCTATTTGTCTTTCTCTGTCTGACTTATTTCGTTTAGCATAATGCCCTCAAGGTCCCTTCACGTTGTTTTAAATTGCAAGATTTCATTCTTTTTTTATGGCTGACTAATACCCCATTACGGAGAAGGCAATGGCACCCCACTCCAGTACTCTTGCCTGGAAAATCTCATGGGCGGAATAGCCTGGTGGGCTGCAGTCCATGGGGTCGCAAAGAGTCGGACAGGACTGAGCGACTTCACTTTCACTTTTCACTTTCATGCACTGGAGAAGGAAATGGCAACCTGCTCCAGAGTTCTTGCCTGGAGAATCCCAGGGTTGGGGGAGCCTAGTGGGCTGCCTTCTATGGGGTTGCACAGAGTCAGACATGACTGAAGTGGCTTAGCAGCAGCAGCAATACCCCATTATGTGTATGTATTGTATATATACCACAGCTTCTTTATCCATTCTTCCTTTGATGGACACTTAGGCTGTTTCCATATCTTGGCTATTGGCAATAATGCTGCAATGAACAGGATGGTGCAGTTAGCTTTTCAAGGTATTGTTTTCATTTTCTTCAGCTAGATACCCAGAGACGGAATTGCCAAATCATATGGTAGCTCTGTTTTTAATTTTTTTGTGGAATCTCTGTACTGTTTTTTTGTAGTGGTCACACCAATTCACATTCCCACCAGCAGTGAACATGAGTTCCTTTTTCCCTACACCATTCTAGTCTTTTTGATAACAGCCACTGTGACAGGTGTGAGGTGACCTCTCATTGTGGTTTTGATTTGCATTTCCCTGGTGGCAAATGATGTAGGCCCTCTTTTCATGTACAGTAAGTCCCCTACCTACACACCTTCAAATTGTGAACTTCTAGAGATGTGGCTGACTGTGCATTCCATCAGTGTCAGGTGTGAGTGACATTGCAGCTTGCCTTCCATTTCCTATTACTGACAGTCCTTCAGGTTTACGGTCTCTCACCCACCTTCCTCCTCCAGTCAGTAACTCCTCATGCTTGTTCACTCAATGCCAGCCCCTGTATGCCAGCTGTTGTACTACCATACTTTTCAAGGTACTGTACTATAAGATTTAAAGTGAAAATGAAAGTGAAGTCGCTCAGTCGTGTCTGACTCTTTGCGACCCTATGGACTGTAGCTCACCAGGCTCCTCCATCCATGGAATTTTCTAGGCAAGGGTACTGGAGTGGGTTGCCATTTCCTTCTCCAGGGGATCTTCCCAACCCAGGGATCGAACCCAGGTCTCCCGCATTTCGGGCAGACTCTGCCATCTGAGTCACCAGGGGATCCCATAAGATTTAAAATGTATCCTTTATTTTTTGTGTTTGTTTTTTAATGTACTACTTGTGTGAAAAGTATTATAAACCTATTACAGTACAGTACTATACAGCTGATTGTGTTAGTTGGATACCTAGGCTAACTTTGCTGGACTGACAAAATGCGCTCTCAGAACAGAACTGGTTTGTGTGTAGGGGACTTAACGGTATTTGTCTTAGAGGATGATTTATTCATTTCTCTTCCATCAGGAAGCAACTGATGTAACTGAACTCCTAAGCCTTCATTGAAGATATTAAGACTAACATAACCTTTGGACATCATGTCTGGGAAGCACTGAGCATACAGGACAGAAAATGTCAAAATCAGCATAAGAATGCAGATGTCAACAGATGTCAAGATCATCATACTAGTATATGAACTGGGGAATCAATAATGATTTGACATCAGTCCATGAAGCAGTGTTTACCCATTTCCAACAGACATGTCTCCAGGAGATTTCTGTATCAACACTAGAACCTGGTCATATATTTGGGCAGCCCAGCTGCACTTACTCATTTATTCACTTGCTTTTTGGTTATCTGTCCATTCATTCATGTGTATAGCATACATGAGGTGCATGTATGTGCGAGGCTGTAAGACGCAGAGATGTCTTCCTGTGAACAGGAAGCCTGTGTCCTTGTAAGTGAACAGCTGAGGACACCTGTAACAGGATGGGAGTAAGGGTGTGGTTGAGATTTCTTACCAAGGAGCGGCATCTGATTTTCTGGCCTGGGTAGTTCTCTGCAAGGGTTTGCAGGGTTGTATAGAATAACAAGGGTGACTGCCAAAGGCACTGAGGGGCAGTGGCTCTGTAGAAGCCTCAGAAGAGGGTGGGCCAGCTAAAAGGAGGCAGCAGAGAAGGAAGTGGAATCTGAGGCTGGGCAGGGAATCAGCTAGTGAGTGACTTTGTATATTGCATGAGAATTTTTGGAATTTTTCCCCCGTAGGCAGCAGGAATGCACTAATGAATTTTAAGCAAGCAGTGGTCAGCTGTGTTTGTTAGAAAGCTCACTTTGCAAGACATGGGGTTATGTGTTGACTGCAGTAACTCAAGGAAGACATGACATGTGCCTTTGAATCTGGTTGGTGACAAAAGGGATGCAGGGAAGGAACAGAGTCCCAAGATAAGGGAGGGACTGCCCCGGTGGTTCAGTGGTTAGATTTCTTCTTCCGGTGTTGGGCTGTGAGTTCGATCCCTGGTTGGGAGCTGGGACCCACATGGCTCGTAGCCAAAATACCAAGGCACAGAACCCACGTACCCCATAGCCAAAATACCAAGGCAGAGAACAGAAGCAGTGTTGTGGCAAATTCAATAAAAACTTTAAAAATGGTCTACATCAAAAAAAAATCTTAAAGAAAAAACTGCCACAAACAAACAAAAAATAATTCAAAGATATGTGAGAACTAGCACCAGGGGCAATTTGAGAAATGAATTTGAAATATTATAGTTAGATAGATAGATATAGCAGACATTTATATAGTTAGCATGTATGTTTAACATTAATAGTATACATATATATATATATACACACACACATAATTAAAGTCCTGAGATAATGCTTTGTGTCTAATGAAAATTTGTCTGTAAAACTAACAGTTGTATACAAAAATGGTGCTTCCACTCTCTTTCGTCAGTATTTCTAGACAAGCTTTTCTTTTCCATTGATCTGCCTGTCATTTTTTGTTTCATCATCTCACTGTCCTTTTAAAAGTTAATTTTTATTGCAGTGTATTTGATTTACAATGGTGTAATTAGTTTCAGGTGTACAGTAAAGTGAATCAGTTACAATGTACCTATATCCACTGTTTCTTAGATTCCTTTTCCATATAGGTAATTACAAGTATTCAGTAGAGTATACAGTAGGTCCTTATTCATTACCTGTTTTATACATCGTAGTGTGTATGATGGCTCAGCTGGTGCAGAATTTGCCTGCAATGAGGGAAACCTGGGTTTGATCCCTGGGTAGAGCAGATCCCCTGGAGAAGGGAACAGTCACTCATTCCAATATTCTGGCCTGGAGAAGTCCATGGACTGTATAGTCCATGGGGTCGCAAAAAGCTGGACATGACCGAGCGACTTTCACAATATATCAATCCCTCTCCCAATTTATCCCTCCCCCCATCTTCCTGCTTGGTAACCGTAAGTTTAGTTTCTACATCGAGGACTCTTATTTCTGGTTTTGTAAATAAATTCATTGTATCAGGTTTTCAGATTCCACACGTGAGTAATATCATGTATTTGTCCATTTAGCTTCACTGAGTATAATCTCTGAGTTCATCCATGTCACTGCAAATGATATTATTTCTTTTTATGACCAAGTAATATTGCATTACACATCCACATGCACACATGCGTATATATTATCTTAGTTATTAGAGCTTTTCATAATTAAATAATAAATTTAATAATTTAGTCTGCACACATTTATCACGTATCCCGTCTGTCTCTGTGGTCACATTGGCTTCCTCGAGCCACGAGTGGTCCCCTCACTCTCCCAAGAGTACATGGAATCCCAAGAATAAATCTGGAATTATTGCTCACTACTTATGGCTTATGGCTGCAACTTCCTGATTTGTCTGTATGTTTTGTCAGTTTTTCAAATGCTTTAGCATCATGTGGAATCTCCCTGGGACTCTGTGATCTTCAGGAGGCATTAGGGCCTCTGTCAAGACCACCCCCCACCAACACATGCTTGCCCTCTGGAAGAAGGCCATGCAACATGCTAGGCTCTTTGGCTGTGTGTGTGTGGGGGCGGGGTGGGGGGGGTGGGGGGGTTCACTGACACTAGGCTGTGGCTGCCAAGATGAAGAGGAGCTTTATGAGTTGACAAGGCACCAGACTGCATTGTGTTTTCATCTCTGTCCTGGAGTTTGTGTGTCTGTTGTGAGTCCTGATTTCCGAAAGAATAATGCTGGTTATCTGTAAACTCATCAGTTTAAACTGTAACCCTGGAGAAAATGATGGCCTTAGTTATATGGAGGGAGGTGGGGAGGCAGCTGGGAGTGGATTTACAACCTGGGTTCTTTACTTTTTGCTGCCACTATGGAGCCTTTGTAGCTTGGGCCAACCGAACATAGAAGTGAGCAGAGTGATTTACTCTTGCTGGAGGGTTATCAAATTATCAAGCCAGGGCACCTCGGGATTTCTGGGCTTCGTGTGAGATGAATGAAGTCGCTCCCTCATCCACATGAGGTATCCTCAGAAATTTGGTGTTGACTACATTAAAAAGGAATTTCTAAAATTCCAAAAGTGGAGGTTATTTTTATTAATGTTTGGAAAATTGGATGGCTATTTGAGAGAGAGAGAGAGATACAGTTTAGAGCCTTACCTCTCTGCATCTATGTAATATTTCCTCCTAGTCACCACATCACTTGAATTATTATTGCTTTATTTCTTAACTTAATATTGGATAAGGCACCCCCCTTTTTCTTTTTAAACAAAATGTCCAAGTGTTATCACCTCTGTGTTCTTCTGGGTTAATTTTAGAACCTTTTGTTCTGTTTCAGAAAAAGATTCTATTTGGAATTACATTAGATCCATACATTAAAAAGAAGTAATGATATCTTTGTAACATTCCATCTTCTAAGTAAAAATACATCTCTCTGCTGTTTATGTGTGTTTTATTTCATCCATTTAATGAAATCTCATAGTTTTCCTCCTATTGTTTAGAGTTCTAAGTGCATTGTAATATTTGTTGCTTCTACAAATAGAATTTTTTACATTTTAGATTCTGGTTGGTTACAGCCAGAAAACAAAATACCACCCTAGAAGTTCTTATGTCACTGGCTTGTCCATCTCTAAGGTCACCAGGGCCCTTTTCTCTGCCAAACCAAATGGCCTTTTCCAGGCTTGATTTCCCTGTGACATTCATCAGTGTGAACTCTCTTTTTCTTTATGAATATAAATGTAATATGCAGTCTTGATCCCTCTTCTCTGCTCCTAGTAGATGTCTTCCCCTCCCTCCGCCCCGTGTATTTAATTTTCTGTCTTGACATCACTTTATAATAGATGGCTCCAAT
Organism: Ovis canadensis; assembly: GCF_042477335.2. Lineage (NCBI taxonomy): Eukaryota > Metazoa > Chordata > Mammalia > Artiodactyla > Bovidae > Ovis > Ovis canadensis. The sequence goes on along the minus strand of NC_091268.1, from coordinate 44,585,580 downwards.
TTCAGTCTCCAGATCTCATTTCTACTCATCCATATGCTCAACCATTTGGGGTTTTTTTTTTTTTTTTTTTTTGGACTTTTTGTTGTTGTTGATGTTGTTGTTGTTAGTTGTTGCTATTGTTGTTAGTTGTTGCATACAAGATCTTTAGTTGTTGCATTCAAACTATTAGTTGCAGCATGTGGGATCTAGTTCCCTAACCAGGAATTGAGCCCAGGCCCCCTGTATTGGAAGCATAGAATCTTAGCCACTGGACCACCAGGAAAGTCCCTCTTAAGAACTTTCTACCGGTCAGGCACTAGGGTGACCACATGCCTGCCCTTAAAGAGAGTATCTAGTTGTGGTACCATGGGGGAAGTCTTCCTGTGGGTGTGAGTAAGATGCTGTGTCTGTCAGTATCCCAGCCAGAAACAAGTGGCACACCCAGAAGGGCTGACTGAAGAGATTTTAGCAAAACATTTACAAAGATTTGGGAAGAGTTAAGGGAAATCAGCAAGGCGTGGCCAGGCATGGTGTATGACTCCAGGGCTAGCAACAGAAGGGAAGCAGTTGCCATGCCAACGCCTGAAGGCTCCGGAAGAGAGCGTGGTTAACAGAACATGGGATTGGCTCTAACCCTAGGCTAACCGTCGGAGATGCCTGTCTGAACACGACTGTGCCACAGAAGAACGCAGTCTCCACCAAACCACAGCTGGGTGGGAGGGAGCTGGGGGCCAAACACCCCAGCCTCTCTCTCTTCTCGACCATCAGTCTTCTCAAGGTAGCTCCTGGTGGTTAAGCCCAACCCAAAGCCAGAAGTCTTAAGGAACGCTTGATACTGACCATATAAGTCTTATCTTCTGGGGCATGAAGCAGAGAAACAGGGTGGAGAGAAACACGAAGAATATTCAGTAAAGGTGCTAGGGGACGGCTGACCTTAATTTGTTCTTTCTTCCTCACCTTCAACTTCTTGCCAATACCGTCCCTTGGCTTTGCAGTCTTCGGCTCCAGTAACTCAGGAGGCAGCGCCTAAGGGACAAGAAGGCAATGCCAAGTCCTCTCTAATCTGATCCCACGCACCCACCCCATTCTCTTCCTTCCTTCCCCTCTTTCTTCTTTTTGTCAATTGTGGCCTCCATGCCTACAAGTTCACATCCATCTGCTGTGGCTACAGTTGCTTCTGGCCAAAAAGCACAAGGCACTTTCAGAAAAGAAAGTTCCCTGGGTGCATGGAGTCATCCCAACTTGCCCTCGTGACATCTCTCCCCAGCCAAGTAAAGACCAACCTGAGTCTTGTTGATAAACTTGAACTTATATTTGTTGTTGCCATCCATTTCCGGGGCCTGCTAAGTAAGCACATTAAAATGCCAGTGAACATTTTTGCTGCTTTGTTGAACCTTTCTGGCAGATTCAATTGGGGGGAAAATGGGAGCACATGGACCACAAAATATATAATTCGTAGTTGTCACATTGCACTCTGGAGAATGATCTTTTTTTGAGACTGCTACGTGGGTACCTTTCATGATGGAAGAAATAATGCCTCAAAAAGGGGAAAAAAAGTCTCACTGGGAGGTTTCATTCCCTAAGTGTCCTTGGTGGGATTAGCCTGCATTCCTAGTCTTAATTCCTATGCCCTTTTGTAATAAATTCCCTCCCTGGCTCCTCTGCCTGTACTGGAAAGTCTGCCTATGGAAGGGTGCTGGGCAAACAGCTGAGACACATTGTATCTTTGAGGTGGCATTTAATGACTGGGGAATGGAAGATATCTCTTTAGACTGGACAAAAGAGGTACTGTATAGCCAAGGAGAGAAAAAGGAGTCCACAGATGAAATAAGCGGAAGAATCCGATGTTTTCCATGAAAGCCGTTGAGTTATATTGGAGGTCAATTCTGTCCCATTGGCCAGCCTCCCTCCTTGACCTTTGGGTTCCATGCTGGCCAGAAATCCACAGAGGACCGAGGTTGTGGCTTTCAAAAAAAAGCTGCAAATATTGGGCAAGGAAAGGGAAACCCAGGATGAGTGAGTGAAAGTGCACGAAACAAGAAGCAAAACCCGCAGAGTATCATCTCTTTTTCATCTTTTAAAATTATGTCATATTCTGTAATCATATATATTGGGCTTCCCGGGTGAATTTAGTGGTAAAGAACCTGTCTGCCAGTGCTGCAGACATAAGAGAAGTGGGTTTGGTCCCTGGGTTGGGACGATCCCGTGGGGGAGGGCATGGCAACCCACTCCAGTATTGTTGCCTGGAGAATTCCAGGACAGAGGAGCCCGGTGGGGTACAGTCCATGGGGCCGCAAAGAGTCGGACATGACTGAGCGGCTAACACAACAAGACTCATGTAGGGGTTCTGACCACATTTAAGGTAGGTTAGTCTGAGCTATGCTCTTCAGTAGGTTAGATGTTTCAAATGCATTTTTGACCTAGGATATTTTCAATTTATGATGGATTTATCAGGATGTAACTCTTTTGTAAACTGAGGAAGTTCTGTATTTCGTTTTTATTGCTAGATATTATCACATTGTCTGAATAAACCACATTTTGTTTTATTCATTTGTCAGGTGATAGACACTTAACTAGTATGAATAATGCTTCTCTGAACATTTGTGTACAAGTTTTTGTGTGGGCATATCTTTCCATTTTTCTTGGGTATATACCTAAAAATGGAATTGCTGGGTCATGTGGTACAACTATACTTAGCATTTTGAAGAACTTCCAAGCTGTTTAACAAAGTAAGTGCACCATTTTACATTTCCACCAGCAATGTCCTTTCATGGGTGATTTAAAAATTCAACACAGGTGTCTGTCCTTGACATTTGAAGAGTTTTTGTAGATTTTGGAGCACAGCAGAGGTGATGTTATTGGAATGGTTGGTGCACAATGATGTGGAATGAGAGGTTAAAGACCAGGAAGCAGAAAGTGTTGGAGTAATCCAGTTCTCAGTTGACAGTTCCTCTGTTTGGATGGTGACAGGCAGAATAGATGTCAGGGTTCCTGAGGAACACAGTGGACAGCGGAAAAGATTCTTAGGTAGAAAAATGATGTCCACTTGAGATCAACCCCGAGGTGCCTGCTTAAGCTTTGCTTTTTTATTTTGTTTCACAGAAAATGAATTAGTAGTTTCAGAGGAGTGAGGAAGAGACTACAGGTCTTTCCATTATGGGGTGGCAGACCATCATGTGACCAGAGCAGACTTACTGGTCTTTAACTTGCTTGAGAATGCTTTCCTGGGAGGTCAGCATCCACCTAGGCTCTGTGGGCTGCCCATCATGAAAGCTGAGGATGCTGTTGACATCTCTGGTCCATGGTCTTCCTACCAGTGGCAGCAGTGGGACTTTTGTGGACAAAGTGTGTGTGTGTGTGTGCGTACGCGTGTGTGCATGTGAGCACACCTGAGGGTGGACAGGGAAGCTTGAACATTTGAAACAGTGAAAGTGAATAAGAGCCCTTCACAACAAAAGTTTTCAAGCAAAGAAATAAACCTCCTGTAACTGTAGGATTTAAAAATTACCCATCAAGCTGTTTATCGTATAAATGGAACAATAGGTATAAAGCTGCCACCATCCCCGGAACCTGCAATTGCTCAGTGAAGCTTGTTACCGAGGCCTCCTACTCTACTTGGCATGGTTGTCACCCTTATGGGCTTTTCTTCTCTGTGATTTATTCTCAAACACTTTTGTATTTCCTTTTGCCATTTAGATGAGATTTAAATAAAACCATTAGGTATAGAACAGTGTTAGACGGTTACACACTTTAAACTCATGATAAAATCAATCTGTATATTATTCTCTTCAAATGAAGCAAAAACACCTGCTGTCTGGCAGTTCCTTATTACTGACTGTTCTTATTCTGCATTGTTACCGGGCATCTCCTGGAATATCTAGCCTTGTGGTAATTGCTCATGAAGACAGGAAATTGGGCAGGGATGACAGGCCCTGTTCTGCCCATTTTTGGTCCGCATGTGTCCTGCTTTTGGCAGTCTCTCCCTTTTAGAGACCCCATCCTGGTACCCGATCCACCCTAGTTCCCAAAAAGAAGGAGAGGTGCTTCCTGAACGTGACCAGCCTTAACCCCACACCTCAGACTTCCTTTGTTGTTGTTGTTGAGTTGCTCAGTCATGTCAGACTCTCTGCAACCCCATGAACTATAACACACCAGGCTTCCCTATCCTTCAGTATCTCCTTGAGCTTGCTCAAACTCATGTCCATTGAGTCAGTGATGCCATCCCACCTTCTCATCCTCTGTCGCCCCCTTCTCCTCCTGCCCTCAGTCTTTCCCAGCATCAGGGTCTTTTCCAGTGAGTGAGCTGTTCACATCAGGTGGCCCAAGTATCGGAGCTTCACCTTCAGCATCAGTCCTTCCAATGAATAGTCAGGGTTGATTTCCTTTAGGATGGACTGGTTTGATCTCCTTGCTGTCCAAGAGTCTTCTCCAACACCACAGTGTCAAAGTGTTGATACTTTGGTGCTCAGCCTTCTTTATGGTCCAGCTCTCACATCCATACACGACTACTGGAAAAACCATAGCTTTGACTATACGGACCTTTGTCATTGCTTTGACTTTCCTCTTAATCTAATTTTTAATTATTTTTTCTAGTCTGTATTCAATTTTTACAGTATTGGTTCCATTTTTTGGTGTGTTTTTTTTTCCCCCAAGGCACATGGGGTATTAGGTCCATAATCAGGGATCAAACCCTTGTCCCCTGCAATGGAAGGTGAAGTCTCGACCCGTGGCTACCAGGGAAGTCCCGTTCCTCTCAGTTTAAATGTTCTCAGGGCATATTCCCAATATTGATAAGTGGAGGACATAATCTTTTCTGCGACGGGTAATGTTAAAATTTCCACTGAAGCTGTATTTTAGCCTGAGTAACATATCCTGGTATGGTGGTTTTCAACTAACTCTTTTTTTTCCCCTCTGTCTTTTTCTAGGTTTATCCAAATCCCTTGGGCTCATTGAAGGTTATGGTGGGCGGGGCAAAGGAGGCCTTCCTGCCACCCTTTCCCCTGCTGAAGAAGAAAAAGCCAAGGGACCCCATGAGAAGTATGGCTACAATTCCTACCTCAGTGAAAAAATTTCACTGGATCGTTCCATTCCGGATTATCGTCCCACCAAGTAAGTTCTGATTCGATTGCTCAGAGGAGTTGGTTTATAGTGTAAACGCGTGTCTATGACATTATCTCCTGCTGTTTGTAACTAGTAGAGAAGCTTTTATCTCATGAGTCTCCTCTGTAATCAATAAATGAAGTTTCCCAGGTGGCTCAGTGGTGATGAATCTGCCTGCCAGTGCAGATGTAGGTACCACCCCTGTTGGGAAGATCCCTTGGAGAAAGAAATGACAACCCCGTCCAGTATCTTACCTGGAAATCCTGTGGACAGAGGAGCCTGCTGGGCTAAAGTCCATGGAGTCACAAAGAGTTGGCCACAACTAAGCGCATATACACACAAACAAAATCAGTAAATAGTGCTATTGATATAAAAATAAAGCTAAGTAAATTTTTAAATTTTAATACAAATAGTACAGAAACATAATCCAAAAAATTCTTAAGTAAAAAAAAAAAAACTACCATGACCTCATGACCTAGAGGCAGTGACTGGTAAAATCTTAGCATCTTGTCCTGAGTCTATTTTTCTATGCAGATTATGAAACTATATTTCTTGTATCCTTTTTTCATGCAACATTATTTCACAAGCATTTTCTGGTGTTATTAGTTATGATCATTGTTTCAATTGTTGTAAATTTAGGTTTTTTTCTAATTTTCTTTATTATAAATAACACTGATGAATATCTCCCCTTTCAAGTCTTTATGTACGTTGATATATTTATTTTCATTTAAAAAAATTTTATTTTACTTATTTGTTTTTGGCTGCGCTGGGTCTGCATTACTGCTCGTGGACTTTCTCTAGTTGCAGCCAGCCGGGCCTGCTGTTCATTGTGGTACCCAGGCTTCTCATTCTGGCGGCTTCTCTTTTTGTGGAGCAAGGGCTCCAGCGCGTGGGCTTCAGTAGTTGTGACGCACGGGCTTAGTTGCTCTGCAACACGTGGGGTTTTCCTGGACCAGGGATGGAACCTGTGTCGCCTGCACTGGCAGACGGATTCTTATCCACTGCGCCATCAGGGAAGTCCAGACATTTGCTTTCTTAATCCACACTTCTTTTTTTTTTTAATATATATATATGTATTTATTTATTTATTTTAAATTTAAATTTATTTATTTTAATTGGAGGCTAATTACTTTACAATATTGTATTGGTTTTGCCATAATCAACAGGAATCCGCCACGGGTGTACACGTGTTCCCCATCCTGAGCCCCCCTCCCACCTCCCTCCCCGAACCATCCGTCTGGGTCATCTACACGTCTAATGGTATAATCCTTAGATCACCTTGTGGGAATACTTTTGGAGGCTCTGGATACACAGAGAGATGTTTTCCTCCAGAAACTTTATAGCAATTTCTGCTGCTATTAGAATTTTACCTGACCCTTCCCAAACTAGCATTTCAGTAATGCTTTTCCTAGCTGGTAGATGAGAAAGTACATCCTATGATTGTTTCAACATGTAATTTTTGTGCGAGAGTCTTACCTTTGAAACAGTTCGTTTGCCTTGTGGTTGGTTTATGAGAGGTCTTTGTTCTGTTCTCTCAGATTTAAGAATTACTTGTTTTCTCCTTGGGAAAGAGAGAAGAGAGATTGGTGGGAAAATCAAGATGCTGGGGGAAATAATCCTATTTTCTAGTCAGTAGTCCTCTTGGCTTCTCAAACAGATGCTTCAGCTTCTGTTAGATTTGTGCTGTCTCTCTTTTTTCATTTAGAGTGTGCCCTTGCTTAGACTAGATTATTTCTTTTTCAAATAGATTTTGTACAAATCAGTTAAGTATCCTGGTTACTGAGAAAAATAGATTCAAGATAAAGAAAATTATCTTAAATGGATTTAAAATTGCAGCATTAGCTGAGAAACCTGTTAAATCTCTCTCTCTGCCTCATAAGCATATCTTCATTTCGAATCACTAGGAAAACATACATCACCCCTGTTGCAAGCTATTTTGTGTTCCTGGACTTTTGCTTTGAAAAACATCTGGCTGTTTTCATTTCCTGGTGCTCTCTGATTAGCCTTTCTTATTTGGACGTTGGCAAATAAACACAGCCGTATTTTTTGTACTCCTTTGAGAATGAAGATGCTTCTAACATGGAGCTTAGTGGAAACGGGTCAGTTGAACGGTATCAGTGAGCACCTATTATGTGCCAGATGGTTTTCCCCACACTGGAGGCAGGACTTTGGATAAGATGGTCCTTGCCTGCTTACTTCTTGTCTAGGGAGGGAGATACCTGTACAAGTAGATTAATTCAGCACACTGTGATCTATATGGGTGTGTCAGGCCAGAGACATACACAATATGTACAGGGAAGATCTAGGCAGGTTTCCCAATGGAGATGATATCTGACCTTAATCTTGAAGGTCCATGAAGGATTGGAAGATTATAGAGAGGAGACAGATAAAGACAAGTAAGTAGGGGAACATCAAGAGCAGAGCTGGGGGTGCAGATAAAAACATGGCTCACCCAGGGAGGAATGTAGAGCTCTGCAGTGCTCTTCAGTGTGGCCTGGTGGCTTGAATATACCCCTTAGATCTGGTCCCTCAAGGCAGTTTCTTAGATGATAGTAAAGGACTAGAGTGCATGGCAGCCTATAAGGGACAAAAACAGGTTAGGCTCTCACAGCAGGGAAGTTCAGTTCAGTTCAGTCGCTTAGTTGTATCCGACTCTTTGCGACCCCTTGGACTGCAGCACGCCAGGCCTCCCTGTCCATCACCAACTCCTGGAGTTCACCCAAACTCATGTCCATTGAGTTGGTAATGCCATCCAACCATCTCATCCTTTGTTGTCCCCTTCTCCGCCTGCCCTCAATCTTTCCCATCATCAGGGTCTTTTCAAATGAGTCAGCTCTTCGCATCAGCTGGCCAAAGTACAGTTTCAGCTTCAACATCAGTCCTCCCAATGAACACCCAGGACTGGTCTCCTTTAGGATGGATTGGTTTTATCTCCTTGCAGTCCAGGGGACTCTCAAGAGTCTTCTCCAACACCACAGTTCAAAAGCATCAATTCTTCGGCGCTCAGCTTTCTTCACAGTCCAACTCTCACATCCATACATGACCACTGGAAAAACCATAGCCTTGACTAGATGGACCTTTGTTGGCAAAGTAATGTCTCTGCTTTTTAATATGCTGTCTAGGTTGGTCATAACTTTCCTTCCAAGGAGTAAGTGCCTTTTAATTTCATAGCTGCAGTCACCATCTGCAGTGATTTGGGAGCCCCCCAAAATAAAGTCTCTCACTGTTTCCCCATCTATTTCCCATGAAGTGATGAGACCAGATGCCATGATCTTGGTTTTCTGAATGTTGAGCTTTAAGCCAACTTTTTCACTCTCCTCTTTCACTTTCATCAAGAGGCTCTTTAGTTCTTCTTCACTTTCTGCCATAAGGGTGGTGTCATCTGCATATCTGAGGTTATTGATATTTCTCCTGGCAATCTTGATTCCAGCTTGTGCTTCAAAAAGCAAGAGAATTCCAGAAAAGCATCTATTTCTGCTTTATTGAGTATGCCAAAGCCTTTGACTGTGTGGATCACAATAAACTGTGGAAAATTCTGAAAGAGATGGGTATACCAGACCACCTGACGTGCCTGTTGAGAAATCTGTATGCAGGTCAGGAAGCAACAGTTAGAACTGGACATGGAACAACAGACTGGTTCCAAATAGGAAAAGGAGTACATCAAGGCTGTATATTGTCATCCTGCTTATTTAACTCATATGCAGAGTACATCATGAGAAATGCTGGGCTGGCAAGGAAGAAACACCCACAAAGATTTGGAAGATGGAAAGAGGGTGAATGAATGGTAGCTAACAGAGCAAACTGTATGAGGCTGAGACCCATCCTTCTAGTGTGATGGGAAGCAGTGGGGAGGGCAGAATGATACAGCCTGATCACACCTCAGAAACCAGAGACTTAGGAACTGGAGATTCTGGGTCCTTCTGATGACTGAAAGGAGATTTAAATAGAAGGATTACAGTTATATCCCCAAATCCTTTCCTCAGATTTACACAGCCAGAGACTGCCCTTTGCTATCTGGTGGAATATGGGAGGTTTATTTTCTGGAGAAGATGAATGCTGGGCTTTAGTTCATAAGATGACAGAGGATGCAGGTCAAGAAGCAACAGTTAGAACCAGATATGGAAAAACAGACTGGTTCCGAATTGGGAAGGGAGTATGTCAAGGCCGTGTATTGTCAGCCTGCTTATTTAACTTATATGCAGAGTACATCATGCGAAATGCTGGGCTGGATGAAGCACAAGCTGGAATCAAGATTGCCAGGAGAAATATCAATAATCTCAGATATGCAGATGACACCACCCTTATGGCAGAAAGCAAAGAGGAGCAAAAGACCCTCTTGATGAAAGTGAAAGAGGAGAGTGACAAAGTTGACTTAAAACTCAACATTCAGAAAACTAAGATCATGGCATCTGGTCCCATCACTTCATGGCAAATAGATGGGGAAACAATGGAAATAGTGAGAAACTTTATTTTGGGGGGGCTCCAAAATCAATGCAGATGGTGACTGCAGCCTTGAAATTAAAAGACGTGTGCTCCTTGGAAGAAAAGCTATGACCAACCTAGAGAGCATATTATAAGACAGAGACATTACTTTGCCAACAAAGGTCCATCTAGTCAAAGCTATTGTTTTTCCAATAGTCACGTATGGATGTGATAGTTGGACTATAAAGAAAGCTGAGTGCAGAAGAATTGATGCTTTTTTGAACTGTGGTGTTGGAGAAGACTCTTGAGAGTCCCTTAGACTGCAAGGAGATCCAACCAGTCCATCTTAAAGGATATCAATCAGTCCTGGGTGTTCACTGGAAGGACTGATGTTGAAGCTGAAACTCCAGTACTTTGGCCATCTGATGCGAAGATCCGACTCATTTGAAAAGACCCTGATGCTGGGAACGATTGAGGGCAGGCGGAGAAGGGGACGACAGAGGATGAGATAGTTGGATGGCATCACTGACTCAAGGACATGAATTTGAGCAAGTTCTGGGAGTTGGTGATGGACAGGGAGGCCTGGTGTGCTGCAGTCCATGGGATCTCAGAGTCAGACATGACTGAGCGACTGAACTGACCTGATGACAGAGGATAGGGCTGTATACTACGTGAGGACACCCTTGGCATCGTTACCTCTGCAAGTGTTTACACTCCTGGAACCTGGTGGGCTGCCGTCTATGGGGTCTCACAGAGTTGGACACGACTGAAGTGACTTAGCAGCAGCAGCAGTCAAGAGTCAGAAAAAGCCACTCTGAGGAAGAAGCCATCCAACCTAAGAAAAGCAGTAGATCCAGAAGTTCCCTTCCATCCCCGAAATAGCTGGGTTCTGCTCATTAAACGTTAGTAAGGCTCCATCCATCTACCTAGACCTGTCTTACTCTAAAATCAGAAAGGAGAACCAGGATCTGTAGACATTTCAGGAGAATATTATATAGGACCCTGATGACAACAACTGCGATAGAAAAGGCATTTGGAGGAAAGAGACTAAGAACAAACTTTAAAACTATAATTAATGTCTTAATTCATGAAGTGTTTTATTTTATTCACAAAACAAAAATCAAGTGCTATGTTCAAGTAATAATCAGAGAAAAATAGAGATCTTGGAAGTTAAAAATAAGATAGAAATAAATAGTTCAATGAAAGGTTAGGTAAATAAATTATTGTGGTGATATAAATTATTGTGGTGATCCCATCACAGTTTATACAAATATCGAATCAATATGTTAAACACCTGAAACATACAATGTTGGTCATCATGCTGTGCATTCCATCCCTACGACTCACTTGTATTATTCTGGAGTTCGTGCTTTTTGACTCTTCATCGGTCACTACTCAGGCCCCCTCACCTCTGGCAACTATGATCGTTTTTTTTGTTTGTAAAGAGCCTGCATACAAGTGAGATCTTACAGCATTTCTCTGCTGACCCACTTCACTTAGCATAATGCCCTTAAAGTCTATTCATATCATTGCAATTGAGATTTCATTCTTTTTATGGCTGAATATTATGTTATATATATATGTATCACATTTTCTTTATCCATTCATCCATCGATGGACACTTTGTTTCCATATTATGGCTTTTGTAAATAATGCTGCAGTGAATGTAGAGAGGGCAAATATATTTTTTGAATTAGTGGGTTTTTTTAAATGTGTAAATACCCAGAAATGGAATTGCTAGATCATATGTTAGTTCTATTTTTAATTTTTTGAGGAAATTCCACACTGCTTTCTAAAGTGGCTATACCAATTTTCATATCTAGCACAGGACACAAGGGTTCCCTTTTGTCCACATCCTCACCAACACTTGTTATTTCTAGTTCTTTTGTTGTTATTGTTAATTGCCACTCTGGAATACCAGGTGTGATATCTCATTGTAGTATAAGAAAATGAAATCTTCATGGTCAGAAACAGAAAGTCAATTGAAAATGCCTAAAATTTAAACATCCGGAAATAGTAGCATAATGATTGCTATTTAGAAACGTTGAGATTACAGAAATGGGATGAGGCTGTGTACATCTTGTTTTAATAAAATAAAAGTTTCGGGACTTGCCTAGCAGTCCAGTGGTTAAGACTGCCTTCCAATACAGGGGTCGTGGTTTCTATCCCTGGTAGGGGAGCTAGGATCCCACATGTCTCATGGCCAAAAAACTGAAACATAAAAAGAAACAATATTGTAACAAATTCATTAAAGACTTTAAAAATGGTCTGCATCAAAAAAAATCTTAAAAAAATTTTTTTATAAATAAAATTTTAATGAAGCAATTAATGTAAATCTATACCAAATATTAAGGGCAAGATTAGGAAGGGTGAAAGTGTGATAGAAGAAAGAGGAGAACTGTGTTGAAGGACATGACCACCTCTGCCTTTTTAGAATCTGGGGAGGTATACGGAGGATGAATTTGAAGGTGAAATTAAAGTGGAACTTGAGAGCTTGCCCACATGCCATACATGGCGAACAGAGGTAGCATTATAAATTCTGGGCTCCGCAGTGAAAGACACTGAGTTAACCTTGGTTAATTGTAAATTAATCCTTGCCAACAAATGGTGGCAAACGCCTTGCCTGTAGAAGCTGCTCCTCTGATATTTGAGCCCAGAGCATATGAGGGGAGACAGCTATCTGGAGCCAGAGTAGTTCCCTTCCTCCTGCTGCAGCCCAGGCCCTGGAGAAATTGTGCCCCCATGGGCAAGACCTTTATTGTGACACGCCCCAAAAGCTCTCTCAGGTTTAGAGAATTTAAATGGGCTAATTTCATTGCATTTTTATACAGAATCTCAAGTTGCTTTAATTCTTATTGTTTTATTATTCTACTACTCTCTACAGAATTGTTTCTCTCATAAATATGAATGAACTGGGGGGTAATCTTGGGATTAACCATTTGTGTGTCATATTTCATGCAAATAGATTCCAAAATGTGTTTTATTTTAATTCCATGATTTTTTTTCTTCCCTTGGACAGATATTTTAAATTTGGATGAACCCTCAACTGCCAGTCTTTTCATTTTCATTTCCTTCACTGCTTTAAAGGAGAGAAAGATCTCATCTCTCAGAATATGGATATATATTCTGCTTTGTTTTGTGTTCCTTTCCCATGATTCTTACATTTTGCTCCTCCATCATCTAGAGTTTATTTTCCATTATGGTATGAGGTATGTCTCTTTTGTTTCAAATGTCTGTCCCTTATTTTTTCAAAGTAGCTTTTTCAAAATGATTTTGGAAATAACTCTCTCTTATTTGGAGCTGTTCAATGGAATACATTTTGTACTTTCTTGAACACAAGTGGGCTTGTTTTCTAGGCTCCGTGCTATTTCTTTGGTCTATTTTTTTTCCCATTTTCTTTTCTTTGTTTTTTTAAAAAGATCATTGAGAATGACTTTTGACCGACGTCCCCAGTCTGCCTGAGTTAAAGGCATGATGAGGAACAAGGCACAGCTCGGCCCCCTGGGGAGTCAAAGTGGGTGGGACAGTCAGGTGGTGTTTTGTGGTCCTTTGAGATGTTTTCTGGGAGAGTCAGAGGGCAGTGAAGAGATGACCTTGATCTTAATGGTGGGCAGGGGTTCTCCCTCTCTAGAGAAGACAGAAAATTGGAGAGAGTGAGCGGCACATGGAGGAGAACTGGGGAAGTTCTTGATTTGGGGGCTGGGAAAACAGCACAGAAACTCTGGGTTGAGTGATAGACTCTCCAGAGTGAATCATGGAAGAGGTTGGAGAGGAAGGATAAAGCAGATTGTGGAGCATGCTATGTGCCAACCCCACCTTGGGTAGGAACTTTCATCCTTGGCATTGGATGCCAATGAAGGACTTGGGGCAAGATGGTATTATTGTGATGTGTGTGCTCAGTCATGTCCAACTCTCTGCGACCCCATAGACTGTAGCGCACCAGGCTCCTCTGTTCATAGGATTTTCCAGGCAGAAATACTGGAGTGGGTTGCCATTTCCTCCTCCAGGGGATCTTTCTGACCCAGGGATCGAACCAGCATTGCAGGAAGATTCTTTACCGCTTGATCCATTGGGAAAGCCCATTGTTGTAATTTTTTTCTTTAAAAATTAATATTTAACTGTGGCAAGAATGTGAGAAAGGTTAGAGGAGTTGGAAGCTGGGAGCAGGATGGCTTAATAAAATCTATTCTTTTCCCACTCAATACCTGGTGAGTGCCAACTCTTTGCTAGGCATTGCCAGACAGAAGAGAAAGACTTTGATAATATGATGAGTGTTTTATAAGGGTCTCATTCCTTTCATAGAAGTGACTTTCTGTAACAAACCAGGGACTAAGACGGGATGGAGTGGAAGTTCCAGAAAAACTTTTTAAGAATCAGCAAGATGAGTCAGTTAATTGGATAGAGGGGAAGAGGGTGCAATCAGAAGTTTCTAGCTTGGGAGACAGTGGAAGTGATTTCATTAAGCGAAAGAGAGAATCCTGCAGAGAGGTTCATGTTTTGGAGAGACTCGGTGGAGGGGAGAGCAATGCTGCTTGTCCAGGGGTCCCCATAGTTATGACTTTCTTGAGGGAACCAGGAGATGAATATGTCCAGCTTGGCTTTATTCATTATTTGACTCTGTGTGTGCAAGCAAGGAGATGATGTTTGCAACACCAGAAGCCAGACAAGGCTTTATTAACCCCGACTCCATTCCCTTGCCAGTGTATCCCATTCTATATCATATCATGACATATTAATTATCCACTTGCCCACTTATCTCATAATGTGGGGGAGGGGCCAACCAGCAGCACAGAAATCTGTCTGAGCTTATTAAAGCCACAGCTGAGATCCCTGCCTACATTTTATGGCTTGTTTCTTCCTCCCAGACCATGTAGGTAATTTACGGGCAGTTTCTACTGCTGTTATCTTCAATTTCTCCTTTGGCCTCCTGCTTATAAATCCCCGATGTCAAGTTTCTTTGGAATTCATTTTGCTTCACTCACAAAGTCTCCTCTTTGCTTTATTGTCACCATTTGAAGCTGTTACAGGCCACCAATGTCTGCTTTGGGCATATACAGCATGAGATGTCTGTGGACTATCTTCAGATCATGTCTGTCAGACAACTGAATGTTTGGGTCTGAGGGTCAGGAAGGATGCTCTGGCCCAACAATGGAGATTTTGAATCATCCAAGTCCAGTGGGTATTTTAGGCTGAGTTTGTGTGTATGTGCAAGTTATGATGTTATCATTTAGCGGAATGCATCTACTCATTGTTCACGACCCAACTCAAGTTGTCCATTTCCTGTGAAAAGGACACATTTGATAATTACAGCTGTGACTGGGCTTTTTTTTCCCTAAATTATTTCTCCGAGGATACATATCCTACATCTCATACGCTGGTCTTCAGATGATAGACTGAAAGCACCTTTAAAAGCTCCAGAATCTCATGTTAAACTTTTCTCTTTCATAAACATGGGCACAGAGGGTAGTCATCCAATAAATCCTTCTTGGTTGAAATAATAAGTAGTTGCCTGCTTAGGAATGTCTTTGAATCACTAACCACGATAATTATTCCCTTTTATTGACCGCCTTTTATGTTTTTGTCACTGTGCTGCGTGTTTTATTGATCTTGTTTGAATTTAATCACTTGCTGAAGTAGCTGTGACCATGTCTGTTTTATAAATGAGGGAAGGGACACTGGGGCAGTGAACCAGCCTGCCTGAGGCCACACAGCCTGATCGTGCAGGAGCCTGGATTCGAACCCCGCTGAGTGGATGTCTTCAGGGCCTGTGCATATCCCCCCACACAGGGTTGCCTCTGCTTACCCATCCATATCTGTGTGATGGAACTTTCTGCTCCATGCTGGTATGCACTAGAAGGAAAAAAATTCCCGAGTCTTCAAGATGGGACTATTCCTTCAGGGAAATGCGTGTGTGTGCATACATGCACACCTATGTGTGTATGTGCGTGTGTGTGTGCGTGTGTGTGTGTGCATGTATGTGTTTACTTGTGTGTGTTCACCTCCAACATTTTCTTTGCTTGGTTCCTGTTTACCACTTCCAACTCTACCCAAATTCCACTGCCAAAGGGGCTGTATCTTGAATTTGATTAACTGTTGCCCGTTAAGACCTCCTGGTGCTGTGCTGTGCTTAGCTTGACTCTTTGCGACCCCATGGACTGTAGCCCACCAGGCTCCTCTGTCTGTCCATGGGGATTCTCCAGGCAAGAATACTGGAATGGGTAACCTATCACTTCTCCAGGGGATCTTCCCAACTCAGGAATTGAACCGGGATCTCCTGCTTTGCAGGAAAATTCTTTACCATCTGAGCTACCAGGGAAGCCCCAAACCTCCTGGTATATACTGTAATATAATTGAAATCCTCTCTAAGGGATATGGAATTTTGATGGGGATAAAATTCAGGGAAAATAACTATTGTAATGTTACTAGGTTCAGAAAGTGTCTCACCAGAGAGTTAATTTCACCTACAGGCATAACCAGGACAAACTTCTTTGGCTAGAGCTGGTTCTTACCTAGTTTGAGGGGTGGGAGAGTGAAGAGAAATCTGAATGGGATGGGGGGTACCCTCCTTTTCAGTACTCAAGGGTGGTAATTCCTGAAATATTTGTTACTGAATGTTTGTCCCATTTTCATGAGTTCCCCAGGTCCAAAGAATGTGTCTGAGTCACTTAAAAACGTTTAATGAGAGTTGTTCATGGAGGTCAAGAGCACAGACTTGGAAACATGACTGAGTCTAATTCCTGCTTTGTGTCTTAAAAGCTCTGTGACCTTGGGCAAGTCGTTTAACCTTTCTGTGCCTCTGTTTCCTCATATGTGAAATACTGATATTGACTTCATAGAATTGTTATGAAGAGTAAATCAATCATTACATATGACCTGCAGAGACTAATATATCAGGCATTACTTTGGGACCTTCTCATGAATCAATGATATCTGATCAATAAGTGTTGTGATTATTTTTTAAAAGCTCCTTTACCTTACATATCCCTATCCTTAAAATACCATGAAGATTTAATGACAGAATCTTTAGGAAAGTGGGGCTTCCCTTGTGGCTCAGCTGGTAGAGTATCCTTCTTCAATGCAGGAGACCTGGGTTCCATCCCTGGGTTGGGAAGATCCCCTGGAGAAGGGAAACTGGAGAATTCCATGGACTGTGTAGTCCATGGGATTACAAAGAGTCAGACACGACTTTCTGCAAGAGTCAGAAAGTCAGGGCGACTTTCACTTTCTTTAGGAAAGTATCTACCCAAATGAAATGTGGGTACATCTGTGTGCCTCACTCCAATATGGAAAACACGAGTCTACGGTGATGGCTATTCCCTTGTCCCCAGGTCAGCACGGAATTCCAGGGCACCTGGCCTGAGAAAGGCGTCAGGCTGCGGTGAGCACCTGGGAAGGAACGTTTGCTTCCTAAGGCTCTTCCAGGGCTGATTGGGAGGCTTAGCTTTGAGATTCGCTGTGGCTTCCCTATTGAGGAAGGCCAATTAAGTTAACCTTAAAAATGCATTCCAGTATACATTAGGGGCAGACACATACTGTTGATTCCCCTTGTACAAAGTACTTAGAATAGTCAAATTCATAGTCAGAAAGTACATGGGTAGATGTCAGGGGCCTTAAGTAGGTGGGTGATGGGGTCGGGGTTGGCTTGTTGCTGTTGTTCAGTCGCTAAGTTGTGCCCAACTCTTTGTGACCCCATGGACTGCAGCACGCCAGGCTTCCCCATTCTTCACTATCTTCCAGAGTTTGCTCAAACTCACGTCCGTTGAGTCGATGATACCATCCAACCATCTCATCCTCTGTTGCCCCCTTCTCCTCCTGCCCTCAGTCTTTCTCAGCATCAGGGTCTTTGCCAATGAGTCAGCTCTTTGCATCAGATGGACAGAGTTTCAGTTTAGGAAGGGGAAAAATTCTGGAGATAGATGATCGTGAGAGTTACACAACAACGTCAGTGTACTTAGTGCCACTAAACTGCACAGTTAAATATGGTAAAAGTAGTATGTTTCATATTATGTGCCTTTTACTACAATAAAAAAATTTTTTTTAAAGAAAGGCTAGTGGAGTGGAGGGCAGTTGCCTCCTGCCTCCATTCAGCCGTCATCCATAGTGATCAGACCAAAAGCACAGTGTAGTGTCTGTTGTTACTTTTTCACAAGTTGAAATGGTTATTTTTTCCCCAGATATGAAAATCATCTATTCAATGAAAAGGATTGAATAGTAAAAAAAAAAAAAACAACAAAAAAACCCCACACATGTTAAAGTGTTTCACAAAGGGAGGTCTTTGGAACTTGTTAAAAATGTAGGTTGCTGGGCCCTATGGAGTTCCTGGGCTGAAGTCCTGGCTGCTTTCTATGAATTAATTCTCTCTGTTGAGACCCTCTGAGATGGTAAGGAGAGTTTTGAAAGAGCGGGCATTGTTCGACTGTGGCCTTCGCTGCAGAAAGCCTGTATTCTCAGTGAAGTTTTGATTTTTTGAGACTGTCCGTGAAGCTGCTCCAATGTAGAGTTTGACTGGGTCTCAGAAGCCGACTGTAGGTAAAGGGGGAAGGGTGGGGGTAGGGAGTGCAGCTGGGAGAGGGCTCCCCCGCTCCAGGTTGGGGTGGGGTCTGGGTGGCACAAAGACCACCCTTTGCTGCCACCATCTGCACCTGTCTCAGTACTCGAAACTGTTAATAGTCAAGGGGCAGATGACTCCATTGTCAACATGTCCTGCCCATTACACAAAGATGGGAATCTCAGAAAAACTATGATGATTCAGACTGTTCTTGGGGTAAACATGTCAGAAACTTCGAGAGGGAGATGTAGAAGCTTGGAGAGGGCCTGCATCCCACCTTGGTTCCTGGTCTCCCTACACGGGAAAGCCTGACACAGATTCTCAACCTTCACTGGGCAGTGATCTCACCTGGGTATGTTTAACTTTGGGAACCCAGACTCCACCCCAGAGTGTATGCATGGATTCAGAACCCATGGATTCAGAGGACTATTGTAATTAAATCAGAACCCCTGGGAGTCGGGGCTCAAACATCAGTATTAACTTCTGTTTTCATGCTTTTAATTTCTTTTTCAGCTGCACTGGGTCTTTGTTGTGGCATGCAGGCTTCTCTAGTTGCAGCACTTGGGCTTAGTTGCCCTGAGGCTTGTGGGATCTTAGTTCCCCAACCAGGGATAGAACCTGAGCCCCCTGCATTCAAAGGCGAATTCTTAACCACTGGACCGCCAGGGAAGCACCTCCCTTAATTTCTTGTTCATAGGCTCTCCAGGTAACCTCTGAGTACTTGATGTGAAGATCGACACAGGAGAATTGTAGGAGAACAGCTCACCTCGTGTCATTCTGAGAAATTTCCATAGTGCCTGTTACTGGGGTCTCTAGGCTTGAAACCTACAACCTGTATGTTTCTAGGGGGCTTTCCTGTCTGCTTAGTCCCATATTGTTACACTGTGTTCACATTCTTCCACTGTGTCCCATATTCTTGCAGTGTACTCTGAGATAAAATGACCTCAGGCAGCAGACACACACACACACACACACACACACACACACACACACACACCCTGTAAGAAAGCCCACTCTCAGGAAGCAGACACACACAATGTCTCAAAACATGAAGAACCACATTCTTTGCACTGGAATCACCAAGGCTGCTGCTGGCAGGTTTAAAGTGTCGTTTTGGCCCAGCTACAGAGCTGGTAGACTGGCAAATCTGCATTGTTTCATAGGCTCCCTGAATGATTCTTATTTTTAAATTTGGAGGATCTTGGGCTCTGCCATTTCCTGAGATTCTGTAGAGGCAGATGGAAGAGGAAATGAGGGTCAGAACAGGGTAAAGATTCCCATGCTTGAGATGTTCCCCTCCTTTGCTGGTTTATCTTGTGTCCCGTCCCTCTATATGGCTTCTTCCTTTCCATCCCATATCCTTGAGTGTGTCTGTTTATTTAGTGAATGAAAATGAATAGAAACTGACCTCATTTTGAATGACTTTCCTTTTATAATTTCATTATACCCCATAAAATGGTTGAAACTCTCCGGGGGTGTTTCAAATGCAGAGATATAGAGTCGAAAGATAAATATGAAGTTGACATACTATCAGCATTACGAGGAGTATCATTAATATGATGGGGATCAAGGAGTTAGCTAATTTCCAGGAAAAGATTCTAATGTCTCCTGAAGATATTGCCAGCCTGGCTGCCCCCAAGTTTATGAATTGGCAAAGATAATTTAATTCTTTATTGGGAATCTGAAAAGATTCTCATCTGAACGCATTAAAGTGAGGCTACAAAAAGAGTCCCCTTTATTTCTCTGTTCTAGAGAGCTTTCTGGACAAGTTTCAATTTCTTGCGTGGGAATCTTGCAAGCAGTGGGGAGAAACCAACATCCACATAGATGGATCTGCTCTGTGGTCTGTTTCCAACCAATAGGGTCATTGAATTCCAGGTTCTCTTTCCCCAGATGTAGGTGTGACTATGGAAAATGGAATTCTCATAAATGAACTTAGAGCCTTGAAATCAAACCAATGTTGGGATTTCCAGCAGTGGCGGTTCCTGCTTCTATGGCCCTCTGAGTACTTGATGTGAGGACTGACACAGGAGAATTGTAGGAGAACAGCTCACCTCGTGTCATTCTGAGAAATTCCCATAACGCCTGTTACTGGGGACTCTAGGCTTGAAACCTACAGCCTGTATGTTTCTAGAGGGCTTTTCTTGTCTGCTTAGTCGCACTGTGCCCCATACTCTTGCAGTGTAATCTGAGATAAAATGACCTTGGGCAGTAGATACACACACAGACACACACACACACACACACCCTGGAATAAAGCCCACTGTAGCCTATACAAGCCAGTTTTAGCCACCCCCCTAACTCCACCCTGATGCATCTAGTGGATAGTTATGTGAACTATTTTCCTGGAAACATTTGTTTCTCAGTCATGAATATAATCAATAGAGCAAACATCTCTGCCATCAAAACACCTATTTTTATGTGTGAAGTTGGTTGTTTTTGCTCTGTGAGTGGAGTAAACGTCCCCCGAAGTGCCAGCAGCAGAATGCCACCGTACTTTGTAACAAGGTGAGATTTACAGTGCCGTAAGAGCTGGAGGGATGAAGAAGGCTTCTGGTGGAACGAGCAAAATGGGCTAAATTCAGGCATTAATGAGTGTGTTCTATGTGCACTGCAAAGGGGGGCAGGCTTATCAGTATCACAGATGGAATGTCCTCAGAGTTAATTTAGAAGAAATTCTGATCAGCCAACAGAACTTTGAGGATGGATGCAGCGAAAAGGAGACTGTGGCATATGGAGAGAACATATTTGTTCTTGCAAAATCAGTAGAAAATGTTTAATGTCATCATAACCTCATTTGCATAAAAATAGTCATCGGCAGCAAACCAAATGAAAGCAAAGGAAGACGTGATGGAACCAGTGCTGTTTGTGTTTCATTTCATTATGAATAATATAAATAATTCAATTGAATAAATAAATACAAAATTGCTTCGAGTAGATGTGCTGCAAATTATTATCCTTGGAAAATTCCTTTCATTGGTGTATGTGGTGATGATGAAGTCATGTGGTCTGCCTCCGTGGGCAGCATCTCCTATATACTTGACCCCTGATAATAATATTGAGCCCTCCGTAACTCTCCAGTGTGTTGTGGATTCGAATGCATTTCTTAGGAGCGCAGTCCTATTTCATACCATAACCTTGAAGAAGTTAAATCAGCCGTGGCTTATCGTCATGGTGAATCTGATCCCACTATGCGTGTGCATCTGCTTGAGTAATTTCTGGTAATGGGTGGTTTTATAAGTCTGGGACTATGCTAGGCTAGACATGTAATTCTTGTTAAATATTTGGAACCCTAGTGGCAAAATTGGAGCCGTTGTTTTTGTCTTACAAACTCTTATCCAGAGAATTCTTGTGTAAGTATACTTTGTGACATGGAGAAAATGGATGGGATTTGTTAGTTGATTGATTTCAGCCAGCATTTTCAAGGACCATGTAGGTAGCCTTGGGAGTTATAACAGTATGACACAGTCACTGATGTGTTTGAATTTATCATCCACTCTGTAAATATTCATTGAGTAGCTCCAATCGACTAGCATCTATGTTGGATGCTAAGATGGCAGTGCAAACCAGAACAAACTGGGAAAAAAGCAAACACAGGTCATAATAGGTTGTGATAATTGCATTAAAGTAAATAAACAAGATGCTTATATTTGGAATAGGTGGAGATGAGGGTATACTTTAAAGAGGTTCCACTGAGAAAGTAGAGGAGCTGAGGATGGAGCCAGCAATGCCAGTATCTGGCAGAAAAACTCTCCTGACAGAAAGAGTGGTCCTTAGACCCCGAGTTTGGAGTGGATTTGGCTTTATTTAGGAAGTGATAGGAGATACTGGCAAATGGTTTGAGGAGGATGGAGAAGTATGTAGGAACCAGATGGTGAGGGCCGTGGGCAATGATAAAAGATTTGGGATTTATTCCATCTTTGGTTGAAACTCTGTCTGGAATCTTAGGAGGTGACCTTATTGTGGAACTAGGGTCTTTGCAAATGAAATTAGTCAAAATGAGGTCATACTAGATGAGGGTGTGTCCTAAATCTAGGATGACTGGTGTCCTCATAAGGAGAGGAGAGACACGAAGATGCAGATAGACCCAGAAGGAAGAAGACTGTGGGAAGACACAGGCAGAGATTAGAGCAATGCTTCTAGAGGCCAGGGAACACCAAGGATTGTCAGCAATATCCAGAAGCTCTGAAAAGGCAGGGATGGATTCTTCCCTAGAGCCTTCAGAGCCTGGCCCTGCCAAACACCATGATTTCAGACTTCTGGCCTCCAAAACTGTGATAGAATGAATTTCTCCTGCTCAAAGTCATCCAGTTTGTGATACTTTGTGGTGGCAGCCCTAGGAAACTCATGATAAGAGTAACGGAAGCCGCTGCAGATTTGATACAGGGAGGTGTTGTGATCGGGTTTATATGTGTCTTTTTAAAAAATTGTTTGATGTGGACCTTTTAAAAGTCTTTATTGAATTTGTTACAATATTATTTCTGTTTTCTGTTTTGATTTTTGACTGCGAGGCTTATCAGATCTTAGCTTCCCTACCAGGGATTGAATGTGCACCCCCTGCATTGGAAGGCAAAGTCTTTACTACTGGACCACCAGGGAAGTCCCTGGTTCATATTTTTAAAAGGTCATTCTGTTTGCTGTTGGAGAATGGGCTACAGAGAGCAAGAAAAAACAAGGAGACCAGTTGGGAAGATAGTTCAGGTAGGAGGCAACAGTGATTCCAAATAGGGTGAGCATAGTTGAGATGGAGAAAGAAGACAGGGATTCACATTGGACTTAATCACAGGAGACTTCTGGGTTTCAGATGGAAATGCATGGGAGAAGGTGGTCATTTACTAAGCTGAGGAAGACTGGGAAACAAACAGATTTGGGGAGATATTTTTACGGATTCTACTTTGAATATGTTAAGTTTGACTTGGCTTGCAGTCATGAGATTGGAGATATCAAAGAGGTGACTGATTGATGATTGTGGAACTCAAGAGAGAGGTGGGAATTGGAGACATGCCTTTGGAGGCCTCAGCATAGAGATGGCCATCAAAGCTGAGGTCACTTAGGAAAGCTGGAGATGTGGCTAGGGCCCAGCGTTGAGTGCCGTGTCACTTCAGCTTAACGCAGAGAAGTATGAGAGAACCTCAGCAAAAGATGTGGAGAAAGAACATGAGGAAGAAATCCGGGAGAACGCAGTGACACAGAGAGTATTTCTAGAAGGAAGGAGTGGTTCTTAGCAATGGCTGGTACAGAGATCCCAGAAATGATCAGTGTATTTGGCAACAGGAAGTTCTTTGATGATCTTGGCAAAGGTATTTAACCCTGATTGGGGTTGGTTAAGGAAGGAATGAGGGGCAGTGGCTGAGAGGAGCTACCCCACGCCTGAGGTCAGGGGCGGCAGCTGAGAAGGCCAGGGGCAGTGGCTGGGAGGAGCTACCCCACATCCAAGGAACGGCGGCTGCACGGGAGGAGGGCCGAGAGGAGCTACTCCACATTCAAGGTCAGGAGGGGTGACCTCGTCCAAGGTAAGGAGCAGCGGTTGCACTTTGCTGGAGCAGCCGTGAAGAGATACCCCACATCCAAGGTAAGAGAAACCCAAGTAAGACGGTAGGTGTTGCAAGAGGGCAGACACACTGAAACCATAATCACAGAAAACTAGCCAATCTGATTACATGGACCACAGCCTTGTCTAACTCAGTGAAACTAAGCCATGCCATGTGGGGCCATCCAAGACGGACAGGTCATGGTGGAGAGGTCTGACAGAATGTGGTCCATTGGAGAAGGTCATGGTGGAGAGGTCTGACAAAACGTGGTCCAATGGCAAACCACTTCAGTATTCTTGCCTTGAGAACCCCATGAACAGTATGAAAAGGCAAAATGATAGGATACCAAAAGAGGAACTCCCCAGGTCAGTAGCTGCCCAACATGCTACAGGAGATCAGTGGAGAAGTAACTCCAGAAAGACTGAAGAGATGGAGCCAAAGCAGAAACAATACCCAGTTGTGGGTGTGACTGGTGATAGAAGCAAGGTCCGATGCTGTAAAGAGCAATTTTTCATAGGAACCTGGAATGTCAGGTCCATGAATCAAGGCAAATTGGAAGTGGTCAAATAAGAGATGGCAAGAGTGAATGTCAACATTCTAGGAATCAGCGAACTAAAATGGACTGGAGTGGGTGAATTTAACTCAGATGACCGTTAAATCTACTACTGCAGGCAGGAATCCCTTAGAAGAAATGGAGTAGCCATCATGGTCAACAAAAGAGTCTGAAATGCAGTACTTAGATGCAATCTCAAAAACGACAGAATGATCTCTATTTGTTTCCAAGGCAAACGATTCAGTATCATGGTGATCCAAGCCTATGCCCCAACCAGTAATGCTGAAGACGCTGAAGTTGAACGGTTCTATGAAGACCTACAAGACCTTTTAGAACTAACACCCAAAAAAGATGTCCTTTTCATTATGCTGCTACTGCTGCTATGTCGCTTCAGTCGTGCCCAGCTCTGTGCGACCCCATAGACAGCAGCCCACCAGGCTCCTCCGTCCCTGGGATTCTCCAAGCAAGAACACTGGAATGGGTTGCCATTTTCTTCTCCAACGCATGAAAGTGAAAAGTGAAAGTGAAGTCGGTCAGTCGTGTCCGACCCTCAGTGACCCCATGGACTGCAGCCCACCAGGCTCCTCCATCCATGAGATTTTCCAGACGAGAGTACTGGAGTGGGGTGCCATTGCCTTGGAATGCAAAAGTAGGAAGTCAAGAGATACCTGGAGTAACAGGCAAATTTGGCCTTGGAGTACAGAATGAAGCAGGGGAAAGGCTAATAGAGTTTTGCTGAGAGAACACACTGGTCATAGAAAACACCCTCTTCCAACCACACAAGATAAGACTCTACATATGAACATCATCAGATGGTCAATACTGAAATCAGATTGATTATAGTCTTTGCAGCCAAAGATGGAGAAGCTCTATACAGTGAGCAAAAACAAGACTGGGAGCTGACTGTGGCTCAGATCATGAACTCCTTATTGCCAAATTCAGACTTATATTGAAGAAATTTGGGAAAACTGCTAGACCATTCAGGTATGACCTAAATCAAATCCCTTATGATTATACAGTGGAAGTGAGAAATAGATTTAAGGGACTAGATCTGATAGACAGAGTGCCTGATGAACTATGGACAAAGGTTCATGACATTGTACAGGAGACAGGGATCAAGACCATCCCCATGGAAAAGAAATGCAAAAAAGCATAATGGCTATCTGAGGAGGCCTTATAAATAGCTGTGAAAAGAACAGAAGCGAAAAGCAAAGGAGAAAAGGAAAGATATAAGGATCTGAATGCAGAGTTCCAAAGAATAGCAAGAAGAGATAAGAAGCCTTCCTCAGTGATCAATGCAAGGAAATAGAGGAAAACAACAGAATGGGAAAGACTAGAGATCTCTTCAAGAAAATTAGAGATACCAAGGGAACAGTTCATGCAAAGATGGGCTCAATAAAGGACAGAAATGGTATGGACCGAACAGAAGCAGAAGATATCAAGAAGAGGTGGCAAGAATACACAGAAAAACTGTACAAAAAAGATCTTCATGACCCAGATAATCACGATGGTGTGATCACTCAGCTAGAGCCAGACATCCTGGAACGTGAAGTCAAGTGGGCCTTAGAAAGCATCCCTATGAACAAAGCTAGTGGAGGTGATGGAATTCCAGGTGAGCTGTTTCAAATCCTGAAAGATGATGCTGTGAAAGTGCTGCACTCAATATGCCAGCAAATTTGGAAAACTCAGCAGTGGCCACAGGACTGGAAAATGTGTTTTCATTCCAATTCCGAAGAAAGGCAATGCCAAAGAATGCTCAAACTACTGCACAATTGCACTCATCTCACATGCTAGTAAAGTAATGCTCAAAATTCTCCAAGCCAGGCTTTAGCAATACGTGAACCATGAACTTCCTGATGTTCAAGCTGGTTTTAGAAAAGGCAGAGGAACCAGAGATCAAATTGCCAACATCTGCTGGATCATCAAAAAAGCAAGAGAGTTCCAGAAAAACATCTATTTCTGCTTCATTGACTATGCCAAAAGCCTTTGACTGTGTGGATCACAATAAACTGTGGAAAATTCTGAAAGAGATGGGAATACCAGACCACTTGACCTGCCTCTTGAGAAACCTATATGCAGGTCAGGAAGCAACAGTTAGAACTGGACATGGAACAACAGACTGGTTCCAAATAGGAAAAAGAGTCCATCAAGGCTGTATATTGTTGCCTTCCTTATTTAACTTATATGCAGAGTACATCATGAGAAACGCTGGACTGGAAGAAACACAAGCTGGAATCAAGATTGCCAGGAGAAATATCAATAACCTCAGATATGCAGATGACATCACCCTTATGGCAGAAAGTGAAGAGGAACTCAAAAGCCTCTTGATGACAGTGAAAGAGGAGAGTGAAAAAGTTGGCTTAAAACTCAACATTCAGAAAACGAAGATCATGGCATCCGGTCCCATCACTTCATGGCAAATAGATGGGGAAACAGTGGAAACCAGCGTCAGACTATTTTTGGGGGATCCAAAATCACTGCAGATCGTGATTGCAGCCATGAAATTAAAAGATGCTTACTCCTTGGAAGGAAAGTTATGACCAACCTAGATAGCGTATTAAAAAGCAGAGATATTACTTTGCCAACAAAGATCCATCTAGTCAAGGCTATGGTTTTTCCAGTGGTCATGTATGGATGTGAGAGCTGGACTGTGAAGAAAGCTGAGTGCCAAAGGATTGATGCTTTTGAGCTGTGGTGTTGGAGAAGACTCTTGAGTCCCTTGGACTGCAAGGAGATCCAACCAGTCCATCCCAAAGGAGACCAGTCCTAGGTGTTCATTGAAAGGACTGATGCTGAGGCTGAAACTCTTTACTTTGGCCACCTCATGCAAAGAGTTGACTCATTGGAAAAGACCCTGATGCTGGGAGGGATTGAGGGCAGGAGGAGAAGGGGACAACAGAGGACGAGATGGCTGGATGGCATCACCGACTCGATACACATGAGTTTGGGTGAACTCTGGGAGTTGGTGATGGACAGGGAGGCCTGGCGTGCTGTGATTCATGGGGTTGCGAAGAGTCGGATATGACTGAGTGACTGAACTGAACTGAACTGAAGGAAGGAATGTGAGGGAGGAAGTGGAGAGAGCAAATAACTAGTCTTGACGGATTTTATTGTGAAGGGGAGAAGAGTAGTGGGTTGCGCCTGAGGGCTTTGGGAATCAGAGGAGGTTGTTTTTATGATCATTATTATTCTAAGATTTTCATTTTTTATATAACTTCACACTTACAAAAATGTTGCAAGAATAGTACGAAAAACTTCTACGTATCCTTTACCCCAATTCCACAAACGAGAACATTTTACAGCCTTTAGATCTCTAAGAAAGTGAAAGTCGCTCGCTTGTGTCTGACACTTTGTGACCCCGTGGGCGGTAGCCTGCCAGGTTCCACTGTCCATTCCTGGAATTCTCCAGGCAAGAATACTGGAGTGGGTAGTAGTGTAGTGTTAGTTGCTCAGTCATGTCCGACTCTTTGTGACCGCATGGACTGTAGCCCGCCAGGCCCCTCTGTCCATGGGATTCTCCAGGCAAGAATACTGGAGTCGATTGCCATTCTCTTCTCCAGAGGATCTTCCCGACTCAGGGACTGAACCTGGGTCTCCTGTATTGCAAGCAGATTTTTTACCTTCTGAGTTACAGGGGAGATCTGGATCCACTGGATCCATGATCCAGACCTTCCCTGGATCCATGGAGTGGTAGCCACTGAAGTGGGTAGCCTATCCCTTCTCCAGCAGATCTCCCTGACCTGGAATTGAACCGGGGTCTCCTGCATTGCAGGGGGATTCTTTACCAGCTGAGCTATCAGGGAAGCCCTATGCATGTACTTTTTTCCTGAAGCGTTTAAGAATAAGTTCCAGACATGTTGCCCTTTTCCCTCTAAATAGTGTGCATATCCCAAGAACAAGGGCTTTCCAGGTAGCTCAGCTGGTAAAGAAGGCTGCAGGGCAGGAAACCCCGGTTCGATTCCTGGGTTGGGAAGTTCCCCGGGAGAAGGGATAGGCTACTCACTGCAATATTCTTGGGCTTCCCTGTTGGCTCTGACGGTAAAAGAATCCACCCCCAATGTTGGAGACACCTGGGTTCCATCCCTGGGTTTGGGATGATCCCCTGGAGGAGGGCATGGCAACCCACTCCAGTATTCTTGCCTGGAGGATCCCCATGGACAGAGGAGCCTGGCAGGCTACAGTCCATTGAAAGAGTCAGACACAACTGAGTAACTACTCACAGCATGGCACAGCATCCTAAGAAGGGCATTTTCTTACGTAACCACGGTACAATATGATATTGTAGTTTCTACTATCTGTAGATATTATTCTGATTTCATCGTCTCAGTAAGGCCCTTTATAGAAGAAGAAAGTCCTAGATCAGGTATTACATTCATTTTTCAGGATTTTTTTGTTTGTTTGTTTTGAAATGGTCCTGCAGTATTTCATTGTCTTTCATGATGGTGACAATTTTGAAGACTGCAGTCCATTTTGAAAAATGTCTCTCCATTTGGATTCATCTGTTTCTTTGGAATTAGATTCAGGCTCTGCTGTTGTGCAGGATTGCTACAAAAGTGATGTGTTTATCTTAGTGCATTTTATGAGGAGGCACATAGGATCTATTTGTCTCATTCTTGGGGGTGTTAATGTTGATCATTTGGTTATAGGTGATATCTGCCTGGTAGTTGATTACATTTCCTGATTCTTCTAGTAGAATGTTGAATTAGAAGAGCAAAGTGGCACCCATGCCTTATTCCTGACATTATTAGACCTTAATACAAGCGCCTTTTGTATATTCCCATTAAAATACTGGCTTTATAACTGATATAGTTGTTTACCATGTTAAGAATATCCATCAATTCTTTTGTTTTTATTAAGAGAGTCGAATTTTTGAAGATTTTTGAAGTACTTTCACTGTCTAAACAAATAATCATAGATTTTTTTCTCCCCATATCTATTAGACTACTGGATTTCCTAATATTGAACCAAATTTGCATTCCTAGAAAAATTCTGCTAGGTCATAATGTAGGTTTTCTTAATGTAATATTTATTAGCTTATTACCTAAAATTTTGCAGTAATATTTATAATTCTCTCTCTTTTTGTACTGTCCTTAAGAAATTTAGATATTAAAAATTACAAGAAGAATCAGGAAATTTTCTTTCCTTTTCAATGCTCTGAAACAGTTCTTGGAGCATTAGGACTGCAGAGTCTTTGAAAGTTCGGTAGAATTCACTTGTGAAACCATCTGGTCCTGATGGTTTTTAATGCAGTAATTTCTTGATGTTTTTCTCTATTTCTCCTGGGGCAATAGGTCTATTAAGGTTTTCTGTCTCTAACAAAGTCAACTTTGGCAAACTGCCTTTCCCTAGGAAGTTCTCCATTTCATCCAGGTTTTCAAATTTATTTGCAGACATCTGCAAATTAGTCTCACTTTAAAAAAAAAATCCTTGTTTCAATAGTTATTTCTCTTTTTTCTTGTTTCATTAAGAAAATTTATAAATTAGCTAAAAGTTGTCTTATTTTGATGATTACTTTCTAAAAGCCAGAATTGTGATTAATTGATTGAATTTTTGAGTTTTCTTTTCCTCTCACTCATTGACTTCTGCTTTTATAGTTTTACTTTTTCCCTTGTATTCCTTTTGGTTAACTTTGTTGTTCTTTTCCTAGCTTTCTGAACTGGTAAGGAAGTTCAAGTATTTTTACTGCTAAAAGTTTATAAGGCTTTGAATATTCTTCTTATTGCTTGAAAGTGTCCTCCTGATTTTTCTATGTGGTATTTTCATTGTCATTACTTTAGAAATGTAAAAATTTTGGTTTGCATTTAACTTTGGCCTTAAGATTTGTTTATTGGAAACTTGGTCTCAAGTTTCCAGGTGGATGACTTTAAAAAATTATTAATAATTTTAAATTTTATTGCATTTTGATCAGAGTGCTGTTTATAATACTTCCATTCTGTGAAACACTGATGTTTCCTTTGGGACTGTTTTTTATAACTCTTTCCCTGAAGTTGAAAAGAAGGTTTATTGTCTATTTTCTGAGAGTAAAGTTTGAATATCTGTAAGTTCTATCTTATTGATTATGTTACTTAAATCTATATTTTTACTCATTGTCTCTTTGATTTGCTTATACTAAGAGTGGGTTCCGCCCTCTGTCTTTTGTGTCTACTTGACTGATACATAAAGATTGTTGCTATATTTTTTGGTGCATAAATATGAAAACTTGTTATATCTTCACTGTGAATTGTGGCCTTTAGCATTTAAAAATGACCTTTGTCATATTTAATTTGTTGCATTTAATACTTTTGGTTTGAATTTTACTTTTTGTGATATGTCAGGATAACCACCCCTGCTTTCTTATTTTTTTTACTCAAAGATAATATGAAGCTTAGGGGGTTCTCTGTCTTATAGTAATACTATAATTTTGTCAGCCATAGCCTGCCAAGCTCCTCTGTCCATGGGGATTCTCCAGGCAAGAATAATGGAGTGGGTTGTCATGCCCTCCTCCAGGGGATCTTCCTGACCCAGGGATCGAACCCATGTCTCTTTGTCTCCTACACTGGCAGGTGGGTTCTTTACCACTAGCACCACGTGGGAAGCCCATTTGTTTTTTAAGCCATCATTTATTGCTTTTTTATGTTATGCTAGTTTTTTTTATTGTTTGTAGATATTAGATTCAAGATTTATACTGATGGGATGTTTACCTACATCAGTGGAACAGTGACATCAAAGTCCCTTGAGGCTCTTGTTGAACTACAGATTCCTGGGCTTAACTCCTAGTCAGTACCCTGTATTGACTAAACTAGAATCTCTGGAACCAGGGCTCAGAAATGTGTATTTCAAATAATACCTCAGAGGGTTCTCATTATCTCTGAAGTTTCAGAGTTACTGATACAGATGATAAAAAATATAAAGTCAGATATAGAAATGACTGCTGTTGGCCACAACACTGCAAACAGAAATTTGGGGGACTTTGGGTAACTCACACAGTATTTATGTGTCCCTTTGTGTTGTTCATTTATACATTCATTCAACGAGAACTTATTGCCACCAATGACTTCTATCAGGATCTTTTGCTTCTTGGTATGAATTATAGCCATCGGATGCTTGGTAAATCAGAAAGAGAAAAACAAATATATTAAGTCACATATATGGAATCTACAAAAATGGTAATTGAGGTGCCTGAATAGAGTTGCAGACAGTGAGAACAGACTTGTAGATTTGGAAGGAAAGGGGAGGGTGGGATGAATTGGGAAATTGGGATTGCCATACATACGCCACCATGTGTAAACTAGATAGCTATTGGGAAGCTGCTGTATAGCGCAGGGAGCTCAGGTCAGTGCTGTGTGGTGACCCGGATGGGTGGGATGGGTGGGGAAGGGAGGCTCAACTGGGAAGGGGTATATAAGAGCCAGCTTAAGACTAAATATTAAAAAAACTGAGATCATGGCATCTGGCCCCGTTACTGCATGGCAAATAGAATGGGGAAAGGTGGAAGTAGTGACAGAGTTCCTCTTCTTGGTCTCCAAAATCACTGCAGATGGCGATTGCAGCCATGAAATCAGCAGACAGTTGCTTCTTGGCAGGAAAGCGATGACAAACCTAGACGAATGCTGAAAAGCAGAGACGTTACTCTGCCGACAAAGGCCTGTATAGTCAAGGCTATGGTGTTCCCAGTGGTCATGTACGATTGTGAGAGCTGGACTGTAAAGGCAGAACACCAGAAATTGATGCCTTCGAACTGTGGCGCTAGAGAAGACTCCTGAAAGTCCCTTCAACAGCAAGGAGATCAGACCAGTCAATCTTAAGGGAGATCGACCCTGAATATTCCCTGGAAGGACTGATGCTGAAGCTGAAGCCCTCCAGTATTTTGGTCATCTGATGCAAACAGATGACTCATTAGAAAAGTCCCTGATGCTAGGAAGGATTGAGGGCAGAAGAAGAAGAGGGCATCAGAGGAGGAGATGGCTGGATGGCATCACCGATGCAATGAACATGAACTTGGGCACACTCCTGGAGATGGTGAGGGACAGATAGGCCTGGCGTGCTACAGTCCATGCGGTCGCAAAGAGTCGGACAGGACTGGGCGACTGAACAACAACACGTAACTGATTCATGTTGTTGTACTTTAAGTTTAAAATAATCTCTCCATATATGTGTTTTACAGCTTTTTATTAAGAGGAACAAATGGCAATCCAATATCTGAGAGTGAAAAAAAAAAAAGCATTTTCAGCATCTGTCATTATAAACAGATCAGGCCAATTTCCTATGTCTCGTCTGCCTGCTGTATTTAGAGTTATAAATGATGCTTCACAGCCATGCTCCTGGGAACTTGGAAAATGACTTTTCTGTCACAAACTGGTTCTTCCGTCTAGGTTCCTGCTTCAGTGAGTCATCTGAACTGGAAGTCACATTTCTTCCTTTTATTTGTGAGTCGTGAAGGTGAACATCATCTGGGCTGGTCATCTTAATATCTGGATGATCAGATGAAATAATTTTTAAACAAAGGAGTTCAGTAAGAGTCCTTATAAAACAGCAAATATATCAAGCTGTGTTTAGTCGATGTAATCTTCAGAATTGTGTGGGTTTTCATTATATTTGGTAGAGCAATGTGAAATTGCCAGTTTCAGCCAGAAATGGCAGTTTTACATGGGGCAACATGAACCTTCAGTGTTTTCCAACTTGGCTCTGTGTATGATTTAGCTAGTGACTCCCCATTAATCCGAATAGTCAGGTAACCACACTGTGCCTTTTTCTCCATTATGGATAAATTATTTACTTAGTGACAACTTGTCAGATGTTTTAAAAAGTTCTTCTTATGCACCAAGGGCTAAATGAATTATTTCACACTTGACTGGAAGACCTCAAATGGTTTCAGTGATATAAATGGAAATCAACCCGGGATTGGATTAGCATTAAAAAAAAATGGAGTTTGCATTTTCACTGTGGTTTGGGAGACTGCAAGCTTCATCCGTGTGCCTCTCATGGCAAGTTTCAGCACTTAAAACCCACTAACACCATTTTTCCAAGTCCTCAAATGGCCTCAAAGTTCCCTTCCCCTTTTCATGCTCTTTTCTGTTCCCTGTTGGCTCAAATGGTAAAGAATCTGCCTGCAGTGCAGGAGACCCAGGATCAATCTCTGGGTCTGGAAGATCTCCTGGAGAAGGGAATGGAGTATTCTTGCCTGGAGAATTCCATGGACAGCGGGCTCCTCTGTGTCCATAGGGTCACAAAGAGTCGGACACAAGTGAGCAACTAACACTTTCTGTTCTTTCTCACTGTAATTCTTGGGAAGAATTCAGTTTAACAAACCGTGATTGCATTGTTACGATAGGGTAGCCACAGAGCTGAGAGCTTGAAGAATGAAGAAATAAACAAGACATGCTACCTAACTGCAAGGGGTTTTTAATCTAGTACGGGAAGTGGGCGTGTGTGACTGTAATACTTGGCAGAATGAAATCTCCTTGACTTTGAGTTTCCATTGAGCCTTTACTTCAGTTGGGTAGATTGAATATCTCTGGCTGCAGGTTGCAAATCCTTTTGACTACAGCACAGACAATATATGTTATAAATAGCATTGCATCTTGACTGCAGATGAACTCAGAAAGAGAATGGGCAGAGAGGAACAGAAAAGGTTGAACAGTTTGTCTGGCCTTTTGTTTATGAGATCGACCTGCACCCTAGTGCTGTGCATGGAAGAGGCAGCCTCTTTGCCTGTATGAGATGTTGCCTCCGTGACTGAAACACTTCTGGTGAGCGTGTCTGTGTGCAAACTCCCATTCTGCCCGTAAGCGTGTGTGTTCATGCCTAACTGATTCAACGACTCCGTTTCCCCAACATATTACACCAAATGTACTTAACAGCAATTAGAATGTTTGCCGCCCGCTGTGTGCACATCTCCCCAGAAAACAAAACTCTCCTAAATGGCAAGATAAGTAATTCTGAAGATTAAAGCCGGCGATTTGCAGAGTGCTTGGTTCGTTTGCTTCCTGCAAATATCAAGATTAACAAAGAAATTCACTGATCCCATTTCGCCTCCTTGGAGCTGGTGCATCAGCCTAAGGGAGTCCAGCACACGTGGCTTTCCTTTTGGCCAAGATGCTGATTTAGTGGCATTTCTCTTGGCAAAGGTGTCTCAAGAAAACAAATCAGTTTATGTATATTTTTAGAGGAAATACTCCACCCAACTCTTTTGCAGTGACAGCCTTCTCAATGGATTCTGAAGAAAGCATGGCCAGTTCATAGCCATTGAAAGGGCAACTCAGGTCCCAACTCAGAGAGTGTGCCCTGCCTGTGTGATGCTGGCTGGTCCCAGCCACCCTGGACACACTTTTCTCCAGCTGTGAACACTTGCCCTTAAACCAGATGCTTCCATCTCTAACATTGTTAATTTACCCAAGAACCAATATTTATGGCATCTGGTCCCATCACTTCATGGCAAATAGATGGGAGAAAAAGTGGAAACAGTGACAGGTTTTATTTTCTTGGGCGCCAAAATCTCTGTGGAGGGTGAGTGCAGCCACAAAATTAAAAGACGCTTGCTCCTTGGAAGAAAAGCTATGACCAACCTAGAGAGCATAGTAGAAAGCAGACACATCACTTCACCGACAAAGGTTCATGTAGTCAAAGCTATGGTTTTTCCAGTAGTCATGTATTGCTGTGAGAGCTGGATCATAAAGATGGCTAAGTGCTGAAGAATTGATGCTTTTGAATTGTGCTGCTGGGGAAGACTGTTGAGAGTCCCTTGGACAGCAAGGAGATCAAACCAGTCAGTCCTAAAGGAAACCTATCCTGAATATTCATTGGAAGGTCTGCTGCTGAAGCTGAAGCACCAATACTTTGGCCAACTGATGGGAAGAGCTGACTCATTGGAAAGGACTCTGATGCTGGGAAAGATTAGTGGCAGGAGAAGTGGGTGACAGAGGATGACATGGTTGAATAATATCATCAACTCAATGGACATGAGTTTGAGAAAATTTTGGGAGATAGTGGAGGACGGGGAAGCCTGGTGTGCTGCAGTCCATGGGGTCACAAAGAGTCGGACATGATTGAGCAACTGAACATCAAGAGGAAGTCAGATAAGGAAGGCGAGTCTTTGGAGCCAGCCCCCTGCTTCAGGAAGACTTCATATGTATCAGGACAGAAGAGACTACTGAGAGGTGGCTTTCCTGGGGCTGGGGTCTTCCTTAGTCTTGACCTTTCGAGTCAGGCTGTCAGCCCCCTCTCGTATAGTGGCTGGTCCAGGTATTGAGCTTCCTATTGTGAACACTGGTTGCAAATTTTTGGCTCAATATACTGATCTCTTAACTCCTCAAAGAGATTTGGTGACCTACCATCTCAATTCCTGGCATTTTGGACCTTTGTGCTCCTATACAGTTGTTTTTTTTCTTTGCCAACTCTGTCTTGATGAAGTCTCTTGCTTCAGCCCTAAACCTCACAGGACTTGGTGGCCTCCATCAACATCCCACTGGAGCCTAAGTCAGCCCTGCTTCAGTGAGATGTTTATGTAGGGGGGGGATTCCCAGTGGAACACCATTTTGCCCAGTGGTGGCATTCCTATAAATATTCCTTGGGACCAATGTACAGACAGTTTGCTACATTTTTTTTCATTAGAACTCATGTGTAATTACTCATTACAGCAATTTTTAAACACCCACACAGACGCAGAGTCAGGGCATTAAGTGTCTTAGGAGGAGAAGAGTTGGATGTGCAGACATTGATTTGGAAAATAAGTCATTACTTTGCCTGCTAGACCTTAGCATGCTTTCAGGCCTCCTGGCAAAAGGAGGAGCAAGGTTCTTCAAGGGTGTAGGTGCACAGGACCAGAGGGACTCATTGCCTGGGGCTGAATGCTGAGTGAAAATTCCTCTTTTTATTTTATTTATTTATTTAGCTGTGCCAGGCAGCATGTGGGATCTTAGTTCAGGATCCCACGTGCAGGATCGAACCTGCACCCACTGCATTGGAAGGCAAGAGTCTTAACCACTAGATGCCATGGAAGTCCCAAGATTCTTCTTTTTAAACTTGCTTCCCTGCTCCTTCCTTTCCTTCCACTCCCAGTCTTCTGGAAGGAAACATCTTGATTCAGTGGATCTCTCATCCCTTCCAGGACTCTGCATAGACCTTGGAGATATTGTGGGTTCTGCTCCAGACCCCTGCAAATAAAATCAATAACACAAAAAATCGAGTCACACAACTTTTTGGTTTCCCAGTCCATAGAAAAACTATACTTACAGTATACTGTAGTCTATTCAGACATTATGTCTAAAAAATGGACGTACCTTAATTAAAACTACTTTATTGCTGTAATACAAATGTCAGTCACCATCTGAGCCTTCAGCGAGCAGTAGATAACCTTTTTGCAACAGTTAACATCAAAGATCACTGATCACAGATCATCATAACAAGTATAATAATAGTGAAAGAGTTTGGACTGTTGTGAGAATGACCAAAATGTGACACAGAGACGCAAAGTGAGCAAATGCAGTTGAAAACCGGCGCCAGTAGCCTTGTTGGACATGGAGATACTGATGGGCAGGGGAGCCTGGCGTGCTGCAGTCGATGGAGTCACAAGGAGTTAGATATGACTTAGCAACTGAACAGCAACAGCGTATGTTGTTGTGTCGTTTCCTTGTCCAACAGTCCTTGATATCCTGGCCTCCCACTGCTCCCAGATCACGTCTGAATTTTATCTTCTTTTTCTTTATTTTTGTTATTTTTTTCTTAAAGATGTTTTTGGCCTGGAGGCATGTGGAATATTGATTCCCCAACCAGGGGTTGAACCTGCACCCCCTGCATTGGAAGGTAAAGCCTCAACCACTGGACTGCCAGGGAAGTCCCCAGGTCTGAGTTTTATAAACCGCCTTCAGTGTACGTGGCTGACTGCTGTTTTCTTTTCCTCACTGCCGTCACCCTCTGAAACCCCTGTTTCTATTTCCTGTCAGGGCACTATACATTTTCTCTCCTCTGTTTTTGCACACGCTACTCATGTGATTTTGCTTCAAGAGTTTCTCCCTTAGTCTCTCTCTCTTCACAGGCCCTCACCTGGAAATTACCTCTTCATGCTTCATGGCCCAGATCAAATTTTATCTCCTCTGCGAACCCTTTCCTGGGTGGGCCCCCATCTATCTCCTTGCAGGCAGAACTAAACTCCCAGAGCATCCTGAAGAGACCTCCCTTGTGACATTTATCATCCCGTAATCATAATTATGATTTGCCTATCTTTCCGCCTTACAGAACTATGAGCTTTAGGGAGCTAGGGAGGTCTAAAAAAATTTCTCTGTCTTCAACACGTTGCTGGTCCGTAATTGATGTTCAGTGTGAGCAAATGTCACAGTTAAGCTAATGTTTCCTGGTGATACAGATACACTTGTCCTTTGGTGTGTTAAAAATAAAGGAGCAGGCTTTTTGGGTGAATACACAATCCATGTTAAATCACGGGATAGGCTTTGCCTTCCATCTGTCATAAGCATTGAGACGTATTTGTACTGCTTAGTTTTCTAGGAGCTTTCTCTCTCCTGGATCTTGCTAGTGGGGCAAAATAAAAAAATGTTTGGAATGAAATAAAGTCACCATCCTCAGCCAGGTGGGCTGCTTCTACAGCGATCTGATGTGGCAACTTCAAACAGGCCAAGGAGGTACCCTGGAGGGTACCTTTTAATGTAATTTTTCTAACTTGTAACAACATTCAAATTAATGTTCACAATGTTATAGTAGTACTCAGGCTTTTACAAACTATTTACACACAGGTTCCCCAGCGGCTCAGCAGGTAAAGAATCCGCCTGCCAGTTCAGGAGATGTAGGAGATGCAGGTTCGATTCCTGGGTCACAAAGATCCCCTGGAGGAGGGCAGGGCAACCTGCTCCAGTATTCTTGCCTGGAGAATCCTATGGACAGAGGAGCCAGGCGTCTAAAGGGTTGCAGAGTTGGACACGACTGAAGTTACTTAGCAAGCATGTGTTATTTACAAATGTCTGAGAGATGGTACAAGTGGCAAGAGGAATTCTATAGGATTTTGAGAAACCAATGGATTTGAGATTTAAAGAGAAATGAAGTCTTTTCAGGCCGTTTTACTCCAGAGCAGAAGTACATCCTCGGGTTAAAAATTGGTCATCCACGGTATTAGACTGTTTTATAAATGGTTATTAACAGGTGAGACTGGAGGCTTGGAAACCTCAGTTGGATGGCTCAGTTTCCTTATATAATGCAAGGCTTGGGTTTCTATTCCTTGTGGAGCATTTATTCTCCTTGTAAATGGCAGTTCCCATAACCTTAAGAAATTGGCATATATCTGGAGCTAACTGGGTTTTTATCAAGTGACAGTCATTTGGTGTTTAAGTTTCTCATGCCTTTTCAAAGCCACATGTTATCTAACAGAGGCAGGTCTGTGAGTGATTGACTTCATGTTTATTATACAAGGCCATTAAGAAATAGCTTCTGGATAGAGAAGAAGTTGGGAGGTCCATTTCAGCGGCAGGTATGCTTGTTGTCTAGAATGAATAACTTGGCGATCAGACCATGTCATCTTGCTCCCACACCTGCCTTTGAAAAGAGAATAGTTGTCATTTTGGTTTTGACTCAGAATTCTATTTCCAATTGTCGTCTCAGAGGGCAAGCTGTGGGAGGGCGTGGGGGTGTCGATTGTTTAAGCCAATTGATGTCACACTCATGAAAAAAATCCAAGAGTATAGCCAAGCTTTGCTGTTCCCTTTAATTTTGCAATATGGTCCTGTCATCATGCGTTAATGTAAATTGATGTGTTTTTCTGTGCTATACTTGCTCACTCTAAAAAAAATAAGAACAGAAAATGTATAAAGAAGCCAGAAAAAATTATTGATAATTTCACCACCCAGAGGCAAAATGACATCTCATTATTGTTTTAATTTTAATTTCTCTTATTACTCTTGAGGGTCCACCTCTTATGTTTCTTTCTTTCTTTTGTTCTCTAAACTGCACGTTCACGTTTTTTGTTTGTTTACCTAATTATGTGCTTTGGGTTTTCATTATCTTTTATTCTTTTGTAATTGCTGTAAATTTTTTTTGCAATTTGCTGTTGTCTTAATTTTATCATTTTTGATAATCAGGTTTGCAACTGTTGTCAAACTGTTGCTCCTTCAACCAGAGCGTATATGGATGTTCATTTTCTTTCTTTCTTTTTTTTTTTTTTTGCTTTCCTTATATTTTGAGTTCTAAATTTAACTGTTTTATCTATCTAATGTTTATTCTTCAGTGTGTTTAGAGGAGTGTGTGTGCCTGTTCATTGAGACATGTCTGATTCTTTGCGACTCCATGGACTGTAGCCTAACGGGCTCCTCTGTTCGTCGAATTTTTCAGGCAAGAATACTGAAGTAGGTTGCCATTTCCCACTCCAGGGGATCTTCCCGACCCAGGGATCAAACCAGTGTGTCTTATGTCTCCTGCATTGCCAAGCAGATTTTTACCACTAGCACCACCTGGGAAGCCTATTTAGAGGGGGAACTCTTACAATTTTCCTCTATAGAGAGAGAGTAGTCCTAACATTTTTTGGAATGATTCTTTCCCTACCCTTTGGTCTGTGGTATGTTCTTGGCATAAATCCTCTAAGATCAGCTTTGTTTCTGGTCTTTAAGTTTCACTTGTTGGTCAACTTGTTATTGATTAAATAATATTAGCTTTATATTGGATTTTAGTATCGTGTTTGTCTGAGGGTTTCCTAAATACCCTTTTCCCCTCAGCAGTTTTGTTATGTATTCTTATCTGTTTACTCTTTGAAGTTAGTTTTGAAGTTACAGGTCAGGTGCTGTAATGGTTTTCATGGGAAGCTTTCAAAAAGTAACATTCATAGTGTTTAAGTTATAAAAGTAATATACGGTGTGGACAATGGAGACTGCAGTGAAATATACAAGAAACAGATGCCATTAAAATTCCTCCACCCCAACACTCCTTGATAAGTCATCTCTTTTTGCAAAGGCTGAAACAAGGGGCTTTGCAGTCAGGTGGATCTGGGTTGAAAGCCTCACTCTGTCTACCTCTCACTTGTCTTTCGGCCTGTGACTCTGAACCTCGGTTTTCCCATAAGCAAAATGGGAATGCCTGTATGACTGGCTCACTGGGAAAAGTGACAAGATGATGATACTCTGCAAAGTGCTTGGCGCGGTGGGCAGCTGCATTGGCTGGGCTCACACACGCAGAACTGTGTGTCCCATGCTGTTTGTCACTTAGCACCCAGCTTCTGTTCTCATCTGGGACCAGAGGGCCAGCCTGGTGCTTCCTGGGTGATGGCCAAGGGCATAAGACTCTCTTGAGGGTCATTCTTGGAGCTGGCATGAGCACTTCCCTTTGTCCTGCTAGTTGGAACAGGTCATGGGGCTGAGCTCAGATTCAATGGGTGGAGACATAGACTTCGCCTCTTTAGTGAGAACAACTTCAGAATTAAGTGGCAAAGCATCTACCCTGAGAGGTGAAGAGTTGGGGGCATTCATACATTCTGCCCACAGTAGAAACAGGATCTGCTAAGCTGCTTTAGTGGTGCAGAGAGGAAGAAGGCATTTTCTGTCCATTAAGACAGGCACCTCAACATGCAGAAAAGCTCATGGCATCCGGTCCCATCACTTCATGGCAAATAGATGGGGAAAAAATAGAAACTGTGACAGATTCTATTTCCCTGGGCTCCAAAATCACTGAGGTCAGTGACTGCAGTCATGAAATTAAAAGATGCTTGGTCCTTGGAAGAAAAGCTATGACAAACCTAGACAATGTATTAAAAAGCAGAGACCACTTTGCTGACAAAGGTGCAAATTGTCAAAGCTATGGTTTTTCCAGTAGTCATGGATGAATGTGAGAGTTGGACCATAAAGAAGGCTGAGCACTGAAGAATTTATGCTTTCTTACTTTGTTTCTGGAGAAGAGTCTCGAGAGTCCCTTGGACAGCAAGGAGATCATACCAGTCAATCCTAAAGGACATCAACTCTGAATCTTCACTGCAAGGACTGATGCTAAAGCTGAAGCTCCAATACTTTGGCCACCTTATGCGAAGAGCTGACTCATTTGGAAAAGACCCTGATGCTGGGAAAGACTGAAGGCAAGAGGAGAAGGGAAGAATGGATGATGAGATGGTTGGATGGCATCATCGACTCAGTGGACATGGGTTTGAGCAAACTCCGGGAGATAGTGAAGGACAGGGAAGCCTGGTGTGCTGCAGTCCATGGAGTTGCAAAGAGTTGGACACGACTGAGT
Organism: Ovis canadensis; assembly: GCF_042477335.2. Classification (NCBI taxonomy): domain Eukaryota; kingdom Metazoa; phylum Chordata; class Mammalia; order Artiodactyla; family Bovidae; genus Ovis; species Ovis canadensis. The sequence continues at coordinate 44,544,257 of NC_091268.1, read as the reverse complement.
GACTGAACAACAGCAACAGCAAAGACAGGCACGGCTGAATTAGGGCTAAGCTGAGACTGGAGGGGCTGATGTATTGGATTTGACTCAGAACAAGGAGGGCTCATCCTTGAGGAAGACTTTATGGGTGGAAGTAACAATGATAAAAGTAACAGCAGTAATACATTTAGGAATTTGGGATGAACAGATACACACTACTATGCGTATATACATGCGTGCTCCGTCATGTCTGACTCTTGCGACCCCATGGACTGTAGCCCTCCAGGCTCCTCTGTCCATGGGATTTTCTCAGGCAAGAATACTGGAGTGGGGTGCCGTTTCCTCCTCCTCCTCCGCCTTCCTGACCCAGGGACTGAACTCACATCTCTTACATCTCCTATATATAAAGTAGATAACAGGGACCGCCTTACAGCACGGGAAACTGTATTCAGTATCTTATAATAGCCTAAAATGGAAAAGAATCGGAAAAAGAACAGATATATAACTGAATCACTTTGCTGTACACCTGCAGCTAGTGGAACATTGTGAATCGACTATACTTGGATTTCGCAAATGGTGGGGAGGAAGGGGAGTAACGGTAATGCCAAGGACAAGAGGGATGGCCCAGATGCACGAGTAAACAGAAGTGTTTTCAGGGTTAGTGTCAGTATAAAGATGGGCTTGACTGGCCAATTTGGCCTGAACAATTAAAAGGAAAAATGGAAAAATAGCTAGTTTGGTAATATGCTTCTCGTTGCTATGCTAAAATGACAGGGTGACAGCCTTTAGAATGAGACTGGCACTTTGTGTGAGGGGCTGGGCATGAGAGGGAGGGGACTGACTGAGAACAGGGCGCTGTATGGCCCTCAGTTTCTATGCAGAATCTTTTTGACCAAATTTTGGATCTGCTGGGCTTTGGAACACCGCTGTTTATTATTTCTAATCTGAGTATTTTGCAATGTATTTATGTCCCTTCTGCAGCACTTGGGGTGGTCCCCTCTCATTCCACTCTGCTTGGAAAGGTTATAGGATAAATACTAGGTATGAATGGCTTAGGCAGCATTTCCTGTGTCTTAGGGGCTTCCTTAGCTATGGCCTGAAACTGTCTGCATGAATTTACCCTTAATTGTTTTTAGAAATTCTCCTCCTGAGCCATTGCTTAACTGAACTTGAGGGATTTTCTTTTCTTTTTCTGTTCTCTTCAGCTGAAGACAGCACAAGAAGCTACATCATACCCAAGCAGAAGCATCCAGCAAGTGGGGAATCTGAATGGTGCCCCTGCCCCGGCCCCATATGTGTGATTCCCCTTCCGTTTTAGGGAGAGCGGTGCTGCACAGCACAGGGGACTGTGATTGGAACTGAGGCTAAAAATGGTGAATGAACCCTTTTGACTTAAGAAAGAAAACTTTGGAAGTTAGAGACAAGTAGGGTTGGTTTTTTTTTTTTTTTTTTGGTTGGTTGGTTGGTTTTTTGTCCATGTTGGGACTCTAGTCTGCTTGAAACTGGCATAGTTGTTGCAGTGCTGAGTCTCAAGAATTTTCTGGCTAAAGATGATTGCCTTGCCCTTGGAAAAGCAACTCTTTACAACTCAGAGAAAGAGACTTCCCAGGAAGCCATGGAGTCAGTAGGTATTCAGTCCAAAAATCAGAAGTGCTTTGGGGAATAGTCCAAAATAACTATTTGTAGAAACCAGGCTGGCAGGGGAGGCATAGAGCTTTGTTGACCCCATGGTGCTTGCAAACAGTGTGTGGGTCTGGCACTGGTCTTGACCAGGGCGGGGGGCTGCAGCTCACAATGTCCTCTCTGCTCTGTGGCCTGGGTTCTTCCCCTCCCGCTGTGCTCCTGTGGGAAGCCAGTGGGGCCCAGAGAAAACAAGTCCCCCTTCACGCACAACATCCTGTATCTAATTTCTGGAGCTTTTCCTGGGGCTCCCTGGACCCCGAGGTAAGAACCCTTGCCGTGCTTGGAACAGGCTGAGTCTTGATTCATGAAAATTGCCCCAATACAGTTGATAGGCAGGGTGCATGCAGACTCAAATGCTGAAGTGGGCAGTTCGTCTCGGAGACTGCTCTGTGTGGCAAGTAAGTTAATGAGGTGTGCTGCTCCTTCCTGGATGAACTGAGCTCAAACAGAGAAAATTAAGCCACTCAGCAAAGTGTGCATTTTCCCTAATAATGAGAGATCCAAAAGAGGGGCCTCATCCATCTCATTTATTTAGCCCCATATCTTGTTTTGCAAGGTTTGCTGTTACTAAAAATGATATCCCTCTTTCCTAGGAGTATAGGCAGGGCTTGATGAGGAGGGAAGAAGAAAAGAGAATTTGGGCCTGGGTAATGCACTTGACCCCAGCAGCCTTCAGAATTTGAGCTCGGATTAGTCAATCAAGGGAGAAGCTGTATTCAGGATCCTATCCTTTTTAAGTGTGGAGGTGCCATCACCAATGTTCTAATTGCAAGAGGAGATAAATGATACCTTTGATCATAAGAGGAGTGGAGGGAATATATTGGGAAGACAGGAGGGTTTTTATCTGTTCATTCACTAACTGTTTATCTACCAACTATTTTGCTGGGCTCTGGGCAAACAGAAAAGGAAGACGATCCCCTGGAGAAGACCCCCTGGCCACCCTGCAATGGTGGAGGATAGAGATGAAGAGTGACAGGATGACAGGGGCCAGAGGGAGAGAAAGGGACAAAGGAGAGGGCCCTGAGATGCTGCTGGGAGTCTGGGAGAGCTGCCTGGAGCTGGGCTGAGGGAAGAGGGCAGGCTAGGCAGGAGGAAGGGCACTTTAGGCAGAGAGAAAGGTATGCGAACCGAGAGGTAGCATTTCTGGTTCTGGGAAGTACAAATATTAATCTTCCCAGGGAGGAGATGAAGTTGGAGAGGTGAGCCGGGGATCTGAACTTAGATGTCATGCAAAGACGTTTGAAGCTAATTCCAAAAGCTACAGAGAGCCAAAGAGATAGTGGAAATATGAGTAGTAGGATTTCATCAGCATCTTAGATCGTTCTGCTAGTGGGGTGGATAGAATGGGGTTGAGGTGCAGATAGACAAGCTGGAGGCTGGGGACCAGTTAGGTGGCCTTGAGTGTCATTCAGGAGAGACTGATGATGAATAGAGGGGTAGAAGTAGAAATAGGGGTGGAGGGGAGCGTCATAAAGAGATCCTAAAGATGGCAGAATCTTTAGGGCTTGATGACCAATTGGACATGTTGAACATGCTGTGATTTTGACTTGACTCCCAAAGAGAAAGAGTGGTACCTCTCAATGAAGACAGGGAGGTACAGAGAGAGCAGGTGTCAGGTTTAGGAAGGCTATATTTGGGGTGCTGATGAGACATCCAAGTGGAGAAGCCCAGTGGGAAACAGAAGCTTGAAGCATCTAGAGATGTGGATTTGAAAGTTGATGGCCTCAGGGTTGGAGTCATAGGCTGGGATGAGGTCACCCAGGAAGGGTTGATCAAGTGAGACTAGCACTTAGGAATTTTAGAATTTAGAGTATTGGCAGAAAAGAGCAACCTTTAACATGAACAAGTGGCCAGGGCAGATCCTCCAGTGGAAGAAAAAGCAGAGATGGGGATGAAAATGGCAAGGGTGCCAGGATCCAAGGGTAAATACTGTTTCTGGAAGGGGAGAGGCAACCGTGTTAAACACTGCGGAGAGGATCATCAGCTGGGGTGAAGCTGGGTAATCTCCATTGACTCTGGCCACCTAGCTGTCACTGGAAATTAACAAGAGCAGTTTTAGCAGAATAGGATACCTAGGAGGTAAATAACGGTGGGATGGGGGATAAATGACAGACAAAGGAGAGAGCCGAAGAGGGCAGACGATGGGGATTAAGGCAGTGGGGCAAGGGAGTTTATGGATGAAAATGGGAATGACTTGGGTCCCTTCTTTGAGAGGAAGAAGTCAGTGAAGGGAGAGTGAAGCTAGAGGAGAGAGAATAATGGATGAAGCAGGGCCTTTGGAGGGGAGGAGGCTGGAGAATCCACAGCGTGGATGAGGGGGTTACCTCTGACCTCCTGAGCCTGTTTCCTTCAAGGCTGAGTTCAGAGATTGATAGGTTTGTAGGTGGTGAGAGGAACAAGGGAAGTGCTTCTCACATTTCCACGTGGTGTGCAGAAACCACTTGCAGAACTTGGTCAGGATCTCTGAGTCAGTGGTTCTAGGTGGGCCGAAAACGTGCGTTTCTTTCTTTCTTTAACTTTTTATTTTGTATTGGGGTATAGCTGATTAACTTTGTTGTAATAGTTTCAGGTGGACAGTGAAGAGATTCAACCATACATATACACGTATCCGTTCTCCCCCAGACCTCCCTCCCATCCAGGCTGCCCTGTAAGGTTGAGCAGAGTTCACTGTGCTCTATAGTAGCTGTTCAAAAATGTGCATTTCTATCAGGCTGCCCAGGAATGCTGCTGCTGTTACAGGCCTGCGACTGCGCTTGGAAATCCCTGCTGGTGGCCTGATTCCCTCTGTGGGGTAGGAGGGACCTGCAAGAGGGAGATTGCCTGGAGGGAAGGGGAGGAAGTGGCAAGTAGGGCTGGGACGGGGGTCGGGGAATTGAGAGTTCTGACCTGCCTTGAAGGGTGCAGGGCAGCGGCCCTGGGGGACTGGGGACCTTGGATGTGTCTTGTCACCACTGCCATGATGGAACTGCTTCCTCCACTCCTGTGTGTGCAAAGGGGAGGAAAGTCAGATGAACAGTTGGTTTGCAGCTGGGGTTCTTCCGGGCTGGTGAGAAAGCAAGCCAGGGGAGTGAGTGGAGGATGAAGGCAGGGGTGAAGGGACGTGCGTAGATTTTAGCTGAGCAAGAGCACGAGCGGAGCTGATACAGAGTGACAACGGAGTGGCCCAGGCCCGGGCGGTCTCATCGAGGTCAAAGAGTGGGTGCTTGGGGGGGACACGGTGGGGAGAACTGGAAGGCAAGGAGGTTGTGGCTGTTGGAGGTGGAGACAGCCTTGGTGCAGCAGCTCTGGACAGTGAGAGGCCATGGAGTTTTGAGATAATTCCACTGCCCATCAAGGGGAGTCCTTCTGGTCATCTCTCATCATGCGCCAGAGGCTCCCTTTCTGTGCTGAGGTGGTGTCTGAGGCTGTGACAGGAAGGAGAGATTGGAAAGACAGGGTTCTAATGAGACATGACACCTCAATTCGGTGTAAACTTTTTTTTCCAAACCACCACAGGGCAGTGTATCAATGAGGATCCTCCAGAGAAACAGAAGTAATAAGATATCTATTTGTCTACCTATCTGCCTACCTATCTGTCCATCCATCCATCCATCCATCCATCCATCCATCCATCCATCCATCTGTCCATCCACTCTCTAGATCAGGCAGGCTGGTCTTTCCATTGGTGGGTACATTGCATTTTCCCAGGGCTCTCGAAGCCTGAGCTCACCTAATCCTTAGAAGGACCTTAGCCAGGCACCCAGAGCTAATTACAGTGAGGCTAATGTGGACAGTTTCAGACATGAAGAAGCGAGAGCCGTGTGGCCAGGGTGACGGGTTCAGCGTGTGGCAGAGGGCTTTTTACTGCTGAGATGCCCCCACAATTTACTGAATGGCCACCTTGACCATGAAGGGGCAAGATCGGGGTCCCCATGCCCCAGAGAGTCCCAGGAGTCCTGCTCAGCAGAGGGAATTGCCTGTTCCGGCCGAGAGGCTTAACCCACAACTCAGCCTCAGTGGCAGCCTGATCCCATCGCCTGTAGCCAGAGAAGATGCTGCTGCTGGTACAATGCCATCTGGCCTCTTTGCTTCTTCATTTCCAGGGCCAGAATCTGTTAAAAACAAAAGCCCAAAGAAACCAGGCCCGGGAGTGCATGCTCAGAGTAGGTGGGTGTGTACGGTGGGGGTGCTCGCGTGTATGGTGAGGAACGGCCTGGGAGGGAGCAGCCACCAGCCTGCCAGCTCAGGATGGCTGCCGGCCGCATCGAGGGGGCTCCGAGGGACCTTCTGGGATGTGCCCCCTCCCCCAGATCAGCGCACAGTAAATGGGATGATTCCTGCCAACAGCCCGCGAGCCTGTCAATAACCATTCTAATCTCCTCGGCAGCCCCCAGAAGTGAATTTACAGTGTCGTGGTAAAAATGAGGCTGCGTGATCAATGGATCCCTGGACAGTCTCCTCCAGGAGACACAAATGTACTTTGTAACAAAACTTTATTTTCTTCTGAAAATTGCCTACATGATTAATATGGCCCGACACATCCCAAGCTGTTCAGCATAAAAAATAGCTGTATTTCCTGCTCCCTCTTCAGTACTGCTTCCCTCTCACTCCATCCCTTCATCTTGTCCTCTTTGTTTTGCTTTGGAACATATTGTCTCATACATTGTACAGTCTCACACATGAAGGAAGAGGATGCGTTTGAAATGCACCAGCTCTGTCTTCCATTCTGCTCTGTTTCCACTTGGTATTTCAAAGTGGCTCAAACTAGACATAAAACCAAATTCCCCAGTGCTCCAGGGAGAGAGCACTGGTGCTTCCATCATTGAGCCACACAGAGCCGGATCCCAGGGTACCAGTGTCCTCTCTTACATCATCAGGCGCCTCCAGGGGGGCCCAGGCTCTACACCCCTGAGTTCAGCCTGGATGAAGAACATTCTTCTCTTGAACCCCAGGGCTTCCCAGCTGGTGCTAGTGGTAAAGAAACCATCTGCCAATGTGGGAGACATAAGAGATGCAGGTTCACTCCCTGGATCAGGAAGATTGCCTGGAGGAGGGCATGGCAACCCACTCTAGTATTCTTGCCTGCAGAATCCCATGGACAGAGGAGCCTGGCAGGCTATAGTCCATAGGGTCACAAAAGAGCTGGGCACGACTGAAGTGACTTAGTGCACCCCTGAAGGCCTGTCTTCAGAGATGGGGAAGTTTCTGGATGTTAGAAGGGAGGACCTTTTAGATCCCATATCTGCACCCCAGGCAGATTCTAGGAACGCTTGCAAGAAGAGTTAGGGTGTGTCAGGCAGGACAGTCGTGGTGGATAGAAGATTTTTATTAGTTTCACATCTTATTTTTTTATTGTTTATTTATTTTATTAATTTCATGTTTCATGTCTCTTCCCAGTGTGTAAGCTCCATGAGAGTAGAGGTCTCCTGTCTAGTGCTGGGCACTTAGTAGGTCCGAGAGATGCCTTAGTTTGGGTTCTCCCACAAACTGACTGTGAAACAAAGACTTGAGACACATTAGTTTCTTTGGGCAGGGGAAAGAGCACCACTAAGGGGGAGTAGAACTGAGAAGGGAGGGCATCCCCCAAAGTGGGTGTTATGAAAGTTGTGAGTGATGGAGAGTAATCCCACAGGGGGAAAAGCTCTAGGGGCCCCTGTAAAACCCACTTCCCAGAGTCAACCAGCTCAAGGGCTGAGGCAGCTGGGGGTATTTATACATCATTTCCCAGCCACCTCTGGATAAGAACTATGGTGGTGTGCGTGTGCATCCATCAGTCACGTCCAACTCATTGCAACCCCATGGACTGTAGCCCGCCAGGCTCCTCTGTCCATAGGATTCTCCAGGTAAGAATACTCAGAGTAGGTGGGTGTGTGTATACTGAAATGAGACCAGGTGGTACATGTCTGGGTATGGCCTCCAGCCTCATGCTTTCTATGGGGTGATAAATTTGGGAGACGTGAAGCTGGTTTTCTTAACTGTCTCCACCTTAGGGTTTTTTTTCTCAGCTCTTAGCCAAGAGAGGCCAAGAAGGAACCAACGATTCTCAGCCTGGGAGAACATGTACCAGGATCCAGCTGGCATCCTTACCACGTGCAGCCACAATGCCTCTGCCTTTCTCCTTCCACTGACTCTGCTCTTCCCTGCTCTCTTCCTTCAGGTGTAAGGAGCTGAAGTACTCCAAGGAGCTGCCCCAGATATCCATCATATTTATCTTTGTGAACGAGGCCCTGTCGGTGATCCTGCGCTCAGTTCACAGCGCGGTCAACCACACGCCGACCCACCTGCTGAAGGAAATCATCCTAGTGGATGACAACAGTGACGAAGGTATGGGGGCCGCCAGCCTGTGTGCTATTTTTTGAAAAGATGCAAGGACACAACACACAGTGTCAATGAGGGGATGTGCCCTTATTTCATTCCATCCTGAGCCCAAGTGTCTTTGTCTCCTGTCTCTGGGGCATAGCTGTGGAATGGGGGCTGTTTGGGGGGAATTAATTCAAGCAAACACTAGTTCATTACTTGAGTCCTCCAGGGCAGGGGTCTCCCAGTCCCCCCAGGCTGCACAGCAGGAGGTGAGTCGCAGGCCAGCACATGAGCAAAGCTTCATCTGTATTTACAGCTGCTCCCCATCGCTCACATTACTGCATGAGTTCCACCTCCTGTCAGATCAGCGGCAGCATTAGATTCTCATAGTAGCACCAGCCCTACTGTGAATTGCACAGGCGAGGGATATAGGTTGCATGCCCCTAATGAGAATCATCTGGAAACCATCCCCATCTCCACGGAAAAATTGTCTCCCACGAAATCTATCCCTGCTGCCAAAATGGTTGGGGACCACTGCTCTAGGGCTCCTAAGAATGAGTAACTGGTTATGTGTCTGGACGAATTCCCCTCCTCGTATTACAAAGTACATGACATGGAAGAGCTGAATTCCTCTGCAGTCCCCCCACTCCGTCTCCCTTGTCCTTTTCTGAGAGGCAGAAGAAAAAGGAGAGTTCTGTCCTGTGATGGGAACTGTTTATCATATGTCAGAATTTCCTTCTGTGCCACTGTGCCCAGAATGACTGTCGGTAGAAGTGCACCATGTTTGCAGATCTTTTCGCGTTCACTTCTGCTAGGAATAATGGCTCAATTAAAAAAATAGAAAACAAGCAAATATTGGAGAGCAATAACAAAATGCCTTTGAAGTCCTTGGAGATGGAGGTCTGGTGTCAAGGTGGTTTTAGAGGGCTTGCTTTGGCTAACTGTGCCTTTGTTTTGCCTCTCAGCCTACAAAACTCACTGCAGGGAGAAACCCACACGAGCTGAGGACCCCAAAGGAAGGCAGCCAGTGTGCATGCTTCAGGCCAGGGAGGTTTATCTTCTGAGAAATGGAAGGATTAGGGGCAAACTGAACTCCTTGCTTTCGTTGTGATCAGTAGATTACCCTGTGATCCTGGGTCAGGAGAGGGTGAAGTAAAGGCCGGACGGTGTCATGGATCCTGTTGGGAACCTGATTATCTTCAGGAGCTCTGAGGAGTCTATCACATTTCATCAGCCCAGGAGTTGAAGTCCCCTTGCCCCTTCTGAACCTGTTGACTGTTACCAGGGAAGGGTTTGATTAGGTCTGGACCCAGTAATGCACCCTCAGGGCATCACCATCTTCTGGGCCTCCAGAGTTGGAGGGCTAATGAGTCATTTGCTGGATTTTTCATATCCTTATTTTCCTCCCTTTTTCTCTGGCCATTTCATGATCTATTTTCTTCTAAAACTGACCTTGAGAGTCTTCTTGGGAGAAGGCGGTTCTTTCAGTTCCTGAAGCCTCGTAAGTCGCGGCTCCACTGGCTTTCTCTGCAGCCTCTCAGCTTGCACCTGCAGACCTCTGGCTTCAGACGTACTTACCAACTCTCTGCAAGGAATCCTGGCTCATACTTCTGCTCCATTTGCTGGCTAGTCCCACTTACTCCCCACGTGTCCCCTATCTGTCAGTTCATGGGAGATTCCTTTGTTGGCATCCTGAGACACTTGCTCTGTGCTGCCTCAGCTCCTTGTACTTCCTGGAGCACACAGCATGTGAGGTCACTGTGTCCTGCACAGCTGGGCAGGGTCTGGTTTCACAGGGCCTGGCTGGTAGCCAACCCTCTGTGAGTCTGACCCTGTTACTGAACAAAAGTTCATGTGCCCGACACACAGTGAGGTCAAACCAACAGAAACACTGGAGTTTGGAGCAGACAGGGCTATGCAAGGAGACAAGTGGTTCATGCTTAAAAAGCCCCAAACTCCTGGTAACATTTCAGCAAAGCACTTTTAAAGGCAGGGGAGGGAGGCACCATGTTAGTCGTCACCAACTTCTTGGTGTTGGAATCCTTTGTTCTTGCAGCTGTCCACTAGGCCAGGTCAGGATGCTTCTGTAAACCTCCAAGGAGACTAATGTTATTCTCTGTTCTGCAACTTTTATCTCTGGATGAATGGAAAAATGTTATGCCCTTAAAGGTTAGAGTCTTGAAAATAGGCTGTCTTGTATGTTTCAGGCTATAGGCAACATTCTTTTACAAAAGGTGCAGAGCCAGCCTGGCTAAGCATGACAGGCAACAGAGCACAAAGGTTAAAGTAAAAGGAACAGATCTATCATGGAGTCAGATTTGTTCTTCCATTTACAGCTCAGCTGGACAGTAAGCAATGAAGCTGAACAGGGCTGGAAAAGGGGTGTTAGGGGCTAGGGAAGTAACCAGAGGTGGTGCAGAGGAGAGCTAGAAGACCCAGAGCAAAAAGCAGACAGTAGGTTCTAGACTGAATTGGGGAGAGGACACTACCAGTGGGGCCCCTTCCCCAAGAGGAGATCTCGGCAGACTCAGCCTGCGAGGAAGACGTGGAAGGATAAGCTAGTGTCAACCAGAACATGAGCTCTGAGAGAACAGGGGTCTCCGGTAGATGTCTTAGTGTGGGTTCCCCCAGAACAGCCCCTGAAACTAAGATTTGAGGGCAGTAGTTTCTTTGGGAGGTAAAGTGCATCATCAGAGGAGTAGGGAAGTAAGAGAAAGAAGGGAAGGCAAAGCCAGAGTTTACGCCCACCCCTCAGGAGGCCATCTACTCAAGGGCGAGGGAGCTGGGGTATTGATACACCTTTAGCATAGGATGCTTTCACATCAGCACCTCCTGGAACCCTGACTTGGAAGAAGTTCTGCATCATGAGATCTGGGATGGGTCTAAGAATTTACATTTTTCACAAGCTTCCTGATGTGCTACTGGTGTAGGGACCACACTTTGAAACCCACTGGGTTAAGTGCCATTTCAGTGGTTCATACTTCAGGTCTAAATGAAGCTGTTTAGTGGGTGAGAAAAAGTGGGGAAGAGGTATTTGTTTCAGTCTGATCCTCAAGTTAATTCTCATTCATCTTCCCCTGTCCCCTGAGCTACCTAGGCAACCCAGAATGGACTACATTAATAGAGTTTCCCTCTTTTCTTTCCCAGGTTTAGCATCTATATTTTTCTCCAGGCTAAACGTGCCTTCTCTTTATCTGGAAGAGGAATTTAACTTTTTTTTTCTTTGTGACGAGTATTAACAGATTTTGTAAATGTTCTATACACACTTGAAAAGACCCCCCCACACACACACACTGTAATCATGAAAATGAATTCCTGCCAGACATCAATTTTGTGTATTTAGCTAGACTATGAGTTTATTTTCTTACATCTTTTCGATAATGGTGTTTTAAAATCTCCTCCTACAATATCCTCTCCTTCCTGGGTTCTTAATAGCATTTGATTTCTATATCTTGTTGTCAGTTTCTTTGGCAACTATAGATTTGTATCTGCCTGGCTTCACTATTAGCAGTGGTTGTTACCATTATGTAATGCTCCCTTTATCTTAAAAACATGCTTTTTTTCCCCCTGCATGAATATCGTTTGTCTAACATTAATATTGTTATCCCTGCTTACCTTCTGTCTGAATTTGATTAAAACATTTTTTCAAGCCTTACCAGTTTTTTTCCCTGATCTGAAAAGTAATGCACGCTCTATGTAGGGACATTTGAATCTATCAAAAAAATGCATATAATTGGACAAAAACAAATACCAAGGAGACTAACCAGAAGCAACTGCTCATTTACCCATGTTCTCACCTCTTTTTTTCATGCATGTTTTACATGAGGCTCCTATAATAAAAACAAGTTAATCTTTTTCTTGTTTTCCTTCCCTGAACTGTGAAGCAGAAATATCCCTTTTTATTTAAAAAAATGTTGTGCAACCATCATTTTAATGAGGGTAGAATGGTTCTTTCTCAGGCCAGTAAAGACCAGCTCAGGTGAGAACTGTAGCCCTTCACTTCCATGTGATCACATACATTCAAGGAAAAAAATAGGCTTTTAAAGGAATTAAAAAAAAAAAAAACAAACAGGCTCAGGGAAAAGGGCAAATAGTCAGGTGACTCTGGATCTGTGTACACAGGTAAATCAGGGACTTTCCTAATTAGTTTTTTTTTTTTCTAAGTCATTTGTTTCATTCACCTTGAATATTGACATTGGCCTACATTAAGCCCAAGGAAGGGGCAATTCTTGGTATCCTTGTGAGTTATTTATACTGAAATCACTCCTATGTGGCCACATCTGACCTTGCTAGCAGCTTCCTTCTTGGCATCTTTCTCATCTGGAGGCCCTGGCACCACTGTCTTCTGATTATTCTCCAGTTCTTCCTCTTTCTGCTTCACTTGGGATCACTCATGGTTCTCTGACTTTCCAGGTAGCTCAGCTGATTAAAAAAAAAAAAAATCCTCCTGCAATGTAGGAGACCTAGATTCGATCCCTGGGTTGGGAAGATCCCCTGGAGGAAGGCATGGCAACCCACTCTGGTATTCTTGCCTGGAGAATCCCCATGGACCTAGGAACCAGGAGCCTGGTGGGCTACAGTCCATGGGGTCACAAAGAGTTGGACACAGCTGACCAACTGAACAGCAACAAAGGCTTACAAAAGCTTCTTCTGGGGAAGCCATCTCGGTCATCAGTGACCCCAGAGAAGCACCGGGCTCACCCTGGTGGGGGCACCTGGCAGGGCTACTGTGTGAACCAGATAGTGGGTATAAGGCAGGAAATCTGGACAGATGGAATGAACTGACCTGTGTTTTCTGCTTCTAACCTCATCAGAGTGTACTTTCTGCCTTCGGGGGAAGTATCAGGATGCAATCAATGTCCTCAGCTGATCCAGGCAGCAGGTGTGGAGTACCAGCACACACTTAGCCTCTGGTCAGAACATCTAGTTATAGGGAAGAATGGGGACCAGACTCCTTCAAATGATCTACCCTCAGCTCTAAGTGTGGTCAGGTTGCAGGGCAGATAGTTAATAGCCCCTAACACATCTGCATCCAGTCACACCACACCCATATGGACAGTGGCCATGGTGTGTGTATCTCTTCCTCGTCCTCCTGGAGCTCTCTTTTGCCCCCCACCTATGTTTGATTCCATCTCTCTTTCTTGGTTTACGTCGTTATTTTGGTGAAACTCAATGTCTCAGGCTTCCTGAGAAATATTATAAGGAAGATAGAATCTTTTGAGATCATCCATGTCTGAAAGAAGCTTTGTCCTAATCTTTCTTAGGACAGAAAGATGATGTGTGAATGATGACCTGATTGAATTAGATATCACTTTTTTTTTTTTCAGAATGTTGATGGGTTTGCGCCATTATTTTCCATCTTTTAGTGTTTTTTAGAAGAAACGGAGTCCTGATGCCTTAATCTTTTGCATGTTTCTTTCCTTTCTGGAATCTTCATTTTGTTTGGAAATTCACAATGATGAGCCTTGTAGGTTCATTTTCATCCTTTGGTCATTCAGTGGCATCAGTGTGGAATCTACTGTCAGTTTTTGGAAAATTTCTTAGAATATTTAATTGGTAATTCCTCCCCATTCTTCTCAATTCTCTCTGTAGGCATCTCTCATTATATTCCATTATTAAACCTCCTAGATTGAAACCCCTAATTTTCTTATCTTCTCTCTGCCATCTTTCCTTATCTTTTTGATCTAATATATTTGCTTTCTTCAATTTTATTTCCTTTCCCTTCTTTTCAGTTTTTTCATTTCTGCTATCACGATTTTGCTTCCAAGTTCTCATTTTTATTCTCTGAAAGTTTCTTTTTATAGTGTATTGTTTTTATTTAATGGAAGCAATATGTTTTCTGATCCCTTGGAGGATATTAATAATGTCTTGTTTGTTTTTTCAGTTTTCTCCCTGTGTAGTCTGTTTCCACAGGGTGCTTTTCTTTTTCCCCTCTTTGTTATGTAGTTTCTATCTCCCACCTTGGGGGCTTTCTTGCTTGTCCAGCTAGCCTATTGTCTGCTCATGATTACCTCTTAAAAGGTGATTAGACAGCCAGGGGCTGGAGGAGAGAAAAATGGGGCATTATTGTATCATGGATTCAGAGTTTCAGTTTGAGAAGGTGAAAAAGTTCTGGAGATGGATGGTGGTGGTGTGCTTGTACAACAATGTGATTATATTTACTCTCATTGAACTGTAAAGTAAAATTTCACACTATATATACATGTGTACACACACACACACACACGCACACACACACACACACACACACACACTGAGTGTTTAGACTTCCTAGGTTTGGCAGCAGAGGCATCAGACACATCTGTCAATCTGTGAATCCCCTTTCCAGGCTCCCTAGCTTTGTGGCTAATGTCTCACCTTGTGTCTTCTCTGATCTTGAAGGTCATAGGTTTGTTTATTTCATTTTTGAATCCCTTTCCTATAGTCTTCAGCAGCTTGTGTCAAATTTGTGAGTTACATTCATCATCTTATCTCAGAAATTCTATATTCATTTTTAAGAACTTTCATAGAAATTGACTTTGTTCTCCAAATGCATATACTGTCTCATGAAAAGTATGTGAAAGTGTCTCTTTCTTTGTATCCTCACCAACACTAGACCTCATTCATCTTTGTCATCTTTGCTGTTCTGGTGAGTCACAAATGCATATCATTTTTCATTTTAAATCTGCATTTTTGGAATGTTAGTGGTGTTGAACACTTTTTCGTATATTTGACCATATTTTCTTTCTTAATGGATTTGCCTGCTAATGACACTCAATTTTTTTCTATTGGAATATTTATCTTATTGATTTATAAGAACTTTGTATATATTAAAAAAACTTTTTACCTTCATTTTATAGATACTTCTCTCAATTTGAGCTCTCACTTTAATTTGTTGACAATGTTTTTAGACAAGCATAAATGGTGCATTTTATATAGTCAAATCCATCAGTCTTTTCCTCGAGGAATGTCCTAAGGAAGTTATTTATAATCCTTAGAAGGTACAAATATTTATGCATATTTTCTTATAGGTAAACATTCCTTTTCAAAGTAAATTCCAACAAACTAAATATTTTTATATCAGGTCTGAGAAAGTTTTCGTCTAGAGACTCCTGTCTGAAAGTATGGTTATCTAGAGGTATTTAATAATTCATCCTCACCATTTATTTGAAATATTTGTTTTCATATGCTAAAATGTTTTAGATTTGGAAACATTGAGACTGAATCACATGAGGACTGATTGGTTATGAAGGAGGGTAAACGAGAGGGAGGGGTCAGAGAGGAGTCCCAGGGTCCTCGCTACAGAGACAGGACAGGTTGGTGCTCTCCATTAAGATAAGCAATATGGTGGCCCAGTGGTAAAGAATCTGCCTGCCAATGCAGGAGGCACAAGAAACACAGGTTCGACCCCTGGGTCAGGAAGATCCCCTGGAGAAGGAAATGGCAACCCACTGCAGTATTCTTGCCTAGAAAACCCCGTGGACAGAGGACCCTGGTGGGCTATCGTCCATGGCATCGCAGAGTCAGACATGACTGAGCAACTGAACCACCACCACGTTTGGGAGAGGGACTGAGTTTACCTTTTGGATATGTCAAGTCCAGATTCCCCTGGAACTTTGCTGTGCCTTCCAAACTGAAGGGTAACAGTAGCCGTTAAGTTGAAATAATATTAGAAACTTCTTCATTTCCACTATTATAATCTTTAATGCATAAAATTATATGCATAATATATGTCTTATCAGTAGTTTCTAACTATTTTTTAAAAACTTTTTTCCTCTTTTCCTTAAGCAGTATGTGGAGGTCTTGGCTAAGGCACCTACCTTTTCTGAGCTTGAGTAAATTGTGGGTGATAGTGGCTTTTATGCAGAGTTTAAATTATGGGCTTTCTTGGTGATACTTGTAAAGCACATTGTACTGAGTTGGCCAAAACATGGTTCAGGTTTCTCCGTAAGATAGTATGGAAAATCCTGAATGAACTTTTGGCCAATCCAGTAAAAGTTCTGGCAGTATAATCAAACGTGTAACTATTGAGTGTGCTTGTGGTGTTACTTGATTTGCCAACTCCAGCTGATTCCTCAACATCTATTTTTGTGTCACCTCCACTGAGAAGCCTTCCTGGATTTCCTAGATGTAGCTGGGTTGGGGACCCTCTCAGCCTCTGCTCCTGGACATCAGTGTATCATTTGGCTCAGCACTTAGCTCGCTGTATTATCCCCGTGCACTTGCCCGTCTCTCAACTGAGGGCAAGAACCAGAGCCCTTCTGCGCTTGTGTCCCCAGTGCCTTGTGGACTGCTGAGTTACAGGGCTGGCTGGATCTGTTCCTTTAAAAGGTACGTGTGCAAAGCAGTGTTTGTACTCCCCCTGGCATCATCCTGGGAGTTTTTGTGTTTAGCATTGTTCTATTGAATTGGCCAAAAAGTTCATTCGGCGTTTTCCATGTAAAACCCAAATGAACTTTTTGGCCAACCCAATACATATCTTGGCTTCAGTGCCCTTGTGTTTGTTTAGATCTCAAAAGCCACCTGTCTCCAGTCGTCACGATTTGCGTCTCTTGGTGCCCTGGGTGGGCGTAGACCTTGTCACTCACAGTTCCCCGTGAGTGAGCACCCCTGATCAAGCGCTTCTCTTGGTTGTGTGTTCACTGGTTGAAAGCACGATGTATTGAGTTAGAAAACTCTTCAATGGGAGGCGCAACCCTCCGGGCTTTCAAAAGGGATTTTAGAGAAGGCATACTGGCATTGTTTGCTTTTCTTCTTGGTTTATCATTGCAGAGATAGGAGAGGTCATGTGTTTTGGGAAGATAACATTTTTTCCTGTGTTGAGGCTCTGAGTGAAGTAGCCAAGGGACACCTTGTTATCACACTGCTCCATACTGGGCCAGGCTTCCTTACTGGAACAGCACCTGCCTCTCCCCAACCTGTAAAGAGCCTTACTAATTGGAAATAATACTTGTTTTTTTTTCCCCAACCAGATCACTGCAGTGTGACAGCATTTGCTCTGTGGGTCTGTAACCACAATTAGGTTGTACATTTGCACTCCCCCCTGTGGTATTTTCAGGCCATGGGGAGAAGAGGAGAAGGAGTGAGTGTATCTTTACACTAGAGATAATGTGAGAACTCAGCTACACCTTCCTATGTTAACTGCTTAAAAAAACAACAACACAAAACCTCGTTATTTTCAAATAATTTTAGATTCACAAAAAGTTGCAAAAATGTACAAGGGGTCTGTGCCCTTCTCTGAGTTTCCCCCACTGGTAACCTCTTGCAAAGCTCTAGTACAGAGACTTCCCTGATGGTCCAGTGGTTAAGAATCCTTCTTGCAATGCGGCAGATGAAAGTTTGATCCCTGATCAGGGAACTAACATCCCACATGCCGCATTGCAGCTAGAGACTCTGCACTGCAATGAAGGATCCCCAGTTTCTTTAGTCCTTCATCAGTGGAAGGAGATTTGGGTGCTGTGAACATTGGTGTACAGATGTTGATACAAAAATAAATTTTCATTTATCTGGGATAAATGCTTAAGGGTCTCATTGCTTGAATTACGGTAAACACACATTCAGTCAAACTTTCTGGTCTTTTATTCCATCTATGTGACAACTTCTCTACAGATTAATTGTGCGTCTTCCAGCCAAACTTCCAGTGGAGGAAAAGTTTCTGTTTTAACTTTGGCGACCTTGACTGTGATACCAAGGGGAATGGGTTGCATTCCTACAGAACCAGGAGTAATTAAAAAGCTAAGTTGAGAGACTTCCCCAGTGGGCCGCTGGTTAAGACTCTGCGCTTCCAGTGCAGGGGGCACTGGTTCGATCTCTGGTTGGGGAACTAATATCCCATATGCTGTGTAGCCAAAAAAAAAATTTTTTTTAATGTATGTTGAAAGTTTTGCCTTGGGATCAGATTTGGTTTTCCATTAGATAAGACCCACTGGGCTTCTCAGGTGGCACTAGTGGTAAAGAATCCACATGCCAGTGCATGAAATGCAAGAGACTCGGATTTGATCCCTGGGTTGAGAAGATCCCCTAGAGGAGGAAATGGCAACCCACTCCAGTATTCTTGCCTGGAAAATTCCATGGACAGGGGAGCCTGGCGGGCTATAGTCCATGAGTTGCAAAGAGTCGTACACGACTAAATAACTAAACACACACACACAAGACCCAACAATACAAGGTCCTGGAGGGGATTATACACCCTCAGAGATGAGAAGGAAGCTGGGCCCAGGGAAAGTGAGACCCAGGCACTCAGACATAATAGTGTTCTTCTTCCCGGGCTCCGCTGTCTTTGAGCTCCTCCTCCCCCTGTTGGCTTGGGAAGACTGGCCGCCTCCAGTTTTCCAGGCCATCTGGAGGGAAGCATGGCTGCAAAGATGGCCCAATGTTGACACTGTAATTAAGCTTCAGTCATTGTAGGGGGACAGGACCACCTCTCCAGGGGAATCCCAGGGAAGGGAATTGGTGCTCTAGTTTGGGTCAGATGGCCTTCACTGGACCTGCCAACGGTGGCAGGAGGACAGGGTAATGCACAGAACTACCACACTCCAGTAACCCTGGGGGAAATCTCAAGAAACAGAGGGAGCAGGGTGGACAGGCACACCATGGACCTTGCATGTTGTAACCACATCCATGGGATTCACATGGGGCTCCCACAAGTTGGGGAAATCAGTGAGGCCTTTGAGAAGGATGTGGCCCTTGAGTTGTATCGTGAGAGACAGTTGGAACTTGGACATATGGATGGGAGGGAACAGCAGTGAAGGGAAGTAGACGAACCTGGATCTCAGGGCACAAATGCTAGAAATGTAGAGATGTTATAGACCAGGGTTCTTGGCTTCCTTGTGCTTAGTCACTCAGTCGTATCTGATTCTTTGTGACCCCATTGACTGTAGCCCACCAGACTCCTCTGTCCGTGGGGATTCTCCAGGCAAGAATACTGGAGTGGGTTCCCATGCCCTCCTCCAGTGGATCATCCCAACCCAGGGGTCAAACCCAGGTCTCCTGCATTGCCAGCGGATTCTCTACTGTCTGAGCCACCAGGGAATAGAATTTCATCAGAGGCCAGACAAGAAACTCAGGTGGAGCTTTATTGGGGCCCCTGCTGAAGCAGAGGGGAACAAGAACAAGCAACAGGTTCCCTTGCTTGCTGGCTCCCTGAGGTGGGGGTCCAGCTTAGTCCCTACATGGGAAGAGGGCAGGGGTGGGTGCAGGGGCGGCTAAGCTAGTTAGCCCACCCCTTAGGTGGTGTTGTGTGCAGCGGGTCTGTGCAGTACCCTGCTTTTGTTCCAGGTTCTTCCAAAGTGGCAGTTGGGTATTTTGGGCTCTTTGGAGCTTTTGTCCAGAATTTGCCCCAACCGCAGTTTCACAGTCATTTTTAGTCTCATGCAGTCTTTTTGTATTCGGTTGCTCAGGGAGAGGTGTATTCAAATGCAGGCATTGTAGCACTGCATCAGAGGGTCCCAGCTCCCAGCCTGTCCCAGAGAGGAAGGCGGGCAATGGGATTCAACATGTAAGAATTGATGGAGCTTCAGAGAGAGAGCGCCCCAGTCAGAGATGGGGGACTTGCTGAGCCACAGGATTGAAGAGCGGCAGCATGATCACGTCCTGTGACAATGCTGAGCAGCCTCAGAGCAAGAGGGATTAAAAATAAAAAGGCTCCTTCAGTAGCCTCGCTGGGGATGGGGATCGGGTGAGACAGAGGGAGAGGTGGGTCAAGGGAGCCCAAGGGTTGGTGGAAATACAGTCAGAAAGGCCAGGCGTGGCCATTTTCACCTTTGTTCCCCAAGGAGCAGCATTGGAGCTTTAATCTTTTTTTTTTTTTTTTTGGAAAAGTGAGGTGGGTCCTGAGTTGGTCCTGATGAGAGAATCTTTAGATTGCTTTAGCTCTGAGCTCTGGGCAGTTTGCTGGGCAGAGGCTCTTTGGCCTCAGGCTGTGCTGCAGAGTCCAGGAGGGTACGTGCCGGGCACCTGCACGCAGGTTGGAACAAAGCCTTCCTTATCTCTGACCCTCGAGGCACCATGGCTGCTTTCTGGATCTGATGGCCAGGTCCTGCCTGGCCGCTAGTTTCCTTGTTTTACACACATGGGAGGACATCTGGCTTCAAGCGGGCCTGCAAGTGAAGGATGCCTGAAGGAAGTCAAGGAACCCTGGGGTGGGGGGCATAAACACAGAGAGGCCTGACGTGCCATTCACCCTTCTGGGCACGGCTCCATGGTGCTAACTGAGCACACATCTCCTGGAGTCTAGACCACACCCTCTTGACACTGGGAGATGCTCACTGATACCCATTAAAAAAGAAGTTCATGGCCCTAGGGACTCTCATACAGAGTCAGAAAGAGAAAAACAAGTATTATATATTAAGCACATATATGTGGATTCTAGAGAAACGGTACAGATGAGCTTATTCGCAGAAATAGAGACACAGACGCAGAGAACAAATATATGGACACCGAGATAGGGAAGGGCTTCCCTGGCAGTTCAGAGGTTAAAGCATCTGCCTGCAATGTGGGAGACCCGAGTTCGAACACTGGGTTGGGAAGATCCCCTGGAGAAAGAAATGGCACCCCACTCCAGTATTCTTGCCTGGAGAATCCCATGGACGGAGGAGCCGGGTGGGCTGCAGTCCACGGGGTCGCAAAGAGTCGGACACGACTGAGCGACTTCACTTTCTTTCTTTCACTTTCTAAGGTAGGAGAAGGGGGTGGGACGGATTGGGAGACTGAGATTGACATATTTACACTATTGTGTATAAAATGGGTAACTAATAAGAGCCTACTGTATAGCACAGGGAATCCTTCCCAGTGCTCTGTGGTGACCTAAAAGGGAGGGAAATCCAGAAAAGAGGGGATATATGTCTAGGTATAGCTGATTCACTTTGCTGTACAGTAGAGACTAATACAACATTGTAAAGCAACTATACTCTGATAAAAAGAAAAAAATAATAAAGAATTTGCAGGAGTCAGGGCTCCTACTCAGCCATCCTGGTCCTGGAACTAGGACTCTGGAGGAGTCCCTGGCAAGAGTCACCTCTCTCTGTGCTTTCCTTCTTCCTCCTGGTTCAAGACTCCCTCCCCACCCTCGAAGCCCTCCTGTCCCCTTGCCAGAGTCATCCTCTTGTTTCCCAAGACATGTCTATTCTCTGTTCACCCGTATAAAGAGACACATACAATAAAAAACAAGTAACAAGTTTGACATGCATTGAGTGTCCTCTGTGTGCCGGGCCCTGAGCTAAGTGCTTTGCAGGCATCCTCTTATTTAACACCCTAAACAACCCTCTCAGGTAGGAACCATTGTTGTTCAGTTGCTAAGTTGCATCCGACTCTTTGTGACCCCATGGACCGCAGCACGCCAGGCTTCCCTCTCTTTTCACCATCTCCCTGAGTTTGCTCAAACTCATGTCCATTGAGTCGGTGATGCCATCCAGCCATCTCATCCTCTGTCATCCCCTTTTCCTCTTGCCTTCAATCTTTCCCAGCATCAGGTTCTTTTCCAGTGAGTCGGCTCTTCCCATCAGGTGGCCAAAATATTGAAGCTTCAGCTTCAGCATCAGTCCTTCCAATGAATATTCAGGGTTGATTTCCTTTAGGATTGACTGGTTTGATCTCCTTTCAGTCCAAGGGACTCTCAAGAGTCTTCTTCAGCACCATAGTTCAAAAGCATCGGTTCTTTGGTGCTCAGCCTTTTTTTTATTGTCCAGATCTCACATCCATATGTGACTACTGGAAAAACCATAGCTTTGACTGTACGGACTTTCGTAGGCAAAGTAATATCTCTGCTTTTTAATACACTGTCTAGGTTTGTCATAGCTTTTCTTCCAAGAAGCCAGCGTCTTTTAATGTCATGGCTGCAGTCACCATCCACAGTGATTTTGGACCCCGGGTTCCATCCCTGGGTTCCAGAAGGTCCCCTGGAGAAGGCAATGGCTACCCACTCCAGTATTCTTGCCTGGAGAATTCCATGGGCAGAGGAGCCTGGTGGGCTACAGTCCATGGGGTCACAAAAAGTCAGAGATAACTAAGCGACTTTCATTTCACTTCAAAGGACCCATACTGCCTTTGACCTTGGAGAAATCAGGGCTCTGAATACAGAGGTACCCAAAATATCAGAAAAGGGGAGACTGACCAGATAACTTACTCTTATTCCATTCCTGCCTGACAACTGCGTTTAAGGAAAACTCCAAGAAGTAACCAAATGCTGAGCTCTGACCCTGCTCTCTCCAGGGTTTCCTGTGTGCCATTTTGCTCCCCCTGAGCACCGCCCCTGCCTCCAGATGGTGAGTTCGGTTATTTCAGAGAAGAAATTTGCCAGCTTCAGAGAGTTCAGAATCAATATCACAGTAAATAAGAAACATAATGAAAGAAAAACACACTCCAGGCTGTAGACAAATTTTATCGCTTAAATTCACGTTATTATTAGAATCAGCTGCAAGTACCAGATTTTCAACTGCCTTTTGATGGGGTGAGATAGGGGAATGCTCTTAATTTGGGGGAGCAATCTGGAGCCACCCCCAAAGAGGCATTACGATATTTTCCTGTGGGGTTGGGCTTCTTGTTTGTGTTTTTTTAAAGGTGAAATTTAAATGGAAGAAGCAGTAGAGAGGAATTTCTTAACAAAGGAATAAAAGCAGAGATGGCTTTCCTTTTCAAAGTCTCTTTCCTGAATGCACTGCTCCGTGTGATATATTTAGTTTAACACTTCGGTATTTTGCACCTCACATCTTTTTTCTTGCTTCTTTTCGTCTTTTGCTTTCTTTTCTCCATGCTTTGATCTCACTGTGGCATCGCCTTTAAAATGCTTTCATACATGCCGAAAGCATCCCTTTTTAATCTCCCCCATTCTTCCTGAAGTTTCTAGCTCTCGCCTCGCCTCTTTTTTCACTCCCACAGTCAGACAATGCATTATTTAAGTCCGCAAAACTGAGAGATGCCCGGAGAATAAAACATGCAACGTAGCCATCGTCTGTGTTATTTTGTCTTGTGTTTTCACATGCTTGCTCTCGCTCTCTCCATGGATGTTATTTTTTTAACTTTTTATTTTATATCGGAGTATAGCCAATTAACAATGTTGTGATAGTTTCAGGTGGACAGCAAAGGACTCAGCTAGACATATACAAGTATCCATTCTCCCCCAAACTCCCCTCCCATCCAGGCTGCCTCATAGCATTGAGCAGAGTTCCTTGTGCTCTACAATAGGTCCTTGTTGGTTATGCATTTTAAATATAGCAGTGCGTACATGTCCGTCCCAAACTCCCTAACTATCCCTCCTCCCCATCCTTCCCCCTGGCAACTGTAAGTTTGCTAAGTCTGTGAGTGTGTTTCTAATTTGTAAATAAGTTCATTTGTATCATTTCTTTATAGAGTCTTCATATAAGGCATGTCACACAATATTTCTCCTTCTCTGACTTATTTCACTCTGTATGACAACCTCCTGGATGTTCCTGCCTACATGCTAAGTCACTTCAGTCGTGTCCATCTCTTTGCGACCCTATCGACTGTAGCCCACCAGGCCTCTCTGTCCGTGGGATTCTCCAGGCAGGAATATTGGAGTGGGTTGCCATGGCCCTCCTCCAGGGTAATTTCCCCACCCAGAGATTGAAACTGTGTCTCTTACGTCTCCTGCATTGGCAGGCAGGTTCTTTATGACTAGCGCCACCTGGGAGGTCCATGGATGTTCTTAAGGGCTAGGATTTCAGAGACAGGTCCATGTAATGGAGGGTGGTGCAGGGGCAGAGGAGGGGAGCAGGGGCGGGGGGTGCCTCTTAGGTTATTGCTGTCCCTTCAGAGTTTGGTGAGAGGAGTCTTGATGGCATCATGGATGATTCACACATTAAAAAAAAAAAACTCATAAAAAGCACTGCAGAAACGTAGGGCATCAGGCCTGATGGCTGTGCTGAACCTGCATTTTGGATGGTGGTTTTCCCCTCTGCTAACTCAAGACCCCCAAGCATGGTGAGCTGGAAGTTTCCATCAGGGATGGGGAGAAAGGCTAGTGTCAGAGTCAGGGGGACTCTAGGGGTGTGAACACAGATCCAAGGGCTGGATCCTCCTCTCAGAGAAAGCAGAACCCCCTTGGATGAATCTGGAGGGGTTTTATAAATAAGCTTCCAGTCAACCAAATAGCCAAAATGGGGGTCAAAAAAGCTAACAGGCAGCAGAATGAGGAATCAGACCTTCAGTAAGGCCAAGGAATTTAAAGTCACACCTTAAAAAAGCCCAAAAATTTGCTTCCCCTCATCCTCAAAATCGACCAGGACTTACAGACACAGAAAGGCCACATCTTGTTATGACTCCAGGTTTTGAAATATCCAGAACAGACACATTCATGGAGATGGAAAGCAGATTAGTGGTGCCAGGGGCTGGAAGATGGGCCAGACATGGAGAGTGACTGCTTAATGGATGTGGGGCTTCCTTTGGGGGTAATGAGAGTTTCTGAAACTAGATAGGGGTGATGGTTGAGCCACACTGCGAATGCACGTGATGCCATTGTAACTTTAAAGTGGTCGAAAGGTTAATTTTATGTGTATCTTAACATGGTAAAACCAGTGAAAGAAAAAAATCAAGCAGTGCTTTTGAGAAGTTCGAGGTTTGTGGGAGAATCATCTGGACTTCTGGTCAGCCCCACCAAGCCCAGAAAATTAGATTCGTTTAGGGCAGTCCAGGAACCTGCATCACCTGCCCGGTGATTCCTAGGTAGAGGAAACTCACACTCTGCAGAACAATGGCTTTGAGGCAGATGGTTTTGTTTTTTGGGTTTTTTTTTTTTTAATTGGAACATGCCATATGTGCTATTTTCTCGTCCCAGCTGTCACAACCCATGCATTCGCAGTGAGCAGTATGCCCACACCTCAGCAGCTGTTGGCGGGGAGGAGTGTTGGTTCTAAGTGGCTGTGGTGGTGATGGTGCTGCTGACGGCAGCAGAGGCAGTGTTGGTGGAATCGTAGCACTCGTCATCGTAACGGGCTGTGGGAGTGAGAGCAGAAGCCAGGAACCCCCGGGTCCTTGTTGAAGGGCTTGATGGGGAGGTTGCTCCATGTGAGGGGTGGGTGGAAGGAAGCCATCAGGATCCCAGTTTGGGCAAGACAAACCCCTCACTGTCTAGACTCAAGTCATCTCCAAGGGGCTCCATCTTTCAGACAAGGTGGAACAAGAAGGCCCGGGCAAAAGCAGAGACTAGCAGTGGCCAACACTGGGATTATGGAGCGTCTGCTCATTTCGGATAAGACCTATTTCATGAGCCGGGGTTAACTCGTCACAGATGGGGTTGGATAAGGGACTGGCTCTAAGTCAGAGCTACTCCGAGTGTTCACCAGAACAGCAGTGGCAGCCCCGTGGAGCTTGTTAGAAATGTGAATTCTTGGGCCACACCCCAGACCTACTGGCAATTCTCATGCATATGGCATATATATATATATATATGTAAATGTATATATATGTATATATGCATGTATATATACACATATAGCTGATTCACTTTGCTGTACAGCAGAAATTAACACAACATTGTAAATCAGTTATGTGTGCTAAGTCACTTCGGTCATGTCCAACTCTTTGTGACACTATGGACTGGAACCCTCCAGGCTCCTCTGTCCATGGGATTCTCCAGACAAGAATACTGGAGTGAGTTGCCATATCCTCCTCCAGGGGATCCTCCCAACTCAGGAATTGAACCAGCGTCTCTTATGTCTCCTGCATTGGCAGGTGGGTTCTTTACCACGAACACCGCCTGGGAAGCCCAACTATACTCCAATAATTTTTTTTAAATTAGTGCATTAAAAAAAAGAAGAAACAACATCTAAACTTAGACTGATTATCTTGAGTCTCCATACCTTGAGGAGAATTGCACATTCAGTAAGTCTCATTGTCAAGACTTGACAACTAGGAGGGTTGAGAGGTAGAGATGGAGTCCAATCCCGGACAGTGTGGCCACTTCCCAGCTCACATCCATGTGGTGCCCAGGTTCATGCACATGTTTTGGGAGCACGTGGAGATGAGTCTTCTAGGTCAACACTTTTCTCTGAACAGGGTTTAGAGACAGGGGACTAGACTGATGTTTTATTCTCCAATACCACTGAAACTGCAGAGTCTGGATAAAATTCTGTAATAATGATTTTTGCTTTCATTCTCACTGTCTGTAACTTTCTTGTTGCAACATGTACTCCTAAAGTCTGGATGACGGCTGTTCCTTTTATTGTAAGCAGATAGAGCTCCCTTCTGGTCCGTTCCGAAGAAGGGCAGTAGTTGCCTCTCCCCTCTTGACCTCAAATGTTATTGATCCAAACCTTAAGAAACACAAGCATTCCCAAATGGCTCTAGACCAATTTAGGATTGGATTTGATAACACTCATAGGTAAACATTTATTTTTGCAAAGTTGCTGTTTTAGTCGCTGAGTCATGTCCAAATCTTTTGCGAGCCTGTGGACTGTAGCCTGCGAGACCCCTCTATGCAGGGAATTTCCCAGGCAAGCATACTGCAACAGGTTTTCATTTCCTCCTCCAGGGGATCCTCAAGACCCAGGTGGATTCTGTACCACTGAGCCATCAGGGAAGCCCATAGAATTGAGTTTTCATTGTCTTCTCTGAGTCTGCCAGTGAGAAAAATCTTACGTAAAATGTTTTTCTTGCTGTCATTATAATGTCCAGGAGTGGTCCGTCTGTTAAGGATGATAAGTGATGGATGTGACATTTCTTACTGCTGTCAGATTGAGGATTTGTTTCCTTCCATGATGAGCCTGGGGGCCTTGTTTTCATTCGGTCAGCTTGTGGACTTTCTTGCTTTAAACTGAAAAGTGAAAGTGTTAGTCGCTCAGTCATGTCCAACCCTATAAGATCCCATGGTAGCCCACCAGGCGCCTCTGTCCATATAATTCTCCAAGCAAGAACACTGGAGTGGGTAGCCATCCGCCTCTCCAGAGGATCTTCCCAACTCAGGGATCGTACCCCCATCACCTACATTGCAGGCAGATTCTTTACCATCTGAGCCAAGGAAGTGACTTCTAAATCTCAACACCCTGGTGCCCTCAAGCTGTCACATCTCTGTTCCACCAGGACCAACTTTCCTAGAAATTAGTCCTGAGCTGTCCTGCTCATTCACTTCTCCCTAAACTCACCCTGTCCCCAAAGGACCCAGCTGTATTCAGAAGGGAATTCATTTTTTTTTTCTTCACTGGTCCCGTTGATCTGAATTTGTGTAGATCACGTGGCCTGTTCTTAGCTCTCATTTTCTCTAACGCATTTGACTTTCCTAACATTGGCTGTTGAACAACTCTTCAAGAATAGGGATTGTGTCATTGTCAGCCATGGAGGCGCTCTGTAAATATCTGTGACATGAATGCACAGCTTCTCCTTTTGGAAACTCTACCCTTCATTTGGGCTTCCCAGGTAGACTAGTGGTAAAGAACCCGCCTGCCAATGCGGGAGATGCAAGAGATGCTGGTTTGATCCCTGAGTCAGGAAGATCCCCTGGAGGAGGGCATGGGAACCCACTCTAGTATTCTTGCCAGGAAATCCCATGGACAGAGGGATCTGGCGGGCTACAGTCCATGGGGTCACAAAGAGTCAGACAAGACTGAAGCGACTTAGCCCAAACCCGTGGTATGAATCTGCCCCTGTGATGCTGTTTGTAGCTTTTCTCGTCCTCTAACTCTGCCCCCTGCCTCCTGAATACACACATTTCCCAAAGTGGGATCTGAAGTCTTCTGGAACTCTACGTCTCCTAAGCAGTCATCTCTTCCCACTGTGTCCACAATACTCTGTGCCCCTGTAACCCTTTCCCTCTGTGGCCTTTTTTTTTTTTTTTTTTGGCTCTTAGCTTCTGAATATTGGAATTTTTTGAACATGTCTCATCTCCTTACCCAGAGTGTAAGCATCTTGAGAAAGTGCTTGTGTTCAGATTGATTTTAAATCCAGGCAGGGAAACAACCCAGTACTTTAGGAGGTCCAGAATCACATACAGGGCCTGGGAAGTGAAGCCTTCTCAGTGTCATTCATTCTTGGGCCTTGCTAATTGGATGCTGGCATCTCACTGTGTTCCCATGACAGCCCCGAGGCCGTCACTTCAGTTGTTTGGAACAATGTGTTCCTGAATCTTGTAAGTTGGAAGCTGGTGACTGCTGCTATAGAATGATAGCGGCTAGACTTTAAAACGGTATTGATTAGCTAGAAAGATGCATTGTTGTTGATGGAGAGTTAAAGCTAGACCTATATGAATAATATTAATAATAGACCAATTAGTATTAGAACTAAGATTTTGAATGCATATAAAGGGTCTTATATGTAAATCTTATTTATTCTTTTTTTTTTTTTTTTAATCTTTTTTGGCTGTGCCAGATCTTCCCAGGTGGCGCTAGTGGTCAAGAACCAGTCTGCCATAGTAGGAGGCATAAGAGACACGGATTTGATCCCTGGGTTGGGAAGATCCCCTGCAGGAGGAAATGGCAACCCAAAGGGCATTTGCTAAAAGTTTCCGTGTATAAGTAGCAAGTGAGGGGTCTGTACAACATTTGTAAATACAGCCTTTGGAGTTTTTCTAGAGCAGAGGCAGAGGTGACAATGTCTCCTAACGTATTGTCTGTGGACCACTCCCATCTGAGTCACCTGGGCTGTTTCCAGATCCGGAAACTGTCCCAGGCCAGGGTGGGTCCTTGGAGTATGTGTATTTTGGAATTCCCTCTCTGTCAACCCTTCCCTGCTTGTCTTTCTACACCTGCTGATTTTCCCCCCATTTTTATCGAGATACAATTGACATACAGCACTATATAAGTTTAGGGTGTGCAGTATAATGATTTGCCTGACATACATTGTGAAGCTTCCCTGGTGGCTCAGCCAGTAAAGAATCTGCTTGCAATACAGGAGACCTGGATTCATTCCCTGGGTTGGGAAGATCCCCTGGAGAAGGGAAAGTCTACCCACTCCAGTATTCTGGCCTGGAGAATTCTATGGATTGTATAGTCCATGGGGTCACAAAGAGTCAGACATGACTGAGTGACTTTCACTTTCATATTGTGAAGTAATTGCTGCAGTAAGCTTAGTTAACATCCTTGTCTCATACTGCTATTAAAAAATAGAAACAAAAAATGTGGGGTTTTTTCCCCTTGTGATGAGATGATGATTCTCAAGGACACAAGGGTATCCCTTAATGTCTGTGGAGTTAGACACATTTGGCCTGTGATTCATCTCTTCTGTTCCTCGGTTGTGCCCTTAAAACAGGTTAGCCTCCCTAAGACTGTTCTTTTTAAAAAAAATGTTTATTTGTATATATGTGTTTATTTATTTTTGGCTGTGCTGGGTCTTTGTTGCTATGCAAGGGCTTTCTCTAATTGCAGACTACAGGAGCTACTCTGTTGCTGTGCAAGGGCTTCTCATTACAGTGGCTTTTCTTGTTGTGGAGCAAGGGCTTCAGAGCGCAGGCTCAGGAGTTGTGGTGCATGAGCTTAGTTGCCCTGCAGCTTGTGAGGTCTTCCCCAGGGATCAAAGCCATGTCCCCTGCATTGCAAGGTGGATTCTTAACCAGTGGACCACCAGGGCAGCCCACTTCCTAAGACTGTTCTTAATTTGCAAAGTGGAATTCATGTAGTAAATTAATGGGATTAATCTAGCCACCACCTAGGTTGCTGTAAGGATTAAATTAGATCATATAAATAATGCTCTTTGTACCACCTGCTGGTGGCAGAAGGGAGCGTTCAATCCTGTTGGCGTTTCTTTTGCCATCACGGTAGCGTTTCTACTGCTGGGTGAAGATTTGACATCCTATGACCAAAGCACAAACCCTGTTAATGTTGCATCTAGGGTGTAACTATGGGTCTGGACCTCCCAGAACACATCCTGTGAGGACTAGTGTATGTGCAGGTGGAAAAAACCATATAAAGAGGATAAACAGGACCCAGGAGACAGTGCAAGCACAGGAATGCTGGCCGAGGAAGGAGGGGGGAGCAGAAAGAAAAGAAATCTCGAAGGACATCAGTCAGAGACGCCTTCTGACTCACACAGACCCAGTTGTCCTTTTTACTAAAATGACTAACATGCAAACTTGTCTGGAGTCTCTGGACTATCTGAAGATCCATTGCCCGCACAGTGGGTTGGATGCACATTTGACCTGTTTATGGATCTTCCTGTGTTTTGTCATTTGCAGAGGAGCTGAAGGCCCCCTTGGAGGAGTATGTCCACAAACGCTACCCCGGGCTGGTGAAGGTGGTGAGAAACCAGAAAAGAGAGGGACTGATCCGAGCTCGTATTGAGGGCTGGAAGGTGGCCACTGGCCAGGTCACCGGCTTCTTTGATGCCCACGTGGAGTTCACCGCTGGCTGGTAGGTCACAAGCTAAAACCCGAAGCACTTGGGACCTGCAGCATGGTCAGGAGGCCTGGAGTCTGGGAGGTGGGCGCACTTTGCCTGTTTCTTCTGGGGCCCCGGGAAGAATGGGGAAGGGCGGGTGAAAAGAAGGTGAGACCATAGTTTGGGATAAAACTGGGAGCAGGGAGAAATACATCTGCTGTTTACTCAGTCTATCATCGTCATCCTTGCCGTCATCATCCTATCCTATCAGGGTCATCATCATTACCATCATGAAAATCCCTGTGAAAATGATATATTAGTTAGACGGAACTCAAGATGCCCCTTGCTAAGAAGACAAGGCAGTCATATTCCTGATGTTCTCTTTTGCTGATTTGTTTGTTTCCATTTCTGGGGAGGATGGTTAACTATTACGGGGAGGGGGGGGGGGAAGATTCATTTATAATTCTGCCTACTCAAGCAAAGCTTCCTAGAATTTATGGGATCGTCTTTAACATCATTAAGAGGAAGAGAAGGGTTTCTGTCTGCCAACATGCCCTGCCTGACTTCCTGGTAAAAAGAACAATATGAGAGAAATTGGGGAGCACACACGGAGGAGAAGATTTTGTATATAAGAGAGTGAAGCATCCAAAATGCCCAAATCAGTCAATGAGCATGTTAAAATTAGGTTCAAGCTTTACAGTTACATGATTATTTCTAACTGCTGCTGCTGCTGCTGCTAAGTCGCTTCAGTTGTGTCCAACTCTGTGCGACCCCAGAGACAGCAGCCCACCAGGCTCCCCCATCCCTGGGATTCTCCAGGCAAGAACATTGGAGTGGGTTGCCATTTCCTTCTCCATTCCTAACTAACCAATGGTAAATCAAGTCAGAGGTTAAACCCCTACCCCAGGTTGCAGAGGGTTAGTAAGAAGCAGAGTCTTTAACTTCATTAATGTTGGGACTTCCCTGGTGATCCAGTGGTTGATGCCCTACGCTTCCACTACAGGGGATCCAAGTTTGATCCTTGTTTGGGGAACTAAGATCCCTTGTGCTGCCCGATACAGCCAAAAAAAAGGAATGATAGCATCTCGAATATGAGTGGTCTCACAGTACCCTATGTGAAAAGCCCATGTCCCATCACTAATTAAACACTGAAATGTCTATTCTTCATTTGAAACCAACTTTAGAATCCTTTTAATGGCCGGATTAAAGGAGGGTTTTGCACATGAGCACACAATGTTTTGGAACCTGGGGTCACCATAAACACTGGCCCTTTCCCGTGCACACAGGCACCTGTTACCATCTCAGAGCCCAGTTTTCTTCCTTGTTTTTTTCTGTTGTTGTCAGACCCTGATACACACAGTTGTTGGTCTGCAGCCCTGACCTCTCCTGAGCCTCGTTGTTATCTTGTAATCATTCTCAAAGTGTGGTCCCCAGACCAGCATCATCTGGAAACTTGTTAGAAATATATATCCTTGGGTTCCACCCAGACCTATGACATCAGGAGCTCGAGGGGTGGGACCCAGCAATCTGCTTTAACCAGCCCCGACCCAAAGACTGCTGCTCACTCAAGTTTGGGAATTCTTGAGCAAGAATCCTGAATGCATGTAGCCTTAGCCTTGTCCTGTCTCACCTTTTCCTCCACATCATCCTCTCCTCATTTCTTTCCTGTCCAATCAGGTGGCACCACCATGCCCCCATCACTCAGTTCTTCTGTCTCCATCATGTTGTGTTAACTTATCCAATCCCCCTCCAGCTTTAGCTGGTTTTGCCTTCTGTTTCACATGTCCACCTCTTCCTCTCTGTCTTGACCTCCACATTCCTGGACAGCATGTCATCGGAGTGACTTGAATATGGTGGAGAAGATGGTCTAAGAGTGGAAGGGATGAGTTGTCTACTGGGGAGAAATCAAGGCAGGCTTCTTGGGAGAGGTGGCATTCTATGTGGGTGGCTAGACTTCCTGCCCAGGCACAAGGGCATTCCTGGAGGACAACAGCAAGAGTGAGGGCTTAGAAGGGGCAGAGCTCTGAAGCACATCTAGAAATTGTGAGTCGGTCCCATTTGGCATCAGCTTCTATGGGGTGTGCAAAAGTATCAGAGGCAGTAAATGGCTCCGGGTATATTTTATTGCTCATTTTAAATAGAAAGATGAGATGTGCCAACAGGTAATTCAATAGCTGCAAATGAAAAGAGATGGGATGGAGGCCGAGCTTTCTCATTATTCTTCCAAATAATGCAGAGGAATGGGATTTTCGCTTGACTCCCTTCCAAAGCCTGTGCTCTGTTCTAAGCAGGGAGATTAATGCCCTGGTTTCTGAGAGCCATCTTTTCCTTTTCGAATGTGGGAAATGATCCTTTCCTACGTCTGCCTCGGAGAACACACCCTGGCAAGGGTGTCTGGCCATCTGCTTTCTCCTGAGCTGGCAGGGGTGCTCCTTGAACCCTGAGCCAGGTCCCTGCCTCTCTTCCTGCTGCAGCCCTGAGGAGGCAGGCTCGCTGAGAGGCAGGATTCTGCCCACTTTTGCATTCAATTAGTTCCTGCCTGCCATCCCGAACCCATCCAATTAGATGCCTTTTAAGAAATCAATTAAATAATCAATTAAAACAACTGAAATAGTCGCACACACAAAGAAGCTAGTGAAATGCATATTGAAACCAGGCCATCAAGGGTAGAAGTGACCTATTTGGGGAAAGACAATTCAGCTCCTGCAGGAAAAAGAAAACCGGAGGCATCGGCCAGTGCCAGAGGGGAAACTGAAAACTATGAAACTGCAGGGCAGTGCAGATTCTCTCAGGATGGCCTGGCCTTGACTTAGACACTGTGGGTATAAAAGACAGGCCAGACTTGCTAGGCCAGAGGCCCTGGGTTCTCAGTTCTCTCCTCCGGCCTTTCAAGCCAGCACAGGTGACACTGTGGTGACCCCACAGGGGCAAGGGCTTGAGCTGCAGGCTACGGGGCTCATTAAAAGCCACCTGATCCATCGAGAGCTGCCTTCCTGTGAGTTCCAGCGTGCCCAAAGCCCAGCCTTCAGCTAGGATGCTTCTGTTTATTGTGGTCTTGACGTCTGAGCCAGTGGGGGTGCAGGTGAGCCTCAGGAGTGAGATTTTTTTTAATTTATTTATGTTTTGGCTGTAGTGGGTCTTCGTTACTGCACTCGAGCTTTTTCTAATTGTGCTGAGCGGGGTCTACTCTTCACTGGGTGCACGGGCTTCTCACTGTGGTGGCTTCTCTGGTTGCAGAGCATGGGCTCTAGGGAGCCTGTGATGCTAACTTTTGACCTGAGTTGATATTGCAGGGTCTACTAAAGGATGTTTTCCAGTAGTTCCCGGGCTCTAGAGCGCTGGCTCAGTGATTGTGGTGCCCCAGGCTAGTTGCCCCACCGCATGTGGGGTCTTCCCGGACCAGGGATAGAACTGGTGTCCCTTGTATTGCAGGGTGGATCCTTAACCACTGGACTACCAGGGAAGCCCAGGAGAGAGAATTTTATTTCTACTTCTCTGTGTTTCAGGGCCGAACCGGTCCTCTCACGGATCCAGGAGAACCGGAAGCGTGTGATCCTTCCCTCCATCGACAACATCAAGCAAGACACCTTCGAGGTGCAGCGGTATGAGAACTCGGCCCACGGGTACAGCTGGGAGCTGTGGTGCATGTACATCAGCCCCCCGAAAGACTGGTGGGACGCCGGAGACCCTTCCCTCCCCATCAGGTCTGTGCCAAGGGCGCGTGCCCTGCAGGCCTTTGCGTCCCCAGATCCCAGGCCAGGGAGGGAGGGAGAGAGCCTGGGAGAAACCACCTGGGGATGGAGCTGCAGTGGGGAAAACAGCTGCTTGAGGATTTGGGATGCTTTCCCACTGAAGTTTTCTTCTTGA
Source organism: Ovis canadensis (assembly GCF_042477335.2). Lineage (NCBI taxonomy): Eukaryota > Metazoa > Chordata > Mammalia > Artiodactyla > Bovidae > Ovis > Ovis canadensis. The sequence goes on along the minus strand of NC_091268.1, from coordinate 44,510,217 downwards.
GAAAAGATGCTGCATTTTACTTCTTTTTAACTAAAAATTTTCTGCCTCAGCTTATCAAACAGCAGTCCTGAAGGATGGCAGTCAATAGGAACGTTCACACTTTTTTATTCTTCCTCATATTCTGTTGAACTGTGTTCAGGAGCTTTTAAGCATGGAGTTGAAAAGGTATTAATTACTGGGACTTTTCCATACTTGGATGCTTTATAATTACCGTGATGTAGGAACACTTAGACAAAGGACATTTTTTTGTGTGGCACCTGCCCCCCCGACAGGTAACCCAGGGCCTTTGGACAGCTTGGTGTAGGACTTTTGCCCCAAACCCCAGCCAGCTTCCTTGGAGGCAAGGAGATAAGTCCTTTGTGGTGGACCAGTTGGGAAGGTGAAATATAAGGGACGGTGAATGAAGTTGGCAGATTTTGATGCCATATTCGTTTCCTGTGGCTGCTATAATAAATGAACATGAATTTACTGGCTTAAAACTGCAGTCCCCAGCCTTTTTGGCACCAGGGAGCAGTTTTGTGGAAGACAGTTTTTCTACAGACCGGGAGTGGGGGAGATGGTTTCAGGGTGATTGGAGCCCATTACACTTATTGTGCACTTTATTTCTGTTATTATTACATTGTGATATATAATGAAGTGGACTTCCCTGGTGGCTCAGATGGTAAAGAATCTGCCTGCAGTGCAGGAGACCAAGGTTAGATAACTGGGTCAGGAAGATCCCTGGGAGAAAGGAATGGCTATCCACTCCAGTATTCTTGCCTAGAGAATTCCATGGACAGAGGAGCTTGGTGGGCTACAGTTCATGGTGTCACAAAGAGTCAGGCATGACTGAGTGACTAATGCTTTCACTTTCATAAAATGAAATAATTATACACCGTACACACTATTATTCACCATAATGCAGGATCAGATCATTAGGTGTTAGGTTCTCATAGTGCAGTTCAGTTCAGTTCAGTCACTCAGTCGTGTCCGACTCTTTGCGACCCCATGAATCGCAGCACGCCAGGCCTCCCTGTTCATCACCATCTCCCAGAGTTCACTCAGACTCAAGTCCATCGAGTCTGTGATGCCATCCAGCCATCTCATCCTCTGTCGTCCCCTTCTCCTCCTGCCCCCAATCCCTCCCAGCATCAGAGTCTTTTCCAATGAGTCAACTCTTCGCATGAGGTGGCCAAAGTACTGGAGTTTCAGCTTTAGCATCATTCCTTCCAAAGAAATCTCAGGGTTGATCTCCTTCAGAATGGACTGGTTGGATCTCCTTGCAGTCCAAGGGACTCTCAAGAGTCTTCTCCAACACCACAGTTCAAAAGCATCAATTCTTTGGGGCTCAGCCTTCTTCACAGTCCAACTCTCACATCCATACATGACCACTGGAAAAACCATAGCCTTGACTCGAAGGACCTTAGTCAGCAAAGTAATGTCTCTGCTTGTGAATACTATCTAGGTTGATCATAACTTTTCTTCCAAGGAGTAAGCGTCTTTTAGTCTCATGGCTGCAATCACCATCTGCAGTGATTTTGGAGTCCCCCAAAATAAAGTCTGACACTGTTTCCACTGTTTCCCCATCTATTTCCCAGGTTCTCATAAGGAAGCGCACAACCTAGGTCCTTCACACGCGTAGTTCACTGTAGATTCTCCCATGAGAATCTAATGCCTCCTCTGATCTGATGGGAGGAAATGCAAGTGATGGGGAGCTGCTGTAAACACAGTGAAGCTTTGCTTGCTCGCCTGCCTGCAGCTATCCTCCTGCTGTGCAGCCCGGTCCCTTACAGGCCACAGACCGGTACCGGTTCATGGCCCAAGGGTTGGGGACCCCTGGCTTTAAGCACAGAAATTTATTTTCTTATATCCTACAGGCAGTAATCTGCAGTGACCCTTACAGAGCTCAATGCAAGGTGTCTGCAGGTGGGTTCTCCTGGAGACTGGAAGGGAGAATCCACTTCCTTGCCTTGTCCAGCTTCTAAAGGCTGTTCTCATTCCTTGGCTCATGGCTACTGCGTCAATTTCTCCCCCTGCTTCCTTCGTCACATGGCCACCTTCTTCCCTTGACTTTCCTGACTTCCTCCCATAGGGGCCTTTGTGATGACAGTTGGGATCAATGTGAATAACCCACAACAATCTCCCTCTTCTTGAGATCCTGTACTTAATCATATCTGTGAAGCCATTTTTTCTATATAAGGTAATATAAGCAGGTTCCAGAGATGAGATATGGATATTTTTCAGGAGGAAGGGAGCAGGGGGTATTGTTCAACCCACCACAAATGCTTTGATTTTCAAACAAGGTGTTACCCGAGTTATGGTTCAATATTTTTTATGAGTTCTATGTGAGAATCAAAACTGATTTAATATCTTCATGGTTCTGTGTTCAAAGAGATGGAGGGGGCCATCTTATTCATTCTTTGCCCTTGTTTGGGGGATGTGTTTGTTGGTATAAAGGGGTAATTGTGGAACAGGAGTGAGGATTTTCTGCAAGGATCCATGAAGTTCTTTCTTAGTTTATAAAATTTTGATAAACCAGAGTAGGGTTTTGAAATGGACAGACACCTGTTCAAACCAGTCAATCCTAAAGGAAGTCAACCCTGAATAATCTTCGGAAGGACTAATGAAGCTGAAGTTCTAATACTTTGGCCACCTGATGCGAAGAGATGACTCATTGGAAAAGACCCTGATGCTGGGAAAGATTGAAGGCAAAAGAAGAGAGCGGTGGAGGATGAGATGATTAGATAGCACCACCAATTCAATGGATATGAATCTGAACAAACTCCAGGAGAGAGTGAAGGACAGGAAAGCCTGGCATGCTGCAGTCCATGGGATCACAAAGAATCAGACACAACTTAGTGACTGAACAACAAGCCTTGTTCCATATTCTCTTATTTGCTAGCGCAGATTGAAAGCTGACAGACTGTATTAGGGTAGAGCTACCGATGAGCTGATTTTATGTGACAGAGCAGGTAACCTCTGGGGCTAATAACTTGCTCAGCTGGGGATGTCTCATAGCTCAATTCCCATCCCAACCTAGATGTTCAGTGGCTTCGTATACTGTGGCAGGGCTGCACTCTCAGATTTCTGCAAATAATAATGTAGACTCATCACTAAGGTATTATCTGAAAACCAAAGCATAACCTTAAGGGATATTTGGTTGAGATATCCTTTCACACCCATCAGGTTGGCTACCATAGTTTTTAAAGAGATAAATAACAAGGGTTGGCAAGAATGTGGAGAAGTTGGAATCCTTGAGTATTGCTGGTGGGGAGATAAAAAGGTGCAGCTGCTATGGAAAATGGTGTAATCATCCTTAAAAATTAAAAATAGAGTTATCATATGGTCCAGCAGTTCTGCTTATGGGTATATACCCCAAAAGAATTGAAAGGGGGTCTCAAAGGAATATTTGCACACTTGTGTTCATAGCAGTGTTATTCACAATCAACAAAAGGTGGAAGTAACCTAAAGGTCCATCAACAGATAAATGGATAAACAAAATTATAATGAAATATTATTCAACCTTAAGAAAAGGAAAGAGGACTTTCCTGGTGGTACAGTGGATAAGGATCTGCCTGCCACTGCAGGGGACGCAGGTTCGATCCTTGGTCTGGGACCATCCCACATGCTGAGGATCAACTAAAGCCCGTGCACCACAACTACTGAACCTGCCCTCTAGAGCGGACTGCTGAAGCCCATATGCCCTGGAGCCCTTGCCTGTCAATGGGAGAGATCACCAGAATGAGAAGCTCACACAGTGCAGCTAGAGAGTAGCCCCCACTCACCACGACTAGAGAAAATGGAAGATGCAGTGCACCCAAAAATCAATCAAGAAATAATTTAAAAAAAAGAAAGAAGGGAATTTTGACTCATGCTACAACATGGATGACCCTTGGGCACTATATGCTAAATGAAATAAACCAGTCATGGAAAGACAGATGCTATATGAGCTCACTCCTATGAAGTACCTAGAATAGCCAAATTCAGAGAGACGGGGTAGAGTGGTGGTTTCCAGGGGCCGGGGAGAATGGGAAAATGGGTACTTGTTATTTAGTGGGTGTAGGGTTTCACTTTTGCCAGATGAAATGAGTTCTGAAATCTGGTTGCACAGTCTGCAAATGTATTTAATGCTGCTGAACTGTACACATAAAAATGGTTAAGAACAGTACATTTTGTGTTATGCGATTTGTAACAGGATTAAAATGGGACATGCCTAAAGACCCCAAGGCCTTCAGATCTTGAAGGGACAGGGTTCAGGCGATGGATTCAAAGTCAGTTTCATATTTCTGGCCACGCACTGCTTCCTCCCTGACACACAGGGAGGCTGACCTCCAGCTGTGACATAAGGGAATGAAAGTGTGGCAGTGGCAAAGAAATGGATGCAGTGAGGTGCTTTGGGCTTCCCAGGTGGCTCGGTGGCGGAGGATCTGCCTGCCGACGCAGCAGATGCAGGAGACTCCGCTTTGATCCCTGGGTTGAGAAGATCACCTTGAGGAAGAAATGGCAACCCATTCCCATATTTTTGCCAGGAAAATTCCATGAACAGAGGAGCCTGATGAGCTACAGTCCATGGGGTCACAAAAGAGTCGGACATGACTGAGCTACTGAGTCCACACACACACACACACACACACACAAAGTGCTTTATAATACCCAGAACACACAACTATCCCTACATATGTGAGGCACTAGGCAAAAATTGATTTTGTATTTTATGTAACATTAAGATGATTAATATGCATTTTTAAAAGACTCAAAAAATGGAGTCATGGTCATGAGTCGTTAACATGACATGCATCTCTGATGTACACAATAGAATCGAATATTAATGATCTCTTTTTAATGTATCATAACTTATGAAATGCTTAATTTGTTAATAGTTGATGGAGCTATTTAACTGAAGGAAAGACTTTTTATGGCCCTTCTGATGTTATTAAGCAGATACAATACTCTTTCTTAAATGTCAGGATGTGATGGTTTCCCATTCTCTTTGTGATTTCAGTATTTTAATAGTAATGGTTTTAATCTGGTAAAGGATGGGGTGAAGAGAACTTTTTCGCCATCCAAATGACATTAGATTGGATGAATCTTTAGCTACTGAGTCTTCCCAGTAGACAATACAAACACCGGAGATGCTGCATTCAGGGAATGCATATTCTTTCTGTTTCACTCTTTTCTTTCTCTTTCTTCCTATATATCTTTTTTTCCTTTCTGTTTGGTAATCAGGGCCAAAAAACAAAACACACAAAAAAATACTGCTAGATATTCAACCTGTTTCTCCCAGTGGAAGATCCTTTCTTTATCATTCTTAATTCGTTACTAGTCTGCCTGCTTTATGAAGCCAGGCCTGTAGCTTTTCTGTTGTAACCCAGAGAATAATAAGTACTTGGCACTTTGCAGGGATACTGAAACTGTTTAGTGAATGAACAAATGGATGAGGGATGGATCAGCATCTTTTCTGGCTTCCGTGTCTGGTTTCCAGGATTCACACATCTTTGTCCTAAACGGGAGGAGAGGGGGCTACTTCCACACACAGGGTCCCCATCTGCCCCACCAGCCACCTTTCCCTTGCTTAGCACGAGTGAGGCACCAGTGAGGGTGTTTCTCCACTGCCAGGATGGTTGACCACCAGGCTTGGGATTAGATGGTAGGATACCACCCTCTCTCCTTGGAGAGGGGATTCAGCTCACTCCAGAGAATCTCTCCAGACACATTCCTCTCCCAGACTTCACTTACTCACTCTCATTTGTCAGCTAGCTGGTTTTCGATTATCTGCTTTGGACCTCTTTTTGCATGATTTCTTGGAATACAGCGTCTATCGCCTGAACATCCTCAGCCCCAATATGGACATGGTGGTTTTGTAGCTGTCATACCTGACTCTTTCGACCCCGTGAACTGTAGCCCGCCAGGCTCCTCTGTCCATGGGATTTTCTAGGCCAAAATACCAGAGTGGATTGCCTTTTCCTTCTCCAAAGGATCTCTCCAACCCAGGGGTCGAACCCGGGTCTCCTACATTGCAGGACGGACTCCTGAACTGCAAGTGGATTCTGTACCAACTGAGCTACGAGGGAAATACAATATGGGCCTAATAGGTCCCATTTTAACACAGTACATACAGCTGAGGGCACGAAGCAAGGAGAGAAGGAGGATGTGAGGACACAGAAAGGAGGGGTGGTGCTGATTGGGAAGGAAGAACCCTAAAGAGGGCGTAGGGGGTGGAGTCAAGGACACAAGAGTGGTTTGGTATTGAAGAGCCGGAAGAGAGAGCTTATGCTGGGTGACCCACATTTTCCTTACGAATTGAGAGGAAATCATTGCTAAGAGTAAAAGGTAGATCTTGAATTAGGTGCTACAGAAAAAAATGGCAAAAGTCTGAGGTGGATGAGCCTAGAGCCTGTTATACAGAGTGAATTAGTCAAAAAAGAGAAAAAACAAATATTGTATATTAATGCGTATATATGGAGCCAGAAAAAAATGGTACTGATGAGACTATTTGTAGTGCAGGAATTGAGACACAGACAGAGAGAACAGGCTTGTGGGCCTGGAGGGGGAAGGAAAGGGTGGGATGATCTGAGAGAGCGGCATTGAAACATACACACTACCATGTGTAAGTGTTTAGCACAGGGAGCTCACTCAGTGCTCTGTGATGGTCTGGAGGGGTGGGATGGGGAAGGTGGGTGGGAGGGAGGCTCAAGAGAGAGGGGATATCTGTATATTAATGGCTGGTTCACATAGTTGTATGGCAGAAACCAGCACAACATTGTAAAGCAATTATCCTCCTATTAAAAACACATTAAAAAATAAAGATCTGGAATAATTGCCAAGAGGAATGGGAATGGGTGAGCTGACCAGGAACCCCAAAACTAACTGATGACTGCTTTGAGGGCCAAGAAATGTAAAATCAATAGATTTTCCATGACGGTTTCTTGACAAAAAACTGCTATGAACTCCATTGTGCTTTAATGCCAAGTTAAACTGTATTATTCATACATTATGTCCATAGATGTGAAAAATAGTAGCAACGATAAGGAAGAGGGATATAATATCTTTAGCCTGAAGGCACCATGAATTCCTGGGCACCTGCCTTAGCTCAGCAGCCTTCAGAAATCTGTAGCTCACGACTTGGGAACTGCTGATCTTCACAGTTCTTTCCAACTGTATAATCTCATGACTTTGACCATGGGAGGGAAGGGTGTGTGGAGCTGTCAGAGGTGGGATGTTTTACAGCACGTTGCTTTCAGGGCACTGGCTGAAGCTGAGTCATCAGGCGTCTTCTGGGATGTGCCAGTGGTGCCCGCCTGCTCTGTGTTAGGTGACCCTGTAATTAGTGACATTACTCATTAATAACTAATTCAAGCTGATGATTAACAATTAGCAATCCTTAATCTAACATATAATTTGATCATAAATTACAAGGTACAGGGACCATTAAAGCCTGTTAGACTCTGAGAGTTGAAAGGGCTGTCCTGGAAATGTATAGCTGTTGGAATCTCAAATTCTGTGTGCAAGTGTATACAAAAGGAGAAGGTAATTTTTTTCCTGTAGAGGAAGAATGACTAGCTTACAGAGAGGAAATCTTTAAGTGAAGAATCGGGTTTTCTTAGACTTGGAAACAACGCTGTCGTTCCTGATAGCTCAGTTGGTAAAGAATCCACTTGCAGTGCAGGAGACCCCGGTTCGATTCCTGGGTCAGGAAGATCCGCTGGTGAAGGGATAGCTACCCACTGCAGTATCCTTGGGCTTCCCTTGTGGCTCAGCTGGTAAAGAATCTGCCTGCCATGCGGAAGACCTGGGTTCGATCCCTGGGTTGGGAAGATCCCCTGGAGAAGGGAAGGGCTACCCGGTATCCTGGCCTGGAGAATTCCATGGACTGTATAGTCCATGGGGTCACAAAGAGTCGGACACAACTGAGTGACTTTCACTTTCACTTTCCTGTGCATCAGCAAATATATTTTAGGAACCAACTATGTGTTCAGCCTTGTGGTGGAACCTTCCAGGGGTGGAGGTTCATAATGATAGATTGCACGATCCTCTTAGGGGAGTTCCTGGACTAGTTGGAGACATAGGGCTCAAGTGTGCATAATCACACATTAGTACAGGTAAATGCGATTTGTCGAAGGGGGGAAGCTTTGTGAGTGCAGTGGTTTTGGGTGTCTGTGCGTGTGCTCATTTGCTCCGTCATGTCTGACTCTTTGTGACCCCATGGACTGTAGCCTGCCAGGCTCCTCTGACCATGGAATTCTCCAGGCAAGAATACTGGAGTGGATTGTCATTTCCTTCTTCAGAGAATCTTCTCGACCCAGGTATCCAACCCACATCTCTTGTGCCTCCTGCATTGGCAGGTGGATTCTTTATCACTGAGCAACCTGGAGTGGTTAGGAAAGCTTATAAAAACCATCAGTAATGCTGGAATTTTCTATGTGCCTGCATTTTTCTTTTGTTTTACACAATACAAATCCATGTACACCTCCTACTAGCCCTACAAGATAAGTATCCTTACCATTCTCATTTCACAGGTATGCTACTGAGGGGCAGGGGCAGCACTTTCTTTATTCAAGGTTGCATGTCCAGTAAGAGATGAATCTGGAATTTGGATATAGTGGGTTCGGAGTCTATGCCCTTCCACACTGTGCTCTTTTTTCTGGAAAGAGGGTGACTTGTTGAGTCTTGCAAGCTGCAGGGGATTTTCCCTGGCAAAGAATATGGGAGATGACACAATTCGAGGTCAGCTTAGAAAATGAGTGTGTTTGAAGTCTCCATGACTACCCTCGGGTTTGACAATCCATTAGAAGGATTCATACCACTCAGAAAAGCAATCATGCTCATGGTTATGGATTATTTCAGTGAAAGAACACATATTAGAATCAGCCAAGCAAAAAGAGGCATATGGCTGAGTCCAGGAGAAACCAAGCATGAGCTTCTGGCTGTCCCCTCCCTGTGGAGTTGCATAGACAGTGCTTTAGTCTCCCAGAGGTGACATGTAACAACACATAAGGTATTGCCAACTGGGGAAGCTCAATGGAGCCTTGGTATTCCTGGTTTTTACTGGGAGTCAGTCCTGTAGGCATGGAGCACCCATGTGATTGAATTTGGCCACTCAGTCTCCACTCCTCCTCACCTCCCTCTGCAGAAGTTGAGCTAATTACAGCATGACCCAGGGCCTCAGAGATACCCTTATTGGGCAGGCTATTCCAAGGGTTTAGTGGTTATCTTCCAGGAGCCTGGCAAGGGTCAGTTCTTTCTTTGGAATGTGCAGAGTTTGGGCAACTCAAGTCCACTGAGTTCCTCTACTGACAGCACAGCAAAGATGTTGTGGGTGTTTAGGGTTGGGTATGGAGACAAAGGTAGAGAATGTGCATTTAAAAATGAAGGGAAAAATAAAGTAGAGGGAAGATGGAAGACTGAATAACTTGAAACAGGAGATCCACGTTGTGGAGAGACAGAAAGAGGAGTCCGGACTCCATCCACTGATCCGATGAGCCAAAATGAATTTGAATAAAAAGCTAATTGGGAGAGATAAAAAGTATATTAGTGGTTGCCTGGGGTGGGAGATGCATGGTGAGAGAAATGACTGTTAATGAGAACAAACAGGGTTTGGGGGGCATGATAAAAATGTTCCAAAAGTGATTTTGATGCTGATTGCACAACTCTGTGAACATATTAGAATCTGTTGAATTGTAGGCTTTACATAAATGGATTGTACGGAACGTGAATTCTACCTTAGGACCTGGTGGCCATCGACAGATAGCAGATGACCAGTCTTGCAACAAGATGAAGATAGTCAGATATTTATTCTCGGCTCAGAGTCTTGTGTGGTGTCCCCTTTGGGGAGCAGGGGACGTGGCAGGACAGGACAACACAGAGAACACAAGGAGATAAAACTGGGATCCAATTCCAGAGCAGCAGAAGTTGCCATGGTTGACTCAGAAGCAGGGATTCAGAAGCCATGGCACATCCTGGGCAGAAGTTGAATATCTCGCGCAGACAGACCCACCGTTACCATTGACCTGCCTGGATGGTGTATATGATACTGACAAAGTGCAGTGCACTGTGGGTAAAGGACTGGGTCTGAAGACCACAGAGGTCAGGACTTCGATTTGAGTCTAGGAAAGGAGAGTCAGGAAAGGAGCCTAGCACAGGGGCCAAGGGAAGCCTGTCACAATTCAGGAAGAGAAGAATCACGGTAGAAAGCTAACCATCCTCCACCTTCTTTTCCTTCCCCCGACATCTTCCCAATAATAGGAATGGCTTGCTCGATTTTGCCACCAACAGGGTCTGTGTCATTAGGCAGGTCAGTCACCATCTGCATAAATGAGCTTTTAATTTTCTTATCCATAAAACCTACCCAGCATTTGAAGGTATATTGTTCCTATAGTGGAAAATTTTCATAACAAAGCTCTTGGTCCCTCAGATGAAAAGCTCTAATTGTAAGCTCTCTCTGAGTTTATGGTGTGAGGTGTTGTAGATAATTAAATGTTTCGGTTAATAGAGTTCTACAGCAGAAGCAAGACATGGGGAAATTTACAGCTAAAAATCCTCTACAGGATTCTACTTGCTTTCTTCAGGGGACAGTCCTAGAGGAACCCTGTTGATAGAAAGTGTTGATTCAGTCAACACTGTGAGGTTTCATGCCCCTCTAGTTTCTGAGGTACAGTAAAGTGAATCAGTTATACATACACATATATCCACTCTTTGTTGATTCTTTTCAGAGGATTCAGTAGAGTTCCCTGTGCTATACAGTAAGTCCTTATTAGTTATCTTTTTTATATACAGTAGTGTGTATATAGTTGTGGGTGTTTAGGGTCTGGTATGGAGACAAAGGTAGAGTAGTCCCAGCAGCCCCCATCTTGTCCCCTCTTTGGCCCCTTTGGTAACCATAAGTTTATTTTCTACATCTGTGACTCTATTTCTGTTTTGTAAATAAGTTCATTTCTGCCATTTTGTTAGATTCCACATGTAAGCAATATTATATACCTGTCTGACCTAATTCACTTAATATGATAATCTCTAGACCCATCCATATTGCTGTAAATGACATCATTTTATTCTTTTGGTTAGTTGTACATTGTATATATGTATCACATTTTCTTTCTCCATTCATCTGTCAATGGACATTTAGATTGCTTCTGTGTACTAGCTATTGTAAATAGTGCTGCAGTGAACATCGGGGTGTACACCTTTTCAAATTATGTTTTCCTCCGGATATATGCCCAGGAGTGGGATTGCTGGATCATGTGGTAGCTCTGTTTTTAGTCTTATAAGGAACCTCCATACTCTTCTCCATAAAGGCTGCACCAATTTACATTCCCACCAACAGTGTAAGAGGGTTCCCTTTTAAGGAGAGGCATTTTTAATGCCGTGGGGATTTGCACAGAAAAGTAAAGAAACCACATTTGCCAAGTCAGTCTCTTGAGGGAGGCTGTTCATTATAGAATGAACTACGCTTTTACAATGGTGAGCACACTGCTTTTGGGAAATTAATGGTATTTCTTGACATCATCTCTGTACCTTCAGTGCCATCTGAGTAGATCAATTTTCCTTTCTGCGTGACACACTGATATCGCTGCTAGACACTTTTCCTTTGGAAGCAAAATTCCTAGGCAGTGCCCTGGAGCAAGAGTGGAGCTTGCAGGGTGACTATTCTAGGCACTGACAAGCATCATCTTGCCTCCATCAACCAAAGTGTGTTGTGACAGCTCACAGCAGCCACATAGGTGAATCTGAATAGTTGGGAAGGTTTTCCTCTTCACCCGCAGAGAGGTTCAGTCTGGTGGGCTACCGAGAGCAGGTGAGTTACACTTTGAAAAGTGAAAGTGTTCACCACTCTGTCATGTCCAACTCTTTGCGACCCCACGTACCGTTGTAGCCTGCCAGGCTCCTTCGTCCATGGAATTTTCCAGGCAAGAATACTGGGGTGGGTTGCCATTTCCTTCTCCAGGGGATCTTTCTGACCCAGTGATTAAACCCAGGTCTCCCACATTGCAGGCAGACTCTTTACCATCTGAGCCACCAGGGAAGCCAGATTTTTTAAAATGGGAGACACTTTATCTCTGAATTAAATGTCTTGTTCCTGAGTTATTCCTGGACATGAATAGGGGAGCAGCAGTACTATTAATTTTAGCAAATTGATCTGGTGGGGAAGCAACAGTAGGACTCAGGTTCCTCTTTGGTTGGAGCTGGATGGGTGTGATTTCAGGTATGTTGGGAGAAGTAGGCTCCAGCTTTTAATTCTAATATCTTTAATCCCTCCTTTTCGATGATTCCAGACTGTATTGTCTTCTGGGTTCTTTTTCTTTCGTTGTATTTATTTATTTGTTGGTTTTGGCTGCTCTGGGTCTTCGTTGCAGTGCTTGGGCATCTCGTTGAGTTGGCTTCTTTTGTTCCAGAGCAGAGCTGCAGAGCGTGTGGCCTTCAGTAGTTGCAGTGCAGGGGCTTAGCTGCCCTGCAGCATGTGGGATCTTCCCAGACCAGGAACTGAACCTGTGTCCCCTGCATTGGCAGGCAGATTCTTAACCACTGGACCACCAAGGAAGTCCTTCTGGGCTATTTTACATTCCTTCTTTTCCCTGCCCTTTCTTCTCGTTCCCTTTTTCCACTCCACCCTCAAAGCCCAAAAAGTAACTGGACGAGACTCCCAGATTGAGTTCAGAGCACTTGGGGAGGGCTTCTGTCTTTCAAGACTGGTTAGTCCCTATCAGGCCTCACCAGTTGGCACAGCCTTTATGTTCAAAGCTCCACTTGGAGCCTAGCCCTCATCCATTTTCACCCCTCTTTTATGGAAATTCAGGAACACAGGACTCATTTCTCTTAGATGGGAGAGAAAGCAAATAGCATTTTCTTTCCAAGCTCAGGAAGTTCATCATAAGCACTGATGGCAGAGCCTGTAGTGACTTTTTCCCCCAAATAATGAACTGTCAGCAGCCCTGCGTACACAAATGACCATTTGCTATTACCTTCCTGGACACGGAGACATTCTTCATCCTGGGGACCCAGCACCGTTTTGAAAGCTGCAGGAGTTTTTACCCAGACATTTTCAAAGTAGGGAGATTCAGCTGACACTTTTGCAATCTCTCTCTGGAGTTTTAGGTCACAATCTTCACTCTTTTTGCTGCCAACGTGGCTCTAAAAATAGCTTCTGCAACCAAGCACAGGAGAAGTCAGGGACAATGAATTTCATTTTCTGCGAGAACTCCAGGCTCCTGTGCCTTCAACCACCCTGGTGGCATATCCTCATAGCAGCAGAGAGGCTGTGCCCAGCTTGCCTTGCTGTTTTGACCAATGTAACTACCAGTTCTGCACGATGAAGCCCCTTCAAAGTATTTTGAGAACAGGTGGTGTAGGAGGCCCAGGAAAGCTCACCCACCCAGGAGGCCCTTTATAGACTTGGTAGGATGCTCAAGTCGGCATTTTGGAGTCTGACTTCTGTGCATGAAGTTCAGTGGACCCCAGGTTCCTAAGAAGTCTAGCTTAAAGAAAAAAGGAGAGAGATGTTTCTTGAGTGTCTTTTATTAACACTGAATTTCTGACTGCAGCATACGTGGTAGCTGCGGGCAGTTTCCTAAACAGAGTTCGCTGAGGGGTGAGCCAGTCCCATGCTCCAGCCATATCTGAGGTTTCAGGTGGAGGGAAGGGTTCTGAGAATGACTCCCAGCAGGTGACAGCTTTTCACTTTAGAGGTCAACCCCATCTCCAATCCTAATTCAGTTTATCCTAATTCAGTCGTTTGGTGTCTATTTATTTATTCATCGATCCATTCATCATTCATGTAATCATTTATTTTGCCGTTGCTCGGTAAAGGTTTCTAGGAAGTTGCTTTCATCAGTACTGAAAAACAAGCTGACAGTAACTCTTAATCCAGACATTACAATTCCTTGTCTACATCCAACCCCATCCCACCCGCTACAGGACATCCCAACAGTGATGTATGTGATGATGAAGTAAAGGTAAGTGAAAAGGCAGTGAGGCCAAAGAAAGGTGATGAGCATGAACTTTTTCTCGCCATCTCTGGTATCCTCTCCTCAATTAAATGCTCTGATGTGGAGGTAAAAGATAAATGATCACTTCTGCCATTAGGTTGTTACAAAATTGCTACAGTTTAAATCTGTCTTGGACAGGGAAGAGCAGACTACTGAATCATTCATTCACTCTCCAGCAAATACTGATTAAGCCCTTACTACACGCCAGGCTCAGCCAATTCAGAAAGGGGCTAGGGACTGCTGCTGGGTTTGGGTTACTAGCAATAGTTCATTTCTTTGGAAATGCTCAGCCTCTTTAGGAAACAATGTTCATCTCAGATGGTTTGTGAGTGTGTGAGGACACATAGACTTATTTCCCCTAAATCAGTGATCTCCCACTCTTTTGGCACCAGGGACCGATTTCATGGAAGACAATTTTTCCATGGACATCCGGGCAGGGAAAGGATGGTTCAGGTGGTAATGTGACCCTTGGGAAGCAATGGGACACTGTCTCCTGCTGTGCTGCTCAGTTCTGAAACAGGCTGAGAATGACTGGTCCATGGCCTAGGGGTTGGGGACCCCTGCCCTAAATGACTGAGCAGAAGCCTCAGGGTCTTTGTGTGTCTCTCTTTCCCTTTAATAGGGTCCTTAGCCCTCCTGACTATTGTCACTGGCAGAGGTATGCAGCTGGCCTAACTTGTGATGAGGGCTTGTCTCCCTTAGGTCCTCGTGGCCCATACTGGCTGCAGACACCTGAGCTTAGGTCACATTTCCCCCCACCTCTCCCAGTCTCCGCTGCTGGCTCATCTCCTGGGAGGGGGACCCCCTGCTGCTCCTCTGGCTTTCTCTCAGCCCCACTTCCCTCCATGGGAGCTGAGCCTCCTGTCACATGGCCACACCACACCATGATGGTCACGTGGATGAGATGGGTCCCCGATGGATATGAGGCCACTTGTGGGGCAGTCTCCTTTCGAGGTCCCTATGGAAAATGGGAGCAAAGCACCTCCCTCTCCTGACCTCTGTGCCAGCCTCACTATCAGACACATTTCTCCCTCTCTCTCTGGACCAAAACCGGACACCTGTCCCCTCTCACTACCTTTCTGTCCCTTGTCTCCTCCTTATGAGATCTTAGGTAGGAAAACTGTGGGCTTTTATTCTGAGCTCTTCTGAATTCTCCCCAGCACCAGTCCTAGTACTTGGCTTTAGTGGAGCAAGACTTCTCTCAGATCCTAAGAGCTGTGGTCTGCTTCCTTGGAGCTTAGAGCAGAACATCACCTCCTGAAGGCTTTGCCTCTTGCAGAGCAAAGAGAAGGGCATTTCTGAAGGAGGGCTGCGCCCTAAGCCCTGCTTCTCCCGGGTTTTGGAGGATAAGTGGGGACAGCAGTAAGGACCCATGTCTTTGGCCAGCCCTGCCTCAGGCCCCCAGCTTGTTCTCTCTCTGGCTCCTCTGAGATCCCTGCCATACCTTCTGGTCTGCACACCCAGCCCTGCTCTAGGTCCTGGGCCAGGACGTCTGACATGGGGGTCAGGGTGCAACTCCAGTGACTGTGCTGTGAACTGAGAAGCCAGGTTCCCATCCTGACGTGTGAGCTGCTGAGCATCCTAGCCAAATCTCCTTCCTTCCGCTTGCCACCGCTACTCCCATTCTACTCCCTTCTACGAGCCTCTGGGGTGGTGTCCCCACCTGACACGCTCCAGTCCACCAGGGTGCCCTGTTCACAGACTCCTCTGACTTCTGAGAGCTGGGGCCTTTCTGCCTCTGGCCAGTCGGTCACTTGGGATACCAGCTGTGCAGGGAGCCTTGGGCTTCTGGAAGTGTCTGCAGTGCCTGCCTGCCTGCCTGCCCTGGAGTCACACCTCTAAATACTGCTTTCTATTGGCCTGGGGTGCCCCCTGCCCCAGCCCCAAGACGGGCCTTGGGATTCCTCGTGTCCCAACAGATCGCTGAGCTCCAGTTGTAAATTGCTGGGACCCTCAAATGCAGTGGTTTTGCCTGAAGGGCTGAACTTTTTCAGACCACCTCTGTGTCTCTGTGACTGATATATAACATTCCTCGACTCCAAACCTTGCCTTGACTTTTCCAACCCCTGTCTAGGTGTATCTCCTTGTATATACATGCTTCTAAGTTGTGAAAGAGGGTGGTCTCATTGACTGAATTTTTATGTGACCAAGACATCCACATTCTCCTCTTCCAAAATCCCATAGTAGTTTCTTAAAAATAACTATGCATAGAAGGGGTGGGGGGAAAGCTTTAAATCTTGTTGTCTCTGAAAAACTGGAATATTGGCCTGAAGAAACTCAAAACTGCAGAGGCTTCAAATCCTAAAGAATATGAGGAAGGAGGAGCTGAGGCTGACAGCCATGAAATTAGAGCTCTGTAATTTGTCTATAGGCTTTCAGGAGTGGAAAAAAATAAGAATAATTTTCTGCCCTGCTTCTAATCCAGACGTTGTCTTCCAGCCCAACAGAGATGAACAAGGGCAGTGACGAGGAGACAAGAGAATTTTAAAACCACATTGTAAAAATACCTTTTTTATTAAGTATTCATGGTAAAATGTATTATGTATGCATTGTAAGTTTAATATTCATTGAGAAAATTTAAAAATAAAAAGGAAGATTAGATAATCACTCATAATCACACCACCCAGTGATAACCACTATTAATATTTCATTAGTTTCTTACATGTTTTAAATTATTTTGTAGTTTTATAAAGATTATAGATGGATGTGTTTAAAAAGTCAAACATATCTTCTACAAGGCTTTGCTCATTCTTTGGCGGCATCACTCTCCACTCTTGTAAATGATCCTTTTGTTTACTTCTCTGTCACCATCCTTATAGTTCTACTTCTTGTTTTTTGAGGTGTAAGTGTGATTTCTTGACTTCCTGCTGTGAAAGATGATGTAATAACTCTTTGTCATTCTCCCATACCCATTTGCATTTACACATCCTTCTCATTCTTTCCCCATCCTCCATTATAATTGTATTGTAATTTTGTTCAGATCGTTTAAGACATGATTTTCTTTTTTTAATTTTTTTGGACATGCCCTGTGGCACGCGGGATCTTAGTTCCCCAGCCAGGGATGGGACCCACATCGCCTGCAGTGGAAGTGTGGCGTCTTAAGCACTGGACCCCCAGAGAGGTTCCTAGATCATTTTTAATATTTACATTATTATAATTACTTACAGCTTATATTCAAGTGGTATATTTTGGTTATCTCACGTTTCCTGCACAGCTGTTTGTGTTCTGTGTACTTAATGATTGCCTTTTTTTTGTTGTTTGCTTGCTTACTTTGTTCTGTATATACTTTTCACTAACTCCATCCCAAACCCTCTGCCTCTTGTCTGAATTCTCTCTCAATCCTCTCAGTCACATTAGATATTCCATCCAGTTCATCTTTTTGAAAGAAAACTTTCCAGAGTGCTCTGACCCCTTCCATCGGAACTGGCTGCCTACTGGAAGACAGGTGCTTAGGCCCCCTTCACTTCTCACCTATACTGTATCCCCAAGCTCCAGTACTTTGGCCACCTCATGCGAAGAGCTGACTCATTGGAAAAGACTCTGATGCTGGGAGAGACTGGGGGCAGGAGGAGAAGGGGACGACCCAGGATGAGATGGCTGGATGGCTTCACGGACTCGATGGACGTGGGTCTGAGTGAACTCTGGGAGATGGTGATGGACAGGGAGGCCTGGCATGCTGCGATTCATGGGGTTGCAAAGAGTCGGACACGACTGAGCAACTGAACTGAACTGAATGTTCTGATCTCATGTCTTTTCTTTCCTTTTTTTTTTTCTTGCCTTATTCCTTCATTTTAAGTGTTGCATGTCTTCAAGCAAATCTTTTAGTCTTTGTGTATCTAAAAATGCCTAGATTCCCACTTTCCACTTGGAAAGATTTTCCCTCATGTTCTATTGTCTCCAAACTTCCAGAGTGGCTATTTGGAAGTGCAGGCTCATTCTGACTGCTGGTTCTTTAAAGGTGGTTTATCTTTATCTCTTTAGAAATCCTTTTATCCCAGGTATTCTGAAATTTCAAGACGATGTGCTTTGAGAGAGATTTACTTTTTATCCATGATACTGAACCCTCAGTAGAACCTTCCAATGGAAACTCATGTTCATTGTTGATATTCTTGTTGTGGGTGTGTGTGTTCTCCATTTTTTGCAACTCTGTTTATTAATATTTGGGTGTTGAATCTCTTGGACTGGTCCTCTGATTTTCTTATCTTTTACTTTCTTATTTTTCATTTTTTTGTGTTTTGACTATACTTTCTCGGAAATTTCCTTAACTTTCTTTTCCTGTTTTTGCATTTTAATTTTCAAGTGTTCGTATTGATTCTCTAACTGATCTTTTGTTATAGCACCCGGTTCTTTTTTTTTATGGCTACAATATATTTTCTGAGGATATTAATGCTACATTTAAAAAATAAAAGCATGCATATCTCTCAAGCATAATATTAAATCAAAGAATCCAGATCCCAAAGAGAATACATAGTTTCATTCTTTTATATAAATTTCAAAATCAAGCACAGCTAATCTACAGTGTTGTTACTCAGGATGTGAGCAGACAACAAGAAGGTCATGACTGAGAGAGCACACAGAGGGATTCTGGGACACTGGTCATCTTCTATTTCTTGACTTGATGATGCTTAAATGGATGTATTCTATTCGTGAAAACTGATAGAAGCCAAACACTTGAGATTTGCACACTTTTCTGTAGGTCTGTTCTACTTCAATAAAAACTTTCATTAGAAATAATTCTGAAGTCTTTATAATTCTAATAATTTTTGCTCCTTTTCTTGTTTTTATTTTTCAAGGTAGAGCATTACATTGTGAACAAATAAGCATAAAGTTTCTTGTTTCTCTCTTTTCACTGTATTTAACTTTTTTATTGCCTCCACTGAAATCTACTGAATAATACTAAATATGAATAGTGACAGCAGATCTTTATTTCATTCCTGTGAGTGTTTCACCATTATGCCTAAGATTGGATATTTGTCTTGAAGAGATAGCCAGTTAGGGAAATTTTCTTTCTAATTTACCCAGAGTTTTTCTTGGGAATACATATTAAATGCTTTCACATGGTTTTTTTTTTTGCATTTATATGTTTTTTCTCTTGGCTTTTTAATATTTTGAATTACATTAATGAATTATCTAAGATAGGGCCATTTAGTATCCCCGAAATAAATTCTACTTGGTCCTAGTGTGTTAGTTGTTAGAATTTGGTTAAAAAGTTCAACACTCAATTAGTGAAAGTTATATGTAGTCTTCTCTTTTGTGTGTTCTTTTTTTTTTTTAAATGACAGCATTGTTGAGATTTAATTCATGTCATCCATTATATCTATTTAAAGTGTACAACTAAATGGTTTTTAGTATATTCACCAAGTTGGGCTTCCCTGCTAGCTCAGTTAATAAAGAATCCACCTGTATTGCACGAGATTCCAATTCGATTCCTGGGTTGGGAAGATCCCCTGGAGAAGGGATAGGGATGGGCTACCCACTCCAGTATTCTTGGGCTTCCCTGGTGGCTCAGCTGGTAAAGAATGTGGCTGCAGTGTGGGAGACCTGGGTTTGATCCCTGGGTTGGGAAGATCCCCGGGAGAAGGGAAAGGCTACCTACTCCGGTATTCTGGCCTGGAGAATTCCAGGGACTATATAGTCTGTGGTGTCGCCAAGTTGGACGCAACTGGGTGACTTTCACTTTTCACCAAGTTGTGCAGTCATCACCATGATTTTAGTACATACTCATCACCTTAAATCTATTACTCATATCCCTCGACCCCCACGGTCCTCAATCCACTAATCTGTCTCTATGGATTTGCCTGCTCTGGACATTTCATATAAATAGAAAAAGTGGTATTTTGGTGACTGGATTCTTTCACTTAGCATAATGTTTCCAAGGTGTGTGTAAAATGGATTTACTGCTTTTATCTTGAGCATTACACCTGCTTGGAGATAATTACAAACTTTTGCATTTTTCTTTTATGTTCTGGGCTGCTTCATATTCCATGGTATTTTTTATTCCTCAAAAAATTGACAGAATGTACTTGTAGTACAGTCTGGGTCTAGTGCCTTTTTGGATGGTAATTCTTGATGACTTTTCCAGGCTTTTCAATGAATAGTCTGTGCCAGCATGCTTCCTCTCAGAAAGCTTTCTGTAGTGACAATCTGCCATTCATTTGTCATTAAAACATTTAAAAGCTTTTTTACAATTGTAGTCAAAGCCCTTTTCTCAATCCTCATGGCATTTATATGGTTTTTATTTCCTTTTAAAATTAGATTTAATTGTAAAATCTATTTCATTGGCCTTTTTAAAGAATCAGCTCGTTATTTATCAGGTATTTTTTTTTCTTCCCTGTATATGGATTCCACAGTTTGTTTTGTCTCTTCATCTGTTACCCTTGCTTTCTTGCTTTTTATGCTTCTTATTTGAAAAAAAAAATCAGTTCATTTATTTTCCTTTTGTCTTGCTTAATAGCAGAAGCATTTACTGTAATGTGTTATGTGTTTTTCTCTTGAGCATAAAGCTTCCCACACCTCATAAGTTTTTATATTTGAGTTAGAATTGTCACTATTTTGTCAATATTATAAAATTTCAATTTTTATTGCCTCTTCAATCTAAAAATTATTTAGAAGTATTTTTTATAACCCAACATTTAAATGTTAGTTTTTCAAAATGTTAAGCTTCTATTCTTCACTTCTTGCTTTAACTGCATTGTGATGATTTTCCAAAGTTTAACTAATTATTTCATTATTATTAAGATTTTGGATCAACGTTTAAAATGATTATTGGAAAACAAGTTGTATTTTCATTGGGTTGTCCATTGGGGGGAAAAATACCATTTTTCACTCATTGGTTTTTGCTTCTGGTTTGACCCTGAGGAGTGGTGCAAGCTGGGCTGAGCTGGGGTGGACTTCTGTCTACTTTCAGTATCTTATGAGGGTGAGACTCTCCAGTGGGTAACAGGTCCATGTGCTCTGGAACAAAAGTAATTCACGTTGCATTTTTTTTCCTGACAAGTTTTGTTTTGTAAAGTGTGAAAGTGAAAGTCACACAGTTGTGTCCGATTCTTTGTGACCCCATGGACTATACAGTCCATGGAATTCTCCAGGCCAGAATACTGGAGTGGGTAGCCATTCCCGTCTCCAGGGGATGTTCCCAACCCAGAGATAAAACCCAGGTCTCCCACATTGCAGGGGATTCTTCACCAGCTGAGCCACCAGGGAAGCCCAGGGAAGTAGTCAGCGTGTTTGCCCTGCGGAAGGCTGGGTTCCAGTCTCACCGAGTGGGTTCAAGCCAGTCTGAGTTGCATAGTTTCAGAGATACATAGTCATGGATATTAGACAAACACTTAAAACGAGCTGAGTACAAAATGGAGACTGGAGACAGGATGTAAGAATGGGCCTTTCATTTTTCTTAAGCAGAAAGTGTTGAAACAGATTGTTGACCCACTGCACTCTCTTCTCATTAAGAAACCAAGTATTTAATGACTTATAAGTATTCAAAACAGGGAGGTGATAGTAGAAGGATTTCTTAAAAGTTGAGAAAAGCAGTCCTTCATCCAAA
The DNA here is from genome assembly GCF_042477335.2 of Ovis canadensis. Taxonomy (NCBI): domain Eukaryota; kingdom Metazoa; phylum Chordata; class Mammalia; order Artiodactyla; family Bovidae; genus Ovis; species Ovis canadensis. The sequence continues at coordinate 44,488,719 of NC_091268.1, read as the reverse complement.
AGGCTTTAGAAGAGCACTTGTACAGTGATTGCTGAGGGCTGTGGTTTTCTTTCATGTGTATATTAATTCACTGTCCTTTTTCTCAATGGGCCGTGGACGGACATACATCATTTAAATTAGCATAAAAAGTCGGAAATGGGACCTCCATTAACGTATCCTCAGGAGGGAGTGAGCACTTCCCACAGGATTGCCTGATGCCATTGCCTCCCTGGAGCTGGGCAAGCCTGGCCAGCACCACCTGCTGACTTCTTCCAGGTTCTCTGCATTTTGCCATCAGATTCCAGAGAGTCATCCCCAGCAAGTTCTTCATCTTAGCACTTTTCTCTACGGATGCCCCAGTGAGGTTGGGTTCTTGATCATACAACTGCTATGAATCTGTTGCCTGATTCTCTGGGGCAAGAAATGACTCTTTGGTTTGGGGATCAATTGAAAACTGTCTTAATCAGCTAGATGTGCGAAAATGTCTTAATTTACCATCCCTATTTCCACCTATTTTATCAAGGGCATGAAAGTCCTGGGAAAGCAGAGCAGACCTTTGTGCTCAGTCATGGTGGGGATAAGAGTGTCTCCAGGTCACAGACCCACCCTTTGTGTCGATCTGAAGGATGCTCCCTGCTGCCCAACCTTCCAGAGGCATCTGTGCAACCATTCCTTGTTGGGGCACCGGGGGGCAAAGGTCTTCTGTACAGTCATGCTCATCCACACCCCAGCCATTCATCCCCTCCATTCAACAGGCACTAAACATTTTTATGACATTTGTTTAGTGATAAGGAAGACATTATCCAAGACTATTGCAATAGGAGTCATCTCTCATAATAGGGGAGGGAGGTCAAACTCAGCTCCGAATACAAGGACAATGGGGATGTATAGCCAAGAAGCAGAGTTTCAGGGTCAGTGGACAGAAAATTACTAAGAGGAACATCAAGAGAAGAAGGATTCTTTTTTGTTGTTGTTTATTTTTATAGGAGTATGGTTGCTTTACAATGTGTTAGTTTCTATTGTACAGCAAACTGAATTAGCTATATGTATGCGTATACCTGTCTTTTTTGGATTTCCTTCCCATTTAGGTCGCCACAGAGTGCTGAGTGGAGTTCCCTGGGCTATACAGCAGATTCACATTAGCTATCTATTTTATACATAGTATTGATTGTGTGTGTGTGTGTGTGTGTGTGTGTGTGTAAATCCCAATCTCCCAGTTCTTCCCTCCACCACTCCTTTCCAAGTGGGAGAGTTCTTGCTAAACTGAGCTAATGGGTTCTTGCTGAAGGCAGGCCAAGGATTTAGACATGAAAGGTATGAGAGGAAGATCTTGATTAAATAACTCCTCTTTACAATGACTTCTCACCATCCGTGTGTCAACTGAAAAAAAAAAAAAAGCGCAACATGAGAGTTGTGAAAGTGAAAATTGCTCTGTTGGGTCCGACTCTTTGTGACGCCGTGGACTGCAGCCCGCCAGGCTCCTCTGTCCATGGGATTCTCAGGCAAGAACACGAGTGGGTTGCCGTTCCCTCCTCCAGGGGATCTTCCTTCACCCAGGGATCGAACCCGGTGGTCTCCTACATGGCAGGCAGATTCTTTAACGTCTGAGCCACCAGGGAAGTATTTGGGGCAAATGAGGACAACAGGGCATTCTAGACAGCTCTGAGAAACTGCTCCACAGAGGTAGAGGGAAGGTCGGTATATATATGATTTTAATGAGTGATAGGGTGTTGTGCAGTCAAGCATACATTTTGGCAGAGGTTTGCTGCTAGTCACAAGGAGCAGATGTCACCATTAATGATTTTAGTGCTTTCCTAGGTAGGAGGAGATGTGAGAATTGGTCTCCTGAAATCTTCTCTTGAAATTATCTAGCTATCTGAAGACCTGCTCTGCCAGTTTTTCCCAGAGCACTGAAATGAGTGACTCATTTCTGCTCTCCACCCTGAACTCCTATCAGGGCGTGTTGAAGGTGAGCAGCTGCAGCAGCTCATGATTCAATCCTTGTAGACAAAGATGGCAAGTGCCAATTTGTAGTTGGCACTCACTGAAACTGGACTCAGCAAGGATGGACATAGAAGGCCAAGGTCTAGGCATGGTGAAGAAGAGGACTCAGAGGAGCATGATTAAAGTTTGGTCAAGGAGAGAGTCTTCGTCAAGGGACGTCCGCCTGTGGCCCTTGCCCTCCGTGCCCAAGGTAGACCTGACCTCTAAGCAGGGGTGCACTGGGGGCTTTCTTTACAGATGCCCCTGGAACAGAAAGGAGCTCTTCCACTGACCCTCAGTTCCCGCTCCCCCAGCACAGCTTTCAGACCACAAAGATTTGCTGGGAAAACTATCTTTTCCTTCTTTCCCATCCCCTTGTGCCAAGACAAGGGCAGAGGCTAAAACACTCCCTGGCCCTCCTTTCATGCTTCGCCTCTCTGACTCCTGTGTGGTCCATGGGTGGCATCAGGATCCTTAAAACCTTGGTGCTAGGGGACGGATGCAAAACAGAGAGGAGATGCCTTTCTTTTCTGATTGTTTCCCATCCTGTTATTGTCTCCAGCCTCCTAAACACACTTCAGTTCCAGAGTTTCAACATAAGCTAAAGAAGAAAACTTTAACGAATCTTAATTTAACCTACTCAGCTTGCACTTTTGAGAGTTTGCCAGATCTATTTCTTCTTCTTCTTTTTTTTTTTTTTTGGCCAGGCTGCATGGTTTGTGGGTTCTTAGCTTCCCAACCAGGGATTGAACCCAGGTCACCCCTGTGAAAGGACAAGGTCCTAACCACTGGACCACCAGGGAATTCCCCAGATCTACTTCTTCATACATGAAGCTTGATAGCCTTCTCTGTACCCAAGATGACTGTGTGATAGACACATATTAATGGGATGAAGCTTTCCCACCCAGTTCTGTCTCTTCCTACTCTGTCTAAGCTACCAGCACCTGACATGGGTGGGAATGAAGCTCCGAAACAGCTTCCTTCTCTCATCAGGGTTACTTAGTAGAAACATTAGCTCTTGCTTTGCTTTCTACTCACCAGCTTTCTTTCTTCCTCAACTCTAATCCCTCTTTCATGTTCCGTCTCTACATAGTTCTTAGGTGGACAGCAGTAATGGCTCCAGGATCTATAAAGTCGGAAAGCTGTCCTTTTCCATCCCAGGGACAGTTGTCTAGTTGGAAAGGGGCGGGGGTTGGATTGAGCAACATGTCTTAGGGCCATTTGCATATCAGCTCTGCACATCAGGAAGGTCAGATGTGTCTTCTAAATAGGCTTTTATTCATATAAGACCCACAGGAGATGGAGTACATGCTCATTGTCTGTATTATAAAAACATTGCTAAGAACAGCTGGGTTAGTTTGGGTCACTGGGGGACACAGCTATGACTGCAAAATAGTGACCGTAAGTAGAGAAACTCAAGGGCAGGAAGCCCTCTTTTTCATGCAAAGTGCAGAATCACCTTGTTTTACATAAGAGATGTGTGCTTGGAAAAATGACCTTTGAGATGATTTCTGTACTTGAACCCTATCTGTTTGACCCCTTCCTCATGGCAGGATTCAGCTTCATGAGCTACCAGCTTAGTGATGGAAAGAGGTTTGGGATTCTGGGGGCCTGCAGCTTGTGCAAAGACTTCCCTTCTAGAGAACAGGAAACATGGAAAGCCAAAGAAACATCAGTCTTTGGGTAGACCTGGAGTCTAAGTGAAACCGTGTGACTTGGACTGGAACTTGAACCTACAGTCGTTTACCTGAGATCACAGACTTAGTTTTAGGACTTACTGAAGCTCAGGTTCTTGATGTCTCATTGCAGAAAGAACTCAATGAGAGCCAAAGTGATAGGTAAGAAGTGCCTTTCTTTAGAGAGAGACTCAACAGACAAACTGTGGGCCATCTGAGAAGGCGAGAGAGGCCTTGAAATATGGTGTGGTTGGTTTTTATGGGCTGGGTAGTTTCCTGGGTTAATGCGTTGGCAAATTATTCATTTTGGGAAGAGGCAGAAATTCATGGGAATTGGGCCTGCCCACGTTTGGTGTCTGATGGTTGGCCTCAGAACTGTCATGACGCCTGGTGGGTGTGTCACTTAGCTGATGTATTGCCGTGGCTTCCCAGGTGGCTCAGTGGTAAAGAATCCACCTGCCAATGAGGAGATGTGGGTTCGATTCCTGGGTCAGGAACATCCCATGGAGGAGGAAATGGCAGCCCACTCCAGTATCCTAGCTTGGGAAATTCCATGGACAGAGGAGCCTGGCAGGCTGCAGTCCATGGGGTCACAAACAGTCGGACGTGACTGAGTGTAAGCATGCACACGTGCACGTGGTGAGGCTCAAGGTCTTCTGGAAATCACATATTCTGCCATCTTGACCTGGTTGATTCAAACCAGTTTTCGTCATATCCTATGGCTGCTGCTGCTGCTAAGTCGCTTCAGCCGTGTCCGACTCGCTATGTCATTCTTTTTAAAGTCTGTGTTCTGCCCCCTTCTCTCCTGTTTCATAAATGCTGGGAAAATCAGACGTGGATGACAGCTTGATGGGGACCAAGGAGTTTCAGGGCCGAGGCGTCCAGGGTGGTGTCTACACAGACTGGCAAATGACATGGGGGTTCTCAATAGGGCTTCTGCCCCACCGGGACCTTATACCTGGCTTTTATGAATTAGCATGTGGGAGTGAATGTGGGTATGTTCTGGGGGTCATTCTTGATATCATAGACGGACTCCTCCGGACTCTCATTGGCTTGTGCTGCTGACCTGGCCATTCTCAGCGTCTGTCCCTTCATGGTGAGTTTGGGGTCTCCACCTGGGGCTGCCCTTACTGTTTCATTCATTCACCTTGTGGTCAGTCAGTCATTCACTCCCTTTCCTTCAGTTAAAATGTATTGAGCTCTTACTATTTGCTGGCTTCAAGGCCATAATCCTAAGTCAAAAATAGAAGTTCCTGCCTCTTAAGGAGCTCAGAGGTTGGTCGGGGAGAGAGACATTTACCCCATCATCAGAGAAATGAACTCACAATTGCAAACTGAGATAGTGCCTGGCCCGTAAAGATGTGATGTGAGAAGGTTATGGGGACGCATCCCCTGCCACAGGGACATTGCAGCAGAGATACAACATGGATGTGAAACACTTAGATCAATAGGCAAAAGGATGGGAGGGGGGGAGGATGGTCTAGGTTCTGGGAGGGAATGGTCAGTGGAGGTTCGGAGCAGGGGAGGGAAAAATATCAGTTTCTAGGAACTGCTGGGGGTCAGTGTTGCTGAAGGGATAGAGGAGCCATGTGAAAGAAGGTTCTGGAGTCCCAGAGGCCTGGGTTCAAATGTTGGCTCTACTGTGTCACTTTGGGCAAGTTATTTAAACTTTATAAAAAGCCTCGGATTTTGTCATTTGTAAATCAACACTAGTACCACCATGGTGATTGTACTGCATCCAGTTCAGTTCAGTTGCTCAGTCGTGTCTGACCCTTTGCAGCCCCATGAACTGCAGCACACCAGGCCACCCTGTCCATCACCAACACCCGGAGTTCACCCAAACCCATTCCATTGAGTCAGTGACGCCATCCAACCATCTCATCCTCCGTCGTCCCCTTCTCCTCCTGCCCTCAGTCTTTCCCAGCATCAGAGTCTTTTCAAATGAGTCAACTCTTTGCATCAGGTGGCCAAAGTACTGGAGTTTCAGCTTCAACATAAGTCCTTCCAGTTTGTAAGAAAGTAGATCTTACATGTTCTGAGCACAAAATAGAAATTATAGTTATTAATATAAATTAAAATTTTATATGATGTGCTAGCTCTTAGTTTCAACTTGGGGGATCTTAGTTCCCTGACCAGGGATTGAACCCAAGCCCGCTGGGTTGGGAATATGAAGTCTTAACCACTGGACCACCGTGGAAGTCTCTTAAATTTTTTTCTAAAAGATAGTTACGTGAAGTGATTGGGGGTGTTAACTCACCCTGACGTACTAATTAATTCTCAGTTTATACATGTATCGAATCATTACTTTGTACACCTTAAACATACACAGTGCTATACATCAATTTTATCTTAATTAAGCCTTGAAAGAGGGCTTGAGAAGGACTTAGAGAGGACATGTCAGCCCACTCCAGTATTCTTGCCTGGAGAATCCTGTGGACAGAGGAGCCTGGCGCACTACAGTCCATGGGATCACAGAGTCAGACCCAACATAGTGACTAAACCACAAAAGCCTCAAAACAATAGTAACAGTAGTACGTATCCCCAGGGCCTTAATATCAGCCATTATTTGTGGTCTTTAAATAAAACTGAGGCCAGGGATCAGAGGACCAATGGGACTTTATCATGCAATTACAAATATTGTTCATCAGGAAAAAAAAAAATACTTGGTCTCAACATCTTTGGTACCCTTATATTTAAGAGTGTAGTCTGAGTAGGAAATTAATAGCAATGATGTACTTAAAAATAAGAAAAGATATAAATACAATGTTAAGATTGGGGGGGCGGTTGAGTTGGTTAGTTGGTTGGTTGGTTGGTTTTTGTTCTTTCTAGTGATTGAGGGAGAAACACCACTGGACGTGGAAGCCAAGTTGAAGGGTGCACTTGGATGGGAAGTCCCTTGGCTTTGGCCAGTCGGTAGATTTCTCTCTGGTTGTTCAGACCCAGATTCAGGAAGAAGAACTCTTTTTAAACCACAAGGTTTTAGAGATGAAAAAACTGATCCAAGCAGAAGGAGCAAGATGATGCTAAAAACCCACAACCTAGGCAGATATTTAAAGTGGATTGGAAAACAAACAGACTGGAGAACTTGCTCAGCTGAAAGACACCCATGGAAACCTGAATTCTGAAAAGAAGTGATGGAGAATCACAGACGAAGTCATCTGTCTGACTTTTGGATTTCAGAGAGTGAGAGTGTGTGTTTTGCGTATTGAATAATACTTGGACTGTTATTAAAAAAAAACAAAAACCGCCCAATCATTGATTCTCCCTCTTTCCTTTTTATATTTTGCTTTTTTTCATGCACATTCATTAAATTTGAGATGCAGTAATGGCCTTCCCTGGGTCCGGAAGATCCCCTGGAGAAGGAAATGGCAACCCACTCCAGTATTCTTGCCTGGAGAACCCCAAGGATGGAGGAGCCTGGTAGGTTACAGTCCACGGGGTCACAAAGAGTAGGACACGACTGAGTGACTTCACTTTCACTGGCCTGAAATCCTGCCAGTCTGATTCCCTGCATCACAGATAATCTGTTGGACGTTTTGAAAAGCATACATATAGTTTTAAAATATAATTATGCACGGTCCAATGTGACTGGGTCCCTGTTTTTATCCCTCATCCTAGAAGTAGAGCTTAGCACTGAATCTTCCAAAAACAAATTTGGCTCCATGGAGCATGTTTTGTGTAAAATAGATTTCACAGGCAATTAACACGAGAGGTATTGTAGAGAAGGCCATGTCACATGCCACATTAGAACTAGACATAATTGCCGTTAAAACCTGATTCTACCCTTCAGGTTCCTCACTGGCTCCCAGTGACCTCCCCCTCTTCCCTTGATATCTTTCTCTGCTTCTCTGACACTAAGTACATTACCTCTTAGCTTTTCCAGTCTGATTTTCTCAAGCCCATCATCTCTTTCAGCAAACAAAGGAACCTTCTAGAGCTCCATCCTTAGCAGTTGGGGATTTTAAGTAACCCATAATGCTTTTCTGCCATTAGATGTTTACTTTCCAGTTTGCATATGTGTGTTGGCTCAATCCTAATATTTGCATTTGATGATTGTGTTCTGAAGTAAGAGAAAAATACCCCAGCTCTCCTCAACCAAACCAATCACTTTATCTAACCTCAGGAAGCCTTATCTGTGCTTCATTTTTCACATGGTTTGTCATGGAAGATGTTTCCTGAACTCGCAAAGCAAACACCAAGCATTTATGGACTCATGGCAAAGCTGATCTGATGGGACCTTACAGGTTTTTTAGTCTGAAAGTGAAAGTCACTTAGTTGTGTCTGACTCTTTCCCACCCCATGGACTATACAATCCATGGAATTCTCCAGGCCAGAATGCCAGAGTGGGTAGCCTTTCCCTTCTCCAGGGTATCTTCCCAACCCAAGGATCGAACCCAGGTCTCCTGCATTGCAGGTGGATTCTTTACCAACTGAGCTACAAGGGAAGCCCAAGAATACTGGAGTGGGTAGCCTATCCCTTCTCCAGTGGATCTTTCCGATCCAAGAATCAAACCGGGGTCTCCTGCATTGCAGGTGGATTCTTTACCAACTGAGCTATGAGGGAAGCAAAAGTCACTCAGTCCTGTCCAACTCTTTGCGACCCCATTGGCTATACAGTCCATGGAGTTCTCCAGGTCAGAATAGTGGAGTGGGTAGCTTTTTCCCTTCTCCAGCAGATCTTCCCAACCTAGGAATAGAACCAGGGTCTCCTGCATTGCAGGTGGATTCTTTACCAGCTGAGCTATCAGGGAAGCCCTTAGCTACCACATTATAACAGTACAATACAGTTGCTCCCCAAGCCACATCATCCTTCCTAGCTGTGTGACCTTGGACAAATCTCCTGACCTCTCTGGAACTCAATTTTGTCATCTTTATTTTTTTAACTTTTTATTTTGTATTGGAGTATAATGATTAACAATGTTGTAATAGTTTTGGGTGGACAGCAAAGGAACTCAGCCATACACATTTACATGTATCCATTCTCCTCCCCCAAACTCCTTTCCCATCCAGGCTGAATCTTATCATTTTTAAAATGAGGAAAAATAGCAGCAGTCTTCTGATGGGCTAGCCATGAGGATTAATGAGTTAATATTGCAGAAGTGTAATTTTCAAAAAGGTATAATCAGGTCTTACATGTAAATATCAATTGAAAACACAACATTTTATTCAAGATGTTAATTCATGGAAGAATCAATAAGATGTCAAGCCCAGTTCAAATGAAATTTTGATTTGCAAAGATTTATATTCTTTTCAGAAAAAAATTTATCACAAGTGGCATCTGTACTGTTCTCAGTTTTCTAGAATGTGGCAGACATTTCTGCAGGGGGTGGCTGACTAACGCTCCCCCGCTCCCCCCCCCAACCAGAGATATCCATATTCATTAGGACTGTTGCCCAGAACCTGTGACTGTTACATGGAAAAAGTGATTTTGCAGATGTGACTGAAGTAAAGGTTTTGAGATGAAAAGATTATCCTAGATCATCCTGTGTGTTGTGTGCTAAGTCACTTTAGTTGTGGCCGACTCTTTTTGACCCTGTGGACCCTTGCCCGCCAGGCTCCTCTGTCTATGGGAGTCTCTAGGCAAGAATACTGGAGTGAATTGCCATTTCCTTCTGCAGGAGATCTTACTGACCCAGGGATCGAACCCACGTCTCTTACGTTTCATGCATTAGCAGGATGGTTCTTTATCACTAGTGCCACCTGAAAAGCCCTGACTGGAACCACATGTATCGCCAAAGAGAGATTTGGCATATACTCATGTGTGCACACACACATACACACACCAGGGAGCAGTGTGACCTCAGAGGCAGAGTGGAGTGCTGTGACCACCAGCCAAGGAATGCCAGCAACCATCACGTACTGGAAGAAACAGGAATAGAATCTCTCCTGCCGAGTGTGAAGGGCAAGGTCATGGTTTCAGCCCAGTGAAACTCAGAATAAATTTCTGTTGTTTGAAAGCCACCCAGTTTGTGGCAGTTTGTTATAGCAGCTCCAGCAGTTGACTGCAGAGTTGTCAAATAGCTCCCTCAACAGAAAGTCAGTCAAAGATGCCCTCTCCCCTGAGGTTCTGCTGGACCACACCCAGCCTTTCACTGAAAGGATCAGGAATCTCCTAGCCATCCCCAAGTTCAGACAATTCTTCCTAGTAGTCCTGGGATATCTGTAAAGTCTAAAGTGCTCAGAGTATATATAAAACATCTGACTCATAGTAACGTTTACTATGTAAGTCTTTTATCATTGTTGCTTTCATTTGCTCAGGCATGTCTGACTCTTTGTGACCCCCTGGACTGCCGAACACCAGGTTTCCCGGTGCTTCACCATCTCCCAGAGTTTGCTCAAACTCATGTCCTTTGACTCGGTGATGCCACCCAACCATCTCATCCTCTGTCATCCCCTTTTCCTCCTGTCCTCACTCTTCCCCAGCATCAGGGTCTTTTCCAGTGAGTCTTTTGTTAATAATAATTATCTATCATTGTTGTCACCACCATCATAGTTGTGACTATCATCTTCATTTTTGTTCCTGTTCCCAGTTGATCCTTTTCAGTTGGTGGACTGTGTGATTCAGGACCCAGTGATTCAGTTGGCTGATGGGGATCTGTGACCCATGAAAGAGAATAATGAATAGAATTATGAGTGAAAGGATGATCGCTCTAGTTGGAGATTATGGCTCCAGGTCTTAGGTGGAGGTGGAAGGTGTTAGCAGTGGTGGGTTTTGTGTTATCCAAGCCTCTCAGCTGCTGGGGAGACACAGACAGTGAAAAGGACAATTACATGAAAAGATGCGTGATTTTCAATGAACAAAAGTCATGGAGAGTGCCCATAGGATATAAAAATGCTTGCTCACAAATCCCCTGAATAACAGAAGCAAGTGCCTCATTGCTAGCTTAAAAGGAGATTGTATTTTTTTTTAATGAATGAGGATAAAACATAGGTTGATGAGAATGCTGAAGAAGTGGAGTGTGACATTTAATAGAATTTTGAATCAGCCTAGGACTCTACTTCGCAAGGGACTGGGTGAAGATTTTGTCCTCAGAGGGACCTTTGCAATCAATTTTGGCCATCACAGCTAGGGGTGCTGCTGGCATCTAGTCAGTAGAGGGCAGGCATACTGTTAAACATCCTGGCAGGCACAGGACAGTCCATAACAAAGAATTACACAGCCCAAGATGTGAAGAGTGCTGAGGCTAGGAAGCTTGCATCCAGGAGAGTCTGAGACTCAGAGCCCTGGAAGGAAGTGTAGAAACCACAGAGTCAATGATTTTCAAATGACATTGTTCAGGTCCCACAGGGTGTGATGAGGAGGTCATAGTGTCTGTAGTGGGGCCAGAGGGGAGGGGGAGGGGTTCTCCAGGCATTACCCATTGCATCACCCCATCATCACCCCTCTCTCCTCTGCTCTTTTGTTGATGGCAAATTGCATATTTCAGCTGGCCCTCCTGCTGCTCAACAGAAGTTTGAAAATAATTGATGTGTTTTAATCTTTCCATTTTGTGCTTGAACAATAGGCCTTTGACTGTTATAGCACAGGTCACAGTCCCAGGTGGGGACCCAGGGCCCTGGCTTCCCTGGTGCTATCGCTCACCCTCTCATGTATCCACTCTGACTCTGTTAGTAAAATCTATGGGGTTTCAAACCCATGTCTGAAAATCTTCCAGGTGTGAACTGATGTAAGTTTCTGACCATAACAAACACATCAAACTGGATACAATGAAAGAGTTCTTCATTGATTGAGAATCTTACTGAGACCATTCACTGAGAGGTCTCCTGTGCCTACCTGTACTTGGCTCTGAACACTTAGAGACTCTAGGATTTACAGCTGAAATGATCCAATTCCAGTACATACTCTGGAAGTTGGAGTTTTAAATAACTCCGCAGCTGATGTTTTTGCCTCTTCTGAACCACAGAGTGGTAAGGGCCAGAAAAAACTAGGGACCCCCTGGGGGTCCTGCTGTCTGTTGTCTCTCACCCTGCTTGGTGACTGCCTAGCACCTGGGCCCCACCTTCCTTATGCTTTGGGGGAGCTTCCACCGTGAGTCTCTCCTTTCCAAGCTCCAAGTAGAAACTAGCTTTCCCGCCTCCCTTGCAGCTAAGGCCAGTCTGAGAATCATCTTCTCTAATCAGACTCAGCTACCGGGAGCTTGGGGAGATAGTGAGAGGAGGCGGTGTCATGACTATTCTGGCCACAGGGAGGAGAAGCCTCTGAGAGGAGAAGTGGTGCCTGTCTTTGTTGTGGCATCTTGTTCTCACCCAGAACGGCAGCTGAGTTTATGCATCCTTTCATAAATTCCTGTTCTGCTAAATGAGCTAAGGCCAGCTGCAGATTGGAACTCAGAAGCCCATCTGCTGCACAAGGAGAAAAACAATAGAACCATCTCAGAGGCCAGATCCCTTTGCATTTCTGCATTTTGGGGAAATACTCAACTGTAACCATCAGACAAGCATTCACGGCTCCAATCTCTTCCCTGTTGCCCACTTTCATGAGGCAGGCTTGGGCAGAACAACGTAACAGGAGTTATCTTGTCTGTGCAAGAACAGTGGCTTTATTTGCAGCAACTAGGGTGGATATAGAGATTATCCTGCTATGTGAAGTAAGTCAGACAAAGACAAACACCATATGATATCACTTATATATGGAATCTGAAATATGACACAAATGAATTTCTCTACAAAACGGAAACAGACTCATACATAAAAAGCAAACTTATGGTTACCAAAAGGGGAAGTGGTGGTGGCAGGGAGGGTGGAATTAGATACAAACTACTGTATATAAAATAAATAAACAACAAGGTCCTACTGTATAGCCCAGGGAACTATATTCAACATCCTGTAATAAACCATAATGGAAAAGAATACATATATATGTATAACTGAATCATTTTGCTGTACAGCAGAAAGTAACACATTTTGTAAATCAACTATACTTCAGTAATAATAATAATAAAAGACTATTGGCTTTATGACAGAGCCTTGCACAGCCCATGGTGACCATATGGATGACCGTCTCAATCTCTATCCTTGAATTAAAAAAAATATTTCAAGTGAAAAAACCAAAAAGTTTATTTTAAAAAAACAGTATAAAATTTTTTAAAAAATTTTTCACTGTATTTCTCAACACATAGGGTTTCAGGTGGGCTCTGTCTTAGGTTCTTGCTGGAAGCCATAGAGAACTGGCCACAACAGGCTGACAGCGCTGCCTTGATTACAGCTCGGCATGGCTTCAGATGACACTCAAGGAGTTCATTGATGCAGGTGAGATAGTCTGTGAGTGATCTACAGCATAGACCTTTTCTTTTCAGCTGGTCATTGAGAAAGACGTCTCCCTAATTCAGTCTTAGAGGAGGACTCTTTTTTTTTTTCTTGCTGGAGCTCATTCATTTGCAAATAAAAGGATGCTTCAATGTCTGTTGAAATGTCCAGAGGTTGTAACATAGATTATGTTTGCTGAGATGAGGTCTAACTGGTACTCAGATGCATAACCAATGTTGCATTTGAATGGACCAGGGCTTGAAGAATCTGCTCTGGGTTACTCTGATGTCCTCAGGCTTCAGGGTCCACTTTGGGGCTGCTCCAGCTGTTTTTCTAGAAAGTGTTCCAGTGGAGACACTGCACCAGATTTGCTTTTGTGAGGAATGTCATGTCTCACGAGGCTGATGGAGCCATGTTCTTTCTCCTTTGAAGTAAACCCCTTCTCAGCCAACGAGGTCTCTCCTTTGAGAAGACGCCCTTGGTTCCAGGTGTGCTTTGGCCCTTTCAGGACTTTAACTCGCATTTTCTAGGCTATGCTAAATAACACCCTTGGGCCCATGGTTAAAACTTGGTCCCGGGGATGGTCACAGGCTCTTGGGAACCCCTCTGAGGACTCCCGCACAGTTCTGGCAGGACCGTGCCATCAGTTCTCCTCGCCACCAGCACGATGCTCCCCACTTTTCTTGCCTGATCCCCTGTGGGGTTTCTCCTGTTGCTTTGATGCCCTAAATGCCAGCACCATGGGTAGGACGGTGCCCGTGGCTAGCACAACTGTTCACGGTCACCCAAGGTGCTTCAGCAACCCATGTGGCCTGTCAGTGAAGCCATTGGTGTCTGATGTCAAGGTCTTTGTCCCTCTCATCATTGCAAAAGTGGCCAGTGCCTATCCTGCTGAGGCCTGTGCTTTCAAAACCCATCAGAGATTTTCCTGAAAAAGCCCTTTCACCACAGCCCGGTCAGCACAGAGTTCAAGAGCTGGGAGCCTTTGCAGCCTGCCTGTGAAGATCATAAAGTAAAGATACCACATACCCCGGGCTTGCAGTCACCTCTCTCTTTTGAATGTGGTCTCCCAGCTTTGTACTAAACCAGTGCACTTTCTCAGGAGGTAGCTAGGAGTCCTTCATGAAAGCCCACCTGATGAGTCCTTCCAGCGGACCCAGCTTAGATAAAAGCTGGGTGTGGTGGTTTGGGGGTGTGTTGGCTTGGCTTGGCTAACTACGCTTCCTCCGATTCCCTTCCTTGTGTGTTTTCCAGTAGGATGGACCACAAGAGAGATTCCTAGGGGAGATATGGACAATGGAGGTGAAACAGCAGCCATTCTGTGACTCACGTACATTTTCGATCCTCTGCTGCCTCCACTTGTTAGCTGCTCTGCAGCTGCTCCACCCTTCCTGAGAGCCTCTTTAGGGCCTACACCTTCTAGGTCTAGTGTGTGTGTGTTTAGTTCCACAATGAAGGGCCTTGGCTTCTGCAGGAAGCCAGGCCACCCGGGTTAGAGGCAACGAGATCCTTTGATGAGTTTCATTCATCCTTCTGGGCTGCAGCTCGTGCTTGGGGTCTCCAGCGTGTCCTTTTAAAAAATGTTTATTTTTATATTGGAGTATAATTGATTTACAATTTTTGTGTTAGTTTCGGGGTTACAATAAAGTAATTCAGTTATACACACATCTATTCTGTTTCAGATTCTTTTCCCTTGTAGGTTATTACAGAGTGTTGAGTATAGAGTTCCCTGTGCTATACAGTAGGTCCTGTTGATTATCGATTTTATATAACAGTGGTGTGTACATGTTAATCCCAACCTCTTAATTTATCCCTCCCCCCACCTTTCCCGTTTGGTAACCATAAATCTGTTCTCTATGTCTGTGAGTTTGTTTCTGATTGGTAAATAAATTCATTTGTATCTTTTTTTTAAGATTCTACATATAAGTGATATCATATGATATTTGTCTTTCTCTGTCTGACTTATTTCACTTAGTATGATAATCTCTAGAGCCATCCATGTTGTTGCAAATGGCATTATTTCATTCTTCTTTATGACTGAATAATATCCCCTTGTATATATGCGCCACAGCTTCTTTACCCATTCATCTGTCCATGGACATTTAAGCTGTTTCCATGTGCTGGCTATTGTAAATAGTACTGTGATCAACACTGAGATGCATGTATTTATTTTAAATTATGATTTTCTCTAGCCCAGGAGTGGGCTTGGATTCCAGCTTGTTCTTGCTTCTTCATCTTATAACCTTCGTCTCCCCTTCCTGACCATCTGCTCTGGGAGATTCAAGCTCCAACATCGAGCATGAAGATTACAGCCTTCCAGAGACTGCCTAGCCATCTCCCGTAGTTGTGTAGGGTCAATTCTCTGTAACAAGCCGTATATCTATGTATCTATACATCTGCGTCTCTGTCTCCTAGTTGGTCTTGTCGGCTTGAACCCTGACTGTGCACTGAGCACCCTGCTTCAGATATTTTAGTGCCTCTAGCTCACTAATTTGAGATCTTACTTTGGCCTCTGCCTTCAGTCTGATCACAAGTGTGACAGTCCTAGTTTCAGAAACAGACTGATCTCATCAGCCGACTTTGGAGTCAGGTATTCACTATGGGGAATGACTCACATGCTCCGAGCCTCGTTCTTCATCTGAACAAAGTTCATCTGAATGCCCGATATCACTGAGGGGGGTTGTAAGAACTGACAAGGATTGAGTGAGATCAAGTGTAGAAGGTGAGGTGCTCACTAGAATAAGCCCTCACTAGACAGAATGGTGGCAAGATAGAATAACTAGATAGAGTGAAAGAGAACTAGAGAGAATGATCAGATGATGGAGTGATGCCGGCAGAGCCCTGTAAGCATTTGTAGAGCACATGGTTGGTACAGGCAGGGTAGGACAGCATCTTGGAGGACCAGGTTGGTGTTTCATGGGCAAGGGGAGCCAGTCCCTTCAAAACACTGGCCTCTGATGCCCTGGGCTCTATCTCCTGCCTGTTTTTCTGGGTCTTTTTGGTGATACCGAGTAGCTGGGGGACAGGTGGTGGGAGTGGAGGGAAGGGTGGCAGTGGAGGTGGGTTCATTTTTCCTTAGGGAATGTAAGAAATTGTCAGGGCGACTGCTTTCCACCAGTTGCATTTTACAGCTTATGATTTGTAGTGAGGGCTATCCTGGCCTGAGAAGCACACAGCATTATTTATATGTTTGTTCCCTGCCTTGTTCTGGAGAAGATTTAAAGTAGCTGCACACCCTGGTAAATCAATCTACTGTCTGTGCCAGGGGAGAGGCTGGGTTCCGTTCTCAGCTCAGGCAGGTTGGCCAGGTGGAAGTGGCCCTTAGTGGCAGACCCCAGCACCATCTTGATGCAATTGGAGAAGACACCCTGAGCAGCTGTGCAGAGGATCTGTTCAAACACAGGTTGCTGCACTCCACACAGAATTTTGCAATTTATTAGGTCTAGGGCAACACTGTTGTTCAGTTGCTAGGTCCTGTCCGTCTCTTTGTGACCCCAAGGACTGTAGCATGCCAGGCTTCCTTCCTTCACTATCTCCCAGAGTTTGTTCAAACTCATGTTCATTGAGTCGGTGATGCCATCCAACCATCTCATTCTCTATCATCCCCTTCCCCTCCTGCCCTCAATCTTTCCCAGCACCAGGGTCTTTTCCAGTGAGTCAGCTCTTTGCATCAGCTGGCCAAAGTATTGGAGCTTCAGCTTCAGCATCAGTCCTTCCAATGGATGTTCAGGGTTGATTTATTTTAGGATTGACTGGTTTGATCTCCTTGCTGCCCAAAGGATTTGCATTTCTAATATGTCACTGGATAATACTGAGGCCACTGGTCTGGGGGCAAGGCTTTGAGAAGCACTGACCTGGAGAAATCTGCTCTGAGATCTTTCTTCTGTAAACAGGAGCTGGATCCCATGTCCATGCTTCCAGGAGTACCTGGATCTGTCTTAGGTCCTCTTCCCTAGCCCAGAGCTGCCTCACTTGTACTCATTTTCCTGAAATGCACCCTGTGCTAGAACTTTCCAACCTTGACACCCATAGAAGCACTCAATTCTTTTTTTCCTCTTAGTTTTTATTTTTTAAATTTATTTGTTAGCACTGGGTCATCGTTGCTGCAAGTGGGCTTTCTCTAGTGGCGAGCAGGGGCTACCCTTGGTTGCGGTGCATGGGCTTCTCATTGTGGGGGCTTCTCTTGTGGCTCTCAGAGCACAGGTTCTAGGGCTCACGGGCTTCAGTAGTTGCAGTGCACGGACTTAGTTGCCTACAGCATGTGGCATCTTCCTGGACCAGGAATTGAACTCGTGTCCCCTGTATTGGCAGGCAGATTCTCAAGCATGGGACCACCAGGGAAGCCTTGTTTTTATTTTTATTTTTAATATTTATTCATTTGGCTACACCAGGTCTTAGATGCAGCACATGAGGTCTTTTTAATTGCAGCATGCAAACTCTCAGTTGCAGCATGGGAGATCTAGTTCCCAGATGAGGGATAGAACCTGGGCCCCCTGTGTTGAGAGCATGGAGTTGAGCCACTGGACCACCAGGGAATTCCTGGCCTCATTTTAATTTGATTACCTCTTTAAAGACCTGTCTCCAAACGTAGTCACATTCTAACATACAGGGGTAATAAGGACTTATGTGAATTGCGGGGGAGGCGGGGCGCATGACTCAGCCCATGTTACATGTGGACCCATCGTGCCTTTTAAGAAGTGTGCTGTTTTCTTGGAGCGTGCCCTCCAAATGCTGCACACAGCCGGCTAAGGTCAGTGGTAGTTACTGCTGTTACCCACACTTGCCTTCACTGCTGTGGGCCAATGGGAAGCCAGAAGTGATGGGATATCCTCTATGGGGCACCGGCAGGAGCAGCTCGCTTTGAGAACCCAGGTGCTGGTTGCAGCGATTTGTCCTGCAGATGGCTGGGACTTGAGGAAGAGGCACGCCCACTCTATACAATTATTCTGTGTAAAAGGCAGTTTGCAAAGCACACAGTGCCACATGATTCTACTTCAAAAGGGTGTGTGTGCACATGGGCATGTGTGATCACGCCTCTTATCTGTGCACGCAAAGAACTCAGATGTGACAGCCCACGTGGGCTGGAAGATGGGTGACTGCCATTTCACAAAGTCCTTACTAGCGTTTTCCATGTTTTCTATGACGCATCTTGGCGTACTTTTATAATATACAAGTGAGAAAGGGTTAGAGGACCCAGAAAAAGGAAGATACTGAAAAGGTGGATGTTGGTGTCGGTGAATGGAATTTGGATTTCTGAGCCAGGACTTGAAATGTTAGAGTGATGGGCAGGGGGGTACAAGGAGAGAATGGAATGTACGTTTGCTGAGAGTCGGGATGAACAAAAGCAGAGGGTCAGGATATGGTGGAGGCTGGGAGCAGAGGACCCGTAGATGTGATTACAGAGCTGTGACAATGAACTATTAGGCTGTCTTAGAAAACCTTGGAGACGGATGTTCTAGAGGAGCCAGGTAACTGCATCCAAGAGATGAATAGGGCTGAAATAGATGGCATTTAAGGGTCCCCCTAACCCTGAGATTCTGTGGCTCCATGAAAATGCAAAACCCCTGAGTTAAGCTATCTTTGAGGACACAGTGACATTTGATGCTAAGAGCATCTGTTGATATTTCTTTGAAATCTGCACTCTGCCAACTCCACCTGTAAGGATGACCCGCAAGACTTTGAAATACTTTGTGAATCTCCATAGCAACTCTTTTGGCAGAAGTATATTCTTAGGAGGCTCCAGAGGCAGGAAGACAGTGAGACAGTATTTTTTTCATCCCCGAGCGTCATGTCCAAGTTAACTACCATTTAATGAAATGTCATTTCTTTCTTAAATCTTCCTTTTTCCTGCTTCGTAATACCAGTCAACAGAATTTGTAGGTGCATTAAATGTGGGGAAAGAGAAAAGGGTGACAGAGGATGAGATGGTTGGGTGGCATTACTAATTCTATGGACATGACTTTGGACAAACTCTGGGAGATGGTGAGGGACAGGAAGGCCAGGCATGCTGTAATCCATGGGGTCGCAAAGAGTCAGACACGACTTGGTGACTGAACAACAACCAGTGTGGGGAGGATGAAGATGAGAGAAGAATTGAGAATCTCTAGACCCTTAGCTTGAGCCATGCAGTGAAGGATGGGGATGCCATTTCCTGAGGTGGCAGAGACTTGAGGGGATGTATGCTGGAGGTCTTGCTGTTGTTCAGGGGGTGACTTGCGAGTTTTATCTTGGCTGTGTTGCATCTGAGATGCCTGCTGGACCTTCACGTGGACATGCTGAAGTGGGCGGCTAGATATATGAGTCCACAGAATTCAGGGCTGGTGTGAGAGATTTGGAAGCTCATTATCATTATTTAAACTTGTGAGGCTGAGAAAGATGGCTTAGAGAAGATGGGAAGTTACATAGAGAGAAAAGTGGAAAAGAAGCAGCGCACAGAGAGCTGGGGACACCCACACAGAGAGAAGGATTAGCCCATGAGCACAGAGGAAACCCACGAGCGTGCAGGGCACCTGTGGCCCAAAGGGAAAGTGACAAATCCTGCGCCCCAGCCAGAAGCACCGTCCTGGACGCCTGCTGTCCCTCGGCCTCCATGTCCCGTTCAGCTCTCAGCGCTACATCCCAAATCTCTCTCTTCTCTGCCCCGCTGCCTCTCGGTCTCGGTGCTGCAGCCACCCTAGACTCAGCGGCTGCGTCTTTTCTCTGCCCTTCTGCTGTAACCTTCAGACGGGTTTGCCTCCATCCCTTTCTGACATTCTCTCAAAATCCCTGGGTTTTTGTCAAAATGCAAATTGGATCACACCCCATGTGCTTGAGTGCTCACGCCCTACATCATGCAGTGGGTTAGCTCAGCTTTTAGGATTAGAACTCTCATCCTTTATTGGCCCACACAGTCTGGGTGCCCTGGTCATAGCTACCTCTCCAGCCCCGGCTGGACCAATTTGACCCCTCATTTTGTTTGGTTTCACCCCACCAGCCCTTCTCCTCTTCTTCCTGCCACATCACTCACTGCCACAGGGCCTTTGCACACGCTTGTCCTTCTCCTGGGATGTCTTGTCTTCCCTCTTCCATCAGTTAATTCCTGCTCATCACTCAGAAGTCAGCTCTTCTGGAAAACCTGCAGAGCATTCCTGTTCAGAACAGATTCTTTTTAGGGCTTCCCTCGTGGCTCAGCAGTAAAGAATCTGCCTGCCAATGCAGCAGATCAATCCCTGGTCCTGGAAGATCCCACGTGTTGAGGAGCAACTGAGCCGTGTACCACAACTGTCGAACCTGTGCTCTAGAGCCCCGGAACTGCAACTACTGAAGCCCGCACGCCCCTAGAACCAGTGCTCCATGACAGAAGAAGCCAGTGCGTTGAGAAGCCTGCATGTTATAACTAGAGAGTAACCTGCTCACCCCAACTCGAGAGCAGCCTGCTCAGCACAACTAGAGAAAGCCTGTGTAGCAACAAAAACCCAGCACACAGGCCGCCCCCCCAAAATTCATTAATTAATTTAGAAAAATTTTTTAAAGCTTCTTATAAGTTCTTAGCATGTGCCTCTCCTTTGGAGTGTCCAACTCCAGCAATTCTGCAGTTAATTGTGTGATTATTTGATTACATTTTCCTCCTGCATAAAAGCCCTTTGAAGACCCTCTGTAGATGCCTCTTCTCAGAGGACTTAACAAAAGATGTGAGGCCAGAGAGAGAAAGAAGCAATGGCGTCTGCTAACATTTCTCTTCGGTGAAGGCAATGGCAGCCCACTCCAAGTACTCTTGCCTGGAAAATCCCATGGACGGAGGAGCCTGGTGGGCTGCAGTCCATGGGGTCGCTAAGAGTTGGACACGACTGAGCGACTTCACTTTCACTTTTCACTTTCATGCATTGGAGAAGGAAATGGCAACCCACTCCAGTGTTCTTGCCTGGAGAATCCCAGGGACGGGGGAGCCTGGTGGGCTGCCGTCTATGGGGTCGCACAGAGTCGGACACGACTGAAGCGACTTAGCAGCAGCAGCACCATTTCTCTTAGCTCCTTTGTAAGTGTTTCAGGATACATACCTGAAATGCGGAATCCACAGGCTTCATTGCTCTAGTTTTTTGTTTTTTTTTTTCCCTCTTTCTGCATCTTGGCTAAAGCAAAACCAAGAATCAAAAGCAGGCAGGAGGCCACACCACCTGAGCTACAGAAGGAAGGCTTCAAAAAGCCATGTTTGTTGCATGAGAAGGTGTGAGGTTAACCCACCCCTCCCTCCCCTACTTGGACACACAGTTTTGACCCTGAACTTATTTGGGAATTTTGTTTTTTTAGATAGGTTGGTCAAAACGTTCATTTGAGTTTTTCTGTAAGATCATGTGAGCTTCAAACACCTGAACTTTTTGGCCAACCCAATACAAAGAAAATGAAGTTCAGCCAAAATGATGAATAACACTTGTATTTATGTATGCCACTGTGGTGTTTCTGGAGAAAACCTTGTCATAGGTCTGGAAATTTTTTTAAATGGTTCTGCTGAAAGTAAACAGTTACCCCAGCCCCTTTTGGCCCTCAAGTTGGAAATGTTTTTTGTGTATGGGTTGCCTTGATACACCAAGAAAATCAACAGGCTGGTGTCTATGGACACAGCTGGGTCCCCGAGCCAGTGTGTTGCTCAGTTATCCAGCCATGTTCCTTTAACGCAACAGTCACTTTTGTCTTCTGATTACCTACTTACTACCTGCTGGATAAAAGAATAGTCTAGAACATTTCACATTTTCCCACAGGAGGAAAGGAGCTACAAGGCAGATCTGTATGGCTGGGAAGTGTTTGCAGAGGAGATGAGGGAGAGAAAGGAAGCGTCTCCTTCTAGGATAAGCCTAATTGTTTTAAGAAGGGGGATTTCAAGTTCTGTACACCCGGGATCGGCATTCAGCTCATAGGCTTTGCTAAGCTTGTGTGACAGGATAATCTCCTTTGTTCAATGCCCGAAAAGGATATTTTCTGCATTATTAGACAAGTCAATGAAGATAAAATATTAACTATTTTAAGCTGCTCTAGTCCACCCCCAAGAAATTAAGCTGCTGCATTCTAATCATGCCTGGCTTTTCTTATCCTAATGAGACAAGAAATGGTTAAGCTAAGCTGTGTGAGATGGGGCTAAGCTGCCAGTGTGAGATGTTGAGTTTGCTAGGGTCCACAGCCATCCCCCAACTTGTTACGAGCAGACTTCACCTTTTCTCTGCTTTACATCTTTCCCTGGGGTGACCTGTAATGCTTGGGGACCTTGTTTCCAGGCCAAGAAAGAAATGAGATCTAATTGAAGACCACAGGGGTGTGACATCCATCAGCGTATTTCTAAAAGACATCTTAGGAGTCTTTTGTGAGTACGGTAAGGTAAGCCAGCTAATTCTGGGTCTAGGTTTTGGCACCTTGGAAACATCATAGTAAATTCCTCAAGCAGAAACTGCTGGTCTTGGATTTGCATCGGTGACTCTGCGCCATTTCCCACCGGCTGTTTAAGACAGAGGCACGATGCAGAGCCTTGCGCGTTTTTCTGGTTCCTTCGAAGTGGGAGCAGCCGTGAAAAACCAGAGGGGTGAACACACACAGCCTTTTCTGGCAGGTCTGCTGAGCCCTCATGGTTGGTGGGAGCTGCTGTCCTTGGTTTAGGTGACTGTTTGTGGTCCCTACCAGCACCAGCCTTGATAAGCCAGGTCCTTTGGGTCCCTGGCCTTGCTCAGCTAGGGGTTTTGCAGGTTAGGAATCTGTAGGCTATGGACAGTCTTCATGCTTCACTTCCCTCCAGAGGATCATGATCCCTCCCCGTGACAAGCCTCAGACCCAAGAATTGCATTCTGGAGCATCTCCCGTTCCTGGGAAAAGAGCATGAACGCCGTTGTGTGTGTGCTGAGTGCATCATGCGTGTGCGTGTGTACACGTGTGTGTATGGACAGCTCCTCATCCAGTCGCTCACCAATCCACCCCACTACCTCCTCTCTCTGTTAGTTCTTGTGCTCGGCAATGTTCTGGGTGTTTCTATTTGCTGTCTTATTTAATCTTCACAAAAATGTTTATAAAGTGGGTGTAATTGTCTCCGTTTTGTAGCTAAGGAAACACTTGGCTTCCCTGAGTCTTAAACTTGCCCAAAGCTAATAAGTTTGTGGCAGAACGAGGATTCTAACCAGAGCCTATGTCTTAGTGGCCAGTGCCCCTAAAGACCCCGAGGCTGGGATTTGAGGCAAGCCACTTGCAAGGGGGGCAGATTCCAGAAAGCACAGGGGAGGGGAAGGCGGTCAGGGAGGCTTTTAGCAAGCCAGCCTTTGCTGGGGGTGACGGAGCTCAGCCTTGTGGGAACCTAGAGAACCTGCATGGAACACCGACAGCATTTTCCCAGGAGTGAAGAGGACTTGGCGTCTTTTTTTTAAGAGCTTTATTGAGATGTAATTTATATGCCAAACAATTCTCCCATTTAAAGAGTGGACCTCACTGACTTTTGCTGTATTCACGAAGCTGTGAATATACATCACCACAGTCAACTTTAGAACACATCCATCACCCCAGAAAGAAACCTCGTGCTTGTCAGCCACCATCCTCTGCCTCCTACATCCCTCCCAGCCCTAAACAACTACCGGTCTACTTCTGTGTCCGTGGATTCGCCAAACACTGGGGGTTTTGCTCAAATCCTGTCCTCCATCCCTTGGATCACTGCTGGGTGTTGATTAACTGGCACATCCGGTCTGTCCAGAGTGCAAGCTCACAGGCCAATCTTGTGTCCACCCAGGAAACACAGAACAATCCATCCCCAGGCAAAGAAGCCTGGAAGCTGAAGACTTCAGGAGGTGGGGGTGGGGGCAGTGCTCTGGGCTGTGGGCAGGTTCCGACAGGATCGCCTTACCATGGTACTCACCTCTGCTGCCCGCGGTCCTCTTCCCATCCAAGTTATCTTTGCTTCTTTCCCATAGATTGCACCTCTTTCTTCCGAGATCCTGGACGACTGTTGTGAAGTCTCCCCTCATGTTCGTCCCGTTTACTGCATCTTCTTCCCAGGTGGGAGGGTCCGTGGCTTCAGAAAGGATGGTGCGTTTCCTCTCTGAGATCTGAAGGAGGAGACTGGACAGCTGAGCAGAGTTCTTGGGGAAGAGCATCCTCAGGCAACCTGGGGAAGCAGGAACAAGCTTGCAAGGCTCAGATAGCAAACCAGTGGGCTGGAGCTCCTGAGGAGTAAGGGTCATGATGAAGTTTGGAGAGGGTGGGAGTAAGATGCTGCACACAGACTCTTGGTGGCCTTGGTAAGATGTTTGGGTTTTATTCCAGAAGCAATGGGAAGCCTTGAAGAGCATTAATTAGCAGGGAGGCGACCAGATCTGACCTCCTGTTGGGACCTAGTCCGTCTGCTTGTGACTTCATCCCTTCAGCCCTGGATTCCTGTTAGCCTTCTCTAACCCCCCTGGTCCTCATCGAGTCATTAAACTCCAACTCCATGATGTGCCACTAGCACCCTTGTTGACTCAAACACACTTTGTGCAGATTAGTAAAAGGCATGAGACATTTTACTGCCATCTGCTGGATAACCGTCATAATTAAATTACACATCTGTGGCTGTTCAGCCCCTAAGTCATGTCCAGTTCTTTTCGACCCCACAGACTGCAGTGCACCAGGCTTCCCTGTCCTTCACTATCTCTCAGAGTTTGTTCAGATTCATGTCCATTGAGTCAGTGATTCTATCTAACCATCTCATCCTCTGCCCCCCTCTTCTTTTGCCTTCAACCTTTCCCAGCATCAGGATCTTTTCCAGTGAGTTGGCTCTGCCCATCAGGTGGCCAAAGTATTGGAGCTTCAGCTTCAGCAACAATCTTTCCAATGAATATTCAGGGTTGATTCCCTTTAGGAATAACTGGTTTGGTCTCCTTGTGGTCCAGGGGACTCTGAAGAGTCTTCTCTAGCACCACAATTCAAAAGCATCACTTCTTCGGCACTCAGCCTCCTTTATGGTCCAACTCTCACATCCATGCTTGACGACTGGAAAAAACATAGCTTTGACTAGACGGATCTTTGTCGGTAAAGGGATGTCTTTGCTTTTTAACACACTGTCTAGGTTTGTCATGGCTTTCCTTCAAAGGAACAAGCGTCTTGTTTAAGCATCTAATTTCATGGCTGCAATCAAAATCCGTGATGATTTTGAAGCTGAAGAAAATAAAATCTGTGGTGGTGCCCCCTAAATTTGGGCAGTGCGCAACCTGTTCCTACGCGTGTGGCCGCCCTGCCTGCCCCCAGCAGACTTTTCTGACTCTATCGCTTGGAGTAGTGAGGGTTCCCTTCTCTTATCAGACATCTCAGTGTCCTGTTTCTGCTAGATGCTTCTGATGGTCACTGGCACGTGCCACTGTACTCCCTTCTAGAACCCGGGTCCCATCTCCCTATATAGAAAGGAGTTCTTTCTTTCTTTTTTTAAGACAGTAATTTTATTTACTTATTCATTTACTGTCTGCACCACGTGGTACACAGGATCTTCCTGATCAGGGATCGAACCCACTCCCCCTGCCGTGGAAGGAAAGGAGTCTTAACCACTGGACCACCGGGGAAGTCCACTTGCTTTCTTTTTTCAATGTATTTTTAATGTGAATTTTTTTAACAATATTTGGACTGCAGAGATATCCAACCAGGCCATCTTAAAGGAAATCAGTCCTGAATGTTCATTGGAAAGACTGATGCTGAAGCTAAAACTCCAATACTTTGGCCACCTGATGCAAAGAAGTGACTCATTTGAAAAGACCCTGATGCTGGGAAGGATTGAAGGCAGGAGGAGAAGGGGAAGACAGAGGATGAGATGGTTGGATTGCGTCACCGACTCAATGGGCATGAGTTTGAGCAAGCTCCGGGAGTTGGTGATGGACAGGGAAGCCTGGCGTGCTGCAGTCCATGGGGTCACAAAGAGTCGGACACGACTGAGTGATTGAACTGAACTGATTTTTATTTTTGGCCACACCTTGCAGCATGTGGGATCTTAGTTTCCTGATCAGAGAGCGAACCCGCACCCCCATGCATTGGAAGGTGGAGACATAATCACTGAACCACCAGGGAAGTCCTTAAATGTATTTGTATTGAGATATAGTTGAAATTTTTTAACTTAAAGGATTTTTTTTTACCTGCAGTAGAGTTCATTCCCTCTCACTGACTGTATTATGTCCAGCTCATTTGGGGTCCGTTCTCCTGGCATCACTGAGGTCACCCTTCCTTGCCCAGCTGTTCAGAGGTGTGACAGTGAGAGATAGCTTAGCGCGTGGTCTTTCCAGCTCTCACCTCATCACCTGTGTGGACAGCCCCTGGCTTGGAGCACCGAGGTCAGCCTGGCTGCCTGGACCTCATGAAAGACCCGCAGGCTCCACCTTTCAGGGAGCTACCTCATGAGAAAATATCTGCCTGCATCATTAAACAGACGTTCAGAGGCAGCTTCGATTTCAGCTCTCTGCTTCCTTGTTCTGGGGGCCCTTCATAGACAGGGGGTGAGAAATATTTTGAGGCTGGGAATATTTTCCAGGCTCTCAGCTCCACCACCTGGGAAGTGACCCACTTATCCTGTTCGGCTTTGCCCCAGTTATCCTGAGTTGTGCTCCTGGTGCTGCCCTGGGCATTGGTTTCTCTCCCTTCTGACCGCCAGGCGTGGACTTGGCTCCTTGTGTGTGTGTGTGTGTGTGTGTGTGTGCGCGCACGCGCACGCGCTGGGGATGAGGGATGGTGCAAGGGGTGCATGGGGAGAAACAGGCCCGAGGCCCAGGCCGCCTGTCAAGGGGAATATTTCATTGTTGTCAGATGGGCCAAGATTCCTTTAGCTACAACCTGGCTTCCTCTTTGGGAGCTCTGTGATTTCCCAGAATGGCACATGGACACTAAAACACTACATTAAATAGCATTTCTATGCAATGAAAACACATTAAAATGGCAATTAAGTTTCCCAAACAGCCTTCTCCATGTTCCCGCGTTGGTTCGGCTGTTTGTGGAGCTCTTCAAGGATGGTCTGTTGTAACTAAAGGCTGAGTCGTCTTTTTAGGGAATGAGCCTTGTGCTATGGGAGGCGAGGAACCCTGCACTCTAAATCTTTTCTTCTTCCCCTGGCGATTTCAGTTTGTTTTTAATGTTCAGCTGTTTATTATGGAAATTTTCAAGCACTTGCCAAAGTGGAGAGAACAGTAAAACTCCATGGACCCATCACCCAGCATCAGCAATGATCAACTCACAGGCCATCTCCCTTGGGTTGTTCTTCTTTCCTGATAAGTATTAGTTATCATTTTTCTAAAGAGAAAAACCATGTGGGACAGTTCTGGGAAGAGAAATTGACATGGACTAAAAGCTTTCTGATAAACTATAATGAAAAAGAATTGAAAAAAGAATATATATATAACATATATATGTGCATGATCATTTTGATATATACCTGAAACTAACACAGTATTTAAATCAACTATACTTCCATAAAGATAAATAAATAAAAACTTCCTGAGGATTCCCTTGGTGGTACAGTGATTAAGACTAAGCCTTCCAATGCAGGAGATATGGCTTCGATCCCTGGTATCAGGGCTAAGATCCCACATGCCTCATGGCCAGAAAACCAAGACAAAAAAAACAGAAACGATATTGTAACAAATTCAGTAAAAACTTAAACAAACCAAGGAAAAAAGCTTTCTGGATCCCAGGACTGTGAATGCAGTGATTTCTAAGATAAATTTTACCCAGGCCCTAAGGAGCTTAAGATTTGGTTAAGAAAACTGGTTAGTCAACTCTAAAAAGTTATGATGTGATTGGTGTTATTGCCCCTGTAAGGCAGTATGGGGTCTTGTGGGATGAAGGGGTCCCTAACCTAACTGGAGAGTGATCAGGGAGGCATCCTGGTCAAACCTGAATGGGTAGGCATTAGCCAGGTGAAAGAAGAGCCTTTTGAACTGATGAACAGTGTTCCTTGCTTTTCAGGACTGGGGGTCTTGCTGTCAGAGACGCCTTCCTTGGGAGACGAGGTGCTGGGTCCTATTGGCTCTGCCATCATAAATCTCCACCGTCTGTCCCTTCTTACCTGTGCCTTCACTGGGTGCTCATCCCATCCCTCTTTCTTGGCAAACTGACTCACTCCTCTCAGCCTCATACCTGGTTAGTGTTTCTGAAACCTGCTTTTAGTCTGTCATTACCTCGCTCAGCCTTGCTCTGCCTGCAGCCACGTCCCATCCTGCACAAGATCGAAATCCAAATGCCTTGGTTGAGTCTCCAGATTTAAATTTCTTGCTTTGGTCTGTTTCGTTTGGACGATGAGACTCCTCCCACTGGATTCTCACCACCCCGTGGTTCATTTGCAAGGGAGTGAAATGTCGTGGCTCATTAAAGGGAGAGAAATGTCATGAGCTGGTGAGGAGCTGGAGTTGACATTCCCCAGAAGTGCACCCTTCCCTCCCCCTGACTCCCCTGGGGGCTGTGCAGCTGCTAGGAGACCCCTCTAGGTAGTTGCACGACTTGTCTCCTGTCAAAGCTTGTCCGTGTATAACAGGCTACCTCAGCCCCATTTCTCTGTGTCTTTCATTTTGTCCCTTGTGGTCTCTGTGGTCTAGAAAGGACCTCGTTAGTGCTTGCAATAGGGCCTTTCAAGGTTGGGCTTCTTAAGAACATTCCTAAAGGTTCCGACAGAACCTCTGATGGTCCCCCACCTCTCCTCAATCAGGGATGCAGGTCCTCTTTAATTGGATCATCTTTTCTTTTTCTCCTTTGCTTTCCTCACAGGGAGAGGAGAGATACTACCTTTCTCCTCCTGATAGCTAAGGAATTTAGTAATTTATTGTTCAGTATCTGTGGTGATTAGTAGCAGAGGAGGATTAGGACTTGGGTCTCACTGTCTCAGAAGAGTCATGGAAGAGTCCTCAGCCTGTCATGGAGGCTCACAGGGTCATGGAATCGACTGTAGAACCCCTTCATTCTAGAAAAATTCATCTAAGGGGTGGAGAAACAGCCTTTCTTCTGCTTCTTCTCCTTGGTTGCCTCCTGGGGAGCTTGCTACAGATTACAGGGCCTCCGTCAGAAGGCAGAGGGGCCAGGAATGCATCTTATACTCCTTGGGTATGGGGGCATTTCTTGGGAAAGATGGAAATAGGCAGGAAATACTCTGCCACAAGTTTGGCAGAGTAGCCCCCCGGCCCCCCACCATGGTGGGCACCCACTTCTATTCTGCCTATCGCCCGCTCACCCACCGCAGAGTCCCTGTTCATCCCAGGAGTCCTGCTTTGTCCTTTGGGACTGGAGGTACCACATTCCTCCTAGCTAGAAGCTACTCTCTTCTCCCAGTCTTGCCCTTGGTATCTTCAAGCTTTGAGCTCATAGCTCCCCGCTCTGGGGTTTCCTGGGCCGCCTGGGATGAATGTCCTCTTGGCCAACATTATCTTGTCTCTTGCATCACTATTTCTCAGAGTCTGAAATCACCCCAGAGGCAGCTGACAGTTGAGTAGGGATGTCAGAGCCTCGGGAGGGGACTCTGCTTCCTCTGCTTATTTGCCCATCTTACTGATGTCCATGTGCAAATGTTTTAAGAATGACACTTCACGGTGTCCTTTTTCCAATCCACTTCATCAAATTCTCATTTTAGTTTTGTGGTGGTTGTTTTCCCTATTAGATTAGACATCACTATGTAAGACTTGAGGGAGTATGGGCAGGATAAATTAAGTGTTTGGGATTAGCAGATACAAACTGCTATATATAAAATATACAACAAGGTCCAACGGTATAGCCCAGGGAACTATATTTAATATCCTATAATAAACCATAGTGGAAAAGAATGTTAAAAAATGTATATATGTGTATAACTGAATCACTTTGCTGTACACTAGAAATTCACACAGCATTGTAAATCAACTATATTTCAGTTTTTTTTAAAAAAAGTCTTAAGATTAATATAGGATGATGAAGGTCAATCATTTAATAAAAAATATTTATTGACTGAAACTACAGTAGTCTCTCCTTCTCCGTGGGGGATACATTCCATGAACCCCAGTGGATGCCTGAAACAGTGGATGGTATCAAACCCCGTAAAATGACCTTTTTCCCTATACATCCAAACCTGTGATAGAGTGTAATTCATAAAACAATTACAGTAAGCGATTAACAACAGCAACTAACAATAAAATAGAACAATTACAATAGCATATTATAATAAGAGTTACTTGAATGTGGTCTCTCACTGAACACATCTTATTGTAGACATATAATGCCTTTTCCATATTAAACATGTATCACCTACTGTGGCCCTAACTTTCGCGGTTTCAAGTGCAACAGCAAAGCTAGCGTGAATTTCTTTTCCCTTCGTCACAGTCTCACGGAGAGGAGGTTCTGTCTTCCCGTGGACCTTAGCAGCCTCAGCCTTTTTCCCCCCTTTCATTAAGAAGCTGAGAAGTTTCGCCTTTTCACTTAAAAGGAGCACTTTACGGCTTCTCTTTGGCACAAATTGGCACATCGCTCCTCGTGTGCTTTGGGGCCATTATTAAGTAAAATAAGGGTCACTTGAATCTAAGCCCTGTGACTCCTCGACAGTCCATCGGATAACCAAGGCGGCTACTAAGTAACTGAGGGGAGGAATACGCGGACAGTGGAGCGATTCACCTGCCAGTTGGGATGGAGTATGGAACTGTTTATTTTTCGAGTTTTCCGACCATGATTGACCGCAAATAATTTTTTTTTCACTTTTTATTTTGTATTGGGGTATCGCTGATTAACAGTGTTGTGATAATTTCAGCCATGAGTCCCCAGCAAAGGGACGCAGCCACGCCTGTACTTGTATTCATTCTCCCCCAAACTCCTCTTCCATCCAGGCTGCCACATAACCCTGAGCAGAGTTCCCTGTGCTATACACTAGGACTTTGTTGATTATCCGTTTTAAATATAGCAGTGTGTACATGTCCATCCCAAACTCCCTAACTACCGCTACCTCCCATCCTTCTCCCCTGACCACAGGTGATTTAGACCTCAGAAGGCGAAGCCCTGGATAAGAGGGGATGACTGTCCCTGTGCCAGGGGCTATTGCAGATGTAGGGATCTCAGTGGTGAAGGATACAGAGAACCCCTTAAACCTGAATCTGTGACCAGTGTTCTGTAGGAAATTGAGTAGATCGACATGAGTGTGACATGCTGCGGGGAAGTTCAGGAAAGACCGGCCATGGGAAAAGGGACCAGGAGTTCTCATCTCCCGGGGAGCAGCTTATGAAAGCCCCCCACGGAAGAGAGTGCTTGGCGCCTTGTGGCAGCTCGAGGAGGAGGAGAGAGGCTGCAGTGGTGGGGGAGCAGAGAAGGTGGCCAGGGCCAGATCAGGGCGGGGGCCTTCTCTGCCAGGGCAAACAGGGAGTGTTTTATTCTTAGCTCAAGGAGAAGCCTTTAGAGGGTTTTACACAGGGGCATGGGTGATCTGATCCAGTTTATAAAAATAGAAATGAAGTGCCAAGGATTCATCTGTAAGGACCAGCCCGTGTATATTCTCTCTCATTTTCTACTGATTCTGCTCATTGGTTTCCCTTGATTTCTGCAGAAGACAGTTACTTGGTTTTCATATCATCATTTTAAACTAGTCTTTTCTTTCTGGATTTCAGGTTCTCGGCCAGAAAATTACTTTCCCCATGGAACTCTGGTAGGGTGAATTGCCATGACTTCAAGTCATCTTAGGGCTTCCCAGGTGGCGCTAGTGGGAAAGAACCCACCTGCCAATGAAGGAGACACAAGAGGTGCCTGTCCGATCCCTGGGTCGGTAAGATCCCCTGGAAGAGGGCATGGCAACCCACTCCAGTAGTCTTGCCTGGAGAATTCCAAGGACAGAGGAGCCTGGCGGGCTACAGTCCACAGAGTCCCAAAGAGTCAGACATGACTGAAGTGACTTAGCATGAATGCAAGTCATCTTAACCCTCTCTGTTTGATTATGGAGCTTGTGAAAGTCCTGGATAAGTCATGAGATTTAATCACTCAAGAGCCACAGTCTAGCCTGTGCTCCTCAAATCAATATGGCTGGAAATTGCTATTTCCAGAACGTCTTCTCACACGATGACTCACCAGGAAGCTTCAGGATAGCTGTAAAGCTCCCAAACATCACAGCTTTCTCTAAATATGATTCCGATAGACTCTCACATGGCCCTAGGGTGGGAGGAGAAAAGATGGATGTTCTGAAAAACACATCTTTCTGAAAGCCCACTGCCAGGCAAGATTAAAACCTTTGTCTGGAAGGAAATTGGAAGATTCTCTGGGTTCCAATAAAAGATTCCATGCCTATTTTAAACCTGTCCCTTGCTTGGATTAGGTCAATGGTTTAATCAGTAAACACTGATTCATTGGTTTATTCTCACATTCATTCTTTTGATTACCGCACCCCCTGCCAGCTGTCCTGAAAAGCGCTGAGAGCAGAAAGACGTCATTTCTTCCCTGCAAGAAATCACAGGGACTCTTCAGGGTTGTGGCTGAGAAAATTTAGGAATATTCCTGATTTCCAAGTTAAAGTGTTAACATCAAGTAGGGGGCGAATGCCTTCAGAGCTGAAAAAAAAAGCCAGGAGGAAGCAGTCAAGTTGGCCTGGGGCCGGGGGGCGGGGGGCAACACTGGTAACAAGCAGAAAAGTGTGATCCAGAGGTGGGTTCAGCAGTTATTCTAAGGAGATGCTTGTAATACCATGTCAGTGTGGATACGGAAGGGGTAGGAAGGATGGAGATGCAGAAATGAGCTGGGGGACTTTCCTGGTGATGGTTGGGAATCTGTCTTGCAATGAGGGAGACATGGGTTTGATCCCTGGTCCAGGAACTAGGATTCCACACGCCAAAGGGCAGCTAAGTACGTGCACCACGACTACCGAGCCACGGCTCCTGAAGCCCACGCGCCTAGAGCCTGTGCTCTGCAGCAAGAGAAGCCACTGCAATGAGAAGCCCATGCACCGCAAAGGTCGTAGGGTTTACACTGTGCCACGACAGAGCCTCAGTGCAGCCTAAATTGATTAATTTGTAAAAAAGGAATGAGCCAGGGCCATTATATAACCAGAAGGCAACAATATTCATTCTTTCAGTGAACATTTATCATGCACTAACTATGTGCTGGGCTTTGTACACGGCTCTGAGAAGCCAGTGAGGTGCAGTCCTGGCCCACCGAGTTCACAGTTCAAGGGGAGACATCCATTTAGATAGTTAAGTATAAAACACTGAGGTTAGACTGTGGCAGATTTAGACACAGTCCCATGTGGACCTAGAGTCGGGGGGCTTCCCGTCCTATGTCACCTCTCCCAGCCTCTTCCTAGAGTTCCATGTTAAGGGAGGTGGAATGGGACCAGTATAGGCAAGGAGGTTGGAATCAGGATGCTGTGTGTGGAAGTTACAAATGCATCTTTGAAGTGGATGATGGGAAAGGCGGGTAGATGCAGGGGCCACCCTGCTTTGCCCTGGATCCTGATGCCAGTAAGCTGATATCGTACTCTCGGTCAGGGTGATTCCTGGAAAGATGACTAGGTGGAGGTGGAGGTTTGGAGTCTGCAGCAAACATGGAGGGAGAAGATGGGGTGTGGGTTACAGGGGCCCAGCAAAATGACTGTCAGGAAGAAAGATGAAGAAAGAATGAGCAGGAGTAGCCAGCGGATGGCTTGGGTTCAGTTTGACCAAGTGGTGGTTGATGTCCTTCTGTTTCACCGTGGAACCTACAGTAAAATCTGCTAAGGGGGTCAGGGGGATATTTGGACCTTCTCTGCAGGTAGGTGGGGGTGGGAAGTCTCCCTGAAAGAATGAGGGAGATTCCTGAGGGCCATGGAGAGCCTGATAGTTCTGGATGTGTGTGTGTGTGTGTGCACACGCGCAGCGGGTGCTAGGAGTTCAGAATGTCACATACCCCTCTTTGTGGCACCATAGAGCTGTGATGCCAGACAGATGCCAGCTGTCTTGGCAGGTTGCAGGGCTGGTAAGCGTTTACATCTGCATTTGTGTATACTGGTGAGTCAGACAAAGGCCAGGCTGAACACACCTGTCCCCGGGTGGCCAGAGTGGCCAGGCAGGTCTGCCTGATACAGAAGCTGCCTTCCCTGTTCTTGCTCACCTGCCCAGGGAACCTCCTTCAGCCCCTGCTTACCTTTCCTGGGGTCTGGGCCACAGATTTGCAGGGTCTGACTGGGACCCCATCTTTGTATTAACTGACCGCTGCTGCCCACACCTTCTCCATGGAAAGTCCTTGGAATGTGGGACCAACGTGGCGGCCTGTCTGCCCCCTTGTGGGTAAGAACAGGCGTTCAATCCGATGGCAGTGACTGGATCCGGCTGCTGACATAGTTTCTCCTCCGCTGTCTTCCTCTTGGACTTCTCATGTCCAGGCTCCAAGCCCAACATGTGTCACCACCCTGGCTTTCTGGGGAATGGCTTCTTCCTGACACATTTGGTAGCAGGTTGAATATCATCAATCATACTGTAAGGAAAAGTCACAGATTACTAGTTGATGGCACTGTGGTGCTTATGACATATCTGAAACCGGAACAGATGGCCTGTATTAAAAGTGTAACTGTAGAGTAAAGTACTCCCACAATCCTAGAGACTGTTTTCCCCTCAAGTTTTGCTTCTCGAAGGAGTCATAGAACATTAGACCATAAGGGCCCCTGGAAAGCTTCTCGTCCAGATGTCCCATTTTGCAAACAAAGAAACCGGAGTCCAATGACGTTGAGTGATTTGCCCAAGGTCACTGAGCTAGTTGGTGGTGAAGCTGAGAATAAAACTGGAACCCCTGACATTCAATCCGGTGTTCTTTCTGCAGTACCCTGGGACCTGGGGATCTGCTTGGTCTTCTTTCAAGAGAAAAAAAGCAGAATATGCCAGAAGCCCACAGGGTTGATGTGTTCCTGGCACAACAGCAGGGCTGAGCCACAGACAGTCCTCACATCCTTTCCGCAGTGATGCAGGTGACTCTTTGGGTCTCGGCTGGCGTGACCTGATCACCCAGGTTCACTAGCCCTCTCCTGAGGCCAGTGAGGTGATCACAGAGCCCAGGCCTCCCCCCTGGTGGAATCTAGTTTCACCTGGGATGGTTCCTCTATTTTCTTTCTTTTTTTGGTGTTTGTTTAGTTTTGGCCGTGCTAGGTCTCCATAGCTGCACTCGGGCTGTATCTAGATGTGGTGCAGGGGCTTCTCAGTGCGATGGTTTCCCTTCTTGCTGAGCACGGGCACTGTACATGGGCTTAGTCGCCCTGGGGCATGTGGAATCTTCCCAGGCCAGAGATCAAACCTGTCTCCTCTGCCTTGGCAGGGAGATTCTTATCCACTGGACCACCAGAATAGTCCCTGAGATATGATTCATTGAGAATGTTTGGATCAGTAGGGGAATAAATTATCCAAGTTAATGGTTCTCAAAGTTTCCTTCTTGGACCAGCAGCATCAGCATCCCCTGAAAACGTAATAGAAATACAAGTCCTCAGCTCCTTTGGACTTCCCTGGTGGCTCAGGCGGTAAAGAATTTGCCTGCAGTGCAGGAGACCTGGCTTCGATCCCTGGGTTGGGAAGATCCCCTTGAGAGGGGAATGGCTGCCCATTCCAGTATTCTTGCCTGGGGATAAAACAGGCTGGTAGGCTGCAGTCCTTGGGGTCACAAAAGAGTTGGACATGACTGAGCAGCTCTCTTATTTACCCCAGTCCTAGTAATGGGGAAACTCTGGGGGGCGCAGCAATTCCTCCAAGTGACTCTGATGCCACCCATGTCAGAAGACCACTGGTCCAGGCTGTCCCAAGTACACAGAGCTCCAGCAGAACTCTACCCAGAGTCCACGCATGACCTTGGTCTTCCAGCCAGCTGAACAGGTGGCCATGGTAGATCAGATGGATTTCCTTAAACATTTGGTTCTTACCTTTGGAGAAAGATCCATTGGAGGAGGGCATGGTAAACCACTCCAACATTCTTGCCTGGAAAAAAAAAATCCCTTGGACAGAGGAGCCTGGCGGGCCACAGTCCATTGGGTCACAAAGAGTAGGACATGGCTGAAGCAACTTAGCACACCCACACTTGGAGAAAGATGTCCAAGGAAGTGAAATCATTGTGTTCCTGAGATTATAACTCCTCTGTTCTAATCTGTGAAGAATAGTGAGAGCCTTCTCAACGCAGCTCCCTGGTTTATGTGGGAGCAACAGGCACTAGCTTTCATTGTTCCGTAGTTAATGCTGCTTCACTTTGCTTTCTTTTTGTTTGCTTTGGCCTGGTGAACCTTTGCCCATCTTTTTAACCTTTCTGTGTCTTTCTGTTTCAGCATGTTGCTTGTGAGTAGCACGTGGGTGGCTTTTGTTTTTAAGCTCCGCGTAAGCATTTTTCCTTTTTAAGGTAGGATCCTGAACTCAGGAAAAAACACCGTCGCCCTTCTTTGTGTTCTGGTTTATGCCTTCTACCTGCATACGCCCTTGGCCCTCACTTTCTTTTTCTCTGCTGTCCGTGTTTGTTTTTCTCTCCTCCTATGATTTGGAAAACATATGTTTTCCTTTGTGTTCTATTACTTTTGTTTATATTTTCAAAAACACTTGAAGCCTCTCTCTATATATAGTAGTTCCATTTTAATTTATTTAAAATTTTTATTGGAATATAGTTGACTTACCTTGTGGTATTTCAGGTGTATAGCAAAGTGAATCAGTTATCCATGTACATATATACTCTCTTTTTTTCGGATTCTTTTCCAGATAGGCCAGAGTATTGAGTAGAGTTCCCTGTGCATGTTCTTATTAGCTTTCTGTTTTATATGTAGTAAGGTGTCTGTGTCAATCCCAGCCTCCCTATAGAGATTAAATCATTGTATATAGTCAGGTGACTTTTTTTATTAAAAGCATATCTGGAAAGGTTTTACAAGTTAGTAAATATAGATTTATTTCAGTTTTATCTGTTTCATAACACACTATAGGGCCAACATTATGCAAACCTTATTTCATGAACATTTATTAGGTTTTAACTATTTTTATATTAGAAGTAAAGATATAAATAATGTTCTCCTTTTTGTTCACATACATAACATATTGTCAAGTTGACTTGCTGCAGCCTATAATTTTTAAATGATTAAACTCGAGAAGGAATCCCTATGGGTTGATTTCCCAAACAAGGCAAGATGTTAACTCATTTAAGTTTGTCCTGTCATTTTTCTTCTCTGCTCCATTCCTTCTCTCTGTTAACAAATATGAGGATGTAAGCCTACATTATTATCAGTTTATTAATTGTTACATTAGTCCTCTCTTTGAAATATAAGATTGAGTTACAGGTACCTCTGTCATCACATTTATTATAATTATGAGACTTACTTAAATGTTTTTAGTGTCAGCACACAAATTCTTTTCATCCAAAATGTTTCCACTTTTCCTTTTTGGTTTGGATTTTTCTTTTAATAGGATGTTCGACTTTTTTCTCAGAAAAGAGTTGATGTGACTGCTGCTTACAGATGGTGCCAGAAATAGAAACAGGACCTGGGTCATTTCAATTTCCTTCTCTCTCTCAAACACTGACTTCTTTACCGGAATCTACAGCCAGTTCTTCACAGACTGGTTGAACCTACCCAGATGACCAGGCAAAGCTTCTCACTTTAAGATGCAAAATATATTCTTTTGTTAAACAAGAGTCACACCAAGCTCTCAACATTTCCAGACTCCACCCTGCCTCACTTGCTTAACCAACAAGGTTCAGTTCAGTTAGTTGCCCAGTCGTGTCTGACTCTTTGCAACCCCATGAATCGCAGCATGCCAG
This sequence comes from Ovis canadensis, assembly GCF_042477335.2. NCBI lineage: Eukaryota > Metazoa > Chordata > Mammalia > Artiodactyla > Bovidae > Ovis > Ovis canadensis. The sequence continues at coordinate 44,451,160 of NC_091268.1, read as the reverse complement.
GCCTCCCTGTCCATCACCAACTCCCGGAGTTCACTCAGATTTACGTCCATCGAGTCAGTGATGCCATCCAGCCATCTCATCCTGGGTCGTCCCCTTCTCCTCCTGCCCCCAATCCCTCCCAGCATCAGAGTCTTTTCCAATGAGTCAACTCTTCACATGAAGTGGCCAAAGTACTGGAGTTTCAGCTTTAGCATCATTCCTTCCAAAGAAATCCCAGGGCTGATCTCCTTCAGAATGGATTGGTTGGCTCTCCTTGTTACATCTCCTTAAAATGCTCTTCTTGTCTACCAATGCCCAGAAAGGCTTAGCTCTCCTGGTGCCACTTCCTCCAGGAAGCCCACCTTCATCTCCAAATTTGATATCATCTTTCTACAGCCCCTCCATCTGAACCTCCCTTATGTCAGTGATCATTTTCTTTGCTTTATTAGTTATTAAATTTCTTATCCCTATCACTTCTGTCAGCCTCTGAGTTCTGAGTCTTTCATTAGAGTTTTAAGATAAAATAGAGTCCTATTTGTTTTTGTGTCCAGCCTATATCTAGCATAATGTATTGCTCATAAAAGACACGCCACCCACTGTTGTAATAATTATGATTGTTGCTGGAGATATTCAATAAACCCTGAATGAAGAACCTTAATTCAGCATTCGTGGGAACATCCCTTCAGTAAAATGTTAAAAGGGAAGGAAGGTCTAAAGATAGTTCAGTATGATATATAAAAATCACATGGGAAAACCATTATACAGATCGTTAAGCAATACAAATCCACGGAAGAGAAAAATTAAAACCAAGTCATCACGGAACGCCATTGTTTAAGTGTGAAGAATGACTGGTTTCCCCCTGGTTATATGAGACCAGCCCTCTGAGAATGTCATTAGGTTTCTTGGGAGGTAATTGAAAGAGGATTGAGGATTTCAAAGCCATACCATTTTTTCCTTCAATTCTGGCCTGATTATTATCCTGTCCTCCACAGGCTGACGTTGAAGCCTTACTTTACTCCTGACTTCAAGGCTTGTGTAAACTTTTAACTGTCTTTTCTCACTGTGCTCATTTTATAGTTGGTTTGTTAATAAATATTTGCCATCTGTAGCCAGTCTGCAGATGTAACAAAATCTTAAAATGTCTGCAGTAGGAAGTGAGACAGGAACCTGGCATTTCATCACAAGAGACCTTGATTTTCTCCTTAAAAACTCACATATGTGTGTGTACTCTCTCTTTCTTGCATATACACATGCACACACACTCAGACACACGCTCACACTCCTTATTGTCATTCCCCTTTTGTATTTATTCTTTCTCCACTTTTGAAACATGACTGCTGAACCAAGATTTTTACCAAAATTCTCTTCCATTTTGAGGGCCCCAATTATTGAGGCCAGTGTGCCAAGCTCAGAGGGTCTCTGCAGGGGAGATATCAACCAGGCAGAGAGCCCAAAAATGACTCAGAACAGGTCGGGGCTCCAGTGTCTCCTCACCATCTGGGATCCAGGATTTTGGAGCCCCCTTGGACTTCATTGTTGCAGCTTTTGGTATCGCCTCATCGTCTGGGAATTCTTTCTGTTTCTCATACTTCTGTTTTCTTGGCTAGAAGGTTTCAGGCAAGTGTAATACACGTGTGTATCTCTGACCTTAGATCTGGCGTGGTGTCCCGTGAGCTGATCTCAGCTCAGGATGCTCCCTCGGATGGGGCCAATATTCCAGTCTTTTGCTTTTGCATCAGCAACAACCAAGTTAGGAAGAGTGCTTATGCTCAGTTATGTTGCATAACCAGTGACCTTGAATCTTGGTGGCCTCACCAATAGAAGGTCATTGTTGCTCATGTCACACGTCGTCTGCAGGCAACCTTATAACTCTTCTTCAGGCTGTGGATTGACTGGGACTCTGTTCTATGTCTTCTTGTTCAGGGACCTAGCTATAGAGTCACATCTGTGGGTACACGATATTCTTATAGAGGGGGCAGGAGCAATCGGAGCAGTCCACACACGGGCACTTGAAGATCCTGTTTGAATACAGCATGCGTCACCTCCATTTACACACCATTGACCCAACCAAGTCACATGACCAAGATCATGGTCAGTGAGGAGGGGAGTACCCGGGAAATCATGGTCATAGCGGTGACTAGATGAACAATTTTGTCCAGTTAGTACAGTCTATCTCCCTTTGTAGCTCTGATATGTTTAGGAGGAATCAGAGATCCTGGTGAATTTAAGTACCAAATCGTAGCTATTACCTGCAGCACCAAAGAGTAGTTTGGTTGGGTGAGTGGATAAATAGATAAATGTATAACTATCCATTTGTAGAAATGTGAGGAGACTTACAGTAAAGGCACAGGTATCTAAGACTTAAACTATGTGACTTAAGATTAAATGTGTGCAAAAAAAGATGGAGTATAAAATAGTATAAGTTTACATATAAAACATATGAACTTGCTTGCAAAGCAGAAACAGAGACACAGATGAGAGAACAAACATGGATACATGGGGGGATGGGATGAATTGGGAGATTTGGATTGATATATATATATATGTATCATATATATATACACACATTGGGGTTTTTTTTTCTTTTTTTTAACTGTTTATTAGATTTTTTTTTTTTGAACTCTGGACCATTTTTTAAAGTCTTTATTGAATTTGCTACAATGTTGCTTCTGTTTTATGTTTTTGTTTTTTGGCTGAGAGGCATGTGGGATTTTAGCTCCCCAAGCAGGGATGGAACACACACCCCCTGCACTGGAAGGCAAAAGTCTTAACCACTGGACCAGACTGCCAGGGAAGTCCCTATATACACTATTGATACTGTGTATAAAATAGGCAGCTAATAAGAACCTACTATATAGCACAGGGTACTCTACTCAGTGCTCTGTGGTGACCTAGATGGGGAGGAAATCTAAAAAGGAGGGGATATGTGTATATGTATAACTGATTAACTTTGCTGTACAGCAGAAACTAGCATGACCTTGTAAAGCAACTATACTCCGAGATCCGTGGGATTTTCCAGGCAAGAATACTGGAGTGGGCTGCCATTTCCTTCTCCAGGGGATCTTCCCAACCCAGGGATCGAACCTGGGTCTTCTGCATTGCAGACAGACGCTTTACCATCTGAGCCACTAGAGTGATCCTATATACTCCAATAGAAATTAATTTAAAAAAAAAAAAACAGAAATATGAAGCTTCTGTGATAGAAATGGCCCCTACCTCACAGTCAGGGCCAAGAAGGAGGGATGCAATACCCAGCTCACATCTGGTGCTGGTGAGGTGTGTGCAGCTTTCCCAGCTCTGAGCTTCTAGAACATTTATGATCTGGTTCTTTGCAGAAAGGGAATCAGCAGCCTCTCGACTCAGTAGCAGATTACACATGCTGTGTGCATCCCGTCTATAAGCAGGAAGGTTGGGGGCATGTGTTAGAGCACCGCTAGGTAATTAATAATCCGTGAATTTTAGTCCTGTTTACTTTAGTGTTTGCAAAGCTAATTACGCAATCAAGAATTCATTGTTACAAACATGCTGTTTAAGTTTAACTCGAGGGCTTCTCTATCGAAAGCTTCTGAAGTATAAATACCAAGAAAATGTAAACATAGTTTTGTTTAAAAATAAAGATTAATTGTGATCATCAAAGTAGAACATTTGCTAAACAATGAGCTTTGTGCTTAGAAAGGTCAACAGGAATAGATAAATTGGTTTGTGACTCAGGCTACGTTTAGCTCCTTTCTCCTACTTACCTGGTCATCTGTCACATGATGAGATTTTGACTGAAAAGGTGGCAAGAAAGAGTCCCTTCTGTCCCTTCAGGACGGTTAATATGTTTCTGGTCATCTGGGTTAACGGAGATTTTAAGTTGAAGTCATCTCTAAAACTGTGATTTCTGTTATTCTGGTTAATTGTGAGCGAACAGGTTTTATGTCTGTCTGTACAACATACACACAGACTTCTCTTAAAGACATTTTAGGAAGAATGTTACGAGGTAAATACCTCATTCCCCTTCTCAGTTACTCTTAGAAAGTATGGTCGGGGAACACCCACATCAGCTCACTCGAGGGGCTCGGTTAATCATCACTGATTGCACAGACCCTCTAAATCAGCATCTTTTGGAGGAGCTCAGGAATTCTATTTTTAACAAGCTCTCCAGTTGATTCCTAAGCACATGGTGATCTAGATAAGCATTGTCCAAATAGAGCTTTCTAACTATGATGAAAATGTTCCATATTTGCACCGCCCAATATGGTAGCCACATGAGCCCTTGAAATGGAACCAGTGCAACTGAGTAACTGAGTTCTTCACTTAGTTTTATTTTTGTTAATCGATTTTAAAATTTGCATCTCACCATGTGGTCAGTGGCTACTGCGTTGGAAGTGCAGAGACAGATGACAATTAAATAACACTAGCAGCTGTAGCAACAGGACCAAGAGCCAATTGTATATGGCTCTTCTCTTGGACTTTTCAAGTTTACCAGACGTCAGACACTAGTCTAGGTCCTTTCCATGTAGTAACACATTTAAGCCTCACAAAATTCTAGGCTATTTCCTAAATGTAGTGGGTCAGTCAGGAACATGGTAGCCAGCCTGGGATTGCAAACAGAGAGAGTATTTTTTTTTTTTTCATTGACGTATGGTTGATTTGTAGTGTTGTGTTAGCTTCTCCTGTACAGCAAAGTGAATCAGAGATACCCAAAGACACACATATACACCCACGCACACACATGAGCTTCCATGGTGGCAGGCGACCTGGGTTTTATCCCTGGGACAGGAAGAAGGAAATGGCAACCCACTCTAGCATTCTTGCCTGAAATCCCATGGACAGAAGAACCTAGCGGGCTACACATGGGGTAGTAAAAGAGTCAGACACACTTAGCGACTAAACAACAAGTATATATGTGTATATATATATATACTCTGTTTTAGATTATTTCCCATATAGGCCATTACAGAGTATTGAGTAGAGTTCCCTGTGCTATACAGCAAGTCTTTATTAGTTATCTACGCTATGTATAGTAGTGTGTATATGTCAGTCAATCCGTCTCCCATTTATCTCTTGCTCCCTATCCCCTGGTAACCCTAAGTTTGCTTTCTCCATCTATGACTCTACTTCTGTTTTGTAATAAGTCCATGTGCTCAGTTCACCTGGGGATGCAGTGCAGGTGGAACTGGACCTCTGAGGCTCCCTGGAATTTGGAACTCTTGTCTTCCTTTGCTTCTAGAGTGATGCAGCTCCAAGCTGGAGACAGAAAATGAATCCTGTTTCCTTCTCCTGATGTCCAGCCTCCTGCCAGCGCCTCCCATTGGCAAACATCTAATTTTATGGCACATAGAATCTGTATAACCTGATTTAATCAGAATCTAATCAGAAATCCAATCAGAATATAATCAGGCAAAGAGATCTGGGAAATGTCATTCGGGTACTTTCTGTCCCAGTATCACAGTGCCATATTGAGAAATGTGGGCTTGGCACTGAGGGAGGCTAGAAAAATCACCTGAAGAGAGTTTCTTGATTAGCACGTCTCTCTCTGTTTCTTTTTCTTTTTGGTTAAACCGCAAGGCCTGTGGGATCCCAATTCCCTGGCCCAGGGATCAGATTCAGGTCTTCTGCAGTGAAAGCTCGGAGTCTTAACCACTGGACCACCAGGAAATTCCCTGGCACTTCTCTCTCTTTTTAAATTAAGGTTTATTGGAGTATGGTTGCTTTACAATGTTGTGTTAATTTCTACTGCGCAGCAAATGAGTCAGCAGGCATACATATAAATATATGCCCTCCCTTTTGGACTTCCTTCCCATCAGTCACCACAGTGCATTAAGTAGACTTCCTGTGCTAAGCAGTGTGTTCTCATTAGTTTTCTATTTTACGTGTGTGTGCTAAGTCACTCAGTTGTATCTGACCCCATGGAATATAGCCTGCCAGGCCCCTCTTAGTGTATATGTGTCAATCTCAATTTCCCAATTCCTCCCATCTCTCCTTCCCCGTTGGTATCCATATATTTGTCTTCATGTCTGTGTCTCTTTCTGCTTCACAATAAGATCATCTGTACCATTTTTATAGATTCCACATATATGCATTCATATACAATACTTGTTTCTCTCTTTCTGACTTACTCCTGTATGACAGTCTCCAGGTCCATCCATGTCTCTGCAAATGACCCAATTTTGTTCCTTTTTATGGCTGAGTAGATAGGATATTCAAAAGCAGAGACATTACTTTGCTGACTAAGGTCCATCTAGTCAAGGCTATGATTTTTCCAGTAGTCATGTATGGATGTGAGAGTTGGACTGTGAAGAAGGCTGAGCCCCGAAGAATTGAACTGTGGTGTTGGAGAAGACTCTTGAGAGTCCCTTGGACTGCAAGGAGATCCAACCAGTCCATTCTGAAGGAGATCAGCCCTGGGATTTCTTTGGAAGGAATGATGCTAAAGCTGAAGCTCCAGTACTTTGGCCACCTCATGCAAAGAGTTGACTCATTGGAAAAGACTCTGATGCTGGGAGGGATTGGGGGCAGGAGGAGAAGGGGACGACCCAGGATGAGATGGCTGGATGGCATCACTGACTCGATGGATGTAAATCTGAGTGAACTCCGGGAGTTGGTGATGGACAGGGAGGCCTGGTGTGCTGCGATTCATGGGGTCTCAAAGAGTTGGACACGACTGAGTGACTGAACTGAATATCCCATCGTATGTGCTGCTGCTGAGTCGCTTCAGTCATGCCCAACTGTTTGCAACCCCATGGACTGTAGCCTGCCAGGCTTCTCTGACCATGGGATTCTCCAGGCAAGAATACTGGAGTAGGTTGCCATGCCCTCCTCCAGAGGGTCTTCCTGACCCAGGGATTGAACCCTTATGATCAATCTCTTACATCTTCTGCATTAGCAGGCAGGTTCTTTGCCACTAGTGCCACCTGGGAAGCCCCAATCCATTGAATATATCTACCAAACCTTCTTTCTCTGTTCTCTGTTGATAGAGATTTAGGTTGTTTCCACATCCTAGTTATTGTAAGCAGTGCTGCTATGAACATTGGAGTGCTTGTATCTTTTTGAATTATGCTTTTCTCTGGGTGTATGTCCAGTAGTGGGATTCCTAGCGCATCTCTTAAACCTGCATATGTCTAACTGTGTGAATGACATCATCACTTTCCAAGCTCAGTGGCACAGATCAGACTGTGTCTCCTGAGATGGTTTGGGTCTAAAGAGCCAGATCTTGACTGGTTGTTAATTTCCACATTCCCCTCAGTGGGGGTCTGTGCAGAAGTGTAAATACACAAGAGGGCTACCAGCCACTTTCATGGACATGTCATCCCTGTTTTGCTGACTGGTTTCTTCTGTGATAAGCCTTGAGTCTCTCGTGCAGAGCTTAAAGCTCTAGAGGTAACTCCAAGGAGCCTGCTTCTTGCTTTCCCCTGGGTCCACTCCTATCCACAGCCCTCTAAAGCTTGCTGCTCCCTGTGAGGAGGGAAAAAAGGCATAAAAAGTACATGGAAGAGAAGTTGCCTCTTGCTTCACCTGTTTGCAGTTTCTGTGCTTCTCTCAGTAAAAGGCCCGTCACTTTAGTAGGACCTCTGTCTCCTCCTTCTGGCCAAGCTCTTCATCTCTGGAGATGGACCGGGCTGAGCGTGTACCCCGACCTCCACCCACAACCCCATATAGGGACCAGAGTAGCTGATGCTTGAGTTTCTCTTTTACCAACACTCGGACCAAACATTCAGAAATATACTTCTTAATAAAAATTTCTCTGAGAGAGATGGGAGGGAGAGGGATGGACTGGGCATCCGGGGTTGGTTGTTGCTGTTGCAGTTATTGTTCAGTTGCCAAGCTGTGTCTAACTCTTTGAGACCCTATCAACTGCAGCACGCCAGGCTTTCCTTTCCTTCACTATCTCCTGGGAGTTTGCTCAAGCTCATGTCCATTTAGTCAGTGATGCCAGCCATCTGACCATCTCATCCTGTGTCACCCCCATCTCCTCCTGCCTTCAATCTTTCCCAGCATCAGAGTCTTTTCCAATGAGTTGGCTCTTCGCATCAGGTGGCCAAAGCATTAGAGTTTTAGCTTTAGCATCAGTCCTTCCAATGAATATTCAGTATTGATTTCCTTCCCCTGGGGTTGGTAGATGAAAACTATTACATTTAGAATGGATAAACAACAATGTCCTGCTGTATAGCACAGAAAACTGTATTTGATATCCTGTGATAAACTATAATGAAAAAGAATATTTAAAAAGAATATATATATGTAATAGCTGAGTCACTGCCGCAGAGATTGACCCCACATTGGAAATCAACTATACGTCAATAAAAATAAATAAAAATAAATTTAAAATTTTGAATTACGTAAGGGAACTTATCTTCATCATATGAGTTAAAAGTCTTCCCATGGAAGTGAAGCTAAGGCACTGAGATAGGAACCAACAGGAGTCAGTATTATGAGTGACCAGCTCATGAATTTCTTTAACTGGAGGGGAGCAAATATGTGTCCATCTTCCCTGCCAGAATTTGTAAAATAAATATGAAGCATAATGTCTTAGAAAATAGACATGAGATCAATGGACTAATGCAGCAGATAATGACAAACTTTTAAATTCCAATTTCTGGCTCCTGGAACCAATAATTTCAGAGCTCTACTCTTTCTTGGGGACTTTGGGAAAATATTCTCTTTCCCTTGCATTGCAGTGTTGACCCGCAGACTCTCATCCTCAGGAGACATGCAGGGCAAAATGGTTGATTATAAGCTTGGGTTGGCAGCTGGAACCTGTTTTCCATCCTTACAGCTGGAGGCAGAAGAATGCGCACAGATCACAGGTGTACATCTGGAAGCTTCGTTTCTGAGCCTCTGCTGGGCTAAGGTGGCATCGTGTCTTTGCCCCATGCCTGGGGCATTGAACATTTGCTCTTGCACGTTTGTTTGGGAGTTCGTTGCATGCATTTTTCATGTTGAGTCTCAGTACTACCTTCTCCCTTCTCTGATCACTTGGGAGAACTACGCTTCTATGATACAGTACATCATGTCCCTTCTGGGCATATTTCCAACCTCTAGTTTTTTGGGGAGTTTTAGTCTCCTAAGGAAGAATGGTACAACCCAGTGTCTTTTCTCCTACAATAGTAAGAGCCAAGCTGCCCAGCTTTTTCTCTCTCTCTATCCCTGAGCCTTTTTGCCAATGGGAAGATGGTGAGGAAGCATCGTATAGCTTTCTCGTCATCCTTCAAGAGATCAAGAACACTATGTTTCAAGAGAGAGGCCAGAGTTACATTTGTCCATCTAGCCCCACTGGCTTGTAATTAATAACTGTTTCAGTCAGATTCGGGCCATAGCTTGCCTGAATCCAAGCTTTAAAATGATTGAAATTTTTAGGTTCTTCTGTATTTTCACCCATCTCACTGCATGCCATGGTGGATATGAGCCAGATGCTAACTGACCTCTGAATACAGTTCATGCGATTCTTATTCTTCTGTCTCTTTGTTCTGAAACATTTCCTGGGTTCATGCTCCCTGGCAGAAGAGGACACCAGATTAGATCTGCATGGAAAAAAGGAGCAGTTGAGTAAAATCTGGTACATTTCCTTTAACTTCTAAGCATTTTTACTGTGAAGTCAAAGTCTATAAAAAATCTGTTGGGGGACCATTGCGTTCTGCTCTCAATGGATAATTGTACAAACAATAAGTCATCCCACTTTGTGATGCTTCCTTCTAACATATGGCTTGGCGATGACCACGCTGTCTTGGTCTCTAGCGTGTGCATCAAACATCTGTGTTAGGAAAAATGCTGGGCATGAAGTCTGAGCTTGTGTGGTCATGATTTCATTTTATCTGCTTATTAACAAGACAGATGTCATTTCTGAACCAGGTGTCAAGACCCTACCAGGGGTTACTTAGCAATTGGATAGGAGTTGGTAAGCATTAAGTATTTCTGCACCTGAGACCGACCTCCCCAGGGCAGTTTAATTTGTAGAAATAAATACATTTAATCTCCAACTATTGGAATTTTTTGACTCTGTGTACAGTAATGCTGAAGCTGTATCTATATAACACCCCAGCCAGGCCATTATCCAAGCGTGTTTAGTCATAAAACCCAATGAATTCAGTCTAACAACTCATTTTATGACTCAACTGACTGTCTTAACAATCAGTCTGTTTGAGTATTTAGCTATCAGAGATTAAAGACTAAACATCAATGGCTGTTCATAGCAGGAGAGATTGTTTATCAGCTTTAGTCTCTATGCTTTTCATGAGATTCTTTTTCCTGGAGATACAGGGAGGCAGCCTTCATTAGTAGACTAATTCCCCCAGGTTTCTCATTCTACCCAATACCCTGCATTTGGGGGGGCTCCTGCACCTGGGCCTCCTCCTTTGTCTAGACACAGCTGGAGCAGCCTGGCACAGATGTCCAGCCTCGGACACAGTCATTTGTGCATTGTTCAGGGGGAAGTGGGGAAGACAGACCTTCAGCCTTAAAGAGCTCTTCCTGTAATGGGGTGCACACAGATATAGACGAGTTGGAAGTGACTAAAAGCCCTTGAAAGGCTGAGTGATGGCAAGAGCTTGGAAAGACGTAGACTCGGAAGAATCCGCCCCTTCACATTCCGTTTGAAACCCAATGCCGTTTCCAGCGCTGTACTCCATCCTTCATCCTTCTGGAAGGATGAAATGGCCTCATTTCTTTAGCCCTTAAAAGCTGACGGCACGTCGATATCGACTGCACCTCTCTCCTTTGTCCTCATTGGGGATAAGAGACCAAGAGCTCCACACTGAGCCTTCCTGGCATCCCGATTGGACGGGGCAGATAGCAGAGCAAAAGTGCATGGAAAAGATCATCAATTAACCTAATAAAGTTGAGTTAAAGGCCTTTAAACTTGAGAGTGAGTTCAGTGTCTGTGAAAGCTCTTCCTAGTCCCTTGAAGTGATGAAATAAAATGATCAATCACCCTTATCAGCCTCCCTTTTTTGGGTGATGTGGTGGTGGGAACAGTTTCTCCATTGGCAGATTAGCCCTCGTTTTATGCAGGGTTTTCCCAGTCCCTTCACTTGCGGTGAGTTCAGGATCTGAGCCCCTGAAATGAGTTCTCCTTCGTCCCTCACCTCACATCCAGCTGGAGGGCTGGGAGGAGCAGAACGTGTCAGCAGTGCGTGCCGACCGCCCTTTAGGTACTGGCCCTGGTCCTTGGAGCAGGGAGATTTGCTTGGAGGCTGAGTTTTGTGTTGTTGTTGTTTTTTTAATGCTAAAATTACAAAAATAGAAAAACATTTGTTGTAAAAAAAAAATTCATCCCTTGGAGAATTGTATAAACTGAAAGTCGCTTATCTTACTTCCTTTCTCTGTGTGCTCCGACTCTTTGTGACACAATGGGCTGTAGCCTGCCAAGCTCCTCTGTCCATGGGATTTCCCAGGCAAGAATAATGAAGTGGGTTGCCATGCCCTCCTCCAGGGGATCTTCTCCACCCGGGAGTGAACCCTGTCTCCTGCTTTGCAGGCAGATTCATTACCCACTGAGAAGATTCACTACCCATTCATTACCTGGGAAGCCCTCCTGCCTTTGAACTGTTTGTATATAGTCAACCTTTGTGCGTTTACCAATAAGTGTACCTGCGCATCTAGCATATACCTGTGCTTATAGGCATATATAACACATTTTATGTAAATTCAACAATTATCTTCCAACAAATATATAATATATATACAAATATGTACACATATATGAGCTTCCCTGGTAGCTCAGCCAGTAAAGAATCTGCCCGCAATGCAGAAGACCCCAGTTCGATTCCTGGGTCAGGAAGATCCCCTGGAAAAGGGATAGGCTACCCAGTTAAGTATTCTTGGGCTTCTCTGGTGGCTCGGATGGTAAAGAACTCACCTGCAGTGTGAGAGACCTGGGTTCAATCCCTGGGTTAGGAAAATCTCCTGGAGGATGGCACGGCAACCCACTCTAGTATTCTTGCCTGGAGAATCCCCATGGACAGAGGACCCTGGCAGGCTACAGTCCATGGGGTCTCAAAGAGTTGGACATGACAGAGCAACTGAGCACAGCACATTTTTAGATTGAAGTTTAGTTGATTTACAATGTTGCATTAGTTTCAGATGTACAGCAAAGTGAATCAGGTATACATATATACATATATACATATACATATATACATACATATATACATATGTACATACATATATACATACATATACACACGCACACATTTCTTTTTCAGAGTCTTTTTCATTAAGAGTTATTTCAAGATACTGATACAGTTCCCTATGCTATACAGTAGGCCCTTGTCGTTGAGTCTTTCTTATGTGTGTGAGTGTGTATATGTCAATACCAGTCTCCCAATTTATCCCTCCTCCCCGCTTTCTTCTTTGGTAACCGTAAGTTTATTTTCTGTGTCTGTGAGTCTGTTTCTTCCAACAAATACTGGGTTGATCAGAAAGTTCATTTGTAGTAAGAGGTTATGGAAAAACCCAAACGAACTTTTTGGCCAACCCACTATTTTGATGGTACCTGCAATGTGCCAGACTCCTAGTGAATAATCATTCACATTATTCTGCAGCCTGCCTTTTTAAACTTAATCTCCATGAAGGACACATATCCATAGCTGGAATTTAGTTCTACCTCAGTCCCTTTAACAGTTGAATGCCATCTCCTTCATCTCATAAACAAATACTGATGAAACACCTGCCATATGCCAGCACAGTTCTGGTTGCTGAGCTTAGGGCAGTACACAGGACAGAAGGACGTCCATCTGTCCTTGGAGCCTTTTAATCAGAACCTGTTGTTGGGTACTATGTTGTTTTTATTTTTTTATTCCAAGAAACTCAATAGTGATTAGCCTTACATGTATATTTCATAGACATATACACATGCATATACACAGATATATCTAGGGCAGTTTCCTCAAAGAAGAAGTGTTCTGTTCAGTCCTATAAGCATGTCTCTGTTAAAATTCACAAACAGAACTGGAGATTTGAACCGCCCATGAAGGCAGTGTTCACCAGTGTACCACTTTCCTCCTTAACACAAGGCTCCTTACGGTCAATAGCACGACAGATCCACTTTGACTTTGAATCTGTACTTTGCATTTGCTGGTCCCTGAGTCTTTAAGCCACCACACCCCTTCTGTTCTCACTTCCAGCCCCATTTCTATGAGGTAATGTGACCACAATTCTACTCTTTCTCAATCTGGGATGATGTAAGGAAACAGAACCTGGAACATCTTTCTGTGACTTCTTCTTGAAACCCCCAATGTGTTCAGACTGCAAATCTGAAACCATAATGAAAAGGACAATTTAATTATAAATACAATCACTTAGCGACTTGAACGGCATTTCTTTCTGAATTCCTGTTGCTCCTGGTGGCTCAGAGGTTAAAGCGTCTGCCTGGAATGCAGAAGACCCGGGTTCGATCCCTGAGTCGGGAAGATCCCCTGGAGAAGGCAATGGCAACCCACTCCAATACTCTTGCCTGGAGAATCCCATGGAGGGAGGAGCCTGGTAGGCTACAGTCCATGGGGTCGCAAAGAGTCGGACACGACTGAGTGACGTGAGTTTACTTACTTCCTATGATTACACAGGGAGGCCCTTTGCAGAGAAGACTTCTTGAAGCAGTGCCCAGTCTCTCAGTCATGTCCGACTCTTTGCAATCCCATGGACTGTAGCCCACTAGGCTTCTTTGTCCATGGGATTTTTTAGGCAAGAATACTGGAGTAGGTTGCCATTTCCTCCTCTGGCAGTCGGGATTGGGGGTGGCGGAGGAGTCTGCCTGACCCAAGGATTGAACTCACATCTCCTGTGGCTCCTGCCATGCTGAGGGGCTCTTTACTCATTGAGCTATCAGGGAAGCCCTCATGAAGAAGAGTTACCAAAGGAAGAAAGTCCTGCTCAGGTCCATCCATTCATTTACTACCCAACAAATATTTACAGAGCACGTACTCAGTGAAAGATGTTGTGTTAAGTGCCATTGGTGATCTTTAAGGGGACTAGAACATGAGCACATTTTTAGGGCAGGAGAGTTCAAAACTGTAGGTGAATCAACTAGAGCAGGAACCATGGGTCTGCATTCCCCTTGCCCTGCCTTTAAAAATATTCATTTAGTGCTAGCTGTGCTGAGTCTCTGTTGCTGCTCTGGCTTTCCTCTAGTCGTGGTGCTTTGGCTTGTCCTTGGGGTGGCTTCTCCGGTTGTAAGCACAGGTTCTAGGGCACGCGAGCTTCAGTAGTTGTGGCGCCAGGCTCTAGAGCACAGGCTCAATAATTATGGCTCATGGGCTTAGTTGTTCCACGGCATGTGGAATCTTCCCGGATCAGGCATCGAACCTGTGTCTCCTACATTGGCAGGCGGATTCTTCACCACTGAGCCACCAGGGAAGCCCCTTGCCCTGCCCTTTGGAGAATTAAAATATAGAACAGATGTTTTGCAAGTAGATTTATTCAGACTCCTTTTGCCAAGGTTAATGAATCCAGAGGCTCATCAGATTTAAGATCCCACCTGGGAGATGTGTTGAATCCCAATAACTTATCAATTTGGAATGACAGAATATAGAAATCAAGCCTGTTTGATGAATGAGGCGTTTCTAAGGAAGAAGACAGCTGTATAGTTTGTTTCCATGTCTCTGGGGGCAAATGCTTGACCTTTTAAAAAGAGAGCCCACACTTCCAAAGAATTTCATTTTCCCTTGTCCTTTGGTCAGAGAGTTGCAATAACCCATGGTTGACTTATGGTCTCAACCTACGGTTGAAAGTATGTTTCTTATCTTGTGCCCTGCCTGTGAAATTGACCCTGACATAGTTTCCATCCACTCATTTTCTCTTAAAATAGGGAGGAAATGAATGAAGCATTGTCTCCCTCCCACCCAAAATGATGAAGCGCAGAGTGGTAGGAGTTCATTCTGAGAACCGGATGAAGTCAGCAACCCACCTTTTTTGCAAGCCAGCCCAGGCTAGTTCTGCCTAAGCAGAAAGAAAGTGTTAGTCGCTTGGTCCTGGCCGACTCTTTGTAACCCCATGGACTATAGCCCGCCAGGGTCCTCCGTCTATGGAATTCTCCAGGCAAGCGTACTGGAGTGGGTCACCTTCTCCCTTCTCTTTTTGACCCAGGGATTGAACCCAGGTGTCACCGTCTGAACCACCAGGGAAGGCCTAAGCAGATAGAGGGGCTCTCAAAACCAAGAAGGAAAGTTGCTTTGTGGTTCTGACCTGAGTCTGTGGTTGACTTCACACTGAAGTCAACTGAGACTGAGTTAAGTTGGCAAATTTCTCTCCATTATCATCCACTTGGCAACTCCTATAGTCTGAATTTGTGTCCCCCACCCCCAGCCCCAGATTCATATGTTGTAATGCCGATGCCCAGTGTGATGGTATTAGGAGACGGGGCCTTTGGGAGGTGATTATGTACAGTAATGAAGGCAGGGCCCTCATGAATGAGATTGATATCCTTATTAAAAAGGCCTGAGAACTCTCCTGTTCCTTCCACTATGGGAAGACACTGAGAGGTTTGCAACCCAAAAGAGAGTTCTTACCTGACCATACTGGTACCCCGATCTCAGACTTGCAGCCTCCAATAATGTGAGAAATAAATTTCTGTTGTTTATATGCTACCCCGCCTGTGGTACTTTGTTACAGCAACCCAAACAGACTTAAGACAGCATCTCTCTTTCATTAAGAAATAGTCACCAAGAGGGGGAAGACTCGGTTTTTGAAGATCCTCTTTGATTTCCAACTTCATCATTGATGAGCTGTATGATTTTGTCTAAGTCCCTCAAATCTTTGTTAGCTTCCATCTTTTCATCTGTAGGATGAGTAATTTAATACCTGTTAATACCCGTACCTTTATCAAATGGATTTTTTTAAAGATCAAGTGAGTGATAGGAATTAACCTCTAAAGCTTTATTTATGAATTATAAAGCATTATTTGAATGTAGATCACTTAGTAATTTGCACCGCTGTTGGCAACAGGGAGACATTGCCCAAGCTCCAGTAGCTTGCTGGCTAACGCTGGCATATGGCAGGAGCCAGCTTTCATATCTCTTAATCTCTTTTGCGTATTTTCCATCTCTTTATAGGCTCTAGGGGTAATTTCATCAGTCTCTCCCTTTGTTCACTCTGTTTCTCTCTTCAGCTATGTAATTTACTATTTGGCTTTGCTATTACAAATTTATTATTTACAGATTTACTGGTTGTCTAGTTAGCTGTCTGCCGTGTTTTTAATTCCAGGGACTACATTTCTCATTTCTAGAGGTTTTGTTTGATTGTTTTTCACTTCTGCTTATTTTTCATAAGGTCTTCTTATGTTTTTGATCCTAATTTTTATGTTTTTAATTATTTTGAACATTATTTTATAGTCTCTGATACTTGAGGGGGGTTGTTTCCCCTTCTACCCATTTTGACTTCTGTGGCTGGACTAATAATAAAATGGACACAAGATAGGTTATCAGGAGAAAAAGAAATGAATTTTAACTCGTGTGTGTGGAGATCTTATAGAAATGGAACCTCAGACGTGACCAAAGCAGGCAGCTTTTAGCTAATACAGTAAGTTTGTGAAGGAATTGATAAGACAGAATAACTTGTGTCTTGGGTTCCCAATTAGTGGAGACTCTAAATAGAGTCTGGGCTGAGGGTAGCAAATTAAAGAAGTAACAAAGGTTGTTATATCTCAGCCTGAATTCCTTGTCTCTGGCAATAAGGGTAGCCTTCTACCTCCAGACACAGGGAATGCCCCTCTCACTTGAGAAATCTATTTCCAGCTTTCAGAGAGACAGAAAGGGAAGTCGGAGTGCCCCTCTTGCATTGGCTTTTTTTTTTTCAGCACAGCCAATTTAGTATTTATGTATTATTTGTTTATTTGGCTGCACTGTCTTACTGTGTCGCGTGGGATCTTTGATCTTCATTGCAGCATGCCAGCTGTTAGTTGCAGCATGTGGGATCTAGTTCCCTGACTGGGGCTCAAACCCGGGTCCTCCCTGCATTGACAGTGCAGAGTCTTAGCCGCTGGACCACCAGGGAAACCCCTTGACTCTTAAGTCACTTTAATTCAAAACATTCAACATGCCACTGTGGCACATTCTGGGATGGTCTGCCCTGATTCCCAGGAGAGTTCTGTTATTTCAGGTCCTCAGGGGTTCTGATCCTACTGTATTCTCTGACTCTCAGTCACAGTAGATTGTTTCCTTGCTGCTGCTGCTAAGTCGCTTCAGTCGTGTCCGACTCTGCTACCCCAGAGACGGCAGCCCACCAGGCTCCCCCGTCCCTTGGATTCTCCAGGCTGGAACACTGGAGTGGGCTGCCATTTCCTTCTCCAATGCATGAAAGTGAAAAGTGAAAGTGAAGTCGCTCAGTCATGTCCGATTCTTAGCGACCCCATGGCTTGTAGCCCACCAGGCTCCCCTGCCCATGGGATTTTCCAGGCGAGAGTACTGGAGTGGGGTGCCATTGCCTTCTCCAAGACTGTTTCCTTAGACTTTTGTAATTTTAGATGATGAGTTCAGTGGAGCTTCTGTGGTCTCGCTCTGGGTTGAATGGGGGTCTCTCCAGTGAGGTTTTGCACTTATCTTTGCCAGTCACTCCTAGTTGTCACCAGCTGTGAACTATTAGGTCTCATGTAAATTTCTAGGCTGCTTGTTTGCTGACCATACAGCTAACTAAATTAAAATAGCAAACTCCTTTAGGGACACTGTGAATTTTCAGGGGTCACTTTTTTTATGCCCAGAGCTCAGGAAGAGACAGACAAATTTCCTCGTGTTTCCTTGGGACTTTTTTTAGAGCAGATTTTTCTGAATGCAGACAGCCTACTTAATCGCTGTTGAGAGTCAGAGAGCTTGGCATTTTCTTAGTTGTTTTAGAGCAAGGCACCGAACTTCTCTGAACTTCAGTATTCCCAGTCCTCAACAACAGGTACTATTACTCATCTAAAATCGTTGCTATGAGAATCAGATGGGATCATGAATATATGGCGAAACTCATGACCTCGAAGCCTCCATAGAAAAAGCAGATCATCAGCAGTAGCTGTTCTTGGTCTCTTGAGTGCCAAGATGAGAAAACTTCAGACCCAGAATGACTTAACCTTGGCACCGCCGGATGAAGCATACACAGGCCGTTAGCCTCTTCTCAAAAACCCTTTCATGGGTCCTCTTGACCACATCTAGGTAAATTTGCCTGCCTTTAAACATTAGAAGAGCTAAGCAGTTTATTTTTGTCTTTGTCACTTTCTTAAATTCTGTCCCAAACTTAAGAGTTTGGTCCCTGGTGTCACCCTGCAGCAGGAAAGAAACTGAAGCAGAGAGAGGAGGGACCATCACCATTTTCACTGATAGTGAAGGTAATTTTCGGAGGGTAAGGAAAGCACAGTAAAAGCTATCTCACGTAATGGCTTTCATTACCCATCCTCTCCTCTTTTCTAAATAATAGGTTATTAGCCACATGCAACAGGGCAGAAGCTAATTGTTTCATACTTTTCAAATAAAGAAATGAGTCGTACATGGAGATTTCTTAAAGACACTTCTAGCGCTAGTTGTGAATTGGTTTAGTTGAGAGCCTCTTGGAAGAGTTCAGAGTTCGTGAAGACTGAGAGTTCTGCTTATCTTTTCATTTTCTTGAGCATTAGAGATACATTCCTGTCTTGCTCTACCCCCCAAATGATGGCAAAGACACAACCTGTTCTAGTTGTTGTTTTTTTTTAATTTTTGGCTGCACCCCAGGCTGGCATGTGGGAACTTAGTCTCCCCATCAGGGATTGAACTCACGCCTCTGCATTGGAAGGCAGAGTCTTAACCATTGGACCACTAGGGAAGTCCCGACACAACTTTTCCGTGCATCTCTATGCCCAGGGTTATCTAGGTGTGACCTTGTGCCAAGCTCCATGCCTCCTTTCCTTTCTCTGTCAAGAGGGAGGAGACTGGCTGGTTGTGGGATCCAGCATTTCCAATCATTTTCTCAGTGACCTAGAAGCAAGCATATTCTAAGCCTTTGACCTGCTGATCTATGAGGGGATTAATTCCTGACTCTTTCCTCTACAAGATTACCATGAGACTCTAATAAAATAGGCAAAATGGGAATTTGGGATTAACATATACACACTACTACATATGGGGCTTCCCAGGTGGCACAAGTGGTAAAGAACCCACCTGCCAATGCAAGAGACATAAGAGATGCCGGGTTGGTCCCTGGGTCAGGAAGATCCCCT
The DNA here is from genome assembly GCF_042477335.2 of Ovis canadensis. Taxonomy (NCBI): domain Eukaryota; kingdom Metazoa; phylum Chordata; class Mammalia; order Artiodactyla; family Bovidae; genus Ovis; species Ovis canadensis. Next base: position 44,432,037 of record NC_091268.1, on the reverse strand, counting down.
GGAGGAAAGCAACCCAACTCCATTGGTCATCTTGCCTGGAGAATCTCCATGAAGCCTGGCAGGCTACAGTCCATAGAGCTGCAAAGAGTCAGATGCGACTGAAGTGACTTAGCATGCACACACTACTGTATATAAAATAGATAATCAACAAGGACCTCCTGAATAACACAGGGAACTCTACTCAATATTCTGGATTAACCTATATGGACAAAGAACCTGAAAAAGAGTGGATATACGTATATGTATACCTGATTCACTTTGCTGTACGCCTGAAACTAACACAACAATGTAAATCAGCTACACTCCAATATACAATAAAATTTAAATTGAAAAAATAAAATAGGCAAACTTGAAAAGTGTGGAAACTGGCACAAATAGAAAAGGAAAAAAGATTCAGTTGGGGTGTTATATTGTCTGTGTTCGACTGTGTGCAGAAAATGGTTAACATAACAGGTCTCACCGTTTATTCTTAAAAAGGCCTACTTAAGGGGACTTCCTTGGCAGCCCAGTGATTAAGACCTCACTTCCAGTGCAGCCGGTGTGGGTTTGATCCCTGGTCAGGGAACTAAAATCCTGTATGACTTGCTGCAGAGCCAAAAAAAAAAAAAAAAAAAAAGAAAGGCCTGTTTACAAGGTTGGCCCTTGGCCAGGATCTTGGGTATCTGATACATGTAACTCACTACACCTAAACTGTTTGAACAAACACTATGGCTTATGCTGAGTGCCTGCTTGTTCTCTGATTGGCTGGAATCTTGGTATTTGCTAAGGATCATCGCCCTCCGAGTAAACCCCCAGGCACTGAGTCTCTGATGAGCCTTCCTGGTAGATGGCATTTCACACCATTTTGTTGCTGGGGAAATCGTGTGCCATGTGACTCCACTGGGAGAGGATCTTGAAAGCATGTGCCTGGTTTCTCCCAGACTTTGTTCCTCATCCCTTTCCTTTGCTGATTTTTCTTTGTATCTTTTTTAATGTAATGAATCATAGCCATGGATGTGACCGTATGTTGCATCCTATGAATCTTCCTAGTGAACGCTCAAACCTGGGAGTGGTCATTAAAACTGAGGCTGGAGTAACAGTGCCCCGGACCCCCCTAATCATGTCCATCGTACCCTCGACTACACAGGACTCAGAGCACAGGCTGCGATTCTCAACAGGGCTTGTGACTCAGAGAAAGAACAGAAGACGGGGGCCTGGTGGAAGCTGGGGGGAGGCAGGCTGGAGGAGCTGGGAAGGTAGACGTTCCCTGGAGACCAGAGACTGGATTCTGGAAGGTCAGGGAGATGCTAGAGCTGGAGGGAGGAGGGGGCAGGAAGAATCTGCCCGATGGAGCACTTGCCCCAGGGGAGGACCGGCCCCATCACTGCTCTGTGGACCACTCCTGTAGTGTGGGTCTCCCCAGGAAAGGGCCACAACTCACCCAAAGGTGATGCACACAGGGGAAGAAGGTCAGGTGGAGAGAAAACTCCTAGGGCCTTACCTGAGGGATCCTGGGTTCCTGTCCTTTCTGTACCACCGGTGGTTTGCTACGTTTTACTTCCTTTGTGCCTCAGTTTCCTCATCTTTAAATGGGGATATGAATGGCCTCTACTGCATAGGTTGTTGGGAAGATTAGGAGAAATAATCTATGTAAATGCTTAGAACAGTGCCTTGTTGTTGTTTAGTTGCTAAGTTGTGTCTGACTGCCACCCCATGGACTGTAGACGGGGGCTTCCCCAGTGGCTCAGCAGTTAAGAATCTGCCTGCAATGCAGGAGACAGAGGAGACGTGGGTTCAAACTGTGGGTCGGAAAGATCCCCTGGAGGAGGAAATGGCAACCCATTCCAGTGTTCTTGCCTGGGAAATCCCATGAACAGAGGAGCCTAGCAGACTATAGTCCATAGGGTTGCAGAGAGTCAGACACAACTGAAGCAACTTAGCACGCACAGACTGTAGATCACCAAGCTCCTCTCTCCATGGAATTTTTCCAGGCAAGAAATACTAGAGTAGGTAGCCATTCCCTTCTCCAGGGGATCTTCCCAACCCAGGGATCAAACTTAATCTCCTGCATTGGCAGGTGGATTCTTTACCACTGAGCTACCAGGAAGCCCAGAAGAGTACCTAGGACTTGGAAAATACTCAATTAATGTGAGCTGTGATGCCATTGGTGGCAGAGCAGCAAATTTAGTGGCTCAAAAACCACTGACCTTCAGGTAGCAGAGGCTACTCACAGTGGACAGGGGAGGAGAGGTACCCCCAGGCTCATAGAAACCAGCTGAAATGGTAGCTGCCCAGACAGTCCTGGGGGGTTACACTTCTGCTCTGATTTTTACCCTCCGGCTCCTCACTCTGTATCTGGACTTGACTTTGACCCTGAACTTGGATTTTCTGGCCTCTCTCTGGAAAATGTTTAGAGCCTTATCTTTGAAACTCTCAGCCCAGCTGGACTGCTAGGCACATCTCAATCCTGTGCAGAAGACTAGCCTCATGCCTGATCTCTGGCTTCCATCTCTGCCAAGCTCCCTCCTCCCAACCAGCTGCTTCCCATGAGTTGAAGCTGTTCTCAGTATCTCATTCTTTTCTGGCCTCCTCTCAAAGTCTCTGGTGACAGAATTATTCTGCTCTTTTGGACCCAACTTGATGTGTGGATGGCAGGGATGCAGTGCAGTCATCATATCCATTAAAGGCTGACACGGGCGCTACTGCTGATTCACGGTACCCGAGCTCTCCCGTCACTGAAGGCTGCAGGCACGATGCCTGATTAGGAAAAGAGCAAGATGGCCATTTGCCTGTGGAGATGGGGGGTGGGGGAGACACAGGGAAAATGAAAAACCAAACAATACCAAACCAGCCAAAGGATGGTTACAGACCACAGGTACTCTAGAGGTGGAGAGCCCCTGTGCTGAGCTGACCAAAGCATTCGTGGAGGCAGAGGGGCTGACATGACATGTGTGTGCTCAGTTGTGTCCAGCTCTTTGGGACCTCACAGACTGTAGCCCACCAGGGTCCTCTGAACATAAGAATTACTAGAGTGGGTTGTCGTTTCCTACTGCAGGGGATCTTGCCTTCTCAGGATGGACCTGTGTCTCCTATGTCTCCATCATTGGCAGGCGGATTCTTTACTACAGGTGCCACATGGGAAGCCCAGAGGGGCTGAAGCTTACCCCATAAAATATAAGGGCTTAAATAGAAAGGAGCAGAAGATGGACTAAACACAGTGCTATGCGTGATAAGTCGCTTCAGTGGGGTCTGACTCTTTGCGACTCTATGGACTGGAGCCTGCCAGGCTCCTCTGTCCATGGGATTCTCCAGGCAAGAATACTGAAGAGGGTTGCTGTGCCCCTCCTCCAGGGGATCTTCCTGACCCAGTCATTGAACCTGAGTATCTTTTCTTTAAATTTAAATTAATTAATTTATTTTAATTGGAGGCTAATTACTTTATAATACTGTAGTGGTTTCTGCCATACATTGGCATGAATCAGCCATGGGTGTGTGTCTCCTGCATCGGCAGATGAGTTCTTTACCACTAGCACCACCTGGGAAGCCCGGATTAAAACACAGAGGAGGAAACAAAACTGCTCTTGGCCGTTGACTGAGGACTCACAGAAGGGACTGTAGATAAGAAATGTGGAAAACGAGGAAGGGTCCAGATCTCTGCCAGCCTTGAATGTTGCCTGGGAGTTTGGGATCCATCAGGCAGGTGTTGGGGAGACCTTGAAAGTGAGCGTGAGAGTGACCTTTGCGAGGCTATTGCTCGTGCACTGGGAGGGGGCTGGGAGGAGGCATTTCGGGGATGGTGTTTTGAAGCTGAGCCAGCTGGTCTCATTGTGCTTACAGTGTCCTGTCTCGTCTTCCTCTGAGCAGAGCCCTTTGAAAAGGAATGATTTCATTAAGGGAAAAAAGGCAGCAAAATCCCATGGCAAAATCCCATTCCTATAGCATATTGCTTAATGACATGTGTTACATCTTCATGTAATTATCAGCTAATCAGCCTTGGAAGGAAATAATGGACTGTGGTTGATTTCGCTGAACCAGGAAGAGTGTGAGGGTGTGTGAGAGGCCCTGAGTTTCTGGGGCTTCTGGGCCCAGTGCAGCCCCTTGCCAACCTTTGGACCCTCGTGACCACTTGGGTTCTGGGACGGTGGACAGTATGGTCCGTGTTTCTTGTGCTCCGGCTGTTATTTTAATCAGTCTCCTACATGCACCCCACGCCTGGCTGGCCAGGGTTATCCGGCCTTCTGGACACCTGCTTCTTTGTCAAGTCGATTCCTGAGCGGAATTCCAGAGGCTTTCACGGACTTTTTAGCTGGTGTGTAACTGCAGTGTTGTCGTGGCTTCTGCTGTGCAATGACTATCCCTTCCATCTTGAACCTCCCTTCCTGCATCCATTCCGCCCCTCTAGGTCATCACAGGGCACTGAGCTGAGCTTCCTGTGCTTTACAGCAGGTTCCCATGAGCTGTCTGTTTTACGCTGTAGGGTAGATATGTCAACGCTACTCTCCCAGTTCATCCCACTCTCCCCTCCGCCCACTATTTCCACATGTCGGTTCTCTGCATCTGCATCTCAGCTCCTGTCCTGGGAATAGGTTCATCTGTACACTTTCCTAGATTCTACATATGTACAGTGGAATACTGTTGTTTAGTTGCTAAGTAATGTCCAACTGTTTGTGACCCCATGGACTGTATGTAGCCTGCCGGGCTCCTCTGTCCATGGAATTTCCCAGGCAAGAATACTGAAGTGGCTGCTTGTTTCCTTCTCCAGAGGATTGTCCTGACCCAGAGATCAAACCTGTGTCTCCTGCATTGGCAGGCAGGTTCTTTACCCCTGTGCCACCAGGGAAGCCCACAATAGAATATTCAGTTCAGTTCAGTTCAGTCGCTCAGTCATGTCTGACTCTTTGCAACCCCATGGCCTCCCTGTCCGTCACCAACTCCCAGAGTTCACTCAGACTCACGTCCATCAAGTTGGTGATGCCATCCAGCAAGCTCATCCTCTGTTGTCTCCTTCTCCTCCTGCCCCCAATCCCTCCCAGCACCAGAGTCTTTTCCAATTAGTCAGCTCTTTGCATGAGGTGGCCAAAGTACTGGAGTTTCAGCTTTAGCATCAGTCCTTCCAAAGAAATCCCAGGGCTGATCTCCTTTAGAATGGACTGATTGGATCTCCTTTCAATCCAAGGGACTCTCAAGAGTCTTCTCCAACACCACAGTTCAAAAGCATCAATTCTTCGGTGCTCAGCTTTCTTCACAGTCTAAGTCTTGCATCCATACATGACCACTGGAAAAACCATAGCCTTGACTGAATGGACCTTTGTTGGCAAAGTAATGTCTCTGCTTTTCAATATGTTATCTAGGTTGGTCATAACTTTCCTTCCAAGGAGTAAGTGTCTTTTAATTTCATGGCTGCAATCACCATCTGCAGTGATTTTGGAGCCCAAAAAGATAGTCTGGCACTGTTTCCACTGTTTCTCCATCTATTACTCAGCCGTAAAAAGGAATGAAGTTGGGTCGTTTGTAGAGATGTGGATGGACCTAGAGTCTGTCATACAGAGTGAAGTTAAATCAGAAAGAGAAAAAAAGGCCATGTGTAGAATCTAGAAAAGTAGTCCAGAGGCTTTTAGACCCAAGGAGGTCGAAGAGGTGATAGGGGAAAGTTTTCCTTCATGAGCTTCTAGGTCAAGCATCTATAAGACCATGAGAAAAGATCAAAAGATCATAATATAAACCTGATTATAGAATAAGATTTAGTGTCTTCTTATGCTAAAGAGTGTTTCTTTTCTCTCCTTGAGTTGTGTTGGAAATGCCCTCCTTGTTACCCCAGCTGGGTATATAGCAGGCCCAGGAAGGGATGCTGCTGCTGCTGTTGCTGCTAGGTCACTTCAGTCGTGTCAAACTCTGTGCGACCCCATAGACAGCAGCCCACCAGGCTCCACCGTCCCTGGGATTCTCCAGACAAGAACACTGGAGTGGGTTGCCATTTCCTTCTCCAGTGCATGAAAGCGAAAAGTGAAAGTAAAGTCGCTCAGTTGTGTCTGACTCCTAGCGACCCCATGGACTGCAGCCTACCAGGCTCCTCCATCCATGGGACCCTCCAGGCAAGAGTACTAGAGTGGGGTGCCATTGCCTTCTCCTCAGGAAGGGATGGGGCCATGCCAAAACCCTGGAAGAATATTTCTAGGAAAAGAATTTCATTCTATTTACATGTTCTCCTGTTAGGAGAACAAAAGAAAAGATTTAGAAGGAAAACGTGGCAGTCTGTCCAGAGAAGAGCAGCTGTATACTCACCTCACTCCAGTAACACCATATTTGAACTCTAACCATCTCCTGTCTTTCAGTGAATTAATGCCAACATACTTAAAAACAGAATAATTAGGATGTGACCCATACAGGGTGAGTGTAGCTCACTTCTGTATTCACTGCTGATGTTTGTGTTCCTAGTCCTAATCTTCAGGCCAAAAATGGAACTTTAAAAGGTGACTCAGCCTCTCAGCCCCCTTTCTGACTAGTATGCACCTCCATGGACAGAAGAGCCTGGCTTGCAAAGAGTCGGACACGACTGAGCAACTGGCACACACAGGTACCTCCAAGCAGAAGCAAACCCTCTCCTGGATTTCTGTCTCTTACTTCTCTTCTCAGATCTCAACTCGGTAACTTCCATTTGTTCGTCTTTATTAAGATTTAAATTTTTCGTCCAATTTCTTCCATGGTTTTCAGCTAGAGAGTTGTCCAAATCACATAATCTGATATTCTCAGAGGCAGACATCATTATGCCTCTCTAAGGTATATTCCTAAGGATGGAATTTCTAGATCCAACGCATGTCCATTTCTGAGAATTCTGTAACATATAGCCAAATTATTTCCCGGAAAAGTTGTTTTTCCTATGTGATTCCTTTGTTCTTTTTTCCTTAGTGTTCTGCTGATGTCTTAAGAGTCCATTTATTCTCCTAAAGTACTCTCAATACTTCCAAGTATTCCGTTGTCATTACTTAACCACTAAGTTGTGTCCAGCTCTTTTGTGACCCCGTGGCCAGTAGCCCACCAGGCTTCTCTGTCCATGGATTTCCCAGGCAAGAATACTGGAGTGGATTGCCATTTCCTTCTCCAGGGGATCTTCCTGACCCAGAGATCGAACTCGTGTCTCCTGCATTGACAGGCGGATTCTTTACTGCTGAGCTACCAGGAAAGCCCTATGGTTTTAACTTGTGGTTGCAAGTCAGATGTAAAAATATTGACTTATTTTTTCATATTTGAATTTAACTTGGTCTCCTGTTTGAAAGGATTTAAACTTGAAACTCCTGTTTCACTGATGATGGAAAAGGACACTAATCTTGTCACTTCAAGGTAACTCAGTTTCTTCCAGTCTAATCTCCATCTCTTTGAAGTCAATTGCTCAGGAAAATCAGGATTAAACAGTCTATATTCTTTGGAAGGGCCCCGCTTCCTCCTCACAGGATGACCTTCTCTTGCTTCCCTCTTGAATAACATTTCCCCAGGTGGCGCTAAGGTAAAGAACCCACCTGCCAGCACAGGAGATATAAGAGGCAGGGGTTCGATCCCTAGGTTGGGAAGATCTCTTGGAGTGGCAACCCACTCCAATATTCTTGCCTGGAAAATTCCATGGACAGAGGAGCCTGGCGGGCTACAGTCCATGGGGCCACAAAGGGTCGGACACACCTAGTCAGAGCGAGGGGAGCTCGCCTTGGGGAGAGGTGCTGGGCTCCAGGCTGCCCTCTGAAATCTTCTGACCCCTGCTGACTTACACAACCCCATCTTCAGATTCTGTATTCACTGCTGATGTTGGTCCTGGTCCCCATATCCACCCATATCCATCCTCTAGTTTCCTGCCTCTTCATGACCCAGCCTGCTCACTGTTTCACCACCCTTTCCCTGGGAAATGCAGGAACATCAGGATTCCCTGTGACACCAGGAGCTGGCTCTGAGCGCTGGGAATGCTATTGTAGGTCTTCTTTCTGCCTAAGTAGCTCTCCGCCGTGTCTGCCCCACTCTAGGCATCCTGCAAGACCTTCTCTCTCCCCGCAGGGTGCTAGTCAGCAAGCAGAGCACCATCTCTGCTGCCTTCCTGGCCTCAAGTCTATTTGCAAGGCTTTCCCTCCCCACCCTGACTTCCAACCTGAGCAGGAGGACCCCAAGAGGTCTTCCCTCAGGTCTGGTCTTTTCTCCACTCTCCCTTCAGCCTTCAACCCAGGAAAAACTGGCCTCCTTTTGGGATTGCAAACATCCCATCTGCCGTGGTTCTCAACCCTCATTGCACTTTGGACTCAAAGGTGGAGGTAGAACAATCGAATCAGAGGATCTGGAAGAGAGCCCGAGCGCAGGTCATTTTTCAAAGCTCCCCAGGTGAGCCTAAGGTGAGCGAGCGTTGAGATCCGTGACCCTGTTACCTCCTCCATCCTCTGGCCTGATTGCCCTCCTCAGTATTTTCAAGGGATTCTCCAAGTTTAGAAAATACTTTCTCGAGTGTATGGTTCATGCTCTTGAAATCCTGGCTTCAAGACTGTTTCAAAAGTTAGCTTCAAGGGTCGGTTTTATCAGCACGGTGGAAAATGAACATCTTTCTACTTCTTTTCATCCTAATCTTAAAGCATCCCACTCCTGTCTCAAAGCTGCTGACCTCAGGTGGCCTCAGCCTGCAGCGGCTTGAAGCAGGATTTTGATTTCCCTCCAGAGACTGAGGCTGGGTCACGGCTGTGAGAGTGCTAAATCCTGGGCTTCCTGGTAGCTCAGCTGGTATAGAATCTGCCTGCGATGCAAGAGACCCCAGTTCAATTCCTGGGTCGGAGAGATCTGCTGGAGAAGGGATAGTCTACCCACTCCAATACTCTTGGGCTTTGCTTGTGGCTCAGATGGTAAAGAATTCGCCTGCAATGCAGGAGATCTGAGTTTGATCCCTGGGTTGGGAAGATCCCCTGGAGAAGGAAAAGGCTATACCCACTCCAGTATTCTGACCTGGAAAACTCCATGGACTGTATAGGCAATGGGGTCACAAAGAGTTAGTCACAACTGAGTGATTTTCACTTTTCAGACCACAAGGGACCAGTGGCCAGTGACAGGACTCCAGGCCATCAGCTGTGTAGAAATGAATTCCCAATAAAGACAGAAAGTAGTGAAACATACAAAGTGTTTATTAGGGGGAAAAAAAAAAGAGTACGTGTAGATAGACAGACTCAGAGAGAATCACACCCATGGTGATTTTAATCACTTGTATGAGGCATTTCATCCAAGTTTCCCTTGGCCAGTCATCTTTGCTTTGCCTGCTTCTGAGTCCGTATTGGGTTTATCTCAACATCTTCCTATGTGTGTGCACACATCTCAGCCAAAATGGATTCCAGCAAAGAGGACTATGAGTAGGTTGATATCACCTACTATGGGGTGGTGCCCCCTCCCTTTCTGACCTTCAAGGAACCTTTCTACGGCTGTGTAGTGGGAATGTCTCCTTGACCTTGAGAATGAGAAATATGTGGCCTCTGTCTTTTATGTAGGCAGGGCCCCGCTTCTCCTCCTTCTTGCTATTTTGGAGTATCTGTCCATAGGAAGTGACCTCTGGCTGATCAGCCTGAGGTCCAGATAGCTCCTGTCTCACTACAACTGCCTCTGGATGAAACAGCAAATCTGGAATAAAAAAGTCCTCTCACATAGTTCATAATATATTATTATTCTACTTGACTATTTTTTGGTAACTGTTTTTTACTACTAATTTAGCCCTTAAATAAGCGAGGCCGTCAGAAAGCTGTGTTCTTATGCTGACCTCATTTTGGCCTTGGAAACAGTTGTTCTTATCCTATTATACTTGGGTAAGTGCTATGAGGGTTTCCCTGGTGGCACAGATGGTATAGAATCTGCCTGCAATGCAGGAGACTGAGGTTCAGTCCCTGGGTTAGAAAGATCCCCTGGAGAAGGGAATGGCTGCCCACTCCAGTATTCTTGCCTGGAGAATTCCATGGACAGAGGAGCCTGGCGGGCTACAGTCCATGGGGTCACAAAGAGTCAGCCATGACTGAGCAACTAACACTTTTGAACGCTATGAACCGCTGCTAAGAAGTCCTTTAAGAGGTATATTTGTGGAGCTTATATTACTGAAGTGGTGGTGTGAGGAAATTGCTTATCAAGTTATTTAGTGGAGAAATTTCTCTTGAGTCTTCCTGGCCAGCTAGTGTGCATGCATGCATATGTGCTAAGCTGCTTCGAGCTAAGTTGCTTCAGTTGTATCTGACCCTATGCAACCTGGTGGCTCTATGCCAGGCTTCTTTGTCCATGGGGATTCTCCAGGCAAGAATACTGACGTGGGTTGCTATGCCTTCTTCCAGGTGATCTTCCGACCCAAGGATTGAACCCACGCTTCTTATGTCTCCTGCATTGTTAGGCAGGGTCTTTACCACTAGTACCACCTGGGTAGCCCAGCCAAGCACCTATATTTCTCTTTAAAAAAATCTTTTCGACACTGCAGATCTTGCCAGTACTTCTGTCTGCAGTGACACAGATCTGACTTTGTGGTCTCCCTTATTAAGCAATGATTTTGTGCACTAAGCTCACCCCAAAGGTGTCATCTTATCCTGCTCATTTTCCCTTTGTCCTTTTGTTCCCATTTACTTAGGTTTTAATTTTATCTTATCCCATAGTGCCTGCATTTATATAGGCTATTCTAACACCTTCTCAAGAAAATTCTCCAGCATGCACAAGTATCAATACTCTTCCTTTTGTACTGGAGGAAAAATAATTTTCCCTCCACCCTTCTAGGTTCTTGCCCGAGAACCGCCCATCCTGTAATAAAAAAGATTAATAGGAGAAAAGCATAATTCTGTTTAATAACCAGTATGCTTCCTGTATACATGGGAGATACCCAAGAAAACTGAGTAATTCCCGAAATGGCCGAGGCCACCACCTTAAATACCATCTCCAGCTAAAGACAAAAGAAGATGTTACGGAGGGAGGGAAGGCCTGTTAATGGGAGGTAACCAAGAAAAGCACAGTAAACAGGGCGAGGTTTGTGACATAGAGTAAAGCTAGCATCAGTGTCACTAAGGAGAGTGTCTAAAGATTCAGGGTCATCCTTTTGTTCCTGGTGTTCAGAGAGAGATATCCTTACAAATGGAGATTTCTTTTCTGAATGTAAATTTCTCTTTCAAAAGAGTAACTTCTAGATTTTTCTGAGCTTCTAAGTCTGCTGTTTCTTAAAAAATAACCAGCTCAAGATAATCCCATGCCCAAGAGGCATATTTTGGGGTGGCATATTCTGCTAGCCCTTCACTTTCTTTTATAGAACAAAACACGTGTCGCGAGCCTGATGCCATTTTCAAGTGTATGGCCCAAAGCATTTATCAAATGTGTTCTTACATCAGCTCTGGAAGCGAGAGCAAGGCTGTTATCCCCCATCCATCTTCCACATCATTCTCTCCCCTGAGCCCCTTATCTATTCTTTTCCAAGTTACCTTCTGCCAGTCGCCAGGTAGGTACCAAGTTGCTCAATGTAGGCATCTGCACTCCCCTCTACAGCTCTTGTTCTAGAACAGAATTCAGCAAAAATTTTTCTGTACAGGGCAAAATAGTCGGTATTTTTAGGCTTTAGGAACCAAGAGAAGCTAAATCAAAGATATTATGGATACTTACTTCTAAACAAAAGGAAAACCAACTTCTACAAATATTTTACTGGTGGAATTCTAAATATTATAATAATGAGTTCAGTGTTTTGGAGTCTGGGTCTGCTAAAGAGGACACTGGAATTTTTTGCTGGGGGAGATGTAATGTTTTGCCTCACTGAGATTCATCATCTTCAAATGGATTATAGATGTTCATCTGTGAAAAATGTTCTTAGCGCTCTGGCTGGACAAAAACAGTCAGAATCTTGTTCTGGACTTTTTGTCTTTTTCTCTTCCCCAAAGAGTCACCCAATCTATGTTTCATCTCACAAGATAGCGTGTGTGTGTGTGTGTGTGTGTGTGTGCACGTCATATATACATCGATGGCTGATAATTATTTAATATCTTACCACTTCTCCAGAAACTTGATGCTTTTACCAAAATCACTGTCAATGAATTCTTTGCAAATTGGTTTCTCAAAGCCTAAATAAACTATGATTAGCAAAGAACAAAAGTGTTATGCTGAGAAAATTGTCATAAGAAATATCTTAGTGCGGAGTTTTGCTAGGGTCTCTGTTTTAATAAATCCAGCCCAGGCAAATCAGCGAGCCAAAGAAAAGCATTTGGGACTGACAACTTCAATCCCCACTGGCGTTTTCTGCATCTGTGAAAAATCACACTGCAGAGAGACGAGCGCTGCCTTTAACCTCCACCAGAAAAGGCTCTTAATACCCGGGCAGTCCACTTCCCAATCTGGAGGAAGTTGTTTCAGCGTGAATTATCTTTTGAGCCACAAAAGGGAACGTGCTCCCTCCATTTAACAGGCAAAGCTCTGGCCTTTGGGTCCCATTTTCTGGTGCGAAATGTATGTGCCGGATCCAGCATTTGATTTTTTAAAAAGGCAGCGGTACTTACCCTTTTGGTATTTATATGTAGAGCAGAAGCAAATGGAACTCTGAGTATTAAATTACTGTACTGGGCCAGTTGAGAATTCTGTGTGAGCCAGCCAGCTCCTTCCCCCAAATTGTATTTTTACTGTTCAGCAGCTGCAAGTTCCCAGAAATCTTCAAAGCGGGACCACTTTATCTGACCCAGTGCAAGAGCTCATAGCTGCTGCCAGTTTTCACTGATCTTGTCTGGGAAGCAGCGGGATGCCTAGGACGGTGTGGGATCAGACATCACCAGATCGCTTCTGACTCCATACTGATTTGCATGTGTTTACCCTTGGACGGTTTTCCCTTAACCTTTAGCCTCAGTTCCTTCAGCTGGAAAATGGGGCTAATAATAACCACCAAGTAGAGCTACCAAAATCACTGTGGATGGTGACTGCAGTCATGAAATTAAAAGACACTTGCTTCTTGGAAGGAAGGGTATGACAAACCTAGACAGTGTGTTAAAAAGCAAAGACATCATTTTGCCGACAAAGGTCTATCTTGTCAAAGCTATGGTTTTTCCAGTAGTTGTGTACGGATGTGAGAGGTGGACCATAAAGAAGGTTGAGTGCTGAAGAATGGATGCTTTCTAATTGTGGTGTTAGAGAAAACTCTTGAGAGTCCTTTGGACAGCAAGGAGATCAAACCAGTCAATCCTAAAGGAAATCAACCCTGAATATTCACTGGAAGGACTGATGCTGAATCTGAAGCTCCAGTACTTTGGCCGCCTGATATGAAGAGCCAACTCATTGGAAAAGACTCTGATATTGGAAAAGGTTGAGAACAGGAGGAGAAGTGAGAGGCAGAGAATGAGATGGTTGGGATGGCATCGCTGACTCAGTGGACATGAACTTGGGAGAACTCCAGGAGATGGTGAGGGACAGGGAGGCCTGGCATGCTGCAGTCTACGGAGTTACAAAGAGTCGGACACGACCTAGGGACTGAGCAACAATGAAAGAGCTACTTTGAGGATTAGAAGCAGTTATAAACTGTCTTCCTGCAGCACCAGACACACCTGCTTGCTCAGTTCAGGCCGCTGTTGCTCTGGGTGCTGAGGTCCCTACCGGGTTCTCCCCTCTCACCCCGCCCTGTCTTTTGGTCACTTTAGATACCAGTGTCTATGCCAGAGGGTGACTGAGGAGGGCGACATTCACGTCAGGAACTTGTGTTTATTAGGACATGCTATAAAAGAACTCATGATATGTGATGCTATAACAAAATGCACTGAAATAAGTGCATTTTGATTAACCAAGCCAGGTATTGCCAGAAAAGTGATGAAACCCCTAAAATACCCAGTGCTGGTTGGACCCTGAGAAGATGATTTGGCAGAAATTCATACAAAGACGACCCCAGGGATGGCGTTGAGTTGTCTGTGCTTCTACAAATGGGGCCTTGGAGTTAGAAGATGCTCAGCTAACAGGCCTGGGTATTAGCGGGAGCAGAGCTGAGACCAAGGAAAATGGCAGCTGTTTGAGCCTGAGGTCAGGGAAAGGCAAAAAGGCCCAGAGAAAAGATAAAATAGAAAGCAGTGTAATCGCTGGACCCCCAGCTTCTGAACCATCAGCCAGACATGCATTTGGAGACATGATCACCCAGGGAGTTAGCTGGGAGCTCCAAGAGCGGCAGTGGGTATGAGGTGGGGAGGGCAAAGACTGACCGTCCAGCCCCTGTGTCCTGCGGTGATGACAACAGGCAGCCGCACTGTGACGCGAATACACCCTGGTATTGTGGTCGGAGCAGTCGATGAAAAGGGTGGAAGGAAGACCCTTCCTGACGAGGGCTTTGTTCTAAAGGCAGCTCGTCGCTTTGTCCACAGGCCACAGATACACAGTCACAAGCTCTGAGCTCCTTCTTTCCCCTGTACCCGTTGAAGTTTTCTCCTCCCACAGACTTGCTCATGCATACAGATATAGGTATAGGTATAAATGGGCTTCCCAAGTGGTGCTAGTGATAAAGAACCTGCCTGCCAATGCAGGAGATGTAAGAGACGTAGGTTCGATCCCTGGGTTGGGAAGATTTGCTGGAGGAGGGCACGGCACCCCACTCCAGTACTCTTGCCTGAAAAATCCCATGGACAGAGGAACCTGGCAGGCTACAGTCCTCAGGGTTGCAAAGAGCTGGGCACAACTGAAAGGACTTAGCACATACGCATAGGTTTAGGTTGGGCTTCCCTGGTGGATCAGACGGTAAAGAATCTGCCTGCGATGAGGGAGACCCAGGCTCAGTCCCTGGGTTGAAGATTGCCTGGAGAAGGAAATGGCAACCCACTCCAGTATTCTGGCCTAGGAAATCCGTAGACAGAGGAGCCTGGCAAGCCCTAGTCCGTGGAGTCACAAAGAGTCGGACATGACTGAGCAACTAGCGCTTAGGTATAGGTAGGCCCTCTGCCCATGGGATTCTCCAGGCAAGAATATATGGAGTGGGTTGCCATTCGCTTCTCCAGGGGATCTTCCTGACCCAGAAATTGAGCTGGGTCTCCTGCATTGCAGGCAGATTCTTTACCATCTGAGCCACCAAGGAAGCCTGTAGATATAGACATAAAGATGTATAGCTATAATTCCATGACTTCAACCAGAAACCGTTTTTACTAAGGAACAACAGGAAATAGTGTTTGTTGCTTTCCCATTAGGATAATCTCCTGCTGGTTTTTTTTATCTCCACATGTGCTCAGCACTTAGTCTAACAAAGGCATCCTCCATTGCCTGAAAATGCTGGTTGACCAGATGAACAAGTTGCAGGGACGAGCAGGCACACTTGACCCCTATTCAGATCTTTTCTGTGCGTCGAGGATAAGGTGTTGAGTTGAAGAGGTGCCAGGAGCATTGAGGAGAGGGCATCTCTCACAGACAACACAGTCAGAGACACAGACTGTGACCTCAGGGCCAAGAGGAGGTGACCTCAGGATGGGCTGGGCCCTCTGTGGGGCAGGCTGGACGGGCCCCTGCGACTACTCCTCTCTCTTCCTCGGCGTGTTTTTACAACCCACCCCTGACCCTGACCTCAGACTTCACACCTTTATACCGCAAGGTGTACTAGACTTTCTTATTTCTCTTTCCTCCTAGAACTCAGCCTTCCTTCACTGTCCATCTCATTCTAGACCCAAAATATTTCCTGGAGTGATGCCGTTGGCCAGGATACCCCCTCACCAGTTCCTCCCTCTTTGTCCCCTCTCCCCCTCCATCATTTATCCTTCTGCTTAACTTTAAGTTCTTTTTTTGTAATATTTATTTATTTGGCTGCACGAGGTCTTGGCAGCATACGGGATCGTTCATCTTCGTTGCGGCATGTGAACACTTAGTTGTGGCATGTGGGATCTAGTTCCCTGACCAGGGATCGAACCTGGGCCCCCTGCATTGGGAGCGTGAAGTCTTAGTCACTGCACCACCAAGGAAGTCCTTTTTTTTTAAAGTTTTTGATAACACTTCACATGTGTTGAGTACATCATGCTGCCTGGAGACTATCTGTTTTCATCTCATCAGATTCTTACCACGGTGCTTTTAGGTCTTCAGGGCAAAGTCTCATGCCCAGTTTACTGATAAAGAGACTGAGTCACAGACAGTTGGATGACTGCCCAGCAGGACATTTAGATTAATGTGCTTTCCCTGAGCCCTAGGACCCTGTGTCCCTGCCCGTCCTAGAGCGAGCATCTTGGTGCTGTGCCCTTGATCCCAGATTAAAAATACGCTGTTTGGGTTAAAATTGGGAATATCTTGGGACCTTATCTCCAGAGTGCTAGAAAATCTGACTCCATGAATAGAAGGTCAGGATGGAGGTACGTCCACTCCTCCAGGCTCCTGCTTTCTCACGGCAATAGGAAAAGTTATGTTCCCATTTATAATGGGAATCAAAGGAAGCTTAAGGATTGTTATCACCAGCTCCACATTTTTTTACTGAGGTAAAATGCTTATGCAATTTATCATCTTTAGTGTAAAATTCAGTGACATTAAGTACATTCATAATATTTTGCAACCATCACCACTATGTACTCGCAGAACAGTTTCATCTTCCCAAATGGGAAGCCTGTGTCCGTTAAGTGGTCACTCCCTACTATCCCCTCCCCCTTGCCCTTGGCAACCACCAATCTGCCTTCTATCTCTATAAATTTGCCTGTTCTAGACATTTCATACAGTGAAATCATATGTGACCTTCTTTCTTCTATTACTTAGCATAATGTTTTCAAGTTTCATCCATGTTATAGCCTGTCTCAGAGCTGTTATCCATTGTATGGGTGGGCCACATACATTCTGCTTATCCATCCATCCACTGGTGGACATTTGAGTTGTTTCAACGTTTTGGCTACTGTGAAGAATGCTACTGTGAACACATGTGTACAAGTGGTTGTTGGAATCTCTGTTTTTAATTATTCTGAGTGTATTCCTGGGGGTCTGACTGGAGCAGAGAGGGCAAGGAGAAGCTGAGAAACTCAGACTGTCTAGACGGAGCCTGGGAATATATTGTGAGACCCTAGCTTTTACTCTGAAGGAAATGGGGAATCATTGGAGAGTTTCCAGCAAATGCATAGCCTGAGCTGACTTATGCTTCATTAGAGCCTTGAGAGTTGATTGCATGAGAGCAAAGTGGAAGCCAGTTAGGAGCCGTGGCGGTAATCCAGGCAATGGAACGATGATGGCTCAGTTGACATGGTGGTGGGAGAAGATGATGAGAGATCATCAGAGCCAAATTTATTTGGAAGGTAGAGCCATAAGGACTCCTGACCAATTGGCACCAAGGCCAACACCAAGGTCTTTACCCCAGCACTTGGAAGAATGGAGTCAGAGTTGCCTAAGTAGGAAAGATAGGTGGGATGGGCTTGAGTGGAGGGTAGGTTAACGATTCCTTTCTAGCCACGTCTAAGGGATCTCTTAGACGTAATGAGACACTGAGCAGGCAGTTGAATGTACCCAGTCTGGAGTGCAGAGGAAGGATTCAGACAGGAGTGTATATTTGGAAACTATTGGAATATAAATGCCGTTGAAAGCCAAGAATGCAAACATGATCATCAAAGAGTGAGTGTAGATGGAGAAGAAGAGAGAACCCAGGACTCTGCCCTGGAGTCCTCCTCCTCTGAACCTCAGAGAGAAAAGAAAGAGTCGAGAAGGAAGATCAGAAGGGGCATCTAGGAACACATCCAGGTGTGGAGAGCCTGCTTCCAAGGAAAGAGGATGGTCTGCTGTGTCAGATGCAGCTAGGAGCTCACACATGATGAGGACTGGGAGCTGGCCACTCAGTTTTTCAGAGGAGTCATCTCTGACTCTGACAGGTTCACTCGCAGCAGAGTGGTGAGGATGAGAGCCTGCTTGAGTGGCTCAGGAGAGAACGGGAGAGGAAATCGGAGGCATCAGGTGTAGACAGCTCTGAAAGGGGGCTTTGCTGTAAAGGGGAGCAGAAAGTGAGGAGAGACAGCTGTAAGGAAAGTGGGTCAGAAGAGAAGGGGATTGTAGACTGTGAACGGCTTGGAACGAGCCAGCCAAGAGGGAAGATGGTAACTGTGGGTGTTACTCTAAAATGTACCCAGGATTTTAAAATTCAAAGATGGTGAGGACAACAAAGTGGAAGATTATTGCCATTAAAAAGACAGTTTTTCACTCTCGGTTTTCAAGAGGAGGAGGCCTTCCATGCCATGCATGCCATCTGGGGAAGAACCCGAGGCAGTTAGGAGGAGAAGCAGTGAAGGGACAGCGTGAGCCGAGGCCTTTTTTTCTTTTTTCCAGTTTATTTATGTATTTTTGGTTGCACTGGGTCTTCTCAGTCACAGTGAGCAGGGGCTACTCTCTGGTTCCCATGCAAGGGTTTCTCATTCCCGTGGCCTCTCTTGCAGAGCATCAGTTCTAGGTGTATGGGCTCAGGTGTCCCACTCACAGACGCTAGAGCGCAGGCTCAGTTCTTGACCACCACGGAAGCCCCTTTTCTTATTTTCTAAATTCTTGATGCTTTGGCACTTAACTGGGGAGAGACCACCCCTCCCAGGACTAGCCAGTTCTAAGAGAGTGCAAAAGACCCACTGGGAGAGTGCCTTTCCTCTGCAAACTAACCAGCCCAGAGCCCACATTCCCAGCCACCTCCTCTACCTGGTCTTTCACTCCAGGAGAAAACAGCCTTCCTCCCTGATCATCCCAGGGCAGGGAACCAGACAGCAGGAGAGAGCTCCCTAACCTCCAAATACTCCAACCAGCCAGTTGTCAGCCAGATCAGCTGCTTGCGTTGCCTCACCCATTTCTTCCAGAAGAAACCACAATAAGGACTCTGAGCTCAGACTTCCCTGGTGGTCCACTGGTGAGGAATCTGCCTGCCGGTACAGGAGACATGGGTTCGATCCCTGATCCAGGAGGAACCCACATGCCGTGGAGCAGCCAAGCCCGTGCACCTAGAGCCCATGTTCCACAACAAGAGAAGCCGGGGCAGTGGGAGCCTGAGCGCTATCCAGTCCATGGAATTCTCCAGGCCAGAACACTGGAGTGGGTAGCCGTTCCCTTCTCCAGGGGATCTTCCCAACCCAGGGATCGAACCCAGGTCTTCCGCATTGTAGGCAAATTCTTTACCAGCTGAGTCACAAGGAAGCCTTTGTGGAAATAAGGAAAGATATTTAATATAGGTGTGTTTAGGGGAGGAAGGATTGCAGGAATGAGGATGAGAGTAGAGAGGATGGGAGGAGGGCTTGGCCTCAGCTAATAGCAAGAACAGTTCAGTTACAACCAAAGGGTGACCACACCCCGAAGCGCGTGGGTGCGAGAGCTGGGGACATTCTCTTTTGTTTGTTGATTTCTCAAGGAAATAAGAAGCAAGGTTGCCGGTTGAGAGGGAGAGGAGGGGAGGAGGTGTTTGCCAGTGGAGAACAAGCTGGGGCAGAGTCTTCTAGGAGTGACGGAGGAGGAACTCGGGCCCTGGAGCAAGATCGCAGGGCAGCTCTGAGGACCCATCGAACACACACAAAGCCCTGAATTTAAGGAGAAGTCAGCCAACAGAGAGATGCGATTATTGGCATCGGTTTTGCCAACAAAGCAAAGTGGGAGTGGGGAAGCCAGGCCACTCTTAAAACAACCAACTATGGCTTTGGACTTGGGGGGCGGGGAGAATGCAAGAGGAGGGAGTCCATTGTCAAGGTGGCAGGGCCAGTGGACTGCGGGTCCCAGGGGAGTGGGAAGAGGGATAAATCTGGTGAACTTGAGGAGGTGAACTGGAACAGCAGGGGTTGGATGAGAGAGTGGAGTGCTTATGGCCAGAGAACACAGCTGATTTTTGTTTGTTTTCTTATTTTTGTCAAGCTGTATTTTCTGTAACTGGAAAGGCAATGGCAGCCCACTCCAGTACTCTTGCCTGGAGAATCCCATTTTCTGTAAGACGTATGTATTTGTATTTTGCAACATAATTTTTTTTCACCAAAGATAAATGTGCTTTTAAGGGTGTGGGTAGGATTTGGACAGATGGAGGTGGTCTTGTGGGGGACATTTCTGGAGAAGGTCGGCCGGGCATAAATTGGGATGCGTTTCCTGATCAATGAATTGCGCCGTGTAACTGGCCATGGTCTCTAAAGGGCCGCTGGCAGGAAAGATGTTGAGGAGGGCGGAGATGCGAAGGCAGAGCATGTACTTCACCCAGGAGAGGGTGGGGAGCCAGTGAAGGGGTTCGAGGGTGGACACATCCAGAACACAGATGGGCCCTTTGTCACCAACGAGGAGAGGAAGAAGTGGCGGTGACAAAGCTCTGCATATCTGGGTGGAAGTTCCTGCGTCTGCCTCCCTGTCTCTCCCTGTCTTATCTCTCTGTCAGCTGGAGCAGTTGTGGTGTGTTGCATATATTCTTTGGAACAGCAACAATAAAAGCAATTATTTTTAATTTCTGCGCTTCTCCTCTGTAATGGAGCTATTAGACTTTGGCAGATCCCTTAATATGATTATCCTTTTTGAATGATTTCTAATTGAAATGTTTGCACTGATGGTGGTAATTGCAGTGGAGTTTGAAGAACGAGGCTGTAGACTCACGTTCCAGGAGCTCATCGACTGTAGCCTGTGCTCCTCAGCAGGTGGGGGCGAAACCGCAGAGGGGACGCAGGGCCCCAGCGACTTCTTGGTTCTGGTTATAAGGACGGGTCTGGCTCACCCTGCCAACAGGGTGGCAGGTCCCAGTAGGGCCAGTCAGGGGCTTCCCGTTGAGAAGATGACAGCTGTCCATCATCAATCCAGAATTCAAAGCAGTCGCCCCGCCTGATTGCCAGCAATGCTGACTGGCCCAGCCGAGGTGAGGATATGCCTTGTAATGATTTATTTCATCTCTGCATCAACCAGTGAAGCATCGGCCACCTGCTTGAGCCTTGCCCCTGCTTTTGGCATCGCAGGGTTGCCTCCAAGCCCTTCTGTTTGCAGGACCGGGGTCTTGGCTTAGCAGGGAGGCCACTCCCCAGGGGCTGGTCTCCCAGGCTGTTTCCAGTCCCTCTTCTACACCATCCATGTCAAGCTTGGCCTCAGTTAGGACACCTGGATGTGAACCGATACCCGGGCACCCTCCTGACACTGTGGCAAGTTGTTGTTGTTGTTAATATTCATTTGTTTATTCGGCTGTGCCGGGGGTTAGCTGCAACAGGCAGGATCTTCACTGTCATGCAAGATCGTTCGTTGTGCTGCATGGACTCTCTAGTCATGGTGCATGGGCTTCAGTAGTTGCGACACTCAGGCTTAGTGTCTCTCTCCCCAAGGGTGTGGAATCTTAACTCCCTGACGTGGGATCGAACCTGCATCATCCCTTGCATAGCAAAGCAGTTCTTAAACCACTGAACCACCAGGGAAATCCCTCGTGGCAGGTTTTTGGCCATGGCCTTTAGGGGACCTTTCCACGTGCCACCAATGGCAGTAATGGTCACACGCTCATTCCACATCTTCGGTGCATGGGGCCCAGCCTCCTGCCCTTCTTCATCTTTGAGTTTTGACGGCCTGCCAGGATGCAGACAGTGGGCTGCTTGGCTCTGGCCTCTTGGTGGGGCCTTGTGCCAGCTGGGTGGCTGCTGTGGTCGAGTTTTAATGAGGAGGCCCTAGGGGAACCCTCCTTCCCCTCGTGGGGAATCCTGGAGCTTCTGTATTCTGAATGAATACACTGAACAGAGCTGTGAGCAGCACGTGGGGGACCCAAGGGACTCATACAGTGAATCCGTCTCTCTCTGCCACCGCAACCAAAACATAAAATATCATCCAGGTAAAGCCAGTTGCATGAAAAGAGCAGGCTGCATGATAGCAGAAGGTGTTTCCTAAAGGGCGATGTGAGAGATGCTGGGAGGAGGAAGCATCCTGTGTCCTTGACAGTGAAAGGCTAGGGCCTGAGTCCTTCCTGCCTCTCTGCCTCCTCTCCTCCGTCTTCCTCCCCTCCCTCCATCTCTTCCCCTCCTTCTTCTCTGTTTATTCCTCTGTCTGTCCCCCTAATGACTGCACACTCCCCTGATGTCCTTGGCTTCAAGTTCAGGTCAGCCAGTTCGTCCCTGGGACATCACGGAACCCTTCCCCACCAGGGGCGGTCACCAGATCTATTACACTCATTCATTCATTCACCAGCATCTAGCTGTAATGTCAGCAAGGCGCTCGCTCCTGGGAATACAATGAGAAACCAGAGAAATAATTTCTCTGCTCTTGGAGACCTGATGGTTCAAGAGGGAGCTGGCTCCGCAGGATGGGTCTGCTGGTACAAACACAAAGTCCTGAGTCCCGTCTCTGTAAGTCTGGTTCCGTGATCTGGGCTGCACCTGGGAAGCTGCGTTTTTCTAAGGAGCCATCCGGGTGATGCTGGTGGATCCTAGGCCAATCTCAGAGAAACATTCTTTGCAGTCTTGAGGCTGTGCCCAGAACCACCTGTTCGAGAGTGCTGGTTGACAGCTGTGCATTGTGGTTCTAACTGCCCTGCTGGTCCTTAGACGGTTAGAAAGTTTAGTGTCTTAGAGAAGGATCTTACCACACATGCGTGATCATGTTGGGAATTTTCAGATGTCACACTTAAGGGTTGGAGAGTATTCTAACTTCTCAGGGTTTCTCGATGTGCTCAGCAGTGGCTCTCTAGAAACCTGGGGTGACCCTGCTGCTCCCTCCCATTCCCCCTTCTCTTCCGTCTCTCGTCCTCTCAGGACCACTCCAGGCGCACCTGTTGCTGGCATTTCTCCATTTCCTGAGTGACCCTGGCTTGTAACTCTCCCAGAGGGAGTCTTCTCCGCAGTTTGCCTCTTCTGGCCGTCTGATGAAACATCCACCCTCCCCCAGATCAGAAGTGGCAGGGAGGGGAGATCGTTGTTATTGTTCAGTTGCTAACTCTTGTCCAACTCTTTGCAACCCCATGACTGCAGCACACCAGGCTTCCCTGTCCTTCACCATCTCCCAGAGTTTCCTCAAACTCATGTCCATTGAGTCGGTGATGCTATCCAACCCTCTCACCCTCTGTTGCTCCCTTTTCTTCCTGCCCTCAATTTTTCCCAGCATCCAGTGAGTCAGCTCTTCCTATCAGGTGGCCACTGTATTGGCACTTCAGCTTCAGCACCAGTCCTTCTAATGAATATTCAGAGTTGATTTCCTTTAGGATTGACTGGTTTGATCTCCTTGCTCTCCAAGGGACTCTCAAGAATCCTCTCCAGCACCACCATTCCAAAGCATCAATTCTTTGACTCTCAGCCTTCTTTATGGTCCATCTCTCACATCCGTTCATGACTACTGGAAAAATCATAGCTTTGACTAGACAGCTGCTTGTCAGCAACGTGATGTCTCTACTTTTTAATATGCTGTCCAGGTTTGTCATAGCTTTGCTATTCACCTGCAAAGAACAGAAACACACCCCGTTTAAGTCAAGGAGGACAGATCACAAAGACGAAAGGGGCTCTCACATCACCCAGGGCCAGAGTGTGGAGCCAGGCCAGTCAGCAGGTGGGCAGCCCAGGACTCCAGGCTGCCCTGCACTCCCTGGTCTCACCCCTCCGAGGGGCATCTGCCTCCCTCTGCTCAGCCGTCCGTGTGCACAGGGACCACCGGAGCTGCCCCTAAATGGCAGCCTGAGCCCTACAGATGGCTGAGACCCTCTAGTTCTAACTCCCGGCACTGTCTTAATTCCAAGTTTCAGAAAAGCATAATTTGACCCTATTTTGGATCCATGCTCGCTCTTGGTTCAGTTAACTGAGACAGGGGCTGGACTTCATGTGCTTTTCCAGGAGAGGGGCCAGCTGCTTCTCTGAGAGGGGCCAAGAGCTGCAGGGAATGCTTGACAGTGAAGTGGTTGCTGTTCTGGGGTAGCTAGTGCCCCGAAAGAGGGTGATATCCTGTGTCCATAGGCGTGATTGGTGTGAGATTGCTGGGAAAACACGGAGGACGAAGGAGCAGTATTATTGAGCTCCTGCTCTCTCTGCACTGGTCTTATTGCATGTCTTTTCACAGCGGTGCTCTGCAGAGACTTAACTGGGATCCAGAGGCTCCATTCACCTCACACAAGTTCAGTGTTCCATGGCAGCACCCGCATTCATCAAACTTGGCCCCTTCAACTCTCGACACTGGTCTTTCCATTGACCCCACTGCTGCCACACCACGTGGGTACCAAGAAGTATCCCCTGGGGTCAGAAATCTGGACATTAAAGGCAAGCTCGAGATCTGAAGGAGCAGATAAAGATCTGTTGTTGAGATCTATAGTTCAGTTCAGGAGAATCCCACCTAACAGCTTCCTAGCAGCCCCAGCGGACTTTCATGGGGCTTCCCGTATGAGACATCTCTGTCGCCTAGGAAAGCATCTCACCAGCATTTCTGGCCTTTGGCAGACTGGGGTTTTACTGGCTCTTTGACAAAGCCATTTCTAGGGAGTGCAGTGAGGCAGAAAGACTAAAATGAAGGGCTTTGAGAGGCAGATGGTCCTGACCTCTGCTCTGTGATTCATGCTGGGTCGCTAGTTCTCCTCGGGCTTCAGCAGGAGAGGTCTTCCCTCATTCACACAACCGTGGGGGTTTTTAAATGAGACAGTGCGTGAAATGTGCTCTGCGCTCATGCTGGAGACAGTAATCACTCAATAAACGGCAGCCATAATAACAGTAATAATAATAACATAGTTGCTTGAATGCAGGATGTTTCTCTATGTCCTACAGCACCAGTAAAACGCCTTAAAGGAGGCTGCTTCTGTTTCTTCTTCTTCTTCCCACTCCTCACCCTCCTTTTCCTGTCCCTCTTCCCTTTTCCCTCCTCCCTCCTCTCTCCTTCCTCTTCCCCCTCATCCCCTTCCTCTTCGTCTCCCTCCTTCTCCTTCTTCAAGTGAGATTCAATTGGATAACGTGGTGCAAGTTTAAAGTATATAACATGTTGTTTTGATCTCTATACTACAAGGTAACCACCATAGCATTAGCTAATGCCTCTGTTTTTCAGTCGCTAAGTCACGTCCAACTCTTTGTGACCCCATGGTCTGCAGCACGCCAGGCTCCCCTGTCCTTTACTATCTCCCAGAGTTTGCTTAAACTCATGTCCATTGAATTAGTGTTGCTGTCTAACCATCTCATCCTCTACTGCCTCCTTCTCCTCTTGCCTTCAGTCTTGCCCAGCATCAGGGTCTTTTCCAGTGAATTGGCTCTTCACATCAAGTGGCCAAAGTATTGGAGCTTCAGCTTCAGCATCAGTCCTTCCAGTGAATATTCAGGGTTGATTCCCTGTAAGGTTAACTAGCTTGATCTCCTTGCTGTCCAAGGGAGTCTTAAGAGTCTTCTCTAGGACCATCTTTCAAAAGCATCAATTCTTTGGTGCTCAACCATCTTTATGATGCAGCTCTCTAACAGGGCCTTCTTTATTGTCCAGCTCTCTAACAGGTCACATACTTATCATTTCTTTTTTTATGGTGAGAATATTTAATATCTACTCTTAGCAACTTTGAGTATATAGTACAATATTCTTAATAATAATTACAATGCTATGCATGAGAGCCTTGGAACTTATTTATCTTCTCACTGCAAGTGTAGACCCTTTGGCCAATATCCCCCAATTCCTCCACCCTGCCTCCAGCCCCTGGTAACCACCAGTCCACTCTCTGAGTAGATTCTGTGAGTTTGACTTTTTTAGATTCCACATATAAGCAAGATATACAGTATTTGTCTGACTTATTCCACTCAGCATAATGCCCTCAAGGTCCAGAAGTGTTGTTGCAAATTGGAGAAAAGGATTGCCTTTCTCATGGCAGAGTAATATTCCGCTTTCTATGTATCACGTGACTATTGCTTCTCTCTGTCTCTCCTGCAGGACACCAGCCATGATCGGCTGCTCGTTTGTGGTCAACAGGAAGTTCTTTGGTGAAATCGGTCTTCTGGACCCTGGGATGGATGTGTATGGAGGAGAAAATATCGAACTTGGAATCAAGGTCTGTGACATGGTGTCCTTTCTTCTTAGTCTGTTCACGTTTGTGAGCAGTACTACCTGGTCATTTTTGATGTGTGTTTAAAGCTTCCTTAGCTGGGTGAATTACAGAATGGTTCACCCCACTTCTGTTCCTAAAGATGTTCCCGCAGGATTGGTATCCCCCCACCCCTTAGACAGAAGAGACTTGGGCTTTACCCACTTCAAGAAGTTGAACAATTTGGCCATGCCTGGGTGAGCCAATCTAGACATCAGCCAGAGAATATGGTTCCTACTTCCATCCAGTTTCATCCTCTCCTTAAATCTTCCTTAAAATTAAATTATCTCCTTAAATTAGAATTTCCTGCCTACATATTTGGACAGTTCATGTACATAAAAGAACCATTAAGATGCCAGAGGAGACAAGGATCATGTTCTGTGAGACTCTCCTGTTTCTTAGAAAGGTTTCTAAGGAGGCTGTTGGAGAAGAGGGAAGAGGAAGAAGATGCAGAAGGGGCTCTTGCTGGCCCCACGTTCAGCTCAGCTCCGTTGCTTCAGCTGGGTTTTGTTTAAAATTCTGTTTGAAAAATGAATTTCACTGTAAAAAGAGAAGGGGGGGGCATATTGATGCATTCCAACCTCTTCATGTTAGAGTTAGATAAATGGATGTCAGTGAAGGTTTGGGTGAGGGGAATCCTTTAGGACCTGGTCACCACGTAACTGGTGTGTCTTCCTGCATACCACAAAGAGGGGGCTCCTGGGGGTTCCCATTTAGGGTCACTGGGTCCCCACTGGCCCCTGTCCTGAACTTTTGAGTACCTAGGAAGTAAGCTTGTTGGAAACGACTTGGACACAATTGTAAGGTTTAGGTTTATTGAATTTCTTCCTCCTTCCTCTGCTGGAATCTCCTTTTTGCGCTGCCAGGCAGGTACCCAGCGCAGAATCCCTACCCACAATCAAAGCCTGTTCTCCATGTCAGATTTCACTCGTTATCCCTAATTGCTCAGAACTTTTAAGATACCCCGCCAGCCCCTCATCTACACTTACACCCCCCTTCATGGAATGTAAGACTTTGTGTTCTTATGATGTAATGAGCGTCCAAGATGCAGGAGCGAAGGGGATGGTGGGGAATTTACCTAAGATTTCTTTGAAAGCCCAGCAATTAAAAATCCCATGGATATGTGATTGCACCTAGTGTACTCAGCACTTAATCCATTTGTAATTTAATTGATGGAAAAGATCTGGACCCAGAATGTTGAACTTGGCCTCTAACTTCAGTTTCTACCCTGGTCCCATCTCCTCATTCCGCCATCTTCCTTAGCTCTCATCTGCTTCTAGCATGCCAGGGAATTGACTCTTTTGTTATGTATATTGTATTTCTGTAACTTTACTAACCAGATTGCAAGCTTTACGGGGCACGGAACTTCATGGTGCTCACCTTTGCATCCCAGGCACATAGAACCATGCTTCACACAGGGCTCAATAGTTATCCATTAGATTGATGACTGACTAGGCACCTGAAGGGACCCAGCATGTGTGGAAGTAGTGAGACATAGTGGAGATAAGCCCAGTGGTTAAATGGAAGATGATAATTTATCCAGGTACCTCCTTATGAAAGGAAGGAGCTGAAGGAAGCCCTGCATTGAGATGGTTAAGCTTTTTCAAATGTTTCAAAATTTTATGATAGTTTATAAAGTCATGTGTTTATTTATATATAATGTTTATAAAATTAAAATTTATGATAATTTGGTAGATTGTTGATTTTTAAAATTATTAATATTTTATTAAGAGGGATTTGAATGTCTCTGTAATAGTGTGAGAAGGACGCCTGTGGAGGGTAAGATGACACCAGTAGAGGGGAGAACAGGATGATTGATGGAACACTGTCCTCACGGAGGCAGGGGCACAGGTGGAGGGGTTATGGGGACAGGAGGGACCCCCAGATTTGATTGCCACGGCAGGCTGTGCTCTGTGGAAAACAGAGGTGGAAACATCAGGACCGACTGCTAAGGCGCTCAGATGTTGGTCTCCCCACGCGTAAAGGTATTTTCTGTGCATCGACCTGGAACCCGCAAAGGTCTGGGTGTGAGGCTCTGCCAGGCTCCGTGGTGGTGGCGGTGATGGCAGTCCTGCGTGGCTGCCCTATCCCTGCACGAGGGGTGGGGCCTGTCAGTTTCGCCCTGCGGCAGCACCACCCAGTACAGCACCGCCCCTGGCCACCAGCTGAGGGCGCCCGTGAGTCCCCGCGCCGCACCTCCGAGGGACAGGCTGGAGTGATGGGTTCCAGAGCCTGCTCCCTGGCTTGTCTTCTACAGGTCTGCTCAGCACCTGGTTGCTCTCCACACGTCTTTGTGAAGGCGTCGGATGGAGGCGCCTGCATCCTCCCGTCGTGTGCAATCACGTCTCTTATCCCAGGCACCTCCAGCATCCACGCTGGAGATTTGGGAATGTTTATGCTCTTATTTCCTGTAGCCCTACAGTCCCTAAGCTTTTTGGCACCAGGGACCGGTTTTGTGGAAGGCAGTCTTTACACGGATGGTGTTCCGGGTGGTGGTTCAGGTGGTAATGCAAGCAGTGCGTGCCTGCTCAGTCGCTTCAGTTGTGTCTGACCCTTTGCAGCCCTGCTGACCATAGCCCGCCAGGCTCCGGCATCCATGGGATTCTCCAGGCAAGAATACTGGAGTGGGTAGCCATTTCCTCCACGGGATCTTCCCGTCCCAGGGACTGAGCCTGGGTCTCCTGTATTGCAAGTAGATTCTTTACCATTTGAGCCACCAGTGAAGCCCTCACCTTAACCAACTTCCTGGTACATACTTATCTATTCTCAGAAAGGAGCCCAGGAAAGAGTCCACATCCTTCAAGCACCCCCTCCCTTGAAAAATAGATTATTATGAAAGCCATCCCTGCTGCCTGAGAAAAATCAGAGCTTTATGTAATATATACACTCATATATACATATATAAAATTGTATAAAGTGTACACAGATACATTTATACAGCTTAACCTATAATAACCTGCAAGAAATAAAATCATATGCTTTAGCTATGAGGGGAAATTTTAATTTGAGAACACTTACCTTTTCTTTGGACTTCCCTGGTGGCTCAGACGGTAAAGGGTCTGTCTACAATGCAGGAGACCTGGGTTCGATCCCTGGGTTGGAAAGATCCCCTGGAGAACGAAATGGCAATCCACTCCAGTACTATTGCCTGGAAAATCCCATGGACAGAGGAGCCTGGTAGGCTATAGTCCGTGGGGTCATAGGTCCATCAGTGATCAAACTATTCTCTGACATTTTTCATTACCTTTTAATTCCATCCTCAGAAATTAAAGAATAGAAAGAATTGAAAGCCTTGCTGTGGTTCAGGGGAGGGGGGGAAACAGCAGGGTTTACTCTAGGGCTATTGCTTGGATGGAAGGCAAGCTTGCCCGTGACCAAAGCTATCAATACAGTGGAGAGAGAGGAGTGGGTAGAAATGCTTTCTAGGGCTGAAGATAAATGAGATCAGAAATTGAAAGGTTTCATCGTGTTCTAGTAACATTAATCGGCAACTATTAACGATGTATAGTATGGTAACATGTCTAAATGGTAAGAGGAAAAAATTCAAGGAGAAAAGACCAGATAGATTACTTTTAAGTGGTGTCAGATGGCTTCAGGTTTCTCCAATATATCCGTCTTCTTGGGGATGAAAAGGCACTGTCTTATTCTGAACCCTCATATAAAAGAATGACTGACGCACACCACTGCTGAATCCTGCCTCCCTGAATCGGAAAGAAAGGCAACAGAAAGATGCGGTCAGATCCTCCAGCCATCAGAAAAAGTCTTAGCTTGTCAGGAATCTCAAGGACTGAATACAAGGCAGAATTCCTATGTGTGCACATTGTTGTTGGAAATATTTTTGAAACCAGCGACCCATGATGGAGGTGAAGTCAGCAATAGGGTGGTGGGTGAGAGAGGGGGACCGAGGCATGATAACCTTCTTACCTGGCCCAGCCCAGCCCCCAGGACCTTCCTCTTGGTGCAGCTTTTGCAGGAGGCTCCACAGAAGTCCCAGGTAAAGGATTCAGACTCATGTCTTGGTGAATGACCCCTTGGAAGGGAATGGCTCCCCACTCCAGTATTTTTACCTGGAGAATTCCACAGGCAGAGGAGCCTGGCAGGCTACAGTCCATGAGGTTGCAGAGAGTCAGACACAACTGAGCAACTAACACATACATACACACACACACACAGATACACACACACAGAGTGAATGATGGACAATGGATGTGTGTGTTTTATTTTACACCAGGTGAGAATGATGTTCTTAAAATGCAGAGTTTGAGCTCGGTGCCACAACTGCTGGTGGCATAGTTCACGGTACCCCCGGACCCACATTGTCCTGAGGAGTTGGGATGCCATTCTTAAGACTCCAGTGGGCCCAAGATTGGCATCTCTGCCATCTTGCCCAGCCCAGTGCACTTGAGCTGAAGGTGCTGAAGACCTTCAGGCTAGCCCACAGACTCAGGCTCTATGAGTCCCCCTGCCAACCGGAATACCTTCAGCAGTAGACTTGATAATCAGGGGGCAGACCATATAAACAGTCCTGATCTGACTCTGAAAGTTCAAGTATCACGAGTGCCAGTGTCTGAGAGTGAAGATGAATATCTCAGCTCAAGTAGAAACGGCTCTGACCAGCCCTGTTGATTGATGCTCTGATCCCCACCCCAGCCACTCCTCTGTCCACGGGCTTTGGGACTTATCATCCAGCACCCATTTTACCCATGGAGGATTCTCCCTGCCCGCTCTGAGACCCCTGACATCAGAACCCCCCATGTCCGAAAGCCGCCTGTGACCTTTGTCTTCCATTGGGATCTCTTGGGCTAGAGTCCGCTTTATCTATTGGATGTTGTAGTTGGATAATGGTCACTCCTGGAAGCAGACCACCAGTTCAGTCGCATCTGCCTTATCCTTAGACTGCATGAGTCCTTTCTCTGCTGTTGATGGTCATCTCTGACTATGGGAATATCTTCACGATGTAAGGTTAGAGTATACCTGTGATAAAACTCAGAGCAAAAGTCCTTGGTCTTGTTTAGATAGAATCAGCTTTGGGGTTTCACAGACTAGTCTTTAATCTGGATCCATATATTAATATTTCAAGTGAGCAGCAGTTCAGCTGAATGCTTTTGGATATAATAGGGAGGCGTGTTGAGAGCCCTCTCCGCTCTAACAGACACTGAACTAGGGAGACCACAGCAGGCAGACATGGCTTCTATCTCCATAAGATTTATGGTCAGGCAGAAAAATCATTCATTTAGCAAATAATTACCAATGTAATAGGTGTGAAAAGATAGGTAAGAGGAAAATAAGAAGATAGCAAAGGAATATAACCTACTCTAGGCAGTTGGGAAGCTCCTTCTTAAGGAAATGAGGTTGAAGACTTGAAAAATGTGTTGAATTTAGATAGGTCAAGAAGGTGTGGGAGTGGAGTGTAGGAATAAGAATATTCCAGGCAGTTTTAGTTATATGAGATGATTAAGGTCTAGAGATTTATTGTATAGCATAGTACCTGTAGTTAATAATGCAGTGTGTCCTTAAAATTTTGCTGAAGGTAGATTTTATGCTGTGTTCTTTTCACAAAATGTTTATTTACTGAGATATAATTAACATACATCACTGTGTACAGTAATAATAAAGAATGCAGGAGGAAATGTTTAAAAGTGATACATATGTTGATAGCATAGATTGTGGTTATATTCCCAGGTGGCACAGTGGTGAGAAACCCACCTGGCAGTGCAAGAGACTCAAGAGATGGGGGTTTGATCCCTGGGTCGGGAAGATCCCCTGGAGGAAGGCATGGCAATCCACTCCAGTTCTGTGGCCTGGAGAATCCCCGTGGACAGAGGAGCCTGCTGGGCTACAGTCCATGGGGTAGCAAAGCACACAGGCACACTGACACGATGGTTTCCCAGGGTTATGCTTGTCTCCAAACACATCAAATAGTTGACATTAAATATGTACAGCTTTTCAATATCAATCATGCCTCAATAAAACAGATTTTAAAATAAAAGAATATATTCCAGGCAGAGAGAAAAGCATTTGCAGAGGTTTGGCATTCTGAGAAGGAAATGCATTCTGGAAACTGTGAGGTATTCCAGGTGGCTGGGAAAGGTAAATGTTAGGGAAAACTTATTAGATGCAGCGGCAGCAATCTTGAGTGGCATCTAGATTATGCAAGATCTTAAACAGGTATTTGGCTTTTTCTTAAGGACCACTGTGAATATTTTGAAAGGGAAAAAAAGAAGACATATGTGATAAAGAGAAAGACATCTGTGTGTGTGGTGTGTGTCTATATATAGTCCTATGTTGGACCTATAACCAAGATCCTTCGGAAGCATTTAAGGTGAGTGTGGCTATCAGACTGTTTTTATGTAAGAAAGATCATTATCACCATGAAAAGATCTTGATTGCCGTGTCAAGAATGGATGATAGAACTGAATGGACTCAGAGGAGAGCCAGTAGGCGGGCCTAAGCTGTGGTTTGGGCAGCGAGAGAGAAATGGACAAATTCAGAAAGCAGAAGAGACAGAATCTGAGGGTTGAGTGTAGAGAGGGGATGAAAGCGAGCCAGGGACAAGGTGGACTCCCAAGTTACTGGCTTGAACAATTGGGAGATGCTGGTGCTCTTCTTGGAGATGAGGAGGTCTGAATGAAGGGACAAGACGATGCTTTCTGTGTGAGAGGGGTCCCAACACCATCCAGTTCATCCAGTAGGCAGCTGGGTGTGTGGAGATTAAACAAAGGAGAGAGGACAAAGCGTGAGATAGACTTGGGCATCTTCTGTACATAGATTATATTTGAAGTTGCAAGAAGGAAGGGGTTGCCTAGAGAAAGGAGGAGAGGGGATAAGACAGAAATCCAGGAAGAAAAAAAACAACCCACCTTTAGGGCGTGGAAAGTAGTTGGAGAAACAACTAAGAAGAAGAAGCCCAGAGCAGGCATGGAGAGGAAGGGGTGGAACCAGGTGCCATTCAGGGGCATAACGGAACAAGGACCTGGTGTTGACTCAGCTCGAGGAATGAATGGGAGGAGAGTGTGGTAGACCTCCCAGGTCTCTGAGCAGCCAGATAGATTCACTTAGAAAACACTGGCAGAGAAGAAGGTGTGTCGGTGAAAATTTGAGGAATTCCATTTTAGAAATGTTGAGTCCTCTATGACTTGGCCACAAGATGTTGAAAGAACATAGGAGTAAGGTGGGGTTCCAACCGAGAGCGTGAATTGGAACAGGGTTCTAGGACAAGTGTGGCGTGTTCATCATCCCATCCCGGGGTCTACTGAACCTAAGCAGGGCTTAGGATTTGGGCTGACTTAACCTCGGTAGGACGTGGTGATTCCTTTTATGATATGAGCCCATGGCTTACAGCAAACAGTAGCCATAGGTGCTATACCTAAAGAATTAAAGAGTTAGGAAAATAATGATTTTTTTTTTAATTGAGGACTCATCTCTTTTTTTCTGAAATATTTGGGGGAAAAGTCGTTTAGATGTTTTTTAAGATCTTTAGAACTTTAGAATCTCTGCTCCATACTCCAGTTTCATGCAAGGATGTAAGTTTCCAGATGCTCGTCCAATCCGCCTGCCTTTGCCTGTTTGTATGGCACCTCCCAAAAGGAGATGGCGAAGCCAGCACTGGAGCCAGAGCTCGTGAGCCACCTACCTGTAAACACTTAAAATCTGCAGTGATGCGTGGTTCTTCCAGCCTTCACTGCTCCATGACATATACCTCACAGTACAGAGTGGTGCTTTGTAGGAAAGAGCAGCAGAGGTTCATTTAAACAGAGATTGCTGGCATTAGACAGGAGGACCATTTTGCTATCTTTATTGAAATGTATTGCTATCCTCTTAAGTAAGAAAAATAGACATATAGATATATAGAGAAAGCTGAAAAAAACACACACATGCATGAATACACACACACACACACACACACACACTCCAAAAGAAACCTTCCCTGAGAGATCTTACAAAAGACAACCAGCAACGTGATGTCAGTTGTAGAATAAAATGGTTTCCATTGAGTTTCTAAAATTCTTCAATTTTAGAATTGTATACAGGCTGGGAATTCCACCCCCAGTGGATGAGGGGTTTAGATAATATCATCTCTTGCTATTTTTTCCCCCACAAAACAAATTGGAGAATGAAGAACTGTCATTACATTTTATGTTAGTTTCCCTTATTTTAATTCAACATTTTATTATGGAAAATTTGAAACATAACAAAAATAGAACAATCTAATGAATCCGAATGTACAAATGATTCAGCTTCAACAAATATCAACATTTTGCTGTGTGTTTTCCAGCTACTGCCTCTCAGCCTTCAAAAAGCAAATCCCCAGACATCGAATTGTTCTGCCTATAAAAATTTTAGAGTGCATTGCTAACATAGAGGGACTTTTTTAAAGCATAGGCTCAAAATAAATTTACACGTAGTAAAATTCATTACCCAGTTCATGTTTCTCAAAAGTATTTCTCAAAATTCTGTGCGATTTTTCTCAACAACAACAGTATCATTGATGACTTGTTCAAGCAGCGTTCCAAACAAGGTCTGCAGATTGCATATGATTGATATCTCTGTTTTTAATTTTTATTTTTTTTAATTTTTAATTGCAGTATAGTTGTTTACAATATTTAGTTAGTTTCATGTGTACAGCAAAGTGATTCAGCTATATATATTTTCAGGCTCTTTTCCGTTATAAGTTATTGTAAGATATTGAATAGTGTCCCCTTTTGTTGTTGTTTAGTCGCTAAGTCATGTCCAACTCTTTTGTGAGCACAGGGTGGGTAGCCCACCTGGCTCCTCCGTCCATGGAATTTTCCAGGCAAGAATACTGAAGTGGGTTGCCATTTCCCTTTCCAGGGGAATCTTCCCAACCCAGGTATTGAACCCACATATCCTTCATTGCAGGCAGATCCTTTTCCACTGAACCACCTGGGAAGCCCATGCTATACAGTAAATCCTATGTTTTTTATATAGAGATGTGTGTCTGTTAATCCCATACTCCTAATTTATGCCCCCGACCCATATGCTGTTAAGTATCTTTTAATCTGTAACATTTCCCCTTACTTTTATTATTCTCATGTCATTCATTTACTGAAGATATCAAACCATTTGTCTTGTAAAAGTTTGCACTGTCTGGACTTGGCAGATGATCTTACTTAATGTCTTTAACATGTTCGTCTCATCTCCATTTTGTCTAAACTGTAATTAGATCTGGCAGGTTGATTAGACTCGGTTTCCTTCATCTACCCCCTTCCTTCTTTCCCGCAAGAACACTTCAGGTGATGCTGTAAACTTCCTATCACATCGCGTCAGGAGATACATACAATCTGGTTGTCTGGATTTTAGTAATGTTAAGATTCAACAGTGGGTCCATGTGTTTTCAGCCTGATTCATCCATTATAAAATCCTCCATCATCCTTTCACCTAATGATTTTAGCAGCTACTGACAATCCTTGCCCAGATCCATTATTTCATTAAGGCTTACAAATGGTGATTTTAAAATTTTACATTCATCCTGCGTTTATAAAACATAATTCTGTTACTAAAGAAGAATTTACCCTCATCACCTGTTTGGATACTCCCAAATATAGTTCAAATAGGAAAGGAAGAAGAAATGCTTGATTCTTTCCTCTTATTTAAACAGTTTTAGAATAATAAGTTGATGACATAGCAGCCTCCAAAGCTGACCAATGGGCTTTTCTCCAGTAGAATTATTTTTAAAAAATAGATATTTTATGTTTCTAAATCCATTACAGTCATTATTCATTTTTTGCTCATTTTGTTTGTTTTTATCAAAGCCTTACTTAATACAGTAAAATGCACAGATTTTCAGTCTTCAGTCAAATGGGCTTCACAGTTATGTGCATCCCAATAACTGCCTCCCAAAACGTAATATTGAAGATGTCCTTTGCCTGTGAAAGTCCCCTGTTGTCATTTTCCTATCTTTTTTCTCTACTTCCCTATATCACCCACTTTAGGCAACCGTTTTCTGATTTTCACCACCTTAGGTTAGTTGTGTCTATTCTAGAAATCCTCATAAATGGAATCATGCCTTACATGCGCTAATCCTCAACGTTATTGTTGTTTAGTCTCTTAGCCATGTACAACTCTTTTGTGACCCCATGGACTAGCCCACCTGGCTTTTCTGGCCATAGGATTTCCCAGGCAAGAATACTGGAGTAGGTTGCCATTTCCTTCTCCAGGGACTCTTTCCAACCCAGGGATCGAACCTGGGTCTTCTGCTTTACAGGAAGATTCTTCACTGCTGAGCCACTGGGAAGTCCTTAATCTTCCAGCTAATGAATGTTTATGCGATTCCTCCATGTTGTTGTATCTAATCAGAAACTAGTCCCTTTTTATTGCCGAGAATTACTCCATTGTATGGGCTTTCCTGGTAGCTTACTTGTTAAAGAATCTGCCTGCAATGCAGGAGACTGGGGTTCGATCCCTGAGTTGGAAATGGCAGTTCACTCCAGTATTCTTGCCTGGAAAATCCCATGGATGAAGGAGCCTTGTGGACCATAGTCCATGGGGTCACAAGAATCGGGCACAACTTAGCGACCAAAGCACCACCACTCCATCGTGTAAAAATATGATCATTTGTTTATTCATTTTTCCTGCTGAAGGATTGTTGGGTTCTTACCAGTTTAGGACTGTTATGAAAAAACATGGTTTTTTTTGGACATATGTTTAGATTCTGTTGGGTAAATACATAAGAACTGAATAGTTAGAATATGGGAAAGATGTATGTTTAACTTTTAAGAAATGGTCAAACAAGTGTCTAAAGTGTTTGGGTCATTTTCCACTTTCACCAGTTATTGTGTGAGAGTTCCAGGTGTCCACATTTTGCCAGTATTTGGTGGTGTCGGTATTTGTTTTAACGAATCCGTTAGGTTTGAGTTGGTATCTCAGTGTTTTCGTTTGCAGTTCCTTTATAGCTGATGACATTGAACATTTTCTCTTGTGCTTAAGAATAATTTGCACAACATCTTTTGCCCATTTTAAAACATTGTTTTATTTTGTTTTATGGCTCATTTATACAGATTCATTATGTGTTCTGATTATGATCTCTTTTTCAGATGTAGAGTGTATGTATGTGTGTGTGTGAGTATATGTAAGACACTTGTGGCTTATCTATTCATTTTCCACTGTGTTTTCTTCTGGAAGCTTTATGGCTTTAGCTTTTACACTTATGTCTATGATCCATAAAGCCCTGGAGAAAACAAAAGAGAATATCTTGGGGGGGGTGGTATGCAGTACTTTTTAGACTGGATACGAAAGCATTAACAGTTTTTAAACAAAGTGCTAGTTTGGATTTAATCAAAATTTAAAATTTCAGCTCAGTTAAAAAAGAGGCAAGCCACACACTGAGAAAAATATTTACAGTGGCTATATCTGACAAAGGAATCTTATCCAGACTATATACAATGACACCTAAAAGTTAAGACCAAAAAAATGGCAACACATCTGAAGAGCCACTTCACAGAGCTTCCTAGCTTTCTGGCCCAAGAGGTTTCAGTTTTGTCCTATATATTTCATGTCCCAAACCTGGAATCAGCCATTACTCTAAGGACCCCTGGCTCCCCTTTGTGGGAGATTAGAGACCAAAGTCTTGTCAGTGAAGGTGCTCATTACTTCTAAGACTTTTCAGAAAAGCTGGATAACACTGACCTTTTTAGAAAGAAAAATGTAAGTCATTCTTTCATACTAGTATTTCCAATTTAAATTTATGACTACAGAAGTTTTACTTCTTTGATTTTGTGCTTATCTTTCACTGAAAGCTTTATTCTAATTGACAGAATAAGTCTGATTCTTATTGACATAATTTCTCATTTGCTTTATCTCACTATATATATTATATATGTATATATAGCGTATGTTCTACTCTCTTGCCATATATATCTATATACGTATATATGTATATATATATGATTTCAGTATAAGAATGCCAGCTAACAAGTTGACTGAATGAAATTCAGTATTTCTTTGTATTTTGTTTTGTCCTTAGGATATATTTCCACAAGTCACGTGTGGTCAACGCTCTGTTTTAAAGGTGTTTGGATCATTTTTCTCTGTGTAATTATGCAGCTTCCTTGATGTAGGATGTTAGAGCTAAATTTCAATGAACAACAAAGTTCACTTTTTTTCTATTTTACTGAGGTTACAGGTCAGGTAACTGAACTTATTTGACCTAAAGTTTTGACTATTTTTTAAGACTTTTTAAAAGAACAGTTTTATGTGTGCAGCAAAGTTGACAGGAGAGTAGAGAGATTTCCCCACACATGCACCTCTTGTCCCATTGCAACATCCCTGACCAGAGCGCTACATTTATTACAGGAGATGAGTCTACACAGACCTACCCTAATCACCCAAAGTCCCTAGTGTACATTATGGCTCACTCTTAGTGTTGCACATTTTATGGGTTTGGGCAATGACAGGGATCATCATCGTAGTGTCGTACAGATTTTTCACTGCCCTAAAATTTTACTGTGCGCCACTTATTCATACTCCCCACCCCCACTCGCTGACAACCACTGATCTTTTTATTGTGTCCGTAATCTTGCTCTTTCCCAAATGTCTAGTTGTAATTTTACAGTATGTAGCCTTTCCAGATTGACTTCCTTCATAGTAATTTGCATTTGAAGTCCCCCCATGTCTTTTCAGGAACTGATTGCTGGTTTTTTTTAGTGCTGAATAATATTCCATCATTTGGATGTACCACGTTTATTGATTTATCTATTCATCTTGGTTGCTTCAACGATTTGAAAATTATGACTAAAACTGCTATAAACATCTGTGTGAAATCGGTAACATTGTATATTCATGGCAGTGTGTACCAAGTACTCTGCTTCTAGGCTGATTTCTGCCCAACACCCTCTCTGGCTTTTGCTTCAGTGATATCCAGAAACCCATACTGCCAGAGAAGCTGCGAGTCTGTCCTGCTGCTTCACAGCGGACTCATTTGGTGTGTAAATCATCCCTTCACTGAGTTCACCTTCACTGAGGCTGAGCTTGTGTATCTGATTCACTGTAGGCTCTGGGATTATTCCTGTTGTTAGAGCTTTGGGGAAAAAAATCCAACAACTGCTAAACATGAAAAAATACTCCCTCTACCTCGTCCCCCACAAAAAAAAAGAAAAAAAGCATCTTATTGATTGATTAAATCCTTGCATACCAAAGCTAAGCCAGAGAGGAGAAATTGCCCAGATATTGATAAAGACAGGGCCCCCAAAATTCTGAAAGTGGGCAGAGAAGATCAAGAAACACCTACACCATTATCAACAAGTAAAGGGACACCAGAGAGAAGAGAAGAGGGTAGTGGCGAGCAGACACCACAGGCTGGACCTTCTCTATAGCTTTCACTGTTGCAGTACTGTTTTGCACCACAGTCTGTACTCGGTGCTTAAGAAGAAATTTGGGCCTTTCCCACACATGCATTTATTTTCATGTATGCATGTATGTTTATTTATTTGGCTTCATCGGGTCTTATGTGTGATACACGGGATATCCGTTCCATCATGCAGATCTTTCGCTGCGGCACATGGACTCTCTAGTTGTGATGTGCAGGCTTAGTTGCCCTGCAACATGTGGGATCTTAGTTCCCCAATGTCAAACCCATGTCCCCTGCATTGTAAGGTGGATTCTTAACCATGGGACCACCGGGTGAGTCCCCAAAGACGAATTTTAAGGGGAGAGATACACATTTCAAACTAATATCTGCTGTCAGTTGGCACTGAGTTTGTGGCAGAAAACTGCTCGTAGGCACTTTACAAACATCAGATTCTTCAGTCTTCATGAGAATCGTGTAAATTAGTCATTAAAGTGAAAGTGAAGTCACTCAGTCGTGTCCGACTCTTTGCGGCCCATGGACTGCAGCCCACCAAGCTCCTCTGTCCATGGGATTCTCCAGGCAAGAATACTGGAGTGGGTTGCCATTTCCTTCTCCAGGGGATCTTCCTGACCCAGGGATCAAACCCAGGTCTCCCACATTGCAGGCAAACGCTTTAACCTCTGCACCACCAGGGAAGCCCTTAAATTAGTCATTGTTGATCCCATTTTACAGATGATACCGGGACTGTTAGAAGGCAGGTAATTTGTCCAAGATCTTACAGCTGATAAACAGGGGAGCCAGAAGTCAAAGCCAATTTGTCTGACTCTAAAGCTCTCTGAGGTTTTCTCTCACCTATTGCTTAGAATATTTATTCATCCCAGGCGCTGCATCCCTCTACCCTTAGGATGGAGGTGACAACGCTGGCGATTATGTAATGGTGTCATCATATAGTAGATGCTCAAGGTGTTGACTGTATATAATACATATCATAAAGTATTCCATTTGCAGAAGATACAATGCTCATGATTCCCATGTAGACACGCAGATAGATCCCATGCCCATTCATCTCTATCATGTAATACACTGCTTCGTATATAGAGAACTGTAGTTATGCAATAAACACAAATGTGTTTGAAACAGCATGAAATTGGATTCCCTCATCCATAAATTGTGTTATATTTATGTCTAAGTTATAGCTGAAGGAACAGACCCACGATGTTGATATTTTTATAAATGGTGTCTAATGTATTTCTATTAAGGGGAGATATATTTGCTGTGCTGAAATGTATTATCATAATAGCCAAACCATTTACTCTACCACTGGAAAATAGTGTGGTGTTCTGTCTGGAATTTCACTTGCCTGCTCCCAGACTGCCAGATCTCTTGTAAATCATCGTAGGCGTCTGTGAGTTATTTTATAGGAAGCATCCATCTATTTTTACAACTCTGAAAATTCTGTCACTCTCATTCATCTCCCTGGGAATAAAGCAATAATTTGATTCCCTATAAATGTGAACCTGGATTTACACCATTCTCTCCAGGTGCGACGGTAGTGACGTGGGTGATTTATAACTCTGGGTTTCTGGGGCAGGGGACAGGATGGTAGTAGCATCCTTGCCCTGTGTGTTTGTTTCCATTTTCCACTATTTTTACACAAAAGGGGTTGGGAATTAGCCTGTCCCGATTCTATTTAGTTGTTTTGTTCCCTGGACGCTGTGGGCTTGGTGGAATGCCATGCCACAAAGAACAGCCACCAAG
Organism: Ovis canadensis; assembly: GCF_042477335.2. Lineage (NCBI taxonomy): Eukaryota > Metazoa > Chordata > Mammalia > Artiodactyla > Bovidae > Ovis > Ovis canadensis. The sequence continues at coordinate 44,391,100 of NC_091268.1, read as the reverse complement.
GTCCTGAGCCATTCCATTCAGCCCTAGATCTAGTAGTTGGCTGGAGGTCTGCACACATGAGCCTTGGGCATGGTGATGTGCTCAGTCTTCAGGAAAACTGCCATTGCAAAATTGGCAGGGCTTCCACGGGAAAATAGTTGACTGTCTAGGGGAATCTCAGATATTTGCTGTCAGATGGATATAGCCCATTGGACAAACCCAGGTTACCCATCTTTGATGTCCCACCTTCTGGCCCATTGAAGGAGAGCTTGCCTGGGGAATGTCAGTGTTTTATCCCCTCTTCCCTCGCTAAGATGCCAAGGTGGGAGATGTCCTTATCTGCCCGGAATCCTTTGAGACCAAGGCTATTTGGGCTTGGAAATCTGATGCTTCCAGAACCAGGGACGTGGGCAGTGGGAAGAGAGCTTGCATAATCACTAGAATGAGGAAGTAGGGGCATGAGGAGGAACTGGGGCTGGAGTGTGTAGCCAGAGAAAATTGGAGAGCCAGGAAGACCAGAGGAAGAAATGATAGACCAGGCATGAAATGTGGGAAGAAATCCCAGAAGAGTTCCTGAGACAGGTGAGTTCTGGTGCCCTGGGCTGGCTCCCCCATGCATTCTGAAGCATGATGCTTGGATGGAATGGCTACACTTAGAGGTCACTGCAATAGGGCAGCCCTTCACTCAGCTGCAATACCCGCTGAGACCTGGATTCAAGCAGGAAAGCACCTCTGGCATCTGTTTATCATGTTCTGAATCTGAAAGGTTTGTGCTGGGTCACGTGTGCATGTTCGGTCGCTCAGTCATGTCTCTTTTGCAACCCCGTGAACTGTAGCCGGCCAGCCTCCTCTCTCCATGGAATTTTCCAGGCAAGAATACTGGAGCGAGTTGCCATTTCCAGGGGATCTTCCCAACCCAGGGATCAAACCGCATCTCCTGCACTTCCTGCTTTGGCAGAAGATTCTTTACCACTGTGCCACCTGGGAAGCCCTTGGGCTGAGGGCTTTCCCTAATTGGAACCATTTGTCCTTAAAGGTCATTTCCTGTGATAAATATTGTACATCAGGCTATCTCAGCAACGAAACTCTTTGTTTATGCTAATGGCCATTATTTTTGTGGAAACTCATTTAATACTGTTTGTTTGGAAATATGCTGGATGGATTTGCTGATGGTGACCCTCAGCTTTGAAGCTACCATCTACCTGTGTGCAAAATGCCTTGGATGGGCACATCTTCCAATGACAGCTATGCGTAGCCACTGTCTGCTTTGCAGAGCATGAAATGGTACTCTGTTTGACTATTTCATAATTAATTCCCTCCCCTTTGGAAAATCTAAAAGGGAAATATATTGTGCATTTGACAACACCATACATTTTTAAGTACTCAGGCTTAGAAATACATCTATGTGACAAAAATGAAAAGAATTAAAAACCTCAGATATTTTTCAAAACTTGCGTTTAGTGTCTTTTTAACCTTTTGGAAGAGAGACACATTCAAATTCCGTTCCTCCTACTTTAACAACCATGTAGGAAATTACAAAGGTCCATTCTATTGATGCGAAAGAGGCCAAAAGAATGTGCAGATTTCAGTGAAAGGCTATTATTTTCTTTTTAAAATGGTTTTACCTCCACTGATGCTCACACCAAGTTCTCCTTTATTTATTTATTTTTTTCTTACCCAGAAAATCAGCCAGTCTTTTGGGCTTGGAATGGTTATAGCAAATTTGGAGCTCTTTTTGAGAAAGTTATCAAAGAAAAATTAGCCCAGAGGCAAGATGCTCAGGCTGCTTTAAAACTGGCAGCTATGAAAAACTCTAGTAAAACTGTTAAGATAGGAAGAGATCTATACCCAGGCAGGAAATTGAAAGGCCCAGCTTCCTAAGATCCAGATGATGGAAGAGTTGATGGCCTTAAGGGAGTTATTTGATATTCCAGTTCTAGTTGCATGGAAAATAGCCCCTAAGTGAGTGACTTAAGTAATAACCATCATTTCATTATCCCTCTTGTGAGTGAAGAATTCGGACAGGGCACAATGTGTTACGAGATGAATTGTGGCTTCCTCCAAGGGATATTGAAGTCCTAATTTCCTGTACCTGAGATTGTAACCTTATTTGGAAATAAGGTCTCTGAAAATGTAATCAAGATAACATGAGTCGTTAGGACTGGCCCTAGTCTGGTATGACCATTGTTTGGATAAGAAAGGAAAGACTTCCCTGGTGGTACAGTGGATGGGAATCTGCCTGCCAGTGCAGGGGACATGGCTTTAATCCCTGGTCTGGGAAGATTCCACATACCACGGAACAACTGATCCCTGGGCCACAACTGCTGAGTCCACGCTCTCAAGCTTGCGAGCCACAGCTCCTGAAGCCTGCAAGCCTGGAGCCTCTGCCACGAGAAGCCACCGCAATCAGAAAGCCACACACCGCAATGAAGAGAAGCCCCCATTTGCCGCAGCTAGAGAAAGCCAGCAGACAGCAAGGAAGACCCAGCACAACCAAAAATAAAATAAATAAATAAATAATTTTAAAAAAAGAAGAAGACACAGACACAATGAGAACATGTTATGACAACAGCAGCAGAGATTGGAGCTATGCAGCTACACGCCAAGGAATGCGAAAGAACACGGAGAACTGAATTGATGGCTCAGATGGTTAAGAATCCACCTGCAAGTCAGGAGAACTGGATTCGATCCCTGGGTTGGGAAGATTCTCTGAAGAAGGAAATGGCCGCCCCCTCCAGTAATCTTGCGTGGAAAATCCCATGGACAGAGGAGCCTGGTGGATTACAGTTCATGGGATCGCAAAGAACTGAGCACACACCCCACCCCAGCTTGGCTGGATTAGACATCTTCCGTCCAAGGGAAAGAGACTGGGACAGGCTCTGTAGTCTCTCCTCCCTCCCTTCCCCTGTGGGCTCTGCCGTCTCCTTTGTGTGGTGTCCCTTCTGCCAGTCTGATCCTTGCACCCTTGGTCTGGTCTTCCAGCCTAGAAGGAGTGGCATTTAGTCTAATAGGCATTTCTGGAGTCCTGTGTGTAAGACAGTGAGCTGAGTGTTGCATCCGGCCCTGTGCTGGCAGAGAGGAAAGGCTGAGGGCCTCATTGGCAGTGGAGGTGCGGTCTCAGCCAGTCTCTCAAGGAGCCCTGAGTCCGTGTCTTATGCCGTTGCTGCATCAGTCCATGCCATCTTAAGAAAGGCCCTTCCGCCTACAAGAGCAGCTCCGAAACCAGCCACAGCCCGGCTGAATTTTCAGCCTAGAAGATTTCTTCTGCTGGCGGTGAGGCTCCTAGCGGTCTCAAGCGTCAGGGTTTCTCACGGGGACACTGTTGACCTGTGGGGCTGGGTAATTCCTTGTCTGGGGGTGGGGAGGGGGTGTCCTATGTGTTGTAGGCTGTTTCGCAGCATCCCTGGCCTCAGCCCGCTCCTGCAAGAAGCGAGTAATGCCCACTCCTCACCCACCAAAAATGTCTTCTAAAGTTGCCAGTTGTCTTCCAAAATTGCCAGATGTCCCTTGGGAGAGGGAAAGGGAATAAAGTTGGCCTTGGTGGAGAACCACTGATGGAGATCATGCCTTCTCCCTGGGGCAGTGTGGCCCCTGCAGTAACACTGGTTCTTTTCTTTTTTAATGTTTATTTATTCTTTATTTATTTGGCCATGCTGAGTCTTAGTTGCGGCACATGGGTTATTTTAGTTGTGGCCGGTGGGATCTAGTTTCCCAACCAAGGATCGAACCTGGGTCCCCTGCATTGGGAGCTCAGAGTCCAGAGTCTTAACCATTTAACCACCAGGGAAGTAACACTGATTCTTGAAGGGGGCAGATCTTAACTATTATAGTGGTTTGTAACGCTTCAAAGGGCCACAGTAGGTATACAAACAGCACATCCGTGGTGCTCAGAGAGGAAGATTAACAAAAGGGGGTGGGAAAGGAGTGATAATAAAAAACAAGATTGAGAAGTACTGATTTAGACCAGAGGGGAGCCAGTTTTTCCAGAGGCTGTAGGAAGGGAATTTGGAGATTGAAATAGGAAACCAGCGGTCACAGTGGGCACAGGGGACCACTCATCACCACAACAACTAACTCGAGTCACTGACCACGTGCCAGGCACTGGGCCAGCTAGTTTCAGGCACACAAGCAATGCCATGCACAGTAAGCGCTCTTATTTGGTTCCCACATTACAGCTGGGAAAGGGAGGCACATGCAGAGTAACAGTGAACTCTGAATGTCCAGAGGCCATGCCCTTGACTTCAGTGGGTCAGAGCCAATTAGGTGAGAAGGGCTTGCCCCTTGGAGTGTAATTCGGGTTCAAGAGAGCAGGGAAACTCTGGGACAAGATGGAGACAGAGCTGGGAACAGGGGAGAGGAAAGCATGACTGTGGGATGTGAATCAGAACAAAATTGAAAATTGAGAGATTAGGAGGGAGGGAGGGAGCTGAGGACCCACAGCATGGAACCTCAGAGTTCAGTGTGATCCTTCACTTGACCTTCTCCGGGTGCCTTTTTCACCCCAACAGCTATAGAGCTGGGTTGCAGCAAGCTTGGCCAAGCTAGCTGCAAATGAATTCTTTCCCAGGCAAGGCTGGCCTTGGCGTGGCCTTTCACACCTGCTAAGTAAATCAGGTTGCTTCCTGACTTGCCCCTGGGCCTGTCTCAACTGATGTCTTTCTTCTCCCGAGCTCAAGATCTTGTAGGGGAGGAATTCTGTGAGCATCCGTCATTTTTTTTTTTTAAAGTAGAGTTTTCACACCCAAGCTATATTATCTGCAAACTATATCATGCCGTTTGGGGTGGGGGTGGGGGGGCAAATAGGGCTTCCCTGGTGGCTCAGATGGCAAAGAATCCGCCTGCAATGCAAGAGACCAGATTTGATCCCTGGGTCAGGAAGGTCCCCTGGAGAAGGGAATGGCCACCCACTCCTGTACTCTTGCCTGGAGAATCCCATGGACAGAGGGGCCTGGCGGGCTATAGCCCATGGGGTCACAAAGAGTCGGATGTGACCGAGCAACTAAACACAGAAGGGCACAAGTATTACTGCCTCTCAGACTCCAAACTTGAGCTATTTCTATTCTGTTCAGAGCACCCATTGCTGGGGAGGCAGCTCCCAGTGCCCCCCACCCCAGCACCCACCCCCCCAAACAGATCAACCCTTCTTTGTTCACCAGTGGTGACCTGGGAAGACAGCAAAAGCTGCATCTTTGATGTTTCAACTTTGAAAAAGTTGCTTTAATGTAGAGTAATTAGAGCATTTCAAACTAGGAATGGAGTAATGGTAACTGACTCTCTGTGTTGCTCTCTCCTAGATGGTTCTTGCACACAGATTAGCATATGGCTCCTCTCTCTCCCTCTCTGTCTCTCTAGCTGTTTAAAGGTTCCAGAGTGCTTGCAGACACGTTCCAAGGGGGATACCCCATCAGATCACTTTCAGGCTCAGGTTCAGTGTAGGGGTCTTTTGGGAAGGGACATAAAAGTTCATATGTCAGCCTGTACTTGAATTCCTCTGGTGACAAGGTGCTCATCACCTGACGCCTCTCTTATCGCGAGACTCATCAGACCACTGATACTGGTCCTACAAAGGGCTCCCGTCTCAGAATGCTGACCAGAAGCCAGGTACCATGCCAAGTGCCCATCGCTTTATTTAATGCTTAGATCTGCCCAGTGAGCTCCTAGTATCACCACTGCACAGACGGGAAAGCAAATGGAGAACCAAGACATCAGACTCAGGCAGAATGAACCATCGTGCAATATTGCTTTAGAGCTTATTTCACGGTAGCTTTAAGCAGTGTCTCCCTGTGGGTCTTGTTTGGGGCATGGTTCTACCCACTGGAGCTCCGCCATGTAAGTTCAGTTCCTCTTCTGACAAAATTCCTTCAGATAGAAGACCCCAATGGTGTGCTCTCCCCCACCCCATTCCCCACCACTCCCCTCTTCTGTAGGATAAACATACACAGTTCTTCTCTGGTTCTGATCTCATGTTTTGAATCTCCTACCATCCAGGACCTTCTCCTCTTGTATTGCCCAGAAAAAGCACTGTTGTTTTTTTTTTAATATATATTTATTTATTCGGCTGCCGAGGTCTTAGTTGCAGCATGCGAGATTTTCAGTTGCAGCATGTGGGATCTAGTTCCCCCACTGGGCATCCAACCTAGGCCCCCTGCTTTGGAAATGCAGAGTCTTAGCCTTTGGACCACGAGTGAAAGAAAAGAACTGTTGCCCAGAAAAGAACCTGACTCTTCATATACGGCCAAGATCTGGCTTGGGGGGCAAGGAATATATCCTTTTCCTTATTCTTAAAGTTATGGGTTAGGCTTTAGATTACATCTTACTGTGGATGCTGAGTAGATAAACCCACCTGTTTTCTCACTGGAAAACAAATGTTTAGGGGAATTTCCTTCAGAGCTAATCACCAAAGAAAGCCACATTGAGAACTGTGAGTCAGGGATACCTAGAAAGCTGTCCCTATTCTTCACCCTCAGACTTGACGAGTCCTTCATCAATGTGGGTTTTTTGGTCTCACTGGGTCTTCGTTGCTTCTCGAGTTTTCTCTACTTGCAGTGAGCAGGGGCTACACCTTGTTGTGGTGAATGGGCTTCTCATTGCAGAGGCTTATCTTGTGAAGCAGAGGCTCCTCTTGTGGAGCAGAGGCTCTAGGGACACAGGCTTCAGTAGTTGTGGTACACGGGCTTAGTTGCTCTGTGGCACGTGGAATCTTCCCAGAGCAAGGATTGAACCAGCGTCCCCTGCGTTGGCAAGCGGATTCTCATCCACTGCACCACAAGAGAAGTCCTTAACACTGTATTTAAACTTAAGGAAGACTTGCTTTTGTACCAACATTCCGTTTATTCATTCATTCAATATTTAGAGAGCAGTTGTGCACCTAGAAGGTCTCAAGCAGAGCCCTGAGTTTGAGGGTATACTATAAGGAAGTTATAGGTCTTATTCCCAAAGAAGAAAAGAAAGGAATCCATACATAGAAGAAAGTGTGATGGGCCCCATATTGCAGATGTGCCAAGACCCCCTGGGATTACAGAAGAGGATTCCAGGGTTAGGAGGTCCAGAATCACATCTGGCTACACCCTAAAAGACACATGGGGGTAATTTTATTTTCCAGGAGAAGAAAAAGGCGTGATCAGAGAGAAGAGAAATTCATTTAGCCTAAGGGATGCTCTCCAAGATCAAGGGAGGCAAGTTAATAAAAATCGTATCGGCAGAGGCTTACCAATTTAAATATTTATGGACTGCAACTAAGAGTGTGCATTCTTTCAGACACTACTCACCTCATTCTGAGTCCGTCACTGTTTGTGGCTGGTGTGTTCCGATGGCCAGCATTTAACGTGAAGAGAGTAAAAGAGACTCACGGCTCATGGCAGTGTTTACTTTTTGTGAAACTGTCCTTTCTGCGTCCACTGGAGGGATGTTCTGTTTTTATTGATCTTTTGTACCATCTGATCTTATCTCACAGCAGAGATGGTACGTCTCAATTTTCGTAGAGTATGTAAAGGTTCTTACTGTGGCATCTCGATGTCCTGATCATAGTGTCTCATCACTCAGTTGGCCTGATTACCCGTCTTTCTCACCCTCTGCTTCTCTGATACATCAATGGTCATGTGATTGGCAAATATTTCTTAGATTCTTGGTTTTGCTGAATTTCCTTCTGTCAATTTTAGCCATTGTTAACTATGATTCATACTCACACACATGCCCACATGTACACACACACAAACACGAATCCTGTTTTGATTTATCTTGCTCAAAATCTTGGATTACAAGTCTCTACTACACAGTGAGATAGACTGAAACATTCAAGATGACACAGGCAGTATTAATGGAGCTTATGATGAATCTGAAAAGAGGGACAGTGTCAGGGAGAGACAAAGCTAAACACTATTTGGTGGTCAAAAATAAATGACCCATTTCCCCCCAACTGGATGTCTTATTAAAATACAAGTTGATATGACCCAAGATGGTGATGTGGTGAGAAGCCCATTAAAAATACTTCTAATAGTGCCTAAGAAATAAAAGAGTTTTATCATCAGTTCAGTGGACTCAAGAAAGTATGTGGACAAAGAGAAAAAAAATCTAAAGCCTATGAAAACGTTTTGTAACACAAAAGAATAAAAGCTTACAGGCACATCTAAATGATTTCTTACTTGAAAGGTAGGAAACCATTATTACAAATTCTCAATGAGATGGAGGGGGGCTTTATATCTGCTAACCATAAACAGAGTGGCACATAAGAAAATGGAGTTAAAACTGTATAAGAGACCATGGGTTAAAAAGCAAAATTAACACTGAAGAAGATAAAGAGATAAACTTAAATATTTCCAGAAGAATGTGAGAAAAGATGACTGGCATGATAATAAAACATAGAGACAGAATCTCATAATGAAAGAAGTTCTCAAAGAAAAACAGGGAAAGAATCCCCAGATGAAAGGAGTATAAGAAGAATTTCCTGCCTCTTGATATTTTTACTCTTCCTTTGGTGCTTCCTCAGCAGAACAGGGGCCTTCCCATGTGGCTCTAGTAGTAAAGAACTCTCCTGCAAAATGCAGGAGACGTAAGGGATCTGGGTTCAATCCCTGGGTTGGGAAGATCCCCTAGAGGAGGGCAAGGCAACCCATTCCAGTATTTTTGCCTGGAGAATCCCATGGACAGAGGAGCCTGGCAGGCTGCAGTCCATGGCGTCATAAAGAGTCAGACACAACCAGAGTGACTTAACAGACCTGCATGCATGCACCACAGCAGACCAAATATGAACCAAACTTCCTTCCTTCCAAGGAGACACAACGATATTTCCTAAGGAACCATATCAGTCAGGATAAGATAAACTGTGCTACAATAACAACTATACCCTGAACTTTAAGTGGCTTCACACAGAGAAGTTAGGGGACTTCCCTGGCTGTGTGTGATTAGGGTGTCGTGCTTCCACTGCAGGGGCATGGGTTCAATCCCTAGTCAGGGAACTAAGACCCCACATGCCTTGTAGAGCAGCTTAAAAAATATTTCTCCTGACCAGTGACCGCACAGCTTCTGAACATGTGTCTCCACCTCTTTATTTTCCTTCACATCCAATTCATCCAGGGGTTCCTGAGAACCCTGACTGTCTCTGAACAACACCTGCTCTCTCTGACCTTTGCCAGCCCTCATTTATACCATTATTTCTGCCCCCTGGGGTTTTTCGCCATCTCCTCTTTCTGAAATAGATAAAGACCTGCTTTTCCTCTCGTGAGATACATTTACTGTATCCCTAGTGCTGTCAGATTGAAATCTGTCCTCTGCACATGGGTACTCAAGATCCCCCAGAGGACCCCGGTCCAATGCATTGATTTCAAGATCCAGGTCAAGTGCCAGTTACCTCCAGTTACAAGTCATCACTCATCCCAGCCCCAGATGCCCACCCTTGCCGATAGACAGTGTGACATTATTGTATCTTAGACAAACACACTTCCTTTGTCTTGCCTTTGTTCCCAGTAGCTTTTATAAGCTTCCCACACCCGCCCTACTCCCTTCATGAATCTTTTTGCCTCCCCTCTTCCTCACAATGCCCAAGAAGAATGCCTTTAGCACAGAAATGTAAGACAAATGTTTGCTAGATGACGAAGAATCCTTCTCTGGGTCAGTTGCAGACATTCAGAAAGCTTCTACTTGCTTGTTGGCATTAATATAGTAAACATTTGGGAAAAGGAAGGTGAAAGTTGCTCAGTTGTGTCTGACTCTTTGCGACCCCATGGACTGTATAGTCCATGGAATTCTCTAGGCCAGAACACTGGAGTGGGTAGCCTTTCCTTTCTCCAGGGAATCTTCCCAACCCAGGGATTGAACCCAGGTCTCCTGCATTTCGGGCAGATTCTTTACCAGCTGAGCCACAAGAGAAGCCCAAGAATACTGGAGTGGGTAGCTTATCCCTTCTGCAGGGGATCTTCCTGACCCAGGAATCAAACCAGGGTCTCCTGCATTGCAGACGGATTCTTTACCAACTGAGCCACCAGGGAAGCCTTGGGGAAGGGAGAAAATGGCATATTATCTGGTGCCATGCAAATGCGAAAGGCATTCAGAGAAAGAGGGAGACGGTAAGGTGGAATAACCCTGCTGGCCTTACAGAAGGGAAAACCTTGGAACAAGCGGTTAGGAATTTCTGCCTAGAGGAATATGACCCAAAGCAGGGAGAGGGTGTGAGTGAGGCGACAGTGGAGGGACCACTTTAGCTGCAGGGAACAGTCCCCAGTGAGGAGCACAGATGAGTGTGGAGACACACCCAGCCACAATGTGGGTGATAGTTGGCCCCATCTCGTGTCTCTAAAGCATCAGTGGAGGAAGAAATTGTTATCATTAAGACCAAGGAAGGTCTCTTTGTTCCTGGAAAATATTCTCAACAGGCATTAACCTTGTCAGTGAGTTCAAATGGAACATTCCCCCAGTGTAGAAAACTTTACTGTTTGCAGAGTTAGACTAAGGGTGTAGAGGAATTTGAGGTCAGACCCTGAGACAGTGTGAGTGGGAGAAGAGGGAATTTGACCGAAGTATTTGGATTTTTCCCTGTGTTGGTTTTCATCCCACAACAGCTAAATCTAGTCCGACACACACTCCATCGAAAGTGCTGTGCATGTGGAAATAGCCTTTTAGATGCTTAGCTTTAGTCATTTTATATGGTGCATAATTACTCTGCCTGCATTTCAGTACAGACGACTGGCCATCAGCACGTGCTCTTTGTGCGCCTTGTTAAAATTGGTTAAATCAAAGGAATGCGTGGAGAAGAGATGGTGTTTAGCCATCTATCGTGCTGATGTTCTGATTAGGCCTAAGCTTTTTAGCATACTGTGTCAATGAGATGCGTTGTTGTATTAATAAGCTGCAAATCCTAAATAATTGCTTGATAGAATGAGAATCTGGAGCGGCAGTTTCCTTTCCAGAATGCTGATTATTCTTCTCAGACATAGAAGGCAGGGGGAAACCCACATTCATTTCCCTTTGGAAAGGAAAGGACGTCTTAGCCTGGCATGTTGATGGAAAGCACTTAAAATATCCTCGGTCATTCTTTGTCTCCCTTCATCTGAGCTTCTGGTTTGTCAGACATCAGCTGGGTGACGAGAAGACTTCTACATGAACCACTTAAGTTTCTATCTGCCGATCCCCAGGAATGACAAACAGGGCTTCTTTTTTCTGGTCAGAGAATAGAAATTCTGTTTCCAGAGCCGGCAGAGTCCCCAGGCACAAAGGCAGCTTCCCCTGAGAGTCGTAACCCAAAGGTGGGGGACTTGGCCCCTCTTTCCCTCATCTTCAGGCTCCAGCAGACATTTCTGATGCAGGGAGGCTCAGCTCTGAATCCAAGCCAGCCCTGTTGTTGGTTCCAATTAAAAAGCAGTTGCAATCCCAGCAGTTCAAGGCTGAAGCCCAAAATACAACATGTTCAAAAAAGCAGGATCTTTTTCTGAGAAGCAGTTACTCCATAAAGGGTTGGATGCTGCCAGGGAGGGCTGATGAGCATCCGTGTATAGGTGATAAAAAATTTAAAGTTCAGAGAAGAAACCCAGAGTAGATGATTTACTTTGCAGTTGTTTGGAGATGGCAATCAGGGTTTTCTGTTGTTGATTTTCCCCCCCTCTGGCATTAAATAGCCCATTTATTAGAGGACAAATAGGAATTGACCTTTTGCTAGACAGCGAGGAAACAGAGCCATCACATTAAGGAAATCAAATGCAAAAATGCCAAAGGGTCTGCATTAACCAGCTCTGGGAAGCAGTGTTACTCTCCAGGCACGTCAGCCGAAGCAACATCCATCTTTCCTTGGGCAGTTGCCGCTTTCTGTGAGGACCAATGAGGACACAGAGCTAGGAGAGGCATTCCAGATCACTGCGTTCAGTCTCCTCCACTGGTTGAATGGCTACGTCTGGATATTTTTAGTCACCCCCCTCTATCTTGTTTGGCTCCAGGACACATAATTTAAAAAAAAAAAATCAAGTATAAAAAAGTCAAAGCAGTGAGAGTCAAGAATCCTGGTTTATTTCAGGTCTGGCTCATTCACCAGCTAGAACAACTCTTTGAACCTCTCTGGGTGTTGGAAGTACAACTAGCCAATTTTATTTTAGTCCTGATAGTCCAGGATTTTATGATAAAATCCTCTAACCTCTATAGTGCTTTATTAACTCAATCTTCCTTGCCACTTTAATAGGTAGATTACCATTATTATCACCATTTTTTTTCCCAGACAAGGGAACTGAGGCACAAACAGATTAAGTAACTTGTCTAAGATCATAGGGGGTTTGCAGAAAAGAGTCCACGTGCATTGCAGGAGACGCAGGTTTGATCCCTGGATCAGTAAGTTCCCCTGGAGGAGGACATGGAAACTCACTCCAGTATTCTTGCCTGAGAAATCCCATGAACAGAGGAGCCAGGCAGACTATGGTCCCTGCATCACAAAGAGTCCAACATGACTGAAGTGACTGAGCACGCACGCACACTAAGATCATACAGCTGGCAAATAGTAAAACGAGTTATTAACATCACAATTTCAGAAATTACATGGTATGATATGTGGAGCTAGAAAAACCTCAAAGTTTGGTTTAAAAAGGACTACCACCTTATTAAGAAATTGTGTAAATAAATACCACTGACAAGTTGTTTTTAGAAAGTGAGTGTTTTTAAAACTTAGTGTTTCATCACAAAGTTTGTGTTTCAAAACCCCAAAAAAAGGTCTTAATTCCCAGTTCTTTTTTAATGTGAATATATTAAGTTATGCCAACCCTCGCGTTTCTTCTAGAGCTCATTCCTGGGGTCATTTCCATTCTCACCCAATTTTCCTTAAGGGAGAAATCATTGACTGTTACCTTCGAAGACAACTTGTTTCAAGACCAGTGTGACTGGCAAGAATCATCTGGCACCAGTGTGCTGGCTTCTGGTGGGGAGGAGCATTGCCTGGAAGGGATGGTGCGGGTGGCAAGGGGCGGGGGTGAAGAGGCAAGGGTCAGCAGAGCTCTCAGAGGCTAATTCATCGCCAGTGCTCTGGTGTAGCTAAACACACTGTCTGTCATATTTAATTTCGGATGTGATTGTTCAGCTGGGGACTTAACCTGCTTCCAAATCCGCAAGGCTGCTCTGCCCACCTTGTCCCAGGCTCTGTCAGCATGTTACTCTTCCAGCCCTCCATCTGCTGGCCAGCCCCCAGATCCCCTGGGAAGCCAGCGCCAGGTGTGGCTTTTCCAGCCTGTGGGGCACCTTAGAGCACCCAGACTCTCGTTCCTGTCTGCTCTTTGTCTGTGTGCTGTCGTGTCCAACTCTTTGCAACTCGATGGACTATAGCCCTCCAGGCTCTTCTGTCCATGGGATTTTCCCGGCAGTAATAGTGGAGCTGGTTGCCAGGCTCTCCTCCAGGGGATCTTCCCAATCCAGGGATCAAACCCACATCTCCTGCATTATTGGCAGATTCTTTACCGCTGAGCTACCAGGGAAGCCCTATCTGCTCTTTAGAAGTGAAGTACTAGATTGGTCAAAAATGTCAGTCAGATTTTTCTGTAAGATGTTACAGAAAAACCCAAATGAACTTTTTGGCAACCCAGTACTTTCTGATTGCCTTGCTTTGCATCAGCTTCTTTTCTCTCCAAAGGGCTCTGAATGAATGAGGCCGTGAGAAGAGGCATGGCTTTCTCTTGGCTTGACAGGTGGAAAGCAGCAAGGTTTCCACTGATGATTCCAAGTGGAGGAGGCTTAGTCCTCATCTTGCCCACCTCTGACAAAGCCAGGTGTAGCCTAAGGCAACAGGAAGAGTCCTGAGCGTGGGCTCAGAAACCTTGATTCCAGTTCTAAGTGGTGCTTGAATGGGCACAACCACACCTCTGTCACCTGGAGGGTCTGTCTAGCTGATCTGACAGGTGGATGGGACGGGAGGCCCTTGAGATAATACCTATCAGGGCTCCATGTAAATATTGTAATACAGTTTTAAAGGTTATGCTCCACTTACAGTTACTACAAAATATTGGCTCTATTCTCTGCGCTGCACAATCCATCCTTATAGCCAATCTTTCCTTACACCCAGCAGTTTGTACCTCCCACGCCCCGCCCTTATATTGCGCCTTCTCTCCTCCCCACTAGCAATCACTAGTTTGCTGTCCGTATTTGTGAGTCTCTTTTTTGTTTTATTCATTAGTTTGTTGTATTTTTTTAGGTTCCATGTAAGTGATACCATACAGTATTTGTCTTCCTCTGTCTGACTTATTTCACTTAGCATAATGCCCTCCCTGTCTATCCATGTTGCTGCCAATGGCAAAAATGTTGTTCTTTTTTATGGCTGAATAGTATTCTGTTGTGTTTATGTATACCATATCCGGTTTATCTACTCACCTGTTGAAGGACACTGCACACGTGTGTCTGACGGGTGGTCTCCCGCTGCTGCCTCAACCAGACAAGAGTGGGGGTCTCACTAGAATCTGGACCTGTTCTTGGAGCCTGTGGTGGGCAGTTTACAATGGTGCCTCAAGGCAAGCTGGAAGTCGGCTAGAACCAAGGTTTCCTCCCCTTTTTCCCAGGCACCATTTTTCATCTTATAGACTGTCTAGTCTCCTCCCCTTTGAGCTCTGGTTTCCCCTCCTCCTCTTCTCATCCAGACTCCTGGAAATAAAAGACGGGCTTCACATACCACTGCCCCTCGCCTTCCATGTTCCTCCATCTGTCAACCAAGAAAACACCAGTTCTCCAGCCGCCTCTGCCCAGGGACTCCCACATGGAGCCCAAGGTGAGGCCCTGTCACCCTCTTTATCACTCATCTTATGAGTAAGATCCCAAAAGAAGGAGCAAAATTTCCTCCCTTCCTCTTTATCCTTAAAAATTAGTTGCAAGTGTGAAATGACATAGATCCCTTCACGTTGCCTTTGGTGTTATATTTTGAAATATGAACCTTTCTGCTTTCTTTTTTATCAATATATTTCTCATCATTCACTATTTCTGAAAGTTTTCTTGAGATCATTTTTCGCACCCAGAGAGTAATTTTGAAATAAGGTGGTGAGAAAATAAGAAAGGCACCAAATCTTTTTGACAGAAAAGGAATAATTGTCCGAAGCGTAAAGGCTTCTCTGTGGCAAGTTTCTGCTGACCTCCTCAGCTGTTCTGGTTGTCGTTCTTTTCCGGGACCAGCAAGCACTTCTTTTCTCCTTTGGATAAGTATCAGTTTCATTCTGATTCTCGGTTTCCATAGGTTTGCAAATTCAGATCACACTGAAGACCAAATTACTGGCTTTTACAATGGCCTTTGTCCGATTGCTAATCGGCCATTTAGTGTATAACTCAAAGGATGGGATTTGGGTCTGAGATTTTACTGGGTTGCATTTTTTTAAAAAATTCAGTTAATTATAGGCTTAAATCGTATATTTGAATGCAGATATGAGAGATACAGCAATCCCACATTTTAATTGGATCCTTAGGTAAAGAGAGCTTGAGCCAGGTATTAATTCAGTGTGAACAACTTCAGTGGGAGCTCACTTCCTTTTTAAATGCCTGGCTTTCTTTTTTCTCCCTTGCCTTACATCTGTGCTCTCATGGCGTCCAGAACATCTTTTTCTTCTCAGTGTGCTTGAAATACTTTGTAATTGCTTCCTCAGTTCCCTCATCTTTGCTATTGCAGGCTGCCTAAGAAGAGGGCCTGTGTGTGTCTTATTCATAAATGTACCCTTTGGGCAACTTCCTGTGGTGCCTGGCATGCCATTGGCCTTTAAGAAGCTTTTGTAGGATGGATAGAAAGATGGATGAGTGGATGGATGGACAGATCAACAGATGCATGGGTATATGAACTGATGGATCACAGAAGAGTGAATGGATGGATAGACCAGTGGTTGGATGGATGGTAAGATGGACAGTGAATACAAAAATATTTATTTTCCTATCTTCATTTTTTGGAAACTGTGATAAGATCATAGCATCCTTGAGTAGAAATACAACCTTCATTTTGTCTTAAAGTGTCCCCTGGGCCTCTCTTCCAGATTGGCCACATGGTGTATCTCTAGGAAAGGGCTTTTGTCTTTTGTAGTCAAGTTCAGTAAAGTATCTTTCCTTTGACTCTGGTTTCTGGGGCTTAATTTTTCCATCCATCAACCAGAAAAAGAGAATGTCCTTCCTGGATAGATGCCTTGGAACCTGTTTGTTTTTCAACTCCTTGGGAGATGAAGAACCAGTAGCCCCCGAGTCAGTCAGCTCAGCTACTTTGCTGGGGGGATTTCTGACACTTGGTGCTTTGGAGTGATGGCTTCAGAGCAAATCATACGGGGTAAGAGACAGCACAGACTCTACATGAATGGAGTCCCCAGAGTATACAACACGGTGGCCCTGCCTTTGGGCAGGTGGAAGGCCTGTTGTGCAGGCTAACATTATGAGGTCGCTCCACTGTATCTGTCAAACTGTTCTAGGCATTCTTTTTCTTGGGCTTTCTGAGCACAAAATGATGGTCTTGCTGTATATATGGGAGCAGAAAATGAGAGCGTACTTTCCCAAGTGGAAGGACATCAGTTCAAACACTGGACACAAAGGTTGCTAAGATTTACTGAGAGTGGCTGGACCCCTGAGTCTGCAGAAGAAATCCTTTCGTCCTTAGGATGAGTGGCCTTTGCCCACCAGCCCTTGATAAGCCTGCTTTCACTCATGCCTTTGCGTCTCTTAGCTTGTGTTGGCTTTATTCTCAATGCATCCACCTGCCCTGACACCTGTCTGGCCTCACTACAACTTGAAGCTTCTCTCCAGGTCATTTCAGGATCTGACACTTTCTGGATGTGGCATCTCTCAGGAGCTGACCTGACTCTGTCTGGTTTGGGCTTGATCACTCTCATTCACAAGCTGAGAGACTGCCCTTTGGGTCTGGTTTGAACCAGGAGGCATTAGAACGACTGGGATGATTGCAAACTCTTCAAAAAAAATCCTCCATAAATGTGGGTTTTCCCAGCCAGTCTTAAGATGCTGTAGCAGTGGGGAGTGGATAGTGGGCTCTTTGGCAGTGTTTAGAACACCTATTATAAACTCTGGGCTGGGCTTGGAGGATTCACAGGGAGTTGGGTCAGGGTCTTCATGCCTGGACTTTCCTGACTGGCCCATCTGCTCATGACACCCCCTCTCTGCCCCGCCTTGCCATCTCTTCCTGTCTGCATGCTATTCCTCTCCATATCCAGATTCTCTTCTTTGCATGAGTACAGTGTTTGACCTGTAGCATGAGTCATCTGCCCCTTCCCGTCTTCCTGGATCTGGACATGACCCTTCCTTTCAAACTCTGAGCTCCTCTGCCCCCTGAGAATGGATGTTGCATCGTATTCTGTCTGTACAGCATAGCCATAAAGAGCACAGACTGTAGCATCAGGCTTCCTGAATGCAAACCCTTTCTCTGCAGTTTACTAGCTATGTGGCCTTGGGCAAGTTACTTAACCTCTCTGTGCTTTCTATTCCTCATCAGCAAAATGAGGTGAACAAGAGTACCCAGTTCCTAGAGTTGTGAGGATTTAAATAAATTTGTTGTTGTTGTTCAATCACCAAGTCATGTCCTACTCTTTGTGACCCCATGGACTACAGCACACCAGGCCTCCCTGTCCCTCACCACCTCCCGGAGTTTGCTCAAACTCATGTCCATTAAGTCAGTGATGCCATCCAACCATCTCATCCTCTGTCATCCCCTTCTCCTCCTGTCTTCAATCTTTCCCAGCATCAGAGTGTTTTCCAATGAGTCGACTCTTTATCACGTGGCCAAAGTACTGGAGCTTCAGCTTCAACATCAGCCCTTCTAATGAATATTCGGGGCTGTTTTGCTTTAGGATTGATTGGTTGGATCTCCTTGCAGTCCAAGGGACTCTCAGAGTCTTCTCCAGCACCGCAATTCAAAAGCATCAATTCTTTGGTGCTTTTATTTATTTATTAAATAAATAAATACATGCATACGATGACTAAAACAGTGCTTGCTTGGCGGGGAGGAAATGCGTAGTCGGTGTCAGCTCTGCTCACAGCTACCTGGCACGGAGGTCCTGGGAAACATGCACTCAGTGAGCCTTTGTGTGTGTGCAGACTTGCATACACACAAAATCGTGGGGCCTGCCCCCTTGCTTCTCAACCCTATTTCCACCATCTCCCTCCTCCCTTCTCCCCGCACCAGGCGATAGCAAAAGGAAAGACCAAAATTCAGGTTGCTGAAAGACCTCAAAGATGAATCTATAGTGAACCAAGAACCCTCATCAGAATGAGAACTCAGAATGTCCCTCAGGACGTCAAGGAAGCTGGCAGGAGAGGGCCTGCCACAGATGGGGCAGGTCAGGGCCACCAGGGCACGTCTTGATGGCTTTATGGGGTGAGCGCACTGCAGGTAGCTCAGAGGGGAGGGTTTCCCACATTTGTGTTTTCTGCGCAGCACCAGTGACCCACACCCCAGATGGCCTGCTGGGCTCCCCCTGGCTTGCCTGGAGATGTCCGGATGATATGCAGTGAGTGGTTGCAGGGCAAATGATCAGCAGAGCAAGAGCACTGGGGAACACCGGTGGGCGTGACCAGAGCCGCCGCCTCCTCGTCTATCAAAGAATCACAAAACCCAGCAGGTAGATGATAGATAAGGAAACCTACCAGCATCCATAGTTTAAAAATCAGCGTAATGCCTTATCTGTAACATACAAGGGAGATATGGGAAAGGAGATTCACAAGAATAGGTATGTTTCAGTGCTTGGCACAACGACTAGCTGACAAGAGCACCCACACAGATTTCCAGATCCCTCCTGGGGGCAGCGCCTGCCTCACCCAGCACCCCAACAGTGTTCTCAAGCTATCTGTGCCATGCATTCTCATCAAGAGTGATGTGGTCCCCAACAGGGTGAAAATTGGCTCTTGGAGGGGAATGCAAAAAGGGTACTATTCTTTCTGTGTGTAAATCACAAGCATATATACAGCCCACAAACAGATACACAGAATGAATATCTCTGGTGTTAAAAATTCATGATGGAAGCAGAGCAGGTGGGGAGAGAGAAGATCTAAAATGCTCCACAGGAGGGCGATAGTGGAAAAAAGGGTTGAGAAACACTGATGTCTAGTAAAAGACCAGATCGTTTCTTATTTCCAATCTATCGCAAACTGATGAATACTTTTATAAAAATGCAATAAACATGAATTACTAGAAAAATAAGACGGGGGAAAAAGAAACAAACATAAGCCCCCAGTTTTCATTACTAGATTCAACAGATGTAAAATTGCTCAGAATTGCTAGAAATGCTTTTAAAGCTGAGGGCTCAGTGGTAAAGAATCCACCTGCCGATGCAGGAGACGCAAGTTCAATCCCTGGGCCAGGAAGATCCCCTGGAGAAGGAAGTGGCAACCCATTCCAGTATTCTTGCCTGGGAACCCCTTGGACAGAGGAGCCTGGCAGGCTACAGTCCACAGGGTCACAAAAGAGTCAGACACGACTTAGCGACTGGACAACAACACTTTCCATTAGAGTTGTCTCTTTTTTGCAGACTGCTGGTGGACAGACTGTGGCCACACTTTGGGAAGTGCTGGCATGGGGATACTGGGGTGAGAGAGAAGCACCCCAGCACTTATTTTTGTGGACTTATTTTTTGTGACCATCCACTGGATGGAAACAAGGCCCCTAGGACCAGAATGCTGCTGGGCTTTGTTAGGACTGGAACATACTGAGTGGGCAATTTCATCAGATTGTACAAAATGTAAAAATGAACCGGCAAGTAGAAACATAGCCAGGGAGGCAGCTGGGATAATTGGCCCTCATGAACACGCAAGAAGTGCTCTTCTAAAAATACTGGGGTGACACTGAAAAGGCAGGCCTGGGACTCAGCTCAGCACGAGTTGAAAAGGGCAAGGACAAGATGTTTGCATCGTCCCGTGCTATCTAACAACCGTGGAGCTTGGCATGAAGGACTCCAGAGAGGTGCCATTTTGGATGTAAAGAAACAGCAAGTCCGATGTAGGCTCCACTGTTGGATTCCAATCCCAGAGTTCTTTGTGTTGATGATCAGAGTGTAAACGCAGGTGCAGGCTCTTCCTCTGAGCATTCGCTCACTCAGCAGGTATTCATTGGACACTTACTGTGTGCCTGGCCCCGTCCTGACACCAACATGCACAGTGAACACAACAGACACAGTGCCTGCCCTGATGGAGCAGACGATACATATTATGGAGCCAATGGGGAGACATTGGGTTTTAGGGGAGACACTTTTTAAAAAATATTTATTTATTCATTTGGCTGCATAGCGTCTCAGTTGCAGTACAGTCACTGCAACACAAGGGCTCTAGCGTGCATGTGCTTGGTACTTGTGACATTCAGGCTTAGTTGCTCTGTGGCTTGTGGGACCTTAGTTCCCTGACCAGGGATCAATCCCGAGTCTCCTACATCGCAAGGCAGATTCTTGACCACTGGCCCATCAGGGAAGTCCCAGAGAGGCTGCGCTGAACAGTGTAGACCAGAAATGTTTTAGGATAAGGAAGTATAGAAGTCGTAGACCCGAGTGAGGTCAAGGGACAAGTGATGTGGGTTTCTGGGAGAAGATTGCCACGTGGTTAAGTCACAGTGAGTGCAGAGGCCCTGTGGCATGAATGAGCTTGGCCTAGCTGAGGAGTGGAGGGAGGTCAGTGTAACTCGAGGGACGTGAGCAGAGGCCAGAGAGGAGATTCAGGGCAGAAGAGGGCAGACCATCAGCCGTTGTCTGGATTGTGGTGTGTACTCTGAGTATGGTGGGGCCTGGGGAGGGTTTTGAGCAGTGGATGGATGAGTTTGACTGATGCTCTGAAAGGATCCATCATTGCTATATGGGGATTCTACTGGGATGAGAGCAGAAACAGGGGTCCAGTGTGGCAGTCAGGGTGGTAATAATCCAGGTAAGATCAGCAGGTGGCTTCAACTCAGATGGGCAACTGGAGGTGATTGAAGCTGATGGCAAAGTTCGAGGAAGAGAAAAATTAGCCAGCAACCCCTCTAAAAGATTTTGAGGGCCCCAATACTCTCTGCAAGGACCCAGGAGCCACATCAAATGGGGATCCTTGAAAGGATCCAGAGATGTTTAACCTCAGGAGAAAAGAAAAAAGATGCCCTTACAAGGAGGACCATTATGGCTTTAGATCAGGGCCCCTATCCCTCCAAGCTCTCCCACCATGGAACAAGCTGCTGCAGCAATGACAAGCTCCTATCACATTCCGTGGGACCCCCTCATTAGGGTGCCGTGGGCACTGGGAGCCGCTCCAGATCAGAGTCGCCTGTGCATTGCATTGTCCATGAGATACGCATGGGATTCTCTTTTCAGTTGCTGGGATTTGAATATTGAGCAAGATCCCATCTCATCCTTCGGAGTGGAATTCATTGCTCTGAGCAGGTGGAAGTGTTCCTAGAGCAGTTCCCATCAGGCTTAGGATGAAGAGCGTGATAGCTGTGGCCAAGCTTGGAAGCAGAAGCACTGTTAGCCACACGTAATTGATCTGTGGGTCTGTGTGCATCGGGGAGGAGGAGAGAGCCAGGCACTTCCTGGACATAGAAAATATGACCAGAGCTGGGTAAGTGAAGAGGAGCAGTGGGGGATGCAGAAGGTGCCTCCATCTCCTGGATGGACTCATTCTCTGAAGTGGAAACTGGGGAAGCATGCGAGGTGAGCTGAGAACCTGCGGGATGGGAAAAAGTGAAAGTGTTAGTAGCTCAGCCGTGTCCGACCCTTTGCCACCCCATGGACTATGCCTGCCATGCTCCTCCGTCCATGGCATTCTCCAGGCAAGAATACTAGAGTGGGTTGCCATTTCCTTCTCCAGGGGATCTTCCCAACCCAGGGATCGAACCTAGGTCTCCTGCCTTGCAGGAAGGTTCTTCACCCTCTGAGCCATGAGGGAAGTCCTGTAGGGTGGCAGTCTGTCTTTATTGAACTTTGTGACATTTTGCTCATCGTGGATTTTTTGTGTGTTATTTTTAATTTTTAAAATATCGCATCAGAATCTTATTTGTCTCCATCCTTGAGTTTTTAGGGCTCCCCTTAAATGTTACATGCAGACAGTCCCTTGCTTGCCTCACTCCAGGCTCAGCCCTGCTCTGGTTTGGGGAGGCTTCCCAGGGTGGGGCATTTGCAGGCAATGTGGGAAGTTTGCATCGTAGAATTGGAGGAAGGGGCTTTGAAATCACAGCCCATTTATCCTGACACTTATAAAGGGGCAGACTGAGGCTAGCAGAGTCCTGAAGTTGGCTGATGTGTTCAGGGAGGGCTCCCCGGGGACTCCTCTGAATCTGGAACAAGGTTCTTCTACACAGACGGGAGCATAAGAGGCGTAAGCGGCCGAGGAAGTGAACACAGCCGTCGGAACGTGCCACCTCGTTATTTGTTTATTTAGGAGGATTGCAGTTCTCGCTGCTAATCTTCATATCACATGCCTCATTGCCCTCTGAAGGCCCTGAGAGGTTTCTAGTAGC
Source organism: Ovis canadensis (assembly GCF_042477335.2). Taxonomy (NCBI): domain Eukaryota; kingdom Metazoa; phylum Chordata; class Mammalia; order Artiodactyla; family Bovidae; genus Ovis; species Ovis canadensis. The sequence continues at coordinate 44,368,734 of NC_091268.1, read as the reverse complement.
ATTTATTTGGCCATGTTTGTTCTGAAGTCCTGTTTCTGGTTTCTCATTACTCGCCTGCCTGGAAGTATCAGAAAGGAAAGGAATTGTAGGAGAGGCAGGCCAGCCAAGGGCACATCCAGGGCCATTGGCCATTGACCTTGGCAGGTAAGAAGCCAAGGACAGAAAGCCCTCCCCTCCACCCACCCCCCCCCCCCCGCCACCTACTTTCTATGTGAAGCAAGTGCTCAGCACCACCAGGAATTGTGAGAGCAGGGTGGCAGCCCTGCGTGGAAGACAAAGGAGGGAGACTGGTGCCCATGCTTGGAGGGAGACCCACAGCGCAGGGAACCTCCTCCTTAGAAAGCACCTCTCCCTCCCTGCCTGGGTTCAAAGCTGCCAGGCATACTGGCAGGGTCCCCAGAGGCCTGGAGAGAAGACCAGCTCCCTGGGAGGGATGATGCCTTGGGCACTGGGTGACCTGGCCTCATTGGCGAGGCAGGTCTTCCCTGAGAACCCATGGGCTGGCCCCCATGTTTTCTGCATTTCCTGCCTCCCCAGACCTCAGCGCTAGGCTACTCTTTCAGCATTGACGCCTCCTTACTTTACATTTCATGGGCCATCGGATTATTTACAAATGTCTTAGATCCTGGTGGGAGACACTCACCCTCTCTGCCCTTTCTCTGCAAGACTATCCTGGGCCCAAGTCACCCAGCATCACCAGACAGTTGTCTTCAGCCCTCTGACACTGAGTTCTTATTTATAAATAAGCAGCATTAAATTTCATTAAATTCTGTTTTCTCCCTCAAAAACTAGTTCCAGCAAGGTCTATTTCCTGCCGCATGTGGCACCCAGCTGTCATCCTTGGGTGGGGTGAGGGGGTGAGATGCAGTCCTGCTCTCTGCCCTGAGGTTGGAACTTCTGGGGTCTGAAGTCCCAGGTGCCAAATTGGGGTCACTTTCTGTACGAAGGGCCCACCAAAGCCACTGATGGAGAGAGATGCTGATGGAGATCTCTGTTCTCAGAAGCCCCCTTGTTGCCAGTGAATTTGAGGTTCTTGCTTTATCGCGAAAGAATTCGGAGATGAAGTAATAGGTAAGAAGCGAATTTATTTAGAGAGAAACACGCTCCATAGGCAGAGGGTAGGCCATCTCAGAGGGCTGGAGAGCACTTCAAAATATGGCATGGTTAGTTTTTATGGGTTGGATAATTTCATAGGCTAATAAGTGAGAAGATTATTCCAGTTATTTGGGTGGAGATTTCCAGAAATTGGGTCATCACCTACTTTTTGTCCTTTTATGATTAGCCTCAGAACTGTCATGGTGCTGGGGAGTGTATCATTTAGCATATGCTAATGTATTACAATGAGCGTATGATGAGGTTCAAGGTCTACTGGAAGTCAACTTGTCTGCCATCTCAGACCTGTTTGGTTCTGATCAGTTTATGCCATGTCCACAAGCTGTGCTCAGTCATTTCAATCATGTCCGACTCTTTGCGACCCTATGGACTGTAGCCCACCAGGCTCCTCTGTCCATGGGATTCTCCAGGCAAGAATACTGGAGTGGGCTACCGTGCCCTCCTCCAGGGGATCTTCCCAACCCAGGGATGGAACCCTCATCTCTTATGTCTCCTGCATTGGCAGGCAGGTTCCTTACCACTAGCACCACCTGGAAAGCCCATAGGCTATGTCATTCTTCTAAAGGTGGTGCCCTGCCTCCTTCCATCCCGTTTCACCTTAAGCACACCAGAGCTGGAGCATCAAGTGGCCCCAGGACACTTGTGAGATCCTAGCAAGGACCACACAATACTGAGGTCTGGATACCAGGGAACTTAAACCTATGCATGCCACGAATAAAATGTATTCAGGAAGAGGTCTGAGAAATTTGGGGGATAGGAGAACAACAGATAAATTGGAGAAACAAGGATTATTTTTCCTGTGTGTTGAGGACTACATCATGGGGGGTAATGATGACTCACAAATCCAAAGTGATGGTCCACATCCTGCCACTCCTTTGCTGAGCAGCAGAAATTATTTAACTTCTCACAGCTTCGGGTTTTCATTTGTAAAGTGAAAAGTATAAAAGTAATTTGATAGAATGATTGTGAGAATTAAATGAAATAACCTATAAAGTACCTACTTCAAGACCTTGCACAGCGGAGATGTAATTATTAATTTTTAGATTGTAATGGTCATAGTCACAAAAGATGTTCCAGTATCATTGTCAGGCCTCATGGATCATCAGACTGACTTGGGGAACCACTTTTCTATTCAGAAAATCCTGAAGCCTGAGAATCCTGGCTCTGATGATTAATATTCTGCTTATTCAATAAATGCCTGTGATGTCAGAGACACCCCCTCTATCCTGGGCTTCTGATGAGGAATCCAAGGTTGGGTGACCTGACAGTGTGATGGGGACGTAAACAAGGAAACGGCAGGCAGAATGGAGACGCTGTGGCTGGAGTAGTGGAGGAGACCTCTGGCGGCGGGGGGCGGGGGTGGGGGTTGCAGCCCCAAGGGGAGAGGGGGGAGGGAAGCTTCCAGAGAGGGCATCTTTGTGGTGGGACCTGAGGATGAGGGGGAGGGATGGAGGGTGGGTGAGAAGTTTTGTCATCAGGCAGAATTGCAGATGGCAGGGCCCCTGGGCCACAAAGGACTGTTCTGGGAGGGGACAGAGAGCCTTTCACTGCGGCTAGGGCATCCGTCCCCTGGAGAAGGGAATGGCCACCCACTCCAGTATCCTTACCTGGAGAATTCCATGAACAGAGGAGCCTGGGGTCACAAGGAGTTGGACAAGACTGAGCAACTAACAGTTCCACTTTCAGGATATCAGTGGGTGGTGGGGGTGGGGGGTGGCACAGGAGCAGATCGGCAGTGACCTGGTCTGCCAGGCTGTGTGGGTGGATTTTAGACCTTCTCCTGAGGTCACATGGAGCCCCTGGAGATGGAAAATGGGCAGAGCTGAGGTGTGTTGGGCTCCTTGAAAGCTCACTCTGGCAGGGGTGTGGAGCACGGGTTGAAGCAGGTCATGACAGAGATGCAAGGAGACCAATCAGGATGGCCCTGTGGTCCTTCCGGGAGGATGCTGGGTAGCGAGTGGCAGTGGGGATAGAAAGAAGCAAATGCTTTCAGAAGCTGTTCTGGAGGCAAGCTCACCAGATCCTGGTGACAAGTTGGCTTTGCTATTAAAGGAGAATGAAGCTCCCAGGTTTCTTCTCTGAACAGCTGGGTTAGGTCTTGGGTTCTGTTTCCTGAGATGGCATGAGCAAATTTATGGTGAGTTTGGGACTAAGTGTCTGAGGTCTGTGACCCAAGCGGACAGAGGGATGAGCAGACCATTGGATTTACCGGTCTGATGTTCAACTTCCCCAGCAGGAAGCTAGCAACTGACCAGGGAGGACATGGGAGAGGAGCCCTGGGTACCCCAGCATGGAAAGGGAGAGCCCTTCTGGGAGGCTGAGAAGGAGCAGCCCGCATGGCAGAGAGGACCGCAGGAAAGTGGCCCCGTAGCAGCCGAGGAGCAGAAGAGTTCCAAGAATCCAACTGCCTCTTGCCAGCTCCCTGCTCCCTTCTTGGCTAAGTCACCTTCACCTCCTGCCTGGATTATTGCAGGAGCCTTCTCTCGGGTCTCCCTGCCTCTCCTCCACCCTGCTTCCCACAACCCATCTCAACACAGCAATCAGAGCGATGCTCTTACCGCTTAAGTCAGATCACAGCACTCCTCTGCTCCAGAACCATCAATGGCTTCCCATTTCCCTCGGAGTAAAAGCTTGAGTCCTTTCAGTTTCCTACACAGACCCTCTGAGAATTATCTTCATCTCTTCCTCTTCCTCCCACCTTCACTTCCACCGCTCCACTGACCTCCTCGACATTCCTCAAGCTCCCTTGTCAGACTCCTACCATCAGACTTCTGATCCAGTTCTTCTCAGCATCTGGAATGCTCTTTCCACAAAGATCTCTTACCTCCTTCATGCTACAGCCTGTCTCACCTCCTGCCCACACCCCAACCCTGCTGAGTCCCCCACACTGCTTTACTTCTCTTCTCCATAGACTTTCCACCTTCCAATGTACTACATAATTTACTTATGTATTGTAGGTATTGTTTAATATATATCTACCCTTGCTAAAATATTCACTCTCTGGGCAGGGATCTTTAGTGGTTTTTTTCCCACTGGTACCTGATACAGCTTCCCTGGTGGCTCAGATGGTAAAGAATCTGCTTGCAATGCAGGAGACCCAGCTTCCATCCCTGGGTCAGGAAGATTCCCTGGAGGAGGGCACGGCAATCCACTCTGGTATTCTTGCCTGGAGGATTCCGCGGACAGAGGAGCCTGGCGGGCTACAGTCCGTGGGGTCGCATAGAGTCGGACGTGACTGAGCAACTAACACACACCCGATACACAGTATATACTCGATGGAATGAATGAGATGGGTCAGCAAAACTGAGAACTACGTATGATAAGGAGTTCCAGGTGCTCTAGGATTTAGCAGGAAGGGAATCTTTCACACTAGGGAGAGCAGATTTCCCTATAAAGAGAGGAAGGTGGGAGTCTGGGGCTGTGCACTTTCCCACCTGGTGGCTTCTGTTGAAACGCAGTAAATGCAGGCAGTAGTGTCAACAGAGGAGTGGATAAAGAAGATATGGTACCTATATATAGTGGAATATCACTCAACCATAAAAAGGAAAGAAATTGCCTCATTTGCAGGGACATGGATGGACCTAGAGACTACTGTACAGACATAAGTCAGAAAGAAAGAAATAAATACCATATATGAACACATATATGTGGAATCTAGAAAAATGGTATCGATGATCTTATTTGCAAAGCAGAAATAGAGACACAGACCTAGAGAACAAGTATATGGACGCAAGGGCTTCCCTGATAGCTCAGTTGGTAAAGAATCTGCCTGGAGAAGGGAAAGGCTACCCACTCCAGTATTCTGGCCTGGAGAATTCCATGGACTGGATAGTCCATGAGGTTGCAAAGAGTTGGACATGACAGAGCGACTTTCACTTTTCAGTTTCAAGGGGGAAGGGGGAGAGTGGGAGGAATTGGGAAATTGAGATCGACACAAGTACACTATTGATACGGTGTATGAAATAGATAACTAATGAGCGCCTACTGTATAGCACAGGGGACTCTGCTGAATGCACTGGGGTGGCCTGAAGGAAGTCCAAAAGGGAGGGGATATATGTGTATGTATAGCTGATTCATTTTGCTATACTTGAGATACTAACACAACATTGTCAAGCATCCATAAGTGAAAGTCTCTCAGTCATATCCCACTCTGCAGCTCCATGGACTGTAGCCTGCCAGGCTCCTCTGTCCATGGAATTCTCCAGGCCAGAATACTGGAGTGGGTAACCTTTCCCTTCTCCAGTGGATCTTCCCAACCCAGGGGTCGAACCCAGGTCTCCCCCATTGCAGGAAGATTCTTTACCATCTGAGCCACCAGGGAAGCCCCAAAATACTGGAGTGGATAGCTTATCTCTTCTCCAGCGGATCTTCCCAACCCAGAAATTGAACTGGGGTCTCCTGCATTGCAGGAGGATTCTTTACCAGCTGAGTTACCAGGGAAAGCAACCATACTCCAATAAAAATTAATTTTGAAAGAATAAAAAGGCATCAGCTGAAAGTGAGGGGTAGTTGGAGATTGGAGGAGAATGGGGAAGATTGAAATAGCAGCCATGAGAACCAAAGAGAGATCCTCCCATGGAGACCTACTAGGCTTCCCCAACAGTATTTAGGCCCCCCTTGAGGTTGGAAGGAATGATGCTAAAGCAGAAACTGCAGTACTTTGGCCACCTCATGTGAAGAGTTGACTCATTGGAAAAGACTCTGATGCTGGGAGGGATTGGGGGCAGGAGGAAAAGGGGACGACAGAGGATCAGATGGCTGGATGGCATCACTGACTCGATGGACATGAGTTTGAGTGAACTCTAGGAGATGGTGATGGATAGGGAGGCCTGGCGTGCTGCGATTCATGGGGTCGCAAAGAGTTGGACACGACTGAACAACTGAACTGAACTGAACTGAGGTTGATTACTTCCGTTTATGAAGGCAACTCTGTGTGTTTATGAGATTTTTCTCCAATAGTGTTTAGTAGTTTGGGTATTGGTCCAGGCAATGCAGACTCTTGGTCTAATCCAACGTAATGGTTTTGCCAAGAGAGTGCAAAGGAGGGTAGAGATGCAGAGGTAAAATGAGAGGGTTCCAGAAAGAATTCCAAGTAATGGAAAATAGACTAAGCTGAGCCGAATTGGAAGACCTAGACAGAGCCCAGGTAGGAAGGCTGGGATGTGCAGACAGCGGGGTTCACATCCTCCAACTGGTTTCTTCCTCGCTGAGCGATTGCACCTCCGCTTAATTTATAAAGGTGATAGAACGATGGCACAGAGGGACCACTGCCCCGGAAGAGAAGGTTACTGGTGCTCGCACTTCTAGAAATGAGGGCTATGCCCCATGTCGGGAGGCAGAAGAAGTGAGGGAAAGGCCTGGCCAAAGCCTTTACTGGGGTTCCCACCAGGATGGCTCACGGGGCAGGGTAAACTGTTTAGGATGGGCCGGTTTGAGTAATTCTGGCAGCCTGGGTCACAGGGGCTGTCCCAAGTGTCTGGTGCCTGGCCCTGGGTGATTCAGAGCAGGGGAAACCCCTACTTTGTCACTGAGAGTTAAGTAAGGAGACGGATCGCAGTACGGGCCCTGGATGGCAGGGGAGAGGTTAAAAATGTGGCTCTTAGTTTGGTGCCATGCCTAATGGATGCTACACAGACAAACAGAGACAGAGTCTAAGAGAGCACAGTTAGGACACTGGGTGTCTTCGGGTTTTTGAGGGGAAAGTTGTTTTATTTAAATGTATTTATTTATTCTAGCTGTGCTCGGGTTTGTTGTGGTGTGCGGGGTTTTCCCTGCAGTTCAAAGGATTCTCTAGTTGTGGCAAATGGACTCTCTAGTTGTGGCCCATGGGCTTACCTGCTCTCTGGCATGTGGGATCTTTGTTCCCCAACCAGGGATCGAACCCACAGCCCCTGCATTGGAAGGCAGATGCTTTACCACAGGACCGCCAGGAAATCCCTGGATGGGGGGTATCTGTGGACAATTTGCTAAAACTCTCTTTGCCTCACTTTCTTTGTTTCTAAAATAGGAAACATAACAGCACATTCCTCATTATGTTATTATGTGATTGAGTTAGTAATGAATTAATAAATGTAAAGTGCTTACAATACAGTTAAGCGTTAACTCTCATTACTTTGTTATTATTATTTCATCAGTATAGGCGTCATGGTGTGAGGCCCCTCCTTCTGAAAAGGTTTAGTAGGAGTAACTGAATTAGTGAAGCCGAAGAAAAGGAGCCTGGGGTCAGAGTGGGTCCCTCTGCATTGGTCAGGGAGGAACTGTGGAGCAGGATACTGTCGTAGAGCGTGAGGATCAGCAGAGACAGGGAGTTTGGGATATTTCTCGGCACCGGCTCTGTATGCAGCTCACGAGTTGGCATCATGTACAATGTGCCGTGTACAGCCCGTGTTTTAGACCATCTGCTCCATCTGTGAAATAGTGGCACAAATAAAGAGTGTTATTATAGATGAGGAAAGGGGGCTGTCCTTCCCTTGGAGGGTTAGGAAAGTGCTTCCTATGGGGAGAGGGGAGTTCTCTGGGCCTTGAAAAGTGGGTGGAATTTGACAGGGCAGAGAGGACAGGAGAGGAGGGGGGTCCTGGTGTGGACACAGCGTGGGCAGTGGCTGAGTTTAGAATAGACAGGAGCGCATGCAGTGAGTGTAACCGGGATGATGCAGGAGGTGAGTTTAGGAGTGTCAGCTTGGGCTGGAGGAACACAAGGAAATAATGAAATGGACCATTCAGTTTGGGTATCTGCCCTCAGTGTATACTGAGGCCTCTAAGTCTGGATCCTGGGAACTGAGGCTTGTGATGCTATGTGAGGGAAGAACGTTGCTTTGGGAAAGGAGTCAACAGAAAAAAAGATCTGAGATGTTAGTGGCACTGGGCAGTTTTATGAGAATCTTCTGAGGATGAAGCTGTGTCTGGGCAAACCACACCCTCATCACCAGAGCGCAAACCTGGGAGAAAGACTCCACTGTCTCCTCTCCTGGCGATTTGGGCTGTGCCCACTGGTGTCCTGGAGACGGCAGCTGTCCATCCTCTTTAGGCTGGTGTTTCTGTCCCATCCACCAGAGATTCTGATGCAGGGTAGTTGTACAAGGAAGCCCTTGGGGACGGCTCCGCTCACTCCAGCAGATGGAGCTGAATTCCTTTTTCCCTCTGTCATGGAGGTGAATAATTGTCAGCAGCCCAAGAAACACTGCAACCCACCTAAGGCGCAGCACGCAACTGAAAATGGCAAGCAAGAAACGCTCCAAGCTATGGAAAGTATTGTGAGCATCACAAAATCCTGTTACCCCAGGATCTATTGCAAAGCTCAGCACAGCAAACTTTCCAGTGCCCGTAAACCGCTGTTCTTAGTCGCAATGTGAAGCTTGGAGTTTTTGCTTTATCCAGATGTGCTTAGTCACTCAGTCATGTCCAACTCTTTGCGACCCCATGAACTGTAGCCCACCAGGCTCCTCTGTCTATGGGGATTCTCCAGGCCAGAATCCTGGAGTGAGTTGCCTTGCCCTCCTCAACAATGCGCAAACCAAAGCGGATAACCCGGGCTTATCCAGGACATTAACCCAGAACCTCTTGCACCCGAAGCAAGAATCATGTCCCTAAACCAATGAGCCACTCCTTTATCCCGTTGAACCTTCAGTTAATCTCATCGGAGGGGGATGTACTCTGACAAGCAAAGGGAAGGGTGGTTGATGATGGGAAGAATGTGGCCCTTTTCATGAATAGATCTCTGGTACCATTCACACTGAATAAGAATAATCATCCCTTGCAATCTGGGAACTGTGTTATGTAGAAAATTAGGATAAGTACAAAAACAAAGCAAGGGTGGGAAAAAAAAAAAAACTAACTTTCATCTGAGAATGCTGACAAAGAGATAAATCATGCAGTATTTTTCCCTTGTGGGATTTGCATGAATGTGATTTCTTGTGGTTACTATTCCACTAGCAATCGTTAATTTTTAAATCAATCATTTAATACAGTCCCTTTTGCCTGGAAGACCAGATCAAAATATCCACGCAGGCTCTGCATCGCCAAGGAAAATCACGTACCTCTTCAGCTTGATTCTGCCTCTTGGAAAACCTGTTTGTGGAGAGATGAGAAAAAAAAAAAAACTCTTGCAATCTACATTAAAAATTTTTTAGATGGTAGTTGCCTGTAACCCCCAAACAAGAGTGTTTAGCCTGGAGTCCCCATGTCTCTGATGGGTCTGATAAGATAGGATGGTCTAGCAGCTTGGTCAGGAATGTCAAATGTATGTTTTATGTTCACTCATCTCTAACTGACATTAGCAATTATTTGTTATGAATGGAGGCCATAAGTCTCTGGACCATTAGCCATACCATGCTTCTGTCTCCAGTAGTAAGCACAGACTTGTATATATCACACCCTAGATCTTATTGTTTTTGTTCAGTCGCTCAGTTGTGTCCGACTCTTTGTGACCCCATCAACTGCAGCACGCCGGGCTTCCCTGTCCTTCACCATCTCCCGGAGCTTGCTCAAACCCATGTCCTTTGAGTCGATGATGCCATCCAACCATCTCATCCTCTATCCCCCACCCCCGTTTCTCCTGCCCTTGATCTTTCCCAGCATCAGGCTCTTTACTAATGAGTTGGCTCTTTGCATCAGGTGGCCAGAGTATTGGAGCTTCAGCTTCAGTCCTTCCTGGACAGGCTGACGTGTCACCAGGAGTACAAGGTCCAGGGCTGTCTACTGATGCCCCTTCTGTGATGCTAAGAAAGCAGCATCCCTCGTGCTACCCCCACTTCTTTGCTTGGAATGTAACGTCCTGTTTTGTGGAAGAAGCCCCTTCCTGTCTGCACGCCAGAAAGTACTTTTCCCCCATATGGAAGCTCTTTAACCAAAGCTCCTCTGTTTCCGAGAGGGGATTTGGAAAGGTTTCCCAAAGCAGGCCTCTAAGCTAATGACAGAAGGTGCTACAATTTCATGGGCAACTAACTACTTCAAGATGAATTTTTTTGAAAGAATGTTTTCCTTTACAGCAGCTGTCATCTCCAACCTTTTGGGCACCAGGGACCGGTTTCAAAGAAGACAGTTTTTCCGCCGACTGGCTTGGGAAGGGGGATGGTTTCAGGATGATGCAAGCCCAGTGAGGGTCTCTTCTCCTATGAGAATCTAACACTCCCACTGATCGGACAGGAGATGGAACTCAGGTAGCAATGTGAGCTATGGGAAGCGGCTGTAAATACAGATGAAGCTTCGCTGGCTTGCCCACCATTCACCTCCTGCTGTTCGGCCTGGTTGCTAACAGGCCCTGGACCAGTGTCAGTCCGTGGTCTGAGGTGGGGACCGCTGCTTTACAGACTTGCCCTGGATTCTCCACAGAAGTGCGCTGGGATGAAACCCAGGGAAAATGGAGGAGGGATATTGTATTCGTTTGCTAAGGCTGCCACAGCAAAGCCCTGCAGCCTAGGTGCCTTAAACAACGGGAAGTGTTCTCTCTCTGCTGGAGGCTAGAAATTCAGGATCAAGGTGTCAGCAGAGCTGCTTTCCTCCTTGGTGTGTAGTTGGAGAGTTCTCTCTGTGCACTCCTATGTTGCTCTGAGTGTGTGTGCCTATCTTTGTCCTAATCTTTTTTGTTTTTGTTTTTTTCTTTTGATGTGGACCATTTTTAAAATCTTTATTGAATTGGTTACAATACTGCTTCTGTTTTATGTTTTTGGTGTTTTGGCCATGAGGCATGTGGGGTCTTAACCCCCTAACTGAAAGTTGTTCAGTCGTGTCTGACTCTTTCAGACCTCATGGACTATACCGTCCATGGAATTCTCCAGGCCAGAATACTGGAATGGGTAATTTTTCCCTTCTCCATGGGTAATCTTTTCCTTCTCCGGGGGATCTTCTCAACCCAGGGATCGAACCCAAGTCTCCCACATTGCAGGCAGATTCTTTACCATCTGAGCCACCAGGGAAGCCCCTTAACTCCCCAACCAGGGATCAAACCCGCAACCCTTGTGTTGGAAGGCAAAGTCCTGACCACTGGATCACCAGGGAAGTCCCCTCCTCTTCTTATAAAGATACTGGTCATACTGGATTAGGGCCCCACCCACCCTGATGACTTCAGTAAACCTTAAGTTGGCTTCCCCTGTGACTCAGCTGGTAAAGAATCTGCCTGCAATGCTGGAGATCTGGGTTCGATCCCTGGGTTGGGAAGACCCCCTGGAGAAGGGAAAGGCTTCCCACTCCAGTATTCTGGCCTGGAGAATTCCATGGACTGTGTATAGTCCATGGGGTCGCAAAGAGTCAGACACATCTGAGCGACTTGCACTCACTCACTCAAACCTTAAGTTCCGTCTTTTAAGTTTCTGTCTCCAAATCCAGTCACATTCGGAGGTCCTGGGAGCGAGGGCTTCAACGAATCAATTGGCCAGGGATTAGGTGTGTGTGTGGAGGGGTGCATTTTCCCCACAGCAGTCATGATCCCTTCCTGCCCCCCTGAGCGCTTGTCCTAGGACCCAGGGTGACAAGAAAATGCAGGAGCACAGGGCATCTGTTAAGTATGTCAGACACATGAACTTCAATCACGGGCTGGGTTGTGTTTCAAATTCTCCAGGACAAAAGCCTAGAGGCAGCCTTTGAAGCAACCCAGTGCTGCTGGTTCTTTAAGGTGTCGAGATCAATACCATTCACTGGCTTTCTGAGAACTATCAAAACCCAACCCCACACATCCCAGGATTTTCACAAAAGGGAAAAGAAGGGGATGCATTCGAGATGATACAATGACATTCCTGTGTTTCCTCTGAGCCAGAGAGCGGATAGACACAGTGCGGTCAGGCTGGCCTTTTTGGACCATGCTTTCTGTGAATGGGAAGTGAGTTCACACATTCGGTCCCACGGACTCTGTGGGAGCCCCGGCCACCAGCAGCTTACAGCCGCAGAAGTCAGCAGGTAGAAGAGATGTCATTTTACAATTGTTCCAATAGAACCCAGGCCTGGAAGATATGCCGGATACAACTTTCGGAGAGCAAGAACAAAGCAGTGCTGGGCAGAACTGTTTAAAAATTTAAAAGACTATTTCCCTTTATCCGTGCTGCTGCTGGCCAAACGTTTCAGCTGTTTGCCAAACATGAAAGTGACCCCACGCAGGGCAGAGGACCACGTGGGGTGGGGGCACATCACGGCCATCAGCATGCAGGTGCAGTAACCAGCCTCCAAGGATGCTCAGAAGTGGATTGTTTTCTGAGAGAGAAACAGAAATGAAATTACCAGGTTGGAAGGAACCTCTGGGAGGCCACTTGCTTCAGGTCATCTAATCCATTCAAAGCCTGGGATTCCTGTAGACATTTTCAAATTCTACACACTTTCAAGTCAAAACAAGGGATGGAGCGTCTCTAGGGCTGGTAATTCTGGCTGCTAGAAGAGGCAAACCTCTTAATCTCACTGGCTTCACTGCGAGTTTATTTTTTTAAGTATTTTTTAAAATTCATTTTTGGCTGCACTGGGTCTTTGTTGCTGCGTTGCAGGCTTTCTCTAGTTGCCGCGAACGGGGGCTGCTCCTTAGCTGCATCGCATGAGCTTCTCACTGCGGGAGCTCCTCTTGCTGCAGAGCACGGCCTGTAGGAGCGGGGCTCAGGAGTTGTGGTGCACAGGCTTAGCTGCTCTACGACACGTGGGATCTTCCCAGACCAGGGATCAGATTCGTGTCCCCTGCATTGGCAGACTGTCAAACGCTGGACCACTAGGGGAGTCTCTCTTTGAGAATTTAACAAAAACCCATTGTGGATGCTCAGGGTGGAAAGGTAGCCTTCCTTGTGGTCACTTGGGAACTTGGGCTTCTTCTCCATGTGGCTTCTCCACCTATTACAGGTGACTTCCAAGTCCCTGGGCAGTGGGAGAGAGAGGATGAAGAAAGCACACTGGCTTTTCAGCCACATCAGCCTTGGGGGATGCACCTCCCCTAGGCTCTGTCTTAAGGCCACACCTCTGGGGGTGGGGTGGGTGGAGATTAAGGCCACACCTCCCAAGAGGCCGTGCTGCTCAGGTTATAGCCTTTGTGGTGCAGTCTGCAGGAACTCCTGCAATTGACACTGGCAAAGGTTGGCCTCATCTTTGCCATGAGTGGTGCCATGTTTGGGTTTGGTTTGTCAGCGGACAGTTACGTGCCCAAGGAGACCATCCAGTATTCTCTGGTCTGCCTGACACCAAAACAGAAGTTGGAATTCATTAAGAGGGATGGAGAATCATCATCTTCTTGGCATATGAGTGTCCTCTCCCATTGTAAGGATCCTTTCCTGATCAAAGTTCTAAGGTTTACACCAAAAAAATTGAAGAGATGGTGAAATCTACTGATGCTGTAACCCATCAGGCCCCCAGCCCCAGCCTCAGGCTCAGATTGACTCAGGAGGGTCATCTGATGGTTCTGAGTTTCCTGTTGTGCCCAGACCCAAGTGAACTGGGATCTGCATTAGTCTTTCCCTGGCTCTGAATCATTCAGCATCTCCCAACAGCATTGACTGGCAGGATGGTCTGGAATTTCTGGTCTTTCGACTCTGCTATGGAGGCAGCATTCTGGCTCCTAAGGCCAACCCTGTCTGGTTCCTGTTGGTTATCATAATGACTGGATCATTTACTTTGCCCCCAAGTCCCTGAATCCTGACGCTCCATCCTGTGTCTTTCCTGACTCACAGCTTATCATCAGTCTTAGAAAACCCACACTTCCCTGATATCTGTGGCTCCTAACCCAATTACTTGTCCAACATTTTAAAAAATTAATTGACATTTTTGGCCAGTGATAGTAGCAGACCTTAAAAAAGCAGATGTCTTTAAAAAAAATAAATATATATATAAACTCTATAATATATATATAATATATAACCACAACTCTACTTCAATAAAAAAAAAAATTAAAGAGAAAAAGAACCGAATCTAATTCACTGTCCTCCTGTGGTTAAGCCTGGTTCGTCCACATCCTACCAGCTCCTCTTTAATCCCAGGCAAAATGCAGACTGGATGATAGAACAGCATGGATGTGCACATGGAGAAATGAACACAAGGTTATCACTGCCCCCACCCTGCCACCTCGTTGTGGCTGCTTCCACCCCAAGATTCTAGAGCAGTTCTCAACACTCTCCTGGAATTCCAGTTGTAAGCTCTGAGGACAGAACAAAGACTACGTGTAGGATCCATGTCTCAATTGCCTTTATATCCCTGGCAGCGTTTAGCTCCAAGCTCCAGTCTTAGTATACATATATGTAGCGTAAATGACTAAGAGAGGGAAATTGCTAGAATTACCAGTTGGGTGCTGAAAGTACAAAGATGGATAAAATGCTTGATATCTACTTGATCAGAGCTGCTCTTTGCAAGGAGGGATAGGCCAAAGGGAGGAGTCTGTAAAGAGGTCAGAGATGGAAGGAGCCAGAGAAAGCCAGCATGGGGCAGTCTTAAGTACAGGGAAAGAGAGAGGGAGGTGAGGAATGGGGAAAGACAGGGCCAAACTGACCCCAAGGGGGCTGATTGAGGCTGCTTTGAGCTGTTTTTCTAACATAGAAGCCCAGACCTCTCTGACAGTTACATGCTAGCAGTCTAGATAGTAAGGCTGGGAAAAATTTTAAGTCAATGAGCATAAACCTGATATTATTTATTTTCCTCCCCAATATTATTCTTTTACACGCACAAGCGACAGCAACAAAAATCAAAAGAAAGGAACAAAGAGCTTTTCCAACACTCTTTTCATGCTCCATCAATCAAGCTGCTTTCAATATGTGTTTCTCTCCTCCTGTGAAATCACATGTCATTTGCCAAGCTTTGTTTTAATTCCTCATCTTGCATTAAGAGAAATGACTTGGATCAACAGGCAATAGAACTCAGGTATTTTAGAGGTTCTCACCTCTGTGGTATTTAAATTGAAATATGTCTTGAGGTCCATATTGGTAAATCCTATTTCTGAGAAACAATCATAAATAAAAGAGAGGTTTGAAATTGAATCTTTGGAAAAGGACTTGTGAAGGAAAGCCAGTATGTGTCCATCCAGTTTAGTGGGATGGAATGTGCATTTAAACTGGGAAAAACCAGCTCACCGTCTCCAGGCTGGCAGAGGGGAGCACCAAGGATCAGGGGTGATCCTGTCCATCTGGGAAGTGGGTTATCAGGGAGTCTCAAAAAAGATTGGAAGGACAGAAGTAACAAAGTAAATGTTCTCTTAGCCAGAAATCTGCATTGTTTTGAACAGATCTTTGCCAACAGACAAAAGGCTAAAATTTGCAAGCTCTTGGATCACAGAATGGGGTTGTTGATGTAAGTTCTGCGTTGAGCATTCCTCCAACGCTGCTTTCAATGTTGTAAATAGGTTTTAATGGTTTCCAAAGTGACTTCAATCTGATACCAGGAGGAATTCCTGTCCATGGGGAGGAGACATTGAGAGACCAGCTCCAGTGCTTCAGGGCTTCACTCCGAGAGGATGAAAGGGGCCCCAGCACTGGGCTTCCAGTTTCTCAGGGTCTCATACTAGGTCAGGCCATGACGGGAGCCTGTGAAACTAAGGACTCTGGAGGTTAGGGTCAGGGGGCTCCCCCCTCCCTGCTGGGCTGGAGTATTGGGGTTACACCTTTTCATTTAGTGTTCTAGACTGCAGGATGTGGTCACAGGAAACACATCAGTTTACTTAATTCTCGGTTCTTTGACTCTCCCCTCCTCACTTTTTTAGGGGTAAACTGTTTTCTCTCCTATATTCCAAATCTACATGACAAAATCTAGAGAAGCGTCTCTTTTCTCCTCTTCTGAGATGAAGAAAGGTGTCAGTGACATCTCCTTTTACATCAGGTATCTGTCCTCATGAATTGGAAAGAAAGCTTACTGAAAACGACTGGAGGCCTTCACAGAGAAGCCCACCCCTTTCCGTCTGGCTGACCTGTCAGCTGTCTGGAATTTTCCCATTGGAGAGAATTCCCAGGGTTCCTTATTCTCATGCTGAGGAAAGCCAAACATGACTTACTTTACAATAAAGCAGCGTCCTGCAAGACAGCAGAGTAGGGTACCGCTTCGTCCCTGGGTGACCGGAGAGATGCAGAACTGCCTTGCTAGGTTTGGCTGAGACACCAGGATGAACAGTCTCAGGCACCTTGTGGGAGAGGGAGAAAGTGACTTGGTTGATGTTACACAGCTAGTTTTTGGAGGAGGCAGAGCAAGAATGTTGCCCTCTGCTGCCTGGTTCATTCCTCTGCACCTCACTGCCCTCTCCACGTCCGCCCTACACAGAGTCCGTGGAATAGGCTGCCCGTAAGGAATGATTTGAAAGACCTTACACATTGGAATGGAGAAGGCGATGGCACCCCACTCCAGTACTCTTGCCTGGAAAATTCCATGGGTGGAGGAGCCTGGTAGGCTGCAGTCCATGGGGTCGCGAAGAGTCGGACACGACTGAGCGACTTCACTTTCACTTTCATGCGTTGGAGAAGGAAATGTCAACCCACTCCAGTGTTCTTGCCTGGAGAATCCCAAGAATGGCAGAGCCTGGTGGGCTGCCATCTATGGGGTCGCACAGAGTCGGACATGACTGAAGCGACTTAGCACCAGCAGCACATTGGAATCCAAAAAGATGATGAAGTGCGAGATAAGAGAAAGAGAAAAGACCCTGGAAGCCAACTTCATTTTCACTCTGAGGCCTCAGCTCATCATATGAAGATAAACGATCCAATTAAAACTTGGATGGAGAATCTGAATAGACTTCTCTGCAGACAGACAAATGGCCAAGAAGTGCAAGAGAAAGTGCTCAACATCATTAGCCATTGGGGAGATGCAAATCAAAGCCATAATATGATGCTACTTCACACTCACTAGCATGGCTCTAATCAAAAAGATGGACAGTGACAAGGGTTAGCAAGGATGGGGAGAACTAAGAAACTCATTACACTGCTGGGCGTAATGTAGAATGGTGCAGCCGCTTTGGAGAAGTCTAGTAGATCCTCAAAAGGTTAAACATCAATGTACCCTATGACCCAGCAATGCCACTTCTAGGGTAGGTACCCAGGGGAAATGATAACATATATCCCTATATATAAAAACCTGTATATGGATATTCATGGCAGGGTTATTTTTAATTGCCCAATGGAAACAACCCAAGTGGCCATCAACTAATAAATGTATAAACAAAATGTAGGACATCTATACAAGGGAATAGTATTCTACTGTATAAAGCAATGCAGTAATTCATTGCAGCATGGATAAAACATGAAAACATGATGCTAAGAAGAACTCAACCATCTGAGATCTTCCCCAAGCTCAGCTTTGCTTTTTGCAGTCCTCCTGAAAAGTGAAAGTGAAAGTAAAAGTCATTCAGTCGTGTCTGACTCTCTGCGACCCCTCCCCAAACTGGAATCCATCCCTTGAATCCCAAACTGGAATCCATCCCTTGAATCTTCTTTTCCCCATCTCTCTGTGTATACATTCGTTTCTCTATTTTTGTTACAGCTTTGTTGAGATATTCGCATACTGTTAGAGTTCACCCATTTAAAGTGTTCAAGTCATTGGTTTTTAGTAGATTCAAAATGTTCTGCAGCATTCACTATAATCAATATTAGAACATTTTCATCACCCTAAAAGGAAACTCCGTCCCTACTAGCAGTCACTCTATTCCTGTGACCCTACCTGCAGCCCTTGGCAACCATCGATTTACTTTCTGTCTCTATGAGTTTTCTTTTACTGGACATTTCGTATAAACAGAATCAAATAATATACAGTCCTTTGTGACCAGCTGTTTTCACTTATGTAATGTCAGAGTTCATCCATGTTGTAGCATGTGTCTAAATGTTGTTCTTATTGTTAAATAATATTCCATTGTATGAATGTACTGTATTTTGTTTATCCATTCATCAGTTGATAAATCTTTGCCTAATCCTAGGTCATAGAAATTTACTCTTGTGTTTTCTTTCAAGAGTTGTATAGTTTTGGCTCTTACATTTAGGTCTTTGATCCATTTTGAGTTAATTTTTTAAGTATTTATTTACTTATTTGTTTGTTTTTATAATTTCACAGCAGCTTTCTTTGTAGCATAACTAAACTCAGAACAACTATCGAGAGATACAGGGAAAAAAACTCTAGTATATCCATACAAGGGAATATGACTCAACAATAAAAAGGAGTAAACTATGGATATGAAGTGAAATGGAGTGAAAGTTGCTCAGTCGTGTCCGACTCTTTGTGACCCCACTCCATGCGACTATATAGTCCGTGGAATTCTCCAGGCCAGGATATTGGAGTGGGTAGCTGTTCTCTTCTCCAGGGTGTCTTCCCAAGCAGGGATCGAACCCAGGTCTCCTGCATTGCGGGTGGATTCTTCACCATCTGAGCCACCAAGGAAGCCCAAACTATTGATACATGCAACTATAAAGATCAGTCTCAGAATACCTTTTGCTGAATATAAGCCAGACAACCAAAGAGTGCATTTGGCTGCACCTGGTCATATTTGCAGCACACAGGATCTTCTGTCTTCATTGCAGCGTGCATTCAACTTTAATTGTAGCATACAGTATCTTTTAGTGGTGGCAAGCAAACTCTTAGCTGCAGCATGTGGGATCTAGTACCCCAACCAGGGATCAAACCCAGGTTCCCCTGCATTGGGACTGCCAAGTCTTAGCCACTGGACCACCAGGGAAGTTCCCATTTTGAGTTAATTTTTGTATATGTTATGAGGTAGTGGTCCAAAATCACTGGTTTGTATGTTGTCCTGGGACGGTTTTTGTAAAACTATTTCCCCGCCTCTGGATTGTCTTGGTGCTAACCACAGATGTGAGGATTTATTCCTGGACTCTCAATGGATTCTGTTCTGTTGATCTATATGTCTTCTCATTGCAGTGCCACACTGTCCTGATTATGGTAGCTCTGTGACAAATTTTGAGATCAGAAATGGAAGTCCTCTGAGTTTGTTCTTTTCTAGGTTATTTTGGGCCCCTTGTATGTCTGTATCAAATTTAGAACCAGTTTGTTCATTTCTGCCAAGAAGCCATTGGGTGTTTTAAATAAAGATTGTGTTGAATATTTAAATCCATTTGGGAAGTACTGCTAACTTAACTATATTAAGTCTTCTAATCTGTGAACATGGGATGTCTTTCCATTCATTCTCAGAATCTTGAAACTGTCCAGGGTTGCATATCCTGGAATTCTGTGAGTTTGTGTATTGCCCACTCCTGGGAATTCAGCCACCTTCTTTTACCGTGTAAGGTGTCTTGCCTTTATCACCCCCACAGACTTCCTTGCCATATTTTGCTTCCCTGACTTGGCTTCTTCTACTGCCAGCAGCTGGGTCTGTCCCAGCTCATGGGAGCATCTAGTTGTCAGGTCACGAATCAAACTAGTCTGGACCACCCAGTGTCTACAGTCTCTTAGCCCCCAGTCTCCTCCTTGAAGAAACAGGCACGATGAGGATTCTTGATTATGGTGAGAGTTTTCCATCTGTATCATTTCTCTGTGGGGTAGCCAGAGGTTGGGGAATAGAAGCAGAAGCGCGTGCGTGCACACACACACACACACACACTTGCATGCACTTGCCACTAAATTCAATCAATAAAGGCCCAGAGGAGGTATGCAAACACTCAAGAAGGTCCCAGTATCCTCACGGAGGGAGTTTGGGAAACTAAGGGTAGAAGAGCTTGAAGTGGGTCTGTGCTGACCTCACACACTCAGCGGCACTCTCATTTACAGAGAGGATACGGGAGAGTCTCACAGATCGCTGCAGCTTCTCTGTGTCTTCTTCCTCTTCTCCTTCATCAGTACCAGGAAGTTCATTTTTACAAATTAGTCCTTTTATTTAAAAATATATTTGTTTATTTATTTGATCTTTGGCTTCCCTGTGTCTTCCTCTCTGCACGAGGGCTTTCTCCAGGTGCGGCGAGCCGGGCCTACTCGCTAGTTTCAGCGCACAGCCTTCTCCTTGCAGTGGTTTCTGTTGTTGCACAGCACGGGTTCCGGGGTGCATGCGCTCACTAACTGTGCACACAGCCTAGTTGCCCTTCACCATGTGGACTCTTCCCAGGCTAGAGACGGAACCTGTGTCCCCTGCACTGGCAGGGGGATTCCTAACCACTGGACCACCAGGGAAATCCCAACAAATTAGCCTTTCTTGACAACTGAAAATGTTTTGTTTGTCCTGCGTGGGACCAAGAGAAGTTAGATGGTCCCATTTTCCTCTGGGAGCAGGGCCATTTGATCCTGGAAGCCTGCTGTGCCCCTGAAGAAGATGACAAGTTGTCACCTCCTTGGGCTTTTGCATCTTAAAGGCAATTAACTTCTCAGCCTTCCACTTAAATATTCCAGCCACAAGTGCCACCTGAATATGATGGCACTGGATGGATGCTTCCAGAAGGCCGGGCATCTGTGCTCTTAAGAGACTCCAATATAGAGCATGTTGATAATGTAGAGTTAGGCCATTGTAGACTTTGTGCTTCCATGAATAGAGATGGTCTGTTATTTTCATTTGAATTTTCCCTTATAGTTCTATAGGGCACAACTTCAGATTGGAAATAAAACCTTCACAGGTGCTGATTGTGCTCTACTGGGAAATTCAGAAAACCCATGTCACCAGGGGCACCTCACATGTATGGGTGTTTCTTAGGAAGAGATAGATTTTAATATTCTGAGCTGCTGTATCTGTAAGAGAAATTCCTCCAAACCTTTTTTTTCTACCAGTTTTAGTCAGGTGAGGTTAAGCTCTAATGCAGTAACAAACCAACCCCAAAATCTCCATGGCTTTATATAATAAGATACATTTCTCACTCATCCTGTCTCCCGAACTGCTGCTTTCAAGTTGAGGGTGGGGGGAAGCAGTGGTCTTTGGGAATTTCTCTGTTGGGTTGATGAAGTCCTTATCCCCGCAGGTGTGGCTGTGTGGGGGCAGCATGGAGGTCCTGCCTTGCTCACGGGTGGCCCACATCGAGCGGAAGAAGAAGCCATACAACAGCAACATCGGCTTCTACACCAAGAGGAACGCTCTACGGGTTGCCGAAGTCTGGATGGACGACTACAAGTCTCACGTGTACATAGCGTGGAATCTGCCGCTAGAGGTAGGACCTTCCCCAACACCCTAGAACACTGACCTTGTGCTTGACCGATCACTGATCCCTTTACTAAGCTGATGCTTCCTCCCCAGAAAGATGCTCACCCTTGCAGGATTATAAATACACTTTGAGGTGGCTCACAGACCTCCAGGTTTCAGAACCCTGCTTTACATGGGGATTGGCACTGTGGAAATCTCTAAATCCATTGACAGAGATTAGAAGGATCATAGTGTGTTAATTCCAGTCTCGTTATATTCATCTTGACGCTGAGTGTCAAGACCTGCTCCTGAGCGTGTATTGTGTCTAGAAGATGCTAGGCACCAGACTCCATCATCCACGCTCACTTCCCACAGAGCTCCAGCCACCCCATGAAGTAGGTCCCAACTGCACGCTGGATCCTTGTTTACACAGCTCTTCAATTCTCTTCCATATTCTGCCCAGAATATAATCTCGGAAAATTCCCATTGCCACAGCCCCACAGGAGTCTTATACGACAGTTGTGCACAGGCTTGTTTGGAATCCCAGCCTTGCCGCTTGTAATTATGACATGTTGAACAAATTTAATTATCATCTCTATATCTTAGGTTCCTCCGTTATCAAATGGGGATTATAGCAAGCCCTCCTTCCTTTAGGTCGATTGTGAAAACTAAATTGGAAGTACTTAACCTGAGTATTAAGTTCTAAAGCTAAGGACATGTGATGTACTTGGAGCAATGCCTGGCACAGGATGTGAAATGTTGGCGAGCATTTTTGTCCTCATAGCCCAGTTTGGTCACCTGTACTCTCAGCCATAGTCAGGTTTATCTGTTTAGCTGGAGCTCCTGTAGGTGTCCCAGCCGTGGAATTGTTCCCACTGAGAAATGGCAGCCCCTGTGTTTCAGGAGGCTGGAACCCCAGACAACAGAAGCGCAGTCAAATATGTCTAGATTCGTGTATAGACAGGATAAAAGTGAAGAATTGTTTATCACTGTTGTTACAATTATTAAAATAATGTTCTAAAGCACTGAAAAACCCCTTCCGGCCACATAGCACTTTCTAGCTGTTAAACTAGAAGTGATATTCCACATTATTGTATAAAATAGCAACCTTTGCTGAGCCCTTTATACTGTCCCAGGCACTCGCTAAGGTTCTTGTTTGCAATATCTCATTTACCTCTCATAACCCAACCTCATGACAAAGGAACTACCTGCCCTGATGTCCTCATCTGTAGAGTCGAGATTGTTAACCTTCATCTCATAGGGCTCCTGGGAAGATAAAAATGAGACTTAAAACAGAGTATAACAAATCCTGTGTTCAATAACTGCTAGTTTGATGTGAACCTATTATGTCCATTTTACAGATGGGTAAACTGAAACTCTGGTAAGTTAAATTGACTTGCTTAAGGTCCTACACCCAACACCTGACAGGGCAGGGATGTGAAATGGTGTCTTCGTTCCGCTCTGCCCACAGCCCAGTGCCATCAGTGGAACAAGTGTTGTTATTTTTCTTGTTTGCGATGAGAGCAGTGACCTAGGATGGGCAGGTGACTGGGTCAGAAGAACTCAAGGCTGGTCTCCCAATGCTTTCTCCATCGTTACAAACCACCTCAGGTCCCTAATGCCAGTGTTCCCTACCTGGCTTTTCACAAATGACCATCCTCATTAATCTTGCTAAGTGTATTAAAATAAAGAGTTAAATTATCACTGCCCAGGTTTGCCTTTGAATGTTAATAAGTTTGACATTTAAAGGGACTTTTCTTTTAAAAATCCCTGTTTGACTGCCAAAGAAGAAATCTTAATGAAATCATTTAAACTCTTCTCCTCTTGCTCGAAAATGCTGCTTGGCTGCCATCATAGTGAAGAGGGTATCCTGTCTCGACCGGGCCAGAGCCGTCTTGTGGCTGACTCTGGAGTCGTATTTCAGCTACTTTATTTTCCCCTGTCAGCACACAGCAGCCCATTACAGGTTCATTTCTGTAAAAGCAGAGTGAATTATTCATTAGAACATCATTACAAGCTTTGCAATGGAAAATTATTTTCACATCTGCATATAATGAACTTCACAAAGAGCCTGCAAAAGGGGGAAGGGGAATCACCCACGTACAACGAAGAAAGGCAGGAGGTGGTTATAGGCATTTCTTTTCTTGTCTTAATCAAATAATTCCTGTAATAATTGGGGCTGAGAGTCACTGAAGAAATGGCAGAGATGGAGCCGGGAAAGCAGGTTGTCAGTATCCGTGTGTTGTGGGATTCCTTTCATGGTGATGAAGAAGGCTGGCTTGGGGGCTGCATACTGTGCCCGGGGGGACAGTACTGGCTAGCTCAGGGCTAAAGGATCACCTTTGGGCTTCGGATTTCTCTCTGATGGTTTCCCTGAAGGTGACGCTGCCCGTCTTCTGCTCTGGCCAGAGCTTCCCAATCACTAAACCCTTTGCTTACTTTCAGAATCCAGGAATTGACATTGGCGATGTCTCCGAAAGAAGAGCCTTAAGGAAAAGTTTAAAGTGTAAGAATTTCCAGTGGTATCTGGACCACGTCTACCCAGAAATGCGAAGATACAATAACACCGTTGCCTACGGGGAGGTAATGAAAACCACACTTGCTCTGACTTGGATGGCTGTGCAAGGGGCTGTGGATCACTTGGCTGGGGGGTGAACGACGAAGTCATTCACTCAGTCATTCAGTGATTAGTTTTTTTAGAGGTGCCAGCCTTCACAGCAAGGCTCTCACCAGCTGGTAAGAATGAGTTGTGAATTGTGCGTGCGTGCTCAGTCACTTCCGACTGTTTGCGATCCCCCCTGGACTGTAGCCCTCCAGGATCCTCTGTCCATGGAATCCCCCAGGCAAAAATATTGGAGTGGGTTGCCATTTCCTGCTTCAGGGGATCTTCCCAGCCCAGGGATCGAACCCTCATCTCTTTGTCTCCTGCAGTGCCGGCAGATTCTTTACCACTGAGCCCCCAGGGAAGCCCTGCCAACTGTTGGTGAGACACACGTAATAAATGTCATGATGGGGACGTGGGCCATCACTCGGCCTGCGGTGTGGGGTGGGCCATAAATTGTGTCTAGGGCATTGTGGGGTACCCTGGGGCCCATGCTGAGACGCTGAGTGGCAAGTTGGGTGTAAAGAGAGGCAGAGACTAGACCTGTCTGTCCAGGGCCCACTGCCGTGTACACCAAAGAAAGGATACAGATGCTCCTCTCAGATTTTCTATGCTGAGACAATGTCAGTTTTCTGAACATTAAACAGATTGACCTTTTTCATAGTACAGATGCATAAATCTGCATTTTGAAAACAGCAACAATAGCAGTGCACACTTAAAATGTGCCCTACTGTTCTAAGTGTCTTTCACATTTGAGTTCAATCATCCTCACTTTATCAGGTAGCAGTGTTATTTCCATCTTATTGATAAGAACACTGAGACTTAGAGACATTAAATTATCTAAAGTCTCATAGCTTATAAATCACGAAGCCAGGATTAGACTTAAGCATTCTAATCCCAAAGATAATGTGTACATTTGGATGTATGGTCTGATTTGTTACATGTGTGTATATATTTCTTTTTCCTAAAAATATTTATTTTTATGTGTGTGTGTGTGTGTGCGTGCGCACATGTGTCCAACTCTTTGCGACCCCATGGACTGTAGCCTGCCAGGTTTATACATATACTTTTTATATACACATCTGTTTGTATTGGTGTGTGTGTGTGTGTGTGTGTATATATATATATATATATATGATTTTTTTTAAACTAAAACCAGACTGTCCACAATGCCTTATAATTTGAATAGAGAATATTTTCCTGTGTCCTTAAGCACTTTTCTGCAACATTATTAATGGCTGTATAAGATAATATAAAATATATATATTTTAAACTAATATCAGACTGTCCACAATGCCTTATAATTTGAAATGTTACTAATAATAGAGAATATTTTCCTGTGTCCTTAAGCACTTTTCTACAACATTATTAATGGCTGTATAAGATGGTATAAAATACATATATGTATATATTTTAAACTAAAATCAGGCTGTCCACAATGCCTCATAATTTGAAATGTTACTAACGATACAATATTTTCCTGTGCGGTTAAGCCTTTTTATGCAACCTTATCAACTGCTGTATAAGATGGTACCTTTTGTGTATGGCTGTGTTTTGCTTGAAAACATAGACATTTGTGTTGTTTCTCCTTTTTTTTTAAATATTGTAAGCACCACTGCTGACAACGTGCATGTATGTAAGCCCGGGGCATCTGCCCTGTATCCCTGTGTTTTTGGATGAGGGGTTGGTGACACAGACTCTGGTCAGAGCTCAGGGAGCCGGGTGCTCCGGACCCAACAGAGATGCCCCACTAGCTCTGCAGCTGGGTTTCTGCCCAGGTCTCCCTGGAAGTCCTGAGGCTGGGAAAACCCTCATGGGTTTAGAGCATTTCCTTTTTCTACAGTTGTGCATTTTTCTATTTTATGGGAGAAACCTTTCGGAGGAATTAAGTCAGCCCCAGGTTAAATCATCAAAGTGCAGGCAAAGTGTTCCTTCCAAGCTGGAATCTGGATGTGGAGCTTGCTTCTTATGGGGCTTCCCAGGTGGCTCAGTGGTCAAGAGTTCACCTGCCATTGCAGGAGCTGTGAGAGATGTGGGTTTGATTCCTGGGTCGGGAAGCTCCTCTAGAGGAGGAAATGGCTACCCACTCCAGTATTCTTTCCTGGAAAATCCCACGGACAGAGGAGCCTGGTCAGCTACAGTCCATGGAGTCGTAAAGAGATGGATAAGTTTGAGCAACTGAGCATGCACACCCACAAGTGTAGTGGTTGGGGATGCACGAAGATTCTAGAGCCAGCCTGCTGGATTCAAGCCCAAGTGGCTCCTTTTAGCGTCTGTCCCCTCATCTGTAAAATGAGGGTGTGAAAGTACCTACTGGTTGTTGGGTTGGGGTTGTTGGGAAGATGAAAAACAAGACGCCATATACAGACTTCTTAGAACAGTACCTGGTACATCCTGCTAGCTATTAACAGGCGCACACTGCTTTGTCTTCCTTAAAATAAAAACATGTTTCTTTTTGTTTTTGGTTTTCAAAGATCAAACATAAAGATCACATGGAAAAACAGTGGGCGGTGAAAGGATTATTCATAAGACAATTGTGTAAATCACCCAGCTCTTTGGAAAAGAGAACAATTTAGATTCTTAAAGCAAATCCCAAAGTATATTTCAGATGGACTGTAAGCATTGAATGAAAGAAAAGAAGCCATAATGGAACCATCCAGAAATAGATATGAATCTGAACTGTTAAAGGGGAAGGGCTTTCTAAGAGTGAAAGCTATGGAAGAGAATGCAAAGGAAAATGACATTTGATATGGGCTCATAAATATTAAAATAACCTATATATCAACTGAATGGAGAAATAATATGCCAAGGTGGAAATCTGTATATCATAAATACGATAGATGAATGGATAATATCATTAATGTATAATGAACTCCACAAATAGATTTTAAATGAAATTTTTTATTTAAATGAGAAAACATCCCCAAAGAAAAAGAGACAAAGTACAAGAGAAAATACAAGTGGGTGAAATTTTTATATTTATTTCATAATCAAAGAAATTTTTAAAAAATTTAAAATACACCGGGGTAAAAAATAACATAAAATACACTGAGGTAGCTTTTTGTCTTCGGAGAAAGCAATGGCAACCCACTCCAATACTCTTGCCTGGCAAATCCCATGGACAGAGGAACCTGGTAGGCTGCAGTCTGTGGGGTCTCTAGGAGTCAGACACAACTGAGCGACTTCATTTTCGCTTTTCACTTTCATGCATTGGAGAAGGAAATGGCAACCCACTCCAGTGTTCTTGCCTGGAGAATCCCAGGGATGGGGGAGCCTGGTGGGCTGTCGTCTATGGGGTCTCACAGAGTCGGACACAACTGAAGCGATTTAGCAGCAGCAGCAGCAGCTTTTTGTCTTACACCAAAAGAACAAAGATTCATTTTTGGAATATCTGTTGGTGCTTTGCCAGCCAGGTCTTGATAATATGAAAACCACAGATCCTCTGATGAGAGTGCAAATTGAAACAAGCTTTTTAAAAAGCAATTTGACCTACATGTATTAAAAGGCTTAATGATAGTCATACTTCCTCTCCATTCTTATCCCAAGCAAATAATCTGAAATGAGGACAAAGATTTGCAAGTAACATTGTTCATCTCAGGGAGTTTTGTCTCCTCAATTGAAAATTTGAATTTAACTTGAAGGTTAGTTAAATTGTAGTTTGCAGTATTTTGCAGCATTTCAGAAGATCTATACAGAAGTTTGGTGCAAGAAAAATATTGATAGTATAAGCCTTAAGAGAAAAAAGTCAGGATTATGAAATTAGACTAGCCACTATTTTAGATCAGTAGTAAAGAATCCACCTGCAATGCAGAAGACATGGGTTCAATCCCTGGCCCGGGAAGATCCTCCAGAGAACAAAATGGCAACCCATTCCAGTATTCTTGCCTAGGAAATCCCATGAACAAAGGAGCCTGGTGGGCTGCAGTCCATGGGGTCACAAAAGACTTGGACATGACTTAAGGGACTAAACAGCAACAAAAAAGTAAGACAGGAGTATGGGAGGGGAAACTTCTACACAGGGGACAGGCAGTTTTTAATGTGGTGTTTTCTCACGTTTTCTCAATTATCACTAATGTTTATATGATAATGTTATGATTAGAAGAAAAATAGTTATGAAAAGAAGAACAATAAAAATGATAAAATGCTAGGAGGCTAGGGCAGCGTTCCACAGGCTGTGCCCTGCACGATTTCACATGAAGCAGAGTGTAAGTGACATCTCTGGAGCTGATGGTTGGAATGGCTTTAGAGGTGACATAGAGATCATAATCTGATTTTTTTGGAGGAGAGAAAGCTTTTGTTTTTGCAAATTTTCCTATCTTTTTTTTTTAATTTTAAATTTTTATTTTGACTTTATTTTACTTTACAATACTGTATTGGTTTTGCCATACATTGACATGAATCCACCACAGGTGTACATGCGTTCTCAAACATGAACTCCCCTCCCACCTCCCTCCCCATAACATCTCTCTGGGTCATCCCCATGCACCAGCCCCAAGCATCCTGTATCCTGCATCGGACATAAATTCAATACATTCAGTATCCAGAAAATATAAAGATAAAAACAAAACTTATTTCAAATCCCAATTCCCAGCTATGATCAGTGTTAACATGTCAGGGCACTGGCCTCTGTGACGCCTTCTGTGGTTGCTGAGCCCACCATTTACTGAAGTATATTTCAGATGGACGACAGTATTAAGTGGAAGAAATCAAACTGAGTCAAATTCAGCCTGGTAACAAAATCTAGCATTATTTAGACAACTCTGATTTAACACTCCTGTGGGTTCTTTTCACTACACCCTGCCTGACCACCTACTCTGTGTGTACTTTCTTTTTTTCAGATTTTATTTTATTTACTTTTTTTTTTTACTTTACAGTATTGTATTGGTTTTGCCATACTTGCTGCCTTTTGTTTTTCATGTGCGATTCTGTGTGAGTGTTTTTCTGTAGACCACTGAATATTTCTGGTTTTAATGCTCCAGTCTCCTTCTTCAGGTTTTAACTCTGTTTGGAGGCTTTTTAAAAAGCTTTCTAGTCCTGTAAACTGTATATATCCTGTTCTTAGTCACATTTTGGTAACTTCTATTTTTTAAAAAACATTCTAATTTAAAGGGTTTTTTAAACTTCTTTTGGCAGTGCCCCATGGCATGTGGGATCTTAGTTCCCCTACCAGGGAAGGCACCAGTGCCCCCTGCATTGGAAATATGGACTCTAAAATGGCATTTTAATTTATGCTTCAGTAAGGCTTCCCAGTTGGCGCTAGTGGTAAAGAACCTGCCTGCCAATGCAGGAGACTTAAGAGACATGGTTCGATCCATAGTTCGGGAAGATTCCCTGGAGAAGGAAATGGCAGACCACCCTAGTATTCTTGCCTGGAGAATCCCATGGGCAGAGAAGCCTGATGGGCTACAATCCATGGGGTCCCAAAGAATCAGAAATGACTGAAGTAACTGAGCATGCACGCATATTTCAGTAAAAGCTGAAGCTCCAATACTGTAGCCACCTGATGCGAAGAGCCAGCTCATTAGAAAAGACCTTGATGCTGGGAAACACTGAGGGCAAGAGGAGAAGGGGGCGACAGAGGATGAGGTGGTTGGATGGCATCACTGACTCAGTAGACATGAGTTCGAGCAAACTCTGGGAGATAATAAAAGACAGGGGAGTCTGGTGTGCTGCAATTCATGGGGTTGCAAAGAGTTGGACACAACTTAGAGACTGAACAACATACTTCAATAAAAAGAAAAAAAAAGTAAAAAGAAAGATATGCAAATATGTTATGTCCTGACTCACATGTGTAAGATATTGCCTTCCCAATGCACAAGCACTTCGATGTGTACAGAAACATTAAGCCACCAACTCTTGCTCAAAATTCTGTGCTTGGCTCATCTGGAAAAACCTCTGCTCCCTAGTTCACTTTGCTCGTCTTTTTTTTTTTTCTTTAAGCATTATTTATATGAAATACAACACACATAAATCTACATAAACCCAACATGTGCAGCATAATAATATAAAGTAAAAATCCATGTAGACATCCCTGAGTGAAAAATAAAACATCATTAGCATCTCTTTCACTTAATCCTTTTTAACATTTAGCTCAGGAGTCGCCTCCCCTTAGTCTCTGAAGCCTCAGATGGGGTGAGGGCATCTCTTCACTGCCCTGGCATCATTCGCTTATTGTACTACCTCTTCCTGCGTCTGTCTCTCTCTTCAGCCCATCCTTCAAAGCAGGTACTCTTTTGGTTTTTTCAGTCTTTGATTGTTAAATTTAGCACAATACCAACCCCTTACCAGATTTAGGAAACATTTATTAGGTTACTGCACAATAGATTTGTTTGCATAAACATCAGGAAAAAATTCAAAAGACTAGCATTGTGATATCATTATATGGAACACATATGCCATAAAACATTCATATTCTTAATATGTAAAGAGCTCTTACAAATCTATAATAAAACCACTTGAGATCTCAATGGGGAAATAAACCAATAATTCTCAAAAAGGGAAATAATTGCCAAACATGAAGCCTTCCAACTTACCATTTAGTATAAATTTATAAAAATAGGATATCTTTTGTCAGTCCTCCAAACAATATTTTTTAATTAATTTTATCACCTCTAATTTTTACTTATTTTTAAAACATTGTTAGACTTCATTAGACATTTCTACCATATTGCTCTTCTATATACAAGAAAGAGAAGAATACAAGCAAAATGCCTGGGTAAAAGTATTGCTAAAATTTCATCACTTTCAAAAATCTAACTCTTCTGAATTACTTTTTTACTCAGAAGTTGTCTGTGTTTTTCCATATAATTAATCTTTGCACCACTGAAAGCACTGGCAACACGCATTTCTTAAAGCATCAGTTAATATAAAGGAACTAAAGCTGTGGTGCTAAGCTGTGGTCTCCTAAGCTAGCTTTGTCATTCTTTAAAGATTGCTTGCTTTGGACCATCTTTGGAATGTCTGATTCAACACTTCTCTCTATACCCCTCTTTATGGACTTTTGGAATCTTAGGTTGAAAAGAATGCTTCTCTTCAAAAAGAAAGAAAAAGAGAATCCATCCTAGGTATTTCAAACACAAGTATTTAAGACAAGGAATTGGTTCCAGGGGAAAAGGGATGATATTCAGCTATCAGAAGCTGCCTTTCCTGTGGCTTGAAACCAGTAGGCTACAAAAAAATGTTCCTCTACTGATTTTTTTCCCCAAGCTGGTGTTCTTTTTCTTTCTCTCTCTCCAGCTTTGTTGACCTATAATTGACATGCTGCTGCTAAGTCGCTTCAGTCGTGTCCGACTCTGTGCGACCCCATAGACGGCAGCCCACCAGGCTCCCCCGTCCCTGGGATTCCCCAGGCAAGAACACTGGAGTGGGTTGCCATTTCCTTCTCCAATGCATGAAAGTGAAAAGTGAAAGGGAAGTCGCTCAGTCGTGTCCGACTCTTAGCGACCCCATGGACTGCAGCCCACCAGGCTCCTCCGTCCATGGGATTTTCCAGGCAAGAGCACTGGAGTGGGGTGCCATTTGAAGTGTTAATCGCTCAGTTGTGTCCTTACCCTTTGTGACCCCATGAACTGTAGCCCACCAGGCTCCTCTGTCCATGGGATTCTCCAGGCAAGAATACTGAAGTGGGTTGCCATTCCCTTCTCCAGGGGATCTTCCCCATCCAGGGATTCAGCTCGGGTCTCCCCACCGCAGGCAGATTCTTTACTGTCTGAACCACCAGGGAAGCTAATATTGTATAAGTTTAAGTGGTATAGTCTCCACAGTAACAGTCGCAACCACCTCAGGTCACCCCAGGTTGCCATCTTGAGTGAACCTGGCGGGAGGTGCAAGATGAACTAGCCAATGGGAGACTTGCGTTTTCACAGCCCTTGGGCCCTGTGTGTGTTAGTCGCTTAGTCCAGTCCGACTCTGTGCGACCCCACGAACTGTAGCCCCCCAGGCTTCTCTGTCCATGGAATTCTGCCGGCCAGAATACTGGAGTGGGTAGCCTGTCCGTTCTCCAGGGGATCATCCCAACCCATCGAACCCAGGTCTCCGGCATTGCAGGCGGATTCTTCACCAGGTGAGACACAAAGGAAGCCGCAAGGGAAGCAGATTCTTTACCGTTTGAGCTACAGGGAAGTCTGGTTCAGATGGTAAAGTGTCTGCCCGCAATGCAGGAGACCCGGTTTCAATCCCTGGGTCAGGAAGATCCCTGGAGAGGGAAATGGCAACTCACTCCAGTACTCTTGCCTGGAAAATCCCATAGATGGAGGAGCCTGGTAGGCTACAGTTCATGAAGTCGCAAAGAGTCAGACACGACTGAGCGACTTCACTTTAAATGGTACAACTTGTTAATTTGATGCCTTTACGTATTGCAAAATTACCACCATAATGTTTGCTAACATGTCACATATGCTGAGAATGAGGGATTATGTGCTTGGTGGGGTACGCGGTCACAGGCAGAGGGTCAGTGCCCACACCACCCACTGGAGGACTGTCTTTCTTGCTAAATGATCTCCTCTAAGATTCAAGCTTTGGTCCTTTCTTGGGGGTGGGGGTGTGGAGGGGAGGTCTCATGGCGTCTGCATTAAGAAGTCAGAACCAAGTTGAGGTGGAGTGGTGGGTGGGGAGCAGTCGCTTCACCAGATGAGATCTGACGGGTCCTGTTTGGCCTGTTCCCGCAGCTTCGCAACAACAAGGCAAAAGACGTCTGCTTGGACCAGGGGCCAATGGAGAACCACACGGCAATACTATACCCGTGCCACGGCTGGGGACCCCAGGTAGGAGCCCTGTCTCTGACCAGGAAGGGAGTTAAGTTCACTGCACCTACTAGGGATTCGTAGGACTTCTGGAAACTTCTTTTGTCTTCTCCTTTGGTAGCTATTGACTGTTCTGAGCAGGTGAGGGGCTTTCTGGTGGTTTCTCTACAGGAACAAGGGAGAAGATTCACAGGTGGCTGCATCAGCACAGATATTAAGAGGATAAAGGGGCACTCTCCTACGGAAAGGAAACTGTGCTTACATTTTGGTAGCATTTGCTAATAGGCAAATAGATGTCACATGTACGTATGTTTACTGGTAACAAAGCAAGCCTGCTTACATCAAAGAAAGAGTTAGCCGCTCCTCTCGTGAGAACCTGATTGGTGTGTCTGTTCCGAAAGGCCATCGTAAGCTTTTCTTTCATGTTTATTTACCTATTCGGTTGCACTGGGTCTTATTTGCCACACACAGGATCTGTAGCTGTGGTATGTGGGACCTAGTTCCCTGACCAGGGATCGAACCCAGGCCCCCTGCACTGGGAGTGTGGAGTCTTAGCCACTGTCATCAGTTTGGTGGTGAGTATGGCCCAGTCTGCAAGCACTGGTACAGTGCTGAGCCTTGACTGGGAGGGAGTGATGTGCTGGCAGTAACATTTTAAAGAACACACGAGTCTTCCGGTCTCTCAGGAGACAGCAAAGATAACCAAAGAGGGCAAAACAATGGACCAACACAGTAAGAGTAGAACTTGGTAAATGAATTTCCTTTGACAGCTTTGTGTTAGCCCGTGGTGTGCGTGTGCATGGGTGTGTGCATGGACGTGTGCACCGGGAGAGCTTAGCAGGTCCTCTGGCACTGGGAGAAAACAGATCCAAAGACATCAGTAGACTTGACATGCGTGAAAATGTAAAACACTTTTATGTTAACCAGGAGTAATAAAAGGCACACCACAAACTGGGAAGACATATTCAATTTCAGAGGCACACGAGGTGGTTGGTTCTAAGCCAGACTCATATTCTCCTTTTGTTCGTCTGTGAAAGGAAGACCGTGGACACAATGCCCTGTGAGCTCAATCATCTCTCTTATGTTCTCTGAACACACACGTTCACCTGCAAGTTCACGTACATCAGGCGTACACACATCCTCTCATGTGCATTCGTGGCTCATGGGTTTGCTCAGCTCTGGACACTTGTGCTCTCCTGTTAAGCTGGCATCTGGAAAGAGACGAGCCGTATTTCCTCTGCTGTCACCGCAGGTAGTTCTCATAATCCAGACCCCACTCCCTTCATTGTGTGACTGGTCCTCTGAAAGTAATTCCAGGCAGATTGAATCCTGAGTCCTTTGCTCCTTGTGGTCACTCTAGGAGACAAGCAGGCAGCGTGGAGAAACTGAGGCATGAAGATGCCTGTGAGCAAAGCCGACCAGAACCCAGGCACTTTAAATTCAAATCCAGTCCACTGAATTCAAGATAATTTCCTGCTTACTCCCTGCCCAGACAGGAACTGGTCACCGAGTTCTCCTCTCCTGCTAGGAGCTTTGGCCTTCATAGCCCAGTGCAGAAAATACCTAGAATTCATCTTTTACCCACCCCTTCTGCATTCACGAACTTTTCCAAATGGATGCTCCTGCCACTTAGTTGATGATGGGACAGCAAACCAAATCAGGCTCGTCCTTAATCCCCCCAATTCTGGGAGGAACACCTGTGCGCATGGGCCATGGTGGTTTTCCATTAGCTGATTTTGTGAAAGCAAATCTAATCTTTTTTTTTTTTTCTGTTCTACCACATGTCCTGAATTAGAGTGCAGCCTTGGTACTGCTTGCTCTCCACCTGCCAGGCTGCCTCTCCCCTCGCTCATCAAGCTTTCCTCCTATTCTTCCCAAACCCACTCGCCCTAGGCTCTAAGTGTTTCCCCACCAGTCATGAGTCCTGACATGCTTTTAAACCACCTCGTAACGTGCTATGGGCAAACTGAATCAAAGCTCCTGTAACTAGGCGTGTTCGACATTGTTAGCTTAATTAATGGACTCTGTGTTGTAATTTATTATCAGACAGCAATTAAACAGAGATAAAATAGGCACTGAGGAGGGTAATTTCCTGTCTTCAACATGTGTTTGTCAACAAGATGGAAATGGTTCTCGGCCTCTCAGAAGAGCCTGCTCAATCATGAGCTAGTGACCGGCCTTGCTCTGGTCTGGTTACTACTTTGCATCAGACAAACATCAGTTTCTTTTCCGAGCCAGTGTTTTGTTTAAAGGTATTTTTCTTTAAACTGGCTCTTTTATCTTTAAATAAACTTTATATCACAGGCATAGAAAAAATAGATGTCAAGGGCACAGTAGCAGCCTTTGGTGTCAGCTTGATCCTATTTAGAGTGGGAGGTTTTCTCTAAGGAGACCCAGGGCTCCCCTCCCCCAGCTTTTGCCATCTTGGGCCCAGGTCTAGCGTGGGGTGGGGGGTGGTGGGGTGACTTCACTGGAACAGCCAAGGTCTTCCTGCCAGGGTATCGGCTGTGGGATTGTCCTCCTCTGCCAGCCCCTTCTTGCTCTCTCTTCCAGTCTACCTGGTCAACCTGTCAACCTTCCCCATTCTGGAAGGCAAAGATCAAGAAGAGAGCACAGCATGAGCAGCACTGGGCCCGGGGCATCGTTCCTTTAATTCCCCTCCGATGGCTCTGGGGCTCCTCTCAAGTCCTTGTGTCCGAGCTGCTGCCTGAGGTCCCTACTGTGCAGTCCACGCCAGCTCTCTGGACAGTGCCGTGGCTGGCTTGAGACAGGGAACAAAATGTTGACGATAAACCCATTTATTGTTTGTGTGTGTGTGTGAAGTCGCTCAGTCGTGTCCGATTCTTTGCGACCCCATGGACTGTAGCCTACCAGGCTCCTCTGTCCATGGGATTTTCCAGGCAAGAGTACTGGAGTGGATTGCCATTTCCTTCTCCAGGGGATCTTCCCAACCCAGGAATCAAACCCAGGTCTCCCGCATTGTAGACAGACGCTTTACCATCTAAGCCACCAGGGAATTCCTTGGGCAGGACTCTAATCCTGTACCTGTCATGCAGGTAGTGACCACCCTCCCCCCAGCTCTGTCTGACTGTCCTCTGTCTGACTATTTGTGACCCCAGGAACTGTAGCTCACCAGGCTCCTCTGTCCATGGGATTTTCTAGGCAAGAATACTGCAGTGGGTAGCCATTTCCTTCTCCAGGGGATCTTCCCAAACCAGGGATCAAACCTGCATCTATTACATTTCCTGAATTGACAGGTGGATTCTTTACCACTAGCGCCAACAGGAAGCTCCAGGGCAGCCAATAGGGACAGAGTATTGAGAGCCAGGATGAAGGGCAGGACTCCCCACCCAGCATCTCAGCCATGGTCCACAGGGAGCTACCAGGCATTACAAATGCTGATCCCTGAGTCCAACCCCAGACCTACTGAAGGTGGGGCCCTGGGAATCTGCATATTCACAGGCATCTCCAGATGCTTTCTTTTTCCATCAACACCATTTATTGAGCATCCGTTATAGGCGAGGCTATAAGGTAGTGATCCCGTGTCCCTGTTTGCCCACATAACATAGATTAATGCCTGGTGTGTGCTTATGTTCAGTCGTGGCTGACTCTTCATGACCCCATGACCAAGCTCCTCTGTCCATGGAATTTTCCAGGCAAGAATGCTGGAGTACGTTGCCATTTTCTATTCCAGGGGATCTTCTCCACCCAAGGGGCAAACCTGCATCTCCTGTGTCTCCTGCCTTGGCAGGCAGGTTCTTTATTACTGGTGCCACCTGGGAAGCCCTATGCCTCGTATACCAGCCTGGTTTGTTTGTTTGTTTCAATTTATAATGCTATTTCAGTTTTTATGTAATGTTGTTTCACTTTTAAGGTTAATTTTAAGGTTAATTCGTTCTTTTTATAATGTGGCTTTGCAAGTTTCTTTTAAAGTTTTATTTTCAATACTTTTTAGTATTTCACAGGACTTTTTGCACTGCCCCACTGTGCTTCTTTGAAAGCCACAGGAGAGAACAGTCTTAAGCAATTTTTTTTTAATGTGGGTCATTTTTAAAGTCTTTATTGAATTTGTTACCATATTGCTTCTGTTTTGAGTTTTGGGTTTTTGGTCATAAGATACATGGGATCTTAGCTCCCCAACCAGGGATTGAACCCACCCCCTCTGCATTGGAAGGCAAAGTCTTAGCCACTGGACAGGTAGGGAGGTCCCAGTTTTGCAAGTTGTTGACAAGGCATATGGTCAAGTAACCCCACCACAATCAAGAGCAGTTCTGTACCGCCCCAACGCTTCCCTGAAGCCCCTCCTCGTTTGTCCCTTCCTCTGCCCCCAAGTGCTTTTATCCACCTCCAAGTTGAAGATCAACTTCGCTGGGAGTGTTCCCGTGTACCATCCACACAGCCTCACCGATTCCAGTGCAGTCTCCTCCTCCCTGAGCTAAGGACCACAGCGCCCAGCAGCCACGCCATGGACAGGGCATGGCCAGCAAGAGTTCCAAGTGCAGGGCCCTGGGGACTCCACACAGCACTCTCTGAAAGAGCTCCAAGCTCTAATGGGGCCTTCTGGAGATGAGGTATGCCCTTTGGAGAGGAACTGAGAGGAGCCAGTTCTGTTTAGGAGCTCCCCAGTGAGCTCCAGGGAGGGCATCACAGGTCTCCCCTGTTTGTCCGCCTGTCAGCACTAGTCTTCCTCTCCCCTCTTTTCTGAGAAGCACACATTCCCTCCCCCAGCTAATTCATCAGCAGAGTGATAGATGAGAATTCCTTTATCCCGTAATTAAATGTAATCTGATCTTGGGCTTCCTCTGATGGCTTCATCGTTTAAGCGATCCATCATTCAAACACCTTGTCACGATGATGCATTTTGCCAATAAGGCACTAGTGCCCCCATGGAGTGACAGGGCTTAGTGTGTGGAAGGCACTTGGAAAACACCAAAGTTAATGACACCCAGCAGCCTCCGCTTCCAGATAAAGTCGTGTAAGTGGTGGGGTGCAGGGGACAGATCCTCGGAGAGCATGTTGGAGTTTGCACCCCAGGGCGAGGTGGCTTTGCCCTGGCAAGCAGGCTCGTGATTCTGGGAGCAAACCTCTCACCTTCTGTAAGAAGCAAACCCTACGATCCCTCAACTCCTGGAAACCGCTACAAAGCAGGGAAACCTTAGCTCTTGAGGGAAACCAGTGTTGGAGGAGCAAGGGCAGGTATTTGTTTATGTCTGGGAAACCTACACACACGCAAAAGAGATCACAGAAAGCAGGAGGACCACACCAGGGACACCCTGGAGCGGGACACCCTGGAGCGGGACACCCTGGAGCGGGACACGCTGGAGTGGGACACCCTGAATCAGGACACGCTGGAGCGGGACATCCTGGAGCTTCTGTGCTGCTGTGTTGCCACTGCCTGTCTCTTATGCAATATTTTGGGCTCCCTTGATGGCTCAGTGGCAAAGAATCCACTGCAATGCAGGAGACTCGGGTTCAATCCCTGGGTTGGAAAGATCCCCTGGAGGAGGAAATAGCAACCCACTCCAGTATTCTTGCCTAGAAAATCCCATGGACAGAGAAGCCCGGAGGGCTACAGTCCATGGAGTTGCAAAGAGTTGGACACGACTGAAACAGCTGAGCATGCACACACCTGCAATATTAAAAACCAAAAAAACCTCCCCTTGCATTCCAGAGCAACACTATAAATCCGTGATGCCTCGCTGCAGATTCTCTTTTTGTTGTTGTTGTTCTTCTAACTCATCTTCTCTCAAAATATTCAAAACATTTCTGGGTTTTTTATGTCAGGGCTCTGAGCTCTTGCCTCCTGGGCTGTCCCTTCATCCAGTACTCGTGAGCATCCCTCACGCCCACCCTCTCTGCAGACCCGGGAGAAGAGCAGAGTTACTTCCCTTCTGCTCTCTGAGATTTGGTGGGGGAACCCAGCCTTTTTGTCTGCCATCTGTTTTGCTTTTCCATTTCCAGTCCCTGGTTCTCGCTTTCTAATCACCCCTGAAAAGTGGATCTCGCAGACCACATACAGAGAACAAGTGCCTGACGTCTTGGATGGCATGGAGAACTAAAGGCACGTGTATTTGGTTTTGCTTAAGGGGGCCTCCAGGTTAAGGAGGAATTCCTGTACATTTCCTTTCTTGCCAGAAGGGGTTGATGAGCTCTTCTTTCCAGAAAATCAAAGTTACAGTCCTAAGTTGTTTTCCAGTGGAGATTCTTGGCTAAAAGTTTTACCTCTCCTTAGAAGTTGAATTGATCTTCCTCCAAACACCAAAAGTGATCCAGGTGGGTTTTTGTTTGTTTTTGGCTGCAATGTGCAGCATGCAGGATCCTAGTTCCCAAACCAGGGGTCGAACCTGTGCCCCCTGAGTTGAAAGCACAAGTATTAGCCACTGTTCCACCAGGGAAGTTCCAGGCAGGTTTTTGTGTTACTATTAGGCTTGGAATAAGGAACTCAGGACACTAGGATGGTGGCCACATTAGCAGCTGAGCCTTCCTGCCTCACCCAGAGCTTTTCAGTTCAAAGTGAGTCACTCCTTATCTTTTTCTTGTTTCCTAAATGTGCAACACCTAATTGGTGAGTTTGAAAAAGAAAAATTTAAATCATCTATAATTCTACCACCTTCAAACAACCATTATTATTTCTGAGGCTTGTTTTCAGCGTTTTTTCCCCCCAAGGAAATATGTTGATTTGTTAAGGTGGTTCTCCTATCACTGAATTAGTAAGAAAATATCGCTACTTCTGAAGGATGACAAGGAGGGAAGGTGAAACCACCTGGAGAAAAGGGCTCTGTGTCCTTAGCACCATGACACGCAGCAAAGCAAGTGCCAACTGTTCAAATAGCCTCATTCCCTGACTGTTCAGTTCAGACAGTTCTGAACATTCCAGCTAGGTGCTGAGGGCAGAGCTGCAGAGGCCAGTGGGGCTCCGGCCGTGTCCCAGGGGACAGCGGGGTAGGGGTCCTGGGACAGACCCTAGTGCAGCTCCGTGTTTGGTGGGTGATGGAGCCAGAGTGCTGGACCCTAGAAAGGCAGGTGTGTCTGCATTCATTTCAAGTAGCAAGCGCATTGTCTGGAAATACTGCGCTTTAATCCAGCACAACGGGCCTTCCCTGGTGACCCAGTGGTCCAGTGGTTAAGACTCCGCCTTCCAGGGCAGGAGATGTGGGTTCTATCCCTGATCGGGGAACTCAGATCCCACATGCCGCAGAGCAGCTAAGACCTCACAGCACAGCTAGAGAAGCCTGCAGTGAAGACCCAGCCAAAAATAAAAATCCAGCATGATCAGTCATAATGGTGAGGAGAGAGGCCTTGGGGACCACCACCCCACTAGGATCTGACCCTCTTTACAGGAAACATATCGAATTCTACAGTATGCCTTTAAGCTCCCAGATCAATTTTTTTAAAATAGTGATTATTTATGTATTGTGCCGTTGTTGTGCTGTGTCTTCATCGCTGCATACAAGCTTTCTCTAGTTGCGGCGAGCAAGGACTACTGTCTGGTTGCAGGTACAGGCCTCTCATTGCCGTGGCTTCTCTTGTTGCGCAGCACAGGCTGTAGGGCACCCAGGCTTCATGGCTTATTGCCCCCACGGCATGTGGCATCTTCCCGGAACAGGGATCAGACCCATGTCCCCTGCATTGGCAGGTGAATTCCTACCCAATGTACCACCAGGGAAATCCCCAGATAGACTTTGCAGTCAACTTTGTTGAAGTTTAAGGTTGGTACAGTAAATTGCATTGCTTAAAGTGTACAATTGGCTGAGTTCTGGCAGGAGCATGCACCTATGAAATCCCTTGCTTAATCAAAATACAGAAAGTTTCTGTTGCATTTCCATTTTTTTCTTAATTTATTTTTAATTGAAGGGCAATTACAATATTGTGTCGGTTTCTGCCATACATCAACATTGATCAGCCATAGGTATACATATGTCCCCTCCCTCGTGAGCCTCCTTCGCACCTCCCACTCCATCCCACCTTTTCTCTAGGTTGTCACACAGCCCCAGTTTGAGTTCCCTGAGTCATACAGCAAATTCCCACTGGCTATCTGTTTTACGTATGTTAGTGTGTACATCTGCATTTCCATTGTCGTCCCTAAAGATTCCTCCTGCTCCTTTTCTCCACCCCAGTCCTAGGCAGCCACCATGCATACACTCTGATACAGTTGAAATTTTTTTTTTTCTGCATTGAATTGAGTTCTGGCATGCCCTGGACAGTGATGAAGAAAGTCTGTTTGTTTGTAAAAATGTACACGTGTCCTCATAGTCCCCAGAAACCACTCTCATGGCTTCAGCCACACAACAAACAAATAAATTCACCCCAGAGCAGTTCTCAATCAATGGAACCTATCTCTCTGTCTCCTGGGTAGAAGCTAGATAAACTGCATTTTTCAGTTACCAATGGTTTTCTGCCCTGACTAGGCCTGATTTTGAAATGATGAGAGAGACCCTTAATATGAAAGCAATTGCAAGCCATGTGTTTATTGACAATCCGATAGGTTTTGCTGTGTTCCAAAGTCATTCCACAATTATTTGGCTGGCTTTTGTTTATTTGGCTATAACCTGCATATTTTAGTTTTCCCTCAAGGCTGTTAAATGTGGGTTAATAGTTTTATGCACCTCTTCAATCATTTCAAATAGAAAATTCCTTTTTCTCCTAAATGAGAATTAATTGTATTTGAGCTCAAAGGGTTGTTTTTTTTTCCTAATGCATTAGGGTTGTGGATAATGACATTTATTTCTCCTCATGGGCCCAGCAGCCAAATCTAAAATAATCCTATTCAATTCAAAAGACATTTATAGAGCATTTGCTTTTTGCAAGATACTTTTCTTGGTCCTTATGGTATGTAAAAATGAGTAGAATGCTGCGGTGCTGAAAAAAAAAGACAAAAATCTCTAACAGGGAAAGACACATTAATAGAACATAGAAATATATAAATTGAAATAGATCACATGATGGGGTGGCTTTGTGGAAGGAAGGGAGATGGGGTAGGAGTAGGTATAATTGGGGGGATTAGGTTTCAAAATAAGAGTTTTTAAAAATAATTTTATTCATTTTTGGTTGTCCGGTCTTCCTTGCTCTGCACAGGCTTTCTCTAGCTGCGGCAAGCTATTCTTTAGTTGCAGCGCACAGGCCTCTCTTGATGGGAAGCGAGGGCTCTAGAGTGAGCGGACTTCAGTAGTTGCAGCTTGCAGGTTCTAGAGCGTGGGGTCAGTAGTTGTGGCACACGGACTTAGATGCTGTTCAGCATGTGGAATCTCCCCAGCCCAGGGATCGAACCTGTGTCCCCTGTATGGGCAGGCAGATTCTTAACCACTGGACCACCAGAGATGTCCCGTGTATACAGGAAAGACTAGTGGCTGTTTTTGAGAATCTTCAAGTCGTCTGTCAGACTAAGCCAAGAAACCAAGAGTTAAAACTGAAAAGATGAGTTGGGGAACCTATAGCAAAAGATCATTGTTGAGAAAGTGTATTCGTAAATACAGTGGCAGTGGGAGCCGCTGCAGGTGGAGGCAGAGAATGGTAGGATTTGAATGTGCAGGATCAGCGAGGACAGATGGAAATGGGGAAGGGCTGGAGGGAAGAGGACCAGTCACAAGCCTGCTTCAGCAGTTCAGGTCCCACAATCAGCTGGGATCTTAGGAGGAAATGCCTAAGAAGCTGGCCCTTCTTACCTGTGGTTCCAAACCTGCAGATTGAACCAACCAATCATATTATACATATTTCTTGAAAACATCCACATATAAGTGGACCTGTGTAGTTCAAACCTGTGTTGTTCAATAGTCAACTGTACACCCGAGAGGGGACTTCCCTGATGGTCTGGTGGTTGAGACTTCAATGCAGGGGGCAAGGGTTCAATCCCTGGTTGGGGAACTAAGATCCAACCCAGGGAACTAAGATCCCATGTATAGAGTGGGCAAAAATAAATAAATAAATAAATAAAAGAGCAAGAGAGAAAACCTGTATAACCAAGAGAACTGATGTTCACACCAAAACTTATACATGACTGTTTGTAGTGGTGTAATGTAGCCCCAAAGTGGAAACAAACCAAGCATCCATTCCCTGGTGTGAGAAACCGCCCTCCCCTAGAACGGAAATCCTGCAGTACCCTCCTCTCCTGCCCTGCCCACCTGGCTGGGGGCTGGGGGCTGGCCTTTACAGGTCTTAGAAGTCTGGGTCTCCCTGTTTTCATGGCCTGAAAGACCTCAGAAAGGAGAGCTTCTAATCCCAGTGGCATTTAGCTTCACTCTTTAAACATCTGGGTCACAGATACGCTCAGTTAATTAATGTTCTTAGTGCTGCTTGTGTGCCTGCTGGATAATAGATTGATTCATAATTTCAATAAGCAGCTGTGTATATCTTTCCCCTGAACATAAAGGCAGCTTGCTGTCATTCATCACTTTGCATTTGGTGAATCTGAATATATTCAGAGAGACATTGTCAAAGGAGGGATGGGGGAGGGCTTCTGATTTTTTTTTTTAACCATTTTGCCTGTAACAATTACTCTGATTTGAAACTAATTTGGATTTAAAACACATGTTAACCACATCTCTCTCTCTCTCTCTCTCATGGGCATTTAATAAACTCCCTATCACTTGTTTCTGAGGAGATTAGGAAGATTCCCTTTGGGGATCAGAGCAGAGGGTTTCTGAGCAGTTTTCACTGGAAGAGAAATACCCTACAGAGGATCTTATCCCCTGGAGAAAAGGCATATGTGTCCTGGGCAGGGCTGTTTTTCTGCTCCATTTCTGGCCAGAAATGCCCAGGATCTCAGAAGCCCAGGATCAATCTGAGAGGAGGTCCCTCCGCTGCTCAGCTCCTGGGCCAGGGCTGCCAACCACTGGGTCTCTGGGAACCCAAGGATAGAAGCCAGAGCCCAGGAAGGTTGACCAGATGTCTTCAGGCTTGTTTCCTCTCCTTTGAAACAGGAAGGGTAGTAGCACCTAACCCATAGGTTGTTGTAGAAATTACCTTGTTTCTTCTCTGGGGCCAAGGATGCCACCAACACATGCTGGCTGGTAATATTATTTTGTAATAGATTAGGGATCTCTTGTTTATTGATGATTGTCACTGCAGCTTCAGCCCCTCGTAGGATCGTGAGAACAAGCATGAAGGTTGCGCTTGCATCTCGCCAGCCTGCACTGGAATCATCTCAGTGGGAACACAGCCTCATCCTTGTATCTCCACTGCCTGTCCCTAGGCTGGGCACACAGAGGACATGTTTGTGGAGCTTCAGGAAATAGCCGTGGCTGCATTTTGTAAATGTTGATATTCATCCCGTTTGTCGTATGCTCATTCACAAACATGTCGGGAGCCCTTGGTCTGTGATTGTCTCCTAGGAAGG
This sequence comes from Ovis canadensis, assembly GCF_042477335.2. Lineage (NCBI taxonomy): Eukaryota > Metazoa > Chordata > Mammalia > Artiodactyla > Bovidae > Ovis > Ovis canadensis. The sequence goes on along the minus strand of NC_091268.1, from coordinate 44,324,980 downwards.
AATGAAATAAATTAGACACAGTCCCTGCCCCCAAAGGAATGTGAAAAGCAGGTGAATGTCTTTGTTCAAAAATTAGAATACAGAGATTTAAACAACATGAGCAGGCAAGAGGGGCCAAGACACCAAACTAGTATGGACTCACAATTAGTTGTGCAAAGGGTTGGCAGGCGACATTATCTGTGTATCAGAGAGCTACTGCTGTGTAATAACTACCCCCAAACCTTAGTGGCATAAAACAGTATACATGTATTAGTGCTTATGAGTCTAAAGATCAGGTGAGCAGTGATCTGGACCAGGCTCAGATGCTTTGGGTTGGATTCACTTCATGTGTCTCCCATCAGCTAGCAGACTGGCTGAACGCTGTCTGATCCATGATGACCTCGTCTGTTCGTCTGATGGTTGACTGGCTGGTTGGTTGAACCACGTCTATCATCCTCTAGCAGGCCAGCCTGGGCTTACTGCCACGGTGGCAGTAGGGTTCCAGGAGGGTGGAAATTTGCAAGCTGTATACCAGGAACAAACACGTCCTCCTTTCTGCTACTTTCTGTTGGTCAAAGCAAGGCAAGTCACAAGGCCAACCAGTATTCCAGGATGAGGAGAGAGACTCCACTTCTTAATAGAAATTCCAGCAAAGTCATGTCGTCCAGAAAGATGTGGCCACTTTGGCAATCCACCCCATGCTACCTACCATTTGTTACAGTATGTGGAGCACAGGGCAAAGCCCAACACTGGACTGCACATTTAGGGTATTTCTGCCTTTTCATCGTTAGAAATAACATTGCAGTAAATCCCCTGGAGGAGGAAACATCAACCCGTTCCAGTATTCTTGCCAGGAAAATTCCATAGACAGAGGAGCTTGCTACAGTCCTTGGGGTCACAAACAGTCAAACATGACTGAGCATGCAAAATACCCTGTATGTAAATTTTTTCTTCAAGCTTTACCGATGTAACTGGCATACAGCACTGTATAAGTTTAAGGTGTACAGCATGATGATTTGACTTACATCTTGAAAGGATCATCAGAGTAAGCTTAGTGAGCATCCATCAACTCACAGGGATACAAAATTAAAGAAATGGAAAAAGAAAATTTTTTTTCTTGTGATGAGAACTCAGGATTTACTGTTTTAACTTTCATATGTAATATACAGCAGTTAATTATATTTATCATGGTGTACATTACATCCCTAGTACTTACGTATCTCATAGGTGGAAGTTTGTACTCCTTGACTGCCTTTACCCAGGTCCTCCTCCTCCCCTACCCTCCCTACATAAACTTTTGTTCACAGTTATAATTATTTTCTTGGGATAGTTGGAAGGTCTTTTTTGTTTGTTTGGTTGTTGTTTTTTTTTTTGGCTGTGCCACAGAGTTACAGGATCTTAGTTCCCCAACCAGGGATTGAACCTGGGCCCTCATCAATGAAAGCACCAAGTCCTAACTACTGGACTTGCAGGGAATTCCCAAGATTTTTAAAAGTAAATTGATTGGATCAAAGGAGAGAAACATTTTAAAAGTGCAGAGTTCATATTTTGAAATTCCTTTTCGAAAGGTGGTAGTCATTTACCCTCCCTCCAGCCCATCTTAGGCTCACCTTGACAAAATACAGATAATCTCTCTTTTTTTAATATGGTGTCTCATTGTTTTGATTTTTATTTATTTTAACACCTAACATGTTGAATGCTTTTTAACATGCCTGTTTCTTCTTCAGTGAGCTGCCTCTTTGGGCCCTTTTTCAGCAGGGTAGATTTAATTGATCCCAGTTAACAAATGAGGAGGAAATGGAGGCTCAGAGAGGTCAAGTGACTTGTTCAGGTTGGCCCAGCCAGCTGTAAGCAGAGCCAACATTAGGATTCGAATATCCCGCTTTTTCATTTATTCCTGCTCCCCGTGTGGTTGAACAGAAGGCCAGACTCCTGAAACACTGACCATGGATATGCTCAGGAAGAAGTCAGAGAGGGGCCCGGGGAATCTGTGTCCAGGCTTCGCAAGCCAAGGGCCTCCTGGGTGGGGCGCTCTTATGAGTGGGGTTGGGGCAGGGTCGGGGGCAGTGCCAGGCCTGAGACGGTGGCCGGGACTGCAGCCCGGACAGTCGTGGGGCACCCATGTCCCCTCGTGGTCTCACCTCTGCTTCCCTCGACTCTGCTGCTCTGCTTTCTCCCCAGCTGGCTCGCTACACCAAGGAGGGCTTCCTGCACTTGGGCGCCCTGGGGACCACCACGCTCCTCCCTGACACCCGCTGCCTGGTGGACAACGCCAAGAGTCGGCTGCCCCAGCTCCTGGACTGCGACAAGGTCAAGAGCAGCCTGTACAAGCGCTGGAACTTCATCCAGGTGAGCCCTCCACGGACAGGCTGGGCAGGCAGTCCAGAGCAGGTGAGGATGGCACAGGCTTCCCCTGGAAGGGCAGCAACAAAGTGCAACCCAAGGTCTCCCAGCTTGAGGCCAGGCGCTAGACTCAAAGCCTGTCAGGGGGACCCCAGGGGCCTTTCCCTCTTAGTGCCAGGCACTATGGTAATTCTTTCTCTCTACCCACTTCCCCCCTCCTTTCCCTGTCTCTGGCTCTCCCTGTCTCTGTGTGTCTCTCTCTATCTCTGTCTCTCTCTTTCTCATTCTCTGTATCTTTCTCTGTCTCTCTGTCTCTCTCTTTCTCTGTCTGCCCTAATCTCTGTCTCTCTGTCTCTGCTGTCTTTCTGTGGTCCTGTCTCTATCTCTCCATCACGGCTCTCTCATCCTCTGTATCTTTCTCTATTTCTGCCTCTCTACCTCTCTGTCTCTCTGTCCTTCTCTCTGTCTCTCTCTGTCTCTGTCATCCATCTTTCTCTGGCCCTGTCTGTCTCTCCATCGCTGTCTCTCTGTCTCCCTGTCTGTCTGTCTCTCTCCTCTCACCCTGGCATCCTCCCAGAACGGCGCCATCATGAACAGAGGCACGGGGCGCTGCCTGGAGGTGGAGAACCGAGGCCTGGCGGGCATTGACCTCACGCTCCGCAGCTGCACGGGGCAGAGGTGGACGATCAAGAACTCCATCAAGTAGTCTGGGGAGCCGGGCCCCCGGGACAGGGCCTGCCATGCTCTGGACCAGCCACACCGGGAGAGAAACAGCGAGACACCGGGGGGTGCTCAGTGGGGCTTCTCCAGGGCAGCCCAGGGCCCCCGGTGGAGACTCTGCGTCTTCATCAGGCATCCAGCTTTCCGAGGCTCATGCACCCTGGGAAAGGCCCCTGACCCTTCTCTGGGAATCCAGAAGCCGAGTCTTCTGCAGCCCAGATGTGGATCTGGTACCAAGGAGCGACACATCACATCTCCTCTTGGGCATCTTCCCACCCGCCGTCAGGACGGGACTGGCAGAGGCCCCTCCTTTTTCTCATCTCCCTTCAACAAAGGGGAGGGGGCTGGGCCACATCCTCTCTCCTCCTCCTCCAAGAAGGCAGCAAGGCCCTGGGACTCAGTTTCCCCCAGGTTGCCTCTGTCCAGATGCCCATTTACAGCCCAAGATCACCACCCCAAACCTTTCCAGCCGGTGGCCTTGGACTTCGCTGGACTCTCACCCCTGAGATGACCTGGGAGGATGCGTCCCTGGTCACCTGGGCACCAAGGTGCCTATGTGCCAGCTCTTCCGCCTGTGTCCTCAAGAGGGAGCCAGAGAGCACACGGCCGGCCTCGGTTGTGAGGGGCCCCAGCTGGAACGGGCTGTTCTGCCCTGCCTCCCCAGGGACTGAGCATCCCCCAGACACGCCGTGAACTGCCGCCGCGGGGGCGGCAAACAGCCTCCACCTGGAACTTAAGGACTGCCATCAGCACGGCACGGGGGGCCAAGACCCTGGAGGGTGCTCATCTCTTGTCTCCCCGCACTCTGCTGGCTGGCGGGAGAAGGCAGCCGAGTCCTCGCAGAAGAGTAATCATATTTTTCCGATTGCCCTCTGGTTAGGGTGCACTTATAAATCAGAGTTAATATATGGACGCGTGTGCATGCGTATGAGGGTGTGTGCGTGGTGGGGCGCGTTAGAGCGTGCATGTGTGTGCGTGTGTGTGTCCGGGTGTGTGCCTCTGAGTGCATGGTAGAACAGGCGTAGAGGTGTGGCCCTGGACTTGTCGCTTTATTGCCCACCCGGATCAGATCAAGGATGCGAAGAAGCTTGCCGGAGGTGGGGGAGGGGTGGCCACGGTCATTGGCCGGGAGGATGTGGCTGGGCCTTGCCCGGTGTGCCGCCCCAGATGGAAGGCTGCCCTTCCGCCGGTTCCCATCTGTCTCCCTCATGCTGTCCAGACAAGCCCGGCCCAGAACCAAACTCTGTCCCTGCCCAGTTTGGGGTTCACAGTGTCTCATTTGGTGGCATTTTACTGGTGAAAGTTCCCCCCCACTTGTGAAATAAATACATGTGAGCAATTCCCATCTCAGCCTGGTTCGCTCTTTTTTATTTTTAATTGGAGGATAATTGCTTCACAATGTTATGTTAGTTTCTGCTGTGCAACAACGTGAATTAGCCATAAGTATACACACATTCCCTCCCTCTTGAGCCTCCCCCCCCCCACCTCCCACCAATCCCACCCTCCTAGGTCATCACAGAGCACGGAGCTGAGCTCCTGTGTTACATACCAGCTTCCCACTAGCTATCATGGGGTTCTCTGGTGGCTCAGCCAATGAAGGAAACATGGGTTCCATCCCTGGGTCGTGGAAGACCCCCTGGAGAAAGAAGTAGCAACCCACTCCCAGTATTCTTGCTTGGGAACTCCCATGGACAGAGGAGCCTGGCAGGCTACATTCCCGCGCGGTTGCAAACTAGTCAGACACGACTTAGCGGCTAAACAACAGCTAGCTGCCTATTTTATACATGGTAGTGTGTTATGTCAACGCTACTGTCTCAATTCGTACCCCACCCCCCGCCTCCGCTTGCTGTGCCCACAAATCCGTTCTCTAATCCGCCTCTCTGTTCCTGCTCTATGAATAGACTCATCGGTATCATTTTTCCAGAGCTCGGGCCAGGAGGCAGTTCTTGGGACTTGGCAGAGGGCTTCTGGTTGATTAAAGGCAAAGATGGTTCACCCTGTGGTGCTGGGACACAGCCAGCCTGCCCTTGCACTCATCTCCACCCAAAGCAGGACAGAACTTGACATTTGGCATCTGCTTGCTAACTCCCTGTTGACTCCAGATTAGAAGGGTCAGGTAGGTGAGGACAGCTGTGTGGCAGAGGAGGATTGCAGGTGACCCAGCTGATCACCCTGATCCACCCCTTCCTGCTTCCCGCAGCCACTCCGCCTCTCGAGACCAGGGAGCCTGCGGTGGAGCAGCTGCACCTTCTGTTTGTGGAAAAGTGAAATCTGAAAAGACAGGAGGCCTTCTGTCCTAGAAATGGGACTGGAAGGAAATGGACTGAAGTCCCCTCGGCACTGACAGCCCCCAGGCCCTTCCCTTCCGGGAAGCCAAGAAGATCTAACTTGTTGGGTGTCCCCTGACCCCTAGACATGCTTGTCAGTGGCCCTTTGTGGACCTGTGTGAGAATCGGGGTCCATGAGCACATTGATGGAAAATTCTGTTGTTTGGTGATGAGGTATTCATCGAACTCATTGTCAGGGGACTTCCCTGGGGGTCTGGTGGTTAAGACTCTGTGCTTCCACTGAAGGGGGTACGGGTTCAGTCCCTGGTTGGGGAGCTGAGATCCCACATGCTGCAGGGCATAGCCAAAAATTTTTTTAAATAATTTAAAAAAAAAACTTTTAAAAACTTAAATGTCAGAATCTCAGGGTAACTATTAAGCCCAAAGAACCAAGGATCAGCAGGTCCCCAGGTGAGGTCAAGGAGGTCTTTGCGTAGTATTCCAAGATGGCGCTTTGGAGAGGAGGGGGGCGGTCCTGCCCTGACTGAGCCAATCTCCCCCTACCCACCATGGGCCTCAAGGCAGAAACTCAAAAAGGGCAAATATTCCATTTTACCATTAGCTGAGGTGCTGAGCCTAAATCCTCATGAGGTACTCAAAGGGCCCTTGTGGGATCCTTCATCCTCCAGGAAATGGGCCAAAACGGACTCTGACCGAAGGAGCACAGACCTGTTCTGTGTCTCCCAGCATCCACACTCTGGTTCCCCAGTGGAGTTGGAGCCCACCCCCGACATGATCACTGTGTGCTGGGCTCCTTTGCATTCCCCAAGGCTGCACCCCTAGCCTGTGGAGAGCAGGAAGTGCCCTGGAGTTTTCCAGAGAGAATTCCTACGTTTCTTTTTTTTTTCAATGTATTTATTTTTTTGGCTGCACCAGATCTTAGCTGTGTCATGCGAGATCTTCAATCTTTGTTGCAGCACACAGGATCTTTAGTTTCAGCATGTGAACTCTTAGTTGTGGCACATGGGACCTAATTCCCTGACCAGGGATCGAACCTGGGCCCCCTGCATTGGGAGCTCAGAGTCTTAGCCACTGGACCAGCGTACATGGGGGTGGGGAATGAGGGTACTGGTTTAGGACTGTGGGAGGCTCTTAGCTTCCTGCCACCAGTACGTGTCCTCCAAATCCTGGCTCTGTGCCTCAGTTCCAGCTGTCTATTCATATCAGCACTGGCTCCTCCCAAAGGGCAGAGCCTGAGGCCAGTGTCCAATCAACATCCTCTTCACCCCACAGCATCTCCATGGACCTGAAGGCTTGGGGGTGGCTGGCCAGTGGCCAAGGCAGAGAAGAGGAATTAACTGTAGCCAAAGGAGGAGAGAAAAGACAAGCAGGGTCCCAGGGGAGCCTTAGGTCTCAGTGCTTTGAGGGAATGCAGAAGTTCCAGAGACCCACATCTCTGCGTGATGACGTGGCTGCAGGCTGCAAGCATCAGGCTTGAGTTCTGACAACCCTTGGGCATCTCCCTCCATCCACACAGTCCTCTCATATGAGCACTGCCCACTCTCCTGTCTAGTGGCCAATTCCTTCTCTTTCATTGTTTCCCCTCAATTTATATGGGGAAAAAAATATCAGAGATGGTATTCCTGATCCAGGCCCAAGCCATCAAAGCTGATGCCTTTGAATGTGTTATTTCTCAAGTCTGTTAGTCACTTAGTCATGTCTGACTCTTTTCAACCCCATGGACTGTAGCATACCAAACTCCTATGTCCATGGAATTCTCCAGGCAAGAATGCTGGAGTGGGTAGCCATTTTCTTTTCCAGGGGAACTTCCTGATCTAGGGATTAAACCTGGGTCTCCTGCAATTTAGGCTGAGTCTTTACCATCTGAAGAATTGATGCTTTTGAACTGTGGTGTTGGAGAAGACTCTTGAGAGTCCCTTGGACAGCGAGGAGATCCAGCCAGTCCTTCCTAAAGGAAATCAGTCCTGAATATTCATTGGAAGGACTGATGCTGAACTCCAATACATTGGCCACCTGATGCAAAGAACTGACTCATTGGAAAAGACCCTGATGCTGGAAAAGATTGAAGGCAGGAGGAGAAGGGGATGACAGAGGATGAGATGGTTGGATGGCATCACCGACTCAATGGGCATGAGTTTGCTCCGCAAGTTGGTGATGGACAGGGAAGCCTGGTGTGCTACAGTCCATGGGGCTACAAAGAGTCAGACACAACTGAGCAACTGAACTGAACTTACCATCTGAGCCACCAGGAAACTGATTCAGGGGGATAGAGAAGGAGAAGAGACAGAAAGGACAGAGAACCTCAGTTTGGGCCAGAAGCCACCAACGTTAAGCCAGGACTCCAAGCCCTTTGACTTGGGTTTCTGAAGCCATGGTTTTTCAGCTGATTATTTTTTTCATTAATCCTGAAAAGTAACCCTTTTTCACAAAGGACAGAAGTCAGGCCTGGGCAGAGCAGGCAACTTCCCCAAGGCTGCCCAGTGATCAGTTGTCCCTGATTTGCATGCATTTTCAACTCCTTCCACTTCACTTTCCAGGGCTGCTCTGAGAGTGGCTGAGTGCCAGCAGCCCAGCGTGAACTGGGGAGGAGCTCAGAGTCTGCATGAGGAGCCAGGTGGTCTGGAAACTGCCAGGTGGCCAGACTCAGGTTCCGGATCCCCACTCATTGCCAGCATGTCAGCCTCCTGCTTTGACTTGAGCTTCACATGAGCAGCTGGGCTGGCTGATCACCAGCTCCTTATCAGCTGCCCCTTCCTCTCATCCGGAACACAGATCCCTGAGTCTCTCAGCACTCTGCTTTCTCACTTAGGTAAGTTTCAGAGAGCTCCATAGAGGGACTGGTTATTGTTGATCAGTCGCTAAGTTGTGTCCAAGTCATTGCAACCACATGGACTGCAGCACGCCAGGCTTCCCTGTCCTTTACCATCTCCCGGAGTTTGCTCAGACTCACGTCCACCCAGTCGGTGATGTCATCCAACCGTTTCATCCTCTGTCATCCCCTTCTCCTCCTGCCCTCTGATCCTTCCCAGCAACAGAGTCTTTTCCAAAGATCTGGCTCTTCGCAACAGGTGGCCAACATATTGGAGCTTCAGTATCAGTCCTTCCAATGAATATTCAGGGTTGATTTCCTTTAGGATTGACTGCTTTGATTGCCTTGCTGTCCAAGGAACTCTCAAGAGTCCTCTCCAGCACCACAATTCGAAAATATCAATTCTTTGGTGCTCAGCCTTCTTTATGGTCCAACTCTCATTTCCATACATGACTACTTCGAAAACCATAGCTTTGACTACATGGACCTCTGTCAGCAAGGTGACATCTCTGCTTTCTGACATGTTGTCTAGGTTTGTCATAGCTTTTCTGGAAGCCAAACTCTGGTTCAGTTCAACAAATATATTTGGACACCTATTCTGTGTCCTTTTTAAGACTACTTGGAGGGAGGGAAGAAGAAAGGGAGGAAAGCAGGGAGGGAGGGAGAGAGGACCAGAAGGAGGAAGGAAGAAAGAGGAAAAGGGAGCAAACGAAGAAACAGCAGCTCAAAGATACTGAGCAAGTGGAAGGCACCGGGATGAATGACTGCCGTGGTCTTTACCCTTTAAAGCTTTTATCTGAAAGAAGAAGACAGACACAGGATATTGGGCCTCGCTACCCCTGGAGCTGGGGCAGCCAGGAGATGGGGTTTATGCCTATTGGCATAAATGGGTTCCTGGCATGTTAGCAGATTCCAGTTATTCTTTCCCCAAAGAGGTTCCAGCTGCTGGAGGGAGCTTACAGGTGTGGCTCTCGCTCACTTCATCTGCTGCCCACTGATGTGGGCCCCCAGCCCCGTCCAAGCACAGCGCCGAGAAGAGGACGCGAGAAAGCCAGACAGGCATCACTGAGGCTGCTGCCGGTTCCAGGACCCTGGAGGCTGTCAGGCTTGCCAGTCATCATTGCCCTTTAAAAAATGGTTGGACTTTCTTGTTACTCCAGGGTCAAAATACCATCTAATTCACTCTCGCATTGGATGCCCGCCTACCTGTCCAGGTAATTACTCAGCATTAGCTTGATAAACTCTCGAGTCAGCTCATCCTAGGGCAGCAAACTCTTTCTGACAGTGAACCAAGCAAAGTCTGAGTCTCACTAACCACTTTGCACTGTTCTGAAAACAACATCAGGTATGAGAGAGACGTGTGTGTGTATGCTCAGTCGTGTACAACTCTTTGCAACCCCATGGACCGTAGCCCACCAGGCTCCTCTGTCATGGAATTTTCCCTGCAAGAATACTGGAGCAGAATGCCATTTCCTCCTCCAGGGGATCTTTCCAGCCTGGAGATCGAACTCACATCTGTTGTACCTCCTGCATTGGCAGGCAGATTCTTTACCACTGAGCCACCTGGGAAGCAAAAACAAGATTCATTCCCCTTTTACATCTGCCTGGTACCTTAAGTCAGGGCCCCCTTGGAGCTTTCATGCTGCTGGTTGTCTCTGAGAGAGAAGCAACCAGTATTCCCTTGGTGGCAACTTTATCACAGACAGAACTCATCTCGGCTCCCTGGTGAAGTGATTCACTTTCTTGGCTGGGAGGCCACGTTGCATGGGCCACAGACTGAAACCCCAATAGCACCAAGCCCTGTGTTAGATTATATTTTCCCTATCCATACATACCTGTGGCAAAGTTCATACATTAGACACAGTGAGAGATCGATAACAATAACTAGTAATAACAGCAGGGGGAAAACGTCCCTGGTGAACCAGTGGTTAAGACTTCGCTTTCCAACGCAGAGGGTGTGAGTTTGATCCCTGGCTGGGGAGTCAGGATCCCACATGCCTCCTGGCCCAACAACCAAAAGATTAAAGCAGAAGCAATGTTGTAACAAATGTCCAGGCTTTTATTAAATGTACAGGCTGCTCTGCTCAAAACTTTCTTGCCAGACTTTTTTGCCCTAAAAAACACACAAAGGAGAGAATGCAACTTCCCCGTGCTGGCCCACGTCACCAAACCAAGGTTCTGGTGCCCAAATTCGCATCTCCAGGTTTCTCTGCATCATTCCATCCCGACCTCTCTAATTCAGAATTCCGGATACTTGAGTCTGTTTGCCTGGACATTTGCTCTTATGAGCGAAGCTTAGAAAATGAAGGCTATTTAGCTGCATGGCTGCAGAGTGGCCCCTGAGACCCCCTTGGACATACATCCCACCACTCTGATACTTACACCCACTTCTTGGATGTTCTGTGAAGCATGTCCCCTATCTAGCACCAAGGTGGAAACCAGAAAAGGTTCTGATTCCCATGTGCACTGAGAATGTATCTCCTTTCCATTCTATTACAATTTAGGGTCTCGTGGCCGCCAGAAGCCCAATCCTAATCTACCATGAATTTGCCCAAATAAGTGAGATTCTTAATCTGTCTTGGGACTGTTTCTAGAATTCGTTTCAAGGATGGAATTGTTGCTGCAGCCCCTGGAGCGAACCTGCATTTCTTTCTGGAGCATTTTCCGCGAGTTTCTCATCAGTAACCGGCACAGCGCTAGGCTGGAAGCAGGCAGGGAGCAGAGGAAATTGGTTCTCTGAACAAGCCTGGGTGAGAAAAGGCCAAAAACTTCCGCTTCCCGTCCACCCCGCACTCAGGCGGTGCCCAGCCTGACCCTGACCCTGACAGTGACCCTGAGGGAATCTCAGGCCCTTGCGGCTCTCCCAGCGCATGTGGCAGTCTCCTGAAGGCGTCAGACAGGGCCCAGCCCATGCCAGCTGTGGGACAGACGTGCGCGATGCCCTCTCAGCGGAAGGAAGCTGCCATCTCCCTGCAGGAAGTAGTCTGTGCTTCCGGTCGTTGTGGTGGGAAGTTTGTTATCGTGGCCGTTCTTTGGTTTTGTTCGAGGCTGAAGTTCTGGGGCTTCGTTTTAAGTTTGCTGCCGAAAAACCTTTCTTATCCCCAAAAGAGTTAGGATGAGGAGGTCTCCCGCCGGTAGCTAGATTGGGCAAAGGTGAGCGTGGGCGAGTCTCTCATCAAGCACAGAGCGTGCTTGGTTTTGTTTTAGCTTTGCCATTTTTTGTTTGCTTGTTTCTACTGCTTCCCCTGAATTGTCATCGTCGCTGGGCTGGTTTCCTCATCAGTCTAGTGAACTGCTGATTCTGGGGTGAGGGTCGGGGAGGGAGGGGGCTTTGCTGGCAGGACAGGGCCAGCCGTGGGCCTGTGAGCAGGGCACGGAAAATGTCATTGTCACCGTAACTCTAATGGCCACCTTTATTTAAGCACGTGCTGTGTGCAGGCTGTAGGCAAAGGCTATTTTTTTTTCCTTAACTTTAATTTTTAATTGGAGAATAATTACTTTACAATATTGTGATGGCTTCTGCCACACGTCAACATGAGTCAGCCACAGGTATACATATGTCCACTCCCTCTTGAACCTCCCTCCCCATTCCACCCACCCCTCTGTTGTCACAGAGCACCAGCTTTGGGTTCCCTGCATCATACAGCAAAGACTTACAAGCACCCTCTCTCTTGATTGTCCCAGTGACCTCCCGGCCAGGACTGTTGTTTTCCCTTTACAGGTAAGGATACTCAGGCTCAGAGAGGTCCAAGCTTGTCCTGAAGTCATGGAGTCTGGAAGGAGCAGGTTTGCAATTCAAATTCACTCAAAAGCACTTGTTCCTAACCATTGGGCCACACTACCTGCCCAGCAGCTTTGCTCCAAGGCCTCTCTTCTAACATGAAAGCCTCTGAGAAGAGAAGAGGAGGAATCATACAAATAGACTTATTTACAAAACAGAAACAGACTCACAGACTTGGAGAACCAACCTACGGTTGCCAGCGGGGGAAGGGTGGGGGAAAGGGATAGTTAGGGAATTTGCAATCAACATGTACACACTGTTACAGTTAAAGTGGATAACCAACAAGGTCCTACTGTAAAGCACAGGGAACTATATTCCATATCTTATGGTAAGCCTTAGTGGAAAAATATGAGAAAGTGTATGTATATATAACTGAGTCACTTTGCTTTACAGTAGAAATTAACACAACATTGTAGATCAACTATACGTCAATAAACTAAATTTAAAAAAAAAGAATCTCACCATCCAGAGAGGCCCCCTCAAACTACTGTTTTTTAAAAAACATTTAATTTCGAATTGGGGTATAACTGAAGAACAAGCCATGTTGTGACATTTTCAGGTGAACAGTGAAGGGACTCAGCCTGACATATACATGGATCCATTCCCCCAAGCTACTGTTCATTGCACTTAGAACATACTTCCCTACCTTTTCCTTGCATATGGGTAACTATAGCTTCATGGATATCACACACAATGGGGTCACGACACAATGAAATATAATGGGATAAGTTGACATTCCTGTACTTTGGTCTAAAAAGCCAGCTGTACTAATGCGTGCTGGGGGAGATACAGCTTAGCAAGCATCAAGTATAAAACGAAACGGGCTTTATAAAGTAGCCGCCTTGGTAGAGGTCAGCAGTCTCCAGAAGAAGCCAGTGGGATCTTAGGAAAATCCAGGAGGAATGGTGGTCCTGCCACCTTAGAGTCCCCTGAAAGGAGGGAAGCTGGGAGAGTATAGCGCCTGAACAGCATGTCTTATTAAGGAAGAAACCAAGTATGTTGGAGGAGATGGTCATTTCTCTGAAGACTCAGTGCTATGGGGGCGGGAGGGGGCGAACACCCATGGGAGATGGTTTGGATTTGTTTCTTTTTATGACCCAGAGATTCAGAATGGGACCAAATGGATGGAAGCCAAGTTACAGCTTTGAGCTCATGGTAACAATCTGCCTTTTAACAGAGCCATCCACCCAAACCTGGGACCAGGTCTCAGGAGGGAGCGAGTTGTGTTCCTGGAGAAGTTCAAGCAGAATGGGTGTCCTTTAATGTTACTGCCAGTCCTGCACTTATGTGACTCCACTGGGGAACCTTCTGACGGCTCCCCATCCCAGCTTCCAGTGCTGGTAAGAAGGTGAGCTGTATGCTGGTTGACAGAAGAGGGTGTCAGAAGCATGTCTTTTCGTGAAGATGCGCATGACAGCTGAGAGATCAAAGTTATCCTTGTCACATGTCACTTTTGAAGAGAAGAACGCCTTGACAGTTCATAGTTTATTTAACAGGATGACTCACAAAGAAGAAAATAAAATATCATTTTTTTTCAAAAGACATTGCTACATATTTAATGATAGGCCAAGTAAAAATGTGCACTCCTAAGTTTTTGCTTTCAAAAAATGAAACAGGCTTATATTAGGTCTAGCAGTGAAAAGAAGAAATGATCACAGACTCATAGTTTTAAAATTTCTCCATGGGAAGAGGCAGATCTCAGGTACAGAAGAATTCCAAATAAATTATGGAGATTCTTCAGTCTAAGAAGAGGGAGCCTAACTCCCCATTCCGTATTACTTGTGACATCCTTCCAAAGAACACAGTTTGGAAAGCAGAGCGGGGAGAGAAACTTCACAGCGGAGGAAACCGACAAACAATAGATCGCTGTAGCCCCGCGATCAAGGTCAATGTGAACAGAACAGGTCCTGCGGACCATATAACGGGAAGGGCACTTTAACTCTGGTCTTCACCCAAAAAGCCCACAACCACAGGCAAACCATTTAAAAAAAAAAAAAAAAACTTAAGACGAATTGCACTAAGGGAGCATCTGAAAAATACCGGTCCAGCCTTCCTCAGAAACGATCGAGGTCATCCAAAACAAAGATTGTCCGAGGGACGGTCACAGTCAAGAGGTACTGAGGAGACATGGAAACTAGCGCCATGCGATGCCCTGGATGGGCTCCTAGAACAATAAAAAAGCCATTGGGCAAAAAGAGAAGTTAAGGAAATGTGAATAAATTACGGACTGCAGTGAATAGTGATATCAATATCGATTCATTAATTATAACAAATACATCATAATAATGTAAGGTGTTAAGAATAGGGGAAGCTGTGAGTTTGGGGGTATATTATGAGAATTCTGTACTATCTGTTTCATTTTTATGTAAATCTAAAACTGTTCTAAAATAAGTCTGCTACTAAAATTAAAAAAAAGTGTTTCATAACTGGAATATCAGGAGTAGAGAAGAGTCTATGGGAACATTAAACATTGGGAACCAATCAAATGCTGGTTGCAGATTTCTTTGGTGTGACCTTTCTAACAAAAAATGGTATGATATTACAGTAGGCACCTTCCTTAACAGGATCATAACGAATAAGCTTTACAAAATATTCAGTGGCTTCATCAGTTTTCCCAAGGACCCTTCTTGATTCCTGATATTCCAGTTACAGAACACTTTTGCCTTAATAGAGAACACTTGGGATTGCGGATGCGTGGGGGGCTGGGGGAGGGATGGATTGGGAGTTTGAGATTAGCAGATACAAACTATTATATACAGGATGGATAAACAGCAAGGTCCTACTGTGTAGGCCTGGGAACCATATTCAATATCCTGGGATAAACCATAATGGAAAAGAATATAAAAAAGAATATATATACGTGTATAACTGACTCAGTTTTCAGTACAGCAGAAATTAACACAACATTGAAAATCAATTCTACTTCAACAAGAAAATAAATTTTAAAAATTTAAAAAGACATGAGCATGGTCTTATCCAATCATCTCAGGCATTGGATGCCAGAGTCTGGGAAGTGACTGTTCCTCTGCCCAGGACACAGCACTGCCACTCTCTTATACTCAGCCACTGTTAACTGTAACAAAGACACAGTGGCCTGGGGGCATCCTTCAGCAGAGCCATAAAAGTGCAATGATACAGACAGTTTAGTCAATACCATTAACGGCTATTACAAAACAGCCAATTGGGATTTGGGTCTGTGGGAATCTATCTTTCTGCCCCTGCAGGCAGTGAGAGGATGTATTAGAGACTGCCAGCTGCTTCCTCAACTTCCCTTCTTCTTCAATAATAGAACCTCAGGATTACTGTGTAGAACAAGGTGCCCAGCTAGGAAACCACATTTTCCAGTCTCCCTTGAAGACAGAAAATATTCTTTAAAGAGGCCCATTCAAGTTGGAGAGGTACCTTTTGGTCCTTGCCCCTTTCTCTGCTGCTGGGAACATGGATGTGATGGCTGGAGCTGCAGCAACCATTTTAAATTAGAAGGTGACTTTGAGGGTACTGTGGCAAAAAAATAATGATACCTGAGCTTCTAGTGAAGTCATCATCCTAACCCCAGGTTGCCTACTTAAAGATTTCTTTCAGTTCAGTTCAGTTCAGTTCAGTTCAGTCACTCAGTCGTGTCCAGCTCTTTGCAACCCCATGAATCGCAGCAAGCCAGGTCTCTCTGTCCATCACCAACTCCTGGAGTTCACCCAAACTCATGTGCATCAAGTCAGTGATGCCATCCAGCCATCTCATCCTCTGTCGTCCCCTTCTGCCCTCAATCCCTCCCAGCATCAGAGTCTTTTCCAATGAGTCAACTCTTCGCATGAGGTGGCCAAAGTATTGGAATTTCAGCTTCAGCATCAGTCCTTCCAAAGAACACCCAGGACTGATCTCTTTTAGGATGGACTGGTTGGATCTCCTTGCAGTCCAAGGGACTCTCAAGAGTCTTCTCCAACACCACAGTTCAAAAGCATCAATTCTTCGGCGTTCAGCTTTCTTTATAGTCCAACTCTCACATCCATACAGGACTACTGGAAAAACCATAGCTTTGACTAGATGGACCTTTATGGGCAAAGTAATGCCTCTGCTTTTTAATATGCTGTCTAGGTCGGTCATAGCTTTTCTTCCAAGGAGCAAGTGTTTATGCCAGTTATTTGGTTTCTTGATATATGAATCTAATCTTTACCACTTTTGAAACAAAATCTCTGCTGATTCAGGAAACCCAATTTAGATTGGTCTAAACTGTCTGGTGCTCAGGCTTCCCATTGCAGTCGCTTCTCTTGTCGCAGAGCGCAGGTTCAAAGGGGCGCGAGGCTTCAGTAGCTGTGGCGCATGTCCTCAGTGGTTGCTGTTCCTGGGCTTTAGAGCACAGGCTCAGTAGTTGTGGCTCATGGGCTTAGTTGCTCCTCAGCATGTGCGATCTTCCTGGATCAGAGACCCAGTCCATGTCTTTTGCTTTGGCAGGCAGATTCTTTACCACTGAGCCACCAGGGAAGCCCCCTGGCTTCACCAATCTTCCTTGCCATTTCTGGGCTGGATGCAGACAACAGTGGGGTCTTAAGGAACAGTGGAACCTTATGGTGGAAGAACTCTCAGGCCCTGAATGACCACATGAGACACCCTCTCACTGACCTGAATACTGACATAGGATGATTTCACTGAGCCACGGCATGTTTAGGTCTATTTGCTACTGCACTTTAGCCTGCTGCTGCTGCTGCTGCTAAGTCGCTTCAGTCGTGTCTGACTCTGTGCGACCCATAGACGGCAGCCCACCAGGCTCCCCCATCCCTGGGATTCTCTAGGCAAGAAAACGAGTGGGTTGCCATTTCCTTCGTAAGATCTTTCATGTACTGTGTTAGTTATTTACTGCTGCATAGGAAACAATCCTAAAACTTAGTCATGTAAGATCATACATCCATGATCCCATGGCTCCTGTGGCTCAGCTTCTGAATGCATTTGAGCTGGTCCCCTGCTTTAGGACCTTCAGGCTTCAATGAAGATGCTGGCTTCTGCTGGAATCATCTCAAAACTCAGCTGATGGACGAGATCCTTCCAAGATCCATGGTTGTTGGAAGGATTCAGTTGGACTGACGGCCTCAGCTCTTTGCTGACCATTGGCCAGCAAACAGTTCTTTGCCACGTGGTCATCTTTATAGGAAGTTCATGACCTGGCAGCTTCATCTGGGCAAGCAAGCAAGAGCACCAGAGAGAAAAAGAGTCAGCAAGATGGAAATCACAGTTTGGTGTAGCCCAGCTTCAGAAGTGAAAGCTCATCACTTCTGCCATATTTCATTTGCTAGAAGCAATCACTAGGTCTGGTCCATCCTCAGGGAGGGGGTACACAGGGCCTGGGTGTCAAGAAGCAGTGATCACTAAAGCTGCCCACTAGACATATTTAGAACTCCCAAGAATCCAACTTAAATCCACTATTTACTCCAATTTGGTGAGGGCCATTGAAACGAGGAAGCTGAGCCCCAGAGAGGTTGCATGTCCAGGGTTACAGGGGTCCTCAGTGGTAGACAGAGAACCAGTTGTGGGAGGCGGGGTGGAGGGGAGGGGGAGGGGGCAGCGCCTGTGTTTGTCTTCCCATAGCCCCATTCAGGCTGCAAGGGTATCAACCCCAGCTGTGAGGCCAGGAAACAGAAACCACTCACCTGGGAGCCTGGAAAAGAGCGACTGCCCACCCCCACATCCCCCCTCCCCACGCCCCAGCATAGACCCTGCTTTTATGAGCTGCAGGGTTGGCCCCCAGCCCCCGAAAGCTGCCTGCAGCCTTAGGGGGGAATCATGAGGGTGTGTGTGTGTGAGAGAGAGAGAGAGAGAGAGAAGAAGGAAGGGAGAAGAAAGGAGAGAGGCAGAAAGAGATACATAAAGAGAAAAAAACAGAGAAAGAACCAGGCACAGAATGACAGGGAGAAATAAGCAGAGCATTAGAAATGGCGACGAGAGAGACATTCCTACGGTAAGGTGACAAAGAGAAGAAAAAACAAAAAGATGAAAGAGAAATAGTGAGATAAGCAGAGAGTGTGATGGACAGGCAGATATTTAAAAAAAAAATATAGGAGAGAGCAGGCTGGTCACCTCCGATCTTTCAAGGCACATCTTTTCAGGGAGGGAGAGACGCAGGCGACTCTCCTCGCACCTGCACACCCAGCGCCCCCTGGTGGAAATTTGAGTTCCTTTCCTCCGCGGCAGGGACCCCGCGTCCCCAACACCTGTTGAAAGGACAGAAAATGGTGGGGTCAGAAGGGACCGAGGAACGTAAGCTGGTCCCGGTTGCCCGTGGCTCGGTCTGGTGTGGAGTGGTTGCCATGGTTGCCAAGGACGGTGGCGAGTTGTGCAGCGTGGGAGGCGGGGAGTCGGTGGGTGGATGTGTGAAAAGATGCGGTCGGGCTCGGAGGCTGTCCTGCCTCCCTGTAGGCGCTCAGGGCGATGCGGCTACACCCCCTGCCGGCGCCTGGCATTGATTTCCAGGGCTCCTTTCCTCTGAAATGAGTTAAAGGAAACCAGGGGAAGTTGTGTCCCTTGAGAGATTCCCCGGGGGGTGGGAAGGAGGAGCGAGTCAAGGAGACCAGCACCCTCTGGGACCTTTGTGTGTGTTGGCCTCTGGTCTGATAGGTGGCACCAGGCTTGGTTGACCTTGTCCCTTCTGGCATTGTAGGGCTTGCCAGGGGCGTTTAACCTTTTCCTTGCCATAGACCCTTTCGGCCGTCTGTGAAAGTTTACAGATCCCTTGTTAGAATAACATTTTAGAAATGTGTAAATAACATACATAGGATTACCAAGAAATCCACTTACATAAAAATATACAAATGTCATGATATAAAAATGTATGCCATTTTATTAATACATTAAATAAGGTACATGACATCACTATAACTTATATACTTGTAAAGTTGTATGGATATACGTATTATAAGATTTCTGCAACAACTAATTTGGCATGAAACTATCTGTGATTTCTGTTGGTGACTGAGGTACAGGTACTTTTCACTGCTGTGGTTTGTTATCTCCTTTCCTGTGGTTTGTTATCTCCTTTCGCAGTTGATTAGCAGTGTTAATTGCTCAGCAGTGTCTGACTCTTTGTGACCCCATGGTCTGTAGCCCACCAGGCTCCTCTGTCCGTGGAATTCTCCAGGCAAGAATACTGGAGTGGGTTGCCATTCCCTTCTCCAGGGGATCTTCCTGACCCAGGGATAGAACCCACGTCTCCTGCATTGCAGGTAGATTCACAATTGAAGGAAATGCTAAATTTCATTTAGAGGTTAAAAAGAAAAAAAAACAACCAAGAGCATCATTCTCTCCTCATCCGAGTTGACAGGCTCCTGAATCCTACACATGGAGCCCTTAGGAGTCCATGAACCTGAACTTAGGAAACTGCATAGACAGGGTTCCTGTCCATCTCTCATCTCACGAAGGCGTCACGTGGTATAAGACAGGTTTTTTTGGAGCCAAAACTCCCAAGTAAGTTAAAGGCATGCAGTGTTTCAGTGAATGGACTCCCTGGTCACTGATAATAAAGTAGCAGTGTACACTTGAGGGAAAAAATGACCACCAGAATGACTTATGTGCCGATACCATGCAGAAGCCTTTATCTCATTCAGTCCGCCCACCCCAAGCCCTGTCACCAGTCCAGATCCCAGCTGATTTCCGGGGTCACCATGGCCAGCCCCCAGCCCCAGGTCCCTAGAGGCCAGAAGGGGGGTCTCTCAGCCACTGCAAGAGGGTCTCAGCCTAGAGTTTGTTCTGGTAACTGACCCTCCCCTGTTATTCTCTGCTCCCAGGCTCCTGAGTCAGAAATTCCACTTTGCCACACACTGGACCAAAGAGGCTTGCACATGTCACCTGCTTCGCTGACAATTCTCAGCATGCTTCTCCGGTTCAGTCTCAGACTGAGTCTTTGTCCCCTGTGTGCCCACTTGCTCAGTCGTGTCCCACTCTGCGACCTTGTGGACTGTAGCCTGCCAGGCTCCTTTGTCCGTGGAATTCCCCAGACAAGAATACTGAAGGGAGTTGCCACTTCCTCTTCCAGGGGACCTCCCTGACCCAAGGATCGAACCGGGTCCCCTGCACTGCAGACAGATTCTTTCCCACTGAGCCCCATCGGAAGGCCCTGGATATGAGAGCCCACCTCCCAAAGATGGTGAAGCAAACACTGCAGCATTGCCATCTAGTGGACAAGAGAGGAAGTGTCACAGCTCTCGGATGAGACTCGAGTTCGTCCCTGAACTTCAGTTCAGTTCAGTTCAGTCGCTCAGTCGAGTCCAAGTCTTTGCGATCCCATGAATCGCAGCACGCCAGGCCTCCCTGTCCATCACCAACTCCTGGAGTTTACTCAAACTCATGTCCATCGAGTCGGTGATGCCATCCAGCCATCTCATCCTCTGTCGTCCCCTTCTCCTGCTCCAAATCCCTCCCAGCATCAGGGTCTTTTCCAATGAGTCAGCTCTTCGCATGAGGTGGCCAAAGTATTGGAGCATCAGTCTTTCCAGTGAACACCCAGGACTGATCTCCTTTAGAATGGACTGGTTGGATCTCCTTGCAGTCCAAGGGACTCTCAAGAGTCTCCTCCAACACCACAGTTCAAAAGCATCAATTCTTCACCACTCAGCTTTCTTCACAGTCCAATTCTCACATCCATATACGACCACTGGAAAAACCATAGCCTTGACTAGATGGACTTTTGTTGGTAAAGTAGTGTCTCTGCTTTTTAATATGCTATCTAGGTCGGTCATAACTTTCCTTCCAAGGAGTAAGCGTCTTTTAATTTCATGGCTGCAATCACCATCTGCAGTGATTTTGGAGCCCCTAGAAATAAAGTCGGCCACTGTTCCTACTGTTTCCCCATCTATTTTCCATGAAGTGATGGGACCAGATGCCGTGATCTTCATTTTCTGAATGTTGAGCTTTAAGCCAACTTTTTCACTCTCCTCTTTCACTTTCATCAAGAGGCTTTTAGTTCCTTTTCACTTTCTGCCATAGGGTGGTGTCATCTGCATATCTGAGACATATCTGCATATCTGAAATATCTTATTGATATTTCTCCCGGTTGATTCCAGCTTGTGCTTCTTCCAGCCCAGCATTTCTCATGATGTACTCTGCATATAAGTTAAATAAGCAGGGTAACAATATACAGCCTTGACGTACTCTTTTTCCTATTTGGAACTAGTCTGTTGTTCCATGTCCAGTTCTAACTGTTGCTTCCTGACCTGCATATAGGTTTCTCAAGAGGCAGGTCAGGTGGTCTGGTATTCCCATCTCTTAGAATTTTCCACACTTGATTGTGATCCACACAGTCAAAGGCTTTGGCATAGTCAATAAAGCAGAAATAGATGTTTTTCTGGAACTCTCTTGCTTTTTCCATGATCCAGCAAATGTTGGCAATTTGATCTCTGGTTCCTCTGCCTTTTCTAAAACCAGCTTGAACATCTGGAAGTTCATGGTTCATGTATTGCTGAAGCCTGGTTTCTGGTTCCAAATAGGAAAAAGAGTACATCAAGGCTGTATATTGTCACCCTGCTTATTTAACTTCTGTGCAGAGTACATCATGAGAAATGCTGGACTGGAAGAAACACAAGCTGGAATCAAGATTTCTGGGAGAAATATCAATAACCTCAGATATGCAGATGACACCACCCTTATAGCAGAAAGTGAAAAGGAACTAAAAAGCCTCTTGATGAAAGTGAAAGAGGAGAATGAAAAAGTACATTCGGAAAACTAAGATCATGGCATCTGGTCCCATCACTTCATGGAAAATAGATGGGGAAACAGTGGAAACAGTGTCAGACTTTATTTTGGGGGGCTCCAAAATCACTGCATATGGTGACTGCAGCCATGAAATTAAAAGACGCTTATTCCTTGGAAGGAAAGTTATGACCAACCTAGATAGCATATTCAAAAGCAGAGATATTATTTTGCCGACTAAGGTCCGTCTAGTCAAGGCTATGGTTTTTCCAGTAGTCATGTATGGATGTGAGAGTTGGACTGTGAAGAAGGCTGAGCGCCGAAGAATTGATGCTTTTGAACTGTGGTGTTGGAGAAGACTCTTGAGAGTCCCTTGGACTGCAAGGAGATCCAACCAGTCCATTCTGAAGGAGATCAGCCCTGGGATCTCTTTGGAAGGAATGATGCTGAAGCTGAAACTCCAGTACTTTGGCCACCTCATGGGAAGAGCTGACTCATTGGAAAAGACTGATGCTGGGAGGGACTGGGGGCAGGAGGAGAAGGGGATGACCCAGGACGAGATGGCTGGATGGCATCACTGACTCAATGGACATGAGTCTGAGTGAACTCCGGGAGTTGGTGATGGACAGAGAGGCCTGGCGTGCTGCGATTCATGGGGTCTCAAAGAGTCGGACACGACTGAGCGACTGAACTGACTGAACTAACTTACTAGCATGTGAGATGAGTGCAATTGTTCGGTAGTTTGAACATTTTTGGCATTGCCTTTCTTTGGGATTGGAATGAAAGCTAACCTTTTCCAGTCCTGTAGCCACTGCTGAGTTTTCCAAATTTGCTGGCATATTGAGTGCAGCACTTTCACAGCATCATCTTTCAGGATTTGAAATAGCTCAACTGGCATTCCATCACCTCCACTAGCTTTGTTTGTAGTGATGCTTTCTAAGGCCCACTTGATTTCACATTCCAGAATGTCTGGCTCTAGGTGAGTGATCACACCATCGTGATTATCTGGGTCATGAAGATCTTTTTTGTATAGTTCTTCTGTGTATTCTTCCCCCCTCTTCTTAATATCTTCTGCTTCTGTTAGGTCCAGACCATTTCCGTCCTTTATCGAGCCCATCTTTGCGTGAAATGTTCCCTTGGTATCTCTACTTTTCTTGAAGAGCTCTCTAGTCGTTCCCATTCTGTTCTTTTCCTCTATTTCTTTGCATTGATCCCTGAGGAAGGCTTTCTTATCTCTCCTTGCTATTCTTTGGAATTCTGCATTCAGATGTTATATCTTTCCTTTTCTCCTTTGCCTTTTACCTCTCTTCTTTTCACAGCTATTTGTAAGGCCTCCCCAGACAGCCATTTTGCTTTTTTGCATTTCTTTTCCATGGGGATGGTCTTGATCCCTGTCTCCTGTACAATGTCACGAACCTCATTCCATAGTTCATCACGCACTCTGTCTATCAGATCTAGTCCCTTAAAGCTATTTTTCACTCCCACTGTATAATCATAAGGGATTTGACTTAGGTGATACTTGGAAGGCCTAGTGGTTTTCCCTACTTTCTTCAATTTAAGTCTGAATTTGGCAATAAGGAGTTCATGATCTGAGCCACAGTCAGCTCCCAGTCTTGTTTTTGCTGACTGTATAGAGCTTCTCCATCTTTGGCTGCAAAGAATATAATCAATCTGATTTTGGTGTTGACCATCTGGTGATGTCCACGTGTAGAGTCTGCTATTGTGTTGTTGGAAGAGGGTGTTTGCTATGACCAGTGCGTTCTCTTGGCAAAACTCTATTAGCCTTTGCCCTGCTTCATTCCGTACTCGAAGGCCAAATTTGTCTGTTACACCAAGTGTTTCTTGGCTTCCTAATTTTGCATTCCAGTCCCCTATAATGAAAAGGGCATCTTTTGGGGGTGTTGGTTCTAAGAGGTCTTGTAGGTCTTCATAGAACTGTTCAACTTCCGCGTCTTCAGCGTTACTGGTTGGGGCATAGACTTGGATTACCGTGATATTGAATGGTTTGCCTTGGAAACGAACAGAGATCATGCTGTCGTTTTTGAGATTGCATCCAAGTACTGCATTTCAGACTCTTTTGTTGACCATGATGGCTGCTCCATTTCTTCTGAGAGATTCCTGCCTGCAGTAGTAGATATAATGGTCATCTGAGTTAAATTCACCCATTCCAGTCCATTTTAGTTCGCTGATTCCTAGAATGTCGACGTTCACTCTTGCCATCTCCTATTTGACCAGTGGCCAGAAAATGCTGACCGAGTCCACTTTCCCAGTCCCCTCAACTTCGCTAAATTTCAGAAGAAGTCCTTCCTGACTCTAAGCCCATGACCTCCCTTTTCTTTTTCAGCCTCAGGATCACTGCTGACCTCATGGGTGGTTTCAGCTCTGATAATCAGAGGCACCTTCTGGGCACAAAGGGGCCATCTCTGTGGCTAACTTATCCTGCCCCCAGGCTTCTTCTGTACCATTGGTCCCTTCACTGATCCAGGGTCCCCACAAAGGTGCCTGCAGAGGCTTCTGGGCTTCCTCCGGACCTCACTGAGGCCACGGGGACGAAGCCTTATCTCCCTGCCTGGCCTGGACCTGTTTCCACAGTGCTCTGGCCACACGTTGGGCTTCCCCGGTGGCTCAGGAGTAAAAAGAATTCACTTGCCAATGCAGGAGACCAAGGTTTGATCCCTGGGTGGGAAGATCCCCTAGAGAAGGGGATGGTTACCCAGTATTCTTGCCAGGACGATCCCATGGACAGAGGAGCCAGGTGGGCTACAGTTCATGAGGCCGCATAGTCAGATACAACAGAGCACATTGTCATTGGCCACGTGCTGATCCAGGGCGCCCTGTGGGTGGTCTGTTCCCCATGAAATTCCCCGCGAAATGCCAAAGCCCTGTCTTCTTGGCTTCTTCCTATTCTTCCTCCATCGCCAAATCTCCCCGGCACAACTCCATACTTGAAAGAGAAAGGGGCCTGCTGTCCCTCCTGGGAAAGAGGAGCGGACAGGACCTCCCTGTACCGGAAACCAAATGAAAGTCTAAGTTCAGACCACCCAGCTTTGCCCTTGCTCTGTAAAGGGAGGCTGTGCGATCCTAGGAATCCTCTTCTCTGTCAACAAAGCCTACAACTGTGAGCTTCCTATCGACCCAGAAAAGTGTAATTTGAAATACAGAACTAAACGAGGATGTGTCTGTCCTGGGCTGCACTAACCTTGCTTTGAAGCAATGACCCCTCTTATTTAATATGTGAGGGAGAGACCAGCACAAGCAAGAATTAGGGGTTACTGGGAATGAAAACACGGTGGTTTATTATCTGAGAAAATGCAAGCCCCGGTTAAGCACAGCTTGCATGTGCGTCCATTTGGGGGCGGTTAGGGGGACGGGGAAAGGAGTTCAAAGTGTTTATTAAATTCTCAAAATATCAAATTGCCAAAAAGTTAAGAGCTGCCGTTTTAAGGCATCTATCTGGCTGGTCTTGAAGATGTACTTTGCCCCATACATTTGTAAAGGCTGTTACAGTTTCGATTTATAAAAATTAATTATAATTACCTTCTTGCACATTGGAGCCCCCTAGCATCTCTTCGTGGTGCTCAAGGCAGTATTATCCCCTCCCTGCAGCTTTACAGGTGAGAGAGCCAAAGCGCAAATTTCCTCATTCTGGGCCAGCAAGTAGGGCCTCTGGGTGACTTCAGAAAAGGCATCAGAACCTAGAACATCAGACCGAGAAGGCCCTTGAGGGCTATCTCGGCCAATCATTTTCGTTTTCAGAGGAGGAAATGAAGCTCCATAAGAGAAAGGGATCTGTCTCCCCACCCTGTCACGATCAGTGACCAGACAGACTGGCAGCCTCGTAAATGGAAATGGGGCGCAGAGAAACAGAAACTCTAGCATCCTGGAAACAGAAGACCTTCTTGACAGTTTCTGTACCTGGAAACATTGTTGCCAGCCGTAACTGGCAAGATCAAGGTTGGAAGGGGATTAAAAATAGCATTAAATACATTAAAAAAAACACACACACAGCTAATAAAAGTTTTGTAAGAAATCTCTTCTCCAAACAAGTCAGAGTCCTTGGCATTAAAGACAGTCTTGCCGATAATCCTTTTCCTGAATCACTATCTTTAATGGCTCGGTAAATGCCAACAGCATCATAATCTGTTAAGGCAAATTTTCCTACAAGTGTTGTATAAGGCGGAGCAAACTCTTTCCTCCACCCACCCCCCCTTAAAAAAGTTTTTTTGGTAACAGTCCCTGGGGCTTCCCAGGTGGTGCTAGCGGTAAAGAATCCACCTGCCAATGCAGGAGATACAAGAGACGCGGGTTCGATTCCTGGGTTGGGAAGATCCCTTGGAGTAGAAAGTGGCAACCCGCTCTAGCATTCTTGCCTGGGAAATCCCATGGACAGAGGAGTCGTGGGGCCGAAAAGAGTGGGCACAACAGTCTGCTGGCCTGAAAGTTAGCGTTTCTTCTATGGCACTCCTCTTTCCTCTCTCTTCCTTCCTCCCTTCCTTCCTTCTCCCATCTCCTCCTTCTTATCCTTCCGGTTACTTTTTCCCTACAGACCACTGCTCAAGTAGTGATCCCCTAGGTGGCTTTTCATGACGGCAGTGTGTAGGTTCCCGTCTCTGACTTGGTCTTGTCCGGGAGCTTACAGCCTTCTTGTCGCCGATGCCTAGTCCTTCCAACGAGGTCCACAAGGTGGCGCACTGCCTTGATCTTGAATGCTTTTTTCCCATGGGACTAAACGGAGTTGTCTACAATCCTATAGGTTAAAAAAAGATTTAAAATATTTGGGGTAGGCATGAAACCGAGTTATTTCAAAATTTCCTTTGGAGAAGGCTTGTGCCTCCGGCTTGGCCTAACAGGGCCATTAGTAGATCCCATTGCTGCCCCTGGGGTGCTATTATTAATAACAATTCCTATTCCTGGGCCCTACCCCAGCCCTGCAGACGGTGATTGCAGCCATGAAATTAAAAGACGCTTACTCCTTGGAAGGAAAGTTATGACCAACCTAGACAGCATATTAAAAAGCAGAGACATTACTTTGCCAACAAAGGTCCGTCTAGTGAAGGCTATGGTTTTTCCAGTGGTCATGTATGGATGTGAGAGTTGGACCATAAAGAAAGCTGAGCGCTGAAGAATTGATGCTTTTGAACTGTGGTGTTGGAGAAGACTCTTGAGAGTCCCTTGGACTGCAAGGAGATCCAACCAGTCCATCCTAAAGGAGATCAGTCCTGGGTGTTATTGGAAGGACTGATACTGAAGCTGAAACTCCAATACTTTGGCCACCAGATGCGAAGACCCTGATGCTGGGAAAGATTGAGGGCAGGAGGAGAAGGGGACGACCGAGGATGAGATGGTTGGATAGCATCACTGACTCGATGGACTTGGGTTTGGGTAGACTCCGGGAGTTGGTGATGGATAGGGAGGCCTGGTGTGCTGCGGTTCATGGGGTCATGGGGTCGCAAAGAGTCGGACACGACGGAGCGACTGATCTGAACTACCCCAGCCCTACTGGTGAGAACCCCCTGGACAGAAGCCTGAGAAACTGCTTTTATCAAGTTCCCCAATGATTCCTAGGGACTTCCCAGGTGGTGACAGAAGTAAAGAACTCACCTGCCCACACAGGAGACGTAAGAGAGCAGTTTCTATCCCTTCGTCGGGAAGATCCCCTGGAGGGGAGCACGGCAATCCACTCCAGTATTCTTGCCTGATTCCTATACAAGGAGTCTCGAGAGCAAGCTGGTGAGAGTCGATTGGAGACACCATTGTGGGTTGCCACAGTTCTGGTGGGGCCTGAATGTGTGTGTACGGTTGGGCAGAGGGGAGGGAGGTGGGAGTGGAGACAGTGGGTGGGGTGGGGGAGACAATAGGGTGTGTGGGGGGGGTGCCAGAGCAGGCATTTCCTCCAGGCTCCATTTCAGCCCCTCTGGCAGTCGGCCTGGATACCAGGATTTGAGCCCTGTTCTCTAAATGCACCACTTGGTCCGGCCACCCAGGTGGCTTCAGAGGACATGTCCCGGACACACTTGGGGCTCCGGCTCCCATCAGTTTGATGAATGGAGTTCTGGCAGCAGGTCAGAGAGCTTATTGGAGGCCAAGTGCCCCCGTGGTTTTCCTCTTAGCTGGCTGTCTACTTACTGGGTGACCACAAGACAGCTCTTCTCTCTTCAAGTGCTTTTTATAAACCTGATTGGCCTCACCCTCACCCCATAAGGCAGTGTGTCGGGGTCCCCCAGATCACCCTTGAGTTCGATTACTCACAAGATAGGCTCTCAGAATCCAGAAGGTCGGTCCCCTCCCCCCACCTGAAAAGACACAGATGGAAATGAGCAACAGAAAGAACGCCCAGAGGGCAGAGACCCAGAGACATCTGGCCAGGGTCTGGGCTCACCTTAGCCGGGAGGCTGGCCTAAAGCAGACCTAGGCAGGTAGTGGGTCCAGGGTGGGCCCAGCCTAGGAGCAGCGGCAGAGAACACGTCCCAGGGCAGAAGCGTGCCCCAGTCTGGTGCCAGGCAGTGCGTGTGGCTGTGTACACATACAGGCATGAGGGCTCAGGGTCGCACTCTGCGAGGCTGGCGGCAGCAGAGGTGGGCCAAAGGTCCTCTTTCTTCCCTTTTGCCTGCGGGATTGTTAATTCCTGCTGTGATACCGGCTGCCTCAGTCCATCTTGTTCCTTTATTAAAATTTTCAGATTTTTTGTAAAGGATATGTGTTATTATTTAATAAAGACAAAAATGCTTCACAGCGCAGGGTCCCAGGGAGTGCAACCCCGCAACAGCAGCCAATAGGAGCAGGGCCTGCAGCAGCTCAGTGATCAGCTGGGGGTCAGGGGTGCGTGCGGGCTAAAACGCAGAGCTGCCGGCTGCGGGGCGGCAGGGAGCACCGCTGGCCGCTAGAGGGCGCCGGCGGCCTCCGCGGGAAGCTACTCGGAGTTGCCGAATCCCAGCGGGCTGCGATAAAGCCCGGCTCCCTGCAGTGTGGTCCTCACCGCCCACTGCCCCGCCCTGGCTTCCCACCAGCCCTCGCGCTATGGGCCATTCTGGCCGACCCGGCTCCGCCCGGCCTGTGGCCGCAGTAGGTGGGTGGTGGGCCCCGACTCGCTCAGGCTGGAGCATCTCCCCGGTGCAGGACCTCTCTTTTGATGTTGATCCCAGGGGCTCCTTGCCTTCCCTGGTGGCTCAGACGGTAAAGCGTCTGTCTACAATGTGAGAGACTTGGGTTCGATCCCTGGGTTGGGAAGATTCCCTGGAGAAGGAAATGGCAACCCACTGCAGTACTCTTGCCTTGAAAATCCCATGGACAGAGGAGCTTGGTGCAGGCTACTATCCATGGGGTCGCAAAGAGTAGGGCACGACTGAGCAACTTCACTTCACTTCCAGGGGCTCCTTACTAGGGCTGTCTGGCCATCTGCCTGATTCTGTGCCCAGCCATGGGTTCACACCTTTAGGGATGCCACCTGGCAGAATTGGGCACCCATGTCTCACAGGATGGCTCAGATAATTAATTGCATCCCTCGGGGACCCCCCCCCAATGCGCCCATGCTGCTGGTGTCGGCAGAAATCTGTGCCAGTAGACACGGAGGGCCCCTTCGAACCCCAGTCTGCCTTCCATCCTCCAGCTACTCAATGTCATACAAGGTGGAGCAGCCCCCTTGGGCCCATGTCCTTAACTCCCAGCTAAAAAGCCAAAGAGAGGATGGTAGCTAAGAACGCTTTCTGCCACAGAAACACCTGCAAGTCCAGCCACCAGCCCTGAGAGAGGCCTGCTGTGTCCCCATGGGCTGGTACCCCCCCTTCCCCCTCCCCACATCCCACCCCTGCAGTCATTGTCTTTGTGTATCTCAGACCCCATCTGTAAAGTCTTAATTTTAGTATATGATTTTCTAGGGCACTAGGGGAAAAAAAATCTCTGTGAGGGCAAGCTTTGAATAAAGGCTATATAGGAAGAAAGGGAAGGAAGAAAGAAGGAAACAAGGGAGAGAGAGAGGAAGCCTTGTGCCAGAGGTCCCGGCCTTGGGGACTTCATGCCAGGACCTTGGGGACAGAACGGTGAATCTGGCAGTTCACCTTGGTGCCAACAAGTGCCTCATCCACCCAGTGCCTCCCCACTGCCTTCTCGGAACTTCTAGAGGGAGTCTTGGTGGAGGAGCAAGCAGAGTGACCCCTCCCAGCCTGGTCTCTGCCACAGATTCCCCAACCGGCCCTTCTCTGGGTCTCAGTTTCCCCCACCTGCCAAAAAGGTTCTGCTGATTTCTAGAATCCCTTTCTGCTGACATTTCAGGCAGCCAAACGGTCCATGTTCTCAGCCTTCCCCGGTTCAGATGAAAACTCCCTGGGGAGCTTTAAAATCTTATGGCCTGGGTACTTCCCCCTCTTTCCACCCTCCCACCCCCCCCCCATCCCTCCCCACCGCCTTTCTGATGTAACTGGTCTGAGGTGGAGTGCAGCATCCATACATTTTCAGAGGTCCTTGGATGCTTTGAATGTGCAGCCAGGGCCGGGAAACCTCTGGCATCTAATTCCTGCTAAGAAACATCTGCATTCTCATAGGAGACTCCTCTAAAATCACTGTGGATGGTAACTGTAGTCATGAAATTAGAAGATGCTTGCTTCTTGGAAGGAAAGCTATGACAAACCTAGACAATGTATTAGAAAGCAAAGACATCACTTTGCCCACAAAGTATAGTCAAAGCTATGGTCTTTTCAGTAATCATGTACGGTTGCGAGAGTTTGACCATGAAGAAGGCAGAACGCTGAAGAATTGCTGCTTTTGAAACATGGTGCTGGAGGAGACTGTTGAAGAGTCCCTTAGACTGCAAGGAGATCAAACCAGTCAGTCCTAAAGGAAATCAAGTGCGAACACTCATTGGAAGGACTAAGGCTGAAGCCAAAGCTCCAGTATTTTGGTCACCTGATGTGAAGAGCCGACTCATTGGAAAAGATCCTGATCTGGGAAAGATTAAGGGCAGAAGGAGAAGGGGACAACGGAGGATGAGATGGTTGGATGGCATCACCAATTCGATGGACATGAACTTGGGCAAACTCCGGAGACGGAGAAGGCCTGATGCAGTCCATGGGGTTGGACATGACTCAGTGACTCAACAACAACACGGAGACTCCTGGAAACAGAAAAGTCTCCACTCCACTCAGCCATAGTGATGGGGTAACAGGCATCGTCACGGCAGGGAGTGGTATTTGGGAGCAGCCCCCTGTAAGGCTCAAGCCTGTTGACCCTCCAAAAGCTTTGGGTGGACAGCGGGCAGGATAGCAGTTTGAATATGTCATCCTATTGGCTTTGAGTTTTCAGGATCTCTGATAATAAATCAGCCATTAGGTCCTAGTTTCTGCTTCCCCTGATGGGTTCAAGGAGAGAACAGTCAGTGCCTCTAGGGTGCAGCGTTTCTGGCTCCCTGAAAAGTTGTAGGAAGTAGTGGCTGGTAGGGGACCCTTATTATGTCAGAGAGGTGCCTCTGTGCTGTAAGCTGGCTGAGGAGTCTCTACCAGTTGTAGCGTGGCAGCGTCGTCATGGCCCAGAAGGTAGAAAGTGAATTGATCTCATCCGTTGTATTTCTTCATTCAGTCTCATTGGTTCTGTGATTATTAGAAACCTCCCTTTAAACTCTTTGGTTTTCAGTGCTGTGTTTTTTCCACTTTTCCAACTTCATGATTATTTGAATGGAAATGGGGAGAAGGAAAATACAGCGTTATCTTTTAACCACGCTTATAACTTCTTGAGTGGCTTTGACACATGGGGTTGCAAAGAGTCAGACACGACTGAGCGACTAACACACTTGAGAAGTGACTCACCAGTGAAGTAAAGAAAAACAAGGAGAAAAGAACCATGATAAGGAACTGGAAGATGGTTCCCTGTGAATACCTGCCTTTCTTTGTTTGCTTCCTGGAATGGTGAACGGGAGGCTTGTCAGGCAGGGCCAGGTCCAATCTCTATGGGCGTCTATATCTCATAATTGAGCTAAAATATATTTGAAAGCTAAGGAGCAGCCACATAAAGCCAGAAGACGTTCCAGTTATCAAGTTGTGCTGTGAGGTCTCATATTTTTATATCAGCTCTTCCTAAAGGTTTCTGTCCTGATAGGTGAGGGTAGGGACTTCCCTGGTGGTCTAAGTGGTTAAGAGTCCCCCTGTTCAATGCAGGGGACATGGGTTCAATCTCTGGTCTGGGAACTAGCATCCCACGTGCCACAGGGCAATTGAGGCCATGGGCCATGACTGCTGAGCCCGTGCACCCGAGAGCCCGTGCACCCGAGAGCCCGTGCTCCGCAATGAGAATAGCCACAGCAGTGAGAAACCCATGCATCGGAACTAGAGAAAGCGTGTGAGCCACAGTGAAGACCAAGAGCAACCAAAAATAACTTGATTAGTTAATGACAGCCAGAAACGCCTTTAAAAAAAGCAGGTGCAAAATGATCTTAGGGTCTTTAATACGCAGTCGTAGTGACAATGCTTGGGAAATGGCTCAGCGCTTACACTCTCGTAAAAATTCTGAAGTCTCCCAACTGGCGGAGAGACTAAGACAGGGACAGCGGTCTTGCCAAAATGACTCAAACAAAGAACTTTCACTCTTTCATTTTTACCTCTGGGAAGGGAGTCCAAAGCATGTTTTCTTGTGAAAGCCAAGCAAGGGAAATTCACTCCCATGCGATGGAGATTCGATTTTCTACTTCTCGGGCAAGATAAACTCTTCTTCTGTGTGGGCTGATGCTCAGACTTTTTTTTTACTTGCCAACATTCTATTTGAGTTTAATAGGATAGATTACCTCGGAGCTTCCTGGAGTCAAAACAAGCAACCTGCAGTGGTTATGGAAGGCAGAGCTGCGAGACCATCCAGGAATCACAGAGGAAGCTCAAGTTAAAGAGCAAAACCGCACGAGTTCAACTTGATTTCAACCTTCCCATTTCCTGGAAATCATTTATGAAAACCCCAGGTTGGCAAGGAATCCGTTCAATAATAGAGCAAAGGTCAAGATGAGTCACGTGTGTGGCAGGACAGTGGGGTGGGGGCTCTGGGTGTGATTGACCAACCGCTTAGGTGTCTACGTTGTGAAAGGGCTTCCAGCTGTCTGTGCCCCCTGCCTGAACGGAGCAGAGCAAAGCTCTGGTCTGGACCATCTGACCCCACAACTCCACCTCTGCCTATTTGGACCCTAGGAAATCCCTGCAGAGTTTCTCCCCCATTTTTTTTTTTTTTTTTTTGCAAAGCCATCACTGATTGCAAAGGGACAATGATGAAGTCAGCAGTGGGGTTGCTTACCATGTGGGCAATTGAGACGCCAGGCTCTGTCCCCATGGCACCAGCCTGCTTACCACAGTTCAAAGATGACTGATTTTATTCCCACCTTCTAGCCGGCCACTCACATGAAGCTGTCTCATCTCCACAATCCCTGAAGAGCCAGTGTGTGCCATGTCTACATGATACCAAAGAACTGAAAGGGAAGTGGCCAATTGCTTGACGCGAGGCACGGATACAACTCAAGGTTTGGACCGTGGAAACCACCCAAGACAGGCTGCAGTTTTCTCTCTGGCCACAAGGTGGAGAAGGAAGGAAGAAATGAATGGGAAAGGTTTGAAAACAAACTTTTCTAGTTGGGTGCCTGTCTCCTCTAGAGGGACAGACAGATCAAACGGTCGCTTGTGTTTTGTTTTGTTTTGAGAGTTTCAAGTTAAATTTTATTTGGGGCAAAATGAGGACTGCAGCCCAGGAGACAGCATCTCAGATAGCTCTGAGAAACTGCTCTCTGCTTTGTTTTTGCAGCAAAAGTGATACATCCCAGGTAGATCATCTGATCATCAGTAGGATACCCTAAAGGCACCCCCCAGTGAATCATCATGGGTTAATTCGTGTCCCCCCACCCTTTTTTCAAACCAGAAAGTCGTGTCATCTTTGAGCTATTCTTCTCCATCACACCACGCACCAAATCAGTCACCGAGTCCTACGGCCTCTCTTGCCTCAATCTTCCCAGCTCCTGCCCTCTTTCTCCACTCCCACTCTCCCCTTCCGAGCTCAGGTCACCACCGTTTCTCCTCTGGATTAGCACAAAGGCTTCACAACTGGCTTCTCAGCCAAGTGTGCCAGGCCTCTGGGTCTTTGCACATGCCAACTCTCTAGCTGCAAGGTGCTGTCCCCCTCTGCTCCGCGGACTTCTTTGCCCTTCAGCTCAGTCGCACAGTTGTGTCCCACTCTTGCGACCCCATGGACTGCAGCACATCAGGCTTCCCTGTCGAGCATGAACTCCCAGAGCTTCCTCAGACTCATGCCCATCGAGTCGGTGATGCCATCCAACCATCTCATCCTTTGTCATCCCCTTCTCCCACCTTCAATCTTTCCCAGAATCAGGGTCTTTTCAGATGAGTCAGTTCTTTGCGTCAGGTGGCCAAAGTATTGGAGCTTTAGCTTCAGCATCAGTCCTTCCAATGAATATTCAGTACTGATCTCCTTTAGGATGGACTGGTTTGATCTCCTTGCAGTCCAAGGGACTCTCAAGAATCTTCTCCAACACCACAGTTCAAAAGCATCAATTCTTCATGCTCAGCTTTCTTTATGGTCCAACTCTCACATCCATACATGCCTGCTTGAAAAACCATAGCTTTGATTAGATGGACCTTTGTTGGCAAAGTAATGTCTCTGCTTTTTAATAAGCTGACCAAATTGGTCATAGCTTTTCTTACAAGGAGCAAGAGTCTTTTAATTTCATGGCTGCAATCACCATCTGCAGTGATTTTGGAGCCCCCCAAAATAAATTCTCTCACTATTTCCACTGTTCTCTATTTGCCATGAAGTGATGGGACCAGATGCCATGATCTTAGTTTTCCGAATGTTGAGTTTTAAGCCAACTTTTTCACTCTCTTCTTTCACTTTCATCAAGAGGCTCTTTAGTTCTTCTTCCCTTTCTGCCATAAGGGTGGTGTCATCTGCATATCTGAGGTTATTGATATTTCTCCCAGCAATCTTGATTTCAGCTTGTGCTTCATCCAGTCCAGCATTTTGCATAATGTACTCTGCATATAAGTTAAATACGCAGGGTGACAATATACAGCCTTGACATACTCCTTTCCTGATTTGGAACCAGTCTGTTGTTCCATGTCCAGTTCTAACTGTTGCTTCTTGACCTGCATACAGATTTCTCAGGAGGCAGGTCAGATGGTCTAGTATTCCCATCGCTTGAAGAATTTTCCAGAGTTTGTTGTGATCCACACAGTCAAAGGCTTTGGCATAGTCAATAAAGCAGAAGTAGATGTTTTTCTGAAACTCTCTTCCTTTTCAATGATCCAACAGATGTTGGCAATTTGATCTCTGGTTCCTTTGCCTTTTCTAAATCCAGCTTGAACATCTGGAAGTACATGGTTCATGTACTGTTGAAGCCTGGCTTGGAGAATTTTGAGCATTATTTTGCTAGCGTGTGAGATAAGTGCAATTGTGCAGTAGTTTGAACATTCTTTGGCATTGCCTCTCTTTGGAATTGGAATGAAAACTGCCATTTTCCAGTCCTGTGGCCACTGCTGAGTTTTCCAGATTTGCTACATATTGAGTGTAGCACTTTTCACAGCATCATCTTTCAGGATTTGAAATAGCTCAAGTGGAATTCCATCACCTCCACTAGTTTTGTTCGTAGTGATGCTTCCTAAGGCCCACTTGACTTCGCATTCCAGAGTGTCTGGCTCTAGCTGAGTGATCACCTGGGTGATTATCTTGGATGTGAAGATCTTGTTTGTATAGTTCTTCTGTGTATTCTTGCCACCTCTTCTTAATATCTTCTTCTGTTAGGTCCATACCATTTCTGTCCTTTATTGTGACCATCTTTGCATGAAAAATTCCTTTGGTATCTGTAATTTTCTTGAACAGATCTCTAGTCTTTCCCATTCTATTGTTTTCCTCTTTCTTTTCACTGATCACCGAGGAATGTTTTCTTATCTCTCCTTGCTATTCTGTGGAACTCTGCATTCAAATGGGTATATCTTTCCTTTTCTCCTTTGCCTTTAGCTTCTCTTCTTTTCATAACTGTTTGTAAGGCTTCCTCAGAGAATCGTTTTGCCTTTTTGCATTTCTTTTTCTTGAGGATGGTCTTGATCACTGCCTCCTGTACAATGTCAGGAACCTCCATCCATAGTTCTTCAGGCACTCTGTCTATCAGATTTAATCCCTTGAATCTATTTGTCACTTCCATTGTATAGTCATAAGGGATTTGATTTAGGTCATACGTGAATGGTCTAGTGGTTTTCCCTACTTTCTTCAATTTAAGTCTGAATTTGGCAATAAGGAGTTCATGATCTGAGCCTCAGTCAGCTCCCAGTCTTGTTTTTGCTGACTGTATAGAGCTTCTCCATCTTTGGCTGCAAAGAATATAATCAATCTGATTTCGGTATTGACCATCTGATGATGTCCATGTAGAGTCTTCCCTTGTGTTGTTGGAAGAGGCTGTTTGCTATGACCAGTGCTTTCTCTTGACAAAACACTGTTGCCTTTGCCTTGCTTAATTCTGTACTCCAAGGCCAAATTTGCCTGTTACTCCAGGTATTTCTTGACTTACTACTTTTGTAATTCCAGTCCCCTATAATGAAGAGGACATCTTTTGGGTGTTAGTTCTAGAAGGTCTTGTAGGTCTTCATAGAACTTTCAACTTTAGCATTACTGGTCGGGGCATAGACTTGGATTACTGTGATATTGAATGGTTTGCCTGAGATTGCATCCAAGTACTGCATTTCAGACTCTTTTGTTGACTATTATGACTACTCCATTTCTTCTAAGGGATTCTTGCCCACAGTAGTAGATATAATGGTCATCTGAGTTAAATTCACCCATTCCAGTCCATTTTAGTTTGCTGATTCCTAAAATGTCAACGTTCACTCTTGCCATCTGTTTGACCACTTCCAATTTGCCTTGATTCATAGACCCAGCATTCCAGGTTCCTTTGTCCTACCCCTCCAAAAATCCCTCTACAGGAAAATACAGATCGGAATGATCAATTTCAGGAAGGTGGTCACATCAAATGAAGGAGGAGAAGGAGAAATGATAGAACTGGGCCACAACATTAGTCTTATCTCTAAGGTTTTAGTTCTTCAAAGAGAAACAATGTCTCAGTGAAAACATTCACGGCTGATACATGTGGGTGATGAATGTACTGTTGTCTGTTATTTTGTGTGTTTGAGATATTTCATCATTAGATTTTTTTAAGTTTTAAAATGAGCAATGCTCCCTCGTTTGTATCACTATGATCTTCTGCAGTGAATTCTTCCCTAGGCCTTCTGACCCTGGGCTATCATTGCAGTCTGTCTTTTCTGCTAGACTAGAAACTTCTGGTGCTTTGTGTATGTTTCTCTTTGAATCCTATCTACCTGGTAGACATTTGCTAGTTTCTTAAAGGAGCATCAGGCAGATAGTGAAAGCTGGTGCCCCACAGTACGACTGGCAGCTGAAGGTGTGATTCTGACCCCAGAGATGAGAGAGGGTTGTATAGAGCAGTCGGCAGGACCACATTCATCCCAGCCCAGGAGGGTGGTGTGTTTGAGGCTTGAAGACCTTAAGGTCCCAGCATCAAACCAAACCAAGGGGACTGAGGCTTTGGCTTTCAGGAAAGGTGATGGGCTTGTCTTCCTGCCAGAGGAGAGTCCAGCTCTGTGGCGCCAAAGGCCAGTTGGGAGCGCTCTTAAGAAGGAACTGAAGGGGCTGAACTTGGTTCCTTTTGTAAAATATTTGTTTCTTTATTTGGTGGCATGGAGTCTCAGGTGTGGCGCGCAGGATCTGCGCTGCACTGTGTGGGTTTCTTTAGTTGCAGCCTGCAGGCTTCTCTCCAGCTGGGCGCACAGGCTGCAGGGCTTGCAGGCTTAGTGGCTGCAGCACCCAGGCTTCGTTGCCCTGAGGGATGTGGGATCTTAATTCCTCTACCAGAGACTGAACCTGGGTCCCCTGCATTGCAAGGTGGATTCCTAACCACTGGACCACCAGGAAAGTCCCTGATCTTGGTTCTTCAAAGAGGGTAAAGAATTCCTGGATTGACTGCAGAAACTAAAAGCAAATCAACCCTGTAAAGACAGGGCATACCTGATTTTGACAGAGGCATGGGAACCAGGGGCACGAGAGAACAGGAGACGGGGGAACGTGGCCGAGAGAAAGAGGGTCCGGGATCACTGAGCCACTGGCGAGTCTGAGGATCTGAACACGGTGAGCTAATCTGCTGTGTCTATTCCTCTAGCAAAGATTTGTTGAGCACCCACTATGTGATCAGTGCAATGCCAGGTGCTGGGAATGCAAAGATGAGCAAAACAAACTGTCCTGTGGCTCAATAACCTTATGTTAGTGACATGACTGAAGTCATTGTCCTTCCAGGGTCACAGATAAACTGGAGTCTCCGCATAGCCTATCCCTGCCCTGTACACACAACCCCATCTCCTCCCTTTGGGTGGCACTGCAGACACCTCCAGGCCCTCCTAAACCCCACACTCTCTTTCCAGACTGTACTCGTCATTCTTAGAGGAAATGGCTGGCAGAGGAACGGAGGGCTAGCACTGGAGTGACACAGACCAAGGAAAAAGCAGTCCACGTGGTTCCTGGACCAGAGAGACTCAAACACACGAGCCTCAGGCTGGGTCCTCTTCCTTCTGATGGGCCAGGGGAGGGCCGAGGCCGAAAGATGGGGTGTTCGTGCCTGGCTGCATTGCTTTTGAGATGCAGGACTTTCTGCCTGAGGCAATCGGGAGGCCCATGCCAGCTGTCCCAGGTGGTGACCCGAGGCTGAGGCTCCACGCCATCCCCAGCCTTTCATCTCTGGCTTCTCTTCCTCTTTCAGAGCTGCACGTGTGCTCGCTCACTTTTTATAACAGCTTTAGAGGGATGTAATTCACACCCCAGACAATTCACTCCTTCTTTGTGCTTAGTTCTATTCTGCTCTCATCCTGGTGAACCTTAAGGGAAAGTGGAAGGGTGTCACTCATCCTGCACGCTCCACCCCCACTCCTGGCCTCTTAGCGACAAGCCTGGCGGCCGTGGCTTTGTCATCAGAAAGGTGCTAAGAGCCTCGGTTTACAAGCCAACAGAGCAGAGGTCTCTGCAGTCCATCCACATGGGTCTCTGCTGCTGTCCTGAGGGGATGTGGGCTACACTGCAGGTGATGACCTGGGGACCATGCCCAGGGAGTTCCTCCTGAGACCCAGTGCTGGGAGCATTACTGTGGGGCCACCGAAGAACATGAGGGGGTTGGACGGCATCACCGATTCAATGGACATGAGTTTGAGCAAACTCCAGGAGATTGTGAAGGACAGGAAAGCCTGGCGTGCCGCAGCCTATGGGGTTGCAAAGAGTCAGACACGACTGAGTGACTGAACATCAACCCCCACCAAAGAACTGGCTCCTGACCCCAGCTTGCTGTGTCTAGTTGCTGAGAGACTCAAGCTTAAACCTCCCTTCCAGATATACCCGGAGGGTTCCTGAATGACCCCAACACACAACCCTTTCTCCTGAGGTTCTGATCCCATAGATGTGCAGTGAGAGGCCCCAGCATTTCCACATTTATAAAGCACCCAGTGAATCTGATCGTAATCATAATTATATATCGATTCTGCTGTCCATCACTGTGAAAACCAGTGTCAGTAAGAAGGAGGTGGCACTGTGGAGGGAGCATCACCCTCCAAATCACCTGTAGGGCTTGCTGTCTGTTTCACCCCCAGAATCTCAGATTCCATAGTCTGGGGTGTGTAGACCTGGAAAAATATTCACAACCTAAAACTGAGTTGTTGTTTAGTCGCTAAGTCATGCCCGACTCTATTGCAGCCCCATGGACCGTAGCCCACCAGGCTCCTCTCTCCATAGGATTTCCCAGGCAAGCATACTGGTGTCAGTCACCATTTTCTTCTCCAGGGGATCTTCCCAACCCAAGGATCGAACATGCGTCTCCTGCATTGGCAGGCAGATTCTTTACCACTGAGCAACCAGGGAAGCCGTAGTTGTGTTTACTCAGTGGGAATTTTTAGGACTTCAAGCATGGGAAACAGCATCTCAAGTAACCCTGAGAGATCTGCTTGGAGGGGGCTAGGGGAGGAGCCAGGTTATATAGACTTTTTGTGACAAAGGGCAGATAGTCTGAACATCAAAAGATGACTGTTAATTAAAGAAACTCAGATATTCCAAATTAAGGCATTTAGGACTTTTATATGTATGGGAAGATACAAGAGTTTGGGCTCATTGAAATCATTCCTTTGATAAGCTGTCTGGGGCTAGTATCCTGAGTTCCCTTAGGGCTCACCGTAGGGAGTGGCTGCAGTCTGATGGCTGTTGATGGCAGGTGTTTTTTCCTTCCCAAGTGTCTAAAGGCTCACCGGCTCACACTGGAGGGTCACAATTGCTGATGACTGTGACATCCTTGTTTACTGATAAAAAAAGTAAAAGTGAAAGTCTCTAAGTCGTGTCCAACTCTTTGCGAACCCACGGACTATTCAGCCCATGGAATTCTCCAGGCCAGAACACTGGAGTGAGTAGCCGTTCCCTTTTCCAGGGGATTTTCCCAACTCAGGGATCAAACCCAGGTCTCCCGCATTGCAGGGGGATTCTTTACCAGCTGAGCCACAGGGGAAGTCCAAGAATACTGGAGTGGGTATTCTCCAGCAGCTCTTCCCGATCCAGGAATTGAACTGGTGTCTCCTGCATTGCAGGCAGATTCTTTACCAGCTGAGCTACCAGGAAAGCCCCTTGTTCACTGACAGGGCAGGAAATGTTCCACGTAGCCTGAGAATTTGCCTTTCTAACAAGTTCCCAGGTTCTAGTGGAGGGACCACACCTTGAAGGCCATTGTGCCGACAGGTGGCCCTAGTAGCACAGAATCTGCCTCCCAGTGCAGGAGACACAAGATAGGTGGTTCCATCCCTGGCTCGGGAGATCCCCTGGAGGAGAAAATGGCAGCTCGCTCCAATTTGCTTGGGAAATCTCACACACAGAGGAGCTACAGTCCACGGGGTCGCAGAGAGTTGGACATGACTGAGTGACTGAGCATAGCACAGTGCTAAGAGGACTGACCTGTTTCTCTGGACATGACCCAAATCAGAAAGAGTAGGAACCTACTGCCCTGGTGCTTCACCCTGAAGACAATCACCTGGAGAGTGAGCATCCCTGAGCCCAGGCTGCATCCCAGAGCGATGGGATCATGGCATCTGGGGCTGGTGCCAAGACTTTGGATTTTCTCCCCAGGCAATTCCTATGTGCAACCAGGGCTGGGAATCACTGCCGTGTTTAAAGCTCAGTTAACTTCAAATTATCTTGACAGCATAGGAAAAAAAAATGGGGACAAAGGTTATGAGAGCCAGAGTGGGGCGCCAAGCCCCAAAGCGTCTACCAGCCTGTCGCCTTGGCACAGCCCTGTAGCATCAATGGTACCTTTACTTCCTCATTCTAGGAAATTCAGAAGTTGAGAGTGGGGCCTTGCCGCCTCTGAGCACTGCTATAGGGCTGGAGAGATCCCAAGTCAGAGGAGTCTTCCGGCTACACACTGGCCTGTACTTGGGGGGCTGCAGCGTGGCCCCGCATACAGCGGATGCCCCAGGACCTGGGGACGATTAGCCAGTGGGCTGGAGAATAGCTGTGTCCTCTCTTGGACCATCACCAGTGAGTGAAGCATAGGTGTACTGGGGTGAAGTCAAAGCAGGGGGGTGAGTGACAGCACCCTGGAGACAGAGCCTCGGTTCCTCCATCCTTTGTCGTTTAAGGCCAGGCAACCTGCCACAGGTAGACCTTCCAGAACTGGCAGGAGAAGTGATGGGCACGGCTTTCTAATTTTTTTTTTTTTTAAGACTTTCGACATGGACCGTTTTTAAAGTCTTTATTGACTTTGTTACAACATTGTTTCTGCTTTTTTATGTCTTGGGTTTTTTGGCCACAAGGCATGCAGGATCCTAGCTCCCTGACTGTGGATTGAACCTGCACCCCCTGCATTGGAAGATGAAGTCCCAGCTACTGAACCACCAGGGAAGTCCAGGGGCGTGGCTTTCTAATTGTGCACAGGGCTGCAGACAGAACCTTGTTTGAAAGAAAAGCCTTTGAAATTCACTTACCTTAAAAAAAAGAAAAAGACAAAGGCATTCACTTATCACCAGAAGTATGGAAAAATCCCAATGAATTCAAAGATACTTTACCTTCTAAGGGATAGCTTTGTTTTGCCCTGGATATTATCTCTGAGCCTTCAGGCTTCATGATCTCCATGGTCATGGGTCAGACTGGAGTTCTGTTCTCAGCCCTCTGGTGGATCTTTTGTCCTGCATGACACCCCCTGGTGGGGTAAGTACCCAGGAGAATGAATATTCATCACTAACTATTCCCTTATAATAAAAAATAATTCTTAAAACCCAGATCAGAGACGATAAAAACCAAGTTATTATTTCACTGGAATTTGCCAGAGGCCCCCTTTAACAGAAGCCGGGGGTGGGAGGAGGGGGGGGAAGGGGGGGGGGGAAACATGTGCTTTTTGTAGAACACTCTATATTTAGAATTTTTAAACAAAAAGCAAAGCTTAGTGATTTTACCTCGTTAAGTTTCCCCTGAGAAGGTATATAAGATGCAGGACTCAGAACAGAGGACCCTGAGACACTGGGAGATTCTACTCATAGGAAACTCAAAATTTTTGACTTAAGACATTTAGGAAGATCTCCTGGAGTAGGAAATGGCAACCCACTCCAATATTCTTGCCTGGAAGATCCTATGGACAGAGGAGCCTGGGGGGCTACAGTCCCCGGGGTTGCAAAACGTGGGACATGACTGGCCGACTAAGCATAGCACAGCACATTTCCTTACATATATTACAAGGGGGTGTGTGGTTTCTTTTTCCTATGCCCAAGAAACTTAACTAACA
Source organism: Ovis canadensis (assembly GCF_042477335.2). Lineage (NCBI taxonomy): Eukaryota > Metazoa > Chordata > Mammalia > Artiodactyla > Bovidae > Ovis > Ovis canadensis. The sequence continues at coordinate 44,282,558 of NC_091268.1, read as the reverse complement.
TTAAAAATTCCACATGTTTAAGCAAAAGCTAAGCAGTGCCTGAATACTAATATTGGGAAGGGTTTGGCAAATGGAATCCCAGAGGCTGACACCATTAGCTTGGGTGTCTGCAAAGTTTTATTAATTAGACTGTCTGCTCCCCAGCCGGAAGCTGGTTCCTATTTCTCACTATATGCTCCATAGTCGGCTATTGCCCCTGCAGTCAATCATTTCCCCTCCGAAGCCCCGCCAAAGACCAGATCCCCGGCAGCTTTCTCGCAGGCTTCTTGCTTCTTGGAAGGGGGTGATGTTGCTGGCTGGTCATCAGACAGAACTGGTTGCCCTTCAGGGTCATGGGAATGAAATTTCACGACCCTTTTGCAAATCACACCCCCAGATAACAAGCTGAAGCTCTCATCAAAAGAAAAAAAAACTTTATTTTTTCTATTGCATAAATAATGGTAAATTAGACTCTTTTTTATACAGATTATATATTTACAGACAAGTTTGGTTAGAGAAAACATCTGGTAAATATGGCAGTCAGGTTTCCTTTATACACTAAGATAACATAATAATAATATGTACTTCATGAGATCAGTAAGTTGCATGCCAAGTTAATTTATATTAATATTTACATTTTATATAAAGATTTTCTTCTGACTAATCTGCTGACTCTCTCATTATTTAATAGCAGAAATCATCAATGAATACTGAATGGAAAAATAAAAGTGACAGAATATGAATGAGATAAATGGGAAGATTGTGACCCAGGATTGCAGTCTTAGTGGCGCATTCTGGATAGGAGATCTGCCAAGCTCTGGTCATTCTGCTTGAAATAATCCTAATCTGTGCTCTGATTTGCATCCCGCCATTTACCACTGTGCTTTGGCAAAAAACTCATGTCTCAATTCTAAGGACCCCTAAGATCACAACAACCCCCACCCCCAGCAGATGACAGCTTGCCAACCCATTCCCCAGCCAGATTTTGGGTCTGATTTTCCTTCAAGGGCATCGTTTTTGGTGAGTCCTTGGACAAATAGCTTCTTCCTAGACTTACAATTGGGAAAGAAAATCAAACCCCACTAAGAAGCCATTCAAAGACCCCCAAAGCCTGACTCCTAGATTAGAAAGAGCATTCTTTGATTTTCCTTGGAGAGAGCTGACAGGGACTTGTGTCAATTTCCCCCAGGAGCTGAGAGGACCCTTCCCTGGCCAACCTAGGCCTTTGCAGGAAAGAGCAGTTGGGGCTCACTAGAAAAACAATGACTGGGACCTCCATTTACTTCAGGAAAATAAAAAGAAAAAAACAGGAGAGAGACATAGGATTTTAGGTTGTCATGGGCCGAGGGCTGGAGACTTGTGTGGACCCTGCAGCTACCCTCCCTCTGCCCTTTATCCTTCATCATGGGTGGATCGCTTCTAAAGCAGGCCCCTGTGCTCAGCATCACTCATCAGCCATCTAAGGACTGTTGATGGTGCCTGTCTCCCCAGACAGTTAATCGAATTCCTAACAATCCCCAGAGATCGTGACTCTCTTCCTTCTGCAGTGGTACGAATAATTACCAGCCACTATCACACGTACGGGAACTGCTGTTCCAAGGGTCAGATAAATGAGTAAAGAAAGAAAGTAATGATCACAAGTTGTGCTCTTTATACTCAGTAACTTCTAGTCAGGCTTTTTCAGATGGGGAAACGGCATCTTTTCCCGGAATCTGGCTTTGTTTTACCTTCCTTAGTCAAGAATTCTGATCCACGTGATCTGTGGTAAGGTGACCCCATGCCTTTCATTTTGACACTGGCTCAGACAGGAAACAAAGCCCTTCTTGGATGCTCCCTAAATCAGCAAGTCCTCAGGGAACAAACAAAACCTCCTGCCTACAAGACACTGGACAGAAGTCTATTTGCATTGTTTCATCTATAGACAAAGGACACCAAAAGAGATACCTTATTACAACAGCTTCCGGGGATTTGTATTTAAAAAAAAAAAAGTTCTTAATACAATTCATTGGGGACTTAAGGACCCTATCAAGTGTGGGCATTCACTTTGTTTCAGAGAGTCACAAGAGGAGGGCTCTTCTGAGTCATCAGGTTGACCTCTCCTCTTGTTTTAGAGATGAGAAGACTGAGGCTGGGAGGGGAAATAGCTCAGACTTATCTGACCGGTGGGTGGCAGAGGCACCTAGGGGCCCTGCCTCCTGTGATATTTCTGGCTGACAGAGTTGCTTACACATCCAGAGCTAATGTCTTCTCTCCTAGCCTCAGTTCAACAGGTCTGAGCCCAGACAGAGCACTCTGGGAAAGGCATTTTGGGGGTGCAGCAAATCAGCATCCCCCAAGGAAAGGTGAGCTACCAGCCCCCTCTTGAAGTTCCCAGTGCATGTGGTTGGGTTCAGGTTGGTGGGCAGCAGCCCTATGGCACTCAAGCCCATCTAGGCTCCCAGGGTAGACCAGATGAATATGGGAAATGTTCAGAGATCAGCCACAGCCACCTTTTAAAAACTCTTTCTCTCCCAGGTACAGGGATGAAGCAACATCATGCTTGAAGTTTGCATTCCCTGGAATATTCCTTCTTAATTATCCTGCTGCTCTACTCCCCTGGAAAATTCCAGCCTCTACCTCCATTTCACTTGGACAATAATGTGTAACAATGCGAGAAGCATGGGTTTGAAAGCCAAGCCAGCTTTCTCAAGGAAAAGAGGCAGATGAGAGCTATGCCCAGTATGGGGGGCACAAAGTGGGGGTGGGAGGATGTGCTCAATGGATAAGCTGCCCGAGGCAGGGGCAGGAAGGCAGGATACTTGGCAAGTTTTTCCCAACTTCAGAGGACTATCTTTGGAGGACTGGCAGAACCTGATTCTTTGTGACTGTATTTCAACCCAACTGAATCAAATTAATTTTGCTTCCAAGGCTTTTTGAGTATTGTTATCTGGTCTCTTGAGACCTTATAAAGAGGGTCCTAAACCAATATTCACTAGAAACCATGGCTATTTCAATGCCCATGGACTTAGCATAGCGCACAGGACACTAAGAGAAGTGCCTGGCTGGGCTGCATGCCTGACCTTTTCCCTCCAAACCAAGTGTCTATGACAAGGCCACATAACGGAGGACCGTCCCCTGAGTGACTTAGTCAAAGGAAGGAAGAAGTGAAGCTGAACAGTTCTGACATTTAAATTGTCATGGAGACAGTGTCCATAAGAGGCAGCCTGAACCCTGCTCTATTTCTCCATTGCTTTAAATAATTCAAATTGAAAACCTTAGCTGTGGAATAATGTTTCTTTTCTGTTCCTGATGGATATTTTTCCCCTTCTGGGGGAGTTGAGGTGGTGGTGGAGGATGGCTAGAGCCAGATCTTTAGGTTATGAACTCTTTGCCCTGGTGTGACTGCAGAAGAGGCTAAGGAGAAATCTGAGCTCATTTCAGATAAGTGATCTCCAGGGAAGATGGCTCCACAGTCCTCCTGGCAACACAACCAGTATATTGCCCAAGTTTAGAAGCCCAAGTCCATCTCTGTCATCATGGTATTATAGAAAAAGGGGCCCCTTATTTTGCAGTTGGGTTCCAGACCTTCTGTGTATCGTAGTGGAATGGAATGAATAACACGATCACTACAGGCTTTTGGACAAATAGTCAAGTGCAGTAAAATGACCCAGTATGGTTTGAGAAGCAGAACTCAGTAGCTTCCATGGGGACAGAGCACAAAAGCACAGCAGCACAGGGCTCCAGGGCGTGCGGCCACGCAGGCCGCGCCAGCCACGCCGAGGAGCTTGGTGATCACACCCTACTTTCCTGGCCATGCCCTCATACTGTCCCAGGGAGGCTGCTAGCTATTGGTTAAGAGCAAAGGTCTCTTTGATTTAAGACCTGAGTCTGGATTTAAGCTGAGAGGAGGCATTTGGGATAAAGGATAAATTTCTCTCTCCCAGCTCTTCGATACATCACTTTGTGATTCTGTGGATGTGAGGTTGGGATGGGGGCATGATTATCAAAATAAGCGTGTGATCTTTCATTAGGTTCTTCTGGCTTAACAGCAGACAGGAGACAATTTGTCAGGTGCAAACTGAGACAGGAAGCAGGTTTCAAGACAGAAGACATGTTGTATAAATCTTTTTCTTGGCAAATCAAACACCTAGAAACTTCTGACACCACTGGACTGGCCGAGGACCACATGTAAACCTCAGTTCACTTTAGTTCACGTTTCTGGCTTGTGGGAAAGCTTCTCAACCGGCAAACAGATGCTTTTAAAGACGGGTTTAAACTATTTTTTGTTTTCCAGATGGCATTCTTGCCTTTTTGCCCAGATTCAGGGGGTCTTTGCTCTGGGCTCTGGGAGGTGGGGAGGGTACCACCTGGCTCCTGTTCTCCTGAGCAAATAGAAGGACAGGTCCAAAAAGAAGAGAAAAAGGCAGAGCTTCTTTCAGGCTAATTTCTCCCACCAGCAGGCTATGGATTCAGGGCGTCAGGATGCAAGCAGGCTGAGCCCAAGTGTTTGTTCTTTAAGGAAATGTTCCCTATTTTTGTGTGCCTTGGCACACTCAGGGTGGAATGCAAGGGTTGCTATAGCAACACCTTTTTTTTTTTTTACAGATTGGTGGTCATGTGGGACCCACGCATATGCCGGAAGCCATGGTTAATAGTTCCCGGGCTGGGTCCTGTCTGGGGGCTCTGGGAGTGATGGGAGACAGCTTCTTTGGGGATGAGGGTCTGCACCCCTTGTCTCTCAAGCAAATGACTCCTGAATCATCACTCGTGTGGTCGGAAGAGGTGGTATAGAGGGCAAGAATGAGCCAAGCTTGGTTTACCAGTCACTCAGCCACCCCATAGGAGACTCCTACGTCTACTCCCTGGCTGGACAGAGTAAGAGTTGTGTTACCCCCTCTCAGTTTCTGCAGAGGTCCCCCCCCCCCCCCCAGCCAGGGGCCACATGGCACACTGGAGGGCCGGGATTCCTAGAGTCTTCGTCCAGGCACCCAGGAACTCCCACAGTGCGGAAGGTGTTGACTGGCTCGAAGTAGCACTGTGGACAGGACTTGGGAGTGGGTCAGTGGGAAGCCAACATCTTATACCCAGTACTGTCGACAGACCAGCCACGCAAAGCTGCCAGGGTGCAAGCTCTTAGCACCCGGAGCCTGCGGGTTGCCACTGCCTCTGGGCTGTTCCCACGCACTCAGGTCCTGGCACAGTGTGTGAGGTTACCACGGTAGGAGGCTAACTTCAAGCCCATCAGAGAGAAGACTGCAGCTTCTTTCTTGCCCTCTCTCCTTAGCAATGTCCTTAGAAGTCATCCTCTCTAGGACACCTTCTCCGAGATTTTCTCCTGGGTAGGATGAACTTACTTCCTGGTCACTAGGAGAGATGAAAAGGGTCCTCTTTAGGGAGAGGATGCTGAGGACTTGTCAGTGTCTTTCTAGATTTCCTTGCTTACACAGTGGCTAATTTCTCTTCTAATTTCTCTAAGGTTTAACCCTCATATCCTTCAAGGTGCCTTCCCCTCAGGAGGAGGCAGAAGAACTTGTACTTTATAGAAGTACTCTTTTTTTTATCCTGAAGTCCAGCATCACCTGCAGCACCGCCCTCTCATAGGGCAGGGTCCTTTAAGAATCATCCCTGGGGTGATCCAATCTACCTGGTGTCTCTCATACCCCTCTCCCCAGGAGGACATGGCTGAGTCATTCATGGAGTCCCTTTTACTTAAGTCCAGTTAAAAGAGAGAGAGAAGGAGCAAACTGCTTAGGGTGGAAACTAATGGTGAACTTGTCCTGTGCATTCATATTCGGCATTTGCACCTGTTCTTGTTCTGAAGTCTGGTCCTGAGGGACGGAGGTGAGTCAGGCAAGAGGGGAGAGAGGAGAGGCAGGCAGACACGCAGTGTCTGGCAGGGCTGGGCGGGCAAGAGGGATGGGCAGGCCGCTGCCTTACTTGGCCTGGGTGTGGGGGACCCCAGGCATTTTTCACAGAGGGACTCACTCACAACCTCCCAGGCTCCAGGGAGCTGACTCCTGCTCCTCCCTCCATGCTATGGCTCAAACCCTATTTCTACTTGTGCTCATCATGGATAGTTGCAGTGGGGAAATTTTGAGAGCTGCTCCCAGGCTGTTGTCCAAAGTGCTTGCAGGGGTAATTTGGAAGAAGACCCCAAGCTGACAGCTTGGATGCTCCAAGTCTGAGAAGGCTGGAGGGAGAGGGCAGAAAGGGACGGGTGGCTTGAGGAGGGATTCCAAAACACACACCACACCCCCAAAACCACTTGGTGCAGCAAAAGAGGAGTCTGGCACCTCCATACTGAATGAAAAGGGAAAAGGGAGGGAGGAAAAGCTTGTAGCTCTAGGATGCAACGGAAAGAGGAGCAAGACAATTCCACCACAGAAATCAAGACCTGAGCTTGGAAACATACGAAGGGAAGTACTGCTATGAAAGATTACTGGCTAATCAGACTACTCGAGCTTGAGTGAGTGACCGTGGTGGATATGGCAACTAGGAAAAGTCCAGAAATCAGAGACTTGAGATGGGGTTGGCTTCGCTTCCCTTCCCCAACAGAAGCGTTTTACTTGTGGAGTCGGCTGAGCTTATTAACATCTTTTCGTTTTCTCATGAAAATGAGTCAGTTGCAGAATCCAACTGTGGGACCATGTTACATAAAATACAATGGTTGGATCCTTCCATCTTTCCCGTTGGGATGGTGTTTCTCTCTCTATCTGGGAAAGACAGACTAACAAAGCAAATCTGAAGGTGAGAGAAAGGTGAGCGGCATAAGGACCTTGACTTACAGAGGTGTCTTACACATGGTGACGTGTTCAGACTCCATCACTCTGGACAGCTGGGGCATGACTTGCAACAAACACCGCCTTCACCACCAGCCGCGGCCCCTCCCCGTCCCCAAACGACCCACCCCAAGAGGCAGGGATGTGTGTCGGAGGACAGGCTTCTATCAGCAGTAAAGCGATGAGGGACGATGGATGGATGTCACACCTGAAGAAGCCCGATAGATACGTCTGTCTGTGTGTCTAGGTTATAGAGATGCCCACGGCTACGCTTCTCTGTTGTCTAAATGGCAGCACAGGCGGCAAAGCTGGGAGAAAGGCTCTCTGCAGATTTCAAAATGCTGGTGCGCGATGTGCTCTAGGAACAGAAAGCCAAGTGCCGACGGAAACCGAGAGCTCCCCAACTCTGCCAACAAGAGTCCCGTAGAAAAGGCAGTAGACCGGAGGCGGAGGGGTGCAGCCTGCAGACCGCCGGGCGCTGCACCCCCTTCAATGGCTTTCCCCTCACGTCCGGGCGGGGAGGGGGCTCCACTGGGTGGAGGAAGGAAGCCAGGGTGGGACGGGGACGCCCACTTCTGCGGCAACCCAGAAGTCAGCCTCTTGGGACTTGAGGGTCGCCCTGGGGTGGGGGTGGAGGTGGGGGGAGTCTCCAGTTGACCCCTGGGGAGAACGAAGGGGGCGCGGTGGTGACTGCGTGGTCAGCCTCTCTCTTGCTCCCTCACACCGCCAACCTGGATGGCCGTGGGAATCCCGAGATGAACGTGAAGTTTCTCTTTTCGAGGTCCTACCGGCGCTTGAAGCGGTCGTCCGAAACTCCTGGCTATTTATTGCATTTGGAAACAAGACCATTAAAGCATTGAAGACAGCCCTTTTGTGTGCCTGCCAAGGGGATGGAGTGGGTTTGCCACGACACGGGGTTGCACTGCAACCTTGGGTTCTGCGCCGGACGGTGCCGCGTCTGCACCGTCCGCATCCGCTTGTGTGGAGGACGAGTCTGCCCGCGGGGCAAGCACATGCGCGGAGCCGGGAGCGCAGCTGCTGGGGAGGCGGCTACTCCATGCCGCTCCGGAGGATCTGGTTGGCCGCGATCAGCATGACGCTTATGATGAAGGCCATGGCGAAGGCGCAGATGAGGCTCTTCCGGACACAGGTCTGTCTGTTCTGCTTCTGGGAATGCACTGCGGGGAGGAGAGGAGGCAGGAGAGCAGAGGGTCAGGAGGCGGGGAGAGAGGGTCGGGAGGGGAGAGAGAAATGACACAGTGAGAAGGGGGTGGGGACCGGGCACCTCGTCCTCAACAAGCCCGGGGACCAGCCCCCAGCATGAAGACTGGTCACTTCCAACAAAGCATCTCCAGGTCAGCTCTGGGAGGACACTGGGCATCTCGTGTCCTGGCAGGGGGTAGGAGGTGGCAAAACTTCTAGAACAAAAATCATGACAGATGTGATGTTCAGAGGGAGCTACAGGCTTCTGGATGTGGTAATGGAGCTACAGCGATTTCAGAGCGAGGAAATAGGCAACCTTTTAGAGTGAGTCTCACTGAAAGCATCATTCAGGCCCGCCGTGCCGTCTTTTCATGGGAGTGCCAGCCTCCCATGTCTGAGGCAGGTGGTACAGACAGAACCAGGTTCCAGCGCTTCGCTGCAGACTCCTGCAGGCCTAGAAGCCACTTACCTTCCCTAGGATTGCTCCTAGGGTGGCTGCTGCTGCTGCTGCTGCTGCTAAGTCGCTTCAGTCGTGTCCAACTCTGTGCGACCCCAGAAACGGCAGCCCACCAGGCTCCCCCGTCCCTGGGATTCTCCAGGCAAGAGTACTGGAGTGGGGGGCCATCGCCTTCTCCCCTAGGGTGGCTGGTGGTTGAAATGACTCTGACTTAGGCATTATGGCGAATATGCGTGTCAGTGTCCGAGAGCAGGGTTCCTGGGTGAGCAGCGTGGCATCATCAGGAGCTTATTCAAATGCAGATTCTCAGGTCACCCCTGCGTCCCGCAGATCTCCTGAATGGGCAACTCTGGGAGTGGGCTCTTGCCACGTGGTACTAGTAGTAAAAGAACCCATCTGCCAGTGCAGGAGACATAAGGGACTTGGTTGGATCCCTGGGTCGGGAAGATCCCCTGGAGGAGGAAACGGCAGCCCACTCCAGTACTCTTGCCTGAAGAATCTCATGGACCAAGGAGCCTGGCAGGCTACAGCCTATAGGGTCGCAAAGAGTCGGATACGACTGAAGCGACTTAGCATGCATGCATGAGAGCTGGGCCAACGATCTTCCATGTTTACCCAGGTGACCCTGGTGCCTGATCTGAGACATGGGGACCAGGAGCACTGTGGACAGCACGCAGCAGGGAGGCACAAACTCTTCAGACTTTTCGGAGGCAGGGTGTCCCTGCCCCCAGATTCTGCAGCCCCAAGGGTCTAACCTTGGATCCTGGGGTGGCACTCTCTTAATCTTTTGTTGGGCGAGGTCTTGAGTCACCATTTTTATAAGACCCACAAGAAACCATTAGTTGGTCTCGATCAGGAAGCATTAACAAATACGGGTTACAAATACGGGCCAGAAATAGGGAAATGGAAATAACAAGAAAGGAAAAGCTTTCTTTTTTCTTGGCTGCTCAGCACATGGGATCCTAGTTCCCCGACTAGGGATAGAACTCATACCCCCTGCATTGGAAACATAGAGTCGCAACCACTGGACTGCCAGGGAAGTCCCAAGAAAGGAAGAGCTTTGAAAAAAAGAGGGACAGGTCTCTCCTCCAGGCATTGTTTCCCATGACAGAATTTCTTCTCCTCCTTTTTCCTCTTTTCATCTCCACCTCCTTCCCTGTCCATTCCTGGTCCTGCAGTGATGTTTATACAGTTTCCCACCTACCTTGAGGCAGAAATTCCTTCCTGGGAGGCTGGTGGAAAGGCTACCTGCCTCAGGGCTACTCACTGGATTAGCAGCATCAGCACCATCTGGGAATTTGATATCAATGCCTGTTCTCCAGCCCCTCCATAGGATGACTGGATCCAGTCTCTGCGGCTGGAGACCAGGAATGTGTGTTTTTAATAAGCTCTCCAGGCTCTAGTGGTAAAGAACCCACCTGCCAACGCAGGAGACATGAGACTGGGGTTCCATCCCTGGGTTGAACATGGGAGGGCATGGCTACCCACTCCGGTATTCTCGCCTGGAGAATCCCACGGACAGAGGAGCCTGGCAGGTGACAGTCCGTGGGGTCACAAAGAGCTGGACACACTGAAGCGATTTAGTAAACGTGCACCAGGTGACTAGGGAATCTCTGGGCCCTCCCCCACTCAGAGTTTTTGACTCAGGAGGTCTCGGTGGGGCCCCCAAACCTGATAGAGTCTGAGTGGCTGGGGACAGGAGGACTGCACATGTTTGTGTGTGTGCGTGTGAGTGTGTGTGCGCGCATGCACGCACATACGAGCGTTAGGGATATGGGGATGGGGGGTATTGTGGAAACCCAAGACCAGGACAGAAGAACATTTTCAGATTATCTTTCATTTTGCAAAGGGGTCCTTCTGCTAGACATTCTACTGTACCTTGGTTTTTCTTTAGGCCAAATTAAGCGGAGAAAAGAAATATAATTTCCCTTACAATTACTCTCTGCTAAAAAGAAGCAAAAAGAAAATGGTCAAAGTAGGATCCACATACCTTTTAAAAAGAAAAAACCTACAGAAAAGTTCAAGTTCCTCTCCTCCTTGACACTCAATGGCTCATCTAAAGCCCTAGAAATAGCAGAGAAGAAGCAGGTAGCATGTGATGTTTTTAGCTTCCCGAGACAAGGCGTCGAGGGGCCTCTAAAAATGACATCCACCAGAAAGTTCCTCTAACAAGCCGCACTCCACAGAGACCCAGCGCCCCCAGCACAGCTTCTGTCACCCAAGACCTGTTGGTTATTTCTGCCGTATCAGGCCTCCTCTTGTTACAATCTTTAATCCTTCTGGGCCCACTGGGCCTCTGCTTCCCTCGGGTGATTGAAAGTATTTTTGGCTCTCTTCTCTACCACTTGCTCATCATGCCTGGGTCTTAGAACCTCATAAGTTTTTACCTGGAGGAAGAAAATTTCCTTGGTGCGGAGATGTGCCTGCCTCCAGGAAAAGACAGCAGCCGTCAGGAAGGAAAAGGGAGGTAGCGTTCGGGAAGAAGGGACCCAAGCAGAAAATAAGATGAGGATGTGGAAGTGGCGCGTCTCACACTTTCTGAGGACTAGCTAATTTATTCTGAGCTGCTCCTCAGCACAGAAATGCTGCTGAAGGCAGACTTCTACCTTCCTGTCCTGAGGGCTGGCGAAGGCTTAAGGGAAAGAAAAACTGTGACTGGGCTGAGGGAGGGATTTTTTGCGGAAGCCCTTCTTTGTGAAGGACATCCAGAAAACAAGGTTACAGGCAATAGGATTATCCCCCAGGAGAGCAGCTGCACCTTTGATCTAAAAATCCTTCAAGGCATGGGAGGGGAGAGATAAGAAAGAGGGAAGGCCTGGGGACCTAATAGTTGGTTCGTTAGGCCATGAGTCTGGATCCAGACCTGAGCCCTGTAAGCAGAGGGAAGCCTCCAGCTCACGCCTGGGTCGCTCCGAAACCCCTCATCATTGGAGTCTGATTTTCAGACTCTGGTCAAGAAAAAGACACCTTTCACATCCAGTATTTTTTTTAATATATTTTAAAAATATATTAAATATATTATTTAAATATATTATTTAAATTATATATTAATATATATTAATATTAAAATATATATTAATATATATTATTAAATATATTATAAATTAAATATATATTTAATATATTTTCTTATATATTATAAGAGTATAATATATACTCTTTTTAAAAACATGCATTTATTTAGCTGGGTCAGGTCAGTTGCAATACGGAGGATCTTCATTGCGTCCCATAGAATCTTTCCTTGAGGCACATGGAGTCTCCAGTTGTGGCGTCCGGGCTCAGCAGTTGTGGCATGCGGGCTTCATGGCTCCACCACTTCTGAGATCTTAGTTCCCTGACCAGGGAACAAACCTGTGTCCCCTGCACTGCAAGGCAGATTCTTAAGCACTGGACCATCAGGGAAGTCACTCGCAGGGAAGTGGTGAGGCAGAGTGAAAAAGTCATGACTTCTGGAGCCAGACTCAAATCTGAATCACGATTGTATTATCCCACACAGTAGCTGTGTGACCTTGGGCAAGCCAAATTCCCTGGGCCTCGGTTTCCTCATCTGAAAAATGGGGGTTAATAAGACCTACCTTGTGGTGAGGATTAACAACATAGGAAGGTACTGGGATGTTGTCTGTGCCCAGTGAGTTTTAATTCCCCTTTGTAAACCTTGAAAAAACTCTTTAGTTAGTGAACACCCACATCAGTGGGCAAGGTACACATTAGGTGCTTTATAGACGTCCTGGAAGAATTGATAGCGATAGTCCTTAATGAGTTGAGTATGTCATCCTCATTCAGTAGGTGAGGGCTCTGAAGTTTGGAGAAGTAGAGTCCAAGATCATTTGACAAATGAAAACGGTGGGATTTGGACCCAGGTCTGATTCTAACATGCAGGTTCCAAAGTTCTGTACAAACTCTTGATCAGTTGTTTAGCAATAGAAAAGTACAGCCATAGAAAGGTACCAAGAAAATGCTTTAGTCTTCCCAAAAAGAGAATGTTAACTACATGTTGCTTTCATTTGTCTCCATTTTTAAACTTTAATTAAAAGGAAATACACTTCAAACACTTGGTGTGGTCAACAGTTTAACCCGGCACTAATTACTATGCTTGTTGATAACTGAATGCCTGTCTTTGGCTATCGCATATTTGCCTTGCACTATACTTTGGTGTATTTATTTATTCTCGATGCCTATGCTTGGATTCCCCAACAAGATGACAGGTCAGCCCAGGATGCACTGGAAGCTGGAGACTTGACTTCTCCTCACTGCACTGAGGAAGAACCCTGAGCAAGATGCTGAACTCCTTTGAGCCTCAGTTTCTCTCTCTGTAAAAGGAGCCAATGATAACTGTTGTGCTAATGTCAAGAATTAGTTCCGAGATGAACCAGCTCATAAAACAGTAAAAGCTAGGTGCAACTGTAACTTGCCAGAGAAATGCACCGTTTCCTCCCTGTATCCTCTGAGGATCAGAGAAAAGAGGTGCGGGTTTTCCTCCTGTTTCCTGCAGGAGTCCTGGGCTGAGCCTACACCAGATGCTCCCAGAACTTTGCCTTGGTCTCTTCCCTCAGTGATTCATCCTGCACTGCAGCCAGACTCACCCTCTTGGAGCCATGCTGGCTATGCATCACCACACCCTGCAATCTCCCTGCAAAGCTCCCCCACCCCCTGCCTAGCTGGGGGAAGCAGTTCTGTCCAGCTCTTGAGCTCGGCAGGTGGAACCACAGATCACCTCCTATCTCCTTCTGTTCTGACACCATGGCTCCGTCCCTCCCCCAGTCACCTCTGTCTCAGCCCAGCAGGTTTCTTCTCTACCTAAGACTCTGCAGCACTGTTCATACTTTTGTCTCTGCTAATGGTGCTTACCTACCTTCCCTCTCATTTCTTCCAGGCCTAACCCCAACTTAACTTTTCCATGAGGCTTCTACTGAACATCTATCCTGCTCTCAAAGTGCCTCATATGTAAATATTTTTAAATAATGGAGCTCTTTGTCTCTGAGTTAAGACACTACCAATGCAAGAGACACAGGAGATGCAGGTTTGATCCTTGGGTCAGGAAGATCCTCTGGAGAAGGAAATGGGACCCGCTCCAGTATCCTTGCCTGGAAAATTCCATGGACAGAGGAGGCTGGCGGGCTACAGTCCACGGGGTTGCAAAGAGTTGGACACGGTAGGCAGGAGTGTTCTTCTTTGTACCAGCTCTTACTATTTACTTACTTTTAATTGAGGTAGAATCCATGGCATAAAATTCGCCCTTTTAGAGGGTACAATCCAGTGGTATTTAGTACATTCCCACGGGTTGTGAAACCATCACCACCACCTAGTTCTAGAATGTTCTCATCACTTTAAAAAGAAACACCAAACACATTAGAAGTCACTCCTCATCGCCTAGCCTCCCCAGCCCCTGGCAATCGCTGATCCACTTTCTGTTTCTATGGATTTGCCTCTTCTGGGCACTTCATATACACCGAACCATACACTATGTGACCTTTTGTGTCTGGCTTCTGCCACTTAATATCCTTTCCAGGTACATCCACACTAGAGCACTGATGAGTACGTCATTCCTCTTTGTGGCTGAATAATACTCCATTGAATGGGTGTGCCCCATTCTGCTTACCCATTCACCGACATTTGGGTTGTTTCTATTTTCTTGGCTATTTTAAATAATGCTGCTATGAACGTTCACGTACTGATACAAGTGTTTGTGCGGACGTGTTTTCAGTTCTCTTGGGTACAGATTTAGGAGCCAAATTGCTGGGTCATATGGTAACTCTGTGTTTAACTTCTCAAGGAACCTATTCCTTCTTGGATCTTTTTGAACACTGAAAATGGCAAGAATACATCACGCTATTGGTGTATACATCTTTTCTATGTCTTTCTCCTGAGTGTGTGTGTGTAATTTTTTGGCTGTGTTGGGTCTTAATTGCAGCCTGTAGGCTTAATTGCAGCATGTAGGGGCTTCTCTTGCTGCAGAGCATGGGCTCTAGACACGTGGGCTTCAGCAGTTGTGGCCTGTGGGCTTAGTCGGCCTGCGGCATGTGGGATCGTAGCCCCTGGACTTAGTGTGGGATTGAATCTCGGCCCCTGGCACTGGAGAGTAGGTTCTTAACCACTGGATCACCAGCGAAGTCTCCCAGGTAGATTTTGATCTCTTTCTACATAGTACATAGATGTCACAGTAGGAGTCCAGAAAATACAGGGGGATGAGATGTGCACTGGAGGAGGTTGACACAGGAGGATAGAGAAGCTAGGTTTCCTGTTTTCTTGAAAGGTCATTAGTGAATCTGTGCACTTCAGCAGACTCCTGGCTGCTGTGACAGGACCTGGGTGTGTAAAGGTCTAGTGATAGACTGTTCCTTCCCCTTCTTATTTTAACAGAGATTCACACAGCTCCACTGAGCAAATGCCAGGCAGTAGCTCTTGAATTTTTTCCCAGAGACAGGAGTCTACACCAATTTTGCCACTGATCAGCTGGGTAATCCTGGATAGAATGGGTTCAAAATCTTTCTGGCTTCAATTTTCAGAGACACAGGCTCCCGAGTAAGGCAAATCAGGATCATAACAATTCTGACTAATTGCCTCAACATAGACCTATGTAAGTGATAGTCCTGGCAGGGAGTTTGGGGCCCAAGGAAACGGTAAAACAATATAAAACCCAGCTCAGGTGATTCTCACTCATAAACCAGACCCAGCAGGTCTGGGAGCTATTAGAGGTCTGTGATCCTTCCAAGTCTGACACTTTATGATTGTATGAAATTGGATAGTTCCATAGCCTAGAGTGAAACTAATTAAGAGCTCGTGAAAGAGATTTTTCTATACGTCAGTGATAACAGAAATGGCCAGGCACCCACATTTAAGACCTGAAGTTAGACGTGGAGGATGTGGCCTCTATGGAAACAGGATTGTGCATTTTATAATGCTTTCATAGGAGGACAGGCCACCTGTAATTGTGTGGGTATGAGCTGGTCTCTTCTCTACAAAATCTTCTTGGGTTTCTAGAGGTCAGACAGCTGTGTCTGGCTTTGCGGGTCCTCCAAGGATCCTTGGCGTGGTGTGGCCAGGTGTTATTGTGGCCTTTCCAGTCGTCCTTCCCCCTCATGTAGCAAAATCCATCTTTTGGTTTAGGGATCTGTGCCTTTGCACCTGGTGGAATTCTCAATCCAGGGCCTCACCTTTCCCCCATAACAAACCACACTGGCTAGTAGAGTACCCTGAGCTCTTGGCTTAGTCCAGAGGTAGGCACACAGGCCACGCAGATTTGATTGGAGTCCCTTTTCGGAATGGAACTGAATCTTAACAGAGAGAATCTTGTTGACCTTGGGGAGAGAGAGCCTGCCCAAGAATGATGCCAAGAGAGAAGATAGAACAAAGAGAGACAGAGAGAGAGCAAGACGAGGGGAGGGAGAGAATGTTGCTTGAGCTCTTTGGGTCCAAGTCAACCAAAGCTCATCCCTTTGACTTCCCCTATTATTTGAGCCAGTGTCTTTTAGTTTGACGGGGTCTGGGTTGAGTTTTTGTTACTTACAGACAAAAGAGTCTTGACCAGTATTCATGGGAACTCCAATGCTGGCAAGGACTTGACTTTACATATGAAGAGGATATGGTTCAAACCCTGTAAATTTGGTCCCTGGGCCATTTTTCAAGATGTGGCATTCCAGCATTGCATACTCTGCAATGTCTCCAGGTTGAAAAATACAAACAAAGAAGAAGAGAACTGGGGCCAGGGATTGGCCAGGTTTTTTTTTGTTGTTTGTTTTGAGTGCCTTTTTTTTGTTTGTGTTTTAAAATTGTGCTCATATTCAGTCGTGTCTGCCTGTGACTCTTTGGACTGTAGCCTGCCAGGCTCTTCTGTCCATGGGATTTTTCAGGCAAGAATACCAGAGTGGGTTGTCATTTCCTTCTCGAGGGGATCTTCCTGACCCAGTGACTGAACTCTCATCTCCTGTGTCTCCTACACTGCAGGTGGATTCTTTATTGGCTGAGCCATGTGTTAGGCATTGTACTAAATATTTTCATGTGGCAGATAGCATTGAAACATATACATTACCATATGTAAAACAGATGACCAGTGTGAGTTCGATGCGTGAAGCAGGGCACCCAAAGCCGGTGCTCTGGGACAACCTTGAGTGGTAGGGTGGGGAGGAAGGTGGGAGGGGGTTTCAGGATGGGGAGGACACACGTTTACCTATGCTGATTCATGCTGGTGTATGGCAAAAACCATCACAATATTGTAAAGGAATTGTTCTCCAATTAAAATAAATTAATTAAAAAGTTCTCACATGTTATATGCTCATAACAACCATGTGAGGTAGGACATGATATGATTCCCATTTCATAGATGAAAAAAATTCAGCTCTTAGTATTTATTTAAGTGCTTTGCTCATATAACTTGTATGTGGTGAGGCAAGATTTTAAGAAAGCCCTGTCCAGAGCTCAGAGCTGGAGTTCTTAACCATCATACTAATTTATCAAAAATAAATAGAGCATGGGGAGGGTAGAGACCTCCCCAGGTCTCTATCATGTATCTCAGAATCTCCTCACTCTTCACTCATGGCTCCAGAAAAACCTCCCTACAGGTTTGCTTTGATAGGTCCTCAAATAGTAGAAGAAAAATCCTTTTTTTAAAAAATTTTGTCCAAAGCCCTAACTTTCTTTCAAACTGTCTCCTGTCTCACTGCCTGCCAGGGACCTCACCTACCCCTTAACCTCCGATACCTACCCCAGGAGAACAGGTTTTATTTTGGTAAAGTTATCACCCCCGCTGAGCTGGGAGCAGATGGTGTGGATGACATGTCATGCCCTTTTCAGCTGGATGGGCATGTGGTACCCAAGGTGCACGGCCAGGTCTCCAAATCCAGATGTCCGTCTGACATCCAACAGAGACGCTCTGACTTCAGCAGGGACGACCTGAGGAGACACAGCTGCAAAATTCCTTCTGACCTTTCAAGGAGCCCAGACGTATTTGAATCTAGTTGTGACCATCATTGTCCAATCTTTCCATGGGGTGGATGAAAAAAAAAAAAAGACTCAGAGAGTTTTATTTTTTTCAGTCATTCAGCAAACATTTACTGAGTACCTGCTATGTGCATCATTGTGCTAAATGCAGGGCATTTAAAAAAATTTTTATTTTTAATTGGAGGATAATTACTTTACAATATTGTGTTGGTTTCTGCCATACATTAAAATGAATCAGCCATAGGTATATATATGTCCCCTTCCTCTTGAACCTCCTTCCCATCTCCCACCCCATCAACACTCTTCTAGGTTGCCACCAAGCACCAGATTTGGGTTCCCTGCATCATACAGCAAATTCCCACCAGCTTATGTTGGGCTTCCCTTGTGGCTCAGCTGGTAAAGAATCTGCCTGCAATGCAGGAGACCTGGGTTCGATCCCTGGGTTAGGAAGATCCCCTGGAGAAGGGAAAGGCTGCCCACTCCAGTATTCTGGCCTGGAGAATCCCATGGACTGTATAGTCCATGGGGTCACAAAGAGTCAGACACGACTGAGCGGCTTTCACTTTCAATGTATGTTTAATGCTACTCTCTCAAATTGTCCCACCCTTTCCTTCCCCCACTGTGTCCAAAACTCTGTTCTTTATGTCTGCACAACTCAGAGAGTTTTAAAATAAGTTCTCCGGATCACATGGCTAGTCTACACAGGGCAGAGAAGAGAACCTGAATGGCTGCATAGGAATCCTCTGGAGCTGCCTGGCCTGGGTCACCCCTCTGACAGGTGTGTCTCTTGTCCATCATACTGAATGGTATGGAAGAGCTCTGCTGTGGCTTTCAGAGAAACTATTTATTCCCTACTTGATGACTTTTGCTTGATTTCTCTTTCCCGTGCATGTTGTCAGAATGTCTACAAAACCCCAGCAGCTGGTATTCCATTTAGGGACAACACTTGGGGGATGTGTCTTGAAAGGGCTCACACACAGATCCTGCTACGTGCACTACTACTCAACTTCCAGATATGCTAATAATATGATTTCACTTGAAGCAATGGAAAAGGAGTAAGGACAGCGAAGAGCCATTCTGTAAACTGTCTTTGAAATGCCCAAGCTTGGGGAAATGACCCAGGACCCTGAATGGAGAGCCAGGGCATGGTTTGGTCAGGTGGGCCCAGATTCAAATCCTTACTCGCTGTTTGACTTTGGATAAATGACCACCTTGCTGAGTCTCGGTTTCCTCATCTGTTGCCTGGGGGCCACAGAACTGACCCCTCAGTACCTGCCTACAGGTCAGTCCAGTGTGTTAACAAATGAACAGCTCTTGGCAGGCATGCCAGACAGCTATCCCTTATCCCAATCCTCCTGGCCTGGCCAATGTGAATGAAGCAGTAAACATTCCGGAAGCAAACACTACTGGAGTAAACTTTCGGGAAGCAAACACTACTGAACTTAACATTCAACACGATCTATTGTGAGAACTCTGAAAAAGGCGTTGGTGATGGGAGAATAGATGATTCAAACACAAGGCCACTTAATTCCATATATGTCAAGTGACTGGAACCAAATAATAAAATGTGAAATTTGTCTCTTAGTGTCACCAAGCTTACGTTCTCCAGAGTCAAAATAGCCAGTGATTTTACAGGTGGTCCAACCAAAGCAAACCATCTTAAACCTCCCTTATTAGCATGAATGGGTTTCCCAGGTGGCTCAGCGGATAAAGAATCTGCCTCCAATGCAGGAGATGCAGGAGACGAGAGTTTGATCCCTGAGTCGGGAAGATCCCCTGGAGGAGGGCAGGGCGACCCACTCCAATATTCTTGCCTGGAGAATCCCGTGGACAGAGGACCCTGGCAGGCTGCAGTCTATAGGGTCACAAAGATTTGGGCACGACTGAGTGACGGAGTACGCACAATTGGGATGGATGGTGAGTGGGCGTTGTGAGTGTGAGTGGTCACAAAGTCTTATATCTGACCTGTGCTGGCAGATGCTGACCTACTTATTTCACCAAATTGGGACACAAATACTGACAAAACATTAGTACATCAGTTTATTCTATCTTAGTGCAGGAATTTTTAAAATGAGGGGCTGAGAGGGCCTGGAAGTTCAACTTTTAGTGAAATAGTCTCATTGGATTGGGGACACAGAGACTGCTAACTCTGGGTAACACCAGGGAGCCCCTGAACTTAGTGGGGTTAACGACCTGTTACCCAAAGCACCCAGGATGTGGATTGACACCTGGTCAAGTGTCTGACTCAAGTTGATGATTTTCTCCCTATTAAACCAGGTGTGAATGGTGGGAAGTCCACATCAGAATCTTTGTGCTATATTCTTCTAGAGTGTTCTAGGCTCTTCTCAGCCTTCCTGGGGTTTTCTGTAAATGACTTCTTCTGGGGCTCTAGGAAAATCTACCCATGCTGTGAGGCCCTAATTCAGGACTTCCTGAAGATGTCAGGAAAACTCTCCTTATATGTAACTCAGAATTTCATCCTATTTCCTCTTGTCCTTTCTGTGGGAAAAGATGAGAAAAGTAATGCTTACCTAATGATTGCAGAGCCCTACCTACCATGAAGATAAGGCAGATCGGATTATGCGAAGGGCTGTATGTGCATGAGGTGGGGTGGAGTGGGTGTGTGGTCTATGCTGACCTAAAAGTCCAACAAATAAAATGAAACTAAAGCAAAATGAAACCTAAAAAGTAGACACCTGCCCCCTGACATTTCTCCCATCAGAGGCACCTCGCCCTTTGGACTCCTGACCTGTTTCTTCAAATTTTTCCATTTGTGTGGAATAATCAACACTTCCTAATTTAATGATCAGAATCTGAACACATTTGTGAAAGTATCAGACCCAAGATTCATAAAAGTGAGAAAGATAGCCATTGCGGGACTTCTCTGGTGGTTCAGTGGCTAAGACCCCGGGCTCCCGATGTAGGGAGCCTGGGTTTGATCCCTGGTCAGGGAACTAGATGCCACATGCCACAACTAAAGATCCTGCATGCCTCAACTAAGACCTGGCACAGCTAAGTAAACACACAAATATATATTTTAAAAGCCTTCAGTGTTAAATGGGCTTCCCTGGTGGCTCAGATGGTAAAGAGTCTGCCTGCAATGCATGAGACCTGGGTTTGATCCCTGGGTCAGGAAAACTCTCTGGAGAAGGGAGTGGCTACCTACTCCAGTATTCTTGCCTGGAGAATCCCATGGACAGAGGAGCCTGGTGGGCTATAGTCCATGTGGCTACAAAGAGTCAGACACGACTGAGTGACTAACACATTTTCCCTGTTAAATAAATAAATAGAAGGCTAGTGACCTTTAAAAAAATACAGTCACTGACATAAAATGATGCTGACGGCCTTTGAAAACCCTCCTGTTAATTTCTAAGGGACTCACACTACAGCATTTTTCAAACTTCCTTCACACCCCAGAAGCTCCAGCATTGCTGAGCTCCAAGACATCTGATGTGGGCTTCTTCAGATTCTGACTCTGCTGCAAAATGCCTGTTTCCTTGGCTATCTCCTCCTTCTTTACTCTGAAACAGATGTGCCCTTTCACCTTTTTGAGGCAAAGACTTCCTGCATCTTTAGGTTTTTATTCCTCCTTGATTCCTTCCTCTGATACCAAATAGAGCAGAATTTCCAAGCACCATGGATCACCCAGCTTTACAGGCAAGCTCATCAGCATGGGAATATGTTGGCTTCAGCAAAGCTCTAAAAAGAGGAGGAGGAAGAGAGAGCGTCCTGGATGGGGAGCAGCAAGAGGGGAGGTGGTCTGGGAGCAGGGCTCTGGGGTCTGGGGGAATGTCCCAGCTCCCTTTCTCCTTCGGTCACTTGGGGTTGCTGGGAAGATAAAATTTGGAGAGAGAAGAGTTCCATCACAGAACTTCCCTGGTGGTCCAGTGGTTAAGAATCCACCTGCCAATGCAGGGGACAAGGGTTTGATCCCTGGTCCAGGAAGATTCCACATGCCGCGGAGCAACTAGGCCCATGTGCCTCAACTACTGCGCCTGTGCTCTAGCGATCAGGAGCTGCAACTACTGAAGCCTGTGCCACCCAGAGCCCATGCTCTGTAACGAGAGAGGCCATCGGAATGAGAAGCCCATGCACCGCAACTAGAGAGGAGCCCCACTCGCTGCAACTAGAGAGAGCCCTCGAGCAGCAACGAAGACCCAGTGCAGTCAAAAATAAATAAAGAGGTCCATCACTGAAAGAAAGAAAGGAAACCACCATGTCCCTTCAGAGTTAGATTCTGCATTTACCAACCAAGATGTGTGATGGTGGATGCTGCCAGGTTGGAGGGGGACTCTGAGATGTCAGCGAGGCTACAGGTGAAGTGACTGGACAGGCGAGCGTGCAGCCTGGATCAAGGGTGAGAGCAGACAGGAAGAGGTTGACCGCTGGCAGGATGTGTCAGCCCAAACAGCCGAAGGCCAAGAGGATTCAGGAAGCACAGGCCATGCAATTAGGCCATCAGACGGCGGTAGAAGCAGGGAGAGGCTCCAACTGCCAACAGGTCCCTGTTTGTGGGCAGCAGGTGTAGGGGAAAGATGGAAGGGAGAAGGCCAAGGTCACCGCAAGGTCTCAAACGGACTCTCTCAGTCCTAGGGCACCAGGGTGAATTCTGTGTCTGTGTGTCCGTCTCTTTCCAGACATCTTCGCCCAGAGTAAAACTGGGGAGGCTCCTTCCTGAATCTGGGGAGAGCTGCAGGCATTAAATAAATGCACTGGTGACATGGATCATACCCCAGGTTGGAAAAATCTTACCATTAAACACATGAGGTTGTGTGTGGGGCCAAAAAGCGCTGACATACTTTAAAAACCCTCTCTGCTGTGAAAATACATAAAAGGGATTGTGTAATCAAGGTCACATAGGTCACTCTAGAAAGCAAGGTGCTAATTACAAATAATATTTCTTTTATTAAATAAGACCATGAATTTTAAAGCACAGTTTCCTGGTCCTTATCAATCACCCCTAAATGGGAACTGTGGCTAATCCTATATGTAGTAATCATTAAAGCAGACCCAGGAAACCCCTAAGTCAGCCATTTATTTTATTAATAGATGAGCTTTTGGGTAATAAAAAGACAGTGCTTAGAGTTCAGATGATTTCCCAGGGCAGTCTGACCTTTCTCAAATTACTAAGACTTGTGACATTTCTCTGAATAAAACACCGATCCATAAACAAAGTCTCTTGTGGAAAAAAGCAGTGCCCAGAAATATTCTTCCTACCCGTCTCAAGAGTGTGTCTGACAGCTGGGGCCCACCCCCCAATGCTTCTACTGTGTGAGCAGCAAGTCTATCAGCTAAGAACCAGATGGAACGGAGAAGCCAGGCCTGCTGCTACGCGAAATTTTAATCCAATCCCTACCCTCCTCACCCTTGCTCATCCTCCACTTCCCCTGCCTGCCCAGCTGTAAAGGCATTGGCTGTGACCTTCCTGCCCTAGTGTGGTCCTTGTGGCTCCAACTCCAAACACAGTCATGGATGCTATGGCCCAGGTCCCAAGCAGGGTGACCATGGCCCCTTCTGAACCACAAGTGGGTTTTGTTTGCCGTGTACACTGCATGCCAAGTCCCTTCAGTCGTGTCCGACTCACAGCAACCCTCTGCGCGGGAGCCCGCCAGGCTCCTCTGTCCATGGGATTCTCCAGGCAAGAATACTGGTGTAGGTTGCCATGCCCTCCTCCAAGGGGATCTTCCTGACCCAGGGATTGAACCTGCATCTCCTGCATTGGCAGATGGGTTCTTTACCTCTGGCACCACCTGGGAAGCCAGCACTTTTGAAATCTTTAAATGTGAACACCTTTAACAAGGATGCATTGCTCTTAAGTTTACCCCAATCTCCTGCCTAGTTCCCAGACTTCGGTTAATTTTGCCATGGCAAAATGGAGTATAAGCCATTTCCCGCAGCAGTTCAGCCCAGACAGGGCCCACAGGTGCCCAGGACTAACTCAGCCCCATGCTGTCTGCCTGTTGTAGGGTTCAGCTGGTTCTAATGCAGCAACTCCAAGACCAGGGAACCAAATTGCATTCTGGTCTTTCTGTGACAGCTTACCATCTGCACATATAGGCTTGTTGCAATATGTTCAGAAAAAAAAACAAAACAAAAACAGAAGAAAGTAGTAGACCTTTTAAAAAAGTCTCAACCTTAAGTTAAAAATTGCTGGTAGCCTGCTATGCTGTTTTAAGGTAATTTTAAAAAATATCTGTACATCAGAGTTTTAACAGCTCTGACTTTCAAAGTTGGAAAGAGGGATTCAATTATTTAACTTCCCTGGAACTCTCTACTGATTAGGGAATAAGGTAGGCTTTATTTTTCTTTCATGAACCTAAGAGAAATGACCTCTCATGAGCTCATTTTTGGCCGTAGGAGAACCTATTTCTTTTGTAACTACTTGGTGGGGTTCATCAAAGTTTTTCTCATGAGCATGGCTTTTATTTTTTTGGCCAGTGTGTTCAGAGACCATAGCATAAAAGTAATCCACTTCTAAGATCTTGTGAAGTAGATGTAACTGTCCTGATGTTTACAGGTGAGGATACACACTCAGAGAAGCTACACCCCTTGCCCAAGATCACACAATTAGCCACTCGACTTGATCCAGTAGCTCAAACAGGCTCTTTGCACCATCCAAGCGGCCCCCACTAACTAAAGGCTCACATCACTGAGCCCCTCAGCAAGTCACAGACATCAGAGTCACCAAAGGAAGGAAGGGTCGACACAAGTCTTGCTAAAATTCAGAGTTTGGGGAACAGAAACCTACTGCATCTTTGCACAAAGGATCTTTCAGCTTTGGTCCTGGATTTGTGGGGTCCATCCATGGCCCCTTCACCCCAGGAGTCTATAAACACATTTTTCATCCAGAGGATATGGAGGCGTTGGCCTCTTCCAAAGCAGGCAGAGAGCAGAAGCAAAGGTACTTACCAGGAACTTCCCCAGTGGTCCAGTGGTTAGGAATCTGCCTTGCAATGTAGGGGATGTGGGTTCAATCCCTGCTCAGGGAACTAAGTTGCTCCCACATGCTGTGGAGCAACCAAGCCCAAGCACCTCAACTACTGAGCCTGTGTACCACAATAGAAGATCCTGCATGATGCAGCTAAGACCCCATGTATGTGCTCAGTCTGACTCTTTGCGACCCCATGGTCTGTAGCCCACCAGGCTTCTCTGTCCATAGGGATTCTCCAGGCAAGAATACTGGAGTGGGTTGTCATGCCCTCCTCCAGGGGATCTTCTCAACCCAGGAATTGAACCCAGGTCTTCCACATTGCGGGCATATTCTTTACCATCTGAGCTACCAGGGAAGCCCAAGACCCCATGCAGTCAAATAAATTAATAAATATTAAAAATAAAATAAACACTTACTTTTTAAACTAAGTACTGATGATTAAAAAAAGGGGGTACTTACCGCCCTCAAACTCTGTCTGGCAATTCCCCGAGGTCTCATTCAGGCTCTCCTCCTCGTTGATGATGATGTTCTCAATGTCCTTCATCGTCAAGTGGTCCCGGAAGGCATGATAGAGGATGTGCTTCAACTCTTCCAGAGTTATCCTCTGCATGTCGAACTGTGGAGATAAAAGGGGCATGAGAAGTCTGGGTGCACGGAGGTGAGAACTCAGCTTGGGACATGACTGTGTATGATGCATAGTTGCTTCAGTCTTGTCCGACTGTGACCCCATGGACTGTAGCCCACCAGGCTCCTCTGTCCATGGGATTTTCCAGGCAAGAATCCTGGAGTGGGTTGCCCTGCCCTCCTCCAGGGGGTCTTCCCCAACCTGTGTCTTACGATTTGATCTTCTACATCTTACATCTCCTGCCTTGGCAGATGGGTTTTTCATCACTAGCGCCACCTGGGACGTGACTAGCAAGTCTCAAACCTCCTCTATGAAAACTTGCCCCAGCTTTTCAAGACATCAGATGAGCAGTTTTCCGCCACACTCAGCTTCAAGCACACTTGTGAACTTGCAGGAACTTCTCAGAATTCAGGGAGTGCGACATTCCTCGCTCCGTCGAGACTCCTGGTGAAAAACACGCCACCTGCTCGTTTGGCTTCTTCCTGCTCATCCAGCCATCTGCTATCACCCCTCCACACCTCACGTACTTTGGAGTTGTGTCACACTTCAGACAATGCATGTCTCTAGAAAGTTTTAAACCTTCCAAGAAACCAGCAACTCTCATCTTGCTCTAAGTGTGTATCTTGTTCTAACAAGATAAAATGAGCGTTTGCATGTTCAAAGTCATGTTTATGAAGAACAGCTGAGAAAAAGGTGTAACGTTTCCACTTATGTTCTTCCCCTGCAAGGGAGATTAACCTTTCCACTCCATTTCTATCAGATTTGGTTCTATCACTTTTTTGGCCAGTGAAATGAGAGTAGAGCTCACATAGGGTATTATCGATTAGACACTTTAAGAGCCATCATGTGGTTCTAGTCTGTGACCTTTTCCTTCTTCGATGAGAACAGCATGCCCTAAAAAGAACAGGTCCCAGAATGAGGATAAAGTGGAGACGACAGCCATACAGGAAAAGTAATGTGAGTGAGAAATGTCCTTTGTCATTATTAGCCACAGAGCTTTGGGGCTTCTTTATTACTATGGTATAACTTGGTTTGAGTCAACAATACAGAAATTGGTACATAGAAATAAGAAGCTACCATAACAAAAATTCTAAAATATGATGTGTAGATTCCCGGGTCAGGCAGGCAGTAGAAAATAAGAAAATGGTATTGGGGGCTTCCCTGGCAGTCCAGTGGTGAAGAATCTGCCTTGCAATGCAGGGGACACCAGTCTGATCCCTGGTCCAGGAAGATCCCACATGCCTCGGGGCAACTAAGCCCATATTCCACACCTGGAGAGTAGCCCCTGCTCTCTGTAACTATAGAAAGCCTGCACACAGTGACAGAGACCCAGTGTAACCAAAATTTAAAAAAAAGAAAATGGTATTGGTGGCTGGGAAGACCCATGTTACGCAGTCGCAAAACATTTGGTAAAATTGTTGCCCGTGATAACTCAGAGGGTAGATACATGTTGAATGAGTCTGTGGCTTTAGGTAAAAAAGTTTGGGAGGCAGCAGGGTCTAGTTGCAAGTTGCAACTGGTTGCTCATCTATAAGAAATAAATGAACTCAGAGTGAAATAAATCAGATGATACCTCATTGTAGTTTTGATTTGCATTTCTCTAATAATTAGTAATGTAGAGCATCTTTTCATGTGTTTATTGGACATCTTTATGTCTTTCCTGGAGAAATGTCTGTTTAGGTCTTCTGCTCATTTTTTGATTAGGCTGTTTGTTTTCCTGATATTGAGCTGTATGAGCTCAATATCAAATGGAGATTAACCGTTTGTCATATTGTTTCATTTGCAATTATTTTCTTCCATTCTGAGGATTGTCTTTTAGTCTTGTTTCCTTTGCTGTGCAAAAGCTTTGTCACCTCACACCAGTCAGAATGGCCATCATCAAAAAATCTACAAACAATAAATGCTGGAGAGGATGTGGAGAAAAGGGAACCCTCCTACACGACTTACACAGTTGTGTCTGAGTCTTCATGACCCCATGGACTGTGGCCTGCCAGGCTCCTCTGTCCATGGAATGTTCCAGGCAAGAATACTGGATTGGGTAGCCATTCCCTTCTCCAGGGATCTTCCCAGCCCAGGGAATGAACCCAGGTCTCCTGCATTGAAGGCAGATTCTTTACCATCTGAGTCACCAGGGAAGCCCTCCAAAAAGTGAAAGTTGCTCAGTTGTGTCCGGCTCTTTGAGACCCCATGGACTGTGGGCCACCAGGCTCCTCTGTCCATGGAATTCTCCAGGGAAGAATATTGGAGTGGGTAGCCATTCCCTTCTCCAGGAGATCTTCTTGACCCAGGGATCAAAGCCGGTTTTCCTGCATTGCAGGCAGACTCTTTACCACCTGAGCCACCAGCAAGCAGAACTCGGGTCTAATCTAATCAAGTAACATTCTTCACTCAAGGTCTGTTCAACAGGATTTCAGAACTGCTGAGGCTTTGACTGTTGTGTATCTTCCATTGTTTGTTCTCTGGATGAGAACGTTCTTGGTGGTTGGCCCAACTCTGCCATTTTATACGTGTGTGTGTATGGTGGCAGGGGAGGGTAATTGGTCTCTGTAAGTTCATATGTCTCCAGATCAAGAGAAGTCATGCACATCTTGAGATTCTAGATCTTGAGTCTTCTGTTGTACTCAGGTAGGACTTCTGAGTGTCTTCCTTGGGGAGGGGATGAATACATTTTGTGGCCTAAGGGAGGGAAGTGAATATTTAGGAGCAAGAGTGTGGGCTGTAACAGGTTATACTATTTCCAATGATTTCTTCCCCTTTCCTGTCAGAGGATGTCTCCTTGCCCATTAGCACCAGGCTTTGGCCAAAAAATGAGAGTGAAATTTGTATACAAAAGTGATGGAATTCCAAGGAAAAGTTTCAAACCCATCAGTGTGTCCTCCCCTTTCTTTTTCTTCTGCCACAAAAGCACATAAATAGGGGGGTGTTCCTTCATCCTGGCTCCCAGAGTGTGTGCAGCATGGAGCTAATCCACAAGGGGCGTACAATTTGAGTAAGAAGTAAACTCGGGTTGTCAGCTACTACGCCTTTGGGATTTCTGCAGTATAACTCACCCAAGACTGAATACAGAGGTCAGTGATTGAAGTTAGACTGGACCATAATGAAAGGAAGTTTGAGACATTTTTTTGAAAATGTCTTTTAAATTGTTTTTTTAAAAAAAGACATTTTTTTTCTCCCTGATTTCTTTGTAAACCGATTGCCACCTTCCTTTCAATAATTTAATTGACAAATTAAATTGGGTTACTGGAACTTGCTGGAAACCTAAACGACTCAAGCTCAAAGTCATTTATATGAGTGAGAATAATTGGAGGAGGAGTGTGTGTGTAAGCGGATTTGTTTTCTGCATCACAGTTTAATTGACTGTGAAAGTGAATTCCGAGATACACTTAGGGTTGACCCATGACATCATCTCCCTTTAGATTTGAGAGGAGAATGTGTGGTTGTTAGCCTGGATGTTGAGAGAAGCCTGGAAAAATGTATGGTGAGGATGATGGACCTCACAGATGGGAAATTTGGGGTCCTTCTGCCACGGTTAGAGACTAAGAGTGACAACATCAAACAGGCTCTGAGAAAATGAGCAGCCAGTTCCTGGAAGACCCGACGAGGGACTGCAGTGTCTGAAAAATTGTCCCCAGCTGAAATTTGCTGAAATTCAGGTATTAGGTGAAAAGAACTTCAAGGGCTGTAAAAAGAGAAGGAAAAATGGAGATTCCAGAAATCTATAGTTTTCCTTTTATTTGGTTCTCTGGGTCAGGTTGAATGCTAGAATACTATGATTTAAGCAAAATCAGTTGAGTAGAATTCCACGTTTTCTATATTGTCATAATAGATCTTTTACACGTTTGAAAGAAGTCACTATAAAACAGTATGGGCACAGTGCCAACAAGTACTTTTTCCATCATGGGCAATCCATTTTTCTTGAGTCAATTTTGAAATTGTGTCCTTTCTCAGAAAACCAGCAGAAAGGTTTTCATTATTGTTAGCATGGAACCATGCACAAGAGCACCACAATTTTACATTTCTCTCAATACTTCTTATATCTCCTTTTGTGCTTTTAGCCCGATTTGTCTTCCTTCTAGGTGTGACTGTTGTTGTTTCTTCTGTTTATAGTGAGTCACGATTAAAGAACGTAATCAGTACATCTGCTGCTTTTAGGACTCTAAGGAGCTTCCCAATATGGTAAAGTCTCTGTAGAGTTAATTACACAAATATAGTGGCCCTTGTTAATTATATTATGTAGCCTTATATTTATAATCTGTATCTCCTGTGACCTTATTTTCTTTGACTTGAATCGTCAAAGACCACGAGTAACGCATTACAGTCCATGGAAAAGAATCGCATCTCCATATATTGTTTTCTTAGTCCTAATATTTTTTAAATGAGGCTCTTCTTTATAGCAAGACGACTGAGTTCCTCATTCAACAAATGATTATGGAGGCCAGCTCCACACCAGACACTGTGATGGAGACAGAGAGATGAGCAAGACATTGATCCCGCTCTCAAAAGGCAAGCAAATGAGCGATTTCAATTCAGTGGGATAACTAGCTGTGACAAGGGCAGCCCAGGATGGCTTGGAAACCCCTGGGAAGTGTCCATCAAACAGCCATATGCTGAGGTCGTCTAAGGACTTGGAGAAGAAGGGTTTTGGGGATGAGGTGAGAGTTGCGGTTGAGGTGCTAGTCAATGCATGCCTGTACGCCATGAGGAGGAGCATGGTTGCTGCTGTTGCTTCCATGCAAGTATAGTTGATTTACAGTGTCATGTTAGTTCCCGGTGTAGGGCAAAGTGATGTAGTTATACACACACACATACATATACATATACATATGTGTGTGAGTGTGTATATATATATATGTTCTTTTTCAGATCCTTTTCATTATAGGTTATTATAAGATATTGAATATAGTTCAATATAGTGCTATACAGGACATCCTTGTTGTTTATTTTATATATAGTAGTATGCATCTGTTAATTCCAAATCCCTAATTTATCCCTCCTTCCCTCTCCCCTTCGGTAAGTCTAAGACTGTTTTCAATGTCTGTGAGTCTGTTTCTATTTTGTAAATAAGTTCGTTTGTATCTTTTTTTGAAGATTCTATGTATAAGTGACATCATAGGATATTTGTCTTTCACTGTCTGACTCACTTCACTTAGTAGGATAATCTCTAGGTCCACCCATAGCTTGGTTGGTTGTTTGTCTTCCTGACAAACAGGGATTGAATTTGCATCTCCCAGATTCTTTACTGATGAGCCATTGGGGAAGCTGCCAGGCCCAAGAAGAAGCCACTTCTACCTGAGGCGTCACATTAGCAAATCAAAACCTACATAACTTTCATGTCCCTGTAAACACTTCTCTTGACCAGAAACCCGGGATGTCCAGTCAGCCAATTCCCAAATGCCAACCCAACTCTGGGCCTTCTCATCCCAAACAAGAGTGACCTTGTGACCCCAGCCAATCAGCTATTTCCTATGTTTCTCTTCCTTGTTCTTTATTCTCATCTTACAAAAGCTTCCTGCTTTCTGCCCCGTGGTGGTGTTCTCAGAATGGAGACTGTCTGCTCCATGAAGCGTTAAATAAAGTTTGCTGATATCACCAGAACTGTCTTCTTTAATCATTTTTTAACCATGGGCTATGGCGACAGAGAGCATTCAAGCGCTGTGTAAGAAAGAGGTGGACAAGGTGAGTCGCTGTGTGTGGAAGTTGAAGCTGAATGAACCGGTTAAGATAACACCAGGTTTTATGTTCAGCTGAATGGGAACAAAGGGAGAACAGTCTTGAAGAGAAAGGTGACATGTGAATTTGTGGATGTGGGCATTGGCAGTTCCAGAGGGACAACCCAACAGAATAGCCCAAGAGGCAGTAGGTCGCACAGATATGGGCTGATGACTTGAAAGTTATTTGCATACAGATGAAAATAAAAGTCATCAGAAAGGATGGTAACACCTGGGAACAGTGTGCTGAATTCGAAAAAGCCCAGGCATTGGGAGGATATCAAGATAAACAGATGGGCAGCCTCCATTACAGAATGGGCAAAGTGTACATGATATTAGGAATTATAATAAGTATATATTTTGGTCTTCTGTCCATTGTTCCTGACTCAGAGCTCCTCAGACCCTTGGAATTTCTTAAGTGAGGAGAGCAATGGAGTCTCTTTGTTATCATATTCTCTTGTCCTCAGTTCCTGAGAACCATAAGCGGGTTTCTGGTTATTCGTAACAAGCCCCTGTCATCCACAACAGAGTTTCAGTTACTGAGGTGACTTTTGGAAACCCTCTTCCCTGGTGCCTCAGATGGTAAAGAATCTGCCTGCAGTGTGGGAGACCCAGGTTCAATCCCTGGTTCAGGAAGATCCCCTGAAGAAGGGAATGGCAACCCACATCCATTCTTCCCTGGAGAATTCCATCGACAGAGGAGCCTGGTGGGCTACAGTCTGTGGGTTGCAGAGTTGGACATGACTGAGCAAATCTCTGACAGACAGACGAAAGATGGAGATGGTCACCAGGAGAATCAGTCATAAATAGCTGGAACTCTCAGTCTTATCTCCTGCTATGCAGGGAGTGGAGAAGGGCTGGATGTTGAATCACTCACTCATGGCCAGAGATTTAATCAATCATGTTTATGTCATGAAAAGTGAAGTTGCTCAGTCGTGTCCGACTCTTTGCGACCCCGTGGACTGTAGCCTGCCAGGCTTCTCTGTCCATGGGATTCTCCAGGCAAGAATACTGGAGTGGGTTACCATTTCCTTCTCCAGGGGATCTTCCCAACCCAGGGATCGAACCTGGGTCTCCCGCATCGGAGGCGGATGCTTTAACTTCTGAGCCACCAGGGAAGCCAAGGTTTTATGTCATGAAACCTCACAATAATTCAAAAGGAGGGGGTTCAGAGAGCTTCTCAGTTAGTAAACCAGAATGCATCCATGCTCTGCCATGCCAGGCCCCCAGCTCCATGAGGTAGATGCCTCTTTGTTCCATATATCACCCTATGAATCAGGCCATCCATTTGTATCCTTTAACACCCTGTAATAAACTGGTAATCTAGCAAGTCATGAGAATCTAGCAATCATGAGAAATGCTGGGCTGGATGAATCACAAGCTGGAATCAAGATTGCCAGGAAAAACATCAACAACCTCAGATATGCAGATGATACCACTCTAATGGCAGAAAGTGAAGGGGAACTAAAAAGCATCTTGATGAGGATGAAAAAGGAAACTGAAAAAGCTGGCTTAAAACTCGACATTCAAAAAACAATGATCATGGCATCCAGTCCCATCACTTCATGGCAAATTGAAGGGGAAAAAGTATAAACAGTGACAAATTTTATTTCCTTGGGCTCCAAAATTATTGGATGGTGGATTAGTGGATGGTGACTGAAACTATGAAATTAAAAGATGCTTGCTCTTTGGAAGGAAAGCTATGACAAACCTAGACAGTATACTAGAAAACAGAGACACCACTTTGCCAACAAAGGTCCATGTAGTCAAAACTTTCCAGTAGTCATGTACTGATGTGAGAGCTGGACCATAAAGAAGGCTGAGCACTGAAGAATTGATGCTTTCTTATTGTGGTGCTGGAGATGACTCTTGAGAGTCCCTTGGACAGCAAGGAGATCAAACCAGTCCATCCTAATGGAAATCAACCCTGAATATTCATTGGAAGGACTAATGCTAAAGCTGAAACTCCAATACTTTGGCCACCTGATACTCATTGGAAAAGCCCCTGATGCTGGTAAAGATTGAGGGCAGGAGGAGACAGAATGAGATGACTGGATGATATCACCGACTCAATGGACATGAGCTTGAGCAAACTCTAGGAGATAGTGAAGGACAGGGAAGCCTGGTGTGCTCCAGTCCACTGGGTCTCAGAGTTGGACACAACTTAGTGACTGAACTACAAGTAAGTAAACTGGTTTCCTGAGTTTTGTGAGCTGCTCTAGCAAATTAATAGAACCAAGGAGTGGGTTGTGGGAACATTTGATTTATAGCCAGTCAGTTAGAAGTACAGGTGACATCCTGGACTTGTGACCAGCATCTAAGGTAGTGGAGTGGGTGAGCAGTCTTCTGAGATTGAGCTCGTAATTTCTGGAATCTGATACTGTCTTTGGATAGATAGTGTCAGAACTGAGTTAAATGGTAGGACACCCAGCTAATGATGAATTGCTTGGTGGTGGGGAAAAAAATCCACACATTGGAAATGGGTATAGATTTGTGGTGTGCCTTGTTCTTAATATACCCAACCCATTATTAAAAAAATATTTCAGTGCTTTCTGTTTGAAAAAAGTCAATTTTTACATCAACATGGCTATGCTTGTTTTCTCTCTGTGTGCATTTTCTATTAAACGTCTCTCTTCAGTTCAGCTGCTCAATTGTGTCTGACTCTTTGCAAACCCCATGGACTGCAACACACTAGGCTTCCCTGTCCTTTACCATCTCCTGAAGCTTGCTCAAAGTCATATCTATTGAGTCAGTGATGCCATCCAACTATCTCATCCTGTTGTCCCCTTCTCCTCCTGCCTTCAATCTTTCCCAGCATTAGGGTCTTTCCCAGTGAGTTGGCTCTTTGTATCAGGAGGCCAAAGAACTGTAGCTTCAGCATCAGTCCTTCAGTGAATATTCAGAGTTGATTTCCTTTAGGATGGACTGGTTGGATCTCCTTATAGTCCAAGGGACTCTCAAGAGTCTTCTCCAACACCACAGTTCAAAAGCATCAATTCTTCAGCATTCAGCCTTCTTTATGGTCCAACTCTCACACCCATACATGACTACTGGAAAAATCATAGCTTTGACTAGGTGGACGTTTGTTGGCAAAGTAATGCCTGCTTTTTAATACACTGTCTAAGTTTGTCATAGCTTTTCTTCCAAGGAGCAAGCATCTTTTAATTTCATGGCTGTAGTAACCATCTGCAGTGATTTTGGAGCCCAAGAAAATAAAGTCTGTCACTGTTTCCATTGTTTCTCCATCTATTTGCCATGAAGTGATGGGACTGGATGCCATGATCTTAGTTTTTTGAATGTTGAGTTTCTTCACTCTCCTCTTTCACTTTCATCAAGAGGCTCTTTAATTCCTCTTTGCTTTCTGCCATAAGGGTGGTGTCATCTGCATACCTGGGGCTATTGAAAGAAATGCCTCTTGTGTTATATTAAACACATTTCTTTATAAAGGTATGATTCTTGGCATAGACAGAACAAATGCATGGATACCAAGGAGGGTGAGATGAATTAGGATATTGGAGTCGACACATGTACACTATTGATACTATGTGTAAAACAGGTAACTAATGAGAACATACTGTGTAGCACAGGGATTTCGACTGGGTGCTCTGGTGACTTAACAGGGAAGGAAATCCAAAAAAGAGGGGATACATGTAAATGCATGGATGATCCATTTTGCTGTACAGCAGAAACTTAACACAATGTTGTAAAACAACTATACGCCAATAAAATTTTTAAAAATTCATGTTCCACATATTAAATAAGAAACATGTTAATAAAAATAAAACATTTTTTATTTTCATAAAAGCCAGGAAACAATTTACAACCAATGAGGACCACATATAAGGAACACCTAACTTACTAGGTAACAGGTATTATCCTAAACATTGAAGGAAATAAAGACTCATGAGAATTAAGCTGAAAAATAAAAGGCATGACTCTTGGGAGGGATAAATTAGGAGTCTAGGATTAAAATATACACACCACTATATATAAAATAGATCACTGATAAAGACCTACTGTAGAGCACAGGGAACTATACTCAATATCTTATAATAACCTATAATGGAACAGAATCTAAAAAGGAATAAATATATAGTATATATACATATATATATAACCGAGTCATTTTCTATACACTTGAAACTGACCCAACATTGCAAATCAACTGTTTCAGGAAAAATGTTTTTAAAACTTCAAAAAAAGGCATGTTTCTTATAAAGACAATACAGTTCGATTTAAAAACAAATCTAACTTGAGATTCTTTGCCTTCAATGGTGGAGTCTAGTTACATTTTCATCTATCGTTTAGACAAGTTTGACTCTCGTTGTTGTATCTCCTGCTTTCTAGCCTTCATGTCTTCCTTATGCTTTCCTCGCCTTTTTGTCTTTAAAAAAAGAAAACCTACAGTGTTCCTCATTTTGATTATAGTGGTGGATATCTTTCCATTTATCAAATGCGTTACTTAACTCATAATTTCTTATATTATCAAATTCAAGAAATTGAATTGCATTTTCTCATCTTTCTTTACGTATGATAAGAAAACTCATAAACCTTCATGTTCCTATCTCTTACCCTAAACTTTAAAGTCTTTGTAAGTTTAATTTGAGATTTATCATGGCATGTTTTCTACTGTTTTCATCTTGTTCTAGAACAGTATTTGGCACCCACATTTAATTTTGTAACAACATTTCTAACAGCCACTGCTGCTTTGTTGTATTTTAATTGACTTCAATGCTCAGTTGCACTTTTCTATGGCTTTCTCAACCCCGAGTACCTGATTTCCATCCAATTATCTGCTACAAAACTTAAAAAAAAAGTTTGACAATGAAACATTTGTGAACATTACCTTTTCTGAGTTCTTATAATCTGAAAATACTTAGCTCCATTCTCCAGTTACCACGACAGATGACTTAGTCTTGTAGAAAATTCTAGAACTGCATAAAATTTCCCCTCAAGCTCCTTTGGAATGTCTCCAGTTCCCGTGTTATTTATTGTGGGGGAGGAGCAAAGAGATTGGCCTAACTGTTCACTTTGAAGATATATATTTTTTTTCTACCTAGATACTAGTAGGAATATTTTATTATCTGTGAAACTAAAAATAAATGTTTTCCATATTCTGCTAAATGATGTCTTTGCATTAATCTTGGCTGGAGTTTCATGAGCAGGCTTTTATTAATAATTTTTACACTCATGTCATTTTCTGCCTCCTGTTTCCTGACAACCACTTTAGATCTTGTCTTTCTCCTGTTCTATCTGATACCTTCCTTTCTCCAGAACACAAAAGCTTCTTAGATTTCTATTCTTTGTTTCCAAAGTTTTCATCTTTTCTCTAATAATTTTCATCACTTTGTTTTGAATTTCATATAACTCTTTTTTTTTTTTTTTTGCACTGTTAATTCTGTTCCTACTATCTCTAGGGGAGATTTTAATTCTGCAGTGTAATTTTGTTTCCTTCCCTAATCTTATTACTTTATATCATTTATTATATTATGTATTATATTATTATTTTATTCATCCATTCCTTTTGTGCCCCCCCCCTCCATGGTTATGGTTGCTGCTGTGAAAAAAAAAAGATCTAAAAGTCTCTTGCATGACTTTTTTTTTTTTTAATTGGGGTACAGTTGCTTTACAATGTTGTGTTAGTTTCTGTTGTACAATGTATTGAATCAGTTATGTATATACATATACCTCCTCCCACTTGAGCCTCCCTCCCACCCCAACCCTATCCCAATAGGGTCCTCTGTGATAACCCAGAGGACCAAGCTGAGATCCCTGTACTATGTACAGCAGCTCCCCACTAGCTGCCTGTTTTACACATGGCCGTGCACGTAAATTAATCCCAGTCTCCCAGTTCATCCCACCCCTCCTTGCATCACTTTTAAAGATTGGAATATTAGGGAACACGCGACAGGCCTCCTCTACAATTCTCACATGGTAACTCCTTCTCTGCGCTCTCTTCCTTAGACTTGCTGAACTGTGATTAATCCAGTGCTATGGTTATTATTGTTTCTAAATACACAAGTGAGAAACTGGTGACCCAAATGCTGGATTTGCCAATGGAGAAAGTGATGAGGATGTTTTGGGGCCCCACTGCCCAGACTGTTGTGGGGATTCTGACTGAGCATCAGGCACTGTGTGTGTGTGTCCGTGAGCTCAGTGCACAAGTTTTACAGCCATTCCTCAGCTGCAGCTTTGTGATACAGATCATCTCTTGCTCAGGAAGCCTGGTTCTCCTAAAGCAGGAAGATGGCTGTTCATCCCTGATTCATCTAGCCCAGCGATTCTCAAGTGTGTTCCCTGGACCAGCAGTCATCTGGAAACCAGGTGGAAATGCAAACTTCCAGCCCTATCCCTATTCCAGGGTTGAATGTGTTAGGTAGTTAGAAAAGGAAACAGGAGTCCAGAATGGCGGTGGCTAAAAGACAAGGAAGGGAAAAGCCCACAAAAATAGAACAAAAGAAGGTCCAAGGACCAGAGTGAGGACCTCAAGTAGAACAAACACTCCTGCCCAATTTACATAGGGCAGGCCCAGGGGGAGGAAAAAAAAAACAGATAAAAAGAGGAGCCAAAAGGCGGGGGCTCTCTCTCTCTCTCTCTCCCGTGCGCTGGTGCGCTCCTCCACTCTTTTCTCTTCACGTCTTTGGGTTGGCATGCCCTCACAATTCGAGGATGGATTCTCCTGCTATCTTCTAAATAAAATAGAGCTGTAACACTGATTTGTCTAAGAGCTATAACACGGTTTGTCCAAGACCTGAGAGCTGTGATGCACCGAGGGCTTTAATGTCCATCACTCCAAATCTTTACTGTAACGAGACAGAACCGAGGAGCATACACTCGCCTGACAAATCCTAAAGGAAATCAGTCCAGAGTATTGATTGGAAAGACTGATGCTGAAGCTCCAATACTTTGGCCACCTGATGCGAAGAGCCAACTCGTTGGAAAAGACCCTGATGCTGGGAAAGATTGAAGGCAGGAGGAGAAGGGGATGACTGAGGATGAGATGGTTGGATGGCATCACTGACTTGATGCACATGGGTTTGAGCAAGCTCCAGGAGATGGTGAAGGACAGGGAAGCCTGGTGCTGCAGTCCATGGGGTCGCGAAGAGTTGGATCCAACTGAGTGACTGAACAACAACAAAGCCCCATCCCAGACCTGCTGAATCACAGGCTCTAGGGGTGGGTCCCAGGAACCTATATCTGACAAGCTCTCCAGAGGATTCCAATGTTCACTCAAGGTATATAGGTAAATATGTTCACTCAAATATACCTATGTTTGTACAAAGGTATATAAAGTTCTAGTTCAAAAAGGAGACCCTTCTCCCAGCATGTGGCTGCCCACCGTGGTGGTGAAATATCCAAGCCTTCTGTGCTTTCCCCCTCATCGTACACTGGGAATCATCATCTCTAAATAGGTGCACTGGGTGATTGCGATGGACATATATACATAATTGATACTATGTATAAAAGAGATAACTAACGAGAACCCACTGTATAAGCACAGGGAACTCAACTCAGTGCTCTGTGGAGTCCTGAATGGGAAAGAAATCCAAAGACAAGGGATATACGTGTATGTATCGCTGATCCACTTTGCAGTAAAACCACAACATTGTACAGCAATTATGTTCCAATAAAATTAATTTAAAAAAATAAATAGATGCATGAACAGAGGAATTGATGGGTTATAGAAGACAGGCAGCTCCGTGGCTCTAACAAACATCCTTCTCTCAGAATCCCTTCTGGGGAATTGATAGAGATGGTGGGGTGAGTCAAAGGAGTCCCCTGGCCTTTTGGGGGGGTCATCTCTCCTAGTTGGACTCAGAGGAAGGAGCATGCAGTATCGGCTGCAAGCTGCACCCTCTGGACGCCCCCCTCCCTCCACCAGTTCAGAGGGTTCGAAGGCGGGCAGCCCTGGAGCCTCGGAACTCTTTATCGCTGCTCTTCACTGGGAGTTACTTTTGTCTGCTTATCAGCCTCTGCCAGTAGCTGGTGAGGCCTCCGAGAGCATGCACGGTGCCCTACACAGCATTTACACCTGGTCCTCTCACAGAGCCTGGTCCCAGCTGGATGCAGGACATGTGCTTGCTGAATGAATAACTGACTCCTCCACTGGCTCCAAAGCAGAGACTTCCCTGCGTGCCTTCACTCCCCCACCCAGTACCGCCCCCACCACATCCGTGAGAAGCCCAGGAAGAGCTCTCAGTACAATGAAAACTCCCATGAACAGATTCTTTACCTTTTCAAGGTGAAAAAGCTCAGAAATTGAATGTGGTTTCCTGCTGCGAGAGGAACCTCAGGGGGGCCCTGCGCCTCTAGGCAAGTCCTGAATCCTTGATCAGATAAAATGCCCCTGCTGAAAGGATGGCACTTCTGCTCTCTGCTGGGTGCTCTGGTCTCCACACCTTTGCCCCCAGGTCCCACCCCTGCCTCAAGCTGGAGACCTGCACAGCTGGAGGCCACATCTTCCTCGACCAGCTTTTGGATGAATCCTAACTCATCTCAAATTTCACAGAAGGTGTGAAATGAATGTGATGACACAGCCCTTTCTCCTCTGGGGAGAAGGCAGTGGGACAGGCCCACATCCATTCTTTCCTCTGCTCATCTTCAGTAGGCACCATGCCCCCGAGACAGAGGGCTGCCAGGAAGATCAGTGGGTCAGCGCTTCTTAACCAGGGGTGGAAATTGTCATGGTAGTGACCCCTGTGGTCTGGGGCATCTGGATACGTTCTGGGGCAGAGTCCCACCCACATGGCTCATCCATTTATTTCAGTGCGGCACAGAAGTATCAGTTCAGTTCAGTCACTCAGTCATGTCCAACTCTTTGCAACCCCATGGACTGCAGCATGCCAGGCTTCCCTGTTCATCACCAACTCCCAGAGTTTACTCAAACTCATGCCCATTGAGTCGATGATGCCATCTAACCATCTCATCCCTTGTTGTCCCCTTCTCCTCCTGCCTTCAATCTTTCCCAGCATCAGGGTCTTTTCAAATGAGTCAGCTCTTCACATCAGGTGGCTGAAGTTTCGGAGGTTCAGCCTTAACATCAGTCCTTCCAATGAATAATTAAGGACTGATTTCCTTTAGGATGGACCGGTTGGATCTCTTTGCAGTCCAAGGGACTCTCAACAGTCTTCTCCAACACCACACTTCAAAAACATCAATTCTTTGGTGCTCAGCCTTCTTTATAGTCCAACTCTCACATCCATACATAAAAATATAGCCATTTACTAAGTGTGCCCTAAACCTCATGTGACAGGTCATGCAAGGTCATTAGAGCTACAGAACTTCCTGCCTGCACCTTTTGTTTTGTGGTTGGCGCTATGTCATGGGCAACACAGGTTTCTCTGTCTAAGAAGGAGACCTTCCTGGGACTTCTTCATTGGTTCAGTGGTTAAGACTCCACCTTCCAATGCAGGGAATACAGGTTTGATGCCTGGCCGGGGAACTAAGATCCCGTATGCGGTAGCATATGGTCAAAAATTAAAATAATAAATATATAAAAATAATATAAATAATATAATATAAAATATAATAAAATATTTATATTTATATAAAATATAAATAATATAAATAATAAAATATAAAACTTGTTTAAAAAAATGTTTAAAATATTTATTTTTTAAAAAAGGAGACACTTCCAGGTGTGTCCCACCATCAGCCTGCCCATGGTACCCAGATGTGCAGTTTAGGCAACACCAGCATAACCAGGGAGACTTCTAAAGTCCTTCCTGCTCCAAGATTTCTTCCATATGAAGAATTAAACAGTGAGACTGAAACACAAGGCTTTAGGAGTCCCTCGCCCCAACCATGAACAAAGAGGCAGGTACACCTGAAGGCTTGAACAAGGCGTGCAGGTTGGGCAAGAAATGGGAGACTGGTAAAAGCACTGGAAACCAACCAACCAACCAACCAACCGTGGGTGTCAGGCTGGGATGGCACCACCTGGACTCAGGCAGGTGTCCCTGCACTTCGGGCAGAGCACATGAGGACACAGAGAGGAGGAGAGCACTGTGCTCTTGAGTTCCGTAAGGTATTGTTCAAATCAGCTCCTGGACTGGGTTGTAACTCACGATTCAGCCTCTGCGAACTCCCCCTGGAATGCAGCGGCGACTCAGAAGAAAGATGAAAACCCAGAGTCACACCCAAACTGAGATGGAGCACCTATTTACCACCACAGTCTGGAAGGAATTTCCCACTTCCTGCCAGCCCTGTGGGACGGACATGTGACTCTGAGTCCGTAGCTGACGCTGACACGCTTTGCCCTCTGGAAATGTCTCCATTCTGAAAGATGGCAAGAAGGGGATGACACACCCACGGCAGGGTCCCCTCCCCTGTCTCTGCTCCTGAAGCAGCTTGGACCCCAGCCCTCCTGGTGAGTGATTCTCCCTCCACTCCTCTTCAAGGGTGATGGACCACAGGGCAGCTGGAGGGGGTGCTAAAGAGGCCCGTTTCTCCCCACCGCCCGTCCAGCACCTCAAGTGGGATTTTGCTGTTCCCTCTGCTCTCATTTCCATGCCAGGTGGCTCTGCCCACTTGAGGTCGCAGTAGTGCCTCCAGCTCCAAATTGCTTATAGAGCATGGTCCTGAACACAAGACAGCCACATCAGTGATGCTCAGATGGAGAAGTGGTCTCCAAGCTCTGGAGGAAACTGTGTGTGTACTGATACGCTCTTGCCAAGAGTCCAGGGTCAGGCTGACTCTCTGTGACTGTTGCCCTGTGACAGAATCAGGCTCCACAGAGGATGTGTTTGACCACAGTGTGGGTGAGGGGAGGCTGCATTTCAACTGGCAAGTGCCCTTCCAGATGAAGATCCATAACACAGGGAACTCGCCTGGGAGCTGAGCTCTTCGATGGGTCCTCTGGCTGCAGATCTGAGAAAGGGAGTCCCCCAAGACTGGTCTGTTTAGATTCCAAGTGCTTAGCATCCAGCTGGCCTGTCTGGTAGCAGGTAGGAGGGAAGGCTGGAAGCAGGGCAAGCTTCCTCTGTGCCAGGTACATTGTTCAGGTCAGTTCAGTCGCTCAGTCGTGTCCGACTCTTTGCGACCCCATGAATCGCAGCACGCCGACCTCATTTAAGCCTCACAGGGGTTAATGTATTCAAGAGGCGGAGCCCACATCCTTTCATGACCCCCCTGGCACCTTCATCCATGGAGTCCAAGGTCTACAATGCAGCTTCCCACGTGCTTCTAGCATCTGGCCTTGCCATCCTCCCTGCCTCATCCAACCCCCTGAATCCTTCACTTGCCAACCATCCTAAGCTCCTCCAAGGCTGCCATATGCATTGGAGACTCTTTCATCTCTGGGCTTTTGTCTATTCCCTCTCTTGAGAACACACTCTCACCCCATGTCCTCCTCCAAACCAATTCCTCCTTAAGACCTCAACTTCTTTGACATTGCTATGGTTCAGCCTTTTGCTGTTGCATGAGGTTGAATGCTCCTCAACACCTGCAACAGTGTATGAAGATCACCAGTTGATGTTTCTGTTTCGACCACTAGACTACAAGATTCTTTGGAATAGACCTGTTGGCAATTTTATCTCCAGAGTACCTAGCAGAAGTTAGCCCTTAATCAGTATTTGTTAAATTAGAGAATGAATGCCTGTTTTCTTGAAAAATGGGTTGAATGCATTAATAACCAATGCATCGAGGAAGACTCCCATGCATGAAGAGAAATACATGGCAAATGAAAATATTCAACAAAAGGGGCCTTGAATGGATAGGAGCATTGAAGCAAAGAGGAATGGAACAAGATCTAGTGACAATGAAGAGAGCTAGAGTATATGGAAAATATGGGATGCAAAGTATATGAAGAAAAGAAAAGATGACCAAATAGAGGCTAAAAATATCAGAAGACCCAAGTAAAATGGGTCTAGGCTAAGCGGAGTGTAATAAACAAAAGAAGTATGTAGGAGTGAGTGAAAGCATGGCAGGGTAGGGCTGTGTGTCCCTTCCATGACATAGAAATATTACTATCAATTGTTGAAAATTAAGAGAACTAAGATACTCTGTTCTGAGATTGAGAAGTGAAACTAAGGTGGTTATTTTTTTCCTTAGACCCCATAATTAGTTAGAATATCCTTGGCCCAATTTTATCTCCCAGAGGAAACCCTGTGCAGTTCAGCGACCTCCTTCTCCCTCCAGGAAAGAGCCAGACTGGAGTTCAAGGTTAGGTCCATGGTCCTCTGTTCATCAACCAAATCACAAAGGTAGACTGCATTAAGCCATGTGTCTCTTTATTTCAGAGAAACAAATATGGAACCCAAATATGGTGTGTGGGTATGTAGGAGGCACTCTGTTTTACTAACCAGACCACAGTCATGGCACTTGGTTAAGCCCCTGGCCTTCTGTTTTAGAACAGATCACAAATGCAACAATGTGGTCAAGCTGCACAGTCATCTCTGTTCAGTAACCAGATCACCAATATGGCCCCTGGGTTAAATCCTGCTTCCTCCTGTTTTCCTCACCAGATCACAAATAAGGCATGTGGTTAGAAGTGACAACTCTGTTTTAGTAACCAGATCACAAACAGAGCATGTAGTTAACTGGTAGGACTTTCCAACTTAAGAACCAAATGACAACTTCAGACCGTGGTTAAGCAGTGGCCTTTCCCTGTTAATAAACAGATCACGCGGCTGGAGGGAAGCCTTAACTCTCAGATCACAAATTGAGTGCCGGGTTAAGCTGCCACAGAGCTGCCTTTATTGGATTCAATTATACATCCCAGTCTCATTTTTAAAAACTTTATTTGTTGCCTGTGAAACTCTAATTAGCTAAAGAAAAACAAACATTTTATAAAATGAAATAACTGAGGTCATAAAATCACTAGCTCCATAAAAGCACTAAAAAGCCAGGTGGAGATCATTCAGAGGAAGTTACGGAGTTGAGGCAAAGGATTCTGGGAGAAACACACCAACTGCACCAGATTGGGTGATGTGAGGATATCAGCAGCAACGAGATAGGCTGTGGGCAGTTCATTTGAAGCTCTTTTGAAATCATGAATCATAGCATTGGAGAAGAGAGTCATATTATAATTTGAATTATTGCAAAGCAAATATTTACCCCCTCCTCCCATTCCTACCATTGACTGGAGATATTCCTGCCCCATTGGTGTTAGACTTGGTCAGCTGATTTGCTTTGGCCAATGAGACAGTTTTAGAAAAAATTTACCACTCCTCCCATTTCTACCATTGACTGGAGAATATTCCTGTCCCATTGGTGTTACATTTGGTCAGGTGATTTGCTTTGGCCAATGAGACAGTTTTAGAAAAGGCAGAGGAACCAGAAATCAAATTGCCAACATCTGCTGGATCATGGAAAAAGCAAGAGAGTTCCAGAAAAACATCTATTTCTGCTTTATTGACTATGCCAAAGCCTTTGACTGTGTGGATCACAACAAACTCTGGAAAATTCTTCAAGAGATGGGAATACCAGACCAGACCACCTGACCTGCCTCTTGAGAAACCTGTATGCAGGTCAGGAAGCAACACTTAGAATGGGACATGGAACAAAAGACTGGTCCCAAATAGGAAAAGGAGTATGTCAAGGCTGTATATTGTCACCCTGCTCATTTAACTTATATGCAGCGTATATCATGAGAAACACTGGGCTGGATGAAGCACAAGCTGGAATCACGATTGCCAGGAGAAATATCAATAACCTCAGATATGCAGATGACACCACCCTTATGGCAGAAAGAGAAGAAGAACTAAAGAGCCTCTTGATGACAGTGAAAGAGGAGAGGGAAAAAGTTGGCTTAAAGCTCAACATTCAGAAAACTAAGATCATGGCATCCAGTCCCATCACTTCATGGGAAATAGATGGGGAAACAGTGGAAACAGTGACAGACTTAATTTTGGGGGGCTCCAAAATCACTGCAGATGGTGATTGCAGCCATGAAATTAAAAGACGTTTGCTCCTTGGAAGGAAAGTTA
Organism: Ovis canadensis; assembly: GCF_042477335.2. Lineage (NCBI taxonomy): Eukaryota > Metazoa > Chordata > Mammalia > Artiodactyla > Bovidae > Ovis > Ovis canadensis. The sequence goes on along the minus strand of NC_091268.1, from coordinate 44,238,032 downwards.
TGAGCAACCTAGACAGCATATTAAAAAGCAGGACATTACTTTGCCACCAAAGGTCCGTCTGGTCAAGGCTATGGTTTTTCCAGTGGTCATGCATGGATGTCAGAGTTGGACTATAAAGAAAGCTGAGCGCCGAAGTATTGATGCTTTTGAACTGTGGTGTTGGAGAAGACTCTTGAGAGTCCCTTGGACTGCAAGGAGATCCAACCAGTCCATCCTAAAGGAGATCAGCCCTGGGATTTCTTTGGAAGGACTGATGCTGAGGCTGAAACTCCAATACTTTGGCCACCTGATGCAAAGAGCTGACTCATTAGAAAAGACCCTGATGCTGGGAAAGATTGAGGGCAGGAGGAGAAGGGGAAGACAGAGGATGAGATGGTTGGATGGCATCACCGACTCGATGGGCATAGGTTTGGGTGGACTCCAGGAGTTGGTGATGGACAGGGAGGCCTGGTGTGCTGCAATTCATGGGGTCGCAAAGAGTCGGACACGACTGAGTGACTGAACTGAACTGAAACAACAAGGTCCTACTGTATAGCATAAGGAACTATTTCAATATCCTGTGATAAAACATAATGGAAAAGAATAAGAAAAAGAAGGTATATATATGTGTAACTGAAAAATGTTTTAAATAGATGGGGAAACAATGGAAACAGTGACATACTTGGCTCTAAAATCACAGCATGGTGAGTGCAGCCATGAAATTGAAAGACGCTTGCTCTTTGGAAGAAAAGCTATGACAAACCTAGACAGTGGATTAAAAATCAGAGACATTACTTTGCTGACAAAGGTCCATATACCCAAAGCTATGGTTTTTCCAGTAGTCATGTATGGATGCGAGAGTTGGACCATAAAGAAGGCTGAGCGCTGAAGAATTGATGCTTTTGAGCTGTGGTGTTGGAGAAGATTCTTCAGAGTCCCTTGGACTGCAAAGAGATCAAACCAGCCAATCAAGGAAATCAATCCTGGATATTCATTAGAAGGACTGATGCTGAAGCTGAAGCTCCCATACTTTGGCCAACTGCTGCGGAGAGCTGACTCATTAGAAAAGACCTTGATGCTGGGAAAGATTGAAGGCAGGAGGAGAAGGGGACGACAGAGGATGAGATGGATGGATGGCATCACTGACTCAATGGATATGAGTTTGAGCAAGTTTTGGGAGATGGTAAAGGACAGGGAAGCCTGGCGAGCTGCAGCCTGTGGGTCACAAAGAGTGAGACATGACTGAGTGACTGAACAACCACAATAACTGAATCACTTTGCTGCACAGCAGAAACTAACACAACACATGCTTGGGGCTGATGCATGGGGATGATCCAGAGAGATGATATGGGGTGGGAGGTGGGAGGGGGATTCAGGATTGGGAGTTTGTATACACCCGTGGTGGATTCATGTCAATGTATGGCAAAACCAATACAGTATTGTAAAGTAAAATGAAGTAAAAATAAAAAAAGATTATACTTCAATAAAGTAAATTTTAAAAAGCAAAAATATATGTTGCTGCCTTAATGAGACTTGTACTATTTTATGGCAAATTCTCTTCTATTACTTATCTTTCTTTATGCCAAGGATATTTGTACTGAAGGAAATGAGAACAGACAAAATTTGCAATCTGTGAAAGGGATTCAAGACATAAAAACTGCTGAACTGAACATTATAGAGACTGAAGAAAACATACTTTTGAAAAATGTTTATAGGAAATAAAAGTAAACTTTATCTAGCAATTGTGTTATGCTTCCTGAGGTAGTCATAGGTTGGCCAAAAGTTTGAGTTTCCCAAATCATCTTCCAGAGACTCCGAATGAACTTTTTGGCCAACCCAATATATACACAAATTTATTGATTAGAAGAAAAGTGGTCACTATAAAAGAGGAAATGTTTTAAGAGGGCTTCCTTGGTAACTCAAATGGTAAAGAATCTCCCTGCAATGCAGGAGACGCGGGTTTGATGCTTGGCTTGAGAAAATCCCCTGGAGTAGGTAATGGCAGCCCACTCCAGTATCCTTGCCTGGAGAATCCCATGGACAGAGGAGGCTGGTGGGCTACAGTCCATGGGGTCACAAAGAGTCAGACATGACTGAGTGACTATCACTTTTCAGTGTTTTAAGAATCTAATAATACCAGAGCAGAAAGGACAGAGAAGCAGTAAAGAGCAAGATTTACAGAAGAGAAAATGGACTCAGTGATTCAGATGGCAAAATAAATATTATTAGCTCTGAACTACAGAGAGAAGGATTCGGGGATGAAAAAAATGTAAGAAATAATAAACATGAAGAACATAAAATAGAGATATACAGAAAATCATTGTTTCTAAAGAAGTGCCAAGAAGCAGCAGAACAAAAGCAAGAACCCAAAAAGAAAGAAAAGAAAAACCCACCCACTTTCTAAAAATTTAGTTATCTGGATCTTTAGGGCTTATTGTTAAGCAGGCAACATCATTTAAAACTGTCAACACAAATAGATGTATCTCAATGATGTGTTTGAAATGCAAGAGTAAAGAATAAAATTCTGCAAACATTTTGGCATAAAAAGTGGGTGAACAGTAGGGTAAAAGAATCATGTCCTATGCAACTCAACTCCAGGAGACAGTGGTCAGATGCAACGGAGATTAAGAGGAAAGAGCTCTTAGAATTTGACACCTGGTGGGGTTATGGTTCATCTACAAAGGCAACAGAGCATAAATCAGCTATGCAAGAGCTCAGAAAACAAAAAATTCAACACCCTTCGTAAATAGATTCCTGAAAATCCTATCAGCCTACTGAGAGATGAATCAAGAAAAGGAATTCAAGAAGGTAGAAATCATGGTATAATGGAAACTTTTCTGAGAACTGAAACCATCCAAATCTAAAATGTAGTGAAATAAATGTATAGACTTGACTACAGAACCAAATGCAAATGAGGTGGCTATCTCTTAAAAGGGAAGATATAATACAAAACCCCAACAATTTAACCATAATCCACTGGGTTTAAATCCCATACGGTGTAAACAGATTTTTTTAAAAGTGGAAACTAGAGAAATAAAGAGGAGGAAAAAAAGTTCTATGTAATTTCTTTAAATAGGGGCAGAGTTCTTACTTAATTGCCCTGGTTACTAGATGAATGTTAAGTGACAATTTTGGTAACGGGCACATTTGTCATGTTTCTGATTTTAACAGAAATACCTTTAAGGTTGTATATAATTGTACTGTTTTTTTCCAGTATTTTTTTTCTGTAGAAAATAGTTCCAGGAAGTGACATGTTCTACAACTGCACTCCACCTCAAATTTTTTTTAAAAAAAATCTTTCATGGTGAATTTGAATGAGAAATGTGGCATATGATTTCCCTTACTGGAAATTAAAACTATGATTAGTATAAATGTTTCTGAGCTGTCTTGTACTGGTAGTTAAAGAGATCGGTTTAACCTTTTTTAGTGTAGTGTTTGCCAGTAGTTAACCAGAGAAATGTTTTCTTGGGTAATATTGTAGGTGACATTGTGTTTGACAGGTAGCTGACATGTCCACTAACAATCATCCTGTTCCAGGTGGGCATGTGACCAATTGAAAAAAGAACAAAACTGTATTTATTTATTTTTGGCTGTACTGAGTCTTGGTTGCCGCGCAGGCTTTACTCTAGCTGTGGTGAGTAGGGGCTACCCTCTAGTTGCAGTGTGCGGGCTTCTCATTCCAGTGGCTTCTCTTGTTGCAGACCACAGGCTCTAGGGCTCCTGGGCTTCAGTAGTTGCAGCTCCCGGACTCTACAGGGCCCAGGCTCAATAGCTGTGGCCCATGGGCTTAGTTGATCCACTGCATGTGGGATCTTCTCGGTCCAGGGATCGAACATGTGTCTCTTGCATTGGCAGGTGGATTCTTTGCTACTGAGCCGTCAGGAAGCCCTCATGTGACCCATTTTTAAAGACACATGCTATGGTGCCTGCTGAAGGTCTTTGGGAAGCATTATGTCCTTGTGGAGAGAGACAGTCACAGGGAGAGATGGCTCCTCTTTAATCTCTGTACTGTCGTGTCTAACTGTGATGTCATCTTGTTACCAGCGTGAAAGTGACCTTGTTCTGGGATCACACTTTGTCTATGTGTTCTGAGACCGCATTTGGAAAGACTCAAAAACTGGAGCCACTTACAGTTGGCGCTAAATTATCTGAAGATTCGTTCATCCACGAGTTTGGTGGCAGGGCTAGGAGGATTCCAGATCAGGCCTGCCAACAACCTCCTCGTGGGGCTTAGCCTCCTCACATCATGGCAGCCACAAGGTGGCTGGGCCTCTTACACAGCAGCTGAGGGCTCCAAGTGCAAGTGTTCCAGGACGCAGACAAGGCAGGCCTTTGCTGACCTAGCATCAGCGGGCCTGGAAACATCACTTCCACTGCATTCTACTGGCTAAAAGAAGCCCATCCAGACACGAAGCGTTGGGAGGCGGACTCCTCTATCAGTGGGAAGTCTGCCAAGGTCACATCACAGAAGAGCAGAGCACGGAGGCCATATTTGGAGAATACAGTCTCCCCGGGTGTCACCATGGAGGAGAAGGAAGAGGAACAAACCCATTAACTCACCCAACTCTGAAGCTCATTCGACTCTCAACTTCTGTTTTCTATGATAATTCCTTACCCTTTAAGCCAATTCGAATTGCTGTTTTTGCTACTTGCAGCAAAAGCATTCTAACAGAAACAAACAGCTATTAACACCCCACAGAGCCGAGAGTGTGGAGAAAATTGCCCAGACAGTGTTTGTGTGCTTGTAAAGAATGCAGACATTTGAGGAAGACAGATGTGGAGATTTAATTGCTGGGTTTTCTTGGGCATTTACAGAACCTCTGAGGGATAAGCCTCAGTGTCCTTATCTGTAAAATGGGAGCAGAGGATTGTTATGAGGATGAAATGAACCAGCATTTGTGACATGTTTATTGCTGTGCTGGGCACAGAGGACACAATAAATGATAGCCTTCACCAGCACTGTTTTGCCATGAAATATATGACATTTGGGGAAAGAACCATGTTTAGGATATATATCCTTTCTATATTTTAGTAGGATATGTCTGTGTGTTTTAGGTATTTATTAGACTAATCTTCTTTCCCCTCTGAAAGGATGTGTTTTTGAACGTAAAAAACTGTCGCTGGATCTGTCATAAAACGATAGCCGAGGGATCTTCAATGTCTTAGTGGAGAAATTTGGCAAAACCCCAGAAATCCATCCAAACTGAGTTAAGTAACAAACAAGGGCTGTTTTGGAAGGATAAGGGGGTGGGGAGATACAGAATTACAAGGGAGGGGCTTCCCTGGTGGCCCAGTGGATAAGAATCCTCTCGCCAATGCAGGGAACACGGGTTCGAGCCTGGTCTGAGAAGATCCCACAAGCTGTGCGGCAACTAAGCCCGTGTGTTGCTGATACTGGAGCCTGTGTGTGCTAGAGCCTGTGCGCCTCGGTGAGAAGCCTGCACGCCTCAGCCAGAGAGTATCCCTGCTCGCCGCAACTGGAGGCAGCCTGCGTGCAGCAATGAAGATCCAGCACAGCCGGAAAAAAAAAAAAAAAGAATTATAAGAGAGAAGGTGAAGGATACAATTCTCAGGACCCAGGGGCAATCAAGACATCCATGATCCACAGAAAATGTGAAATCAGGGCAAGGGGACCCCAGGAAGGCTGCTCCCTGTCCACAATCTGGGATTCTAAGACCCTCAATGCTTTCTACTTCTCTGTGTCCATGGCAGGAAAGGGCCCTGCACCTTTCAGTTCATGCCAACAAAGACTAAGATCACTGAGGGTCAACTCCAAGAAGGAAAGCATCTCCCAGCCCATGTCAGTCAAAGGTCCACCCAGGTTCTGGCTGTGACAGGAGGGAGACATGCGTGGCTTTGACCTCACTTGCAGAGGCAGGGCCAGCAGGGCATATGGAGTCACATGTCTGCCTCAGAAGGACAGGGATCACTGGGAGTGACATTTGGAGAATCACAGCTTGAGCATGGAACTCAGAATGATTCAAGAAGGAAATGCCATGTTGCTTTGCTGGGGCTGTTTGTGGCTCCTCTGGGAGGAGTGGGGGTCCACCCTGAGGGCTTGGCACTGTTCTCCAGCTGACTCCGACTTGCCTGGTGTCCTTTCCAAATATCTCTTTTGATGTTGATAGCTGCTATCTTGTGTGGGTTCCCAGAGACTCAAAATCCATCTTCGGGGGATTCAACTCTTGTTTCAGAAAAATCAAAGATGATTCAGAGCTCTCAGAATTTTGCCCCTGTGGCTCAGCTGATCCTTCCTGGGATGCTGGTGGCATGGTCGGCAGCACAAGAGCAAGACATGCAAGTTTACAATCAATTCTAAGTTCAGCAAACTTGTGTGCAGCTTGGAATCCAGCCAGCGAAATGCACTGGCACATTAGCTTCTGTTTCCATTTGCAGTCTTTACAGATGCCTGGAAGCTGTGCTTTGATAACATGGTAATACATTTAGTTAAGTGAAAAAGAAACAATAGGGCCTCTTGGAGCTTTCCTGGGTTTGAATCCCAATAACTATGAGTACTTCTGTAAGGAATTATCCCAAAGAGCCTATGGGTCTTTCCCTGAATCCTAGCATTGCCCAATTCCTTGGAATTCAGTTAGACTGTATTGTAACTACTTTAGAATGAAATACTGCATTTTATCCAACCATAATCTATTTAGCATTTTTCTGCTCTCAGTGTTTCTTGGAAAATCAGTGAAGGAAAGTCCTGGACACCCAGAATTCTAGAGGGGTAAGAGGTTGTTAATTTGTTCTCTCCTAGACTTTAACAGACAGAGATACGAGGACTGGACATCCTCAGAGCAAGAAATGTGGGTAGTGACTTCGCTGGTGGTCCGGTGGTTAGGACTCTGTGTTTTCACTGCCTAGGGCACGGGTTCAATTCCTTATCAGGGAACTAAGGGCACAAAAAAGAAAGAAATGTGGGTAATAAACATACTTTATAGCCATCTGATACATGTCTTAAGCTTATTCTCCCTCAGCCTTGATTAAAAGGGGATAATCAGGTCTTCCCTGGTGGTCCAGTAGTTAAGATTCTGAGCTTCCAGTGTGGGAGAAATAGGTCTGATCCCTACTTAGGCAAATAAGATCCCTTATCCTGGACAGCATGGTCAAATAAAATAAAAATTAAAAACCAACCAACCAAACAAACAAACAAAACAGGGGGATAGTCATATTCTCCTCTTTGAATATGTCTTTTCTATAGTTCCTGAAGATCTCTTAAAAGTTGAGGCAGCTGTTAGATGCCGTGGGCCACCATCCTAACTCATGGGTATGGAAAACGGTGGCCAACCACACCAACACACCAATCACAGGTAAGAGTAAAACTGAAAAAAAATTGTTGGGTTATTTCTCCATTTTAAAAATGAATGCTTTAGAAACATAGATTGTCTTCATTTTGATCTTTCACAGTTTGAAATACACTGGGCTCTTCGAATCCTAGAATTTTGGTCCAAGCCAGCTGGAGTGTTCAAGCAGCCCATTGTTCGTTCCTACGGCTTTGGTAGTGGGCAGCAGAGACTTGGAGACTGATAATGGAATTGATGATTGCCTAGTCTTGGGCTTCTGTAGCAGGCAGCAGAGGCTTGGAGATTGATGCTGGAGTTGATGATTATCTAATCCTGGGCCAACAGGGCCTTGTTGCAGAGATTATTTGCTGCCTCATTGATCCCTACTCTCGCCTTGGTTCTATATCAGTCACTGCGATGACTAGGTGCCTAGCCTCCCTCATAGTTCAGTTCAGTTCAGGCACTCAGTCATGTCCGACTCTTTGCGACCCCATGAACCGCAGCATGCCAGGCCTCCCTGTCCATCACCAACTCCCGGAGTCCACCCAAACCCATGTCCATCGAGTCAGTGATGCCATCCAACCACCTCATCCTCTGTTGTCCCCTTCTCCTCCTGCCCTCAATCTTTCCCAGCATCAGGGTCTTCTCTAATGAGTCAGCTCTTCGCATCAGGTGGCCAAAGTATTGGAGTTTCAGCTTCAACATCAGTCCTTCCAATGAACACCCAGGACTGATCTCCTTTAGGATGGACTGGTTGGATCTCCTTGCAGTCCAAGGGACTCTCAAGAGTCTTCTCCAACACCACAGTTCAAAAGCATCAATTCTTCAGCACTCTATCATCCAACTCTCACATTCATACATGACTACTGGAAAAACCATAGCTTTGACTAGATGGACCTTTGTTGGCAAAGTAATGTCTCTGCTTTTTAATAAGCTGTCTAGGATAGTCATAACTTTTCTCCCAAGGAGCTAGCGTCTTTTAATTTCATGGCTGCAGTCACCTTCTGCAGTGATTTTGGAGCCCGAAAAATAAAGTCTGTCACTGTTTCCACTGTTTCCCGATCTATTTGCCATGAAGTGATGGGACCAGATGCCATGATCTTAGTTTTCTGAATGTTGAGTTTTTAAATTTTACTTTATTTTACTTTACGATACTGCATTGGTTTTGCCATACATCAACATGAATCCACCACGGGTGTACACGTGTTCCCAATCCTGAACCCCCCCTCCCACCTCCCTCCCCATATCATCTCTCTGGGTGATCCCAGTGCACCAGCCCCAAGCATCCTGTATCCTGCATCGAACCTAGACTGGCGATTTGTTTCTTATATGATATTATACATGTTTCAATGCCATTCTCCCAAATCATCCCACCCTCTCCCTCTCCCACAGAGTCCAAAAGGCTGTTCTATATATCTGTGTCTCTTTTGCTGTCTCGCATACAGGGTTATCGTTATCATCTTTCTAAATTCCATATATACGTGTTAGCATACTGTATTGGGATTTTTCTTTCTGGCTTACTTCACTCTGTATAATCGGAGTTTCATCCACCAGTTTCATCCACCTCATTAGAACTGATTCAAATGTATTCTTTTTAATGGCTGAGTAATACTCCATGTGTATATGTACCACATTGAGGAAACCAGAATTGAAAGAGACACATGTACCCCAATGTTCATTGCAGCACTGTTTATAATAGCCAGGACATGGAAGTAACCTAGATGTCCATCAGCAGACAAATGAATGTTGAGTTTTAAGCCAATTTTTTCACTCTCCTCATATACTTTCATCAAGAGTCTTTCATTAAGAGGCCTCCCGCACAGACAAATTCAAAAGTAGTGAGTAGAGCTTGGAGTAACAGGAGGTTACTGTCAACGGGCAACCCTTTCCCTCCCTCCTTCCACTTCCTTCCTGCCTAGCCTTGATGGCTGGAGCAGCCATCTTAAGACAATGAAGAAGAAAGCAAGCAAATTACGGAGACCTCGACCTTGACTGTAGCCCACAAGGCTCCTCTGTCCATGGGATTTCCCAGGCAAGAATCCTGGAGTGGGTTGCCATTTCCTTCTCCAGGGAATCTTCCCAACCCAGGGATCGAACCTGGGTCTCTGACACTGCAGGCAGATTCTTTACTCTCTGAGCCACCAGGTACCCTCCTGTATGAATGTTATAAGGATTAACTAAACAGTCCCTGACAACAGTATATAATAAGCAGTACAAGTTCCACATTTTTTTTGTTTACAAAGAGAGCTAAGCAAGGTTCTTCATGGTGAAGCTAAGCATTGGTGTCCTCATTTATCAACTGCAGCTGATAGATGAAACTGACCCATTATGCTCACTTCATGGGCCCCTGGGACATGAAACATGTTAAAATGCCTAGTCTTGTAGCAGCAGGCCCTCAATAAATATTCATTTCTTTCCCCTGTGAGTCCCCTTTCCTCTTGTGTGGTGACTGAAGCCACACAGCAGATGCCCTGAGCAGCTCTACACAGTGTACTTTATCTTCTGGATTCACAGATAAGCGGCAAGAAGTGGAGTCAGGGAAGCAGACCAGACACTAAACCGCAGGTGACTTGGGAATTATCTCAGCAGCTCTATAGTCAATGGGATGCCCTGGGCCTTCTGGCTTTGTAGAGATGGACCCTCAAGGTAGAAGAGTCATGTCCCATCCGTACAAGAAGCACATTGTGATGCATCTTCTATTTCTTTGGAGGGCCAGCCATTAAAAGAGGAGGCCTGATTTTCCAGGGGTGGAAAAGCTGTATTTCAGAAGCCTCAGGCTTGGGGTGGAATCCTTTTCACATGGGATCCACTTCCTTCCTGATCAGATGTCACTTTCATCACCACCACTCTTCCCAGGGAAATATGTTCAAGCAAGGCCCATTTTCTTCTAATTCAGTCTTACTTCTTTATATTGGCTTAAAAACGGGTTGCTAGAGACTTCCCTGGTGGTCCAGTGGCCAAGAATCTATGCTACCAATGCAAGGAGCCTGGGTTTGATTCCTGGTTAGGGAACTAGATCCCACATGCCACAACTAAGACCCAGCACAGCCAAATACATAAAAATAAACTTTCAATATAAAAAATTGTATTGCTGCAGGATACAATGCAGATTCTCAGTCTGTGCTCCACTTACCCTGGAAAAAGCTTGCTTACAGAGAACCAGCTTCTCAAGTATATATTTGGTATTGAGCCTTTGAATATCTATAAGCAGACAAATAACAAATGGGGGAATAATTTTGTCACTTAAATTGGAATAAATTCCCCAAATAATTTCTTGTTATCACTTTGATGAATCAGACTCCAGAGTTCCTAGGGAATATATCAAAATAGCTAATTAAAGTTTTTAAGGTGATGGAAAAGGATTAATATTGAATGGGCTGGAGGGAATTAAGGCATTTGTGGGAAGGGCAGAAGAGAAAAGGAAGAAAATCTGGATAAACTAAGAAGTGACTGCAACAGACTCAAGGCTGCTAAATATGTTGGAAGAAGGGAAGAAATAGCATTGTAGAGTAAATTCTGCCTGAACTTGAAGATCTATGACTTATTGAAAATATCACATTTTTAAAATGAATGAATTAATTAGATTGCACTGGGTCTTTAGTTGCGGCATGCAGTGTCTCCCATCTTTCCTGAGGCATTCAGGATCTTTAGTTGCAGCATGTGAACTCTTAGTTGTGGCACGTGGGATTTAGTTCCCTGACCAGGGATCAAAACCAGGCCCCCTGCATTGGGAGCATGGAGTCTTGTCCACTGGACCACCAGGGAAGTTCTGAAAATTTTACATGTTACAAACACGAGAGAACAAACTCCCCCATCTGTGCTCTCTGGTTGTGTCTTATTAGCTAAGCTTCACATGGCTTGCCTCCCATCTCCTAAGTCTGAAAATCGGTGTCAGTTGAGCATTTCATACTGGACATATATATTGACAGGAAGCATTGCTCTTTCCAACTTGACGTACACGCTGCCTGCCATGAGGACTGAGGCAGGAAGGCCTGGGTGGGTTCACACTTGTGTTGTTTAGGTGTGGTCTGCCACTGTGTGTTTCAATAACCCACCCCTTCTCCACTGTTAGAGGCCAGCATCCAATGTAAAAAATCTCTTGGTAACTTGGTGTGGTCCCTGGCCCATGTCCTGGCCTTCCTCTTGCTCACCCTCTGCTGCCTGACTTCTGTGTGAGGCTTCTGACTTCCTGCCCTTTTCCCCAGCCCTGAGCTCTAATGCAGAGGTTCATCAGTATTGCCAGGAAACTTGTTAGAAATGAACATTCTCAGGCCCCAGAGATTCTGGGGGCAGAGTGGGGTCCAGCTGAAGAATCTGGGTGATTCTGACATATCACTTCTGGTGCTGACTTGGGTTTTTCTGCTGGGTTGAGGCACTCTTTTCCCGGGTGCCCCCTGCTTCCAACCACGCATGAGGAGGGCTGGATCTCAGGCACTGAGTGGGGTATTATGGGTATGCCAACAAAGAATCTCCCTGTGAGGTTAGATACACTTCATACTGGGTATATATATATATATATTTAGGTCAAGGGCTATGGAGGTTGAACCCTCTCAGATGATATATCATTTGCAATTCTGATTCTCTTATTTTACAGAGATTAGAGGACCTTTGGCTGGAGGTAAAGGCCAGAACAAGGCCCTGTCCATGGTTACGAAAGTAACATTACTAATCCTTCATGATGAAAGAAGGGCTTTTGGTTGTCTGCTGAACAGGAAAGGCATCAAGCATTGATCTTTGGGAAGCTGTATTAGTGAGGGTTCTGGGTTCTCCAGAGAAACAGAAGAAACAGGAGACAGATATTTTATGCATTTGCCACAACTGTGTTTATCCACTCTTGCTGGTGGACAGGTAGTTGTGTCTAGTGTGTCTAGTGTGCAGCTATGATGATTAGGCTGTTCTGAACAACCTTGGGCACATTATTTCACAGACTTGTATTCTCACTTCTCTTGGGAAAATTCTGGGAGAAGGTGCTTGGGACTTAGGGTAAGTATATATTTTACTTTATTAGAAATGGCCTAGCTGTTTTCCAAAGTGATGGTACCATTTTGCATTATTACCTGTAATATATCAGAATCCCACCTACTCCACCTCCTTGCCTACATTTGGTACTGTCAGTCTTTTCATCTTCAGCTTTCTTTGTGGGCATGAAGTGGGTAATTCATGGCTGTTTTCATTTGCAATTTCTCTGAGATAGCCAGTGTTGTACATATTTCCACTTATTGTGCTTGTCGGCCATTTGTATGTCTCCCTTTGTGAAGTGTCCAAATATTGTGTACATTGTTTATTGGGTTGTTTCTCTCTGCACCTTTTGGTTGTAACTTTATACATACATATGTCTGTATATGCACTTTCTCAGATATACATATTAAAAATATCTTTTCCTAATCTGCAACTTTCCTTTTCATACCCTTTACTGGTTCTTGTTAAGGAACATAAGTTTTAAATTTTAATGAAGTTGAATGATTCAGGTTTTTCATGGTTAGAGATTTTTGTGTTCTGTCCAGAAAACTTTTGCCTATCCCCAGGTTAAAAAGATATTCTCCTATTTCCTTCTTGTCTCTTTATAGTTCTGGCCTTTTGGGTCTATGAATCACCCTAAATTAATTTATGAGTATGTGTGTAGGGTGTGAGGTAGGGGCCAAGCAGATGGTAGAGTTTTAACTTAAATCCGGATCCTAGATTTTTGCTTAAAAAATATCTCCACAAAACATAGGCTAGAAGAAAACACTCCAAACTCATGACAGTGGTTTCTCCTGAAAAGGCATGGAGTAGGGAGAGACACTTCTAGGGTAGGCTAGGGTCTATGGCCTCTGTCCAGCAGGAAGAAGATTCAGAAGAAGAGACCTTTGGCCCCTTATCCTTAAGAATAAGGATGTAGAGTCTCTCAGGGGGAATGAAACAGTCTGGGACCTGGGACCCTTTGGTGCAGTACTGCAAAACTTGTATCTGGACACACCTCTCCTCAAACAAAAAAATACAAAGAAACTCTAGGGGACTAAAAATAACCTTATGCCTATGCAGTTGGGGCAAATTCTGGACAAATGATACAAGAAGACAGAAAAAGCCCAACTGCTGCTTCTGAAGAGCCTGAAGCAAAAACAGGGTGTCCAGAGCAAAAGCAGGGTACTGAGTATGCCCCCTGAACTCAACACCACCTAAGGGGTGGGCAAACCACCTAACCACCCCTCCAGACTGACCCCTGGACATACCCCTATCCTCACCCTGTATGAGGAACAAGCTCACTTCCCTTAGGGAGTGAGCAAGCAAGGGAACCTGTTGTTTGTTCTTGCTCCCCCACTGCTGCGGCAGGGGCCCAAATAAAGCCTTGCCTGAAAGAAAAGGAAGAGCATATAAAAGATATATCAACTAGATCAGTAATGTATCATTTTTTTTTAAAAAGGAAAGAAAAGGTCAGTAGCAACTGTCGGAAGTTGGTGATGTTTTGCACAGTAACTACATTGTGTTTTTTGGAAAAGCATGCTCTTTTCCTTACTTAAAAATTTTTTTCATAATTAAAAGGAGAAAAAGTACATTATGATATAGCAATAAAGAAGTTATTTTGAACAATTAAGATTGGCAGCTTTATGTTAGACATTGCCAGATCTCTCAGGAAGGAGTACAGAAATTTTCAGACTTGGAGAAGCTGTGGTTGACTCATTCTTTATGAATGTCTGTCACTCAGGAGGTGATATCTGTCAAGATACCAAGAGAAACTATTTAATATGAAGCTAAACGTAATTCAATTAAGCAAAGCAAAGAAACTATGGCTCTTCATAAATATGAATAGCAGGAAACCTCAAAATTCTTTGATACATCTCAAACTCAAAACAATACCTAAGTTGTCATGATGAGGGATATATAACGTAAAAAGCTGGCTGGTGTTCTGAGGTTCTGTCTAAAGAAATGTTGATGGCCAAAAGTGATTTAGGATTTAGGACAGAAAGTGATTCTCCATACCAAATATGAATACAGTTAAAACATAAACTTTGTGCTAATAAAAAAGAAAGTATCACATAATGCATGCATCAATGTTGTATGTACCATGGTCAGTCAAAAATTAATATGTGTGATATTTGGTTTTCTCTTTCTGACTTACTTCACTCTGTATGACAGACTCTAGGTTCATCCACATCACTACAAATGACCCAGTTTTGTTCCTTTTTATGGCTGAATAATATTCAACTGTGTATTTATACCAAATCTTCTTTATCCACTCATCTGTTGATGGACATTTAGGTTACTTCCACATCTTAGCTATTGTAAATAGTGCTGAAATGAACATCAGGGTGCATGCGTCTTTTTGAATTATGGCTTTCTCAGGGTAGAAACCTAGCAGTGGAATTGCTGGGTCAGGTGTGTGTGTGTGCGGTCGCATGCGCTTAGTCATTTCAGTCATGTCTGACTCTTTGCAACTCTATGGACTGAAACCCACCAGGCTCTTCTGTCCATGGGATTCTTTAGGCAAGGATACTGGAGTGGGTTGCCATGCCTTCCTCTAGGGGATCTTCCCAACCCAGGGATCGAACCTGCATCTCCTGTGTCTCCTACATTGCACGTGGATTCTTCATCCACTGAACCACCTGGGAAACCCTTGCTGGGTCATATGGTGGTTCTATTTTTAGTATTTTAAGGAACCTCCTAAAATCTAGGAAGATGGTACAGATGAGCCTGTTTGCAGGGCAGGAATAGATGTGGAGACATAGAAAATGAACATGTGAACACAGGGGAGGGGAGGGGAGGGGGAGTTGAATTGGGAAAGTAAGATTAACACATATATACTCCTGATGAAAGTGAGAGAGGAGAGTGAAAAAGTTGGCTTAAAGCTCAACATTCAGAAAACTAAGATCATGGCATCTGGTCCCATCACTTCAAGGGAAATAGGTGGGGAAATAGTGGAAACAGTGTCAGACTTTATTTTGGGGGGCTCCAAAATCACTGCAGATGGTAACTGCAGCCATGAAATTAAAAGACGCTTACTCCTTGGAAGGAAAGTTATGACCAACCTAGAGAGCATATTGAAAAGCAGAGACATTACTTTGCCAACAAAGGTCCATCTAGTCAAGGCTATGGTTTTTCCAGTGGTCATGTATGGATGTGAGAGTTGGACTGTGAAGAAAGCTCAGCGCTGAAGAATTGATGTTTTTGAACTGTGGTGTTGGAGAAGACTCTTGCGAGTCCCTTGGACTGCAAGGAGATCCAACCAGTCCATTCTAAAAAAGATCAGTCCAGAGTGCTCATTGGAAGGACTGATATTGAAGCTGAAACTCCAATATTTTGGCCACCTCATGCGAAGAATTGACTCATTGGAAAATACCCTGATGCTGGGAGGGATTGGGGGCAGGAGGAGAAGGGGACAACAGAGGATGAGATGGATGGATGGCATTACCGACTCGAGTTTGGGTAAACTCCAGGAGTTGCTGATGGACAGGGAGGCCTGGCGTGCTGCAATTCATGGGGTCGCAAAGAGTCGGACACGACTGAGCGAGTGAACTGAGCTGTGTATGTAAACTAGATCGCTAGTGGGAAGCTGCTGTATAGCACTGGGAGCTCAGCTCGGTGCTCTGGGATGACCTAGGGGGTGGGATGGAGGGGAGGGAGGGGCTATATGTATACAGATAGCTGATTTGCTTTGTTGTACAGCAGAAACTAACATTGTAAAGCAATTATACTCCAATAAAAATTTTTAAAATACACCAAAAAAAAAAATAGTGTATGTTCTAGTGAAGTGTTTAAACTGAGGTGTTTGGAAGGGCAGGATAAACATCATCTGAGTGCTCTCTATGGATGCCAATCCACAGGTTTCACACCTGACCCACACAGTCTCAGCTGGTGCTGCCAAGAATCCATGATTTATGAAGCTCTCCTGGGAATTCTTTTCTGCTGGAAAATTACTGCTCTAGTGGAAATCTGACAATTTGTTTCTTGACAGAGGGTCCCTGTGATAGTTCATTTTCTGTATCAGCTTGACTGGGCTAAGGGATGCCCAGATAGCTGGCCAAAGCTTATTTCTGGGTGTGTCTGTGATGGTGTTTCTGAAAGAGATTAGCATTTCAGTTGGTAGACTGAGTAAAGAAGTTCACCCTCACCAACGTGGGCCTCATGCAACCCGCTGAGTGCCTGCATAGATCAAAAAGGTGCAGGAAGAGGGACTTGCTCTCTGCTTGAGCTGGGACATCCATCTCTTCCTCTCATCAGACAGCAGGGCTCCTAGTTGTTGGGCATTTGGATTCAGAATGAATTATATCACTGCTTTCCTGGGTCTCCAGCTTGCAGATAGCAGATCGCAGGACATCTCAGCTTTCATAATCACATGAGCCAATTTCTATAGTATCTCCTCTTATGTATGTGTATGCGTGTACATGCATACGTGTGCGCGCATGCTAACTTGCCTCAGTTGTGTCTGACTCTCTGCGACCTCATGGTCTGTAGCCCACCAGGCTCCTCTGTCCATGGGATTCTCCAGGCAAGAATACTGGAGTGGGTTGCCATGCCTCCTCCAGGGGATCTTCCCGACCCAGGGATCGAAACTGTGTCTCCTGCAACTCCTGCATTGCAGGTGGATTCTTTACCACTGAGCCACCAGGAAAGCCCACGTGTGTGCATATACACACATAAATAAGGGGAGATTTATTATATCATATAAGTCTCTTATTGGTTCTGTTTCTCTGGGGAACCCTGATACAGCACCTAAGCTTCCTTTCTGTGTTTGGAGCATCCTCCACCCTATGAGCTCTGGGAAGTATATCGCCCATCACCTGAGAAACGCCAAAGACCATAAATGTCCCCAGTTTCCCATGCAACTGCAATTCAGGTGTGTGACCCAGGCTTGGATGTACCATCCCAGCCATTGCATCTGGAGCTAGAGCTGCAGAGAAGCCCACTAGAGGTTCTGTCTGACTTTGGGCGGTGCGGCTATGGCCCCGAGTGGGACTGTGAGTCTAGGGCCAGCTGGAGCAGTTCTACAGCGGTGTCTAGACTCTGACGCCAGCTACAGTCTCACTTATTTCATTTACCTTTCCCAAAGCCTGGTCCACCAGCCTTCTTATCAATTCTATCAGATACCCAACATTATTAAAATAAAATTATTTTATTTAAATTAGCTAGAGTTGGACTTCCCTGGTGGTCCAGTGGTTAAGAATCTGCCTGCCAACGCAGAGGACACGGGTTCAATACCTGGTCCAGGAAGATTCCATATGTCATGGGGAAACTAAGCCTGTGGGCCACGACGACTGAGTCCACCCTCTACAGCTCGTGAACCACAACTAACTCCTGGAGCCTGTGCACCCTAGAGCCTGTCGCAACAAGAGAAGCCACTGCAGTGAGAGGCCCACACGCTGCATAGAGAGTAGACCCCACTCACCACAACTAGAGAAAGCCCACACACAGCAGTGTAGGTCCATGCACCCAAAAGTAAATACAGTAAATAATAACAATTGTAAATTGGCCAGGGTGCATTTCTGTAGCTGGCGCACAGCATCCTAACAACATGTGCATTTAATGCAGTGCTTAGTGATTTGTTTTACTTGTTTTTTCCCTCTGAAGGCTCTTTTTACTTTAATGGTGTATTTTGGAGACAAAGGCATTTTAGAATGTTTTCTAAAAGTCATATATAGGAAGATACCTAATCTGTATTTGGAAGCAAAAAATCCGGAAAAAAAGGAAGCATACTGCTCTGCTTTATTTTACATTTTACTGTATTTTATTATTTGTTTCCCCAGGGATATACATTAAGGTCCAAATAAAAAATTAGAAACAGTTCTTATTTTTGGACAGGATCATAATGCTTGTGTGTGTGTGGCATGTGATGTGAACTTTAAACTTATCAAGGCCTAGGTAGTGAAATCATGTTATTTAAATGGACCAGCCTTCTATCTTAAAAATATCAGAAAATCACACAAAGTTTTATGTCAGTAATATCTAGTATAGTTATTTGTAATTAGCACAAAGGAAATGAGCTAAATCACCTCACAAATGGGCAACAGCTACATAAATTTTGCTGTGTCCTTATTTAGAATCTTATATGGCTATGAGATATTAGCATTTTGAAATGGTCATTCCATGTCTTCACGCTTTCTGGCACCATCAAAGCAAATGCCATCTTTCTGAGTTAAGAATTCAATATAAGGGACTCATAAGAAATTTGCGAAATGGGAATTCAGTCTGTGTGAATCAAAGAAAGTTAAAACGCTGGCTGGGACTGCGCCTCATCCATCCTGGCTGAGAGCTGTTGCCTGGGGCATCTCACAGAGCTGATCCCCTTGGAAAGCATCAGAGGAGGTCTGCACCCATCCCTTCCTTCCTTCTGACTCCAGCCAATTGGAGGTCTCACTGACTCGTTTGCCCTCCCCTGTCCTGCTGTCTTGGCTGCCCAGTTGCCCACGCTCATTTCATCAGACCAGCAGCCCAGGCCTCTGATCGCCCCAGGCACAGAATCTGCAGTCCCTCGTGAATTCTAATGTAAAGTAAATTGTTTAATTTACTCGTTCCACTGGAGAAGGATCCAAGGACTCAGGTATCTTTAACCGAGATGATTTTTGAAAATATAAAACAATAAGTAGAAAAGGAACAGGCAGAATAAGTAATAGCTGAGTTTCTCTCGTTCAGAAGCTCCACAGATGTAACAGCGTTCATAGGAACATCGCTCATTCTATTGTCAAGGAAGGAACGGGAAAAAGTTGGACAGTAATAAAAATGTTACAGAAGATTTAAACTGATCAAGCGTCCCGAAACTCAGAGTGCCAGGGTTCCTCTCCTCAGGGGCAGTTTTCCTTTCTCAATTCCTCCCATGACACCCAGTCAGCCAATGATCTGTGTGGCTGTGTTCCTATTACTCCATGCTGTCTTTGAAAGGAAGGTTTGTGGGCTTTTTCAATCAGAGGTGCCTATGAATTTTGATTTCTCCTTCAACTTCTAACTCCCAGTTTACATCGTGACCCTTGGCTCTATGAACTGATGCTGATAACAAGAATTCATTGTGGCTAGAACTTGCTTCAATACGAGATTTATAAAGAAAAAAGAAAAACTAACTTGATGTCGTAGAAAATATACTGCCAAACAAGGGGGTCACTTATGGGAAGACTCCAGGCAAGAGTCTATCTGTGCAACTGATTGTAAGACTATGAATTATAATTTAGGAGATCGTGGCACCTGTAGCCATCTGCATTATCTAAATCTCCCCCTAGTGTTTTCATTAAGTCTCTGGAATTCACATTCCACCCCAGATAATGATTTCTCAATGTACATTTCTAGCTCTAATCTCTCCTTTGGGCTCCGTGTATGTGTATCTAGCTGTGAACTCTGTTGGATGTCTAAACAGAATAGAAATCTAAAATTTAGCATGTCCCAAATTAAGTTCTTCATTTCCACCTCCATGCTCTTTTTGGTCTCAGAAAATGTTACCATCTTGCCTCTAATGACACCCAAATCCAATGACACCCAAATCCTATTCCATTATCCACATAGCACAATCTTGAAAGACTGAGGGCAGGAGGAGAAGAGGGTGGCAGAGAATGAGATGGTTGGATGGCACCACTGACTCATGGACATGAGTTTGATCAAGCTCTGGGAGATAGTGAAGAACAGGGAAAGCTCCATGCTGCAGTCTATGGGGTCACAAAGAGTTGGACATGACTTAGTGACTGAACAATGGACAACTGATATTAGTTTTATTTAAACTTAAATCAGATCTCCAACCCTGTAACTATGATCCTTCAAATAGCTTTTCATTGCAACAGAAAAAAAGTACATTTTTCTCCATTTATGGCAAACAGAATTCTAAGATAATCCCCAATGACCCTCACTCTTCTATAATCCCCTCCTTGTTAGTGCAGGATACCACTCCTATGATTAAGTTATTAGCCAGTACACTTTGAATTCATCAAAGTCAATTACACTGGGAGACCCTGACCAAAATAGAGGATCCTTTAAAAGAAGGTGAAGTTAGAGAGCCATGCTCCAGCTGGCCTGGCAGAAAGCAAACATCCATGCTGTGAAGTGACTATGTGGTCCACACGGCAAAATTGTGGGCAGACTCCAGGAGCTGAGAGTGGTTGCTGGCCCACAGCTGGGAAAAAACAGGAACATCATTTCTGGAGCCACAAGAACAGAATTCTGACAACAAACCACAATAAGCCTGGCTGAGCCTGAATTCAAAATGAGCATCACACTGCAGCTGACACCTTGTGAAGCTCTGAGCAGAGAATCCAGCTGAGCCTTGCTCAGACTCCTGAGCAATGGGAACTGGGAGATAATAAATTTGTATTGTTTTAAGCCACTTAGTTTGGAGCAATCTTTTACGTGGCAATAAAAACTGAATGTAGTACGGTTCTCAAAGTCTTAATTTATTTGGTTCTTCCCTGCCTCTCTGGCTTTGTCTGCTATTACTCACCCTCCTCACTCATCATGCAGCTATTAAAACATAATTTCATCACATGATTAACCTTGGAGGAACACTTAGAGGGCTTCCGGTGTGTTGAAATATTCCATTTCTTGATCAGGATACTGTTTGGTCAGGTGTTTCATTAATGAAAATTCATTCAGAATTTCAGTGTGCATTAAGATTTGTGCACTTTTATTTATGTATGATAGATTCAATATAAAGCTTATTTAAAATTTCTTTTTAGATTAATATCTAATGACATGACAAATGCTGATTTTTAATATTTAAATGAAAAAAGTCCAAATAAAATTACCAATTTTGGAAAGAACAGCAAACAGAACTAAAAATATATTAATAGCAGTTTTATAAGGAATGCAAAGATTGTTTAATACTAGGAAATTTGGGGTATTAATTACATATATATTATGTAATACACACATTACATACATGTATTATATGTATACGCAATACATATATGTATTATATATAATATATGTTACTATAAAGTATATTACATTTACCCCTACTTTTGCTATTTATTTTATATTAATTAACATAAACATGTAATAGGTTGAAAAATGTGAATAACTGATAAATTCTGGAAAGAGATTTGAAAAAAGGCAATGTTCGGTTCTGATTTTTAAACCTCTTACTAAGCTAATAATGGGATGAACAGAGCCCTTAACATGACTGGGATTATCTAACTGAAACCACTGGTTAACATACTATTGGATGTGGAAGCCTAGAAGTGGTGCAATTAAAATCAAGGATAATACAGGATACCTTTCAACTTCAAAATACTCTAGAATTTCATTACTCTAGAATTTCAGACTAATATAGTGTAGGCATAAAGTAGAAAAAAAAAGATTTGTTATCGAAGTAAAGAGGAAGAATCACATTTAATTTTAAAAATAAATACATTTAATTAATATTTGCAGATATTTCATCTACTAGAAAATCTAAGAGCACTTATAGTAACACTGAACTAGCAAAGAATGATCTGAATTGAAAATAAACATACAAAATCAATAGCTATCTTACACATCAGAAGTCTATCAGAAAATATGAGGAAAAGATCCCATTGACAATAACATAAAAACTATAAAACACATCAAAATATCTTTAGAAGTATAAAAGGCACTTAAGCCCACTAGCACTAGACCACATTTGAATCTGTTTGATGGTGGGTTTTGGCAAAGATATCCTCTGGTGTTTTGCCATATGTCATATAAAACATAACAGGCATTCTGTAGGTTTTGAATGTGAATTTGAAGCCAAGAAAGAGCTATTCAAGCTACCTTGCCACCATTTTAACCCGGGAATAATTTCACTCTTGTAACATATTGCATATATTTTAAGGTTTGTATGAGTAGTCTATGCCATTCCCCATTCTTTCAGTTATTATGAAGGTAAAAATGGAATCTTATAATACAGTTGGAAAATGTCATAGAAAGGTGAGTGAGGCTGATGACTGCTCCCATAGTGTACTGAGGATGGGGAGGTGGGGTCAGCATCTCCGTGGGCTGGGCCTCAACCTTGCTGAACAGACCCCTAGGGTTTCTTCCTAGTGCCCAGGTGGCCAAACCCAGATGACCACTGGTTAATGCATTGTAGGCAATAGACAGGGGCAGTAGTTATCTCTGGTGAAGGAGGGTGGGGCAAGCGGTGGGGCATGGGCTTTACCTGGATGTATAATATGATATTTGTTAAAAAGTAAAGAGGGACTTCCCTGGTGGCCTAGTGGTGAAGACTTCCTTCCATTGCAGGGGGTGCAGGTTCCATCCCTGGTCAGGGAGCTGAGATCCCACATGCCTCCCAGCCAAAAAAAAAAAAAAACAAAAAACCAACAAATTCCCAAAACATGAAACAGAAGCAATACTGTAACAAATTCAATCAAGACTTTAAAAATGGCCCACATTAAAAAAAAAAAAAGAAAATCTTTAAAAAAAAGAGTGCTCTAAAGCACATATAGCAAAATGTTAACATCTGCTAATCCGAGTTGCTTGTTATCTTTTCATACTTGTCTGTATGTTTGAAATCATTTATAATTAGAGATTACTTTTTAAGAAAAAAGGCTGAAAAGAAAGACAAAATACTATTAGCAGCTATTTTTGAAAATGGATTTCCCCCCTTTTTAAATTTTCTGTATTTTCCAAAAATTTTATAGAGTCTTTGTTACTTTTATAATTAGGAAAACATAAATTCTGAAACAACTACTTTTATAATTAAGAAAAGCTTAAGTCAAGTAACTCATCAACTGAGATAACTAGGAATATACTGAGGACTAAAATGAATCAAGGATGATGCTGATAAAATGGCAAATGTAAAAGGCAATGACAAAGCACAAAATGTGGCTAAATCTCATGAATCTGTCCTTTACTTGTTCTGAATTAATTAGTGGACAATTGGGTTGGACCCTGCACAACTGGTGAGGAATGACTCTGCTTATCAGGAGCAGGTGGCATTCTCTACTTGATTTGTACTCTCTGTTGTAGTCCAACTACACAGTTCCTCCAGGGAGGGGATGTGTTTCCTACAAGGTTGGTTTCCCTTTCCATTCCAGAGATTTCTGGGCCTAGACTGGCTGATGTGGAGGGGGCTTCCCCGGTGGCTCAGATAGTAAAGAGTCCACCTGCAATGCACGAGACCCGGGTTCGACTCCTGGGTTGAGAAGATGCCCTGGAGAAGAAAATGGCTACCCACTCCAGTATTCTTGCCTGGAGAATCCATGGAATCCATGGACAGAGGAGCCTGGCGGGATACAGTTCATGGGGTCACAAAGAGTCAGACGTGACTGAGCAACTAACACTTAACACTGGACTGGCTGACAATCCATCCCTGGAAAGGAATGATTCAGCACAAAAGAGGAGCAAAATTGAAGGGAGATTCTCAACATACTTATAAGAACAAACTCTTAATAGCTGTTAGCTCATTAAGTGTTGAAATGTAAATATTGTAGCTAATTAAATACAGCTTTATGTATTCATTTTAGCAAGATCCAGCGGAACTTCAATTATAGAATAAATTTTTAATGAATAAAAGAGCTTTTCAAAAAACTATGTTTTTGCCAACACTGACTGACCTCTTTTTTTTTTTAATCACTGGGAATGATTATAAAGCCTCATTTCCCCGGTATGTATGGCCTGTTGGACTCTCTCAGACAAAAATGGGGCACATTCAGATTGCCCCCTACTCCCGGTCTGCACTCACACAGCTGGTTGTGGCTGGAGGAGAACACCCACTTGGGTTGCCTGGACTCACCGGAAATTCACCACCTCCATTCTCAATTCAGTCCTGGCTGATGGGCAGCCACGTTTTCCTGTCCACCCTCTCCTCATTCCCTAGACAAGCGGTCACACCTTCTCTTCCCCTGCCCTCACTCCCATTCCCCGCTCCGTCCTCTCTACTGATGACTTGCACCTTCTACTGTACGAAAAAGCTTCATACAGGCAGATTAGCACTTCCCCCAGATTCTGCCTCACCTCATTTCCCTGCACCAGAGCCAGCACACTGGCCCTCCCTTCTGTGCCCCTGCCAGGGCCCCCTTTCCTCTTGCCGGGTAGCTCAGCCCCACTCGTTTCTCCAGAAGTCTCCCTCCCCTGTGTCCCACATCATCAATTTTCCTCTCTACTGGATCTTTCCCATCAGCATACAAATGAGCTATTATTTTTCTTACAAGAACAAAAACTCAAACCAAAACCTGTTTTGACCCCATTTTCCTTCCAGCTACCTCTTTATTTCTTGTCTCAGCAACTCTTCTAAAGCTGATGCTGCTGAGCGACCTCTCGTCCTCCATTCATTCAACCTTCCATCCCACCAAGCCACTCCAATCCTCTTGTCAAGGTCACCGATGACCTCCACACTGTTAAATCCAATGACTCATTTTTTAAACTTGATCTAATCAGCAAGTTTTCAATATACACCATATCCTGTAACGTGAATGTTGAGAATGAAGAACTGTGACAGGCTAACAGGTGGACTGTAAAATGTGTCTGGTAAATCAGGAAGGAGGTATGATTATCTGACATATCACAGTTTTGGACAGCTCGGAACATTTTCTTTTGTTTTCCAGGATGCCACACTCCTGGACCCATTCCCTCTCTGCCTCCTTTTCTGGTCCCTCCCTATCATTCGGACCTCATCACACTCAAGTTCCCAGGTGGGTTCTTGGAACTTTTCTCAACCTACCATTACTTGCTGGTGACCTCATCCAGGTCTCACGGCCAAGACACAAGTGATTATCAGAGATGTGCCTCTGGCCTGGACCTTCCTTCTAGACTCCAGATCCACGAATCCCATAGTCTCCTCCTCTTCTCCACCTTGATGTCTAACTGGCATTCCCATCTTACGTGCCCTACATTAAACTTGGGATTGTTTTCACCATGTCTTCTGGCTTCACAGTCTTGCATATCTCAGTAAATGGGAAGTCCATTCTGCCAGTTGCTCATATCTCAAGCTTTAACTCCAGTTGGCTCAGTCCTGAGTCTGCTCCCTTATATCCAGAAAACCTTGTCTCTACTTTCGAAGCATATTCAGAATCTAACCATCTTCCCACCTCATTGCTACCAAGCCAGTCACCATTATCCCTCATTTAGACTGGTAATTCTCCTAACTGGTCCTTGCTTCAGCCCTTGCCCTCTTTCTGTCTGTGCATCACACAACAGCCAGATGAACAAGAAGGGACATCTTCCCCGTGGCAGTGAGATGGCACTTCCCACCTTACATCTCTGACTTCGTCCCTACTGCTCCCCACTTGGCACGGGACTCCTCTTGTTCCTGAACCACCCCAGACTTGGCTCCTCCTCTGGGCACTTGGGCTTTCTGTTCTCTCTTCCAGATTGCTCTTCCCCCTGATTTCCCTGCTTTACTCTCCTTTTTTATGTCCTTCCTCCCATGTCACCTTCTTAAGAGATATTCCCCAGATCAATTTAAATGACAACTACCCTATCCCTCACATGGCCTGTCACCCTGTCCCACTTTACTGCCCACCAGAATCTATCCCATCATATATCATAGTATAGATCAGTATCACCCAATAGAACTTTCTGCAGTTGGACAATTTTCACTGATATGTGGGATCTTAGTTCCTCAACCAGGGGTTGAACCCATGCCCCCTTCGATGGAAGCACGGAGTCTTAACCACTGGGGCACCAGAGAAATCCCTAATGGTATTTGACTTTAAATAATTTAAGTTTAGGTAGCCAGGTGTGGCTTGTGGCTACTGTACTGCACAGAGTAAGTATATAATTTATTATACTTTACTGTAGCTTACTTATCTCCCCACTAGTTTGTTCAAAGGTTGGTTACCTATAAATACGACCTTTATGACTATAACATCCATAATCTGCTCCCCTACAATGTAATCTCCACAAGGGCAGCTTTCTTCTATGCCTGCACAGAATGGGTTTTCAATAAATATTTGCCGAAAGAGCAATGGTGACCTCAAGTTTATCATTTTAAGTGCCAAAGTTTGTTTCTACTTTAAATATTTTTTAGCAATCATTCTAAGATCTAGCGAGTATGTCCTTTTCCTAACTTAGTACCAAAATATACGGTTTCCTTGCAATTTCAATGTCACTTTCTGTACAGAAATCATGGTGTTGCAATAAATTGTGTCCTTAGAGACCATTAATGTCATCCTTTCATTAACTGCACTGGAGTGCTGGGTTTTTATAGTCTTTCTACTAACTGACTGTTTATCAGTAAGCAGCCCTGCTGCTGTCTCTAATATGCAGCTTATTTATTTTTCAACGGAAATAACTGGAAAAAAGGCTTGAGGGTGCTTCTCTTATCCTACAGAGTCAAATGCATAAGATTTGTGACTTTTGCTGTGGTTACACTCATCGCCTGTTCAGAGAGGTTGGTTGCCTGCAAAAACAACCTTTGTGAAAATAATATCTATAATAACACAGAGGGTTATGGCTGGTTCCCTTTGATAGACTGGAAAACAAAAATCAAAGGATTGAAACCTAAGGCCACTGAGCTGGAATTAAGACCCAAGTGTTTTCCTCTGAGTCCAAAAATTCTCTCATTGAAGCCAGTTCTTCTCAAAAGTGCAGTTCAAAACCATCTACTAAAAATCACTTGCCCTGGACTCCCCACTAGAGCAAATGGATCCGATCTTGGAGGTGGGACTCGGAAATCAACAGATTTGATGCCTCATACATTCTGAGGTCCTCTGTGCTAAGTTTATGTTCTGATTAGAAGTGTAAGCCACCTTGAGTTTTTATTCTATAGGGGAAAGACTCATACTCTTTTTATGATCTCCCTACTGATAAACTTGTAACAGCAACTCTTTTACAAACCACACAAGCATTGATATATAGGTTCAACTAATTTGCCGGTTGACGTTGTTGTTCATTTGCTAACTCGTGTCCAACTCTTTGCAACCCCACGGACTGCAGCATATCAGGTTTCTCTGTCCTCCACAATCTCCTGGAGTTTGCTGAAGTTCATGTCCACTGAGTCGGTGATGCTATCTAACCATCTTATTCTCTGTTGTACTCTTCTCCTTTTGCTTTCAATCTTTCCCAGCATCAGGGTCTTTTCCAATGAGTCGGCTCTTCGAATCAGGCGGCCCAAATATTGGAGCTTCAGTTTCAGCATCAGTCCTTCCAGTCAATACTCAGAGTTGATTTCCTTTAGGATTGACTGATTTGATCTCCTGGCAGTCCAAAGGACTCTCAAGAGTCTTCTCCAACACCACAATTCAAAAGCATTAATTCTTTGGTGTTCAGCCTTTTAATTTGCCTGTACTGTATAGTAAATAGAGAAGTGATCAATAGAAAATGTGTTTCCATGGCAGAGTATACAGCAGGAAATATTTCTAGATTCTTTCAGCACCTTCTGGGGAATAGAGAGATCCATTTGTCAAGAATGAAGACCTAAGAGGATATCACTGCCATCAATACTAATAACAGGATTCTGAAAGGCGATTGATTCATCCTTGAGATAAACAAGGTCATGTATAGTAGAAGCAAGTGCATGAGAAGTGCAGTTAAGCTTTCATTCTCCAGGTTGGTTTACAGAGCAGGTGATAACTTTGCAATGGAAAGACCGTGGATATATGAAACGGTGGTGACTTGGGAACAGTCACCAGCCACGGTCAGCCACATCTGGAGGACAAGAGAACAATCCTTTTTCTGTGATTCCTCTGGAATATTTTTATTCTTTCATTAAAAAATTTTTTTTCTTTTCTTTTTTTTTGATGTGGACCATTTTTAAAGGCTTTGTGCAATTTATTACAACCTTGCTTCTGTTTTATGTTTTGATTTTTTTGGCCAAGAGACATGTGAGATCTTAGCATGTGGCATCTTCTTGACCAAGGATTGAACCCGCATGCCCTGCATTGGAAGGCAGAGTCTTAACCACTGGACTGCCAGGGATGTCCAACCCCTGGAACATTTCTAGCAAGAAGAGTTTCCTGGCAATGCTTTTGGCTTTTATCATGATTTCTAAGACTCTGAGTGGTGGAAGACAGGTCTGGAGGAGACCAGGCTTCAGTAAGGAGTTCAAATATATAAAGGCCCAGAGTGGGAAGCTAAGTCAAGGCACTAAGACAAACAAGGTGGCATGCATCAGGAGAGCTGTGCGTGTTTGGGGATGGGGTTGGGGGCTGGTGGGGCTTCCCTAGTGGCATTAGTAGTAAAGAACCCATCTGCCAATGCAGGAGACAAAAGAGATGTGGGTTTGATCACTGGGTCAGAAAGATCCCCTGGAGAAGGACATGGCAACCAATACAGTCTTCTTGCCTGGAGAATCCCATGGACAGAGGAGCCTGGTGGGCTACAGTCCTTAGGGTCACAGAGAGTCGGACACGACTGAAGCAACTTAGCACAAACGAGGGGTTGGTAATATGAGACGGTGGCAAGGATGTAGTCAGAGAGGTGAGGTGGGAAGTATCACCTTATCACCATGGGAGGATGACCTTGCTCATTTGGAGAGGGGCGGCAAGGCACAAGTCTTATTCATCTGACTGACTGACTTGTTAGGTATCCAGCTGTTGTGGGGTACACAGACAGAATTAGGGCAAGGGCTGAAACAGGGGCCAGTTAGATTTACCAGTCGTCTAAATAAGCGATGATGGTGACTTGGACCAGCATGGTAGCAATGAGGTGGGAAGATGGTTAAATTTCTGATGTGCTTCAAAAGTAGTGAAAAGAAGATTTTCTGGATGTAAAGGAGCAGAATCAGGGCTGAGCCAGCTGGAGTTAAGGCTTGGGTGTGAGCCACTGGTAGGACGGACCAGCCATTTACTGAGGGCACCAGCTGTGCTACTGAGGTGAAAATACAAGGAGTGATGCAGGAGTCACTCTGTTTCCATAGATACTGAGAAGAGAGGATGCAGAGTGTGCCCCAAGTCCTCTGCTCAGCCCCTGACCAAGCAGCTGCCACCAGGGCACTTGGAGAGTGATCTGGAGAGTAGGTCAGCAAGGAGCTGCCTGTCCTGCCCTGGAAGGAGAGAGAGGGGCGGGCTCACGGAGTCCGTGTAAGTTCTCCCCACACAGAAGAGGCTCAAGTTCCAGGGACCCTATACGTTTCTGTCCCCAGGAGATTCCGCAGGGAGAAAGAGGTCTGTTGGTACTTTTATCACTTCCTACTCAGTCCACTGCAGTGAGGAAAAGGACCAGGGTCAACAGGAAGGGTGTGCTTGACTGTGAGCACAGGCTCAAGGTCAACAGTCCAAAGGAAACTTTCAACCCTCACCCCCATGGGAACCTATTTATCAGAGGAGAGGTTGGGGCTGTTTGGCCAAGAAACCACACAAGTGACTTCCTCTCCTCCATGGTAGGTTAATTTTTGGCAGTTATCAAGGAAAAAGAAAAGCCTTTTAATGAGAAAGTCCACAACTGAGGGCATGAAGCTAACTTTTTGCAGTTCCTTGCAATTCTCATTCCAATAACCCTATAATGAAGTAGATACACCATTCTCTGTTTAGCAAGAGGAAACACGTGATTTAGAGAGAGGAAGCATGTAAGCAAAATGAATCCATATAAAATGGTTAGAAAAACACAGTAAAAATTCCAAAAAGGCTAGCCATTTTTACTATCCAAAGCTGTCCAGGTTGCAAGTGCAGAACTAAGAGCTGGACCCAGATCTGTCAGGCTCTGACCCTCTACACGATTACTGTTTCCAATTATTTTCTTTTTTACTTATGGTTTTTTTTTTTTTTTTAAGTTGAGCTGGTCAAAGAGAAAGAGCTCCAAGAGTCATTTGTATACCTGCATTTGTAGCTCCTGGACAACAGAGGAGCCTAGTGGGCCCCAGCCCATGGGGTTACAAAGAGTCGGACATGACTTACTGACTAAACAACAATTTGTATTTCAGCTTATCAGATTCAGGTTGCTTTCCTCCCAGCCACTTAGCTTCAGATAATTTACCCAAGTAAGTAATTAGAATCCCTTTTTTCAGTGAAACTAATGAGGCAGGAAAATTGATGGAGACAGTAACTTGTTTTATTCTTCCTACAGAAGGAAGCTCAAAAGAATGAGAAGAACACATTAAAGGAAAAAAAAAAATGTTACAACATATAATAGATGCTGAAAAGACATTTGATAGAAATCAACAGCTGCTCCTAATAAAAATCCAGATTAAAACTTGACTAGAAGGAAACCACTTAAATATAAATGTACAGGGTTCCATAAGATGTTACAGAAAAACTGGAATGAACACTTTGGCCAACTCAGTATTAATGACCACCAGAGCCCAACAATAAATATTATTCTAAGTGTTGAAACAGTAAAGCCATTTCAAATTAAATCAGGAACTAGACAGGTACATTCGCTTTTGCTATTACTTTTTCAACATTGTTCTGTAGGTCCTAGTAAACGCAGCAAACAAAATCAAGAAGGGTATACACATGGGAGAAAAAGAAATAAGATCATCATTTTGTTGACAACGTCATTGCTGGAAATGACAAACTACTGGAACTAAAGAGAGATTTTTAATAAAGTGACTATGAATAAGATAAATATTTAGCTATCTTATAGTTTTCTTTCTAGTTTAGAAATGGAATGGGAACAGTTTTTAACCCCATATAATTATCTCAAACTGTAATTATTTATAAATAAATTTGATAAGCCAGGAAACCATTATTAAAAAATTATAAAATCTAATCGATGACAAATGAAAAGACAGTTTTTTTCCTTAAATATAAACACTTAATGTCACAAAAATGCCAATTATCCTAACATTGATACTTTGGGTTGGCCAAAAAGTTCATTTGGGTTTTTCCATAAGATGTTAGGACACATCTCTGGCTGACAAAACTTTGGCCATACAGACTTTTTGACCAACTGAATACAACTGATTGAAATTTCCCATTGGAAACACAAGTGTTGTTTTTTTTTTTTTTAATTGGATGAACTTATCTTAACATTCCTCTCCCAACTTTGAACCATGCTGATGACACACCACCTTATGGCAGAAAGAAAAGAGGAAGTAAAGAGCCTCTTGCTGAAGATGAAAGAAGAGAGTGAAAAAGCTGGCTTAAAACTCAACATGCAAAAAATGAAGATCATGGCATCTGCTCCCATCACTTCACAGCAAATAGATGGGGACACAATGGAAACTGACAGACCTTATTTCCTTGGGCTCCACAATCACTGCAGAGAGTGACTGCAGCCATGAAATTAAAAGATGCTTGCTCCTTGGAAGAAAAGCTATGACCAACCTAGACAGCATATTAAAAAGCAGAGACATTACTTTGCTGACAAAGGTCCATCCAGTCAAAGCTATGGTTTTTTCCAGTAGTCATGTGTGGATGTGAAACTTGGATTATAAAGAAGGCTGAGCACCAAAGAATGGATGCTTTTGAACTGTGGTGTTGGAGAAGACTCTTGAGAGTCCCTTGGACTGCAAGGAAATCCAACCAGTTATTCCTAAAGGAAATCAGTCCTGAATATTCGTTGGAAGGACTGATGCTGAAGCTGAAGCTCCAATACCTTGGCCATCTGATGTGAAGAGTCGACTTATTACAAAAGGCCTTGAGGCTGGGAAAGATTGAAGGCGGGAGGAGAAGGGGATGACAGAGGATGAGATGGTTGGATGGCATTACCAACTCAATGGACATGAGTTTGAGCAAGCTCCAGGAGATGGTGAAGGACAGGGAAGCCTGGCATGCTGCAGTCCATGGGGTCACAAAGAGTCAGACATGCCTGAGCAACTGAACAACAACAATCTTAACATTCATTTGAAAGAACAAACACTCAAGAAGAGCCAAGAAAGTCTGAAAAAAAAGACTACATGGGAGGACTTCCCTCGTGGTTCCGCGGTTAAGAATCCACCTGTCAATGCAGGGCACATGGGTTCCATCCCTGGTAGGGGTGGATTCCACGTGCTGCGGAGCAACTAAGCCAACGAGCCATAGCTACTGAGCCCGTGTGCCTAGAGCCTGTGCTCCACAAGAGAATTCACGGCAATGAGAAGCTGGAGCACTGCAGCTGGAGAGAAGCTCCTGCTCGCAGCAACTAGAGAAAAGGCCTGCGTGCAGCAACGAAGACCCAGTGCAGCCAAAAAAAAAGACTACATGGTGGGGTTTTGCTTTAAAAGATAGTGCGACATAACAAGGTCATCTGAGAAAGCACATTTTAACGTTAGCTTGCATCAGAATCTGCTGGAGGAAAAAAAGAAGAATCTGCTGGAGGGCTTGTTAAAAGTACAGATTCCCAGGCCCTATCCAGAGCTTCTGATCCATTAGGTCTGGGGGTGGAGCCCAATTATTGGTGTTTGTAGCAAGTTCCCAGGTGATGCAGCCTCTGCTGGGGTAGGGAATGTTCTTTGAGAAGTGTTACTATAACAAATCTACATAATAATTAGCAATTAAATGAAATTTTAAAAAGAACAGTAGAATAGACTAGAGAAGCCAGAAACTAGTGCAATGTACATGAAAGTGAAAGTGAAAGTCACTCAGTCGTGTCCAACTCTTTCATGGACTATACAGACCATGGAATTCTCCAGAATACTGGAGTGGGTAGCCTATCCCTTTTCCAGCAGATCTTTCTGACCCAGGGATCAAACCAGGGTCTCCTGCACTGCAGGCAGATTCTTTACCAACTGAGCTATCAGGGAAGCCCCCATACATGAATGTTTATACATGACAAAGGATATCCATGAGGTGTGACTGAATAAAAGTATGATGCATGAAAGTTTGTATAGTGTGGTCTCAAGAAAAAGGCAATACTCTGTGTGTGTAAATGTATGCATCATGTGTATACATGGTTAGCATGGGTTGTGGGAAATGAAGATGGGAGAGAAGAGGAGTAGCAGAGGCCTAGCCGAAAGGAAAAGAAAAAAAGAGCAGTGTCAAAAAGCTACCAACATATATGATATCATCACATTGATATATTTGCATGAAATTATACATGGCCATGATTAATGGTGTGTTTATGACTATGGAGTTTGAACTGTGATCCAAAGACAACAGCAACTATGCTCCAAAGTGAGATGCCAGGCACTCCTATCCATCCTTCACTTCACAAATAAATATTGCATGGCTACGATGTATGAGGCTCTGATCCAGACAGCAAACAAAATAAAGCCCTCTTTAAAGGAGTTCACATTTTAGTGAATCTGTGCCGAAGCTTGTTACTGGGCCCACATCACAGGGGTTGGCACCATTGGGAAGACAATGCTCAGGAAGAGTCCCTCCCATTGGAAGAGGGAGGAACCTGCCCCTCCTCTCAAGCCTTGAGAAGGGTCTCCAGTGGGATTTCTGCAGCTCAGAAGCAGAGTGGACTGTGGGCTGGTTTCCGCCTGGGACTCTAGAGGCTTGCAAAGTGGCAAAGGAGGCTAGAGGGAAGGAAAGAGGGCTGTGTTGGATATCCTTCACTCCCAGAAGTTGCAGAAATAGTAGAGTGGCCACACAATTTTTTCGTCCAAAATGGGACACTTTTAAGTGTGAAAATATTATGCTCAGAAAAGAGGCATAAATAGAATGGTCCTAGGCCAACTGGGTGTACAGTCCCTGTAGACACTGGATGAGTTTCTCATGGACCAGATGGGCCATGTGAGACAGAGTTGGTATGGGGCTGTCCACAGGGCCACGGTAAAAGAATATATATGTACATAATATATTGAATATATATTGATCTCTGATCCTGGTTCCTGGCACTGAGCTCCTGGAACCCTTATAATTTCCCAAGTGATAAGAACACTAAGAGCATCTCTTATTCTAATATTTGGTCTTTGATCCTGGTTCCTGACACAGAGCTCCTAGCACCCTTGGAATGTCCTCTGTGACAGGACTTTTGTTCTGAGGCAACTCTTGGTTGGCTCCTGGTTAGCTTCAGAATTGGGGCCGGTCACCAGAAAGACCGCGCCATCAAAACTCAATGACACATCATCTCACAGTTGTTAGGATGGCTATTCTCAAAAACTTAAGAGATAACAAAGGACGACTTCCCTGGTGGTTAGACTCTGCACTCCTCATGCAGGGGGCCCAGGTTCAATCCCTGGTCAGGAAACTAGATCCTATATGCTGCAACTAAGAGTTTGCATGCTGCAACTAAAGATCCTGCAAATACATTACCACATGTGAAATATATAGCCAGTGGGATTTGCTATATGACGCAGAGAACCCAAATCTGGTGCTCTGTGACGATCTAGGGAGGTGGGGTGGAATGGGAGGCAGGAGGGAGGGTCAAGAGGGAGGGGACATATGTATACCTATGACCAATTCATGTTGAGGTGTGGCAGAAACCATTACAATATTCGAAAGTAATTTTCATCCAATTAAAAATGAAATAAAAAAATACCTCACATTCCTTAATGAAGATTGAAGATACTGCATGCTTCAACTAAGACCTAGCACAGCCAAATAAATACATGAAATAAATAAATATTGATCAAAAAAGGAGAAAACAAGTGTTGGTGAGGATGTGAAGAAAAGAACCCTGCCTGGTGCACTGCTGGTGGGAATGTTGATCAGTGCAGCCACTACAAAAATCAGTATGGAGGTTCCTCAAGAGATTAAAAACAGAACCACCACACGATTCAGCATTCTCACTTCTGGTATTCATCTAAAGAAAATAAAATCACTATCTTGAAGAGGTATCTGTACTTATGAGTTCTTGGTGGCATTATTCTCAGTAACCAAGATATGAAAACAAACTAAGTGTCCATCAGTTGATGAATGGATAAAGAATATGTGGTCTGCGTATATACTGGCATTATTATTCAGCCCATAAGCAGAAGGAAATTCTGCCACATAAGGCGTCGTGAATGAAATTCGGAGGCATTATGCTAAGTGGCCTGCCTGCCAATGCAGGAGACTAAGAAACGAGGTTTCAATAGTTGAGTCGGGAAGATCCCCTGGAGGAGGACATAGCAACCCACTCCAGTATTCTTGTCTGGAGAATCCCAAGGACAGAGAAGTCTGGGGAGCTACAGGCCATTGGGCCGCAGAGCTGGACATGACTGAAGTGACTTCACACGCACGCACATGCTATGTGAGGAGGTTTTATCCAGCTGGCAAACCTGGAGAGCTGAGATGCCAGATCACCACAATGATGCCAGTCAATAGAAACACCCCCTTCCTTCTCTGCATTCTGGCCCTGCCTGGTCCTTGACGGCTCAGAAGCCACAGCTATGGGGCTGAAGGTGCAGCAGGAGAACCAGGTGGGAAGAGAGAGACATGTCACCTGAGCCTCTTCCCTAATAGTCGATTTCCTCCCAGCAACCAGGAGACTGGTGACTTTAAATCAAATTTGCAATTTTAGTCAGACATGTTCATGACTAAATGGAGACTGTGTTATGTGACTTAAAGTGACAACAGCACAGAATGTTTTTATTGTCTGAGAGGGACTGAAAAAAATCTGCCTGAGTTTTCCCCTTATGTCAGGGGATAAAGCGGAAAGGACACTGAGAGATGAAAAGAGAATTGCTTTATTCCAAGAGTGCATTTGTTCAATCTAAGAGTTACATCAACTCACAAAATATGTAAATGAATTTCAATAGATAAAAACTGAGATGTACTTTTCTTTCCCCATTAGAAGAAGGTTACCTCTGCTCTGAGTCAGGGATACCATATCTTGGGGGTCGTGAATAGCTGAAGAGTTTCAACACCAAGAAATGGAAAGGTCTGGTGTACGGAAGATAACCTCATCCACATTCCTATCTGAATGTTCTGTGGTGGACAGGCACTTGCTTTCTAGAGGCTGAGAAATGGCGTTTCTGAGAGTTGTAGAGATCTGACCGTTCTTGAAGAGGTGAGTGCAAGATAACTGTTAGGCTGGTCAATCTTTCCTCAGGCTCAGAGAATGATGTCCGAATATTAAGGATACTCTGAGGGGCCCAAGAGATGGCAGAGAGGAAGTTCCCAAGCATCATTCCACAGCAAAGGGCAGGAGGGTAACCATGGCAAACTTCATAGAAGGGCCAGAGGATCGTCCCAGGGCTTTGGGTACCACATGGATTCTCACAGGCCTCTAGGATGAGGAGGCACTCCTAGAACATGACAGAGATTGAATTTCCTGACACTCTGGTGAAGGAAACTTAGAGCCAGATTAAATTTGATTGTGAGGTGAGTTAATAGACACTCGGGAACACAGTGGATTTTGGCTATATTCGTCTATGCCCCGAACATGCACTGTGAATGAAAGTCACAGAAAGCAGAAGAGTTTCACATTTTCCAACAGTTACTCAAGGATGATTAGTTTGATCCTTAAATTGAGCTCATCAACCTAAGGTGAAGCTGGGAAAGAAATTAACCTGACACAGCGCTAATTCTACATTGGATGGCATTCTCCTAGGGTTGATTCTATTTTCTGGAGCAGCTTGGATGCCACCACAGGAGGATTGCAATTACTTCATCACTGTCGTCGAGTGAACTTGGCTCTGCCTTTCTGTGGTTGCGTGGCTCAGTCTGGCCTCTAAATTCAGGAATGACCCCAAGCTCAGTCCACCTCTACTCAGCTCCTTTCCATCCCCTCCCTTTTCCCATCTGGTTCTCTGTGGATGACTCTTGTATTGATTTCTCTGGTACAATCTCTTCCCTGATGAGGTGGGTAAGGCACACCCTTCTTGTGTTTCTCCTTTACTCTCATGCTATTTCCACACTCGTGATACTCCTGACATTAGATGTGCAGGTCTTTCCCACATCAAACAATTCTCTGTAGGACACCAGTATCTAGGAAAGTGTGTGGCACAAAATAGGGACTCTAAAGCATTTGATGCTGAATGAATAAATGAATGAACCTCCGTTTACCTAACAATGTAGAAAGAAAACAGGAATGAGAGGCTGCCTTTAAGAGCTCTCAGAACTCAGAGGCATCAGGTTCCTAAGTTGTCAATTCCTCTTTTCCCATTCCTTCTTAGGAATATAACGAGCAAGAGGTCACAACCTAAACAGCTTCCACATCTAAAGAGATTCGAGATGCCTCCCTCCCCCTTGTAGCAAGGCGTTAGACAGGGCTGAAGAATTACCCTATCAAGCCACAGAACTCTGTGAAAATCAATGGAATGGGGAATGGGACAAAGGCTACAGGTCCTGGGGAAGGAGGAGGCGGGTAGTGGGCCATGAAGTCATCAAACTCTACTTGGGCCATGTTGGTCCATCAGTGGTAGGAGAATATGTTGGGGACACATTCTTTAAAAAAAAAAAACAACACAGTCTTTCTCTTAGAAAGTGAGTTCTGTCTGGGCAAAGTGAGTAAACTCAGAAAAGTGCTGAGCTTAGCACATTTAACTACAAATGAA
Organism: Ovis canadensis; assembly: GCF_042477335.2. Taxonomy (NCBI): domain Eukaryota; kingdom Metazoa; phylum Chordata; class Mammalia; order Artiodactyla; family Bovidae; genus Ovis; species Ovis canadensis. The sequence continues at coordinate 44,200,697 of NC_091268.1, read as the reverse complement.
ACAAATAAACAAGAGTGAGAGGCACTGACCTGGAGCAAAGAGATTTGCCAAATGTTTCTGACTATCACAGATCGCTGGCTCTCCATCCCTACAATTCTATTTTCATCCTTGCCCCTCTTCGGGGAGAAATTCACAGGAGTATTGCAAAGGTTGCCATACAGCCTGAAAATCAGGAAGGAACCACAGAAGTAATAAATTCATTTCCATAGTAACAGGCTCCAAACCATCCCTTCTGCCAGAGGAATGAACCGATCTGATTCATTCCAGCAAATGTATCCACAGGAATGGTGCAAAGAAGTCAGTCTGAGAGTCCAGAGAAATAGCTTGCTCAGAAATTCAGGGTGGGTTCCAAGTCCTAACAAACAATCTGACACAATTTTAACACAAATACGAAAGGAAGTAACAAGTTTTCTCTGCTTTGAAGGGAGTGATTCATCATCTCACTGTAACCCACAAACCCTCACCCCCTGAGGCAAATGTCCCCTTTGAAAGCTTCATTATTAAATCCAGCTGGGTTCACACGACAACTCAAAGTCATGGCACCCCAAGTGGCCCGAAGCGCCCCGGGAGAGATTTCAGAGCCAGCCCTTCCTTTCAGTGTCCACCGTTTTCACCACCTCTGCTTCACTGAGCAGTCAAGTCCTTGTGTGGAAAGGGATGGAGACATAGGTTCACTTGCTCATTCATTCATTCAACAGTCCTTATATGCCTTCTATTCTATGGATGGGGTATTAAGCACTGAGGACGCCAAAGGGCTGAGAAAGGGTACTTGTTCTTAAAGAACTCATATTCTTCTGGGGCACAGGGACATGTCACAAAGCCACAACCATGTGGAAATGTCAAAATAGGATCAGGAACTTAGAGGGGAGAGTCTACCTCAATCTGAGGTGATGGAGTTGCATCTTACAGAATGGATGAGATTCTGCAAAGGGGAAATTCTTTTCTTTAAACATTTTTAATTGGATGATAATTGCTTTACAACGTTGTGTTAGTTTCTGCTGTACAACAACGTGAATAAGCTCTTAATATATGTATACATACATTCAAGGGCTTCCCAGTTGGCGCTAGTGGTAAAGAACTCAGTTGCCAGTGCAGGAGACCTAAGAAATGCAGGTTCAACCCCAGGGTCAGGAAGATCCCCTGGAGGAGGTATGGCAACCCACTCCAGTGTTCTTGCCTGGAGAATCGCACAGATAGAGGAGCCTGGTGGGCTACCGTCCGCAGGGTTGCAAACAGTTAGCCACAGCTAACGTGACTTAGCGCACACGCATGCATGCACACACCCCCTCCCTCCTGAGTTTCCCTCTCCCCTTCCAACCCATCCCTCCAGTTCATCACAGAGCAGTGAGCTGAGCTCCAAAGGGAAAATTCTTAGCAGAGGAAATTCTCAAGTTTCAAACATGAAGACATAACAAGGATGGTGCATACGGGGAGCGTTGGGGATTGTGTGTGGTGGGGTGGGGGTGCTGCAGGAGAGCTGGGTGAAGCTGGCAAGGCAGGTTAGGTTCTTATCAGGCAGGACTTTGCAACTCGACTCAAGTCTGTGGGCTTGATCCATTAGGGCAAGTGCACTGGGCAAATACTGCGGATGGTCTTTGCCCAGCAAGTTTGTGATGATGCCTGTACTTTAGGAAGAGAGCCTGGACAGCAACTGTGGAGGCAGGGAGACTAGATGGCGGGGCTGGGGGTGGGCTCTAATCTGTAGGCGTCAAAGCAAGAGGTGATAAATGTGTGAACTAGGACAGTTGCCACTGTCCAGAAAGAGAGATGGGATGCAGATAAGACATGTTTAGGAATTGAGAATCATCAGAACTAGGTGACAGGATGGAGTTGGGGGATGAGGGAGGAGAAGGAGTACAGGATGACACGGCTTACCTTCGTGACACAGTGAACAATGCTACTGAAAATGTGTGTGTCGAACAAGCTGCATCGGAGGAAGAGCACTTCTGATGGTGGAAGACGTGAGTGGGCTTGAAGGTCGAGCATCCTTCACCGCCCAGGACAGCCTCCCACTACAAAGAATTATCTGGCCTCCAAATGTCATGTTGAAGTTGAACAAACTTGTTTTAACCTGATGGCTACAATCTAGTTAAAATGAGATCAAAATTAAATTGAGATTAAAACTACAATAAGTTAAAATGAGATGTTTCTGGGATGTCTGAGGTTATGTTCACAATTTCTTTCTTTAAACATATTTCATTTCATTTTATTATTCATTGTTTAAGAAAATATTTATTTGACTGTGCTAGGTCTTAGTTGCAGCATGCTGGTGGCATGCGAGATCTTCAGCTGGAGATCTTTTTTAGTTATGGCATATGGGATCTAGTTCCCGGACTGGGGGTTGAACCTGGGCCTCCCTGCATTGAGAGCACGGAGTCTCATCCACTGGACCACAGGGAAGTCCCTATTACTCATTTTATTATTATTATTTTTGACCACACCACATGGCATGTGTGATCTTAATTCTCTGACTAGGGATCCTACTGGCACCCTCTGCAGTGCAAGTGCAGAGTCTACCACTGGACTGCTAGGGAAGTCCCAGCTTAGAATTTCAAAACCACAATACTGTGAGATGGAGCCTTAGGATTCCCTCTGAGCCTTCTTCATTCGTCTCGAGACTTGAATCTTTGTGGGAATGGAAGGAAAGACTTAAGGAGAGGCTAAGGAAATAATACTGGGTCAAAGGTCATCTTGGAGCACTCTGTGGATGTTTCCTTTGCCAGTCAGGGTAGGGTTGCCTCCCATGGTGCTGTCCAGCAAAATCTTATGAAGTTGATAAAACCTCCCAAGATTTATCAAGCTTGGAAAATTTGGTCTCTTCTATTTTGTCAAGTTGCCCAGGATTCAAAAATCCCATCGCTGCTGAAAGTGGGTCCTGGCACCTAATACCCTAACCAGATTTCCAAGTCCTACTCCTTCATCACATCCTCTGGTTGAATTTATATAGGGGTTTATTTCTGGACTAGCCCATCATTCTGTTGATTTCACTGGTTTAAATCCTGTAGCGTTATAAAATGTTTTATTATCCTGTTGAAAACGTTAATTATTCTTTCCAGTATCACTCAACCCAAAATTTCTTTTCCTCTTCATGGTCTCAAGATTTTATCCTTCTAGATAGAATTAGAATACATCTGTCATTTCGCTAAAAGTTCCATTGGTATTTTGATTCAGATTGCATTAACTTATGCATTAACTTGAAAAAATAACCTCATATCTTTACTATATTTATTTTGCTTTCTGAGAGATAGATATGTTTCTTTAATCAGATCTTATTTTAACTCTTGGTAGTTTAATTTATATCATTATTGTATATTTCTTATTAAGGTTATTATTCTGTGCGTTTTTGTTGTTCTTAGTAATGAAGTCATATTCCATATTTCTCACTGGTTTTTTTCTAAATAAGGAAAACTGACTTTGTAATATTTATGTTGTATTGTGCTATATTGATGAATTCTAATTTTATTTCTAGAATTATATCTAGTGATTCTCTTGACAGTTTTATCACATTTTAATTGTTCTGCTTGTTTTTAGTTCATTGGATTGCCTAGAACTTTTAGATGACTGTCAAGTAATTATGATGATCATGATTTTTTATTCAGTCGACTAATGATTTATTTTGTTTCTGGTTTTGGTGGGAATGTTTCCCATGCATCACCTTTGGCTGGGTTGATTTCCCCTCTTCCCTGGTGGGTGAAATTTCTGATTTGGTCTCATGGGGACTGAATTCTGTTACAAATATTGCATTCATGCCATGAGGCCACCAGAGCTGCCTGTAAGAGTTATGATGGAATAACAAACTAATAGGAAGGGGAACAAAATTACCTTGAAAAGAAAGAAACTGAAAGGAAGAATTAGGCCTTCCAGAAATGCACCCACTGGTTACATCCACCCAGACAGAGTTCACGCTTGACTCCAGCTGAGTACAAAGCAACACGTAAATAGTTTCACAACATTGTTATCTTAGATGCTGAACAAGTTGGAGGGCTGTTACAAATTTCAATTGTTAATAAGCTTGGAACCGTGCTGGCCATAAAAATATCTTGATATGCTTATTTCCTGAAAATAATGATCTCAGTAAGCCATCTAAAATAGGAGTCGAAAGCCTATATAATGCCTGCTGTGTCTCAGAAGTCAATTGAATTCTACAAAGGGCACTGGTTATAATGAAAATGACACATATAATGTCTTTCAGTTTCAGTAATATATGCTTAATTTTTTAAAACAGTCTGCTCATTTGGAGGCATCACCCAGACATGAGAAAGGGTGTGACTTGATTGGTAATGTCACATTTCTTTGCAGGACATGAAGCCTCACAGACAACACGAATACTTAAAACTCTGGGACTCATACTTGATAGTTGATGGCTGATCTGTCACAAACGATCATCTCTCTATTAAGTCAGCGTGTCCTGGGAGAATTTGGTTCTCTCTTGCAAGCTCAGCATTTTCTAATATTTAATAAAAGATTAGGTTTCCAAGAAATAGCTGAGCTGGTTAAAATGGGATCCACTTACAAGTTCTGATGCAACAGTTTCCAAACTCTCACTAAAATATGTGTGAAAGAACAAGAAACAATAAACGCTGTAATTAGACCAGAATCTTGAAGGAATCCACAGCGGAAGGCCTGTGGTGATGGATTAACAAATGGACCTCGTGTAGGTCCACGAAATTTCTTCCTCTAGTGGATGAACAGAAGGAGAAAAAGGCTTTGGAAAACCGTCAGCATCTCCTTCAGGCCCTGAGAGCCACAGACTAAATCAACAGCAAAGCTGTTGAGGGTGGAAGAGATATGGGGGTGCTGTTAGCCCCTCCCTATCTTCCCTTCCACCATAATCTCTTTCTCTGCCCATGTGGAGTCTGCAACCCTCAAATAACACTTGGCTCCAAAGTACAGGAGCCAGCTTCATGGAGAGCTTCATGGAAGAAAGGTCCTCACTTGCAAAGCCTGACCTGTGGACCAATTTGGAGACTGGAATGTGCTGAGGTAGAGGTTTTCCTGTACTTTAACTTTTCTCTGTTTCAGGAAACCAGAAAATAAGGCCATGAAAGTGAAAGTCACTCGGTCATGTCCCACTCTTTGTGACCCCATGGACTATACAGTCCACGGAATTCTCCAGGCCAGAATACTGGAGTGGGAAGCCTTTCCCTGGTCCAGGGATCGAACCCAGGTCTCCCGCATTGCAGGCAGATTCTTTACCAGCTGAGCTACCAGGCAAGCCCAAATAAGGTCACAGGAAGACCTCATCTCAGTCCAATACAAACTTGCTAGATGAACACTGGTGAGAAACAAACAAAACATGAGTCCCTGGAAACCTGCAAGCTGCTCTGGACTTAAATGCATCCTCCAGACACAGATACGTCAGGGTTTTGCTACCAGCAACCAAAAGGGCTTCCCTGGTAGCTTGGTGGTAAAGAATCTGCTAGTCAATGTAGGAGACTTGGGTTCGATCTATGGATTGGGAAGATCCCCTGGAGAAGGAAATGGCAATCCACTCCAGTATTCTTGCCTGAGAACTTCCATGAACAGAGGAGCTGGGTGGGCTATGGTCCATGGGATCACAAAGAGTCAGACATGACTTAGTGACTGAGCATGCACACACCAGCACCCAAAGTGTCAGTGAGCAGAGCCAAGGATTTGCTACAGAGGCCATGTGTTGGTAAATACTCTGCATACATTTCTTCTTGTTCAAGATCCAAAAAAATGTTTTAAACTTACAATGGACCTATGGAAAGCTACTCTAACCCAAAGTAAAGGGGCTATAACCATGAGTACTCAGGGTAAGTATGTATCTTTGATATATATTTCCTAAAGATACCGAAGGCAATAAATCGAGTATCTGTTCCATATCAACAGGATACAAGGAGACCTTGCTCTGGGAAATGAAAAGAGGAGCTAGAGAAAGTTAACATTTTTCCAGGCTTCAAAATATTTCAATACATAGTGTTCAAATCCAAGGTTCAGCAAACATTCAAAAATAGCAAATGAAGAGAACACACCATGAGCCAGGACCAATAGAAATAACAGAGAATAGAAACAGACCTGCAGGGACTTCAACACTGAGGTTATAGATACAGACTGTAAAACAATAAGGCTTACAATACTCATGATGAAATAAACCAGGCTTGACAATTTTGACAATGAATTGGAAATTGTCAGAAAGAACACAGACATTGAAAATATTAAAAAGAAACAGAGAAAAGAACTAAAAGTGATAATCACCAAATATTAAAAAGTTAATGGAAAGGGTTCAGGAGCAGATTTTACACAGCTGGTAGAAGGATTTATGAATTGAAATACAGGTCAGACGAATATTCCAGAATGAAACAGATAGAGGTAGAAGAGTATAAGAGACATAAAGGATACAGGGAGAGGATCTGACATAAGATACTTTGAGTGGCAGAAGGAGGGGAAAGAATGTGGCAGAGGTACTATGTGAGGATTTAAAGGCTCATATAGACAATCCATGGTTTGAAGAAGCCCAGTAAAGCTCAAGGAAGACACATAGAAATCTACGGGACTTCCCTGGTGGTCCAGCGGCTAAGACTCTAAGCTCCCAATGCTGGGGGCTCAGGTTCAACCCCTGGTCAGGGAACTAGATTCCACCTGCCACAGCTGAGAGTTTGAATGCTATAATGAAAACCCAACAGCCAAATAAACATTAAAAAAAAAAAAAAGAATCTGCCTTGCAATGCAGGGGACTTGGTTCAATCCCTGGTGAAGGAACTAAGATCCCACATGCTGCAGAGCAACTAAGCCCAAGCACTGCAACTACTGAGCCCAAGCACTGCAATAACTGAGCTCACGGGCCACAGCTAGAGACCATGCACCACAACAAAATATTCCACATGACCCAACGAAAGTTCCATGTGCCTCAGCTAAGACATAAGGTAGCCAGAAAATAGATACATATGTACAAGCATTTTGTTTTAAAAGAAAGAAATCCACAACTAGGGACTTCGCTGGTGGTCCAGGTTAAGACTCAGCACGCCCAATGCAAGGGGCCTCGGTTGAATCCCTGGTCAGGGAACTAGATCCCACAAGCTGCAATTAAGAGTTCACATGCTGCTACTAAAGTTCCTGCATGCCACAAATAAGATGTAAAATCCTGTGTGCTGCAACTAATATCTGGCCCAGTCAAATAAATATTTTAAAAAAATCCACAGCTAGACAAGTCATGGTAAAACTTCAAAATGCAAAGAGAGAGCAGAACCCCCAAAGCAGCCAGAAAAAATAATGACAGACAATCCTTAAAGAAGTGAAAAATAAACAGCTGACAGATTACCCTCACAGAAATAATATTCATTGTCTTTTCAGCAACAACAGAAGCAAGAAGAAGATGGAATAATACAGTCACATCAAGGATGGGGAAGGAGCTATTTATTGCCTAGAAATTTATTTCAGAAATAAGGGGCACAGCTATCAGAAAGTTGAAGGCCAAAGTATAATTGTTGCTGCTGCTGCTAAGTTGCTTTAGTTGTGTCCAACTCTGTGCGACTCCATAGATGGCAGCCTACCAGGCTCCCCTGTCCCTGGGATTCTCCAGGCAAGAACACTGGAGTGGGTTGCCATTTCCTTCTCCAATGCATGAAAATGAAAAGTGAAAGTGAAGTCGCTCAGTCATGTCCGATTCTTTGCGACCCCACGGACTGCAGCCTACCAGGCTCCTCTGTCCATGGGATTTTCCAAGCAAGAGTAGTGGAGTGGGTTGCCATTGCCTTCTCCAATAATTGTTGAACTCTATATAATCATATATCTATGAAACTAAAAAGAATCAGATTCAATAGGATTAATGAAATTCAGTAAAATCCCATAACTTCTCTAGAGCAATATGATAAAGAAAAAAATTCCACTCACCACATACAAACACACACACACACAAAACTTCCCTCTTCTATCGATACTTTCCCTCCCAAACCTCCAACCACACACATACCCTTTATAAAATGTCAAGAAATAAAGCTAACAAGAAATATATGAGACTTTCATGGGAAATAGTGAAAATCTCTACTGAAATTTATAAAGGAAAAATAAACATTTAGAGAGTCATTCCACATTCTTGAATGGCAAAAGCCTATATCTTAAAGGTGCCAGCTCTTGAAGTTATTTAATAAACATGCCAGTGATATTTACTTGGGAGTTAGAAATAGCATCCTAAAGTTGATATGAAAAATAAACATGGAATAATAATGTGAAAGTACTGAACCTCCAGGTATTAAAGCATAAAATATAGTTCAGAATAACTGACAAGCTGTGGTAATGATGGAGTAACCAACATATGTGCCCGTGGCCCAGAATATGCCTTGATGTATATAATGTATTAGGATATTTGGTTCTCTGGGGAAAAACTCAAGTGAAATACTCATCATGTAAATAAAAGTAAATTCTAGAAAGATTTAAGAATTTAATGTTTCTAAACCAAGCTATACAAAAAAGACCCTCATGACCCAAATAACCACAATGGTGTGATCACTTACCTAGAGCCAGACATCCTGGAATGTGAAATCAAGTGGGCCATAGCAAGCATCACTAACGAACAAAGCTAGTGGAAGTGATGGAATTCCAGTTGAGCTATTTCAAATCCTGAAAGATGATGCTGTACTCAATATGCCAGCAAATCTGGAAAACTCAGCAGTGGCCGCAGGACTGGAAAAGGGCAGTTTTCATTCCAAACTCAAAGAGAGGCAATGTCAAAGAATGCCAAACTACCACACAATTGCACTCATCTCACATGCTAGCAAAGTAATGCTCTAAATTCTCCAAGCCACGCTTCAACAGTATGTGAACCGAGAACTTCCAGATGTTTAAGCTGAATTTAGAAAAGGCAGAGGAACCAGAGATCAAATTGCCAACCTCTGTTGGATCATCAAAAAAGGAAGAGAACTCCAGAAAAACATCCACTTCTGCTTTATTGACTATGCCAAAGCCTTTGACTGTGTGTATCACAACAAACTATGGCAGGTTTTTCAAGAGATGGGAATACCAGACCACCTGACCTGCCTCTTCAGAAATCTGTATGCAGGTCAGAAAACAACAGTTAGAACTGGACATGGAACAACAGACTCATTCCAAATCGGGAAAGAGTACATCAAGGCTGTATATTGTTGCCCTGCTTATTTAACTTTTATGCAGAGTACATCATGCAAAATGCAAGGCTGGATGAGGCACAAGCTGGAATCAAGATTGCCGGGGGAAATATCAATAACCTCAGAAATGCAGATGATACCACCCTTACGGCAAAAAAGGAAAGAACTAAAGAGCCTCTTGATGAAAGTGAAAGAGGAGAGTGAAAAAGTTGACTTAAAGCTCAACATTCAGAAAACTAAGATCATGGTATCCAGTCCCATCACTTCATGGCAAATAGATGGGAAAACAATGGAAACAGTGAGAAATTTTATTTTCTTGGGCTCCAAAATCACTGCAGATGGTTACTGCAGCCATGAAATTAAAAGACATTTGCTCCTTGGAAGAAAAGCTCTGACCAAACTAGACAGCGTATTAAAAAGCAGAGACATTACTTTGCCAACAAAGGTCTGTCTAGTCAAAGCTATGGTTTTTCCAGTAGTCATGTATGGATGTGAGAGTTGGACTATAAAGAAAGCTGAGTGCCGAAGAATTGATGCTTTTGAACTGTGAAGACTCTTGAGAGTCCCTTGGACTGCAAGGAGATCCCACCAGTCAATCCTTGAGGAAATCAGTCTTGAATATTCATTGGAAGGACTGATGCTGAAGCTAAAACTCCAATACTTTGGCTACCTGATGCGAAGAACTAACTCATTTGAAAAGACCCTGATGCTGGGAAAGATTGAAAGTGGGAGGAGAAGGAGACGACAGAGGATGAGATGGTTGGATGGCATCACCAACTCGATGGACATGAGGTTGAGCAATCTCCAGGCGTTGGTGATGGACAGGGAAGCCTGGTGTGCTGCAGTCCATGGGGTTGCGAAGAGTCGGACACAACTGAGCAACTAAACTGAACTGAACCGAACTGCAACCAAGCTATGACAGGCTTCCCTGGTAGCTTAGCTGTAAAGAATTCACCTGCAATGTGGGTTTCATCCCTGGGTAAGGAAGATCCCTTGGAGAAGGAATGGCAGCCCACTGCAGTATTCTTGCCTGGGAAACCCCATGGATACAGGAGCCTAGTGAGCTATAATCCATAGGGCCACAAAAGAGTTGGACATGACTCGGTGACTGAAAAACAATAACAACAAACCAAGCTATAAATCATAGAAGTTAGAAGGATAGCCATCTAACTCATGACTGAATGGGCAAAGAATTTTTAGTCATAAACACGACGGAGTAAACAACAAAATTAAAAATTTCTGGTTCTGTCAAGTTCAAATTTTTAAAACTTTACCGTGACAAGAAATGAGAAACTAAACAACACCACAAAGGAAACTTGTAAAATATTCTCCATGATCGTGATAGTCATTTAACATTCTGAATCTTGGAGCTTTTGTACATTAATAAGTAAAACAGTTGCTCTTAGAGATTCATAAGGAAAACAGTTTGGGTCATAGAAATGAAAATGCAAGTAGCTCTGATTATCTTTTGAAATGGCGTATTTAAATGAGAAACTTTAAAAAATATCAAATTGCTAAAACTTAAGATACATACATATGTACACATTTATGTACTATTTTGACATATATTTAATGCTGAGAGTGTTCAGTGTTGTGAAATGGACACCTCTCAATGGCTCTTCTGGGCGCAGTGTACTTAATGTAACCTCTCCAACATGTTCCATCAGTCATTACTATAAACACTTTTTGCTGTGGAGTTTGAAGTGAAGTGAAGTCACTCAGTCGTGTCCGACTCTTTGTGACCCCATGGACTGTAGCCTATCAGGCTCCTCCGTCCATGGGATTTTCCAGGCAAGAGTGCTGGAGTGGGTTGCCATTTCCTTCTCCAGGGGATCTTCCTGACCCAGGAATCGAACCTGGGTCTCCCGTGTTGCTGGCAGACGCTTTACCGTCTGAGCCACCAGGGAAGCCCCAGGGAAGCTGTGGAGTTTGGCATCAGTTAAACATAACCATCCATCCTCCAAACTTTGGAAAGTGCAGTTCAGTTATAGACAACGTATTTCCGGGGCAAGGAGCTAGCAGGCAGTGAGCCAGAGGCTTGGAATGTGTGGGGAACTGTTTACGGGGTTCAGAATTCAGGGAGGAATACAAAGCCCAGGACAGCAGGCACAGGTCCTAATGAGGTTAAGATCAATGGGTATCAAGTTTCAGTTAAGCAAGATGAATAAGCTTTAAAGATATGCTGTCCAACAATGATCTTGCAGTCAACAGTCAAGTATCGTACACTTGAAATCTGTTAACAGGGTAAATCTCATGCTAACTCTTTTTACCACAATAAAATTAAAACCAAGAAACAATAAAATAATTTTAGTCAGGAGGCAAAAAGACAGCAAAGAAGGCAGTTCAGCTGGATGGAAGAGCTCTGACTCAGCAAATAATAGAGAACAGGGGCTTTAGACCAGGCCCTGCATCAATGCTGTGAATCCAATGGTAACAAGATGGATACATTCTAGCACCTGGGAGCTGACAGTGTAGCAAGGGAGACTGGAAACAAGATAAAAGTGCTCCATCTGCTCCTTAAAGCAGGCAGGCAGACAAAATAAGGCAAGTTTCCATCGAGTGTGATGAAGGAAATACATATGGCACTGAGACAGAGTTAGGGTGTGGGCTCTAATTACAGAGTGAACAAGGAGGGAAGGAGGTGAGACTGGCAGCAGCCCAGGTGACAGTTATTCAGGTAGTAAACAGGTGCAGTGTCTCTTTGCGGGAAAGACACGGCTGCATGTATCTTCTTTTTCTTTTCTTTTTTTTTTTAGTATAGTCAATTTACAATGTTGGGCTAGCTTCAGGTGTACAGCAAAGTGACTCAATTATACATATACATATCTTCTTTCTAGATTCTTTTCTCATATAAATTATCACAGAATGTTGAGTTGAGTTCCCTGTGCTATACAAGTAGCTCCTTGTTGGTTATCTATCTTATATACAGGAGTGTGCATGTATTCATCCCCAGCTCGTGATTTATTCCTCCCCCTCCACTCTGATAACCATAAGTTTGTTTTTGATATCTGTAAGTCTGTTTCTGTTTTGTAAATCAGCTCCTTTGCTTCTTTTCCCTCTACTTATTTCAATTAGATTTCACATACGCATGATACCCTATGATATTTGTCTTTCTCTGTCTGGCTGACTTAGTATGATCATCTTTAGGGCCATCTATGTTGCTGCAAATGACATTATTTCATCCTTTCTATGGTTGAGTAATAGACCGTTGTATATACGTGCCACGTCTTCTTTACCCGTCCCTCCATCAATGGACATTTAGGTTGCTCCCATGTGCTAGCTATCGTGAGCAGTGCTGCTGTGAACACTGGGGCGCATGTATCTTTTCAGATTACAGTTTTGTCTGGATATAGGCTGCATGGACTGTTGAGGCCCATGGCTCTGCTCCACTTACTGTCTTCATGCATTTGGATGGGGAGGTGTCCTGCCTGGTTCAGGTGGTGGGGCTGGAGGGCAGGGCCTGAGGCTTCCACCCTGGGCGGGGCCCTGCTGGCTCTGGAGCTGGAGCTGTGCTCTGGATGTGGTTTGTGGGTGTGCTTCCTCTGGCCTTTGCTGTGTAGACTAATTGAACATTTAAGTGATTGTTCCACTTCATAAAGTATGGTCCAGGGAGGCACTGTGCAAAATGCTAAATCAATTTATTTCTAAACAGAAATGAGGTTTAAAAAAACCCAGTTAAATGAAGTCTTGATGTATTTCATCACAAGGGTCCACAGAACAGTGCACTTTCCTCTCTGTAAAGTCATGTTCACACATTCTTGCATGGCCAAGCAAAATGATAAATTGGGGGAGGTGGGGTTTGAATGGTAACATTCTTTTTTCTCGCTTTCAAAGGTCAGTGATTCTCCATGCATAAACTATGAAGAACACCAGGCGGGACTTTGATATCAGCAGAATAATATAGTGGGCAGGAACCTGGTTTGGAGTCAGGAAAAAGAGACCTGAACTCTAATTTCAGTTCTTACATCATGTGATTTTGGGGGCAAAATGGTTAACTTCTGGGCCTCAGTTCCCTCATGTTTGAAAAGCAGTAACACTTACTTTACCAGGTCTTGCTGAGAATTAGACAATTCATAATAACAGTAGTAATCAACCCATATTAAGCCCTTATTATGTGAGAGGTATAAAGGTTAGCACTCTGTGGATTCTCAGATATCTGTGGATTCGCAGGTATCTCTGAAAGGTGAAAACAGTTCAATTCCCATTTTAGAGCTGGTATTTGTAATGCATAGAGTACACAAGGCTAGTTCTCCTACCAGTCTGTAAGATGACTTGTCATACTCATATTTTGTATTCAAAAGTGTTAGGTCTGATGATATCTTGTCCCCAGAGATAAAAGACTAACAAAAAAATGTATGTGCATGAGTATGTGTGTGCGCATGAATCAGAAATGTTCCCACAGCAGATTACTGTGGATTTTAGATATAGACTTCAAACTATTACTCTAATCATCTTTTGACATCTATTTTACTTATTTTGGCCACCCATGCGGCATGTGAAATCTTCAGTTCCCCTACCAGGGATCAAACCAGCACTCACTGCATTGGGAACAAGGAGTCTTAACCGCTGCACCTCCAGGGAAGTCCCTGTCCTAGTCATTTTTACTTGGTTCTGTAACCCTTAGGACACAAGATTTCTCTTGACTTCTCATTTTACATCCGCAATGAACTCATATTTAATCCTCCCTCTCATTCACTGACTCTCATTGCTCTCAACCTCCACCCCAAATTATCCCATTTTAGGCCCTTGCCTCCCACTAATTTAAGCTTCAAATGTTGCAAACTGGGACACTTCTTCTATACTTACACCCTATAATTTTTTTTAAAAAAATCACATTGTTTTATTTTGGAATTATCTTTCTTCCAATTTAGACTCAATCACAGAGTGTAAGAGAACAGCTATTTCCAATGCCAAAGGAAGACAGAACATAAATCAAAAAGTTCATATTGAAAAGATACTGAGGTTCCTGGAGAAAGACCAAACCTAAAGGTGACCTGGGAAGTAGGGAAGCTCCAAGGATGGAAGACAAAAATTACTCTGCTTTAATTTTCAACATTCTCAGATTTAGGGGAAGAGCAGACAACAGTAAAGGACACCATGAAATGCACTGAACGACGCTTAACTAGGCTGCTTTGGTCCAGAACACTACTCTCTCTCCTGTCCCTGTTTGGTGTCTTGACCACATCCTTAAGAAGAAGGGTTAGGCCATTATACCTTAAGAATAAGGTTGTAGAGTCTCTCAGTGGGGAATGAGTCCAACTGGGACTAGAACCCTGTGCTGCAAGGCTGCAGGGTTTGCACCTGGACACCCCTCTCCTCCAGAAACTCTCCTCCAGCAACAAAACACTAAGAAACTATACGGAACTAAAAATAATTGTATGCACACAGTTGGGGCAGATTTTGGACAAAAGATACAAAAAGACCAAAAAAAAGAGCTGAACTGCCACTTCTGAAGAGCCAGGAGCAAAAGCAGGGTTCTGTGCCTGCCCCCTGCACTCAACACCACCTAAGGGGTGGGCAAACCACCTAAGCCACCACTCTTGCCAGACTCCTGAACATACCCCAACCCTCCTCCCCTATAAAGAACAAGCTTGCCGCCCTCGGGGAGCAAGTGAGCAAGGGAACCTGTTGCTTGTCCTCACACCCCTCCTGCTGCAGCAGGGCCCTCATGAAGTCTTGCCTGGATTTCTTAAAAAAAAAAAAAGTGGGGTAAGACAAGCACAGAAATGTCCTCCTTATTCAGTATTCAGAAAGGAAATGGAGCCAGGGGCTCTACAAGTGGTCAACCCGGCCTGCTTGAGCTGACAATGCCAAGTCACAAGTGTTCACCACCAGTCCCTGTACCAGTGAATTAACTGGGCCTTTTGATCCAGGACACATCAGGGAAAATCCTATCTATATCATCTAGGGATGTCCATTAGGGGATCCAGCAACTTCATTTTTTCTAATTTTTATTTTACGTTGGGATATAGTTGATTAACAAAGATGTGTAGAATGGGCATCATTAAAATGTCTATAAACAATAAATGCTGGAGAGAGTTTGGAGAAAAGGGAAAACCCATCTATAGTGTTGGTAGGAATGTAAATTGGTACAGCCACTATGGAAAACAGGATGGAGGTTCCTTAAAAAACTAAGAATAGCGCTACCATATGATCCAGCAATTCTGCTCCTAGGTATGTATCTGCAGAACACCATGGTTCAAAAGGATACATGCACCCCAGTGTTCATCACAGCACTGTTTACACAGTCAAGACACGGAAGCAACCTAAATGTCCATTGACAGAGGAACGGATAACAACTTCTAGTCACACTTTTATGTATCTTCCTGTTTCCTTTCTGGACATAAAACCTTAGGATTATATAATCATAATCTTATTTTTATACAGTATTTAATTTTAAGGTTCCCATTGTGTTAAACTAGCTTTAGCTGTCAGACCTAACTTCCTTGAGATGAAGTCATGTTGTAAGGACAGACGTATGACGTATGCTTCTCATACAAACATACCGTTGATTCTTCCTTTACACAAACACTTGCTGATTAAAAAACAAAGAGCAAAACAAAAACAAACAAAAAAAACCTATGCTGGCTGCTCAAATGGGTATTTTGTGTCTGACATCTTAGGCATATTACCTTTATTGCCCCATAATAATCCTCTCTATCTGTGCATCTCAGACTGATGGGATGAAGTTGGGCAGACACTCATCAGAACAGGATTGGGATGAAATACAGGCCACCTCAACTTTATGTCTACTGATGGTACTTCAAGCTGCAAGTCAGATTTCTCCCCAGGTTACATGGTGGACCTTTGATATCACTGGGTTCCCTTTATATGAACGCTCTTTATAACTCGTAAGTGGATGCATTGTTTAGGAGAATCGGGGTCATGCTGCTGTAACATGCCAAAGACTGTCAATGACTGTCCCTCAGAGACAGAGGTTCCATTAGTTTATGATGCTGCCATGTGGACACAAGGCCCAAGAGTTTGCCGTGGTTGGGGGAACATGTGCAGAGTCATCTAACGGCTCTTAAATGTTGCTTCATCTCAGAAGCAACGCACACTGATTCTGCTAAGTTTCATTTGCTAAATCAAGCCATGTGGCCATGCCTAACTTTCAGGGGATGGAAAAGGTATTCCTCTCGTGTGTTAAAATTCAAGATCAGGAAATCTTGGTGAACACTAGCCATGTCTACATGCAGGACATTTGCTGGTGTGGGCTGTTCAGCATCCTCACCTAACAGGGCAGGTAATCCAAGCTGGACCAACTGTACCCTCCCTCCAGGGTATCCAATCCACCAAATGCTTGAGCTGGCTCATCCCAAACAATGTTTATTTAGCCTGAAATACCACTGAATGAGCTGAATCTGGAGATCAGAGTCTCTCCAGAAAACTTTGAGTGGAGTTCTTGAGTGGAATTCAAAAACAACAGGAACAAAAATGGGCTTGTTCATTCTAGCTGCATCCCTCAGCTAATACTGTCAATTATGCTCTGATATCTAGCCCGCCTTCCCCTGGAAGCTACCGTTACTTTAAGGGTAGTGTTTATTTATAGATTCGACTGTGCCAGGTCTTAGCTGTGGCATGCAGGATCTTTAGTTGAGGCCTGCAAACTTTTAGTTGTGGCATGTGGGATCTAGTTTCCTGATCAGGGATTGAACCAGGCCCCCTCCACTAGATGCATGGAGTCTTAGCCACTGGATCGCCAGGAAAGTCCCATTTTATTCCCCTTTTTGCTCAGCCTGTTTCATTAGCTTTTCTATGAATTTTGAACCCTACCAATAACCCATTCCAGAATTCTTGCCTGGAAAATTCCATGGACAGAGAAGCCTGGAGGGCTATAGTCCATGGGGTTGCAAAGAGTTGGGCACGTGAATGACTAAACAACAAAACTTTCCCAACATATTCCCTTTTTGCTAAGTAATACAGAATTTTTGTTACCTGCATCCAAAATTTTCCAAACAGAAAAAAGCTGAAAACAGAATGCCCAGTTGACGTGATCTGGGCGTGACAGGATATACTGATGGGTATATATTGGCTGGGAGATGCAGGAAAGAAAATCAGACTTGAAGCCAGGAAAATCGGGTCCCAGTCTCAGCTTTGCCATGCGTCTTGCTGAGTGAACCTGAGCAAACCCCAAAACTCATCTATATAATGAGGCTCTGCGACAAGTTGATCTTCAAAGCTCTTCCTGGCTCCAGTGAACCGTGACTGTGTCATTTGGGGACTGCAAGCACAAACTCTATATTTGGTTCCTGATTGAAACTAAAACCAGGCCCCACACTTTGATAAATAACTTGTCAACTCCACACGTTTGCCTGGAATCGCATTAGCCAAGGAATTCGTGGATTGCTTATATTTTACGTTTCAAATGCACAGAGATCCTGACATCACTCTGGGAACAAGCCATCTGCCCTGAGAATTCACCTCAGCGTCAGGGGTGACATTCAAGTGACATTCATGCTCATCACTCACCTGATTCCTACTCATCGTCAGTCACATACTTTAGGTTTTCAAGATGAGTTGGGGGTGTCCTTCATTTCTACATCACCTTAGTAGCCATCCCCAAGAGGCAGAAGAACCTGATATTTCCAGAACACTGAGATGTATTAATATCAATAAAAACAATGATTATAAAACTTTCAGCTCTCTGGCTCTGATTAGAAGAACCCCAGGCACTGGGCAGACAGAAAATCCTAAGTATTTCTCAGCAGGTGGGTGCACAGATGAAAAATGAGATGACTTTTCCTGTGAATAAGGTTCACCTCTCATTAAAATTCTGCCTAGAAGAAAAGGATGATATTACTGAGATATGAATGACTCACTAAATCAGAGGGCCTTTCTGTACACATTATCCTTCTTGCCTTTAGCCAAAGTAGACTCTTCCCTCACTCTTAGATTTATAAAAAGGGATTTTTCAAGATATTCAGCCCTGATGAAGTAAGAATGAAGTCCAGGCACTACTGGGCATTGATGATGTTTGGTCTTGCACACACATGAAGGGGCTTCACCAAATCATAGCAGACAGTGTCAGCGGAACCTCTGAGCTGTCGCTTCCGCATGCTATAGTCAGAGACAACCTCTGGTAGAGATTTTTTTGCCTCTTTGAAAAGTTACCCGAGTTGAAAGGGCTCAATCTAAAGGCTTAAGCAGTTGAGCAGAAGAAGCATTGGTTACCCATAGATTCCAGAAGGTCCTGACAAGCCAGGGCCTCTCGTGTTAAACTTGAGACTTTCCGCTGGGCGCAAAATCCTGATGGAATTTGCCCAGCAAACACTCTCAGTTCATAATTTGAACGTCTGGTTGCTTTAGGAGCTCAGGTTCTCAAGCGTTTCAAAAAAGCTGTTTTTCTTTTTAACGTGGTTACAACTGTTATACCTGCGGCCACTTATGAATAGAGAAACCACCCACGCAAAAGAGGTGCCTGTTTGCGTTTGATGTCAGAAATGTGCCTTGAGGCGTTTCCGTCTGTAATGCAGGGTAGGGGTTTTTTTAAATGATTTGCTTCCCTCTCCACCCCCCAGTTCTGGCTACTTCCCAGCTAGGACTCACCCAGCAGATTAACTGAGTTCCTGCTGACCTTGGCAGGACAGTACGAACCCAAGAATTTGGCAGAACGGAAGCTGTGTTGGTGCAACCCAAGAAGCAAGGAGTCCGGCTGGGGATGCAGTGGCTTGGGTGGGGATTACCCTCTGGGTCTGGGAATCCGGTGTCCAATGATACTGTTATGGCCTTCACTCTGGATCTGGCAGCTCTGAGGTGTGTTTTGCAGTGCTGGGTTCCAGGACACCACCTTGTAAAAACATTCCACACGTGGGATTCTCACAGACTCAGCTCTTTCGGCTCAGATGGGCCTGACGAGCTGAGCCAAGGGTGCAACCGCACCAGAAGTCCTCAGAGCGAAGGCTTGGGGTGCTAAGCTGGTGGCGAGCCAGCACCTATAAAGTGGAGGCTGGGTGCAGCGTCCAGCACAAACATTCGCAGATGAGGCTCGAAAGAGTATTTCCCATTAAAGCCTGATGCTTGGATCAGATGTGCACCCAACCCCCAGGGCTACCTGCTCACCCTGGCTGGTTGCTGCTTCCCACCAGGAGGAAGAGGTGAAGGGATGAAGAAAAAAGAGCAACAGAGGGCTTGCCTGGCTGGGCATGGAGGCTGGCTTCCATTAGCTCCTAATTCCAGCAGTAAGTCACTCGGGGTACTTCTCGCCTTGCTAGGCTAAGTCTTACAGAAACTCTTAAAGATTCTGCCATCTAGCTTCTGAAAGCTCCTCTAGCTGGGGAATTACTAAAAATATCAGAGGGTCAGGAATGACCTAGGGCCAGTGTTTCAGCTGAGGAAATAAACAAAATCCATTCCTTGGGAGCAAATGCTTTTCAGGTTAATGGTATGTGTTGCAAAAGGTTTCTCTTTGGGTCCTCCTTTGGCTCCAGAGTCTTCACTTACAAAATACGGATAATAATCTCTAACTTATCTAGAAAATAGGGTTAGCATAAGAATCAAATTGAATAATGCATAGACGAGTGCTTTGTAAAGTATAAAGACATAGGCGCCTACCATTCATCCTTACCAATAATGAAACACTAAAGATGCCCATGTGTGCTGTCTGGGTGAATCATTTTCATGAAGCTCTGTGAGAAAAAAATGTCTCTTGTCATTTCTGTCCAGCTGAAGACTCCCCAAAGTGTCAGTCTGCTCTTCACGAAATGGCATATCTGGGTGAATCAGGGGTGTGAATCAAGGCTTCTCAATATTAAGCTGATCTAAGACTGAAATTGAACAAAGATATTAACATCTATGAACCCTAAGTTGTTTCATCTGCAAAATGGGAACACGAACTCAGTCTTTTAGAATTTCTGCTGATTAAAGGAAATGGTGTGGGACTTCCATGGTGGTCTAGGGGTTGAGAATCTGCCTGCCAATGCAGGGGACACAGGTTTGATCCCTGGTCTGGGAAGAGCTCACATACCTCAGGCAACTAAGCCCACAACTAAGCCTGTGCACAAGCCTGCATGCCTAGAGCCAGTGCTGCACAACAGGAGAAGCCACCACAATGAGAAGGCCCCTGCTCACTGCAACTAGAGAAAGCCAGCGTGCAATGAAGACCCAGCGCAGCCAAGGAAAGGCAGTGGTGTATGCAGGCTGCTTTCTCACAGTAGAGTGAGGCATGCTGAGGTTTTTGCTCCTTTGTTTGCTTTTGCATACAGGCACCAGAAGGGACAGTTGGCCCTAGGCCTGAAATTCTTGAAGAAGAAGGTGTGGGGGACAAAGACACCCCTCACCTTCCCAGGCAGAACGTGCCGATCCCAGGGAAGGTGAGAACCAGCCTGGACCGTGAACACTGGCTGAGAGTCACCAGGTAGGGGCCCTTCTTGGTGTCCACCAAGTGCTCAATCCAGCCCCAATTCCTTGGAATTCCATCCACCTTTTGAGGCCATTCTCAAGTCCTCCCTTCCTTTGTTAGATATTCCCAGACTTCCTCATTTAGAATTTCCATGGTTTCTCTAATTCTCCCACCTTTCTTGGTCCTACTACCTTGAGAGCATCCTTACAGTTTTCATAGTTTATTATTTGTGTGCATCTTGGGTTATCTCCCCTACGAGACTTCTGAGAGCAAGGAGTATGTATTTTTCATCTCTATGTCCCTTACATTGCTCCATAATGATATCTGCTTTTCGAAATATATTTCAAACTCTCACCTCATCATCTGTCTCACGCCAGTCCTATAAATAAGCAATGAGAGCTATCTTTCCCTCATCACATAATGCCTGGGATATTGCAGCACTTCTTTACAGACCTCTTGTCTTCAGACTGGCCTCCCCGATTCATCTTATTTGAATGCCATTTTAATATCGTATTTAAATTTTCCACTCAAAATATTTTAAAGGCTTCGCACTGCCTACATGAAAAAGTAAAAACTTCAGAGCCTGGAGGGGAAGACTTTCCACCAGCTGGCTCTAATCCAGAGAGTAAAACTCTTCTAATGCATACATTCCCAAAGCAGTGAGGCTGGTCAGCTCGTTCACTTGCTCACGCTCCTGTCCATCCATCCATGCATCCCACATGAGTTAAGCACCTGCTCTACACCATCACTGTGTTAGGTTGCAGAGATTTATATATAAAAAGGCACCGTCCCTGACACCAGTGCAATTACTATCCAGTGGATTGGCAGAAAGTAAAGAAAATATTACAACTCTAAGGGATAAGAGATCCCAGCAGTGTAGAAAAGCCAGTGCCCAAGTTGGCCTAAGGGAGTCAGGGGAAACTCAGCAGAAAAGGGACCAAGTCAAAGTGGTTTTCCAGGAAGACCCGGTAAGGTGGGGTTAAGAGAGGGAATTCGATATAGAGAGAAACGAACATGGAAGAAAACCAAGGACATTAAGAGAACATGGTGTAATTTCATAGGTGGTTCAGGAAGACATATTTGGAGCTGAACTCAAACTAAAAGGGATCCTTGAGGTGTGTGAAGTAGTATTGATTATTTATGTTAGTATTGCTCAACTCATGTTCCTGAACTCAATTCTGAGAAGCAATCAGGAAGACTGTCATCAGGATTAAAAAAAAATTTTTTTTAACTGTCCTATGGTTAAAAATTTTGTGAAGTATTAGGTTGGTCAGAAAGTTCATTTAAATTTGTCTGTAAGAGCTTGTGGCTAAACCTGAACAAACATTTTGGCCAACCCAATAAATACATGCTGTCTTCCACTTTGGGAAGTTACAATGTTCCTAAGCATATTAAAGGTTCTGTTAAGTCTGGCAGGGCAACAAGCTGTTTAAAGTGTCTCAAATTGGTCTGTCCAAAGAAAGTGCCACCACTATGTATTCCCTGCAGAATGGGACCCAAGGATTGCCAACAGTATGGAAACACTGGTCAGTCTAAAAGAATTCCCTGAAATATTTCAATTATAAAATTGTAAAATTATAAACATTATAATAGAAAGAAGAAAAAATAACCTTAATACATGTGTGATCACAAACATACCCATCTTCTTACATAAGGTCCCATAATGTTGGAGTAACCTGATGCTCTATAGTGACTGAAAAATAAGCTATATAAAATGTAGTCATGGAAACAGAAATATTTACCATGCTTAGTTCAGTCACTCAGTCATGTCCGACTCTTTGCAACCCCATGAACTGCAGCATGCCAAGCCTCCCTGTCCATCACCAACTCCTGGAGTCCACCCAAACCCATGTCCATTGTGTTGTGTTAGGATCAAGATTATGGTATGTTAGAGTTGGAAAGAATCTTAAACAGCAGATTTTGAAAAGCAGGTGAGGCAGCACTCTTTTCCATATATGGCCTAGAACACATGCTGTATCATTGACCTTGAAAAAACCCTTTCTCACTTTGCCTCACTGGGAAACTCCCACACATCCTTGAAGATACAGCCCAAGCAGCATTTCTTTTGAACATCATCCTTGACTCCCCAGGTTGACTTATGTAAAACCCTCTGGGCTTTCTGAGCACTTCCATTAGGCAACACTTAATGCTTTCTTACTATGTTGGGTGGTGCTAGTGGTAAAAAGCTGTCTGCCAATGCAGGAGACATAAGAGACACGGGTTCAATCCCTGGGTCAGGAAGATCCCCTGGAGAAGGACATGGCAACCCATTCCTGTATTCTTGCCTGGATAACCCCATGGACACAGAAGTCTGGCAGGCTACAGTCCATAGGGTCACAAAGAGTTGGACATAACTGGAGCAGCTTAATACATATGCATACCATGTTGAAAAATTTTTTTCATAATGTGAAAGTTGCAAGTTAAGTTTTATTTGGGGCAAAATGAGGACTGCAGCCTGGGAGACAGCATTTCAGATATCTCTGAGAAACTGCTCTGAGGAGGCAAGTGGGAAGCTAGGTTATACAGAAGTTTTTTTCTTTTTCAAACTTTAAACTTCTTGTTTTGTATTGGGGTATAGTCAATTAACAATATTGTGGTAGTTTCAGGTGAACAGCTAAGGGACTCAGCCATACATAGGCATGTATCTACTCCCATCCAGGCTGGCACATAACAGTGAGCGGATTTCCATGTGCTATACAGTAGGCCCTTGTAGGTTATCCGTTTTGAATACAGCATTGTGTAGATGACCTTCCCAAACTCCCTAACTATTCCTTCCCCCTCGAGAAGTTTTGCAACAAAGAGCGGGTAGTCTGAACATCAAATGATTATTGTTAATTAAAGAAGACCAGATAACCCAAGTTAAGGAATTTAGCACTTTCCTATGTATAGGAATACGCAAGAGTCGGGTCTCCCTGAGCTCATTCCTATGATTCGCACCTCAGCAATCTGGGGTCAGTATCCTGTTTTGTATTCTGAATTCCTTCAGGGCTCACTGTAGAGAGTGGCTGCAGTCTGATGGCTGCTAAATGGCAGGTATTCTTTCCTTTCTGAGCTCCCTCAGGGCTCACCAACTCACCATGCTTGTTGGCTATAACTGTTTGTGACTATGACATACTTGTTCACTAATAGGGCAGGACGTTTTCCGTTTCTCTCCAAGGGCCTACTATGGCAGGGGATCCAAAGATGCAATTGAAGGCCAAACAGAGGTGGTCCTGCCCTCCTGGAGCTTAGAGCCTGATGGGACAATGGACACCAAACAGGTAAACAGCCAGGTAAAGTACCTTGCACATTGAGAAAGTGCTATGGAGGAATAAAAGAGATGTGAGAATCAAGGGATTTTGTTTTAATGGTTTACCTTGCTGTCTTCTCTGCTGGTTGTGAAGTATTTGAGCATAATATCTGGCTCCCATTTGTATAACCTGGCATAGTATTGTGTGCACATTTATTGAGCATGTATCACTTCTGGACTGAGTAAGTGACTGCTGAATTCAATAAGGGAAAACCATGATATGTAGGTCTTGCCTGAAGTGACAACTAATTAGTGACAATTTAGGGCATTACTCTTGTTTAAAGTGGAAGAACACTTGTAAGTTCACAGCCAACCTCAGAACAATGACTTCTGTGTTCTGTTGGTATTTAGGTTTATTTGATTGTTTGGTTCTCTCAGGCCCTGTAAAAACACAAACATAATCGATGGCTTCAAACTAGAATGGGCTCGAAGGAAGAATGCATTTTGTTTAGGACATGGTGGCTTCCCCCCTGCATTTGTGATTAAAAACAGGAAGAAAATATGTATTGTTCATCTAATTAACCTCAAAGGTGTGCCATTCAAGCGAGGTTCAGACAGTAGACCCACTCCATTATTCCAAAAGCCTTCATTAAACCACTTCTATCTGTAGCCCACACCTTCCTGCCTTCCATGTGATTCTGAGGGCCAGACAGTGTGACCACCTAATTTAAATAAAGAGCTAGCTGGTTGTTTCCTTTGGGTACCAAGAAGATTTAGAGCAACGACCTGGTTTAGGGATAATATCCTCAAATACAATTTTCGGATTCTATGAAAAATTAGAAAGTGTACATAAAGATGTTCTCATCCCTCCAGGAGAGACATAGACAGACATGCACACATTTTTTAAAGCATCACAAGAGACAACACAGCCCTCTCCCTCAAGGCCACTTGGTTTTTAAAAGCTATTGGTGTCAGGATCATCCTTGATGAGTCTGTAACCAGACGCTTGCAGCCTGAGACTCAGATTTCAGGTGTTTTTGCTTCTTGCAGTGGCTGATAGAACTAACTCCATCTTCCTCAGAATCTACTTTTCCAGATACAAATTATATTTTCTTGGTAGGAAATACGAAATTAAATAATTTCCAAAATTTTAATATAATAGTTAATATATATAAAAGAATGCAAGTATATTTCTTGTGACGCTATGAAGCACTATAGACCTAAGAGGCCATTGTCCACCTTAAGGCCCAGAACATAACCAATACTCTTGCCTTTATCTATGCAGTCTTCCTCATTCCATCCTTTTGCATACTAGCTCAGATAAAACAATATTTGAATGCTGGAGGGAGTGTGAGGAAAAGGGAACCCTCCTACACTGTTGATGGTAATGTAAACTGGTGCAGTCGCTATGGAGAACAATATGGAGGTTCCTTAAAACACTAAATAGTAGAGTTACCATATGATCCAGCAATCCTGCTCCTGGGCACATATCCAGAGAAAACTCTGATTGTAGTTTATGCACCATTATGTTCAAAGCAGCACAATTTACAAGAGCCAAGATATGGAAATAACCTAAATGACCATAGACAGATGAAGTGGAATAAGAAGATGTTGCATATTTTACAGTGGAATACTACTCAGTCATAAAAAAAGAATAAAACAATGCCATTTGCAGCAATACAGACCGACTTAGAGATTATCATGCCAAGTGAAGTAAGTTAGACAAAGACAAATACCATATGATATCACTTATATGTGGAATCTAAAATGTGACACGTGTTAATTTGCCTGTGAAACAGAAACAGACTCATAGACTGCATAAACAACAAGGTCCTACTGTAGAGTACAGGGAACTGTATTTAATACCCTGTGATAAAGCAAAATGGAAAAGAATATTAAAAAAGAATGTGTGTGTGTATATATATACATACATACATATAAACTGGGGCTTCCCTGGTGGCTAAGTAGAAAAGAATTTGTCTGCCAATGCAGGAGACTTGGATTCAATCCCTGGGTCAGCAAGATCCCCTGGAGAAGGAAATGGCAACCCACTTCAGTATTCTTGCCTGGGAAATCCCACAGACAGAGGAGCCTGGCCAGCTACAGACCATGGGGTTGCAAGAGAGTGGAACACGCTTAGCGACTAAACAGCAATATATATAACTGAGTCACTTTGCTATACACCAGAAACTAACACAACACTATAAATCAACTATACTTTAATTTTTAAAAAATCACCTGAGGGGTAGGAAACAATATTTGAAGACTGTGTTTCTAACTTTTGTTTTTAAATGGCTGTGGCTTTTTTTTTTTTCTGTATAAGATTTCCTTTTCTTTCTGTCTGTCTTCCTGATTTCTCTTTACCTTGAAATTTCAGCATTTTGACTACGATTTCCCAAATTTCCACGAATTCAGTGCAACATCGCACAGACTATAACCACCTGAAAACAGCCCTCATCCCAATTCTTCCTTCCCATCTTTTATTCTACTGTTGCTATGCATCTAACTTAAACACGCAAAACCTTACAACTATTTTTTCTGTAAAAGGCCAGTAGAGAATTCCCTGGTTGTCCAGGCATTAGGGCTTGACTCTTTCACTGCCCATTCCACAAGCTGCAGTGTGGTCATAAATCGACAAAGGTCAATAAATCAACAAATTTTTGGAGTGATTAAAAATTAAATTTATATTGCCCTACATTTCAACTATTCCTAGAAATCTTCATTTTTACACATAGGTCCACGTTTCCCTCATTATCTTATCTGTTCTGCTTTAAGAACGTCCTTTTCATTTCCTGTCATACAGTTTCGCTGGTAATGAATGTACATTCCTTTAGGCTTAGAGATTTTTTTTCTTTCTTTTTTTTTAATTTTTATTTTTCCTTTATTTTGCTTTACAATACTGTATTGGTTTTGCCATACGTTGACATGAATCCGCCACGGGTGTGCATGAGTTCCCAATCCTGAACCCCCCTCCCACCTCCCACTCCATACCATCTCTCTGGATCATCCCCGTGCACCAGCCCCAAGCATCCTGTATCCTGTATCGAACATAGACTGGTGATTCGTTTCTTACCTGATAGTATACATGTTTCAATGCCATTCTCCCAAATCATCCCACCATCTCCCTCTCCCACAGAGTCTAAAAGTCCTTTCTATACATCTGTGTCTCTTTTGCTGTCTCGCATACAGGGTTATCATTACCATCTTTCTAAATTCCATATATATGTGTTAGTATACTGTATTGGTGTTTTCCTTTCTGGCTTACTTCACTCTGTATAATAGGCTCCAGTTTCATCCACCTCATTAGACCTGATTCAAATATATTCTTTTTAATGGCTGAGTAATACTCCATTGTGTATATGTACCACAGCTTTCTTATCCATTCATCTGCTGATGGACATCTAGGTTGTTTCCATGAGAGACTTTTTAGAGTAAACATTCTAAGTCACACTGCTAGGCTCACAGAGATATTGATCATTATGAGCCTTGGAGGAGTCAATGGGTGTCAGTTCAAGGGCCAGAGTGTATTTCACAAGTGGGTGAAATATAATGGGTGCAGGACAGTCGAGGCAGCAAAAATGCAGGAAACTAGAAATGGATCTCAGTCTAAAGGTAGCAGCTATGCTCAGCTTCATTGAGACTGCTATGTGGGAATGCAGGCCTGCTCTTTCCAAAACAGTTGATCTGAGTTGTTATATGAAATTACCCTATCTTACAAAGCAAACAAATAAAATAACAGAACAGAAGCAGACTCTCAGATACACAAAACAAACTAGCGGTCATCAATGGGAAGAGGGATGGGGGAGGGGCAAGTTGGGGTAGAAGATTAAGATGTACAAAGTCCTCCTTATAAAATAAACAGGAGACAAGGACATATTGTACAGCGCAGGGAATATAGCCAATATTCTGTAATAACTTTAAATGGAGTTTAATCTATGAAAATATTGAATCACTATGCTGTACACCTGCAACTAATATAATATTATACATCAACGATACTTTGAAAACATAAAAAAGAAATCACTCTATCTTAAAATGTTGGCAACCAATGAAAAAATTTTAACTTGCATTTTCCAGACAAAATAAGGCTTCAGGTTAGGCCTGGATCACGGGTCAGCAGTTTACAACCTCTGTCTTCCACAGTTTTCACAACCACCCAAAAGAAATGAATTACCAAAGAGAGATCATATTTGATGAGAACTGTTCTTTTTTCTATCTCATATCTGAAAACATTCTATCAAGAGTGCCAAGTCCTAACCACTAGATCACCAGGAATGGTAAAAACATTCTATTGACTGGACTTGATGGATATCCCAGGGAAAGTTGTTAGTATTCATGGGATATGTAAAGCTGAGGTCACCAGTGTAAATTGAGTCATCTCTGGGTCTGTGCTCGATGCAAATGTGTGGGAGGTCCAAGACAAGGCAGTTGGGGCGGGGTGGGGGGGGGGCTTTCCCAGAGAACAACTAGACAGAGATCCACTAGCATTTATATCCACCCAGCAGAAGAGTTGTCAGCTTTTTGTAGACCAGAGAGGGTTGCAGTGAAGAAAAGAGAGCAGGGGACAGAACAGAAATTACTTACAAGACTGAAAGAAAGACAAGGCAGGGACATCTCTGGTTGTCCAGGAGTTAGGAATCTGCCTGCCAATGCAGGGGACGCAGGTTTGACCCCTGGTCTGGGGACTAATATCCCACATGCCATGGGACAACTAAGCCCATGCACCCCAACTGCTGAAGCCTGCGCCTCTAGCACTCATGTGCTGTGACTCCTGAAGCTGAGGCTTAACTCTAACCCTAACCCTAACTGAGAGGATGATCCAAATTAACAAAGATGATTACGTTGTCAGACTTAGCTGGTGGTTCAGTGGTTAGGAATCCACGAGTTCTGTATCTGGTCTGGGAAGATTCCACATGTCATGGGGCAACAAAGCCCAAGTGTTCCAACTGCTGAAGTCCACACACCCTGGAACCCATGCCCTACAATGAGAAGCCCATGCACCGCAACTTGAGTAGCTCCCACTCACTACAACTAGAGAAAGTCTGTGCACAGCAGTGAAGACCCAGCACAGCCAAAATAAAGAAATAACATTTAGGAAAGAAAGACAAGGCAGTCACGGTCCCAGCAAGGAGTGGAGAGGTCTGTCTGCTAGGAGCTAGGTTGTCTGGTCATCGCACCACCAGCTGGCAAGGAGTGAATGAAAAGGCACCCCTCCTGTCACTATACACAGCACTGCTTTCCCTTCTCCCTCCTTTAGCTATGAGTGGAATGAACAAGCTCATCTGGCCAATGGTAACAGAGGATGCTTGGCCACGAAAGGCAACCTACAGGAGAAAGGAGACTCCGGTTTTTGCTCTTCTCTGAACCCTTGCCTATAACCTCATTTTGACAACACAGGCAGAGGGGGAGTGCTGACTTGTCAGCATAGTATAGACTCCCAGGGATGTGGGGTGAAGTTGTGCAGAGGATTGCGAGATTCTTAAAATAATACCCTGGAAGTTCTTCTCTGCACGACTCGAAACCATGTCAGGCCTCTAATGGCATAGCCTGCTGAGTTAGAAAAAGGCTTCTAGAAACCACAGTTTTAATCTAACAATAAACAGTCTCCCAGGGCCTCTTAGGCATGGCTGCATAAATCTGACTACTTAAAAATAGAGGTGTAGGGAGCTCTGTTTCACTTCACTGGCATTGAACACTGAACCGGAAGAGCCACTGAGACTACCCGAGCACTCTCTGGGTCTGTGGGAACTCCTGGTGGGAGGTAAATGTTTACTCAGGGATCCAGGACACAGAACCCTCCATGTTGGATGCTGGACTGCAACAAAGGCTCCACGTGGACGTCTGGGTCTTGTCTGCAAAGCTGCTCTCATTTCGTTCGTTGACCTTCCTGAAAGTCATGCTGTTTTGTTCCCCAGTCCCAAACTCCACTAGGCAGCTCTTTAAATATTCGAAGGCTGTGTCTAAGTCTCCTTCCTACATGCTATTTTTTTAAGGAAAAAAAAAATCCAGGTCCCATCAACCACTACTCAAGTGAAGCAGAGACGATGGTTCCACCAGTCTGGTTGCCCTTTTTCAGAAGCACACTTATTTTTATCCATGTCCATATTTATTCAACACAGATCCATGCAGCACTCAGAGTGGTCCCTTGAGGGAGTCAGGGAAGGTTTGACATTGTAGGTGACATCAGACTTGAGGCTTGCAGAAGCAGGAGTTCAGCAAACAGAGTGGGCAATGAACCCAAGAGATAAAATCTGGAAGCACCATAGGGATAAGGGTTGCATGCTCTCCCGGTGCCAAGAGTTCCCAGTTACCATCCACCAAGAATGCTGGACCTTCACGCTGTACAGATAATTTTCAGACAGAGATAAGTAGTTTTCCCTACCCTGTCTAGAAAAAGAGGGTTTGTTGCTGTTCACTGTTATATCCTCAGGGCCTAGAAGACAGAAGATACTCAACAAACATTTGGTAAATAAATGAGCAAATGAACGGAGTGAGGTCAGTGATAAGAAAGGCAGGAATCAGGGGAGGGTCATTTATCAACCTTCCAAGAACTTCCTATCAGGGAATACAATAGCCGTAGAGTGTGTGTGGGTGGTGGGGGGCAGGGGAGGGTGGATGAATGAGGATGTGAGGGATGTGAGAATGAAACTGACCAGGGTCCTGTGGGGCTCCTGGCACAGAAGTCTTTCCATGTCCCTCATTCTTTGTTTGCAGGGAACTAACTCCAGCCTCTATGACCTTCCCTGAGTCCCAGTGGGCAGATTCAAACAGTTTCTAATCAGCAAAGGGAGGGGATGCAGAGACAAGGGAGGACAGCCAAGAAACAACAATGAAACCTTGGGGCAGGGTGCTGGTTCCATCTCAAGGGATACACCTAACAATATCTCTGAGCTCTTTATAGAACTACACACTCCTACAAATGGAAGATGTCAGCATTCTTCATTCCAGAGAAGACCACTTAATGCCAGGTTAAAGGAACTAGAGAAGCTCATCAAGAGATTACCTGAGACCAGATTAAAGGAGTGCAGGCCCTGCACACACCCTGAACCCTACCCTTGAACTATTACTATAAAACTCCTCGCCAAATCCTCCTGGGTTGGGACACACAATTTTTCAAGACAGGGACCTACTGTGTCCCCTTTTTCCTGGAAAAGCAATAAAGCTATTCTTTCCTACTTCACCAAAAACTCTGTCTTTGAGATTTGATTCATCACCAGTGCCCAGAGGCCAAATTTTGGCATCAAGAGGAAGAATATAGGGACTTCCTTGGCGGTCCACTGGCTAAGACGCCATGCTTCCAATGTAGGGGGCCTGGGTTTAATCCCTGGTTGGTGAACTAGCTCCCACATGCACAACTAAAGATCTTGCATGCTACCAGGCTCCTCGGTCCATGGGATTTTCCAGGCAAGAGTACTGGAGTGGGGTGCCATTGCCTTCCCAATCTGTGCTTACCACATGCTAAAGATGGTACTAGACATATAGTAGTGACCACAGTATTAATATACTTAGTGCTTGTAGATGATAGTTACAGTAGTGATGATGTGCGTGAGACAGAAGCTTCAGTTGTGTCTGACTATTTGGGACCCCATGGACTGTAGCCCACCAGGCTCCTCTGTCCATGGAATTCTCCAGGCAAGAATACTGGAGTAGATTGCCATTCCTTTCTCCAGGGGATCTTCCTAACCCAGGAATCAAACCTGGGTCTTCTGCATTGCAGGCAGATTCTTTACCATCTGAGCCATAATTCCTCCTCTTCTACAGTTGGGGAAATTGGGGCAGGAGGACGCAGTAAGATGCCCATATTACACTGTGTGGAAGCGATGGAGCTGACTCTGGGACTCACAGACAGTGGTCTGGGTCCACTGTCCACCATATCACCTAGTGGGCTGCACATCTCTAGAAAACTACCTGCTGAGATCCAAGGGTGGGGTTCTGGCTGCTGCTAAGGTGGAAATCCAACACAGGTTGCTGGCTTCCTTCTTGAACCTATCCTGGAGAGTTCCCAGGAGCAAGGATTGTATTGGCATTACACCTCTTAAGAGAAACACTGGATTTAAATTATAAATGGACATATGCTTCGACCTAGCAAATTCACCTCTACAAATGTATCCCTCTATTATGCTATCACTTATATAAATGATAATGTACAAGGTTAATTGTTTTAAAGAACGTGTAGTAGCAAAATCCTGGAAACTTTGGTCCATCAACAGAAGCTGATAATGAGATAAAAAGACTGTTGTCTCTAAAGAAATACCAAATCCACATCTCACACCATATGCTAGCATAAATTCCAAATGAACGTATATCTAAATGTAAAATATGATACTATAAGTACTAGAAAAACATGGAGTGAGGATGGATTTTTAACTATGACACCAAAGCCAAAAGCCACAAAAGAAAAATTCATAAATTTGATTATATAAAAATTTTTAATAAAAACTTTTGCTCTGTCTTTAAAAACTTAAAATCCAACTGACATACCAGAAAAATTGTTATAGCTTAAATAACACAAAAAGCCCTAATTTACTTATTATATTAAAAGCTCCTATAAATTCATAAGACTATTTTCACATAAAAGACAGGTTTATATATTTTCAATACAAAGATCCAAACTAACAGCGAACAGAAAAAGAAAGAACTGGCATTTAAATATATAGATTCCACATATTTAGATATGGCATATTTTCATTTTCAGTCAGTTCAAAATATTTCAAATTCTATTGTGTTTTCTTTTTGACCCATGGCTAATTTAGGAGTGTACTGGGGATTTTAAAATTCTTTTTTATTTATTGTTTTCTAACTTAGAGCCATTATGATCAGGGAACATACTTTATTATTTCACTTTTGAAATTTATTGAAACTTATTTTAAATGCCACCATCTGGTCTATATTGGTAAATGTTCCATATGCACTTGAAAACAATGTATAATCTGCAGTTGTTCGAAAAAATATTTTTATACATCAATTAAGTCATTAATTTGTTATTCATCATGCTGAAACCTCCTGTGTCCTCACTGATTAATTGCTTGCTTCTTTTACCAGTTACTAAAAAGTATGTGGAAGTTTAGAAATATAACTGTGGATTTGTCTATTTCTCTTTTAGTTGAGTCAGATTTTATTTTCTGAATTTTGAAACTCTGCTATTAGGATGCATATAAATTTAGAACTGTAACATCCTCTTGTTGAGTTGACCCTTTTATCTTTAGTAAGGCTTGTCTTAAAGTCTACTTTGATATTGATATAACTACACCACTTTTTTTTTGGTTCATGCTGGCTGAGTACATATGTTTCTGCCTTTATATTTGCAACATTTCTGCATCTTTATATTTAACTGTGTCCCTTGTAAGCTGCATACTGTTGGATTTTGATTATTTTTAATTTTGAAAATCTTTATCTTTTATTAGAATACTTAGTCCACTTAATACTAATGTAATTATTGACATATTTGGGCTTAAGTATACCTTAGTATTTGCATCCTTGAGTTATAAAAGATGATTTTGAATTAGTATACTCAGCACTTCTGAGAAAAATGTGAAGACCTTACAATAGTTTGACCCAATCAACTTCCTTTCCTTTTTGTACTATTGGTGCTATGCTTTTAATTATGCATATTTAAAACCCTCTGTGATAAATGTTTAGTCTTACACAAAGTTTCTCCATTATATTCAGAAGCATACGTCTAGATGAATAACAAGACTCCAAAGTTCAAATAACAAGTCAAAAAAAGCCATGGATGTACTGATATCAATACTGTAAATCTATTCAACAAAGGACACCACCGACAAAGTTAACTGATGGAGGGAAGACTGAGAGGCCATATTTGCAATCTCTAAAAGTAACCAACAGTTAGTACCGAGGACACAACAAGATAGGAGATCCAGCATTAAAAATGGGCAAAAATTATGAACAGACAATTCATGTAAAGGTAAAACAAATCACAAGTTTACAAAGAGACATTCAATTTCATGAGTGAGTAGAGAAATGCAAACAAACAATAGAGGTGTACCACTTTACAATGATCAAATTGGTAAAAATGAAAAAGTCAGATAAATATTATGACAATAAAGAAGAGAGAACCTTCTACACTGATATCACCATTGAGACCAAGTTGGTATCACCATTTCAGAAATCAATCTGACAGGCAGTACGTACTTTATAACCCAGCAATCCTGTTCCAAGGGCTTTCCAGGTGGCTCAGTGGTAAAAAATCTGACTGCAAGGAGGAGAAGGAGATGCTGGTTCAGTCCCCTGGTTGAGCAGATCCCCTGTATAAGGAAAGTGGCAACCCACTCCAGCATTCTTGCCTGAGAAATCCTATGGACAGAGGAGCCTGGAGGGCTAAAGTCCATGGGGTCACAAAAGAGACGGACATGGCTTAGCAACTAAACAACGACAATCCTGTTCCAAATGATGTTCCAGGTCTGTAAGGGGACTTTTATGGGGATATTTATGTCAACAATGTTTGAGGATTAGGGATCAGGAGACATTCTAAGTGTCTATCAATCACTAAAGAAATTAAAGAGTAAACTGGGGGGAAAGAAGAGTAAACTGGGATGGATGTGTATAAGGGAATGCTCTGTGGCAAACAATGAACCAGAGGTACATTAAATTTAGTTAATGACATATATTAACTTAATTAATGAAATTAAAAGACACTTGCTTCTTGGAAGAAAACCTATGACCAACCTAGACAGTATATTAAAAAGCAGAGACATTGCCAACAAAGGTCTGTTTAGTCAAAGCTATGGTTTTTCCAGTAGTCATATATGGATGTGAGAGTTGGACTAGAAAGAAAGCTGTGCACCAAAGAATTGATGCTTTTGAACTGTGGTGTTGGAGATGACTCTTGAGTGCCCCTTGGACTGCAAGGAGATCCAACCAGTCAATCTTAAAGGAGATCAGTCCTGAATATTCATTGGAAGGACTGATGCTGAAGTTAAAGCTCCAATACTTCGGCCACCTGATGCAAAGAACTGACTCACTGGAAAAGACCTTGATGCTGGAAAAGACTGAAGGCAGGAGGAGAAGCAGGTGACAGAGGATGAGATGGTTGGATGGCATCACCGGCTCGATGGACATGAGCTTGAGCATACTCAAGGAGTTGGTGATGGACAGCGAAGCCTGGCATGCTGTAGTCTATGGGGTCACAAAGAGTCGGACACGACTGAGTGACTGAACTGAACTGAAAGATACATTTAGCAATTGTTTAGATCTTAAAAACATAATGTAGAATGAAAAAAAGTAAGATCTAGAAGGAGATCTATAGCAGTATAATATTCAAATACACTTTAAAAACATCAATACACAAAATGACACGCTATTTTAAAATATATAGTAGATACAGTCCTGTAGAGTGCTTAGAGCTCAGGCTCCCTGCATAAACTGCCTGAGTGAATTCTCCCTCTGCGATGCACTACATAGGAAAGTTACTTAATATAGCTGTATCTCAGTTTCCTCATCTGTTAAGGGAGAACAACAAAAGAATTTATCTTGAAAGAATTTATCAAGGCTTTGCCATTGGTCCAGTGATTAAGAATTCACCTTGCAATACAGGGCTATCTGGGTTCCAACCCTGGTCGGGGAATTAAGATCCCACCTGCCTCGGGGCAATTAAACACGAGTGCCACAGCTACTGAGTCTGTGTGCGACAAGTAGAGAATCTGTGTCCTGCAACAAATGACTCCGCATGACACAACAAAGATCCTGTGTGCCCCAGCTAAGACCCAAAGCAGCCAAACAATTTAAAAAAAAAAATTTTTTTTTTCACAGTGCTGTTGAGAGGGTTAAAAGGGATAGAGTACGTAAAAGATGCTTAGAACAGGGCCCTGGTAAATTGCTTAGAGTTACCAATAATTATTGTTTTCAAAGACATTGACTAAAACTTTTAGAGTGGGTATGCAAAGGTAGGATGGAAACAAGGGAGTACAGACAAAGATGAAAAAAGTAATGAAATAAATCAATGGCAGGGGTGATAGTTTTCATGCACTGAAGGAAAAATAGTGTGTCCTGAACCAAATAATAGTAATTAACTCAGCTTTCTGAGCCTGAGATTCTCCCAAACTTGAAAGAGTTAAAACCAAATCCTGTTGCTGAGGACTAAAGTGTTTCTTCTTCAGAGAAGGTCAGTGGTCTACACTAAAATCTGACTTATATGACATGTCTGTGGGGTTGAACAAGACTGCTGAGTAAATTCATGAATAATTTTTCTACCGTGGCTGATTAAGTTATTTACAAAGTTAATTTCTGTTTAATGAGTTAATAAATAATTGTGAATTAGTCAGTTACTTAATAAAAGTCTCACACTGAGGATCTGTTATGTTTACAAACACTTGCTAGCCTCCCTCTGAACTGTGTTCGTGTAGATACTGGGTACCGATTTGGTACCTGTTGCTCAACATCTCTGGGAAAGAAGGGGGAGAAAACATACTAATGGTTTCCCTTAGAGGTGACCACACTGAAATCCAGCAAAGTGAGCCAGAAGCAAATGGCACAGCTCAGCCCTGAGACAAGGCAGAACCCAGGGAGTGCCAGCACCAGTGGCATAGATCACAAGTGCTCCAGGAGTTCAGAGTCATTAGTGGAGTGATGCCCCAGGCAGGTTTCTAAAGGATGTATCCACAAAATCGCCTTCTGCTGACGAGAGGCAGAGGGTCAAGGCCACTCTGGGGATGGCTCCTGGCAGAAGCCTGAATGCCTGCTTTGTAGATCCCTCAGGCATCAGATTCCAAAATCATTTCTGGAAATAGTAGTCTCCAGGGAAATAGTAGACTCTGGGTTCATTTTCTTTTAATTAGCTGAATCACATGACAAGAAAAAAGTTCCTCCAAAGGAGGGAAATCAGGGTGTCTTCATATATTTCTATTTCTGTCTGTTTCCAAAGACCTTGAGTAACAAAATCCAATTCACATAAATAGAGCAGTGATGATAAAGGTAGCCTGAATTTATATATTATCTTACATCCCGAGGGCTCCAAGAACTTTTAATACAAACACATAATTTTCCACACCTGTCTGACTGAGACAAGCCCTGCACAGCCTTTTTTTCCGGAGATGGAAAATAGAGTTTGTGGCCTGCGGGTGATATCTGACACACTAGAACCAGGTATCCTGATTTTGAATCCCTGGTGATGTGTGATGGCAGGGAAAACTCTAGTTTGCAGTAATCTGAAACCCGAAGGGAGTGGCTGCAGTTCCAAGTGATAACTGCCACCTATTATGCGCTAGCTCTTTGCTGGGAGTTTTCTGTTCATCTCAGCTGATGAGACCACACCATGAACCAAGGCAATTTTACTGAGAGGTTAGAATGGAAAAGCATTAAATTACAATTTACAATACAGTTACAATACTTACAATAAGAACAAGACCAGGAATTTAATCCTAAAGACTCTCTTACCACACAACTTCCCTGTGTTTGTTTTGGAATTTCTGAAAATATGATTGGACTTAAAAGTTTTTTTATTGTACTGGAGTTATTTTTTTTTCCCCTAAGAACTTCCGCATAAATCAGGTTGCTTTGTAATCCTCTTGCCACAATGCAGCTACGATTAAGAAAATTATCAATCGTAAATGGCCATTTGTTGTTGTTCGGTTGCTCTTTGCGATGCCGTGGACTGTAACACGCCAGGATTCCCTGTCCTTCACTATCTCCCGAAGCTTGCTCACTCATGTCCATTGAGTTGAAGATGTCGTCCAACCACCTCATCCTCTGTTGCCCCCTTGTCTTGCCCTCAATCTTTCCCAGCATCAGGGTCTTTTCCAATGAGTCAATTCTTTGCATCAGGTGGCCAAAGTATTGGAACTTCAGCTTCAGCATCAGTCCTTCCAATGAATATTTGGGGTTGATTTCCCTTAAGACTGACTGATTTGATCTCCTTGCAGTCCAAGGGACTCTCAAGAGTCTTCTCCAGGACTATATTTCAAAAGCAT
Organism: Ovis canadensis; assembly: GCF_042477335.2. Taxonomy (NCBI): domain Eukaryota; kingdom Metazoa; phylum Chordata; class Mammalia; order Artiodactyla; family Bovidae; genus Ovis; species Ovis canadensis. Next base: position 44,163,119 of record NC_091268.1, on the reverse strand, counting down.
CAGTTCTTAGGTGCTCAGACTTACCTATTTAAATTCACCTCTTTGGGTGACCTTTGGTACTACCAACCTCTTGCTGTTGAAATACCCTTTGTTCTAAGGACCAATATTTAGAGATATTAAAGCTAGTGTTTCCCAGTGATTCTCAGCAGTTTCTAGAACCCACTGCTGCAGTCATAGGTCAGCCCTCTCTATTCCCTCGATACCTCAGAATCAGATCACCTTTAAGTTTGGGCTTAAGAAATCCTTCCCCCAAGAAAACGCCCATGCCACCCACGGGAGTCTTGCTTCCTCTCTATTTAGGACTGGTTTACAGGAATACAGAAAGGGGTAGATGTATGGATGACTTTAAGGCATCTAGTCCTGGGAATTCCCTGGCAGTCCAGTGGTTAGGGCCCAGGTTCAATCCCTGGCTGGGGAACTGAGATCATACCAGCCATGAAGCAGAGCCAAAACAAAGAAACAGAAGGTAATCTAGTTCCAAAGAGAGACATCTGATCCGATGAGAGGAAGGCCAACAGCATTGTAAATGATAGAGATGGAGACGCTTCCTAAGATAGCCGCCTCTCAGAGAAGCATCTGGTGTGCTTTCTTTTCCTCCTTTCCAGGGAGGAAGCTGCTGCTGCTGCTAAGTCGCTTCAGTCATGTCCAACTCTGTGTGACCCCATAGACGGCAGCCCACCAGGCTCCCCCGTCCCTGGGATTCTGCAGGCAAGAACACTGGAGTGGGCTGCCATTTCCTTCTCCAATGCATGGAAGTGAAAAGCGAAAGTGAAGTCGCTCAGTCGTGTCCGACTCTTGGCGACCTCATGGACTGCATCCTACCAGGCTCCTCCGTCCATTGGATTTTCTAGGCAAGAGTACTGGAGTGGGGTGCCATCGCCTTCTCCCCAGGGAGGAAGGGATGGAGGTAAATCCAGTGATACATTCCCTGGGAGCCTGACTCCCAGCTTTGGTTCAGACTCGCAGAGGATATGCTGGTAGAGCATGATGGGAAGGGGCTCACTGAGCAAGCAGCTGGGGAAGATGAAAGGCAATTAGGTGATTCAGCGTCAGGTCTGGGCACCGTGTGTCTGCAGAGAAGGGGTTGTTCTGCCTAGACTCTGCTCTGAGTCGGGGGAGGGGGTCCTGGTAACCCCTCCCCTGAAAAAGAAAGTGAAGGTGTTAGTCACTTAGTTGAGTCTGACTCTTTGTGACCCCTTGGACTGTTTAGCCCTAGACTGCCTAGCCTAGCCTGCCAGGCTCTTCTGTCCATGGGATATCCCAGGCAAGAATACTGGAGTGGGTTGCCATTTCCCTTCTCCAGGGGATTTTTCTAACCCAGGGTTGAACCCGGGTCTCCTGCATTGCCCACAGATTCTTTACTGTCTGAGCCCGCCAAAGATATTCCTCCCAGGGGCACATGGCCAATGAAAGGTGACTTGATGGGTCTTCAAAATGCTCCAGCTCTATGAAACTTGTATATTACCAGGGTGCTACCTGGGCAGGAGTAGCAAACACACGCTCCTCTGGACGCCATTAGATTTTGTTTTCTCTGCTGCCAGTTCATCATTATTACAGCATGACAATGATGGACATTCAGGACTGGCCATGAAGATGATGGACATTCAGGGGAATGACACTGTTCCCTGACCTCCTGGAGAGGAAGCTCTTAAGGGATACTTGCTCTCCCTGGTTTTCTCCTGCGGCTGAGACCTGGGTGAGCGATGAGAGATCCTGGATATAACCTGCTCCAACTCCATCATTTTACAGATGAGGACACTGTTGGGGGAGGGGGTCTAGTCCAGGGTCACAAATGGACAGGTGGAAGGATTGAGAGAAGGACCCACATCTCTGGCTGTCACTACGATGCCTTTTGAAACTCCAGACTATTTCTTGCTCAAAGAATCTACTCCCTGAGTCCCTCACACCCCAATCCCCTAAACCACCAGAGCCAGCCTTTGGATGGATGGATTGGAAACCATGGATCCAGTCAGGACAAACCTTTGTTTAAAGTCACAATGGCGTCCCACCAGAGGAAGAGTAAAATCCAGGCTCCATGGTGGCCTGGACATTCCCTCTGATTTGCCCTGCCCGTTTGCTGCCTCACTGTGCTCTAGCCAGATAGGATGTCTTGCTGTTCCAGGCACATGCCAAGTTCCCACCTTAGGACTTTATATTTGCTGTTCCTTCTTTGTTTTATTGGAGAAGGCAATGGCACCCCACTCCAGTACTCTTGCCTGGAAAATCCCATGGACGGAGGAACCTGGTAGGCTGCAGTCCATGGGGTCGCTGAGGGTCGGACATGACTGAGCGACTTCACTTTCACTTTTCCTTTCATGCATTGGAGAAGGAAATGGCAACCCACTCCAGTGTTCTTGCCTGGAGAATCCCAGGGACAGGGGAGCCTGGTGGGCTGCAGTCTCTGGGGTCGCACAGAGTCAGACACGATTGGAGCGACTTAGCAGCAGCAGATTTGTTTTATAATTTAATTTTATTATTTGGTCACACCCAGGATCTTTAGTTGGGGCATGTGAACTCTTAGCTGCAGCATTTGAGATCTAGTTCCCTGATCAGGGATCAAACCCAGGCCCCCTGCACGGGGAGCCCACCGTCTTAGCCACTGGACCCCAGGGAAGTCCCAGTACTTGCAGTTCCTTCTGCACAGAATGCCATTCCCACAGTCCTTCTGAAAGCTGGCTCCACCTCCTTGGAGAAGCCTGCCCTGACCAGCTAATCCCAAGGAGCCCTGCTTTATTTTCATCCTAGCACTTCTAAGTAAATTACAAGTTTATTGTTTGTTAACTGTCTCTCCCTCTGTTTCATTCACCACTGGTTCTGAAGCCTGCCTGGCACGCTGTAGGCTCTTAATAACTATGGGTTTAATGACTCTATTAAAGGATGACTACCACGGCCACCCTTAGGACACAACACACATTTTTGGATGGCATCCTGGAATTTGATCTAGTGCCCAGTGGTTTCAGGAAAACACTTCAGTGAAGAAGTAAATAAGAGGAACAAGGCTTTCCCCCTTCCAAGAGAACTCCGAGAGGAGTTTGGCTTGTTACAGTATCTCAAAATATGCTCTTTGGACTTGAAGGTGTCACATTCCATATAAGACCACACAGATAACAACCAGAAAACCAGCAGCTTTGGCTCGATGGCTTGTTCTGCTTGGTTCATCCAGCAGTTGAAATCAAAGCCCTTCACTCTGAAATGCAGTCAAGTGACCTGAACAATTGTGGATCTTCTTTCTTCTTGGGTTTTTTTCTGTGCTCTAGTTTGTCAAAACTGATGCAGCTTTCCCCTCTCCACCCCCGCCCCAGGAGGCAGCCTCAGCCATCAATCACTTGCCCAAACTAACAGACGCAGCTGCTGATTGCAAAGTGAGAACCGGGGCAGGACCACCCCAGAATGGAGTCTGCTTTCTAGGGCATCTCGAAGGGAAACAATTGCTTGATGAAGCATGAAAAATGAACAGCCTCGCCTTTGCAGCAACTTCCTTCTTGTGTCTCAATCAAGTCACTGATCTGGTGAATTAGATACGCTCAGTGCAACTGCTAAATGGAAGAAATCAAGAGGCCACTTGGCAGCGCTTTCCTGAGCCATGAGATCCTCGTGCTCACGCCCTCATATTCCTGGTTCCACCCTGATGCCTCAACTTCCTCCCAGTGGCCTCGTACATATAAATTGAAATCATTTCTTCCTCTACGACATCTGTACCTGTCCTCTGCCCTCCATCTACACGAGACCCTCTCAGTCCTTACCTGGACTTTTACAGGGGTATGAGGCCCTAGGCTCTCTGGACCAGTCTTCCTTGCACCATCTGCTAGGATCATTCTTTCTGAAACTAAGTTCTCAACCTGCTCTTGTCAGCTCAGCACTGTGGACCCCCTGCCTCCTTCTCACCTTCACATTTAAAATCCATCAGGAAGACTTGTCCAGCTCGTACTCACCCCTCAAGTCATCTCTATAAAATCTGCTTTGCTTCCCCTAGTGGTAGGAAGGGTTTCCCCCCTAAATGCTATAAATGCCTCTGCACTTGTGCAGACTCTCAGTCCTCCACACTTTCTACCTTGACTTGCTAGTGCCCAAAGATTATCTCCTCCATTCTGTTCTCTGCATTGTCCACACAGCCGTGCGCCTTGCATTGCAGATGCCATCAGCACACATTTCTGTTAAGAGAATGGGTTTATTATTTAGAGGGGTTAAATGATCACTTTAGGCAAATAAAACGGCTATATCACTGACAGATGACAGGTGCAATTACCTCTTTTTTTCTTTTACACATTATCAAGGCATTTCTGAAAGGTCTATTTCATTTTTATTATATGTGGTTTTCATAGTGCTTTTAGCTTTCTAAGATGTTTCCACATCTGTTATGGCCTTTTATTTGCATACCAATTCTTCCAAGATATGTGGGAAAGTGTTTTGAATAATTGTAAATAAAATTTCCTGAGAAAGAACTATGTACTGAGTGTCATTTAAGTGTTAGGCATTGTACTAGGTATTAGGATTCCAGGGGGTAGGAGGGCCTGCGGCTAATGACAGAGACTGACAAATGCAGGAACAAATCCCATATCATGTGGACCGTGCTCTGGTGGTGCAGATGTATGTTTCTAGGGACACACAGGAAGGATCCCCCTCCCAGTGGAATATAACGAGGGACAACCTTGAAAAAGAGGGAGAAGATGGTCTGGCAAGATGGGATTGGAGTCAACAGTGCAAAAAAAGTCACAACTCAACCACAGAGGAAAGAGAGGGCCTGGCTTTTTGGAACAACTGCAATTATGATTGTTAGAAAAGCCAAGATGAGAGGGGAATAGAGAATGACTGCTATCAATTTTAGGGCGGTTACTATTACTCTCAAATTTACAATGTGGAAACAGATTCACAAAAGGGAAGCAACTTAGAAGAATGCCTATAAAGAGCTAATGATTGTTAGGGACCAAACGACGGGCTCTAGGACCTGAGTCATGTTTACCAGAAAGAGACAGGACATGCGCTCATCCTGCCTGGCCAATCATGTAATGCCAGCTACTCCTGTAACTGAGACAAAGAACTGCCTGTATATAAGCCGCCATACTCCTTTGTTCGGGGCTCTTGTAGGATTCTGCTGTGTCGGATGAGACTTGGGCCCTAGCGCGCTAGAAATAAGCTCCCTTCTTGCCTTTGCATTACTGTGGTGGACTTGCTCTCTCTTGGTCAGTTCGGAGATACGGGCTCGGAGCATAACATTTGGGGGCTCGTCCAGGATCTCCGTCCCGCCGGGGAGGACAACTCTCCTGGTAGAAGGGAGTAACTTCGTTAGGAGATAAGAGCTCTGAGCACCGGTACTAACGTTGCAGAAGCCCAGATTAAGTCCGGGGCCCAGTATCGTACTGGGGAGGCATCTGGGTGTAAAGTGCAAAGGCAAGTCCCAGCGTAAGGCCGGGGCCGGGTATCGTGCTGGGGAGGCGGCTGGCTCTAGTTACTGGATTAAGTCCAGTGTAAGGCCGGGGCCCGGTATTGTGCCGGGGAGACAGCTGGCTCTGTGAACATCCTGCAGGTAAGATTGAGTGCATTGTTGGTGGCCACCTTGCGTTTGTTATCTGTTTGTCTATTTGTGGTGTCTGCTTTGCTCTTTGTGTGCTCTGCTGGCTCCCAGTGTACTTTTCTGTGATCATGGGACAAACAACTTCTACTCCTTTATCTCTTATGATTAACCATTTCTCTGATTTCAAGTCTAGAGCTCAGAATCTTTCATTACTGGTGAAGAAGAGCAAACTGGTGACTTTCTGTTCCGCTGAGTGGCCCACCTTTGACGTCGGATGGCCACAAGAGGAAACCGTCAATCCCCAAATTATCCAGGCAGTTAAAGAGAGGGTGCTTACTCCTAGTCCTGCTGGGCACCCAGATCAGACTCCCTACATTCTGGTCTGGCAGGATCTAGTGAGAAACCTACCAGAATGGCTTAAACCCTTTGTTCTCGCTCCTTCTAAACCTCCTAAACCTCCCCGTCCCTCTTCCCCAACTCCAACCTCGCCAAACCCACAGGTGCTAGTCATGAAGGCTCCTGAGGAAAAAGAAGGAAAAAAGGACGAAAATCGACCAAAGCCAGTCTTCCAGAAATCTTCTCTGTATCCTAATCTGATAGATCTGGAGACTGAATTGTTCCCACCCCCGTATGTGGATCCACATCCGCCCTTGCTTCCACAGGTTTCATCGGGAGAAGCCAGGAGGAGAACCGAGCCTTCAGCTCCTCCCAGAGAAGGGGGCCCCGCCCAGGGGACTCGGGGAAGAACAAGGGAAATGGCCAGCGTAGCGGAAGAAGACCCAGAAGTCCCCTCCTCCACCGTTCACGCGTTTCCGGTCCGGGCGGGGCCAGCCAGAGAGGGTGGAGAGCGGACATATCAGTATTGGCCCTTCTCCACTAGTGATTTGTACAATTGGAAAACCCAGACTCCCTCCTTCTCTGAAAAACCGCAGAGTCTTATTGATCTTTTAGAGTCTATCCTTTTTATTCACAATCCCACTTGGGATGATTGTCAGCAACTGTTACAGGTGCTTTTCACTACAGAGGACACGAGCGGATCCTGTCAGAAGCTCAGAAGAATGTGCCAGGGGTGGATGGGAGGCCCACAATACAGCCTAACCTCATTGAGGAGGGATTCCCCTTGGTGCGACCCAACTGGGACTTCGAACGCACTGAAGGTAGGGAGCATCTCCAAATGTACTGTCAGACTCTTATGGCCAGCCTTAGAGCAGCCACCAGGAAGCCAACTAATTTGGCCAAAATAAATTCAGTGAGGCAGGAACCAAATGAGAGCCCAGCAGCCTTCCTTAAAAGGATAATGGAAGCTTTTAGACAGTATACCCCTATGGACCCACAGGCAGATGAGTCACGAGCGGCAGTTATGTTAGCATTTGTAAATCAAGCAGCCCCCGATATTAGAAAAAAGTTAAAAAAGATAGAGAGGTTAAATGAACAATCCTTGCAAGGTCTAGTGAGGGCAGCCAAGAGAGTTTTTAATCATAGAGAGACCCCAGAAGAGAGAGAGGACCGCATTAGAAGAGAAGAAAGAGAATTTAGAGCTGAAGAAAACTGTAAAAATCAAAAAGAGCTGGCCCAGATATTTTTTGCTGGGGTTGAAAACAAAAACAGGTTCCAAAAAGGGAAACAATTGGACTCAAAAACTGAAGAAAAAACGACAAGGCATAAGCTTGAGAAAAACCAATGTGCATTTTGTAAAGAGTTTGGACCTTGGAAAGATAAATGCCCCAAGAAAAATCTAAAAGTGGGGCCCAAGAACCCCAATAACGAGACTCCCTCTCCAGACAGTCATATCCTCTACTCGGGTGAGGATAGCGACTAGGGGGGTCAGGGCTCGAAGCCCCTCCCCGAGTCCTGGGTAACTATAAATGTGGAGGGGAAACCGGTTGGCTTCATGGTGGACACGGGAGCCCAATACTCAGTCTTAAACCAAAAAGATGGACCCATGTCTAAGAAAAGTAGCTGGGTGCAGGCAGCAACCAGGACTAAACGATATGGATGGACTACAAAACGGCATGTGAACTTGGGGGCCCACCAGGTGACCCATTCTTTTCTGGTGATACCTGAGTGTCCAGCGCCCTTGTTGGGAAGGGATTTACTGTCTAAAGTGAATGCCCAAATTCATTTCGACCACGGACAAGTGTTGGTTTTAGATGGGACCGGGCATCCTCTTCAGGTCTTGTCTCTGGCATTAAAAGATGAATACAGACTCTACTTGCCAGAGGCCCCAGTGACACTAAGCCCCGAAGTACAACCATGGGTTCAAAGATACCCTCAGGCCTGGGCTGAAACAGCAGAAATGGGACTAGCCAAACAGAGGCCCCCTATCATTGTGGAACTGAAAGCCAGTGCTTCCCCAGTGAGGGTGCGACAATATCCCATGAGTCAAGAGGCTCGACAAGGAATTACTCCTCATATACAACGCCTCATAGACGCTGGGGTCCTGAAAAGGTGCCGGTCCCCATGGAACACTCCCCTGTTGCCTGTGAAAAAGCCTGGGGGAACTGATTTTAGACCAGTTCAAGATCTATGAGAAGTCAACAAACGGGTGAGTGATATTCATCCTACGGTTCCTAACCTTTATACATTGCTAAGCAACTTGCCTCCAAACTACATTTGGTATACTGTTTCAGATTTAAAACATGCCTTTTTCAGTTTGCCTCTTGCCCCCGCAAGCCAAGAGATCTTTGCCTTCGAATGGCAGGAAGACGGTGGTCAGACCCCTGTGCAGCTGACATGGACGCTTACCACAGGGTTTCAAAAACTCGCCCACGTTATTTAATGAGGCCCTGGACGAAGACCTCCGTGAGTATCGGGTTGAACACCCTACCATTGTTTTATTACAATATGTTGATGACCTTATGCTGGCAGCGGCTACAGAGAAAGAGTGCCAAGAGGCAACAGGTGACCTTCTCCAAACCTTGGGGACTTTAGGTTACAGGGCCAGTGCCAAAAAGGCCCAGATTGCCAAGCAAGAGGTTACATACCTCGGTTATAAGATAAAACAGGGCCAGAGGTGGCTAACACAGGCTATGAAAGAAACCATCCTCCAGATCCCTGAGCCAGCTAACCCTAGACAAGTGAGAGAATTTCTGGGAACTGTGGGATATTGCCGATTATGGATCTTGGGGTTTGCAGAAAAGGCCAGGCCCCTATACAAAGGGACCAAAGAAAACAAGGACTGGAAATGGACTGAGCCAATGAAAGAGGCCTTCCAAGAGCTCAGGCGAGCCTTGCTAGAAGCTCCTGCCCTTGCCCTCCCTGATCCATCTAAGCCTTTCCAATTATTTGTAGATGAAAAGTGGGGGATAGAAAAAGGGGTACTAACACAGAGATGGAGACCATGGAAGCGACCTGTAGCTTACCTTTCCAAGAGACTGGACCCAGTGGCAGCCGGATGGCCACCTTGCCTCCGTATCATCGCAGCTACCGCACTCTTAGTCCACGATGCTGATAAACTGACTTATGGACAGAGACTCTTGGTCTACACTCCTCATGCCATAGAGAGAGTTTTAAAGCAACCCCCAGGTAAATGGATTTCTAATGCCCGCTTGACGCACTACCAGGCCTTGCTACTTGACACCCCACGGATTCATTTCCAAATGCCCTGCACTCTAAATCCAGCCACTCTTTTGCCCAATCCGGAGGAAAATAGCCCCCTCCATGATTGTGATGAGATACTGGCCGGGGTAACAGCAATACGAAAGGACTTAACCGATACTCCACTGGATAACAGTGAGCTAAAATGGTTCACAGATGGCAGCAGTTATGTGAAAGATGGACAGAGATGGGCGGGAGCTGCAGTAGTAGATGAGTCTGGACAGACGATATGGGCAGAGGCCCTTCCCCTGGATACCTCAGCACAAAAGGCAGAGTTAATTGCCCTGATTCAAGCATTAGAGAGAGCCAAAGGAAAAAGAATAACTATTTTCACTGACAGTCGCTATGCTTTTGGCACGGTACACATCCGGGGCCCGATATATCGGGAATGAGGGTTTTTGACAGCTGAAAGAAAATAAATTAAAAATTTGCCTGAAATCCGTAGACTTTTAGAGTCTGTACAGATGCCTCGGGCTGTGTCAATAGTACATGTACCTGGACATCAGAAGGGTGACAGCCCCACAGCACGAGGGAATCGTGCCGCAGACCTGGCAGCTCGAAAAGTAGCTGATGAAGATTTCATCACCCCTGTGTTGGTGATCGGACTTCCACCTCCAGGTATGGGAACTCTGCCCCCAACCCCTGAGTATTCATCCACAGACTTTGCTTGGATCCAAGAACACACCAACCTTCAAAAAGGTGAAGATGGATGGTACCGAGACTCAGATGGCTATTTGATACTCCCTGCTCAGTTGGGACGGCAACTATGTGAGCATTTACACTTGTCTACTCATCTGGGGGAAAAAAAGACTCTGATGCTCTTTCAAACTGCATGCCTGCGATTTCCCCAGCACCAGACAACTATAAAGAACATAGTGCATGCTTGTAAGGCGTGTCAACAAATGAGGCCAGGAAAAGGACAACATGCAGGACTGCGGTATCGGGGAGAAGGACCAGGGCAACACTGGGAAATAGATTTCACCGAGGTAAGGCCAGGCAAGTATGGTTACCGGTACTTGTTAGTGTTGGTGGATACCTTCTCAGGGTGGGTAGAAGCTTTTCCTACAAAGGGAGAAACCGTGGTGATAGTGGCAAAAAAGATTTTAGAAGAAATAGTTCCCAGGTTTGGCCTGCCGGTGACCATCGGCTCTGATAATGGACTTGCTTTTGTGAGTCAAATAGTTCAGAGCCTTGCCCTAGCCCTGGGGACTAAATGGAAGTTACATTGTGAATACAGTCCACAGAGCTCAAGGCAAGTAGAAAGAATGAATTGGACCCTATAAGAAACTTTAACTAAATTGGCTATAGAGACTGGCGGGGACTGGGTGACCCTCCTTCCCCTCACCCTCTTCTGTGCGTGTAATACTCCTTATCAATTTAATCTGACCCCATTTGAAATTCTGTATGGGAGACCTCCCCCTGTATGTCCAATATTTAAAGGGAAGAAACTACCGCCTCCCATGTTGGGGCAATTCCAAGAGGCCTTGATGGCCTTAAGCAAGGTGCACTCTCATGTCTGGAAACTGCTCCGGGAAATACATGTGGGTCAAAATAAGGGAACTATTCCCTCACATGACGTTGGCCCAGGAGATTGGGTATGGGTCAAAAGGCACCAAACCAAGGCACTAGAACCCAAATGGAAGGGTCCTTATGTTGTTCTTCTTACCACCCCAACTGCCCTAAAGGTCGACGGTATCAGGCCTTGGGTGCATTGCAACCACGTACGCCCAGCTACTTCAGCAGAGCAGGAAGACGCTAAAAAAAAATGGGAAGCGTCTCTGCACCCGTCCAACCCCCTGAGGCTGAAGCTCCGGCGTCGTCGACAGGACCAAGACAACTCGTCTGGACCATCTTATGGATGACCATGTTACTCCGCTCCGAATCTGCCAGCGTGAACCTGCACCAACCCGTCAGGATCACCTGGAAACTGCAAAATGGACTAACACGTGATATGCTTAACTCCACCACCGCAATACATCCACCAAATACTTGGTGGCCAGACTTATACTTTGACCTTAAGTCGGTGGTAAATGTATCCTGGAAGAGGGGCAAGCTCCAGAATCATGCATTCTGGGCATGTCCAGGTGCGCCCAGGCATAACTGGAAGAGCTGTGGGGGGATACAGGACTCTTACTGTAAATCTTGGAACTGCGTAACTTCCAATGATGGGTCGGAGACTCCAGGGTATAGACGGTGGGATGTAGGAAATCGGGATTTGCTTAACTTCTCATTTGTAGGACCCGTATCTCTGTACTCCGATTGGAAAAAAGATCATAACTTTGCCCAGGTAAAAATAAGGTTTAACACTGATAAAGAAAAAAAAAAAAAAAGGCCTGGGTCAACGGGATATCATGGGGGCTTCAGACCAGAACTGACGGGTTCCCATACCGGGAGTATTATAATGGGATCATTGTTGTGAGTCAAGTTTTAAAACCAGTACAAATGTATAGTATCGGTCCAAACCCCGTTGAACAGGTCCATGCAACTCTCTACCCGACAACCTCCCTACCTACATTCCAGGGACCAACAAAAGACCCAGAGGCTGGCCCCCTTGCTAAACTCGGACAAACAGATCCACTATGGAAATTAGTAAAGGCAGCTTATGCTACCTTAAATCAAACCCATCCTGAGGCAACTAAATCCTGTTGGTTATGTTACAACTTAATTCCCCCTTATTACGAGGCAGTAGGCCTCAATGCCTCTTACGACCTGGCCAATGGCACCGATCCTCCTCAGTGTCAATGGGGAGACCGAAAAGTAGGCCTTACAATGAGAGAGATATGGGAAAAAGGGTTATGTATGGGCAAGGTATTATCAGAGAGGTCTCCACTGTGTGCGCATGTCATTGAGCCTACGGACTTGCCCATAGCCAGGTGGCTAATACCACGGATGGGAGGATGGTGGGTCTGTTCACACACGGGGCTGACTCCATGCTTACACAGCTCAATCTTTGATCTCAAAGAAGAATACTGTGTTATGGTAGCAGTTGTGCCAAAAATTCTGTACTGACCAGAGGAAACAATATATGATTACCGAGCCCAAAAATTGACCCTAAATCCTCAAGAAAGAACTTACAAAGTCAAGAGGGAACCTCTTACTGCCATAACCATAGCAACTATGTTTGGTCTTGGAATAGCTGGGGCCGGAACAGGAATAACAGCTTTGTCCCTGCAAAGCCAAGGATTTAACTCCCTGAGAGCGGCCATAGATGAGGACATCACCCGTATAGAGCAATCTATTAGTCATTTAGAATCGTCTTTAACTTCCCTATCTGAAGTAGTTCTGCAAAACAGAAGAGCTTTAGATCTGCTCTTTCTGCAACAGGGGGGATTCTGTGCTGCCCTAGGAAAAGAGTGTTGTTTTTATGCTGATCACACAGGAATAGTTAGAGAATCTATGGCCAAAGTAAGAGAGGGACTAGCCCAACGTAAACGAAAACATGAGGCTCAACAAGGATGGTTTGAGTCTTGGTTTCAACAATCCCCTTGGTTGACCACCCTAATCTCCACCTTGCTGGGACCCCTGCTAATACTTCTACTGATGCTTACCTTTGGCCCATGTATTATCAATAGATTTGTAGCCTTTGTAAAGGAACGCATAAATACAGTGCAGCTGTTTGTGCTTCAGCAACAATATCAAACTGTGTCTCAGAACCGAGAGGAAGATTCCTCTATATGATCTAAGGACAGGGGGGAATGTTAGGGACCAAACGACGGGCTCTAGGACCTGAGTCATGTTTACCAGAAAGAGACAGGATATGTGCTCATCCTGCCTGGCCAATCATGTAACGCCAGCTACTCCTGTAACTGAGACAAAGAACTGCCTGTATATAAGCCACCATACTCCTTTGTTCGGGGCTCTTGTCAGATTCTGCTGTGCCAGATGAGACTTGGGCCCTAGCGCGCTAGAAATAAACTCCCTTCTTGCCTTTGCATTACTGGGGTGGACTTGCTCTCTCTCGGTCAGTTCGGAGATACGGGCTCGGAGCATAACAATGATTACCCCCAAATCCCTTTGGGAAAGACCCCCCATGAAATGCAGTTTTAATCGCAGTCTGGATGCAAACCAAGCTCAGCTCACATACCCTTCCTATTATCTCTCACTTTACACCAGAGACTTCTTGAATTTTCTGATTTCTGTCACTTATTCTTTCCTAAGAGAACTATCAAAAGACATCAGAAGAATTCTCAAAGACTGAGAGTGAGGTCTTTTATATATAAATTTGACTTTGGTTATTAAACATCTCTTTAAAATGCTCTTAGTGGGTAGTTAGGATTCAATAAATGCATAAAGGAAGTCTCCTTAATCCTTTAAATCACTTTTCACTGGCCCCCAGATAAAAAGAATATACAGTAACATAAAAACAATATTTTTTTTTTGGCCTGGCACTTCATACTTTACAAATAGTAATATAATAATTATAAAGATAGGCAACATTTATTGGTATCACCAGATACTGCTGTAAGTGCTAGTGAGTTAACCACACTACAATCCTAGGAGATGGGTTCTGTTAGCATCTTGCTTTACGCTTGAAGAAACAGAGGCACAGAGGAGTAAGATAATGCACCCAAGGTCACAGGTTATATGACCAGCACATGTCCACACTAGCACTCTGTGCCTCGCCACCATCCTAGATCTTTTATATAGAGTAAGCAATTGCATAACTATTATTTTTTGAACTTATCAACTCTGAGATCTTATACGTACCTCATTTTGGAAATAAAGGTTCTGAAGCACAATGTGGCTTGTCCAGGGCCACTCATCCCATTCCTTGGCCTAGATGGCCCCCTCATCGCCAGCTGTACTGTCTGTTACAGGTGAGGAAAGATTTAGGCTGCCTCTCCAATTGCAAAAAGAAGGAAAATCTTCCCAGAAGATAGCTATCCAGGGAGGGTAGAAGCAGGAACAGCCAGGAACCTTCATTAATAATAATGATGGTAGAATTAATGCCTTACACCTAGATAGCAATTTTAATGTTACTAAACACCTCCCACAATGTCCTTGGGAGGTGGCCATGAAAACTGGGCTTTTCCTCCATTTGGTTAGATGAGAAAACTGAGGCACTGGTTTCATAACCAGTGAACGAATTTATCTTTTGGTGAAGGAAGACAGATGATACATTGAGAAAAAGCCTTCACATTTTATGAAAGAATGTGAGGCATGCTTTGGGAAAAACTAAGGCAGGACAAGGGGGATAAGCAAGGCCAAGGAAGGGACAGGAGGAAAGGAGATGCTACTGTAGATAGTGGGGTCAATGAAGACCTCTCAGCCCCTGAAGAGAACAGGGACCCTTAGGTGTCTGGGGGAAGGATTTTCCACCCAGAGGAAACAGCAAGTGCAAAGGTCCTGAGGCAGGCTTGTGTGAGGGGCAGCAAGGAAGCTGGCCCGGCTGTAGTAAGTGAAGGTGAGAACAGAAGGAAAGGCAGCGCAGGCAAACCGGGGAGGGTTTTTCCTTTTATTTTTTTAACACTTAAAACATTTTACCATGTTGTGTTAGTTTCTGCTATACCACAAAGGGAATCTGCTAGAAGCACAGATATATTCCCTCCCTCCCGAGGCTCTTCCCACCCAATCCCATCGCTCCAGGCCATCACAGAGCTCCGAGCTGAGCTCCCTGTGTTATATACTGCAGGTTCCCGCTAGCTAGCTATTCCACACATGGTGGTGTGTCAATCCTAACCTCCCAATTCATCCCACCCTCTTCGTCCCCCACTGTGTCTACATGGCCGTTCTCTACATCTGTAGCTCCGTTCCTGCCCTAGAAATAGGTTCAAACAGAGTGAACGGCGAGCAAAAGAGTGACCGAGTCTGTCTCACATTGTAACAAGGCAGCTCTGGTTGTGTTGGTCAAGTGGGGCAAGTCGGGCCAGAAGCAGGAAGATCAGTGAGGAAACTCTTGCACTAATCCAGGCAAGAGATGATGGTGTTTTGAACCAGGAGGAGAGGGGAGAAGGAACCAGATTCTGCATTTGTCTTGAGAGGATTTGCTGGCAGATTGGATGTGGGGTGTGAAGACACAGTGGCAATAACAAAGTGAGGATGGGACTTCCCTCGTGGTCCAGTGGTTAAGAATCTTCTTGCTAACGCAGGGGACACAGGTTCAATTCCTGGTCAGGGAAGATTTTACATGCCATGGGGCAACTAAGCCCGTGTGCCACTGCTACTGAATCCATGCTCTAGAGGTGCAACTACTGAGCCCCCACGCCACAAATACTGAAGCCTGTGTGCTAGAGCCTGTGTTCCACCATGAGAGAAGCCACCGCAGTGAGAAACCCTTGCATCATGACTAGAGAAAGCCCACTTGTAACAATGAAGACTGAACACAGTCAAAAATAAAAATAAACAAATAACCAAGTGAGGATGTAGAGGAATCTGGAGTTCAGGGCAGACATCTGGATGCATACTTTTGGGAGCCTTTAGTATAGAGAGGTATTTAAATCCAAGGGCATGGGTAATTCCAGCGGCAAGAAGAATCAAGGGTTTAGCAGCAGGGGTGAGGAGGGCTCAGCAAAGGAGATGGAGAAGGAGGAAACACAGAGAATGGGAGCATGTGCCATCCTGGCAGCCGAGTGAAGGGGGCATTTCAAGGACAGCATGGCTGATTGTGTTGGGGCTGCTGGAAGGCCAAGAATATACGGATCAGACTTGACCTTTGGATTTAGCAATGTGGAGGTCATCCGTGACCTTCACTAGAGCCGCTTATGGAACGGCAGGAACGGGACTCTAGTTGATCAGAGGGGATTCAGGAGTCAGTGCAAGAAGGGAACTGGTGGCAGTGAGTGGAGCTAGACTACTCTCTGGAGGGTTTTCCACGGAAAGAAGAGATAAGAGTTATAAGTCAGAGGGAGTGGGGTGTGAACAGAGTTTGTTTTGCTTGGTTTTCCTTTGTTTTTTTTTTTTGCTTTTTTCCTTCTGGAGTTCAGTTGCTTTACAGTGTTAGGCTTCTGCTGTACAGCAAAGCGAATCAGCTACACGTATACATATATCCCCTCTTCGCCATCACAGAGCATCATGTAGAGTTCCTAAGCTATACAGTAGATTCCCACTAATTATCTATTTTTGTACACAGTAGTGTAACTATTTCAATCCCAATCTCCTAATTCATCCCACGCCCCACTTTTCCTCCCCTTGGTGTCCATACATTGTTCTCTACATCTGTGTCTCTATTTCTGCTTTGCAAATAGGTTCGTCTGTATCGTTTTTCTAGATTTCACATATGTGTTAATAAACAGTATTTGTTTTTCGCTTTCTGACTTGCTTCACTCTGTATGAGTCTTGCTTGTTGCTTTTTAGGGTGAGGGTTGTCTTAAGATGTTTCTACCATCAAGCTGATGAACTTATTTGTTCTTTTCTTTAAGCCTCAAGATGCTCAGTGAGATAGGCATGCTTCCCACTTTGTGGGCTCTGAAAAGGAGTGAATTTAAAGATGACATAGTAAATGGCCCAGCTGGAGTTCAAACCCAGGTCTGGTAAGCTCCAACACGAGTGCTTTCCCACTGTTCCATGTAGGACGTGGAACAGACCAAATCGGTTTCGGTTTTCTTCAAGCCAAAAACCAACTAATCATACACTACCATGTGTAGCATAGCTAGCTAGTGGGAACCTGCTGTGTAGCGCAGGGAGCTCAGCTCAGTGCTCTTGGATGACCTAGGGGGCTGGGATGGTGGGGGAGTGGGAAGTCTAAGAGGGAGGGTGTGTATAGATGTAGCTAATTCACTTCATTACATAGCAGAAAGGAACACAAAAATGTAAGGCAATTATATCCCAAACAAAACAAACTAATCAATATCAGGTCAGGATATGGGATAGACCTAAAGGTTCAGGGGATCCAAGCTCAATGGGCCTATGATACCCTGGATCTCAGGGGAGCCACATAGCTGGAGACAGATTCTAGCAGACCTGACTAGGATGTATTTAATGAGTGGATGATTGTCCCTGGGTGGAAGATCAGAAAAATAACATATTTCAGGAGGACCTGGGTGCTTGAGACTGACGTCAGCTTGTACAGTCTGGCAGCCTGGTGGTCCTTCATGATGCTAGAGCTGGCAGTTTCACTGAAAGCCCCCAATCTGGAACGTGTAGAGTGAGCAGTCTGCATCTCTGGCTTTTCAGTAGCAGAAAACAACCCCTTTTGTGATGGCTGGGGTGACTGTGTTATGCTGAGGGGGAGGAGCAGCCAGCAAGGCAAAGCCTGCAGACACGGGTGTCTGGAAATTTTATGATTCTGTGTTATTTCAATTCAAAGTCTTGATTGAACTTAGCAATGCAGACACGGTGAGCCAGGAGCATTTATATTTTTTATTTTTTGATAGCCGGGCCCTTCATCTCCCTTTGCGGGAGCTTTATGAATCGGTGGAGAGTGGGGAAAGTTAAATGAGACACCAAGAGAGACTCTGAAATTAATCATCTTGTTTTTATCTCAGAGGAAGTCATGGTTTAAACACCCAAGCAATCTAACAGTCACTCAGGTTAGACTGACAATCCTCTTCCATTTTCTGTTAAAGGATTCTGATTTACCCTTTGGAGAAGGTTGATAGAAAGTGGGTGGGACTGTGACTCTTTGATTCATGGTTAAACCTAATACTTTTCTTGACTCCAAGACATTTATCATTATTGTTTCTGGAAAGATGAATACATCAAGAAATCTGATATCAGGGCATTAAAAAGTAAAACGAAAAGGTTTGAAGAATAAAACAAAGACAGTCTTCTGCTGTAGGAAACTCAGGAAAGAAATAGTTCAAAAACTCAAACCCCCAAAGACACTGCTCCCCAAAACTGCCTCCCTTCCTATCCCCATGTAAAGCCCTCAGCCTGCTGTCACCCATACTGATCACAGCCAACCTAGGACGCTCTGCTCAGCTTTACAAATTTTAAAGCTGATTGTAAGTTACTGATTAAGTAACTTCAGTTCTCAGCATACAGAGGCAATTTCTAGGAGGTGAGTGAGACAGAAACGAGTGATTGATACTCTGGATTTTGTTGGTGGTGGTTTTATAAACAAAGAGGGGAGAAATCGAGCATTTTTATTTAAGACTGAGAAATTCTTCTTTGAATCTACTATAGTATGTTTGGTGTTTGGGAAATTCACTGAGGTTACACTGACTGCTGTCTGTACCACTGTCCCTTGTACAGCCTGCAGTAGTCTGTCTTCTTTCTTTTAATATTTTATTTATTTATTTGGCTGTGCTGACTCAGTTGGAGCACGTGAGATCTTTGGTCTTTGTTGTGGCGTATGGAATCTTTAATTGCAGCATGTAGGATCTAGTTCTCTGACCAGGAATTAAGCTCAGACCCCTGCACTGAAAGTGCAGTCTTAGCCACTGGACCAAGGGAAGTCCCAAATCTTTTACTTTTGCTGAGACTCAGTTGGTCTTTTTACTTTCTTTCCTTGATGGGTTGTGCTTTTGTTGTCATGTCTAAGAACTCTTTGCCTAACCCAAGGTCAAGGTCATGAAGGTCTTCGCCTAACACCAAGGCCACAAATTCTGATCCACGTGTTGTATTTCCAACATCAGGTTCAGTTGACAAAGCCTCTGCAGTGCTATTTAGATCTGTGCCCTGTGTGTGTGCCATCTGCCAGCCAGTCTGGAACCCAGGTGATGGTCTACACTACGAATTAGTTCTCCAAGACTTTGGTTCAGAGTGAGACCCATGACTGTGTAACCTGGGGGTGAGCCTGGAAGTCCATACAAGTTCATCAAGTTGCTTTTCCAAGATCTCTCCTCTGCCCAGCAGCCCCCACCTTTCCTGCCCTTCTGGCTGAAAGGTAGAGCTTCAGCTTGTACACTCTACTATAATAATTCCTACAACTGGTTCTGGGGGGCATTGGCCAGTGGAGGAGAGTTGGGGTGAGGAGAGTCCATCAGGAGGACACTAGCAGGCTGGGAGTTGGGCACCTTGTCCTGTCCTCATCCTGACCCATCTGAAATGAGCTCATTGTTGGTTGGATCTGCTCCCCTCTCAGAAGAACCTTGATTCTTGGCTTCCTCAGTTCCTGTTCCTCATTATAGAGACACATCAAACTATCTCAGTGTGGCCCCTGTGGATGGTCTTCCCATTTGTTAAGGGCCTCATTGGTTGGCCCAAGACACTTGGATTATCCAGTTCTGGGAAGAAGGGAAGACCCTTTTACTTCTTCTCTAAGGGACTTGACTCTCCCTTCCATCTTAGTAAAGTTCTCTGAATTACACAAAAACAACAGAGTCTGGATTCTCCAATCCTATGTCTGTGATCCCCAAGAAAGGACAGGATAAACAGGACAACTTGCTCACACTTTATAATTGTTCACAGAGCAGCAGCCGCATTATGAAGTTCCCTCCATCAGACGTTGTGTTGCCATGTTGGTAAGACCCAGCAGAAGGGCAGCTCCTTCCCCGCCAAGGGACCTGACCCATCACTGCCCACCTTGACAGGGCTGTATCTCCCGCCCAGCCTCACAATAGACATCGCCCATAGCACTTTCCTGACTGAGAGATTAGACCCTAGGGTCACTTTCATACACATTAACTGACCTCTCCAATTGGCTTTCTCCATAAAGAGAAAGGGCCTGTGTGTCAAGCCCCACAGATGCTTCTACTTTGGGATACTTGTTAGTCACAACAGATAACCACAGACTGTTTGCTGCTAAGTCACTTCAGTTGTGTTTGACTCTGTGCGACCCCATAGACGGCAGCCCACCAGGCTCCCCCGTCCCTGGGATTCTCCAGGCAAGAACACTGGAGTGGGTTGCCATTTCCTTCCCCAATGCATGAAAGTAAAAAGTGAAAGTGAAGTCGCTCAGTCGTGTCCAACCCTCAGCGACCCCATGGACTGCAGCCTTCCAGGCTCCTCCATCCATGGGATTTTCCAGGCAAGAGTACTGGAGTGGGGTGCCACTGCCTTCTCCACATTTCTATAAACTAAGGTAAATTAAAACTGCATTTTTCAACTAAAGATAGTGTATCATATATTTTTACTGGGTCTTATTTGTGAGCTTTGCTTATTATATCAAAAAATGATATCAAAGATCTACAGCAAACCACTCTGCTGGAGGCTGTGGCATTATCAGAGGTTAGGACAAACAGTAAACTCAATGGTTCCCTTCCCTCAACTCCCTTTTAATCATGTTTAGCTGCATCCTCAGAATGTCTACCAAAATGACTAAGAATCTTTCCCCAGAACATGGAGAATTGAGGCATACAAATATTCCCAATGAGTTTGAATATTGTATGTGCAGAAGAAACTTGGAGTTTAGGACACCTCTATATATTTCAGGTATTGGGGGAGGGGATGGATACGTGCAGGGAATATTTGCAGCAAAGGTAAGAGATGATTGCCACCCCAGTCCTATCTCTACTGGCACAGGGGACCACAATCAGACTCCATGGCTTACTTATAATACCGGCATCTATTGCCACTCCTTGGCAAACTGAATATAGCATGTCTTCACAGTTATATCCCTTCACTTTATCATCAAGGTGCAAACACCTATATTTCTATCTGACCAAGATATTAAGATCATTTATTTGAGTTCTACATAATAAGCAAAGTCACTTTAATTATCTCTGTAATGGATGTGAATCCACTGAGTCCATACGAGAACATTTAAGATGCAGAAAAATCACTTCGCATTAATTCACTCACAATGGTAGGCACTGTGCTGGATGCTGGGTATACAACGGCAAAGAAGACAGACAGGGGGTTGGAAATGGAGCCTGCATTCCCTGGGGACCTCTCCTCTAAAGACAGATATTTAAACCGTAATAGAAATTTGCCTTTCAGATGTATTTATAAATAGCACCCAGTTGTGCTCAATGATAGCATATGAGAATTATCTGAGGAAAATGTTACTTATATTTCTACCTTGGGAGTCAGCCTCAGAGCCCAGCAATTCCCAATCTCTTTCCTGACATAAAATGCTTAGTAGATTATGTTCACACTTGTACCACATTCCCATGGGTACTGTTTAAAGAAATTCTCAAACTCCTTTCTCTCCATGTTAAAAAAAGTATGAAATGAAAATGAATGCTGAAAATTCTCTATCTACCATCCCTCTAATCCATTTTCTGCACCTCCCTGTCCTAGGCCCTGGGAAGTTAACCCCTATTGCTGCATCTCCTACACAGCCTTGCTTCTTGGCTTCTGGTTGGGTTAGGCCAATGGGAGACAATGATGGAACTCTCAGGGAGAAGTTGGGGTATTTCTCCTCTGCTTCCTACTAGGGCTGTGTTGGAGGAGACTCTTGAGAGTCCCCTGGACTGCAAGGAGATCAAACCAGTCAAACCTAAAGGAAATCAACCCTGAATTTTCATTGGAAAAACTGATTCTGAAGCTGAAGCTCCAATACTTTGGCCACCTGATGTGAAGAACTGACTCACTGGAAAAGACTCTGATGCTGGGAAAGATAGAAACCAGGAGGAGAAGGGGACGACAGAGGCCAAGATGGTTGGATGGCATCACTGACTCAATTGACGTGAGTTTGAGCAAGCTTCTGGAGACAGTGAAAGCCAGGGAAGCCTGGTGTGCTGCCGTCCACGGGGAAGCAAAACGTCAGACATGACTGAGCAACTGAACCAAGGAAGGAAGGGCTGTGTTACTCTGGCAGAAGCTGCGTCCCTCGATGACCCCAGTTCCCACCGGATGGCGCTCTTCCAACTCTAATGGGGTTCCAGTAACCCTTTCCCTTGGTGGGATGCGAATATCTTCCAGCTATATTAGTCTCTTAATCTCTTATTGGAAAAGACTCTGATGCTGGGAGGGATTGGGGGCAGGAGGAAAAGGGGACAACAGAGGATGAGATGGCTGGATGGCATCACCGACTCGATGGACGTGGGTTTGAGTGAACTCCGGGAGTTGGTGATGGACAGGGAGGCCTGGCGTGCTGCGATTCATGGGGTCGCAAAGAGTCGGACAGGACTGAGCGACTGAACTGAACTGAACTCATTTCTTCCAGTAACCTGCCTACACTATGTAAACAATCTCTTCATTAACACCTCCTCATTTGTATCTGGGTGTATTCTATTTCCTCATGAAATTCTGATACAAAATGCAAATGATGGAGAGGTAAATTATTCCAGGAATAACCTGAATCCACTCACATATGCACACACAAAAAATTGATGTGGTAGGAGTGAATAACTTGTAACAAACCTCACTCACGTTGAGGAATGGCTGGCCATGACCCAGCTGCATTTGGCCCCCCTGTGCTTGCTACCAACGTTTGGATGGACATTCTGCACTGTATAAAGAGTGACTATTTCCCCTCCTTTTAACCCTTTGTATTGGTGAGATCAGGGACTCAAAACGGTGAGATGGACTAGGAAGATTTTAAATTCCGCTAGAAGCCTTTGATTATTCAAAGAACCTTTGAAAATTCCATCTTGGCTGCCTTGAGGAAAAGATTTCTCTTCTAAATCTTATCTACAAATGGCTGAAAATGGAAAACCAATTTTACCTATATGATGTCACAGCAAATGTTGATCACAATGCCTGATTTGTCAGAAAAATGAAAAAACACACACCTTGAGGAGGTTAACAAAGTGACAAGGAAAAGTGAAATCAGAAGCAATTGGCAGAGATTTCATCAGTTCTACATAATGTCTAGGAACCTTGGAAGATTCAGGTACAATAAAGTCTTCCATCAGGATCTAAGTTTGGCTTTCAAGTACTGTAATGAGGGCAGACCCAGACATGGGTATTCAAGATCTGAAACTGTTATTGAAGTTTTAGGATATCTGATACCATGGAAACCTGGAAAGTGTGCTCTTACTGGCATCACAAATTAAAGTCACTTGCCCCTCATAGTAATCTCTAAGGAACTTTCTCCTTCCCTTTCTTATTTTTCCTCCTCCCTTCTTCTCCAAATCCCACTCCCTTCCCTCACCTCTTGATCATACACTCTAACGTGTTTGACACGTCTTTATTCATATTCTTTTGTAATAATAGTTATAACAGATGACACCTGTGGGTCACTTATGTTCTAGATGCTTCAGTTACATTAACTCATCTAACTGGGATGACAACACAGTCAGGTACTGACATAACTGAGGCACAAAGAAACTAAGTAATTCACCTAAGCTGAGATTCAGACCCATGAAGTCTGGCCCCAGAATCCATAATCTTAAACTGTCCCTGCAACACTGCCTCACAATGTGTGTAAAGTGCCCACAGGCTTGACACTACATGAATGTATCATGCTGTGAACCCCGCTGTGTTTTGTATACTTTTGAGATTCATCCACAAGGCTATATAAGCACACCTGAATTGTTGCAAAGTGTTTCATATTATAAACATGAACTAAACCATTCTGCTAGGTATGGACACCTACGCTACCTCCAACTCAGTATCTCAAACAGACCATGATTAGCATCCTTTTATATACCCAGTGTGAGGATGTCTGTAGGACAAATATCCAGCCTGGGATTTCTGGGCATATGCATACTTAATGCCATTAAGCTCCTACAGATTGCTCAGGCAATTTTTTAACTCGGTCCAGGAAGTACTCTTTTAATCATCCTTCTATGCATCCATTCATTGCCTACTGCGTGACAGGCATTAAGCAAGGAATGGAGGACATAAACAAGAAAATGTGGATGCTGATCACACTGAGCTCAGGATCTGCATGCTAAGTCACTTCAGTGGTGCCTGACTCTGTGTGACTCTATGGGCTTCCCAGGTGGCACTAGTGGTAAAGAACCTAGCTGCCAATGCAGGAGATGTGAGAGACGCGGGTTCAATCCCTGGGCCGAGAAGATTCCCTGGAGGAGGGCACAGCTACCCACTCCAGTATTCTTGCCTGGAGAATCCCATGGACAGAGGAGCTCAGGGTCTAGTCCTTGACAAATTAAAAGTGTTTCCATCAAAGGAAAAAAAGACAAACACTGTGTGATCTCCCTGAAATATAGAAGTATTCAACTGATTGAATATTTCATTAGTGCTTGTTTTCTTCTATATGAATCACAAGTCTGGGCTCCTCAGGCAATATTCTAAATGAGGAAGGTGGTCTTTAGGTATGACTTCTCCAGTATTGAACAATACAATATGCTATCACCCTAAGGAGAAATCTCTATAGAATAACGTGGTTTTATTGACTTGGGTTGACCTCTGAATCAGCACCCTAGCAGTGCTGCTAGAGTCTGAGTTGGTAGAAATAGTTTTTGAGAATTGAGGGAAAAAGAGAATGGATTCTGGCTCACATTTTTCTAAAAGTGAGCTGTTAATTGCTTGGATATTACTTTTGGAAAAGCTCGATCCTCTGTGCGTGCCCTTTCCTTCAACCTTCTGAAAGGAAAACTAAAAACCTTTCTGTTTGCAGACAGCATGATTTTACCATCAGGAATTAGGATTAGTTTTAACAGACACTGAATTCATTTTAGAAAGAAGGGCTTCCAAACTGCTATTAAAAAACAGTAACAACAAACAAACGTTAAGTGCTTTTAAACGGCTTATAGCTAACTTCCTATGAAGAAAATCACCTTGCCCATTTCCCAGAGACTCATTTTCAATCACGACCATAGCCAAAAGCCACGCTGCTCAAAGTTCAGAGCTGGGTGTATGGGAATGACCATTTGTAGTATTTCCCAATTTAAAATTATTTCAGCCTCGTTCTGAGACACAAAAGGGAACAACAGGATCACCCCATTGATTTCCAAATAGCTTTGCAAAGATATCTTGATATTGACAAGCCTAGAAGATCTTTTCTCTTTGAGGGAAAGGAGGATAGCTTTCAGGTCAAGATCGTGGGCTTCTTAGAGCTTTCAAATGTTACAGATACAGAGTTCTGCATATAACCATCAACAGTATGTATCTGCTCATACATCAGGGAGTGTAGCGTTGAATTCCAACAAACACAACGGTCAATAGAAACCTAGTGAGACGATGTTTATTTTTTCAGGTTATCCTGAAGGAAATGTAATCCATCCCTTCTGTTGTAAGGGTCAAGTGATAAATATTTTGTTTTGTGAGCCTCATGGGGTCTGTCCTAATGACTTAACTCTACTATTATGATGAGAAAGTATCCTTAGACAATACACACTAGTGTGGCTACATTACCCTTACTAACAAACAGGTGACAGACTGGACTTGGCCTCTGGGCTATACTTTGTGGCCTCTTGCTTTAGGAAAATTGTTCTTAACATTTCAGCAGGCGGGTGGGGCAAACGGTGGTCACTGTCTCCTTTGAGAGTCAGATGAAACTTATAGTTCTTCTCAAAACTATTCAACCGGATTAATTTTATGTGCAACTTTATAAGTTTCAAAACCTCCAAGAACCTTCCTCTAGACACTCTAATCTATCACTGAATTCTGTCAGAACAAGAGAATAGCAGAGGATATGCCCTTGGTTCAGTTTCCCCAATAGAAGTTGTTTCTGGAATATTCTTTGACACAATGTCATTGGCTTTCACTAAGAACTGTTTGGGGAAAAATATCTTTGGAATTCATTTACATGTTTACTCCGATAATATAATGAGCAAGCAATTAAAAATGGATTCAACCCAAATATTAAACCTAAAACAATTAAATGTATAGAAGAAAACATGAGATCCTGAGTTAGGCATAGATTTCTTAGCTAGAACACATATAACATGAATCATAAAATAAATAGCAAATTGGACTTCACAAAAATTGAAGGCTTCTTTTCTAAAAAGACACTGTTAAGACAATGAAAACAGAAGCCATAATCTGGCATAAAATACTTGGAAAATAATACTTTTTTTTTTTTTAAACAAACAAAAAACAGCTGGCAGAATATATAAAGAACTTCCCAAACTCGATCATAAGAAAATAGTACAGTAAAAAATGGGTACAAGATTTGAACATACTTATCACCCCACTCCAGTACTCTTGCCTGGAAAATCCCATGGATAGAGGAGCCTGGTGGACTGCAGTCCATGGGGTTGCTGGGAGTTGGACATGACTGAGCGACTTCCCTTTCACTTTTAACTTTCATGCATTGGAGAAGGAAATGGCAACCCACTCCAGTGTTCTTGCCTGGAGAATCCCAGGGACGGGGGAGCCTGATGGGCTGCTCTCTCTGGGGTCGCACAGAGTCGGACACGACTGAAGCAACTTAGCAGCAGCATCACTAAGAAGATTAAGCAACTGAAAATCATAATGAGGTGACGCTATATACCTACTAGAGTGGCTAAAATGCAAGAAAAAAATCAAAGCTGAGAGATCAAGTGCTAGCAAGGATATCAAGCAACTGAAATGTTCATATACTGCTGATGGGAATTTAAGATGGTACAGCCATTTTGGAAAATATTCTGGTGCATATCTATCAAGTGTATAAAAACAAATGATCTTACTTAATGTGGTCTATGTACTTTTCACAGACTAATTATTTTTTAATCAAGGTATATTGCACATAACAAAATAAACACATACATCCTGGAATATGTAACAAGTCATAGCAATGTCTCCTCCTGGCATAGAAGAATAAAAGTGCAGGCCAAAAAAAAATCATAATTCCATACCATCATGCAGGACCTAACATGTTTTATTCATTTCTGGATGCTCGCCTTTATGAAGATTGAGGAAACATGTTTTATTCATTTCTGGAGGCTTCTTTTCACAAGAAATGAGAATCAAAGATAGCATTATTGGAAAAAAGTAAACACTGGTACACAGGAAACAGAAGAACAGAAAAGTTTATCTTGGAGAAGAAAAAAGACAGGGCAAATAAAAAAGCAGTCTGTAAATATTTTACACATTGTCAGGCAGAAGAGAGGAGAATTAATTCTGACTTGTCCTTTTGAATTAGAAGTGAGACTGAGTATAGGCTGTACCAGGATCAATTGGGGCTTAATGTAAGAAATATGTATATTTTTAAGAAATTTTATTGGAGTATAGTTATTTAAAATATTGTGTTAGATTCTGCTGTAGATCAAAGTGAATCAGTTATATGTATACCAATATCCACTCTTAAAAATTATTTTCCCACATAGGTCATTACAGAGCATTGAGATGAGCTGCCTGCGCTATACAGTAGGTCCTTACTAATTACCTATATTACATCATATATGTGCATTCTGTGTGCTCAGTCGTGTCCAACTCTTTACAACTTCATGGACGGTAGCCCTCCAGATTCCTCTATCCGTGCGATTTTCCCAGCAAGAATACTGGAGTGGGTTGCTATCCCTCCTCCAGGGGATCTTCCCAACCCAGAGACAGAACCCATGTTTCCTGCATGGCAGGCAGATTCTTTACTGCTGAGCCACCTGGGGAATCCCATTTTATATGTAGTAGTGTGTATATTTCAATCCCAACCTCCCAATTTATCCCTTTTCTCCTCTTTTCCCTTCCGGTAAGCTTGTTTTCTACATCTGTGACTCTATTTCATAAATAAGTTTATTTGTATAACTTTTTTAGATTCCACATATAAGTGGTATCATAAGATATTTGTTTTTCTCTGACTTACTTCTCTCAGTATGACAATCTCTAGGTCTATCCGTGTTAAGAAATACATTTCTAGTGTAGAGAAAGAGTTTCTGGCAGTGGATATAACCAAACATAGGCTGGATAATCACTTGGCTAGGATCTCACATAAAGATTCATTTAGTGACGTGTTTGCTCCCTTATAATCCCAAGATTCAATATTTATTTACTTCTATGAGAAAACAATACCCTTCCAATATGAAACAAACTTATTTTGACTCAGCAAAAACCATTATTTTCTTCCTCATCAATTTGTTTTGTTCCATTAAGTTGTATCATAACCCCAATATGTCAGGACAAGTTAAAAGGTTGTAGCAAGCAGATGTTCTTCCAGGCTCTTAAAAAACGAAATACAAAATTGTAACTAGAGTTTTACTACTCATATTTGCAAAATACACCCTTTCCTTGCACGACCAGCTGCCCTTTTGTGCCCTCTGGAATCAGGCAGGCAAGACAGCACTCTCTGAATGGAAGTTAAAGTGATTTCCCACTTTGTCCTCATGCTTTAACACTTAGGCAATAAAGCTCATGACATTTTCAATAAAAACCCAAGAAAAAGAAGCACTACTTATTCATGGAAGAGCCCGAGCCAGCATCATCTGGCATTTTCCCATTTGAGAAAGCCCAGTCTTTGCCAAGCAGTCAGATAGATCTACAATTTAAAACTCATGTCCATCAGCTCAAGGGACTGGGGGTTATGAGTTCTGAAAAACTGAGAGCTAATTTCAGGCTGGCTTGAATGCTTAGGTCCCAAGGCAGCAGACGCCACTCCTCCCCATTCCCAGCAAACACAAGTAACTAGTGAGACACATCCTGAAGGCAATTTAGGTCTGATAACAAAACTAGTAACTGAGCAAAAAACCAGTAACTGAGCAAAAGAAAGAGTAAAAGCAACAGTAGGAGTGGGAATTGCAGGCGCAGCTATGAAAGAAGACACGTACGTGGGAGAATGGTATACTTTCCTAAAAGGCATAGCATAAAGCGGCTTCACAAGTGGTGCAGTGGTCAAGAGTCCTCCTGCCAATGCAGGAGATGCAGGATACACGGGTTCGATTCCTGGGCCAGGAAGATCCCCTGGAGAAGGAAATGGCAACCCACTCCAGTATTCTTGCCTGGGAAATCCCATGGACAGAGAAGTCTGGGGGGCTACAGTCAATGGTGTCGAAGAGTCTGACATGACCGACCCTGCGCGCGCACGCACACACACACACACACACACACACACAGAGTATAAAACAGGCCAAAAACAAATGACCTGGATAGACATTTTTCCAAAGAAGGCACACAGACGTATATGAAAAGGTAATCGACATCATTAATCCTCTGCTGCTGCTGCTGTTGCTAAGTCACTTCAGTCATGTCCGACTCTGTGCGACCCCATAGACGGCAGCCCACGAGGCTCTTCCGTCCCTGGGATTCTCCAGGCAAGAACACTGGAGTGGGTTGTCATGTCCTTCTCCAATGCATGAAAGTGAAAAGTGAAAGTGAAGTCACTCAGTGGTGTCTGACTCTTAGCGACCCCATGGACTGCAGCCTACCAGGCTCCTCTGTCCATGGGATTTTCCAGGCAAGAGTACTGGAGTGGGGTGCCATTGCCTTCTCCACATTAATCCTCACGGAAATGCAAATCAAAACCTCAGTGAGGTATCACCTCACACCTGTTAGTGTGGCCATTATCAAAAAGGCAAGAGATAACAACTGTTGGAGAGGCTGTGGAGAAAAGGGAACCCTGTACCCTGTTGGTGGAAATGCCAATTGGTGCAGCCACTATAGAAGACAGTAGGGAGGTTCCTCCAGAAATTAAAAATAGAATTTTCTCCAAATAAAGAGAATTGCCATTAAAGATATCGATCCCACTTGGGGGTCTATATCTCATTGTTGTTGCTATTGAGTCGCTAAGTCATGTGTGATTCTTGTGACCCCTTGGGAACCTCCAGACTCCTCTGTCCATGGGATTTCCCAGGCAAGAATACTGCAGTAAGGATGCCATTTCCTTCTCCAGGGGATCTTCCCAACCCAGGGAGGAAACTCATGTCTCCTGCATTGGCAGGTAGATTCTTTACCACTGAGCTACCAGGGAAGCCCCCATATCTTATATACATACATAATGGAATATTATTCAGCCATAAAAGAAGCAAATCTTGCCACTGGGGACAATATGGATGGATCTTGAGAGTAGGTCAGATAAAAATGAGTTAGAGAAAGACAAAGATGGTGTGACCTAACTTGTATGTGGAATCTGGAAAAGTTGAACTCTTAGAAAAGGAGAGTGGATTTGTGGCTGCCAAGGAAAGGGGGAAATAGGGAGATGTCAGTCAAAGGGTAAAAACTTCTGGTTATCAGATGACTAAGTTCTGGGGTTCTATAGTATGTTGACTAAGGTTAACAACATAGTATTGTATACTTGAACATTGTTAAGAGGGTAGATCTTAAACGTTATCACAAAAAACAATATTAAAAAAGGTAACTATGGGAGGTGATGATGGAGGTCTTATTGAACCTTACTGTGAGAATCATTTCCCAATATATATGTGCATCAAATCATTGCACTGTACACTTTAGATGTACACAACGTGAGGTGTCAGTTCCATCTCAATAAAGCACGGGGGCGGGCGTGGGGGACAAAGAAGCCAAAAGAGGAGACAATTGATGATGTCAAAATGCACCTAACTCTCCACCCCAGGATTAACATCCTCCCCAGAAACCAAAGCAAATCCTCCATAGCAAAGATTGTCAGTACTTGCACAGATCTTTTTTTTTTTTTTTTTTTTATTTCTTATTTTTAGTTTTTTATTTTTTACATTTTAAAATCTTTGATTCTTACATGCATTCCCAAACATGAACCCCCCTCCCACCTCCCTCCCCATAACAACTTTCTGGGTCATCCCCAATGCACCAGCCCCAAGCATGCTGCATCCTGCGTCAGACATAGACTGGCGATTAAATTCACATGATAGTATACATGTTAGAATGTCATTCTCCCAAATCATCCCACCCTCTCCCTCTCCCTCTGAGTCCAAAAGTCCGTTATACACATCTGTGTCTCTTTCCCTGTCTTGCATACAGGGTCGTCATTGCCATCTTCCTAAATTCCATATATATGTGTTAGTATACTGTATTGGTGTTTTTCTTTCTGGCTTACTTCACTCTGTATAATCGGCTCCAGGTTCATCCATCTCATCAGAACTGATTCAAATGAATTCTTTTTTACAGCTGAGTAATACTCCATTGTGTATATGTACCACAGCTTTCTTATCCATTCATCTGCTGATGGACATCTAGGTTGTTTCCATGTCCTGGCTATTATAAACAGTGCTGCGATGAACATTGGGGTACATGTGTCTCTTTCAATTCTGGTTTCCTCGGTGTGTATGCCCAGAAGTGGGATTGCTGGGTCATAAGGTAGTTCTATTTGCAATTTTTTAAGGAATCTCCACACTGTTCTCCATAGTGGCTGTACTAGTTTGCATTCCCACCAACAGTGTAGGAGGGTTCCCTTTTCTCCACACCCTCTCCAGCATTTATTGCTTGCAGATTTTTGGATCGCAGCCATTCTGACTGGTGTGAAGTGGTACCTCATTGTGGTTTTGATTTGCATTTCTCTAATAATGAGTGATGTTGAGCATCTTTTCATGTGTTTGTTAGCCATCCGTATGTCTTCTTTGGAGAAATGTCTATTTAGTTCTTTGGCCCATTTTTTGATAGGGTCGTTTATTTTTCTGGAGTTGAGCTGCAGAAGTTGCTTGTATATTTTTGAGATTAGTTGTTTGTCAGTTGCTTCATTAGCTATTATTTTCTCCCATTCAGAAGGCTGTCTTTTCACCTTGCTTATATTTTCCTTTGTTGTGCAGAAGCTTTTAATTTTAATTAGATCCCATTTGTTTATTTTTGCTTTTATTTCCAGCATTCTGGGAGGTGGATCATAGAGGATCCTGCTGTGATTTATGTCTGAGAGTGTTTTGCCTATGTTCTCCTCTAGGAGTTTTATAGTTTCTGATCTTACATTTAGATCTTTAATCCATTTTGAGTTTATTTTTGTGTGCGGTGTTAGAAAGTGATCTAGTTTCATTCTTTTACAAGTGGTTGACCAGTTTTCCCAGCACCACTTGTTAAAGAGATTGTCTTTACTCCATTGTATATTCTTGCCTCCTTTGTCAAAGATAAGGTGTCCATATGTGTGTGGATTTATCTCTGGGCTTTCTATTTTGTTCCATTGATCTATATGTCTGTCTTTGTGCCAGTACCATACTGTCTTGATGACTGTGGCTTTGTAGTAGAGCCTGAAGTCAGGCAAGTTGATTCCTCCAGTTCCATTCTTCTTTCTCAAGATTGCTTTGGCTATTCGAGGTTTTTTGTATTTCCATACAAATCTTGAAATTATTTGTTCTAGTTCTGTGAAAAATGTGGCTGGTAGCTTGATAGGGATTGCATTGAATTTGTAAATTGCTTTGGGTAGTATACTCATTTTCACTATATTGATTCTTCCAATCCATGAACATGGTATATTTCTCCATCTATTAGTGTCCTCTTTGATTTCTTTCATCAGTGTTTTATAGTTTTCTATATATAGGTCTTTAGTTTCTTTAGGTAGATATATTCCTAAGTATTTTATTCTTTTTGTTGCAATGGTGAATGGAATTGTTTCCTTAATTTCTTTTTCTACTTTCTCATTATTAGTGTATAGGAATGCAAGGGATTTCTGTGTGTTGATTTTATATCCTGCAACTTTACTATATTCATTGATGAGCTCTAGTAATTTTCTGGTGGAGTCTTTAGGGTTTTCCATGTAGAGGATCATGTCATCTGCAAACAGTGAGAGTTTTACTTCTTCTTTTCCAATGTGGATTCCTTTTATTTCTTTTTCTGCTCTGATTGCTGTTGCACAGATCTTAAGTTAGAAAGTTCCACAGAAGTATTAGTACATTAGAGGGGAAGTGGGAAGGACTCAAAACAAGAAACAAATATTCATTGAGCACCCACTACGCACTAAGAACCAAATTAGATATTTTATGTACCTTATTTATTTGATCTTCACAACGATTGCAAGAAACAGTATCATACTACTCTCCCCATTGTACAAGTGAAGAAACAAGAGGGAGGGAGTATTTAATCTATCTGTCCAAATTCAACTCAAATAAAAAGAGCAGAATATAAGCTCAATACCCACAAATGGATCCAGCAAATGGACACACAAGGGCCTCCAGATATCTGGACCCTAATTATTAGAATTTCTGTCCCCTCTGAAACTTTTAGCCTTCCAGGGCTACATAGGCCCAAAGGTCAACAGTGACATCCAGCTAGTTCTGAATTCCCCGTGGGATGCTTTAACAATGAGTATTTGCTTTCTGTTGCACGTGTGGGGAAAAGAAACACTGTGTATCTGACATCAAAGTTACTTTGCCCAGGGACTCCTCTGGCGGTCCAGTGGTTAAGAATCTGTCTTCCACATAGAGAACAGACTTATGGAATGGGGAGAAGAAGGAAGTGTATGGAGAGAATAACATGGAAACTTAATTACCATATGTAAAATAGATAGCCAACGGGAATTTGCTGTATGACTCAGGGAACTCAAGCAGGGTCTCTGTATCAACTTAGAGGGGTGGGATGGGTGAGAGATGGGAGGGAGGTTCAAGAGGAAGGGGACATATGTATAACTATGGCTGATTCATGTTGAGGTTTGACAGAAAACAACAAAATTCTGTAAAGCAATTACCCTTCGATTAAAAAAAAAAAAAGAAAGAATCTGTCTTCTAATGCAGGGAATGTGGGTTTGACCTCTAGTTGGGGAACTAAGATTCCACAGGCTGCAACCACTGAGCCCTCAAGCCATAATTAGAGTCCGAACGCCACAATGAAAAATCCCACGTGATGCCATGAAGATCCCATGCGCTTCAACTAGGACCTGATGCAGCCAAATTAACTGATTAAGTTTTAAAAATTACTTTGCCCAAAAGATATCAAGTTATGGGGGCCTCGCTGGAGAATCATGATATGGAAGTCCAATCCATTTTTTTTTAAAACTGCTTTAGTTCATATCTGAAAGGAGAATGCTTTAATCTTCTTTTGTTTTTGTTTGCTAGGAGAGAGTTCAGTCACCTCCCCATAAGTAGAAGAAAAAAAAAAAAAAAACAGAACCAAAGTGTGATCATTTGGCCAAAGACGTGTCCACATCTCCATTCATAGTTTGTCCCAAGTGACAAATGGTGTCAGACAAAGCTGTCAGATGAGATTTAGAAGATGTGCCGGGTAGAAGCAATCAATTTCCAGATCAGGGAAGTTAGCCAGTTTTAATGAGCTCTTTGCCGCTGATTACCATACAGCTTTTGACGTCAAGCCTCACTGGCACATGTGCTTGGCCATGATTGATAGGTGTTTTAATGCTTCTAATTTGATTCCTATAAAGCCATCAAGCATCTGCTGTTTCAGCTGCAATCAGGAGAGGCTGGGTGGAGACCTGCAATGCACGTGGTTAGAGTATGATCTCAGATTTTGCAGTTCACAAAAAGGCCAGGTGTCCAGCGCCAAGTACTAGGAGATGCCCAGCAGGTCACAACCATGCTTACCCTTTGAACCCCTCCCATCATCCGCAAACTGGGTGGTGGGTTCCTTGAGGGCAGTCTCATAGCAACCAACACAGGAAGGTACTCAACACAATTCAGAAAAAATTATCCTCTGCTGCTTAACAGACACATTCCCTAAAATCTGAATTCTCCTTCAAGGGTCTGTTTCTGATGTACACACCACAGGAAAAAAATGAATAAACTGGTAGATATGGGCCTGTGAGCCAACAGACAGCACACTCGTGTCGTCAGAACAGAAATGTGTCTTCTCTTTCTTTGCTCATGACATAAGCTTTTAAAAACAAGGACACACTTATACACTGTAAACCTCAGTTAAGAATTTTAGACTTGGCAAATTTAGAATTTATGATAATTTGGTGCAAGTGTGGCTAAGTCTTCCCCTTCATTATCACTGGAAAAAAAAAAAAAGAGCTGCCTGGGCAAACAAATTGGGTAAACAAAATTACAGAGTTATGTTTAAGTAACTTGAGAAAAAAGAAAACTGCTAGAGACTTTGGCAGTTTAATTGAGGGGATAAGATGATGCTAATTACCAATGTCTCTCAGAGCTTCCACTTAAAAACACTTTTTAAAAAGTCACAGTTAATTCCAATTACCTTCAATATTCCAAAATGTGGAGAAATGCCATGATAAAACTCCATTTCTTAAAAATGCCTAAGTAATGAGATATCGCTAATGAGTGCAGGACAACCTTCCCTATACAGTGTGAAATGATGCAGTTCAACCAAATATGTAGTCAACAACATAATCATCTCTTAAAAAAATATTTACTTATTTATTTGGCTGCACTGAGTCTTCATTGCTGCATGCGGGCTTTCTCTAGTTGCGGCAAGCAGGCTTCTCATTGCTGTGGCTTCTCTTATGGAGCATGGGCCCTAGGGCGGGGGCTCAGTAGTTGTGGCACACCAACTTAGTTGCCTTGTGGCATATGGAATCTTCCCAGAGCAGGGATTGAACTCGTATCCCCTATGTTGGCAGGTGGATTCTTAAGCATTGGACCACCAGGGAAGTCCAACAGCATAATCATGTTTATTAATTTGAATCATCCTTGCAGTTGTTGTTGTTCAGTCGCTCAGTTGTGTTCGACTCTGTGACCCCATGGACTGCAGCATGCCAGGCTTCCCTGTCCTTCACTACCTCCCTGAGTTTGCTCAAACTCATGTCCATTGAGTCAGTGATGCCATCCAACCATCTCATCCTCTGTTGCCCCCTTCTCCTCTTGCCCTCAATCTTTCCCAGCATCAGGGTCTTTTCCAGTGAGTTGGCTCTTCACATCAGGTGGCCAAAGTACTGGAGTTTCAGCTTCAGCATCAGTCCTTCCAATGAATATTCAGGGCTGATTTCCTTTAAGACTGACTGGTTTGATCTC
The DNA here is from genome assembly GCF_042477335.2 of Ovis canadensis. Classification (NCBI taxonomy): domain Eukaryota; kingdom Metazoa; phylum Chordata; class Mammalia; order Artiodactyla; family Bovidae; genus Ovis; species Ovis canadensis. The sequence goes on along the minus strand of NC_091268.1, from coordinate 44,127,647 downwards.
CTTGCTGTCCAAGGGTCTCTCAAGAGTCTTCTCCAGCCGGTTAGGGTTAAGGTTAAGGTTAAGGCAGAACTAGAGCTCGACTCCTGGGAAGGAATAAATGATCAGGTTCTGCCTGACTTTCAGGCCCTTGCTCCACTGATCCCTTGGATGTTTTTTCCTGCTACTCTACTGACTGATCATTCCATCCCTAAGGGTTCTTGGACTGAATCTGTGGACAATAGTCACAGCTGTGATCCTCGGTGACCTGGATGAGTTGGCAAGAATAAGTGGGCAGATTCTGGCAAGTTCTAAGAAATGAGCCAGCAGCAGAGACAGCTGTGACTCAGAAAATGTAGGAGCAGATGTTGTATTCTCCAGTTCTGCTGTCAATGAGAAGCAACTTCCCCAGCCCAGGGGGAGAAGAGCTGGTCACAACCTGGTCCTGGCTCTGCTCACAGCCCTGTGGCCCCCACCAGGACCAGGCAGAGATGATCAGATTAGCAATTTGGTTGGAGGCCAGCACAGGGTCCAACTGGGCAGCAGTTGTGGGAGCTGGGACGAAGGCTCCTGATATATTTTGTTCTGTGTTCTCATTAACCTTTGGTCTGGGGGAAGAAGGTCCTGTCCTCCAGCCAGGAGCCACAGTCAGGCTTCACATCTGCAGAGCCTTCCTCTTAACCCAGTCAGTGCCTGGCTCAATGCCTCTCTTCAGGAAGGAGGTGCTGTGCATATATAGACGTGTTTCTCTGTGCAGACGCACCCCAGATAGACAGGCCCAGGAGAGGTGCTGCGGCTGGGATACATGTTTATGAGAGGAACTGAGGATCTTTTAGCTTCTTTCCTGCTTGGGCCCTGACTTTCATACCCTCTTATTCCTTCATCTTCTGATCCTATCAGTTCCAGTATGAAACACAGTATTATCAGCTGTATTAAGGTGTTTCTATTGGAGATCTCAAGTACACTCTATGCCAGACTTAGGGTTCCATGAGAGACAATTTCCAGCTACATACAACTGATTTAGAGGGTTCTTGAGATAAATATCTTTTTTTCCTTTTTGGTACTTGGACTTAAGTCATCTCTCGACTTTGGACAGTGATTTCAGTCAAGAATAAAAAAGTGTCATGGGACAGAGGGATGTGAAACATATGAGGGTAAAGAAAAAGCTGCCCAGCTGGTCATGCCAGTGACTAAAGGGTCATGGACAAATAGTGTCCCCAGGTGGGGTAGATTAAGAAACCAGAGGAAAAGGCAGATTTGGCGGCTGGACTGGACACCCTAGGCAGTCCTTCCTTTACAGAGATGAGTGGTAAGCATGGTCTGGAACCACAAGCTCCCAGTGCTGAGCTCTGCTCATTCTCCCAGAGCAGTCCCCTCCCCAAACAGAAATACCAGGGGACTTTGTCTTCAAGCAACAGTATCCTCTACAGATTTCTTCATGGAACCTAGCCCAGGTTCATATCAGCTGGAAAAAGAGAGCCAGGTGAGGAATGACTGCGATGTCCCCAGAGGTGGGAGGTGAACTGGGAAACTTATCCTATTTGACAGTACTTGTGCTTGGTGTTGAGGGCTTAAAACTGCAAAGAGGTTTATCTGCTTCCTCCCACCAGATTTTACAGTCAGAGGGATGGGTGTATGATACTTAGCTGACAGGCCTGTCCCATGGGTGATGGAACCTTCAGGGGTTTACCTGATACATATTTATACCATGGTGCTTACAGAAAGCAATACAAAGAAAACACCACCCGTCTTCATGTCTACCAGCTCCTGACTCAAAGCCAAGCAGACTAATACACACAGTGGCTGCTACACACACACATGCACTAAAGCAAACAGGCTTAAGATCTGAATTTCCTTCTTTAAGTCTGGAAACTTCCCTACCATGAGTGTCTTGGTGGGAATCTGAACTCACTTCTCAGAATAAACCCTCAAAAACCAGCTTCTGTGGCTAAGCCTCATTCAACCAGATGTGGTCATACATCTCTGACCCATGTTAAATCTTGAGACCTTGCTGCACAACATCAGGGACTCTTGAGAGTTCTTTACAGAGCTGGTGGAGGAGAAGCAGAGGACAATACTGAGGATGGAGGGAGCACCAGCTATGAGACTCCTACTCAGGAGAGGAGGCCACAAGCTTCCAACCACCCCTGGGGCTGAGAGAGCACTAATTCTAGGGAGGACAGAGAATGCAGGCACACCAGAGTATGGGCCAAGGTGCCCTTGGTGATGAGCAGCATCACCTAAATTCTAGACAACAATTGTCAAGGATAGGAAAGAGGTGGCTAGGAAAGAGGATAGGATCCTACAGATGCTAAGTAATTCTGAATTCGTTGAAAATTCTTAAGCATATATTTTATATGTGAAATAACACAAATACAATTTATACAGATGGCTCAGTGATAAAGAATCTGCCTGCAATGCTGGAGACCTGGGCTTGATCCCTGGGTTGGGAAGATCCCCTGGAGGAGGGCATGGCAACCCACTCCAGTATTTTTACCTGGAGAATCCCATGGACAGAGGAGCCTGACAGGCTACAGTCCATGGGGTTGCACAGAGCTGGATATGACTAAGCGCCTAAACAGTAGCATTGCACAATGTATAGCTTTCAAGCAGGAAAGAAAAAAGGGAGTAACCTGTTGAATGGGTGACAATGTCACTGATCCAGTGGTAAACAGGAAACACAAGATAAGGGTTGTACAAGCAAGTCCAAAATCATCTACAGTCCTTAAACATACACAAGGACACATACCACACACACAGAGGAAGTAGGCTAAACTTATCTATTTAAACACAGACAAACTGGCAGGGTTTTTAAAAATCTAGCTATATGCTACTTATAAAAACAAGTCCAAGAAAAAATTCACAGAAATGTTAAAAATACATAGACAGGAACTATGTTAAAAGAGCAGACATTAATACATAAGAATCTAAACATTTGGAGAGATAATAAACCAAATCAAAAGATAACAATAGCTAATCTTCTCCAAAAAAGTCTATAAACTATTAAGCATCAAAAATGAAACAAAAGAAACTCTGTTGTGATGAGGTCAAGAAAAACATTATGTGAAGTCAGTGAAGTTATTAGGCTCAGGGAAAAGAGAAAAAAACAGGTCCTCCAGGCCTTGCAGAAAAGTCATAGCTCATTGGAGGATGCTGGGAAGAGCAAGAAAGAATAGGCAGAAGTGTGAAATGGTGGGATTCTTCTGAGCACATAAATAAGGAGGCTGAGAAAATAGTAGGAGTCCAACCACACAGGTTTAAATGCTCGATTAAGGCTGCAAGGTGTGTAATCCATGCTGGGTTACCACAGCTTTGGGAACACTCACCCCATGAAATAAACAGTAATTTGAAGAGAGATTTAGTGAGTCCCCCTTAAAGAATCACAATAGCAAAAATGGCAAAAGATAGTATTATGAAGGTAAACACTTTGAATTATATATAGAAGGGTTAATTTGTCCCCCCAGATTCAGAAAAGCATCTGGGCAATGCAGACCAGTTCCAACATACAGTGACACTGGCTATACCCGTGTAAGAAATAAACCATGGAGTTATCCATCCAGCAGTTACCAAGCCATGCTATCTTGACTGCTTTACTCATTTCATCTAGATTCTGCTACCGAGGGAAAAATGGAAATTCTCTCTTTGGGGGAAGTGGTGATTTGGTTTGAGTTTTTTATAATACATGCTGAAATTATTCTCTCTACCTTTACTAGTACTCAGGAGAACTGAGTCACCCAGAAGTGGGAGTAGAAGAATGAGTCAAACAAATCAATAAGAAAAAAGACACACCATCAAATTGAAAATTTGGCAAAGAATATGAACAGGCAAAATGAAGGAACAAACTAGAAACACAGAAGTCCAAATAAATGAAGAGGAAATAGGCAAACTAACTGAAAAAGAATTCAGAATAATGATAGTAAAGATGACCAAAAACCTTGAAAACAAAATGGAGAAAATGCAAGAATCAATTAACAAAGACCTAGAAGAATTAAAGAATAAACATGCAGAGACAAACAACACAATTACTGAAATTAAAAATACTCTAGAAGGAATCAATAGCAGAATATCTGAAGCAGAAGAACGAATCAGTTAATCAGTTCAGAAATAACTTCTGAAGAGCAGAATAAAGCAAAAATAATGAAAAGAAATGAGGATAGTCTCAGAGACCTCTGGGACAAACCAGAGGTCAAACACACCAACATTTGAAAAATAGGGGTCCCAGAAGAAGAAGAGAGAAAGAACGGGTATGAGAAAATTTTTGAAGAGATTCTAGTTGAAAATTTCCCCAACATGGAAAAGGAAATAGTCAATCAAGTCCAAGAGGCACAAAGAGTCCCATACAGGATAAACCCAAGGAGAAACACACCAAGATGCATACTAATCAAACTAACAAAGACTAAACACAAAGAATATTAAAAGCAGCAAGGGAGAAGCAACAAGTAACATACCTCATATGCTTAACAGCTGATCTTCCAGCAGAAACTCTGCAGGCCAGAAGGAAATGGCAGAATATATTTAAAGTACTGAAAGGGAAAAATCTACAACCAAGATTACTGTACCTGGCGAGGATCTCATTCAAAATTGATGGAGAAATCAAAAGCTTTTCAGACAAGCAAAAGTTAGGAGAATTCAGTACCACCAAACTAACTTTACATCAAATGTTAAAGGGACTTAAATAGTCAAGAAATACAAGAGAAGAAAAAAGATCTACAAAATCAACCCCAAACAATTAAGAAAACAGCAATAGGAACATATATTACTTTAAATGTAAATGGATTAAGTGCTCCAACCAAAAGACACAGACTGGCTGAATGGATACAAAACCAAGACCCATATATATGCTGGCTACAAGAAACCCACTTTAAACCTCAAGACACATATAGACTGAAAATGAGAGGATGGAAAAATATATTCCATGCAAATGGGAAGCAAAGAAAGCTGGAGTAGCAATCCTCATATCAGACAAAATAGACCTTAAAATAAAGAAGATTACAAGAGATAAGGAAGGCCACTACATAATGATCAAGGGATCAATCCAAGAGGAAGACATAACAATTGTAAATATCTATGCACCCAACACAGGAGCACCTCAATACATAAGACAAACACTAACAGACATAAAAGGAGAAATTGACAGTAACACAATAATAGAAGGAGACTTTAATGCCCCACTCACACCAAAGGACAGATCATCAAAACAGAAAATGAATAAGGAAACACAAGTCTTAAAGGATACATTAGATGAGATGGATCTCATTGATATCTTCAGGACATTTCATCCAAATGCAGAAGAATACACCTTCTTCTCAAGTGTATATGGAACATTCTCCAAGACAGACTACATCTTGGGTCACAAATCAAACCTCAGTAAATTTGAGAAAACTGAAATCATATCAAGCATGTTCTCTGACCGCAATGCTATGAGACTAGATATCAATTAAAGAAAAAAAAACTGTAAGAAACAAAAACACATGCAGATTAAACAACATGTTTCTAAATAACCAGCAGGTTACTAAAGAAATTAAAAGGGAAATAAAAAAATTTCTAGAAACAAATGACAATGAAAACACAATTCAAAACCTCTTGGGATGCAGAAAAAGCAGTTCTAAGAGGTAAGCTTATAACAATACAATCCTACCTCACAAAACAAGGAAAACATCGAATAGACAGCCTAACTTTACACCTAAAACAACTGGAAAAAGAAGAACAAAAACCCTGAAAATTAGTAGAAGGAAATAAATTATAAATATCTGAACAGAAATAAATGAAAAAGAAATGAAAGAAAAAATAGTAAAGATTAATAAAACTAAAACCTGGTTCTTTGAGATGATAAAGAAAATTGACAAACATTTAGCCAGACTCATCAAGAAAAAAAGAGAGAAGAATCAAATCAACAAAATTAGAAATGAAAAAGGAGAGGTTACAACAGACAATGAAGAAATACAAAGGATTATGAGACTATTATGAACAACTCTATCGCAATAAAATGGATAACTTGGAAGAAATGGACAGATTCCTAGAAAAGTTGAATCTTCCAAGACAGAACCAGGAAGAGATAGAAATTATAACAACCCAATTACAAGCACTGAAATTGAAGCTGTGATCAAAAATCTCCCCAAAAACAAAAGCCCAGGACCAGATGGCTTCACAGGAGAATTCTATCAAACAGTTAGAGAAGAGCTGATGCCTATCCTTCTAAAACTCTTTCAAAAAATTGCAGAGGAAGGAACACTTCCAAACTCATTCTACAAGGCCACCATCACCCTGATACCAAAACCAGACAAAGACAACACAAAAAATGAAAACTACAAGCCAATATCACTGATGAACATAGATGTAAAAATCCTCAACAAAATTTTAGCAAACAGAATTCAGCAACACATAAAAAAAAAACTCATTACCATAATCAAGTTGGGTTTATTCCAGGGATGCAAGGATTCCTCAATATATGCAATCAATCAATATTAACAAAGTGAAAGATAAAAACCATATGATTATCTCAATAGAAGCAGAAAAAGCCTTTGACAAAATTCAGCACCCATTTATGATTAAAACTCTTCAAAAGATGGGCATAGAAGGAACCTACCTCAGCATAGTAAAGGCCATATATGATAAGCCTACAGCAAACATTGTTCTCAATGGTAAGAAACTGAAAGCATTCCCCCTAAGATTAGGAACAAGATGAGAGTGTTCACTTTCACCACTATTATTCAACAGAGTTCTGGAAGTCCAAGCTACAGCGATCAGAGGAGAAAAAGAAATAAAAGGAATCCAGATCAGAAAAGAAGTAAAACTCTCACTGCTTGTGGATGACATGATACTGTACATAGAAAACCCTGAAGAGAGTATCAGAAAATTACTGGAGCTAATCAGAAAACTTAGCAAAATTGCAGGATACAAAATCAACACATAGAAATCACTTCCATCTCTATACATTAACAATGAAAAATCATAAAGAGAAATTAAGGAATCAATCCCCTTCACCATTGTAACAAAAAGAATTAAATACCTAGGAGTAAACTTAACTAAGGAGACAAAAGAACTATACACAGAAAATTATAAGGCACTGATGAAAGAAATCAAAGATGACATAAACAGATGGAGAGATATTCCATATTCCTGGGTAGGAAGAGTCAATATTGTGAAAATGGTTATACTACCAAATGTAAGCTACAGATTCAGTGCAATCACCTATCAAATTACCAACGGCATTTTTCACAGAACGAGAACAAAGACTTTCACAATTCAAATGGAAACACAAGAGACCCCGAATAGCCAAAGCAGTCTTGAGAAAGAAGAATGGAGCTGGAGGAATCAACCTTCCTGCCTTCAGATTATACTACAAAGCTACAGTCATCAAGACAGTATGGCACTGACACAAAAACAGAAATATAGACCAATGGAACAAGATAGAAAGCCCAGAAATAAACCCATGCACCTATGGGTACCTTATTTTTGACAAAGGAGGCAAGAATATACAATGGGGCAAAGACAGCCTCTTTAATAAATGCTGCTGGGAAAACTGGATAGCTACATGTAAAAGAATGAAATTAGAATACTTCCTAACACCATACACAAAGATAAACTCAAAATGGATTAAAGACCTAAATGTAAGACCAGAAACTATAAAACTCTTAGACGAAAACATAGGCAGAACACTCGATGACATAAATCAAAGCAAGATCCTCTATGACCCACTTCCTAGAGTAATGGAAATAAAAACAAAAGTAAACAAGTGGGACCCGACTAAACTTAAAAACTTTTGCACAGCAAAGGAAACTATAAGCAAGGTGAAAAGACAACCCCTGGAATGGGAGAAAATAATAGCAAATGAAACAACTGACAAAGGATTAATTTCCAAAATATACAAGCAGATCATACAATTCAATACCAGGAAAACAAACAACCCAATCAAAAAGTGGGGAAAAGACCTAAACAGACATTTCTCCAAAGAAGACATACAGATGGCTAACAAACACATGAAAAGATTCTCAACATCATTCATTATTAGAGAAATGCAAGTTAAAACCACAATGAGATATTACCTCACATCGGTCAGAATGGCCATCATCAAAAAGTCTACAAACAATAAATGCTGGAGAGGATGTGAAGAAAAGGGAATGCTCTTGTACTATTGGTGGGAATGTTAATTGATACAGCTACTATGTAAGATGGTATGGAGATGTCTTTAAAAAACTAGGAATAAAACCACCAAATGACCCAGCAATCCCACTCCTAGGCATATACCCTGAGGAAACCAGGGTTGAAAAAGACACATGTATCCCATTGTTCACTGCAGCACTATTTACAATAGCTAGAACATGGAAGCAACCTAGATGCCCATCGACAGATGAATGGATAAAGAAGTTGTGGTACACAATAAAATATTACTCAGTCATAAAAAGAACACATTTGAGTCAGTTCTGACGAGGTGGATGAACCCAGAACCTATTATACAGAGTGAAGTGAGTCAGAAAGAGAAAGATAAATATCATATTCTAACACACATATACAGAATCTAGAAAATGGTTCTGAAGAATTTATTTACAGGGCAGCAGTGGAGAAACAGATATAGAGAATAGACTTATGGACCTGGGGAGAGAGGAGGAGAGGGTGAGATGTATGGAAAGAACAACATGGAAACTTACATTACCGTATGTAAAATAGATAACCAATGGGAATTTGCTGTATGGCTCAGGAAACTCAAGAATGGGCTCTATATCAACCTAGAGGGGTGGGATGGGGAGGGAGGTGTGATGAAAGTTCAAAAGGAAGGGGATATATGTATATCTATGGCCGATTCATGTTGAGGTTTGACAGAAAACAACAAAATTCTGTAAAGCAATTATCCTTCAATCAAAAAAAAAAAAAAAGAATATGAACGGGAAAATCACAAAAAAAGAAAACCCAAATGACCAATATTCATAGGGGGAAAGTGGTCATTCTTTCCAGTGTTACAGGCAGAACAAACTAAGACAACTATGAAATTACCATCTCACATGCTGCATGTTGGCAAAGATTGTTTCCAAGGACGCAGGTAAGCAGGGCCTAATGAAATATGGATGGAGTTGTGAATTGAAATGAGGTCTTAGAAAACAGTTGGACAATTCTTAACGGAGCTGACAATTTGTACCCCCAGAACACAGCAATTCTAATCCCAGGTATATGTCCTGGAGAAACTCACGCACAGGTACTTAAGGAGATTTTAATAGCAGCACTACCTTATAATAACAAAAACCTGGAAATAATCTAAGTGAGGAGGGTATGAGATGGACGACCTCACTGATGGTAAAATGAACTACTTTGCAGCATTTAAAAGCATCTAGGTCTATACACATCAGCATGGGTAAACACTGAAAAGCATCTTGCATGAAAACAAAATCCTAGCTAGTTACAATACTACACCGTTTAGAGGAAACATTAAGATGAGATCTTGTTCTAGACACACACAGAGTGTGTAGGAAACTGGCTGAACAGAGATGAAAGTCTGTCTTTGTGGGCTTCACCTCCATTTGATACCTTTTATGTAAAGCTGTAAAATAAATGATTGTTTACAGAACATACATACATAGTAAAAACCTAAAAATATGAATAGAAAAGATAAAAACCAACTTTGGCATAATGGGCAAAAGGAAGGAACATGAGCCTGCATCTATATTTAATTTCTTAAGAAATTCTGGAGCAAATATTGTATCAGTTACCATTTCTTCAGTATGGGTAATGTATTATGTAATATCATGCTTGTTCTATTTGCTCTGTGCTATACATATCAGCAAAATATTGAATTCTTAAGACTTAAGAGTCTTGTGAACAAAAAGTCATGCGCTATCAGGGTTTTCATCTAGGGGCGGTGAATGGGACCACTCTGAACGTTGTAAAGGAGCAACAGAGAACAAAAAGCTGTGCTTTGGTGATGTCACAAGTGATGCTTACTCAGCATCCTGTTACCACAAGAAACCACTGATTTAAGCAGATGGCCCACATGGTGCCACATAAGCAGAGGCTGTGGGAACTGGGGAGCAGGTCCCCAGGCTCGGTGGGCCATTTGTTTCCCCAGTGGGGGCTGAAGGACATGCAGGCTATACCCCTGGCTGGGGGGCCCAAGGGATTCCCTAAGCTTAGGGAGGCAGGCGGGAAGGGAGGGGCTGTATGGGCCAAGGGGAGCCCCAGTGGGAAGGCATAGAGGCACAAGGAAGTGGTGTGTGGTCGGGACTCAGTAGTTTTGGAGTCTCACTGGTAGCTTGAACCCAGCCAGGGATACCAGGTTCAAGGGGTGAGCAGGGCAGATCAGAAGAAGCTTTGGAATCTGGACTCTGTCCTGAGGGAGAAGTGGAGCCTTTGGAAGATTTTGAGCACAGGCATGACCTTGAAGGATTGCCTGTTCAGTTTTTTGCCTTTAGGCAGATAAATGTCTAAGTCTTTCCACATGGCGGGCTTGTCTTTTTTGCAACGTCTCCAAAGACAGACATTCTGCAGTCTCCATCCTTCATCTCTCACAGAGTTGGGGCAAATATAGCTGGGAATGGAGAAGGTGACTGCTGGAGGGCAAGGCAGACAGGGAAGGGAATCAGGAGCAATTCCAGGAGCCAACAGGAACAGGGGTGGGGGAGGGGGAGGAGTGATTCAGCCATGAGGACTGCACTGGGCTAGACAGAAAGGGGTGTGCCCAGATGCAGAAGTCTGTGGCAGGAGGGTCTGATGTGGCGACGGTGGCAGCTACCATCAGTATCATCATCATAAACATCATCATTGTCACAGCAGCAAGCACTGATACCTTGCTTGTCCTGTGTCAGGAAGTGATCTAAGAGCATCACACAATTCAGTGAACCCTATGAGGCAGGTATATCACTATCCACATTTTAAATACAAGGAAGATGAAGCAGAGAGGAGGACATGAAATCTGATTTTGGTCCCACAGGTCATCAGAGGCAGATTTAGAATTCACAAGCAGCCTGTGACCCTAACCATTACAATACACTGCCTCTCAAAAAGGAACACTGAGAAAGTCCTGGAGGACAGAGAAAAGTTGGCAGAGGGTGTATCTCAGTAGGATATTCAGTATCTCAAGCCCATTGTCCATGTGGAAAGGGTCTCTCAAGATGAAGAAGAGAATGGGGTCCAGGTACAGGACAGTGTCTGGGCCATGAGAGAAGGGATGACTGCAAGAAGCTTGTATGGATGCTTGCTGTTTCACTGTGGAGTATCAGAAACAGGAGGGAGGGGATTTAACTTACAAGCTCCTCAGAGGTGGTTTCCATTTTATTCTCAATATCCCTGACGAACTGTGGTGCTGGAGAAGACTCTTGAGAGTCCCTTGGACTGCAAAGAGATCAAACCAGTCAATCCTAAAGGAAATCTACCCTGAATATTCATTGGAATGACTGATGCTGAGGTGGAAGCTCTAATACTTTGGCCACTTGATGCGAAGAGCAGACTCATCGGAATAGGCACTGATGCTGGGGAAGACAGAAAGCAGGAGGAGAATGGGACAACAGAGGATGAGATGGTTGGATGACATCACCAACTCAACGGAAATAAGTTTGAGCAAACTCTGGGAGATGGTGAAGGACAGGGAAGCCTGGCATACTGCAGTCCATGGCGTGGCAAAGAGTGGGACAGACTGAGAAACTGAACAACAACATCCCTGTTGTATGGATATTCCTATTATAGTTAAGGAAGCAGAGGTTCTGAGGGGTAGAGTAATGGGCTTACCATCACACAGCAAGTAAGAGGCAGATCTGCAGGAAGACAGATTGTTCAAAAGTCCTGGGCTTTTTTCTATTACTGCCTACTGCCTCCCTGGGAATTTCCCAAGTCTCCACCAACTGAATATAAGTGCTGGCCCAGAGTCAAACTACATTTGCTTGCTAATTTCCCCAAAGAATACACATAGGAGTAAATAAAAAGGAAAGCCAGCCCAGTACCAACTGTGAACTGAAGATAAGAGAAGACCACAGGCCAAAATCTGGGAGGAATTTCCCCTAATTGCCATGGTCCTGGATATGAATGTGGAAAGAAACCACCAGCTATATATTCCACAAGAGGAAAACACAGTCCTAAAGAAGTTGGGAAACCATGCTAAATAGCCCCTGTGCCCTGTGACCAATACCAGGACACTGGGGAAAATGGATTAGAAAAAAAGTTAGCACAGTACTTTTGAAAAGATAATGAAGATCAAGGGAAAATAAACATTATTCTGACTGGGGCGGCAAGGCAGGGGTGTCAATAACTGAAAAAAAAATCATTGTTCAAAAAATGATACCTTAAAATATCCAAGAGGATATGCTCGCTATGAAATAGAAATAGGAAGCTAGAGGAGAAAAAAGTTGAAATAAAGAAACAGAAAAGAAAAAAAATGTTAAGAAACTCAAGAACTAATTGCAAAATTAAAATTACATTGAAGGTCACACAGGATTAATATGCAGAGGACCAACTTTAGATTTTCTCAGAGTTAGGATGGAAAAGGAATGAAATAGGAAGGGAGAAAGTGACAAATAAGAAGAGAACAGAAGTTCATCTTAAGAATTTTATGTTGCACAGGCAGGAAAACAAAACAATAAGAGAAGATGCAATAATTAAAAAGATAATAATAGAAAACAGTACTGGGTGGAAAAAAGGCCCAAGTTCACATATTAGAAGAGCTCCCTGAAAGCCAAGCAAAGTAATAAAAAGACTCATTCTGCACAACATAAGATTTTACATAAATAAGAAAGATTATAAGCACTGGGCAAAACAAAACAGGTTCTCTGCGAGGGATATAATCAAGCCATCCTCCAAATTCTTCCCTACAAAGTACAAAACACAATGGACAGACAGCTAAAAGTATATCCAGTGATGCATTCTGCCCACCATTTTACTTAGAGGAAGATTGTGGTGGGCACCATTTATAGTGTACCCAACAGCCACTTAACCTGCCATCTTCCTTTCTTAAAGAAACCTGATTTAATTCAGGAGAACAATAAGTTGAGCCCTGAGGGTAGATCATTACAGATTTAAGCTATTATATTCATCTCTGCCAGGTAGGTACCCATCTTCTCAGCCTCCTTTGCAGCTAGCAGGGATTTTTGTTTGGTTGATGAAATTTAAAGGGAAAACCTTCCAGAGCCTTCTGAGAAAGTCTTTTCTTTGTAAGAAAGAGAATCATTCTCAGAAAAAAAGAGCTTTTGCTGCCATCTCCACCCCATTCCTCATACAGTTCTGGTGTCCAAAGCTGTAGCAGCCATCTTACAACCAGCAAGCAACATGGATGAAGATGTGCTTTCAACAGCCTGAGGATGACGGAAAGGAAGATTGAGACTCAGAGACCTGGGCTGACATTACTGAGCCTCTGTCCCATTCTGACAGCTCACTCCAGACTTCTTACTTCTTACCATTGTCTACTATTTAATCTAGGGTTAGGTTTCCTACTCCTTATAACTGAAAACATTATGAATATGTGTTAATAGGAAAAGCACAGAATGGAAGTACACCATCATCAGTACATCAATAGGCTAAACAAAATTAAACAAGTTTCTCAAATGAAGGCAATAACAGAGTTTTTACTAAACTAATGGACATTCAGAAAACGAAGATCATGGCATCCAGTCCCATCACTTCATGGGAAATAGATGGGGAAACAGTGGAAACAGTGTCAGACTTCATTTTTGGGGGCTCCAAAATCACTGCAGATGGTGACTGAAGCCGTGAAATTAAAACTGCTTACTCCTTGGAAGAAAAGTTATGACCAGCCTAGACAGCATATTAAAAAGCAGAGACATTACTTTGCCAACAAAGGTGTGCCTAGTCAAGTCTATGGTTTTTCCAGTAGTCATGTATGGATGTGAGAGTTGGACTGTGAAGAAAGCTGTGTGCTGAAGAATTGATGCTTTTGAACAGTGGGGTTGGAGAAGACTCTTGAGAGTCCCTTGGACTGCAAGAAGATCCAACCAGTCCATCCTAAAGGAAATCAGTCCTGAATATTCACCGGAAGGACTGATGTTGAAGCTGAAACTCCAATAATTTGGTCACCTGATGCAAAGAACTGACTCATTTGAAAAGACCCTGATGCTGGGAAAGATTGAAGGCGGGAGAAGGGGATGACAGAGGATGAGATGGTTGGATGGCATCACCGACTCAATGGACATGAGTTTGAGTAAACTTCGAGAGTTGGTGATGGACAGGGAGGCCTCATGTGCTGCAGTCCATGGGGTCAAAAGGAGTCGGATATGACTGAGCGACTGAACTGAACTGAATAGACATTATGAATCTCCTAGAGGTGACCTGCTTGAAATAGGAAGCATTTCTATAATTTATTTGACAAAGGAACTTTCATTTTCCTTGTAGGAAACATCTGGAAAAGTAGAGTTCTATGTAAAATACTATGAAAAACATTAATAGGATATTGAGGTTAACATTTTATCACCCAAGAATTATATATTCAACCATTTTTCTTTCATGGCAAAGTTAACAAAAGGATATCTTTAAGTTTGCGGAGAGCTTGGAAAACATTTTTCTTGAGTAACTCTCTGATCCTTAGTATGAAAAATTACAGTTCTCCAGTCAACTGAGAAATGAATTACAATTAACAATTCAAATATAAGAATTTTAAAGGATAAAGAAATGACAATGTAAATAAAACCATTTAGAAAAATTAACTGTTATAAATGTAGTTACAAAAGTAAACACCAAGACCAAAAAAATATTCTGGGACAAGAAAATTTAATGATTAAAGGATCTATTTAATAATAATGGGATTTTAGCCTAGGCAGCGTTTTGTAGATTTGTTTTTCCCTGCTATTCCCTGCCAGGTACAACTATAACCTGTGGAAATAATGTAAGATATAACCAAAGGAGAATTCCCGAAGGTGCTAAGAGGAAGGTAAACAAGTCTGGGAACCAGCACTGGAGGAACAACATGGGGCAGGACATTTTAACCTTCACCCAATGGAAGAAAGAAACCCATATCTGACATTTCCTGTCCCTAAATCTAGCAATAGAAGGTAGGCTCATTCCTCCCACAGACTGAACAGGAGTCCCTTAGACCACACCAAGAAAGCCCACAAAGGGCCACGGGGATCTACTGGGGGGCCCACTAGATAAACAGCCATGGGAAGTGCTTTCCTTCTCTGTCAGGCTTGAAATTCCCCTCAGTCATGGTGATTAACAAGGGAGCCGAAGCAAGAAGGATCTCCACCCAAATAAAGGCGGGACCCAGAAAACCTCTGTCTTCATGGGTTGGAGACTCTTTACTTCTGCCCAGAGATTGAGGGCAACAGCAAAATGGATCTCATTGTAGATTCACTGGATCAAATGGATCACAACAAGCACCTGGCCTGGGGAACACCGTTTGGTCCCCAGAGGCAGAGGAGAATCCCACCACAAGACATACTTAGCTAATGAAGCCTCTCCTTTCCTGCCTGAACATCTCTTTCCCCAAGAAAAGACACTTGTCAACCTGGCCTAAGGACATTTCCTTTCCACTTCTTGAGCAACACAAGGAGGGCCCAACTGGGGGCTCCTATAGCATCAGATAAACTAAGTTGACCAAAGTATCATCCCAAATGCTCTGAAATGAAGGTGTCATCGGAGCCATGGCCCCCCAAAAATGTAAGACAGGATCTACATGTTAAGCCTAAAGAGGATGTTGTTGTTTTTGTTTAGTTGCTAAATTGTGTCCAATCCTTTTGTGATCCCACGGACTGAAGCGGCCAGGCTCCTCTGTCCGTGGGATTTCCCAGGCCAGAGTGCTGGAGTGGGTTGCATTTCCTTCTCCAGGGGATCTTCCCGACCCAGGGATCAAACGCACATCTCCTGCACTGGCAATTGTATTATCTACCACTGAGCCACCAGGGAAGCCTAGAGAGTATGATTATCTACTAAATAAATCTTTAAAGGCTAAAATATATTAACATATAGGGCAAAAATTCTAGCTTATAAGAGGAAACTCCCTATCATATCAAAAACCAAGAAAATCACAACCTAAATGAGAAAAGACACTCAACAGACACAAACACTGAGATGAATCAGATGTTGGAATTACCTGACAAGGATTTTAAAGGAGACATCATAAAAATCCTTCAACGATCAATATCAAGCTTTCTTAAAACAAACTAAAAATGAGGAAATCTCAACAAGGAAATAGAAGTTATAAAAAAAGAACCCAATGAAAATTATAGAACTGAAAAATATAACTGCAGAAATAAAAAAGTTGCTGAACAGGAGAGTAAAGTAGAGAAGGCAGAGGTTAGAATCAATGAACTTGAGGACAGGTCAATAGAGTTCACACAATATGAACAGTAGGGAAAAATAAGACTAAATGAAAAAAATGAAAGAAACTCGGGGACCTGTGCAACAATAAAAAAGTTACAACACTCATCTGAGTCTCAGAAGAGGGATCACAGAATGATAAGCAAAGAATGATCAAAGAAGTGGCTAAAATTTTCCAAATTTGGTAAATAAATAAATAAATAAATAAACCTACAAATTGAAATCATACCTCAAACTGGATGAGCCCAAATAAATCCATTCTAAGACATTTCAGAAATAAAGTCTAAAAAATTAAAAAACTCAGAAAAATTCTGGAAAGCAGCCAGAGAAAGATGATGCATTACCTACAGTGAGAAAACAATTCAGATGACAACAGATTGCTTCTCTGAAATCACGGCAACCAGAAGGAAGTGGCGTAACATTTTTCAAGTTCTGAGAAAGAAAGAAAAACAACTATCATCTGCAGGACACAACTGGCAAAGTTATCCTCTCTAGGAATGAGGGCAAATCAAGAGAGTCTCAGATGAATAAAAAGTAAAAGAACTTGCTGCTATCAAATTTATCTTTGAAGATTGCCTAAAAGAAGCTCTTCAGACAAGAAAAGAAATGATGAAATAAAGAATCTTGAAGAATCAAAAAGGAAGATGGGATGTTAAAAAGAATAAAAATATCTTAGGTCAATACAATAAACTGTTCTTTTATTCATGAATTTTATAAGCCATATTTAATGATTGGGACAAAATTATAATACCATCTGATATTGATATTTCAAAGTAGAAAGGCAAAAGAAGTTAAATGTAAGTACCATCTTCCCAGTCCACTCAAAGAGGCAAAATGTTGATAGCAGTAGATTGTGAAGACACAAATATGTACTGTAATACCCAAATCAACCACTATGAAAACTATACAAAGAGATACACTCAAAAGTACTACAAATAAATCAAGATGGGATTCTCATAAGTGTTCAGGAAACCTGCAGAAAGATAAGAAAAGCAGAGGAATAAGGACTAGAACAAATAAAAAGAAAACAAATAATAAAATGGCTAACATATACTTCAATAATTAAATAGGAATGGTCAAATTACAGCAATCAAGAAACAGAGATTGACAGAATAGGTAAAAATACAGCCCAATTGTATACTGTTTACTATGCAAATATTAATTTTAAGAAGCAGGAGTGGCTATATTAATATCCAATGGTGTAGATGTGAGAGCAAGAAAGTTACTAGAGGGAAAGAGAACATTACATAATGGTAAAAGGATCAACTCAGCAAGAGGATCAGTAAAAGTACATATGATCTTAAATATGGACACAACAAAACAAAACAAAAAGAGCCTCAAAATACATGAAACAAAATGGACAGAGCCTAAAGGAGAAATAAATCTACAATCATAGCTGGGGACTTCAGTACTACCCCTCTTAGCAAATTACAGAACCGCTAGAGAGAAAACTGGCAAGGATACAGAGACCTAAACAGCACAAACAACCAACTTAGGATCCAATTTACATATATAGGACACTTGACCCAACAACAACAGAAAATAAATTTTTAAAGTGCTCATGGAAATTTCACCAAGACATACCATATCTGAGACTATTCAACAAACCTCCAAAATTTATACAATTGAAATCACAGAGTTTGTTCTCTGATCATAATGGAATAAAACTAAAAACCAGTAACAGAAAGATACTAGGAAAATCTCTAAATACAAGGAAATTTAACAATACATTTCTAAATGATTTATGATTTTAAAAGACTATAAATAAGAATATGGAGAATTGAATGAAAGTGAAAAGATAACATGAATCAACAATCAAAGTTCCTAGAAAAAGAAGAGAAAAACAAAACAAATAAAATAAACAATCCAGAACAGTCAGAAAGAAGGAAACAATAAAAATAAGAGTAAAAGCCAATGAAACTGGAAATGAGAAACTGATACAGAATATCAATGAAACAAAAAGGAAAGCGTTGAAAAAATGCAAAAAAATTTGCAAAACTCTAGCAAGAGTGCCAACAAGTAGAGATTTAAATAAATGGAAACGCATATGTTCATGATGGGGAGACTCAATATAATAAAGATGTCAGATCGCCCCAATTTCATCTATAGGTTTAATGTAATTCTATCAAAATCTTAGCAAAGTTTAGTAGATATATACAAACTTATTCTTGAGTTTATATGGAAAAACTCAGACTCTTAGAATAGCATAAACAATCTTGATAGCAAGACTAAAGTAGAAGGAATCATGTACTTGGTTAAGGCTTATGATATAGTTAACAGTAATCAGAATGGTGTTACATTGGCGGAAGGATAGACACATATACCAGTGGAACAGAATAGATGCCCAGAAACAGAACAAACGGAAGAGGATATATGGATGGCATATTAGTCTTGGCTCAGGGGCTGCTTGCCCCGAGCTGGGGCTGTGGGCGGGAGCCCAGACACGCAGGGGCAGGCCGGAAAAGCTTAGCCATCAGGGAAATGCTTAGCCGGAAAAGCTTAGCCATCAGGGAAATGCTTAGCCGGAAAAGCTTAGCCATCAGGGAAATGCAAACTGAACTATCACTACATTCCTAACAGAATGGCTAAAATGAAAACACTGACACCACCAGAGCTAGTGAACATTCGGAGGAACTGGATCATTTCACATAGTGTTGGTAAGAAGGTAAAACCTCCCTGTCACTCACAATTTGGCAGTTTCTTATAAAACTAAATATGCTATTATTTTATGATGCAGCAACTGCACTCAAGGGCATTTATCGTCAGCTCAGTTCAGTTCAGTCACTCAGTGGGGTCTGATTCTTTGAGACCCCACGGACTGCAGCACGCCAGGTTTCCCTATCCTGGAGGGTACTCAAACTCATGTCCATTGAGTCGGTGATGCCATACAACCATCCCATCCTCTGTCACCCGCTAGCATGTATCCTAGAGAAATGAAAATGTATGTTTACACAAAAACCTGTACACAAATGCTAAGAGCAGATTTATTCATTCATAATAGTCCAAAACTTTAAACAGCACAGATGTCCCTCACAGGTGAATGGTTAAATTAAATGTGGTACATCCACACCATGATATATTCACCAAAAGAAAAGAGCAAACTACTGATACACACAACAACTTGAATGAATCTCAAAGATATTATGCTGAGTTAAAAAAAAGCCAATTCCAAAAGGTTACATGATTCTACTTATAAAAATATCTTAAAGTGACAAAATCTTATGAGCTAAAAACTGAATAGTGGTTAGCTACAGTTAGGGATGGGGGGTAGACGTATGAGAGTATGATAACACTGTTCACTGTCTTGAATGTGGTGTCAGATACACGAAACCTCCACATCTGAAAAAACTGTCGAGTAGCGAACCTACACATACACGAACATGAGTGCACATAAAATAAGGGAAATAGGAGGAATATGGTGAATTTTATGAATGTCAAAATCCCATTTATGATAATGTACTATGACCTTGCAAAACATTGCCACTGGGGGAAATTGGGTGGATCTTTCTGAATTATTTTTTAACACCACATGTGAATCTACAACCATTTCAATAAAAATGTTACAAAATCAGAATATATAATACCAAGCTATATTAACAGAAATTGAGAAGAGAAATGAGAGAATAAATATAAGCCAATTTTTTCTTTAAGGGAATGTCAGAAGTTCTTTATTCCTTTCACTTTACTATTCAGAAAATGTAATTTAAAATACATGTTTCATAAAGGTAAAAAATCAGGAATAGGAATTTAACAAAAAGAGCTATCTTTATGTTTAATTTAGAGGATAAAGCATACAAAACAGTATAGCAAAAGACAGAAAACAAAGGACACAGATAAAAAAGCAAAACTACATGACAACTGAACTGTGAATACACATCAGTTATAAACCGGGGGATTAAACCACTTTATTTAAAGACAAATTCTCTCAGATCAGCTTATAAAGACAAGTCTGACATGATTCTCACAAAGAGAAGGACACCTGAAAAAGTAGAATTTTTTAAAGGAAAGAGGATGGCTAAGGAAATAACCAGTAAAACCAACAACAACAATAACAAAAAAAAAGAAAATGAATTGAGGTTAGTGTTAATATCAGAAAAGGAATATTCAAGATAAAAATAGTGGATGGGCCAAGAAGGTTATTTGTAGATATGAATGGTAATAATAGATACATTATGGAAATAACACTATTCTATTTAGTGACCAGCTCTGCCTCCAGAATAAAGCCTGTGCCTGTGCCCTTCTCACTACCTTAGTTGCTCCCACCCTAGTGCAAGCCATTGACATGGCTCTCCTACTTTTGAATAACTTCCTGAGTCCCCATCTGCATTCTAAGCCCCTATATTCCATCCATAGTGGATGGAATTATCACCACAGCCGTGGTCATGTTATTTGCATGCAAATCAAAATATACCCCTCCATTGCTTAAAATACTCCAAGGAGTACTGCTTCTACATAAAATCATATCCATACTCCTTGTCTTGATGGGACCTGAGACAAAGAGTGCTCCCATAAGTGTCAATTCACTCCCTCTCCTTTTTTAAAATTTTCAAAAAATGTTTTAGCCGCACTGCTCAGTATGCGAGATCCTAGTTCCCCGATCAGGGATCAATCCAGTGCCACCTGCAGTGGAAACGTGGAATCTTAATCACTCCATCACCAGGGAAGTCCCCCATAAACTCTTTCTTAAAGAACAACAAAAAGGAAGTGAAAGTCGCTCAGTAATGTCTGACTCTTTGCAACCCCATGGACTATACAGTCCCTGGAATTCTCCAGGATAGAATACCAGAGCGGGTAGCCTCTCCCTTCTCCAGGGGATCTTTCCAACTCAGGGATCAAACCCAGGTCTCCTGCAGTACAGGTGGATTATTTACCAGCTAAACCATAAGGGAAGCCCAAGCATACTGGAGTGGGTAGCCTATCCCTTCTCCACTAGATTTTTCTGACCTGGGAATCAAACCGGGGTCTTCTGCATTGCAGGCAGATGCTTTACCAACTGAGCTATCAGGGAAGCCCAATGGCAAAAAAAAAAACAAAAAACAAAAAAACACACACACCTTAATTTAAAAATCTGGGACCATGGCTGTCCAAAAGAAAGACTACTATTTCCAGTCATGCCTTGCTGCTGGGTGTGGCAACATGACCAACTTCTGGTCAACCACATGACTAGCTTCTGGCCAACTGGACATAAATAGAAGCCACATA
Source organism: Ovis canadensis (assembly GCF_042477335.2). Classification (NCBI taxonomy): domain Eukaryota; kingdom Metazoa; phylum Chordata; class Mammalia; order Artiodactyla; family Bovidae; genus Ovis; species Ovis canadensis. The sequence continues at coordinate 44,106,224 of NC_091268.1, read as the reverse complement.
TGAAGCTTCTTCAAAGATTTGTGCTCTGTTTCCCTTCATTGGCTTTCTGATAGGTGCATGCAGATGTGGACGTAAGCCACATGGTTAGGGTGATATTGGAGGATTTCAGAGTAATGAATCAGATGGGCAGCAGAGAATTGAGGAAGGGTGATTTCTATTTGCTTCTATTCTGTTTGTACCACTGTTAGATTGGTTTCAATCACATTCTGCTGAATGTGTATCCCAACATAGGACCTACAGTGTCCCACAAAAGCTAATCTTTACACAGACATCCCCAACCTCATCTCCGACCACTTGCCCACCAAGCTCTAATCAAGCTTGTCCCTCCTCAGGGTCCTAGAATTTCCTGTTGCCTCCCCGTGGTGAACGTTTACCCCAGAGGTTGCAGGCTGGTACTTCCTCATGATTTAAGTGTAAGTTCAAACATCATCTCCTCAGAGAAGTCTTTTTTCAACGCTCTATTTAAAGTTGTGTAGTACCTAACCTGGGGATTCCCTGGTGGAAAAAAAAAGTCCCCCTATTAATGCAGGAGATTGGGGTTTGATCCCTGGGTCAGGAAGACCCCCTGGAGAAGGAAATGGCAACTTACTCCAGTATTGCCTTGAGAACCCGATGAAAAGTATGAAAAGGCAGAAAGATAGGACACTGAAAGATGAACTCCCCAGGTCGGTAGGTGCGCAATATGCTACTGGAGATCAGTGGAGAAATAACTCCAGAAAGAATGAAGACACTGAGCCAAAGCAAAAACAACACTCAGCTGTGGATGTGACTCATGATGGACTAAAGTTCGATGCTGTAAAGAGCAAGATTGTATAGGAGCCTGGGATGTTGGGTCCCTGAAACAAGGCAAATTGGAAGTGCTCAAATAGGAGATGGCAAGAGTGAACATCGACATTTAGGAATCAGCAAACTAAAATGGACTGGGTGAATTTAACTGAGATGACCATGATATCTACTACTGTGGGCAAGAAGCCCTTAGAAGAAATGGAGTAGGCACCAATAGTCAACAAAAGAGTCCAAAATGCAGTACTTGGGTGAGGTCTCAAAAATGACAGCATGATCTCTGTTTGTTTCATGGTAAACCATTCAATGTCACAGTAATCTAAGTCTATGCACTGACCAGTAATGCTGAAGAAGCTGAAGTTGAACAGTTCTATGAGGACTTACAAGACCTTCAAGAACTAACACCCCCAAGAAATGTCCTTTTCATTATAGGGGACTGGAATGCAAAAGTATGGAGTCAAGAGATACCTGGAATAACAAGCAAATTTGGCCTTGGAGTACAGAATGAAGCAGGGCAAGGGTTAATAGAGTTTCACCAAGAGAATGCACTGGTCATAGCAAATACCCTCTTCCAATAACACAAGAGAAGACTCTACACATGGACATCACCAGATGGTCAATACCGAAATCAGACTGATCATATTTTTTGCAGCTGAAGATGGAGAAGCTCTATAAGTCAGTAAAAACAAGAGAGGAAGCGGACTGTGGCTCAGATTATGAACTCCTTATTGCCCAATTCAGACTTAAACTGAAGAAAGTAGGGAAAACAACTAGACCATTCAGGTATGACCTAAATCAAATCCCTTACGATTATGGAGTGGAAATGACAAATAGGTTGAAGGGATTAGATCTGATAGACAGAGTGCCTGAAGAACTATGGACAGAGGTTCTTCACATTGTACAGGAGGCAGTGATCAAGACCATCCCCAAGAAAAAGAAATGCAAAAAGGCAAAATGGTTCTCTGAGGAGGCCTTACAAATAGCTGGGGAAAGAAGAGAAGCAAAAGGCAAAGGAGAAAAGGAAAGATAGAACCATTTGAATGCAGAAATCCAAAGAATAGCAAGGGGAGATAAGAAAGCCTTCCTCAGAGATCAATGCAAAGAAATAGGGGAAAACAATAGAATGGGAAAGACTAGAGATCTCTTCAAGAAAACTAGAGATACGAGGGGAATATTTTATGCAAAGATGGGCACTATAAAGGACAGAAATAGTATGGACCTAACAGAAGCAGAAGATATTAAGTAGAGGTGGCAAGAATACCCAGAAGAACTATACAAAGATCTTCATGACCCAGGTAATCATCCAGGTGATCACTCACCTAGAGCCAGACATCCTGGAATGTGAAGTAAAGTGGGCTTTAGGAAGCATCACTATGAAGAGAGCTAGTGGAGGAGATGGAATTCCAGTTGAGCTATTTCAAATCCTAAAAGATGATGCTGTGAAAGTGCTGCACTCAATATGCCAGCAGATTTGGAAAACTGCAGTGGCCACAGGACTGGAAAAGGTCAGTTTTCACTCCAGTCCCAAAGAGAGGCAATGCCAAAGGATGTTCAAACAAAGAATGTTCAAATATACTGCACAACTGCACTCATCTCACACGCTAGCAAAATAATGCTCAAGATTCTCCAAGCCAGGCTTCAACAGTACATGAACCGTGAACCTCCAGATGTTCAAGCTGTTTTTAGAAAAGGCAGAGGAACCAGAGATCAAATTTCCAACATCCGCTGGATCATCGAAAAAGCAAGAGAGTTTCAGAAAAACATCTACTTCTGCTTTATTGACTATGCCAAAGCCTTTGACTGTGTGGATCACAACAAACTGTGGAAAATTATTTAAGAGATGGGAATACCAGACCACCTGACCTGCCTCCTGAGAAATCTGTATGCAGGTCAGGAAGCAACAGTCAGAACTGGACATGGAACAACAGATTGGTTCCAAATAGGAAAAGGAGTACATCAAGGCTGTATATTGTCACCCTGCTTATTTAACTTATATGCAGAGTACATCATGAGAAACACTGGGCTGGAGGAAGCACAAGCTGGAATCAAGATTGCCGGGAGGACTATCAATAATCTCAGATGTGCAGGTGACACCACCCTTATGGCAGAAAGCAAAGAAGAACAAAAGAGCCTCTTGATGAAAGTGAAAGAGGAGAGGGAAAAAGTTGGCTTAAAACTCAACATTCAGAAAACTAAGATCATGGCATCTGGTCCCATCACTTCATGGCAAATAGATGGGGAAACAATGGAAACAGTGACAGACTTTATTTTCTTGGGCTCCAAAATCACTGCAGATGGTGACTGAAGCCATGAAATTAAAGGCTCCTTTGAAGAAAAGTTATGACCAACCTAGACAGCAATATAACAGCATATATTAAAAAGCAGAGACATTACTTTGCTGACAATGGTCCGTCTAGTCAAAGTTTTGGGTTTTCCAGTGGTCATGTATGGATGTGAGAATTGGAATATAAAGAAGGCTGAGCGCCGAAGAATTGATGCTTTTGAACTGTGGTGTTGGAGAAGACTCTTGAGAGTCCCTTGGACAGCAAGGAGATTCAACCAGTCCATCCTAAAGGAAATCAGTCCTGAACATTCATTGGAAGGACTGATGCTGAAGCTGAAACTCCAGTATTTTGATCACCTGATATAAAGAAATGACTCATTTGAAAAGACCCCGATGCTGGGAAACATTGAAGGTGGGAGAAGGGGATGGTAGAGGATGAGATGGTTGGATGGCATCACTGACTCAATGAACATGAGTTTGAGTAAGCTCTGGGAGTTGGTGATGGACAGGGAAGCCTGACATGCTGTAGTTCATGAGGTTGCAGAGAGTCGGACATGACTGAGCAACTGAACTGAACTGAATTGGCATTGTCTTTCTTTGGGATGGGAATGAACACTGACCTTTTCCAGTCCTGTGGGCACTGTGGAGTTTTCCAAATTTGCTGGCATATTGAGTGCAGCACTTTCACAGCATCATCTTTTAGGCTTTGAAATAATTCACCTGGAGTTCTATCACCTCCACTAGCTCTGTTCATAATGATGCTTCCTAAGGCCCACTTGACTTCGCATTCCAGGATGTCTCACTCTAGGTGAGTGATCACACCATCATGGTTATCTAGGTCATGAAGATCTCTTTTGTATAGTTCTTCTGTGTATTTTTGCCATCTCTTCTTAATATCTTCTGCTTCTGTTAGGTAGGTCCATTCTGTCCTTTATTGAACCCATCTTTGCATGAAATGTTCCCTCGGTATCTCTAATTTTCTTGAAGAGATCTCTAGTCTTTCCCATTTTGTTGTTTTCCTCTATTTCTTTGTATTGATAACTGAGGAAGGCTTTCTTATCTCTCCTTGCTGTTCTTTGGAACTCTGCATTCAAATGGGTATTCCTTTCTTTTTCCCCTTTGCCTTTTGCGTCTCTTCTTTTCCCAGCTATTTGTAAGGCCTCCTCAGAGAACCATTTTGCCTTTTTGCATTTCTTTTTCTTGGGGATGGTCTTGATCATTGCCTCCTGTACAATGTCACGAACCTCCATCCATAGTTCTTCAGGCACTCCTTCAGGTCTAATCCCTTGAATCTATTTGTCCCTTCCACTGGATAATCATAAGGGATTTGATTTAGGTCATACCTGAATGGTCTAGTGATTTTCCCTAGATGGTTGGATGGCATCACTGACACGAGGGACATGAGTTTGAGTAGACTCCAGGAGTTGGTGATAGAAAAGGAAGCCTAGGGTGCTGTAGTCCATGGGGTCACAGAGAGTTGGACATGAGTGAGTGACTGAATTGATCTGAATTGTGGATTTTAGAGGATTCATCAGCCAGACCCCAAGAAGTCTCCACTGGCTCCACACCTGCCTTGTTTCTTTCTCTCTTCCCTCTGAACGTGAATGCAAGATATTACCCTTACTAGACCCAGTCCTCTTTTAGATAACTTTGAATGAAAATTCTATGCTTTCCTGAGGTCGACAGTATATTCATATTACATACAGACCCTGTGTGTTAGACTTAAAGAAAACAACTTTACCTGTAACATGGGAAGATTCCACTGGACATAAGTATTAAGTCACTGGTGCCAGGAGTTTCCTGGATATGACCAGTGACTTTTTCCTCTTTTTGCCTGAAGTCACCTATCAGCCCTACCCAGTCACAAAGCTGAGAACCCATCATGAATTTATTTAGAAGGGATATTTAAAATTAGTTTCAACTTATTATTTTTCTTCTGATTATGAAATCAATGCAGACATTCTTGTAAAAGGTGAGTTTTCGATATACTAACTGGATATAAGGTGACTGATACATTGCGGAACTGCAGCTGGCCTCAGGTCTCCTGTGGCTTCTGGAACAAGTAGCCACCCAGCTGCTTGGGGTGACCATTGCTTCTTCAGAGGCTTTGCCTGAATTCTTTTCCTCCAGGCAGATGACAGTCACCATTTTGATTATAAACTTTTAAACGCTCATGTAAATTTTGTGTACTTTATTTACCATAGCAATGAATACCTGTACTAGAAAGTCTAACACTTTTTTTTTTTGGCCACTGAAAACAGCTGTTTTACAGTGTGATTTTGTTAATTTCATTGAATAATAACAGAGTAGATCCTATGGCCTAATTGTAGAAATTTCAGAAACTACATACAAGGATAAAGAAAATTTACATTCACCTCTATTCCAAGTCATAATAATTAGTATTGTCAGAATTACTACATTTTCCCCAGTTTTAGTCTCTGTATGAATATAAATGGATATACAATAGTTGTAGGACAAGGATGTAATTATACTGTAAATTAAAATCTCTAGATCGTAGAGTGAAAATATTATTTTTTTAAAATTGCACAATATTCCATCTTTTTAAGCGCATTTTTCTACACCTCTAACTAATTTCATATGACATAGTCTTAGACGTAGAATTATTTTTAATTATAGCGTTTAACGTTGGAAAAGTTGTAGAAAACCATCACCAAATAGTTTTCAAAAAAGTTTTAAAATTTACATTTCTACTGGTAGTTTATGAGTTTGCCCATTTTCTCTCACTCTTGACAGCACTATTATATGTTTTATTCTTTTCCAACTTGATAGATGAAAACTTACCCAATTACTATTTTAGTAGATATCCCTTAGATTTCTAGTGAGGTGGAGAACTGTTTTAATGTTTTTTTAAAGTAAAGTATCCATCAATTGTTATTTCTTATCCCACTCATCTATTATCATATCTAGAGGTTTCCATATTGTTTTAGAAATGCTCTCCACATATACCTTAGTCTATTGCTGTATTTTTTCCTATTACTTTTTAAACTATTTCTTTCTTTATTTATTTGGCTGTGCTGGGTCTTAGTTGCAGCATGCAGGATCTTTAGTTGTGGCATCTGGGATCTAGTTCCCTGACCAGTGAGAGAACCCAGTGCCCCTGCATTGGCAGCAGGGGGTCTTAACAAACCCTGGACTGCCAGAGAAGTCTCCCAATTACTTTCTGAAACATGCTTTCAATAGTTTAATAGTTTTTATTTATGATTCTTCTGTTGCTTCAATGCTTAGAAAGGCAATTCCTACTTAGAAAATTAGTTACATATTGACATGTAATTCCTCCATCTTTTAAAACAGTTAAAACGTATACTGTTATACGGACTAAAGACCAATGGTACTTATAAATATGGGAAATGAGGGAAAAACCCAAATGACCAAGGTTTGAAACAGACCAGTAAGCCTTACTGGATGCCTGCCCCATGTGCCAGGATCACTGAAATCTCAGTGGCTCTCAATCTTGGGCGAGCATCAGAGCCACCCGGAGGGCGGATTGAACCCAGATACCAGCTCCACCCTGGAGTTTTTGATACAGTGCTTCTGGGGTGGGGTCCAGGTGTCTGCATATCTAACATGTCCCAGGTGATGCTGATGCTGCTGGTTCAGGAAGCAGACTCTGAGAACCTCTGCTGAGTTTTCCATGCTCCATATTTCACAGGCAGTAAAATCGCTTTGGGGATTCAAGCATTCGCTGTCAATCTAACAGGCCTCGTGACAGGCATGGCTGCTGAAAGCTATTTGGTTCCTAAGATGATTAAGAACAGCAGCTTTGGATCCCAAACTCTGATAGAGTGGCACGTTGACAAAATATTGAGGAGAGAACCATTCTGTTGGTGCCAGATTTGATGTAAGAAGCGACTCTGCCTGCTGGAATGCAAGTTATCCATAAAAGAACAAAAGTCAAAATCCTGGTATTTTCTAGGTCTTTGTCACATGCAACAAACACCTCATGTGAATGAACATAATTTCTTCTGTCTCACTTGCTTTCCCTGCAAGTTTTATCCAAGGTCGACCTCACAGGGCAGATAATTTAGTTTCACAGATGAAAAATTGTAGATACTTCATAGTTATTTGACTAGCTGGGGACTATATTTACTTTCCTTTCATCTTCCTTTTCTGATTATACAAGTAATGCATGCCCACTGTCAAGCTTTTGAAAAATACAGAAAGATATGATCACTCATCATGCTATCACATATGGAATGTCACTGTCAATACTCTGACATATTTTCCCCAGTTCTTTTATGCATAAAAGATTTGGCATCATATTGTACCTGGAGCTTTCTGGAGTGTTTCTTTCCTGTGCACACAGCTGTGAGATAAACTAGACCTATTTGTAAACAGGCAAGTAAAAACTCACTCTGGAGCATGCACAAAGAGCAGGAGGCTCTGTGAGTTTCTTTGTTCTTAACCTCCAGCCCCAAACCTGTTCCCACACATCCAATGCCATCCACTGAACAGATCCATTTGCTTAAATATTGATGTATTTCATTTCTTAAATCAGAAACTGTAAATTAGGGACTTCCCTGGTGATCCAGTAGTAAGGGTCCACCTTGCAAATGCAGGGAACTCAGGTCTGATCCCTGATCAGGGGCCCAGGATCCCACATGCCTCAGGGCAATTAAGGCCCATATGCTTGCAACTACTGAGTCCACGTGATTTAGAACTTGTGCTCTTCAACCAATGCGCTGCAATAAGACCCAGCACAGCCCCCCCCCCCCAAAAAAAACCTGTAAATTAGTCAAGTCTTAGTGAAGTTTGATTATATGTAAGATAAAAATGTGAGCCAAGGCGCCAAGGTGTTCTACCTGTACCTTCTACAGGTACAGGTAAGTCCCGATGGTAAGACACCACTGGCTCCTCTCCTAGCTAAGGGTGGGACTCATCTCTCTCTCTTTAAAGGGAGAAGAGTTTAACAGAAGTGGTGGTTGGACCTAGATCGCCAGAGCTGCACGATCTCCCGTGATGCTGGCCATTACCTCTGCCATTTGGTCATTACCACAGTCTGCGAGCTCATGGCAGAACACAGCTGTGCACAGCGCTGGAGGTCATGGAGGAGGAAAGATGAGGGGCTGTTGTGGGGACTCAGGTGAACCCGAGATGCAGATGCTTCACAGCATGGGAGCATCTGTTGCATTAGACACCTTCTTGGGTACAAGTGGCCTCGTGGTGTGTGGTGCGGGTGACTGGCAGAATAAAGTGACTTTGAGGATGCTGCTGCTCTGCAGTTGCAATGGAGTTGAAGTGTTGAGGATGAAAGCCCCCCCCCGCCCCCACCCTGCATCTGGCCCTCTCAGCTCCTCTCTCCCCTCCTCTCCTCTCCACCACTAACATACACCAAGTTCTGCTCAACTACATCACAGCAGTAACAGCCAACGCACACGACTTTGATGAATAAAGGAGAAGACAATAAGAATTCCACAGGTTACTATTTGCTACATAAGAGAGAGGTTCTGAACTGGCAGCCAAGAAATCTGTGAGCCTCACACCCAGACTAAGTACCCAGGGAGGACAGACACTCTGGGGCACGGCCCTCGTGTTAGTAGCCAATCAATTCCATCTTCACTGATACCAGTTTCCCGCAAAGAGCCAGGGGCTCAAAACTTTGGGGATGAGCACTAACTGATAAATAGCCCTTTTTGCAGAATCCCATTTGATTTTCTTCTCCCCTTGGCCCTGTAGGCTAGAATGCCAGGAATGAGTGAGCCCTGGAGAGCGGACTTCATTTGCAAGGTGAGCCTAGGGCCTGGTGGGCTCACTTCTCAGAACACAGAGAACATCATGGTCAGTTTTCCTCTAAGATAGGGAGAAACCAAAACCTGAAGAAAATGAAAGGCCGTGACAGCAGTGTCAGGCCAGGAAGCTGAAGCCAAATTACAGCCCCACTCCCCGTTGTGGTCGCCGGTCTCCAAGGCGGTCCTCAATGACCCCTCCTCTGGGGATTCACTGGGAGGGGTCCTCTCCCTCCACTGAATGCAGACGTGCTTTGTAACCAATAGGATTGAGGTATAGTTGAATTACAGTGTTGTGTCAATTTCTGCTGTAGAGCAAAGTGACTCAGTTATACATATATATACACATTCTTTTTCATATTCTTTTCTATTGTGGTTTATCATAGAGTATTGAATATAGTTCCCTGTGCTACACAGTAGGACCTTGTTGTTTATCCATTCTCCCCTTACCAGTTTGCATCTGCTAATCCCAAACTTCCAATCCAACTCTCTCCCACCCTCCTTCCCCTTAGCAACCACCACTCTATTCTCTGTGAAGGACTGTCTTAAACATCTTTTGTAAAGCCCATAGTGACTGTTAGACTACAGGGTAAGTAACAAGTTCTTACTAAGTACTTGTTGGTTGTATGCAAGATGATAGCAGATTCAGACTAGAGGTACACTGCCAACTGCAATCCTTAACTAGATGAGAGAAGTTTCGTTGGTTAAGGGAAAAAACACATCAAGAAATTAAAGAAACCACCCTGTGTTGGAATGGTATTTTACATGTCTAAACTATAATTCAATTTAACTTGACAAATTATACTCACATTTTAAAAGTAATTATTGATGAGCCATTCCCCAAATTCCATAATCACAAAATAATATTCACATTTTAAAATTAAAGAATATAAAGAAATGACTTATAGCACATCAAAATAGTTCAAAGGTCATTGTTACTTGGAATTTCTAAGACAGCTTGTAGATAGAAACAGAAGCAAATTGAGAAGTATCAAATACAAATTTTGAGATAAAACCATTCTGTCCTCTTGAGAGATAGGATCCAAACACACAAGGCAATCATATCATCCTTTCAGCCAGGACCTCCTGAACCGGGAATGGCAGTGAGCACAGGTAATACCAATATGTCCTTCCTAAGTGTCTCCACGGAGAAGGCACTGGCACCCCACTCCAGTCCTCTTGCCTGGAAAATCCCATGGATGGAGGAGACTGGTAGGCTGCAGTCCATGGGGTCTCTAAGAGTCGGACACGACTGAGCGACTTCCCTTTCACTTTTCACTTTCATGCATCGGAGAAGGAAATGGCAACCCACTCCAGTGTTCTTGCCTGGAGAATCCCAGGGACGGGGGAACCTGGTGGGCTTCTGTCTATGGGGTCCCACGGACGACTTCAGATGACTGAAGTGACTTAGCAGCTTAGCAAGTGTCTCCAGGAAAAAAGCTTTTGTGAACCAGAAGAGGAGGAATCTCATTTCTCCAAAATGTAAAACTATTTTTGAAATAAGGAATAAATAGGGAGATATTTCACTCTTCCAAGACTTAAATGAGTATAGTTTTGATACCTGTTTTCAGGGGACCTAGTATGATCTCAACTTAGTTGTCCAGTTCAAGAAATGTATGTCAGTCGAGCCCAGAAGAGAGCTTCACATGCTGAACAGAAGCTCAAGAATTCACAGTCAAATGTGAGTCCCAAACCCATGTTTACTATCAAATCTAATCTTTAAACAAAATCTTAACTCACCTGCCAGAATATGCTGTCTATTGTGTTTCCAAGAAAACCATCGCGACCTTCTGAAGACACCAGTTTGGGGCCAAGAATGGTCATGAATTCATCAAAATCCACCTGGCCATCCCCTGGAAGGAGAAGATATAAGTATGAGTTGAGAAGTAGCTGAAATTGACCTACCCAATGTTTATTTCATTATTTCACTGGAAATATGAAATAAACATCTCTGTGAAATAAAATCATGGAATAATTTGAAATAATGAAATAAACATCTGGGAGTAGATGAATAAAATAAACATGAAATAAACATCTACATCCTTTTCTCCACAGCATGACCTTGATCAATGAAGAGCTGGAACCATTTCTGAAAACTGTGCAACACTCTTAAAATACCAAAGACAGCCGAGAAACTGGCAACAATTAGTACCTCCAATACCACCTATCCCTAATCGTTTGTTAGTATTTATGTCTAAATCTCAACCAACACCTCCCACAACCTCACAGGTACTGTAATTGCTGGACCCCAAGTTGCCTAGCTGTACAGGAGAGAAATCACACCTTTATCCCAATCTCTTCCTTCATACTGGTCAGTCACACATAAATTTAGTCATCAAGTCTTACTGATTTCACTTGTTAAATATCTGTAGCTGCTCTACCTTCTTCATCAATTCAATTGCTAGTCCAGTTCCAAAAACATTGTGGTAGGAAAATGCTTCCAAGAATGAATGTTCTAATAATAATTACAGTATTACTAGTAAAATGATTTTGTCCTCACATTCTCACCTCCACACTCTCTTCCACACAGTTGAGTTTACTTCTCCCAAAGCCTATCTGATCCTGCTTTTAAAACTTCAATGGCATCTTTGACCAAAAATAAGGAAACCACCTCAGAACCCACCTGCCTCAAGTCCCACTATGCCTTTTGATACCTTTTGCTCCCCACCTCTGCACAAGATGCCATGCTATTTCAGAGCTCCAGACACAGCTCTGTCCACACTGTTCCCTCCATTTGTCTACCGGGTGATCTCTAACTTGTTTCATAAGATGAAGCTGAAATATCATGTTCTCTTTTGATATTTTTCCTGACCCTTTCTCATCTCACTAGACAGAGTTGGGCAAACTTCTGTTTCTCCTACTAACTTAATGTGCATCTGTTTAGAACTGATTACCCTCTATCTCAGCACTAATGTGCATGCCTTTCTCTCACCTAGATTGTAAGCTCTGCAAGGCCAAGGACCCAGCCTGAAATGTCTCTATATTTGACACCATGGTGGGCATTCAAAGTGCCCTTAGAGAATGAATGATATCCCTTGTTTGCACTTTCTTTGCTCAGTTCAACATGTATTGGAACTTCCATGCTAGAGCTGACACTGGCCAAGTGAACTTAGGCCAACTTAGACAAAAGCAGACCTTCAGGGTCTGAGCCCCCAGGATTCATCAGTGTGGCATTCTGCACGGACTGCTTGGGAGGGTGTCTCCACCAAGAGTCACCACACCTTGGCCCCAGGTGAAAAAGACAGCCCGGGTGGCTGCATACAAGCTTGCCAAAGTGCAGACATATCAGTCCACTCCCAGAGTGTAATAGCCTTCCATGAGCCTTTGCTGAAAACCTACTTCCAAAATTCAAGCAGATGTCATCATCAAGATGTCAATAATTTGGAAAGAGACAGTCCAGGAACAGATCCCAGTGTAGATAAAACTTCCAAGAGGATAGGAGAAGCATGACAAGTCAGTGGGAAAGGGAAGACTGAGCCACCAAACGGGGTGGGGCAGTCCAAGGACTACTGAGAAAGGGATGTACTTCTTACCAGTCAACAGGATGAAAGGATCCAAAATTTCGCCCTGGCTGGTCATCATCAGCTGACAACAAGTTGGCATCTTGCCTTTCAAACTAGCAAATACTGCTTAAAAGAATACTGTTCAATGCTGGCAGAGATGTGGAGAAGACAGGAGCTCTCTTATGCATCCCTGTGTGCTCATCCTCAATACTGACTAGCAGGACTCAAGATGCTGTGTCCTGCTGGTTCCTTTTCACTTAATAACTTCACTTTTAAAGAAAAAAACAAAGCGAGGAAACTACCTTACATGCAGTCCAGGATGTTTACCCAAAGATATATCATCCAGTATTTGTGAAAGTAGAAAGCTGGAGGAAGCTGAGACTGGCCCAGCCTTGCTGGTATTCACACTGAGTTAGCACCACATGGCTCCCAGGCTAGGACAGTCACACTTGTTATATTCATGCACTAACCCGCTGCTCACCCCAAGTTGCTCCTGTTAGTCAAACCTGGCACTGGGGACTTCCCTGGCAGTCCAGTGGTTAAGAATCAGCCTGCCAGTGCAGGGGACATGGGATCCTAGCTCTGGGGACTAACATTCTACAAGCCACAGGGCAGCTAAGCCCCTGAGCCAACTACTGAAGCCGGAGTGCCCTAGAATCCATGCTCTGCAACAAGAGAAGCTACCATAATGAGAAGCCTGCATGCTGCAACCAGAGTGTAGCCTCTGCTCACCACAACTAGAGAAAGCCTGCATGCATCAGTGAAGAGCCTGTGTGCTGCAACGAAGGGCTGCTGCTGCTGCTAAGTCGCTTCAGTCATGTCCAACTCTGTGCGACCCCATAGACGGCAGCCCACCAGGCTCCCCCGTCCCTGGGATTCTCCAGGCAAGAACACTGGAGTGGGTTGCCATTTCCTTCTCCAATGCATGAAAGTGAAAAGTGAAAGTGAAGTCGCTCAGTCGTGTCCAACTCTTAGCAACCGCATGGACTGTAGCCCACCAGGCTCTTCCATCCATGGGATTTTCCAGGCAAGAGTACTGGAGTGGGGTGCCACTGCCTTCTCCGAATGAAGACCTAGTGCAGCCATAAATAAATAAACATAAAGCTGGTGCTGGATGGCCAAAAAGTCTCAGACCAGAAGATGCTTTCTCAAGAGAGAAAAAGTGTCACCTTCAGTAAGATGGAAAGTGATTCTTAGGGGACAAAAAATATCTTAGGCCTCACAATCATTAGTGGCCTCCTAAGGTCACAGTCCATAAAGAGACATATGCACACTGTATCTGTGCTATTAAAATGCCATGGGGTCGGGGCAACTAGAGAAACAAGTGTCTTAAAAGGCACCTGAGCAGGTGAGTGGCAGAACAAGAAGGAGGAGCAGGACAAGAGGAAGAAGCAGAGAAGGAAGAGGAAGTAGTTTGAAAAACACTAGACTAGATAATGTCTCAAGTACAGGAAGTCCCCTCCATGCCAATCGTCAAGTCGTGACCTTTCAAAGATGCAAACGTGCATCTAGTTCCAGCAAGGAGCCAGAACCTGTTCCATCAATGTCAGGCATGAGTGAAATTGCAGCTTGCCCTCCGTCTCCTATTGCTGACAATCCTTCAGTTCCACCATCTCCCACCTCCTGTCCCTCCTCCAGTTGGTAACCCTTGATGCCAGCCCCTGGATGCCAGCTGTTGTGCTGTACTAGTATAAGATGAGAAATGTTTTCTTTATTTTTTTGTGTTTGTTTTTTATGTATTAGTTGTGTGGAAAGTATTATAAACCTATTACAGTATAGTAATGATATAGCTGATTGTGTTGGTTGGGTACCCGTGAACAAATTAGACTTAAGAATAAACTGGACTTACTAACGAAACCTGTTCATATGTAGGGGACTTACTGTACTATGGTTCTCCTTCCAGGGACCTCCTTCTGAGGTGCTGGTCTAGTAACAGTGGGCATCATCCCAACCTTCTGTCACCCAGGGCAACGGTTCATAAAGGTTTAGAAGCTCGAGGGTGTAGATCATTCTTTTACAAAGACCTCATAAGACCCTATCTAAAATACATCCACTGGGCTGGGTCATACAAGCTTCTGGCCAGGGTGTAGTAGGCACCACTCTCACTTGGGAGCTGAATGGAATGGGGGTGGGGGTGTCCAGAGTATGTGCAATATATATTTCTCCAGGAGGATGAGGCTGTTTCTAAACAATCTATCTTTCAGGTAAGAGGAGAGTGATCACCCACCTCTCTGAAACCTCCCCCCAACCCAGGTGATGGGAGAGCAGCATGTGGAACTGGAGTCCACACAGAACCCTGGTCAAAGTCATCAGGGAGCACTCACAGATGGTGCCCTTGGCTGAGAACGTCAGCCTCAAAGTTGACAAATGGGAGTGATGCTTCCAACCATATCCTGACCTCGGTGAAGGGAGCAGCTTTTTTGCTACCGAAATCCTTGACCAGAAGGGAAGAGCTTGGGCCATGGTGGGCAACCCCAGGGTGGTGCCAGCTACAGTGCAGGGGCACAGGGGACTTGGCAGAGCCTTTCTGCTAGTTGGAGGAGAGGTCTGGTTCATGGAAGAATTTGTTTCTAGCTACTAAGCAGAAGACATTTGGAACCTCAGATTTTTTTATTGGTCAAAATGTGATTCTCCACGGCCTCCCTCCATTTTTTTTCCCCCATTATCAATGAGCCAAGGGAGATTTCTGTGGGCCCATAGTTGGAGAAATAAGAGGGATGCCTCTTTGACTTTCTCTACGTCTCTCGGGATCTTTTCAGCTCTGGCTCCTGAGCATGCGCATATTGCACGTTTTCTGCAGACGCGCAGTACACAGAGGCTCCTCCCTCACATGCACAGCTCAGCACTGGTCTTGCCAGGAGTATAAGATTCTATTCAGATGCAGACTGAATAAAAGTCCCCTTCAGCAGATCTTAGTTTAAAGGACAGACAGGACTGGGAACACCCCATAAGCTATCAAAGCTGCTCCTAGCAATCCGGCCACACGTCCCCCTCACCCCACCCTACCCTGCATCTATCTCAGGAGTATTGAGAAGAGTACAATTTCAGAGATACCTCCCTAAGTTCCTTATACAAAAACTAGCCACTGGCAGAGGCGAAGTCTGGGAAGTCTGGTGATGATCTTAACATCGAACATACTGAGCATTCACAATGCCATGGCATCACTGGAAGACATTGCACAGCCTACCTCACTGAAGTCTGTCAGTAGCCCATTTTACAGATGAGAAAACTGATGCACAGAGGGGTTCAGTAACTTGCAGAAGCTCACACAGAGGAGCAGAGCAGTGATTCCCAACCCAGCCGCTTGCCTATGCTTTTGCTCCCTCTCAGGAGGCCAGGTGACGTATCACTGTCAGGAACGCTCATTCATCTGACCCCAGCGTTCGCTGGCTGGGGAGTGCTGTGGCTCCTGGCCCAAAGAGGCAAATTGAAATCTAAGTTGTCTTTTTGTCTAGTTATCAAGTCTCAGGTCAGCTGCTGGAGGCCTTTATTAAGCATTTAAAAGAGTCATAATAAGTAATAGGAAATATTGATTTAACATTTGCTATATGCCAGACTCTGAACTCAAGGTCCGACATATATTATTGTGTTTGATTCCATCCCAACACTGTGAATAGGTTCTGCCCTTCCACATTCTACCCTTGAGAAAACTTCAGCAAGAAGAGGTTAAAAGGAGCTAGGTCAAGGCTGGGCAGCTAGTATATGCCTGCCGAGGGATCAGCTTGGAACTCTTGATATTAACCCCCACGTTGCAAAGCCTCACTCTATGTCAGAGGCCCCAGTATAATTTCTGTTTCAGGTTCACACCTCTCTGCAAAGTCTGAGAGTATAATATGTTTTCCTACTGAGCTTTTAGGAAGGAATTTAGTGGGAACTGGGAAAATGGCCTTTAGAGGCTTTAACACAAATGACCACTGTCTGAAAGCTCTTTGTTCCCCAAATTGCCATTCTGCCTGCAATGAGGGTCTCAGTAATTCTCCTTGGAGGGTCAGTTCTCAGAGGATCTAGGTCTCTCCCATACAAACCTATAGGCACCCTCTTCCACCAGGCCTGCCAGGGTGACATCAGGCAGGGGACATTCATGTGTCCCCTAAAGACATCAGGCTGGCATTCACGTGTCCCCTAAAGACAAACTGGGCATCTTCCCAGACAGCCCTCCCCGACCCTTCACAGAATGCAGCGACCTCCAAATGCAAAAACTTCATTTGGTTAAATCATTTTACAAATCTTTAACTGTCAAGTAAGTGCAGAGTGAAACAATGAAACTCACTCCAATAAGGACTCATTCCTAACCTCTCCCATGCTTCCAATATTATGATCCACTTAGCAAGACAGGCAGGAAGCTAACCTGCCCAGGACCGCATCTGATTGCTTCCCACTGCTATGTAAGTCAGAGTAATGAACTTGAACGAGGGCAAGAAGCTGCGGGAGGGCCAGGACTGCACGACATTCGTTAAGACCAACCAGCTGAAACTTTCACCAAGAGGTAAAATAACAATAAAAATCCCTGCGAAATAAAAGGAAGGAAAGGCATATTCAGAAAAAATGATGGGTAAAGAAGGGTAATGAGGAGATAGCTTGGGAGGAAGAAGAAATGTCTGCTTGAGACTCTGTTCCAATCAACTGACTCAGTTTCAAAAGCGGAGATGTGAGGTGTACGGTGGGGCAAGAGAGGGATGAACAGACACAGGCTTACCCTCCAGGAGGCTGCAATCCATCACCCAGGGCAGAATCAAGTAGGGGCTGGGACTGACCTAAAAGCATTGAGCTAGGGCAGCACCACGGTAGGAGCAGAGGCTCTAATTTGGAAATTCTCGATGGCTCAGGAGTGAGCTGAGAAAAAGAATATTTCCTGCCATATCAATAAACAAGGATATCACAGTCAATGGCAATTGCAGCCCTCCAACAGGAGCCAGTGAGCCCTGAGGAAATTCGGAGCTGAAAAGAACACCTGCCATCGAGCAGCCATTAGACTGCAGGCCCTCCCTATGGTGAGCCCTGAGGGAACACAGGATGTGAGAACACAGGATACTGCCCCAGATAGCTCCGGCGCATACCTGAGGAATGAGTTCAGTGGGCTTAGACTCGCATTTTCCCATACTTGGAAAAGTGCTAAATGCCTTAACTCGAGATATCTGGTTTTCTTCAATTAATAATAATCTTTTGATGTTCCTGATAACCTGCCCTTTATTGAAATATTCCTGTTGTTGTTTAGATGCTAAGTCGAGTCAGACTCTTTGTGACCCCATGGATTGTAGCACACCAGGCCCCTCTTTCCATGGGATTTCCCAGGCAAGAATACTGGAGTGGGTTGCCATTTCTTTCTCCAGGGGATCTTCCCGCCCTGGAATCAAACCCATCTCCTGCATTGGCAGGCAGATTCTTTACTGCTGAGCCACCAGGGAAGCCCCTTCTTGCAATATATCCTAGCTATATAGCCTATGTATTTAGTTCTTCCCCTGGTCTCCTCAGAGTGGTTTCTCGGGGCTCTCTTTAATGCTGTCTCCTGAGCTACAGTCCTCATTTTGCCCCAAATAAAACTTGACTTGCAGCTCTCATGGTGTGCACTTTCTTAAAAGTCAACAGAACCCTTAACCCATAAGGGAGGGGAGGTTCTAGCAAGCTGAAAGAGGAGATAAGCACCCTGAATACCTCATGGACCCCAGGAAGGATGTCATGTGACTGGAGCAGTAACCACCCTCCCTTCATGCTGGAACAAGGACTCCTATGGGAAGGGAACAGAACAAGATAAGCCCTGCTTGTTCCTGATGCAGAGTCAGTGGGAAGTGTCCAAGTGGGGAGAGAGAGCATCACCCCATCCACCAACTCCACCCAGTGAAATTTTTATACCTAATGCTTCCAAATCAACCTCTTATAATGTGTTAGGGACTGAATTGTGTCCCTCTAGAATTCACTGGTTGAAGCCCTAACTCCCAGTGTGACTATATTTGGAAACAGAGACTTGAAGGAAGTGATTAAGGTTAAGTGAGGTCATAAGGGTGGGGCCCTAAACCAATAGGACTGGTGTCCTTTTAAGAAGAGAAACAGGGACTTCCCTGGCAGTCCAGCGGTTGGGACTCAGTGTGTCCACTATAGGGATCATGGGTTTGATCCCTGGTTAGGGAGCTAACATAGACTTCAATGCGGCTGGTGACACAAGCAAGGTTCTTCCTTGTGAAGGCTTAACTGTGGGCGGCAGGCCGGCTCAGCCACTGTTCTGAAAGGACTAGCATATTCTCTCTGTTCTCTGCCTCTGCACTCAGAATTTTACATACTTAAGTCCTCCTACTTCCCAAACTGCCCCATCCTCAACCTGCCTGTCAAAGCAGCTCCAAGGCCCAGACAACCCCAAGCAGTGCACCTGCCTCCAGCAACCTAGCATCCCAGGAAGCCTGTTTCTCATGGGAGCTGGACATTAAGCAGAGCTTTTACATCTCTTATGTATCCTAGAATAATAGAAAAGATGCTTTTACTTCCGCTTTATATCCAAATGGGAAATTGCAATTGACCACAGTAGAAAGTGGGCTTCCCAGGTAGCACAAGTGGTAAAGAACCCACCTGCCAATGCAGGAGATGTAAGAGACATGGGTCTGATCCGTGGGTGGGGAAGATCCCCTGGAGGAAGGCATGGCAGCCCACTCCAGTATTCTTGCCTGAAGAATCCCACGGACTGAGAAGCCCTGCAGGTGGGTCCATAGGGTCCAAAGAGTCGGACACAAGTGAAGCAACTTAGCACGCACACATCACAGTAGAAAGCTGAGGACAAAGAAAGGAGTTGGTGGAGGGTGGAGGCATGTCCTAGCCTTGGCACTGCTCACTCTCACTTCCCTTCTAAATAGGACTAGGAAGTAATCAATAAGGCTGGCTCTCAGGAGGTGTGCAAAGTCCGAGTTCACAGCTGGGGCCCACACTCCCCTGGTGTTTCTCATCTATGCTATGGGTCCATCCAAGCCTGATCTGCTTAGAGTTAGACCAGCCATCCTACCTCCTCTCTTATTTGCTACATAGGGATACAGCCCATGGGCAAGGCTGAATATACACAGGCACTTTATTCCTTATTCCTACTGCTCTTATGTGCACATCTTCCTTGGGGATCCATGCGGAAGAGAAACTGTCAAGACAAGACAGACCATGCATCTTACTAGCACCAAACTCGCCTTCTACTCCAATAGCTGCAAGGCCATTTCTAACCTTCAGAGAACAGTGTTGACTAGAAAGTTTCGGATCTGAAATACATTAGGGAGTAAGTTATGAGAAAATGGATGCAGTGACTTCAGAATAATCTTGACTTGAGGATCACAAAGAACAGATATTGAGCACAGTTTTATGGACTTGTTGGTCCTTTGGATAAATGTCTGTTTAGTTCCTCTGCCTATTTAAAAAAAAATATTTTTTCTATTTTATTTTGTACAGATGTTTTGGTGTGGACCATTTTAAACATCTTTATTTAATTTATTACAATAGTGCTTCTACTTTATGTTTTATGCTTTTGGTTGCAAGACACGTAAGGGATTTTAAGCTCCCTGACCAGAGAGATAAGTCAGCCTCTCCCATCAGGAAGCTTCCATAAACCTCTTATCCTTATCCATCAGAGGGTGAACAGAATGAAAACCACAATCACAGAAAACTAATCAAACTGATCACATGGACCACAGTCTTGTCTAACTCAATGAAACTAAGAGCCATGCCATGTAGGATCACCCAAGATGGATGGGTCATGGTGGAGAGTTCTGACAAAAAGTGATCCACAGGAGAATGGAAGGCAAACCACTTCAGTATTCTTGCCTTGAAAACCACATGAACAGTATGAAAAGGCAAAAAGATAGGACACTGAAAGATGAACTCCCCAGGTCAGTAGGTGCCCAATATGCTACTGGAGATCAGTGGAGAAATAACTCCAGAAAGAATGAAGAGGTGGAGACAAAGCGAAAACAACGCCAAATTGTGGATGTGACTGGTGATGGAAGTAAAGTCCTCTGCTATAAAGAACAATATTGCATACGAACCTGGAATGTTAGGTCCATGAATCAAGACAAATTGGAAGTGCTCAAACAGGAGATGGCAAGAGTGAACACTGATATTTTAGGAATCAGTGAACTAAAATGGACTGGAATGGGTGGCTGTAATTGAGATGACCATTATATAGACCGTTGTATATACTACTGTGGGCAAGAACCCCTTAGAAGAAATGGAGTAGCCATCATAGTCAACAAAAGAGTCTGAAATGCAGTACTTGAGTGCAATCTCAAAAATGACAGAATGATCTCTGTTTCAAAGGCAAACTATTCAATATCACAGTAATCCAAGTCTATGCCCTGAACAATAGTACTGAAAAAACTGAAATTGAATGGTTCTATAAAGACCTACAAGACCTTCTAGAACTAACCCCCCAAAAGATGTTCTTTTCATTATAGGGGACTGGAATGCAAAAGTAGGAAGTCAAGAGATACCTGGAGTAACAGGCTTGGCTTTGGAATACAAAATGAAGCAGGGCAAAGGCTAATTAGAGTTTTGCCAAGAGAACGCACTGGTCATAGCATACACCCTCTTCCAACAAACAAGACTCTACACATGGACATCACCAGATGGTCAACACCGAAATCAGACTGATTATATTCTTTGCAGCCAAAGATGGAGAAGCTCTATAAAGTCAGCAAAAACAAGACCAGGAGCAGACTGTGGCTCAGACCATGAACTCCCTATTGCCAAATTCAGACTTAAATTGAAGAAAGTAGGGAAAACAACTAGACCATTCAGGTATGACCTAAATCAAATCCCTTACAATTATACAGTGGAAGGGACAAACAGATTCAAGGGATTAGCTGTGATAGAGTGCCTGAAGAACTGTGGACGGAGGTTCGTGACATTGTACAGGAGGCAGTGATCAAGACCATCCACAAGAAAAAGAAATGCAAAAAGGCAAAATGGTTCCTGAGGAGGCCTTACAAATAGCTCAGAAAAGAAGAGAAGGAAAAGGCAAAGCAGAAAAGGAAAGATATACCCATTTGAATGCAGAATTCCAAAGAATAGCAGGGGGAGATAAGAAAGCCTTCCTCAGTGATCAATGCAAAGAAATAGAGGAAAACAATAGAATGGGAAAGACTAGAGATGTCTTCAAGAAAATTAGAGATACCAAGGAAACATTTCATGCAAAGATGGGTTTGACAAAGGACAGAAATGATATGGACCTAACAGAAGCAGAAGATATTAAGTAGAGGTGGCAAGAATACACAGAACTATACAAAAAAGATCTTCACAACTCAGATAATCACCCAAGTGATAACTCACCTAGAGCCAGACATCCTGGAATGCAAAGTCAAGTGGGCTTTAAGAAGCATCACTATGAACAAAGCTAGTGGAGGTGATGGAACGCCAGTTGAGCTATTTCAAACCCTAAAAGATGATGCTGTGAAAGTGCTGCACTCAATATGCCAGCAGATTTGGAAAACTCTGCAGTGGCCACAGGACTGGAAAACGGCAGTTTTCATTCCAATCCCAAAGAGAGGCAATGCCAAAGAATGTTCAAACTACTGCACAATTGGCACTCATTTCACATGCTAACAAAGTAATGCTCAAAATTCTCTAAACCAGGCTTCAACAGTATGTGATCCATGAACTTCCAGATGTTCAAGCTGGATTTAGAAAAGGCAGAGAAACCAGAGATCAAATTTGCCAACATCTGCTGGATCATTGAAAAAGCAAGAGAGTTCCAGAAAAGCATCTATTTCTGCTTTATTGACTATGCCAAAGCCTTTGACTCTGTGGATCACAATAAACTGTGGAAAATTCTGAAAGAGATGGGAATACCAGACCACCTGACCTGCCTCCTGAGAAATCTGTATGCAGGTCAAGAAGCAACAGTTAGAAATGAACATGGAACAACAGACTGGTTCCAAATTGGGAAAGGACTATGTCAAGGCTATATATTGTCACCCTGCTTATTTAACTTATATGCAGAGTACATCATGCAAAATGCTGGGCTGGATAAAGCACAAGCTTGAATCAAGATTGCTGGGAGAAATATCAATAACCTCAGATATGCAGATGACACCACCCTTATGGCAGAAAGCAAAGAGGAAATAAAGAGCCTCCTGATGAAAGGGAAAGAGGAGAGTGAAAAAGTTGGCTTAAATCTCAACATTCAAAAACTAAGATCATGGCATCTGGTCCCATCACTCCATTGCAAATAGATGGAGAAACAATGGAAACAGTGACAGACTTTATTTTCTTGGGCTCCGAAATCACTGCAGATGGTGACTGCAGCCATGAAATTAAAAGACGCTTGCTCCTTAGAAGAAAAGTTATTACCACTCTAGACAGCATATTAAGAAGCAGAAACATTCCTTTGCCAACAAAAGTCCATCTAGTCAAAGCTATGGTTTTTCCAGTAGTCATGTATGGATGTGAGAGTTGGATCATAAAGAATGCTGAGCACCGAAGAATTGATGCTTTTAAACTGTGGTGTTGGAGAAGATTCTTTAGAGTCTCTTGGACTGCAAGGAAATCAAACCAGTCAGTCCTAAAGGAAATCAGTCCTGAATATTTATTGGAAGGACTGGTGCTGAAGCTGAAACCACTTTGGCCACCTGATGCGAAGAACTGACTCATCTGAAAAGACCCTGATACTGGGAAAGATTGAAGGTGGGAGGAGAAAGGGACAACGGAGGATGGGATGGTTGGATGGCATCACCAACTCAATGGATACGAGTTTGAGCAAGCTCTGGGAGTTGGTGATGGACAGGGAGGCCTGGTGTGCTGCAGTCCACGGAGTGGCAAAGAGTCAGACACAACTGAGCGACTGAACTGAACTGAAGTGACCAGGGATTGAACTTGCATTCCCTTCACTGGAAGGTGATGTCTTTACTTCTCGACTCCCAAGGAAGTCCCCATTTTTCAATCCGATTATTTGGGTGTTTTGGTTAATGTGTTGGGCGATGTTGTTTAAGGATACAGACTTGCAACTAGTGGAGAAATAAGTCCCAGAGGTCTTATACACACTACAGTGATGGTAGCCAACAAAACTGTATTATAAACATTAAACTTGCTAAGAGATTAGATCTTAATTGCTCCCCAAACTGGACAAAAATAATTGCATGGCATGACAGAGGTGTCAGCTAATGCTAGTCTAGCATATTCCATACTCCACTATAAGTGAATGTTGCTCAGTCGTGTCTGACTCTTTGCGACTCCATGAACTACACAGTCCATGGAATTCTCCAGGCCAGAATACTGGAGTGGGTAGCCTTTCCCTTCTCCATGGGATCTTCCCAACCCAGGGGTCAAACCCAGGTCTCCCACATTACCAGTATAAATGTATCAAATAAAAAAGAATGAGGATAATCTCTAATGTGTCTTCATTCAACTTTCTGTAAAAAAGTCCATGAAACTAGAAAAAGACCATTAAAAAAAAAAAATCACAGAAGTTCTAAAAGCTGAGGCTACCCATCAACCACTTGAAAAAAATCTAAGGAAATGTTTGCCAGCCACAGCGCGAGTGAAGCAGATGGAGAAATAAAACGGGTCGTCTGTGCAGGCTGCGCTCTTGGAAAGGGAGCTGCAGCACCTGCCAAGAAGTGACGGGAAGAGGCATGAGCATCATTCTTGGTCCTCGCCAAGCTCAGAGACCTAGACTCTGCAAAACCTAGAGACCCAGGCAACCAGCTCCCAAGTGTGTGTGCCCGGGCTGCTAGGAAGTCTGGCACCTTGTTCATGTTTCTTGTCATCCTTTTCTCTCCTTCTCTGGTACCTCCATTTGTAGGTACAACCCCAGCATATCACACGAGAAGTTCCAGCACTGGCCAGCATCGTGCTACAGGCTGCAGTCTCCACGCCCTAAGCAGGGGAGAGACTGTGGAAACCCAGAGTGTAATAAGTGTTGGGAATTGTTATCATTGTTTAATATGCTGCTCCTTGATCATGATTCTTATCTTTTAACTTTTGGGGGGCTGCATCCCAAAGCATGTGGGATCTTAGTTCCATGCCCCTTGCATTGGAAGAGCAGAGTCTTAACCACTGGATCAAGGGAAGCCCTTTGATCATGATTCTTTTTTTTAAATATAAATTTATTTATTTTAATTGGAGGCTAATTACTTTACAAAATTGTATTGGTTTTGCCATACATCAACACGAATCCGCCATGGGTGTACACGTGTTCCCCATCCCGAACCCCCCTCCCACTGATCATGATTCTTTAACCATAAACGTTTCTCAGACTTAAAGAAGTGGTGAGTGTAAGCACGAAAACAAACTCTGTCCAGTATTCTTTTACTGAATACTTACTAGTCACCAAAAACTACACGAGGTATGGCACACTTCCTCCCCATAAGTGGATATTCTGAAACTCAAGTGGGAAAAGAAGGTGGTCAGTGACACCCACACAAATGATAGTTGGTTAATTCCAGGAACCAGGTCTCCACAGTAAGAACGGAAAATGAAGGGAAAAAATATGGGTGAGTCCAAAAAGAGAGGAGAAACATTATCCTGAATACCCAAAGAAAAATTTACTCCTGAAACTCATTCACCATTAGAGAAGAAGGCTTAAGGAACACCTGCTTGTATTCCCAGTGTGATAGATGAAAACAGCCCTGTGCAGGAGTTCCCTGGTGGTCCAGGGGTTAAGACTCCTCGCTCCCAATGCAGGGGGCCCACGCTTGATCCCTGGTCAAGGAACAAGACCCACATGCTGTGACCAGAGATGAGGCATGCCACAACAAAGATCCTGCATGCAGCAGTGACGATCCCGCGTGCCACAACTCAGCACAGCCAAAGGGGAAAAGGCAAAAAAGAGAAAGCAAACAGTCCTATGCAATTAAGAGATTGTACAAACATATGAAGATGAGGTGAAAGACATGAATGGAAGGAAGAGGGACCCAGCTTCAGTGAGGAGAAAAGGAGAGGACACCATCATTGCTCTAGCAAAGTCAAGGTCTACTGGGATCCATTGGTAGAAAACTATGACTTCTAACTCAAGTAAACAAATAGGTTCCCAGACCCATTACATAGACTCATTGCACTAGACCTGGGGATGCTAAATGAACATAGAGGACGTCAGCACTGTGGTCTAGGAAATTCAAGTTCAGCTGGGAAGAGAGACAAACAAGGCATCACAAGTGTGTGCTGACTATAAAAGAAGTGCTACAGAGGCAAAAACCAGAGAAACTGGATATGATCTAGCACAGTTCTCCAAGGCAGGAGGAAGGGGAAAGGATGCTCAAGAACACTCAGTGTGGTGCCAGAAGAGAATATCACTCCATCCTTATCTTTTTAATTTTTGCTATGTGTTAGAAGGTCCTTGTGGCTCAGCTGGTAGAGAATCTGTCTGCAATGCAGGAGACCTGGGTTCGACCCCTGGGTTGGGAAGATCCCCTGGAGAAGGGAAAGCCTACCCACTCCAGTGGGTATCCACTGGGTTCCCACAGTCTCCCCACTGCTCAGGGCGTGGAGACTGGAGCCTGTAGCACGATGCTGGCCAGTGCTGGAACTTCTCCTCATGTGATATGCTGGGGTTGTACCTACAAATGGAGGTACCAGAGAAGGAGAGAAAAGGGATGACAAGAAACAAGGCTAGCTACTCCAGAATTCATGGACTGTATAATCCATGGGGTTGCAAAGAGTCAGACACGAATGAGCGACTTTCTCTTCACTTCACGTCACTTCAGAAGGTCCAAAATTTATTTGTAGAGTAGTGCCTGGATATAATATGATAAACAGGAAGGGGACAAGGATGCAAGAACTGAAAAGGGCAGAAAAGAGAGGTCATTGTGTCCTGGGAAAGCCAAAACCTGTACATATCAACTTGCTATTTATATGCTTCTTCTTGGTAAGTCTGTTACTTAAAGTAGTGTATTAGTATATTAATTTTTTATAGGCAAACATAAGTGTTACTTGGAAAATATCATATTATGTTGGAGGGGAGAAGAACAATTGCAGTAGCAGTAAGAAAGGTAGGTGCGGCAGCAGCAGCAGAAATATTTGTAGGAATAACCTACAACCCTAAGTTACTCTAAATAAAGACAGAGGAAAATAAGAGAGAAAAGAAATGATGAAAGAGAAGATGATGGGGACTTCCCTGGTGGTCCAGTGCCTAAGACTCCATACTCCTAATGCAGGGGGTCCAGGTTCAATCCCTAGGCAGGCAACTAGATCCTGCATGCTGCAATGAAGATCCCGCACACAGCAACTAAGACCTGATGCAGTCAAGTAAGTAAAGAAATAAATTCTTTTAAGTGGTGATCTCTATGGATATCACAAAGAAGCTGAGTTAAATATAATATATCATCAGGACTTTTTAAAACTGGGAAAAGAAAGTGTGTTAGTTGCTCAGTCGTGTCTGACTCTTTGCAACTCCATGGACTAGAGCCTGCCAGGATCCTCTGTCCATGGAACTCTCCAAGTAAGAATACTGGAGTGGGTTGCCATTTCCTTCTCCATGGAAAAAGTAAGAGTGATCTCCTTAAAAAAGTTAAGAGTGATCAACTTTAAGACCAGAACAGATATCCTTATACAGGGAGGAATCCCCATTCAGATAAGCAAGACCTAGGATACTTGCCATCATTTTCACTCAATATTATTCTCAACGTGCTGGTCAATATTATGATGTGAAATGGAAGGGAGAAATAATCACCTCAGAAATGGAGAAGACAAGATTATCACTATTCAGAGGGCAGTATGATTGTTTAGAAAGAACAACAGTCATTCTGGGAAATTTAGTAACAGTGGCTATGCACCGGACACACATTGAAAAATCAATAGTTTTCTTGTGTGGCAGCAATAACCATTTCGAAAACTTAACGGAAAAGAGCCCAGAGACTTCTGAGCCTGCAGCTATATCCCAGCTGGCTCTCCCTCCCATCCTCCTGGCAAGTCCCCTCTGCTGTGGGCACAGACCCAGGTGGGCAGGGCTCCCAGAGATGATGGAGCACAGGTGGAGGGATGGTACAGAGAAAGGGTGCCCAGGGGCCAGCAGAAAGGGGGCCTGCCTCACCTGGGAGTCTCCTGGAAAAAGGACTTCCCCTGTGTACACGAGCTGGATGGGTGGCATGGGGGGTCCTGATCCACTGACTCCTAAAATTTGGAGAAAAATTTGCTCTGTGGGCTGGAGTCTCCATGCTTCTGAGCAGGGAAGCCCCCAGAGGGAGAGCTTCCCCCTGCATCCTCAGAAAACAGGCATTTCTTCTCTGCTCAGCTACAAGATGGAAACTGAGATTCCTCTCTTCCTGTAGCATTTTTTTAAATTTTATTTTTATTTTATACTGCAGTATAGTTGATCTACAGTGTTGTTAGTTTCAGGTGGACAGCTAGGTGACTCAGTTATACAAATACATGGGTCTATTCTTTTTAGATTCTTTGCCCAAATAGGTTATTACAAAATACTGAGTACCTTTCCGTGTGCTATACAGTAGGTCTTTGTTGGTTATTTATCTTATATATGTGTGTGTGTGTTCATCCCAAGTTCCTGATTAACCCTTCCCCTACCGTGTTTACTCTTTCGTAACCATAAATTTATTTTTAATATCTGTAAGTCTGTTTCTCTTTTGTGAATAAATTCATTTGTTTCTTTTCTTTCTTATTTTTTCTAAATTAGATTCTACATATGAGTGATATCATATGGTATTTATCTTTCTCTGTCTGACTTACTTCACTTAGTATGAAATCTCTAGGTTCATCCATATTGCTGCAAATGGCATTATTTCAATCTTTCGTATGGATGAGTAGGATTTCACTGTAGGGCTTCCCAGGTGCCTCAGTGGTAGAGAATCTGTCTACCAATGCAAGAGTCATGGGTTCGATCCCTAGGTCTGGAAGATCCCCCACAGAAGGAAATGGCAACCCACTCTAGTATTCCTGCCTAGAAAATCCCATGGACAGAGGAGCCCGAAGGGCTACAGTCCAGGGGGTCACTAAGAGTCGGACATGACTGAGCTCGCACACACACACATGTGGTTTCCGAAGTGGTGAGCGGTAAAGAATCTGCTTGCTAACGCAGGAGATATGGGTTTGATCCCTGGGCCAAGAAGACCCTTGGAGTAGGAAATGGCAACCCACTCCAGTATTCGTGGTTGGAAAACTTCATGGACAGTGGAACTTGGTGGGCTACAGTCCATGGGGTCCCAAAGAGTTGGACTACTACACACATATATACATATGAGTAAAATGATTTCCTCACATGGATCCTAAATGCCATTTTCAAGTTTGCATGCACGATCAGTTGTGTCCAACTCTTTGTGACCCCATGGACTGTAGCACTCTGTCCATGGGATTATCCTGGCAAGAATTGTGGAGTGGGTTGTCATTTCCTCCTCCAGGAGATCTTCCTGAGCCAGGAATGAAAATACATATGTCCAGGCTCCTCCATCCATGGGATTTTCTAGGCAAGAGTACTGGAGTGGGGTGCCATTGCCTTCTCTGATATATATATATATATATTTATGTATACACATGTACAATTTTAGTGAAATATTTTAAAAGTCTTTAAAGACAATGGCAAATAATAACATGACTCTTGGTGGAAAGATTATTGTAAGGATATTAATTTTTTCCAAATTAATTTATATGTTTGAAGCAATTCCAATAAAAGTCCCTATGGAATTTTTTTTAAGCTTTCCCAGTGACTCTTAAGGTCATTTGGAAGAATAAGCAGGCAAGAAAATCTTTAAAAGTAATTAAGAGCCGTAATGCGGTATCAAATAATAAAATGTATCACAAGACTACAGTAATGAAAAAAGGACTAATGTAAGAATGAATAGGAGATACAGGGTTACTGAGAAATAAGCTACATGAAATATAGATAATAAACAAAAATAATTTAATAGAAAATAGGTTTATTTGACAAAAGGTGTTGGGAAGATAACTTAAGAATTCAGAAAGAAAAATAAATTTTTGCTCCTCACTTTCTATTTTACTCTAAAACCCTAAAGATATGTAGAGGAAATATATATGTGAAATAGGGAAAAACTTTTCTAAGCTTCAAATCAATACAAGAAAAGCAGAAAAGATTCACAGACTTGATAATATACTTCTTATGTTAAAAAATTCAGAGATGAAATTAATTATTCAGCAATAAACGAGAAAAATTCTATGTTATGAACTTGACAAAAGGGTAATACTGCTCAAATACAAAGAAATTCATTAAAAAGACATAAATGCTAAAGGATGTGAATAGATAATTCACAAAAGAAAATATGATTGTTAAACATGTGGGAATGTTCAACTTCAATAGTATGAAAATAAATGCAAATTAAAGCAATAATAAGATGGCATTTCCCACATCCCCAGTGCGTGAAGATTTTATTTTTAAGCAAGAAGACAGTGTGCAGTCTGCCGAGACTCCTCATCCCCCGTGATGGGAACAGGTCTTGGCAGAGCCTTTCTGGATATTAATTTGGCAATGCCATTTAGATAAAAAGTTCCTCTTTAATGTTTTTCTCTTTCATTCCATAATTTGTTTTCTGGAACCTGTCCTAAGGAATTAATCAGAAATTTGGATAACTATCTCTGCACTATGTCGTTTTTCATGGCATTATTTATACTAATGAAAAATAGAAAAGAATAAAGAATACAAACAGGAAATGAAAATCAACACACCACTCAGAAACAACATATGAGTCTTTTCTTCTAAGCAAATAAATAAAATAATTGAAATAATATTTTCCTATCCTTTCTACTTGACATTCAATTGTGAACATTTATCGTGTTATTAAAAATCTTTGTAATAAACAAATGCGATCTAATTAAAATTAAAAGCTTCTGCACAACAAAGCAAACTATAAGCAAGGTGAAAAGACAGCCTTTGGAATGAGAGAAAATAACAGAAAATGAAGCAACAGACAAACAGCTAATCTCAAAAATATATGAGTAACTTATGCAGCTCAATTCCAGAAAAATAAACGACCCAATCAAAAAATGGGCCAAAGAACTAAATAGACATTTCTCCAAAGAAGACATACAGATGGCTAACAAACACATGAAAAGATGTTCAACATCACTCATTATCAGAGAAATGCAAATCAAAACCACAATGAGGTACCGTTTCACACCAGGCAGAATGGCTGAGATCCCAAAGTCTACAAGCAATAAATGCTGGAGAGGGTGTGGAGAAAAGGGAACCCTCTTACACTGTTGGTGGGAACGCAAACTAGTACAGCCACTATGGAGAACAGTGTGGAGATTCCTTAAAAAACTAGAAATAGAACTGCCGTATGACCCAGCAATCCCACTGCTGGGCATGCACACCGAGGAAACCAGAATTGAAAGAGACACGTGTACCCCAATGTTCATCGAAGCACTGTTTATAATAGCCAGGACATGGAAGCAACCTAGATGTCCATCAGCAGACGAATGGATAAGAAAGCTGTGGTACATATACACAATGGAGTATTACTCAGCCATTAAAAAGAATACATTTGAATCAGTTCTAACGAGGTGGATGAAACTGGAGCCGATTATACAGAGTGTAGTAAGCCAGAAAGAAAAACACCAATACAGTATACTAACACATATATATGGAATTTAGAAAGATGGTAATGATAACCCTGTGTGCGAGACAGCAAAAGAGACACAGATGTATAGAACAGACTTTTGGACTCTGTGGGAGAGGGAGAGAGTGGGATGATTTGGGAGAATGGCATTGAAACATGTATAATATCATGTAAGAAACGAATCGCCAGTCTAGGTTCGATGCAGGATACAGGATGCTTGGGGCTGGTGCCCTGGGATGACCCAGAGAGATGGTATGGGGAGGGAGGTGGGAGAGGGGTTCAGGATTGGGAACATGTGTACACCTGTGGCGGATTCATGTTGATGCAGGGCAAAACCAATACGGTATTGTAAAGTAAAATAAAGTAAAATTTAAAAAAATCTTTGTAATATAATATTGGTCATGTAACACCTTACAGGGATCCATAGTTTTTTCAGTAAGTCTCGCATTTTTGGAAAGTCTGAAAGTTTCTATATGAGCCTGTAATTGGGTTATAATAAAACAGGAAGCTATTTCTCTTGTTTAAAGCTTTTAAAAGGCCCATACAAAATAGTTCTTTTTTAATTTTTACTTTATATTGGGGGTGTAGTTGATTTACAATGTTGTATTAGTTTCAGGTGTATAGCAAAGTGGTTCAGTTAGTTATACATATACATATATCCATTCTTTTTCAGATTCTTTTCCCATAAAGGTTGTTACAGAATATTGAGTAGAGTCTCCTGGGCTATACGGTAGGTCCTTGTTGATTATCTACTTTATATATGTTGTTGTTTACTCACTAAGTTGTGTCCAACTCTTTCAGACCCCATGGTCTGTAGCCCGCCAGGCTCCTCTGTCCATGGGATTTCCTAGGCAAGAATACTGGAGTGGGTTGCCATTTCCTTCTCCAGGGGATCTTCCCATCTCCTGCATGGCAAGTGGATTCTTTACCACTGAGCCACCTGGGAAGCCCATTTTATATACAGTAATGTATATATGTTAATCCTAAACTCCTATGTTAGGAACTATCTTATATATGTAGTGTACATAGGCTAGTTCTAAAGAGTTACTGGTTCTCCTGGAACAAGCACGCAGCTGAATCTTGAGGACTTCCTTTGTGGATCATGCACCACAGCTTTCTAAGTTGTACAGAAGTAAGGTGCCCCTTGGTACCAACCTATCTTATACACAATGTTACACAGCCACCACCCAGATCATTACATGCAAAATTAGAATTGTATAGAAAACTGTTCTTCTGGGGCCCCACTGTTACACGACATATAAAAAAAATCATAGCACATTAAATATCTCTATATGCTGCACATCTCATTGCAGTGAGTCCCTTGATGATAATAAGTTCGATTTTCTACCTCCAGAAGTTATTAGCTTGACTGAGTACAAAGCAGGAGTAAATACTATGGGGTGGCTGCTGGAGCTGATAAAGGCTGCAACCACCTGGACGCTTTAGCCCACAGCCAGGGGTGTCTCCATAGAACGTGTCCACACACTGACCAGAAGGCCAAGCGAGGGTCCAGGACTTTGGAAGATGGTGACTTCTGAACAGAAATAGTTGAGGAAAAGAACTTTACCAAATTCCCTATGAAAACTATGCCTTTGCCCCATGTAGATCGCAGGCATTGGTCACAGTGAGAGACGAGGTAACACCAAAGGAGAGTAATATGCAAAAGAAACTAAGACAGACTGTACTAAACAAAGAGTTAAAAATAATCAATGACTGGAATCGTCTGACTTTAAAATATGGTCACCAACAAGGAGACATATAATCATTTTGACATGTTTCCATTTCATTGAAGATTCAAGGTTTTAAATTCGGACTTAAACCTGGATGTTATGGTTCCTGGATTGGGAACATCCAATTTCACATATATTTTTAAATGGAAACTTCAGAAGTATATGAAACAGTTCAGAAAATTCCAGGATATATAAGAGATATGCAGAACTTATTTCTTTTAAATGAACTCTTAAAAAATATTTATCAAGGAAAATTAACAAACCACTCTTCAGAATGTCACCCAATCTATGGATTTCAGAGTCTTTCTTTGTTCCTGTATTTCCAAGATTTGATCTCCTAACCTAAGTCAGCAGGGATTACTTCCTCCCAACACCAACCCTTTCTCTTCTTTAGCAACACTACTGCAGGAATGCAGTATGAGAGCAACACTCAAGTGAAAATAGTAGAGATGAAGGTTTCTTCAAAAACACATGCCAAGGAAAGATGGACAGACTGAACCAAAAACCCTGACACTCCTCATACTTAGAGTGCTCTCTTAAGCATTCTGCACTGACAGAAGCTTCCTGAAAGAAAAATCCAGTACGTCAGTACGTAAACTAAATTTAATAGAAACTACATATTTGGGAATGAGTTTGCTTTGAAATCTTATTATAAGCACAAAATTTACTCCAGAAAGAAATTGAATTATAATAGATTTCAGACAATGGCTGTCAATCAGACCCAGGTGTTCACAGTATACCAACAGGGAAAGATCCATGAGAGCTGATATTTCTGTTTCTGATGGTCCTGGGGCATCACTCAGCATTTTACAGATCCTTGATATAGTGACTTCATTTGCGGTAGAACACTCAATTCACCATGTAGGCTGAAGAAAACGTTTGTGAAAATTTTCCAAGGGTTTCTGGCTATATGGGTAGATAGAGCCCACCCCGTATCTTGCACTGAATGCAGCTATAAAATCTGGACAGAATGCCTGCAGCAGCAATTTGAAGATTCTGAGAAGTAAGCAGTAGTAGAGGAATTAGGGAAGAAGATCTGAATTTGAACCAAACCAGCAAAGAGTTTACTGTCTTTCTCCTGTGATATGTCCAGGCAAGAGGCACTATGGTGTGAAGCCTGGAAGCGGACCTTGGTGTGGACAGTGAGAGCCCCAGGAGGCTCTCCAATGTTGGCTTTGGGTGTGGAAAGGGGGTCTGTCAGTGCTCAGAAAGGGTGGGGGAAATACTGAATGTTTTTTCACTTCCCCATTTCCTCATGCCCCAATCTGTAGGATCCTAAAATCTCTGAGGGGGAAAGAAAAAAAAAAAACAAAACCTGCTTTGATCAAAGGAGTCATTGTTTCAAGGAGGGAATAATCCCTGATGATTTTCTCTTTCTGTTTTTCCACTGTTTGAATCAAGTTGCATGGAAAGTGTACAATAAAATGGGACAAATAAATATCCCATTTTCTGACTGTAGGAATAAAAAAACAAAAGAATTGAAAAGTGTCAGGAAGGTCTGGGACAGTGAAGAGCTTGGCAAAGCTCCTCCATAGTATTCGTTATGAAATCCCAGGCTTACTCACACATGCTTATGCAGCAGACCCTAAACAGCTTACCACAAACTGAACTGGAAAACTGACCACTACTCAGATCCCAGAAGGGCCAGTGGGGCGTGCACAAGCAGAACAGATCTGAATAGCTATGCAAAGGCTTTGGAAGCTGGACAGTGGAACCATAATCCCAAGAAAATTGGTCAGAATTAGTGGCCTAAACCCAACCAAATCAACTCCCTTCTTAAACAAAAGTATCAACATTCTCCATAGGATGTAAATAAGGCCCAGAGTCTCATAGGTAATATTCTAAATGTCTAGAAAATAATACAAACTTACTCAACATATGAAGAACAAGGAAACTTTCTATCTGCATAAGAAAATACAAATAGCAGATGCCAATGACACATGTATTGGAATCATCTGAAAGAAGCTTGAACCAAACCATTATAGAAATACTGCAACAAGTGAGAGCAAATATCCTAGAGAGAAAAAAAGACATAAAATTTCAACAAATAAACAGATGATATAAATAAGAACCTAAATGATATTTTAGAGCTGAACAAAAAGCGCCAATAACAAAACACCTCTATAGATAAGCTCAATTACAAAATGGAAATGACAGAAGAAAGAGTCAATGAACTTAATTAGTATCAGTAAAAATGATGGATCCTTCTCCTCTCCTGTGATTAATGTCCATTCTATCTGAGTCATACAAGGAGATGAGAAAAGCTACAGAGAAAAAAAAAATTAAGGAAATAATGATTGAGAATTTTCCAAATTGGTTAGCCAAAATAATCCACTAGAGTTAAGAAACTCCATGAATCACAAATAGGGTAAACCTAAAGAAATACAAGCCCAGGGACATCATAATCAAATCGCTGATGAATAAAGACAAAAAAGTCTAAAAATCAGCCAGAGTGAAAGGATGCATTACCAACAGGGAAAAGTGAAAGTTGCTCAGTCCTGTCCAACTCTTCGAGATCCCATGGACTATAGTCCATGATCCAGACAAGAATACTGGAGTGGGTAACGGTTCCCTTCTCCAGGGGATCTTCCCAACCCAGGGATTGAACCCAGGTCTCCCACATTGCAGGCAGATTCTTTACCAGCTGAGCCACAGGGAAGCAACAAGTCAAATTATGGCAAACTTCTCATCATGAAACATGGAGGTCTGCAGAAGAGAAACAATATTTGAAGTGCTAAGAGACAGACTTTCCAGTGATCCAGTGGTTAAGACTTCAAGCTCCCAATCAGGAGGGGCAGGTTCCATCCCTCACTGGGGAACTAAGATCTCACATAGCACATGGCCAAAAATTTAAAAAGAAATCAATGTGCTAAGAGAAAAGAATTGTCAATTCAGAATTCTACATCCAGTGAAAATATCTTTCAGGGATGGAGGCAAAACAAAGACGTTTCATGCGAAGAAAAACAGAGAAATTCATTGTCAGCAGACAAAGAAACTTCCTCAGAGAGAAAGAAAATGATACCAGAGGAGAACTTAGAATATCCAAAGTAAAGGAAAGGTAATATCTGGGTAAAGGTGATAGACTATCCTTATCCTATTCTATTATTTTAAAAAACGCTTGCAGATTGAAAACCAAAAATTACAACATGTCTGGTGGAGTTTTCAATGTCAGTAGATACAATATATAAGCTCCAAGCAAGTTAGGACAAAGAAATGGATTGATGCCTTAGATAATACAGAACTCACCAAAAATGAATATAATGACATAAGCTGAATAGTCCTATTGAGGTAATTGCATTCATAATTTGAAACTTTCTGAAAAAGAAATCTAGAGGCCCAGATGGCTGCATTGGCAAATATTACCAAGCATTTATGGAGAATAGTATCAATTCTACACAATCTCTTCCAGAAAAATAAAAGAGGAAGGAACATTTCTCAGCTTATTTTATGAGGCTAACATTACCCTGAAACCCAAACCAGCCAAAGACATTACAAGGAAAACACACAAAAAACCAACAAACAATCTGCAGTCCAGTATCTCTCAGGAACTTCAATACAAAGGATTTGGGGGGCATGATCAAGCAGTTCTATACTTTGAATGTGTTCATGGTTCGAAGAGCTGACTCATTTGAAAAGACCCTGATGTTGGGAAAGACTGAAGGCAGGAGGACAAGGGGAAGACAGAGGATGAGATGGTTGGGTGCATCACTGACTCAATGGACATGAGTCTGGGTAAACTGCAGGAGTTGGTGATGGACAGGGAGGCCTGGTGTGCTGTGGTTCATGGGGTTGCAAAGAGTCAGACATGACTGAGCGAGTGAACTGAACCGATAGTTATGTGAATCTACACGTTAAAATTCACAGAACTGTACATCCAAAAGAAGTCGGTCATACTGTATGTTAATTTAAAAATCAAAATTAAAAAGACGAAATCTTCTAAGGCTGTAACTCTCAGACTGCATGACTTAGCAGGCTTTAACATTTGCAAAATCATGTAAAATCTTTCAAAATGGTACGAGGTGATGCAATGTAAAAGGGAGTTGGGGGTCTCGTGGGAAAGGCCCCGTCTGGAAAACGTTTGGAGAGAGGAGCCTGGTGGGCTACGGTCCATGCAGTCACAAAGAATCAGACGCAACTGAGCACGCACACATACCAGCCTTGAGTGGCTAAACTAAACCAGCCGAATACTCTTATTATCTCCAGACTTATCGTGAGTGCTAATAAAAAGTTATATTATTCCATGTTCTGGCAGCTGAAAATGTCTAACTTGAAGAGTAAGCCTGGATGTATATTTGAACTACTCTGAACAGCTTTTATCAATAAATTGGATACACACGTTGTTAACAGAAAATCAGGGAAAACCATGTTTTTCTCTATAAAGATTCTATAAACCATCAAGGTGTAATTGAACCTTTAACTGAGAAAACTATTCAAAGCCAATTAAGGTAACATAAAACGAACTACTTTTGGCAGACACTTTTGTTGTCCAGATGGACAATTCTAAACAATCCAATTAGATTGGGAAACTCATTGAATTAGGTGGGGAAGGGTTTGGGAGCCAGCTCATTTGGCTATGCTGGACGGTATAATCCTACTGAAAACTATATTTTGCAATAAATGTATTATTTTAATGTAGGAAAAGGTGTTTGTAAATCCTGGCATCAAATCTTCAGACTCAAGGTCATTTCCTTCATGCTCCTTGATGCAGGACCCCTACATGTCCAGTGAGTGTTTGCTCAGGCATTTAGCTGACTTCAAATTCATCTTAGAAAAAAAATTCTGACCTTGGTTTTAGGTGGTTCTAGGGCTACTATTATATGTGTGGGCATGAACAGACATCAGGCTATTACATCTCAATGACCTTGGTCACTTATACGTCTAGAATCTTAAAAAAAAAAAAATCCACGAGCTACCTTTAAATCAACAACACAACCTATCCTCAAATCTTGGCCAACAATTTCAACTCCTAATTCTAAAAAAAGTGTAGTGTGACTCACTCAGTCATGTCTGACTCTTTGTGATCCCATGGATTGTAGCCTGCCAGGCTTCTCTGTCCATGGAATTCTCCAGGCAAAAACACTAGAGTGGGTAGCCCTTCCATTCTCCAGGGGATCTTCCCAACCCAGGGATAGAACCTCGTCTCCTTCATTGCAGACAGATCCTTTATTGGCTGAGCCATTGAGAGGTGACTCTGAGGCACTGTTCTAAAGTGTGTTCCCACTATAATCCAATTGTCCATGGACTGCTGGAAATGTTAGTATTGAAGAGTTATGGCACTTCTTCCTCTGTGTCAAACTTTGCTTTCCCAGAAGCGGCTTTCATCCATTGACTTTTATTCTGGTCCTGAGGAGTCCCCCAGAAATCATTTAATTCTTCAAGTATGGCAGCCCTTTGACTATCAAATGGCAACCTAAAATATTTGAAGACAACTCTCATGACCTCCTGGAATCTTCTCTACAAAGCAAGCATTCCCAATTCCATCTGATGCATCAGAGAACATGATCTGGAGTCCAGCTAGCATCCTGGCCACATGTGCTGTATGGGATCTGAAAATTTGCAGGCCAGAACTGAAACCCATACTTCATCTGTGGTCCAAACAGTCAGGGGAGAGGCAGATAATGACTTCTCTTGTTGTGACACAATACCTCTAATTACACAGCCTGGAAGTACCATTCCATCGTTCTATGGATCCACGTCTAAGCCAGTGCCAAGCATCTGCACCTGTGCTGAGAGCTGTCCCTCTCTTGTCATGCTTTTCGCTTCCTATTCTTGTATTGCTGGTTGTTAGGAGGCAAGGGCAAGGCCTTACGATTGTTTCTGCTCAGTCTCAGCTTGTTGGGTTCAGCCTAATTATTCCAGCCTGTCAAGACCTTTTTGGATCCTAATCCCATCGTGCACTGGCTTCAGCAAATCACTGCAAAGATTTTTGAACAAAATAAAGTTGGTGGCAAAGCCCCACGGCATGTTGCTCAGAACCTTCCCTTGAGCACAATTATTCATCCAGTTACAAATTTACCTAATTTTAGTTTAGCATTCAGCCTATCCTTTTATAGCTTGTCCATTAGTACTTTTCCATATAAAAATTAACTTGCTGAATTTGGTGAAACTCAAATACACTCTTTCTAAGGCAGTCATTTCTCATACTATTCAGGACATATAATTTTTTCAATAAAAGCAAATGCTTCCGAGATCAAGCATCATTCTCTGTTTATTGATGTTTGACCAAATTCAACCATACGTGAACTGATCTGCCTTTGGAGACAATCACGCTGTGAATATTAAAAAGGTTTCAAACCTTCACCAACAACAATAATAAAATCATGATGGAATTCTGTGTGATGTGACTTCTACAAAGGCCAGTGGAAGTGTCAGAAGTCAGTAAGGACCAACCTTTGAGAACTCCCCACTCTAGGACACCTGTCTGTCCTGGGGTATCTGATGATACATGGAAACTATCTAAGGACTCCTGAGGGTCATTATGGACATTGCACACCAGTAGTGGAAAGAGATGAGCTCCCAGTGTAAGAGGAGCTCAGGTTCAGTATGATCCAGGCACATGTTCCAGAAGAGGGCACCCCGCCAGACCGAAGGAGTTAGGAAGCATTAGATCCATACCTTTACTGGGCACTTTGACAACAGCAATGATAAAATGAGCTTATTATGTGGCAGACACATAAGAAATTGAAACATCCAATTAATTTAATCCTCACAACAACCCTAGGAGGTTATAGACAAGAAAGTGAGGCACAGAGCAGTCAAGAGTCACTGAAGAGGACTTACTCATATGTACTTACTCCTTCAAGTAGGCTGAGCTGAAATAGTGATTTGGCCAAAAGGTTTGTTCAGGTTTTTTTGCAACATCCTAAGGAAAAACCTGAACAGACCTTTTGGCCAACCTAATAGAAAGACAGGCTACTTTGATGTTTTCGTCCAGTGATGGGAAAATGAGAAAATAGAGACAGAAACTCAAGCTGTCTGAGGTCTACAGAGCCAAAATGGGTCCTTCACATCTTCCAAGCTTCCAAAACACTTTAGAGAGCAATATTTTGTAGGGAAAAATTTATCTGTATCAGGTATCTCTCTCAAAAAAAAAAGTATAGAGAATTGGTCAATAAGCCGCTTTGCTAAGGAGGAGTGGGTATGGGCTGCCCAGTGACGTACTGAACAGCCCACCCTGTAACGTATCCATGCATCACATGGTGTGGGCAGTGGTCCATCAAGGGCTGGCCTCAGCCCACCTCTGCCGTCTCTCTCATTTTCATAAAGTGGTAGATACAAATCAGAGGTCAAGGGAGAGGAAACTCAGCCAGTTCCATTCCACCTCCCAAACTTTGTGGAGTGTCTTAATTTTTCAAAATGTAATCCCTCCATCTCTCTTTATGTCTAAGTCTGTTGTCTATTAGTCATGTTTACACGTCTGGCTCCCCTACTAGACGATGAGTTAACTAGACTAATTCAGCCATCTCATGAGCACCTACTAATTTGTGTCCACACGTTCACGCATAAATATCATCCTGAATCAAACCTCAAATCATCTTTTGGAAAAAAAATTCAGTGGAAATTTTAAAAAACAACAACATGTTTTGGCTAAAAAGGACAAGGATGGTGGAGAATAGCAATCTCTCTACTTTTTAAAAAGTATGCACTTCCATCAGTAGAGGATTTGAAAACACATGGGACATTCAGCTATTCATAAATTAGATGCATGGACTGTTGTCAAATATTAACAGAGTTCAACGTTCTTCTTGATTTTAGATTGAAAATACATATGAGGATGTCCTAGTACTTTCTTCCCACAACACAGTAGATTTTTTTCCACACCCCCTGGACTGCCTTCACACCGCCTGGATTCCAGTGGTACAGATCGTGATGAACTTGAAGGGATCCTGGATGATAATCATGGCTTTCCATTAGTTACCTGTTGACCTGGGCCCAGTCATTCCTCCTCTTTTCACATCATTTTCCATATTTTTCTATTGGACTAATGCTCACTTAGCTACCTTACTCAAGATAGTTAAAAAAAAAAAATTCTGAAAAGGTTAAACCATAACAATGATGCAAAATAATGCTATTTTTTAAAAAAAAATTTTAATGTGGACTATTTTTTAAAGTCTTTATTGAATTTGTTACAATATTACTTCTGTTTTATGTTTTGGTTTTTTGGCCTCAATGCATATGGGATCCTAGTTCCCCACCAGGGATGGAACCCACACTTCCTGCACCGGAAATTCAGTCTTAACCACTGGTCCAGGGAAGTTCCAAACAACATTATTTTTATTATCGTAATTTTTATATTGATAATTGCAGGAAAACTGCGGGTAGTGGGGAGAAGGCACATGCAGAACTCTCAGAAGTAGAAGTAGACTTATTCTAAGCTGCAGCAGAGTTCAGAACAATTTTTGAGAACAGTGAAAATCACTTTCCCATTAAGGACAATTTGACTTGTCAACCAGAATATCGGGTGTCAAAGCACATGGGGAGCACAGGTGACACTGAGTGGCTGAGGACCCATGGGGTGAGTTAGACTTCACTGGGACCAGCCTGATCACCCTATCAGAACTCTCTGACAGTGGAACGGGTGGCCGTAGAAGGTACTAGGTTCAAGCAGCTGCTGCTCGGGCAGACATCAATCAAGGACAAGTGGGACGTTTGCCTGTAGTGAGTAGCATCCTGTATAAGCTTCCTGAGGAGGTTATAACAAATCATCACACACTACGGGGCCTACAACAAAAACTTCTCTGACAGTTCTGAAGACCAGACACCCAAAGTCAGCATCATTGAGTCAAAATCAAGATCCCTTCCTCCAGAAACACTTCCAGGTTCTGGTGTCTGCCCGAGTTCCTTGGTTTGTGGCTCCATCACTCTCATCTCTGTCTCTGTCTCCACATGGCTTTCTACTCTGTACGTGCTGAATCTGTCCTCTGCTTCCCTCTTATAACACTGTGCCCTGTGACAACCTAGAGGGGTGGGACAGGGTGGGAGGTGGGAGGGAGGCTCAAGAATAAATTTATTTAAAAAAGAAAACTTCCCCCACACACAAAAATATAAGAATAGATGTGGGACTTCCCTGCCGGCCCAGTGGTTGAGAATCTGCCTGTCAATGCAGGGGACATGGGTTTCATCCCTGGTCCGGGAAGATCCCATATACTGCAGAGCAACTAAACCCATTCCTCACGTGCTCTAGGGCCGGTAATCTCAACAAAAGAAGTCATCGCAATGAGAAGCCTGAGCACCCCAAGGAAGAGTAATGCCTACTTGCCACAACTGGAGAAAGTCTGAATGCAGCAACAAAGAGCCAGCACAGACAAAAATAAATAAATAAAAATTTGAAATAGAAGTTGATCTTTAGAAAAAAGAATAGGTGTGAAAGCACTTAGGGTCCAACCTGATCATATAGGATTATCTCCTCAGCTCAAGATTCTTCACTTAATCACATCTTTGAAGATCCCTTTCCCAAATAAGGTAACATTTTTCAAGTTTCAAGGCTTAGAACCTACTGTCTTTGGAGGACCACTTTTCTGTGTGCATTCTGCTCTCCAGTTCTCCTTACCCTTTGTTGCTGCTGCTGCTGCTGCTAAGCCGCTTCAGTCGTGTCCGATTCTGTGCGACCCCATAGACGGCAGCCCACCAGGCTCCCCCGTCCCTGGGATTCTCCAGGCAAGAACACTGGAGTGGGTTGCCGTTTCCTTCTCCAATGCATGAAAGTGA
This sequence comes from Ovis canadensis, assembly GCF_042477335.2. NCBI lineage: Eukaryota > Metazoa > Chordata > Mammalia > Artiodactyla > Bovidae > Ovis > Ovis canadensis. The sequence goes on along the minus strand of NC_091268.1, from coordinate 44,063,996 downwards.
AAAGTGAAAGTGAAGTCACTCAGTCATGCCCGACTCTTAGCGACCCCATGGACTGCAGCCCACCAGGCTCCTCCATCTATGGGATTTTCCAGGCAAGAGTGCCAGAGTGGGGTGCCATTAAATAAATAGTCTTGTTTAGGCTTCAGAGACAAAGCACAGCAGCCTCTGACCTTGCTTCTAACCTGCCTGGACATTGCCCTGACTGGGAGTGACTGGGAGTGACTGCCTCCTGTGAGTGCAAGACTGGCAGCACCATAGATAAGATGGGGGAGGAATCTTAAGATTGTTGAGACCCTGGAGAGGGCCTAGCCAATCAAGCCCCAGGCTTAGCAACATTCCAAGTTTTACACAACAAAACAAACAGCATTAACATGAAACCAGGCTTGCAGTTGTTTGCTCACAGATTGAGGACGATATGAATTTGCTTCTGTCCTGGGGTTATAAACGGAACCGAACTGCAATCTGAAGTCTCATCCACAAAGCGGATGTGCTGCCTGGGACCCTTTTCCCGAATGAGACTCCAAGTGTGCTGTGACACAGGACTTCTCAGCACTGATTAGGTCTGGATGTTGGTTAAAACCCAATTTGGTGAGGTATTCTCTGCTCTATTTCACTTTTCTTTTAAAGTTAGTGTGAAAAGAAGCTACATAATTCTCTAATAAATATCTGTATTATTTATTTGTATATAATGAGTGGCTTATTTTGTTAACAGTTCCTTTGAACCTGAGACGAAAGTGAAAACTTTCGGCAAAACATCCTGAGATCCTATGATCGTATGGCTAATGCATATGCAACAGCACAAAAGAGCAGGGTGTTACATAAACGGCATAATGAGTTTAAAGCTGTCAGAGATGGAGGCAGAGCCGGACCATGGCCTCCTGGGGGTGTACAGAGGTCCCCATAGAGAACGCCCTTCCCATGAACAGAGCATCTGTCCCTAAACCCCGTGGGGCACAGAGGACAGTTTTGGTACCTGGCCGTCCTCAAGCATCTCCCTCCAGCCCTGAGCTGTCCCAACCTCTTCTCCCTTCCACCTGATCTTTACTAATTGCTTGAGGAAAAACTCTTGTCACTTACAAAGCAAAAGGCCTCTCTGTCAAGACCAGTTTGGTCAGCCGACCACAAGGACACATATGAAGGGAGAGGACAGACGAAGGTGAAATGCTGTCAGAAATGCCAGATACTCATTACATTCTCCATCTCTTTTCTTTCCAGAAAGATAGAAGAAGACTTGCACTAGGTCATCATTTTCACACTGCTTCCTGAGGACTCCAGGCCTCAGGTGAGGTCTGCTCTGGGCCAGAGAATTTGTCCAACTTTTCCAGGCCCCCTAGGAGGCTCACCCTGGTCTGGCCTTCTCTCTGCACGGAGGCCTCTGGGACCCAGATGGATTCCTCTCCATGACAGGGAACCTCAAACATGGACTATATCCCTCCCGCTCTGGATCACTGTTTGTGATTCATGAATCTTCTTCACCACTTTTGAATCCACTTACATCTCTCCCTTCTCTCTTCTTCAAGAGGGAGGAGTTTCCTGAACATATTATGGGTCTATGGAGCAGGACTTTCTTTTTGTATACGAAACTTCTCATTCGAGATCAAAGGGACCCCAAAGCACCAGTTTCAAAATCTGATGTATAATCCTGGGTTATAGATTTTAACTGTGTCCCCTCTTAGCTTTTGCAGCTTCTTTCTGAGGGGACCACACTGTGTCATGTGTTTTTGTAAAAGACACCCCCGCCCCACCCTGATGACTGTTTCTTAAGTCTGACTGGAGGTTTGGTTCAATAAACCTTGTGATATTAAGCAGAAGTGCTTCCAATCCCAAGGCCTGATTGAACTCACCTGGAAAGTCAAAACAGAAGCAGTGGAGAGCCTCCCATCAGTCCTGATTTCTTTCTAGTTCCCCATGGCTCCAAGAACCTATAATTCCAGGCTACAAGTGTGGGTGTTAAACTTTAGCCTGGGGGGGGATGGGTATCATAAGATCATAAGAATGTTTCTCTGAGAACAGAAGAAGTAGGATTAGAGTTTCATTTAGTCCCTCTTCCAAAAGTTTTTGTGGAGCACCTACCATGTATAAAGGGTCAGGTAACCAAGGGAATCAAAGTCAGTATGCCAGGTGCATGCAAGCACACTAAGTCGCTTCACTCGTGTTTCACTCTTTGCGACCCCATGGAGTGCAGGCCACCAGGCTCTTCTGTCCATGGGATTCTCCAGGCAAGAATACTGGAGTGAGTTGCCATGCCCTCCTCCTGGGGTTCTTCCTGACCCAGGGATCGAACCCATGTCTTTTATGTCTCCTGCATTGATAGATAGGTTCTTTACCACTACACCCACCTGTTACTGCTACTGCTACTGCTGCTGCTACGTTGCATCAGTCGTATCCGACTCATAGCGACCCCATGGACTGCAGCCCACCAGGCTCCTCCATCCATGGGATTCTCTAGGCAAGAGTACTGGAGTCGTGTGCCATTGCCTTCTCTGACACCCACCTGGGAAGCCGTAATACACCAGAAGTGAAAGTGAAGTCACTCAGTTGTGTCCAACTCTTTGTGACCCCATGGATTGCAGCCTAAGAGGCTCCTCCATCCGTGGGATTCTCCAGGCAAGAGTACTGGAGTGGGGTGCCATTGCCTTCTCCAGGAGATCTTCCCGACCCGGGGATCAAACCTGGGTCTCCCGCATTGTAGGCAGACATTTTGCCATCTGAGCCACCAGGGAAGTCATAATATGCCAGAACCCTATGCTTAAGATGCTGACCATACCAAATGTATAGAGAAAACACGCATACATATAAATACAGAAGATGATTCAGCCTTAAAAAGGGTGCCACTTGTGACAATATAAATGCTATTATGCTAAGTGAAATAAATCAGACAGTCGAATACTATACAATCTCTTTATAAGCAGAATCTAAAAGAAATCAAATGCATAGATCCAGAGAAAAGATTGGTGGTTACCAGAAGTGTGGGGTGGGGGGAGGTGGGGGGAGGTGGGTAAAATGGGTGAAGGTAATCAAAAGAAAGGTACAAACTTCCTAAAAATAAATAGGTCCTGGGGCTCTAACAGACAGCATGGTGACTCTATAGTTAACAATACTGTATTGTATATTTGAAAGCTGCTAAGAGAGTAAATCTTTAAAGTTCTCATCACAAGAAAAAAATGTAACTCCATATGGCGATGGATGATAACTAAACTTATTGTGATAATCACATCACACTACATATCAAATCAGTACACTGTACACCAGAAACTCAACAATGTTATGTGCCAATTACAGCTTCATAAAAATTAATATATAAGAAAAGAAGCTGACTATCCCACAGTGGGCAATAAACACGAGTCCAACTTCCACATCAGTGTTTCTTAATGAGACAGGTTAAGACCAGTCTTTGGTCAGTTAACTGAGAAGGTAAACCAGAGAGGTCACATCAAGTCATGCTAAGAGTTCAGAGAAAGCAAATATCACATTTGGCTGCTGCTGCTGCTGAGCCGCTTTAGTCGTGTGCGACTCTTCGCGACCCCATAGACGGCAGCCCACCAGGCTCCCCTGTCCCTGGGATTCTCCAGGCAAGAACACTGGAGTGGGTTGCCGTTTCCTTCTCCAATGCAGGAAAGTGAAAAGTGAAAGTGAAGTCGCTCAGTCGTGTCCGACCCTCAGCGACCCCATGGACTGCAGCCCTCCAGGCTCCGCCATCTATGGGATTTTCCAGGCAAGAGGACTGGAGTGGGGTGTCATTGCCTTCTCCGTATCACATTTGGACTCATGACTAAAACCACTTCCAGAGAGAAGATACAGTCCAAGCTGGGCTGCAGAGGTGAGGCAGTGACAGTAATACATGCAGGACACCACAGGGCCCACCTTGATGAGTCTGTGTGGCCAGCTCCCTACCATAAAATGAATTGCACAGCTGCCCATTTTATGGAAACCCGGCATCAGATACGGTTTCTTCACACCCTGCTTGCCAAGTGCACAGACATTCATTTATTCTACTAATCAACAAATATTTACAGAGTATCTATTACATGTCAGGCACCATGCTAGGAGCCAGGGGTGCCAAATGTAAATCTGAGTAGAACATGCTTGGGAGAAGGTTAAAGTTTCATGAGACAAGATCTATTTTAAAAAAGATTTATTGCAGGGAGAAGGGACACAGGTATACGGCTGAGTCTCTTTGCCATCCACCTGAAACTGTCACAACACTTTTAATTGGCTATTGTTTAGTCGCTAAGTTGTGTCCAAATCTTTTAGACTGTAGCCCAGCAGGCTCCTCTGTGGGATTTCCAAGGCAAGAATACTAGAATGGGTTGCCATTCCCTTCCTCAGGGGATCTTCCCAACCCAGGAATCAAACCTGTGTCTCCTGCATTGGCAGGCGGATTCTTCACCACTGAGCCACCAGGGAATCCATAATTGGCTATGCTCTGATATAAAATAAAGAGTTTAAAGAAAGATACAATGGTTACAGTTAGGTGCTATAAAAATTAAAGGAAGCAGACATTACTTCTAGCCAGGCAGGAAGGAATTAAGAGAAGACTCTGTGGAGGAGAAAGCTTCTGAAGATGTGAACTCACAGACATGGGAAAGAAAGATGCTTCAGGCAGAGATAACAGTGATGTATTAGTCAAGGTTCTCCAGACAAGAAGGACACTCCAGGACTGGAGATGTGCTGGAACAGGGAGGCACTGGGCATGGCGTGTGTCCTGATTTGGACAGAGAATAGGGCAAGGGTACCTGAAGGAAGAAAGATGCCCACTCAACTCTAGATGAGTTCTGACCAGTCCTAGGATTAAAGGAGGATTGTGCTCAGCATATCTGCGACATCAGGAAGGCAGCTGTGAGCCACTTGCTATGCTGCAGAAAGGTCCCATTGGCAAAGCTGGAAAACCACTTCCACAATGACTGAAAGAGGCTTCGAGGTCACTGGACTGGACCAGGATCCTGGACCAGCCAGAGGCAGGGAAAAGTTTAGAACCCACCTCAAAAAGTCTCCAGCACTCTCTCTTTTGCACAAACCCTCAATTCCCAAATCCTCTTTCCTCAACAGGGATCTTGACTTCCTTGTAAAAAAGTCAATAGGGATGAATATGTGTGTGTGTGTTTATATCCCAGGATCTCAAATAGACAGGCATGTGTCCAAGGGGACAAATGACACGGGTGAAATAAGAGCTCATTCACTGTGTTTGTATTTGACTGTCTTGCACCCAGTGACTGGCAGGCAGAGAACACCCAGAGCATTGTAGACTGTTTACCAGTAAAATGCTGCTCTTCCTATGTCCCTGGTGGCCCAGATGGTAAAGAATCTGCCTGCAATTTGGGAGACCCAGGTTCAATCCTTGGATCAAGAAGATCCCCTGAGAAGGGAAAGGCTACCCACTCTAGTACTCTTGCCTAGAGAATTTCTTGGATAGGGGTTACAGTCCATGCGGTTACAAAGAGTTGGACACGACTTAGCAACTAACACTTTCACTTTCCTATGTCTACTTACCTGGTAATTATAACCTGCAGAGGACTGGAAACCTCTAGGCCCCTTCTTGCCTAAAACCACCCTCCCCTGTCAAGCTCCAGGAGGATTGTACAGGCTTCCAGACAGTTTCCAAAATGAAGTTGTGCGGGGCCCACAGGTCTGTGTCTGGAAGGCACCGTTACCATGGCAACCCTAGCTAATGAATAGTTATGTAAATGAGAGGAAAATTTATTCATCTTTTGCCAGTTGTGCTAAGTGCCTGCCCTTTTTGAGGCTTGGGGGAGTTAGGGGTGGAATGTTAGAAAAGCATATGTTTCCTAAAATTTTGGTGAAATGTTTGCATTCAGAGCGTCCCATGAGAAATGATTATTTTTGGTGGTGCCCTCATCAAGCAATTTATCTACAGCTACCTACTCTGAGAAGGGAACCAGGATTAAATAAAAAACACATGGAACAGGCCACCTGTTAGGGGCCCCTCAGAAAAAATGGCAGCAAGCATTTAAATCACAAGCAGTGAGCCCAAATTTTGATCCACGCGGGTGACTTGTGTCATAAGTAAGGCTTAAGAGACTTCAAGCTATCCCGGCAGCCAGACTAACAGGGCCTGCCTTCCTTCCCCTGATTCCTAATTAAAATGCCCTGAAAATCCACAAACACACAAAAACTGGCAACAGCAACTTATCCGAGTGAAATCCAGAGGCCAAATCTGCAGACTATCAAGTAAGCACGCTGCCTGGAGGTGGGTCTGCTGGGTAAGAATAGTCCAAGCCTTGCGACAACTGGGAAGGAAACAGCCCCTCCTGCCCTGCCAATAAATTATCTTCCTGCAGGAATCTTTACCCGTATCATTTTGGGAGACCCTGGGGAATTTACTTAGTATCTCTGTGCTTCTACTTTCTCGCCTGGAAAATGACATCAGTGAAAGAACCCACTTCATAAGGTTGTGGGGACTGAAGAAGTACTGGATGGAAGCTCCATACAGGCGGGGATGCGGCTTGTTCAGTATCCCCACAGTTCAATGCCAAGTGCCTAGAATGTTGTGTGACACGTAGAGGAGGTCTGGACAAAGAAGCTCACCTGTTGCATCAGCAAACAAGCCACCACTGTAGCTGCCCTGACTGCGAGACCTGAGGGGATTCAGGATGGAGAAAAACAAGATACTGGCCCTAGATAGGTAAGGTGCATGCCAAAGGAATGATTTCAATGAGCCCAGACTCCTGTATCTTTCCACCCATAGAAAAGCACTAAGTTCATTAACTTGAGATGTCTGGTTTTCTTTAACAGAAATCTTTCAATGTTCTGTTTTTGTTTTTTTAAACTCCTATTAATATATAACCTGGCTCCTCCCTTACCTCTTCAGAAGAGCCCCTCAGAGCTATCTAAGAGGTTGTCTCCTGGCTTAAGTCCTCAGCAAGTCCACTGAATAAAACACAATTCTCAACTTTTAGGTTGTGCTTTTTTTTGGTCAACAGGGGTTTCTTAAGTGTCTAGGGAATGAATGAGTTGACTGTTTACTAACATTGAATGCAACGGGGAAAGGGTGTGAGGCAGGTACCAGGGGGAGTCCCCTGGGGTACTATGCCCTTGGGCCTTTGGCACAGGAGGAGAGATGTCTGCACAGGGGTGAGGAAGTACCCACAGAGCAGGGCACACTGGATGGAGATGTGTCGGAACAGGGAGACACTTGGCAGGGTATTTGCTCTGATTTGACAGAGAACAGAGCAGGGGTACCTGGAGCAGGAATGAGGCCCACTCAATCCAGTGGGACACTCGATGAGCTCTGGCTAGTCTGGGGACAGGGCTGTGCTCAGTAGATCTGAGACACTGTCAGTGTGGGCCACGGGCAATCCATGGAGCCTGTCTTTTGGCAAATGTACAGCTGAGGCCTTCTTAATTTGTTGCTCATTCAAGAACCAGTAAATGGCAACTATAGTGTTCTATCTGTAGGGGTGGCTGAAAGGATTTTGCTTTAGGGTGGAAAAAGCAAATTTTACTGCAGAAACCACAGGAAATGTTTTTTAAAAGTATCTACTTGTTCTCAGAGAATCCTAGAAATCATGGACTCAAAGTAAAAGAAACTAGAAGGATTGCATTTATGGTTGGAATGTGGAAAGTCACAGAGACCACCCTCCTCACTTGTAATAAGAACAAGCAGGATAAATGAGAAAGTCATAGTTTCTTTCTTTTTTTTAATTTCATCAGAGAGCTGAGGGATCAAAGAAACTTAAACAAACTAAATTCCAAGAAGTGATGAGGCCTTCCAAGCAGAGAAGCACCACTGTCTGCTTTCATTCATGGTGCATACTGGGTTGAGGAGGAATCAGCCTGACTTCTAACAAACTTGCAGGGGCTGTGTGTGGGCTGCTGTGACAGATTCAAATCCCAAGGAGCCCAGATGCAGAGCGCTTATTCTCTGCCACTTACCATCTGCATCCTCGGGACCTTCACTGAGTGACTGAAGAAAATGAGGTGAAGGCTGGGGGCAGGGGGCAGGAGAGCTGAGAGAAATCCTTCTGAGGCCCCCCGGCTTCACAGAGTGTCTGCACTTGTTCTCCAAGGACCAGGAACAGGCAGCAGCACGACGACAGAGCTCCTGCACAACTCAGAAAACCAGGCGAGTGAAGATAACTCCCCTTAAGCTGCAGAAAACCTGGCAGCTCAGCTCTGAAGCAAAAAGAGATCCATGGGGTTCCATCAGGGCTGTCAGGACCGGAAAGTCCTGACACTCACCTCAGAACTTTGAGACACCAGACTGGGAGGTTCCAGGGGTGGCAGTAATGGAATAATGGCGAGTGAAAAGTTATGACCAACCTAGATAGCATATTCAAAAGCAGGGACATTACTTTGCCAACTAAGGTCCGTCTAGTCAAGGCTATGGTTTCTCCAGTAGTCATGTATGGATGTGAGAGTTGGACTGTGAAGAAGGCTAAGTGCCGAAGAATTGATGCTTTTGAACTGTGGTGCTGGAGAAGACTCTTGAGAGTCCCTTGGACTGCAAGGAGATCCAACCAGTCCATTCTGAAGGAGATCAGTCCTGGGTGTTCATTGGAAGGACTGATGCTAAAGCTGAAACTCCAATACTTTGGCCACCTCATGCGAAGAGTCGACTCATTGGAAAAGACCCTGATGCTGGGAGGGATTGGGGGCAGGAGGAGAAGGGGACAACAGAGGATGAGATGGCTGGATGGCATCACCAACTTGATGCACATGAGTTTGAGTAGACTCCGGAAGTTGGTGATGGACAGGGAGGCCTGGCATGCTGCGATTCATGGGGTCGCAAAGAGTCAGACACGACTGAGTGACTGAACTGAACTAAACTGACTGATGGCTGTACCACATGGTGGATGTACTTAATGCTGCTGAATTGTACACTTAAAATGTCTAAAAAGGCAAATTGTATATTATATTTAATCACAATTTAAAAATTTAAAAATAAAGGACATTTCCTGTCAGTCAAAACCTAAGATTATTCTTCTCTTGTAGGTGTACAGTCAAAGACATGCTAAAAGACTTTTAGGTTGAAAGGAAATGAAACCAGAAGAAAGCTCAGATACACAAGAAATGGTGATAAATACAATATAAAATATGGAGGCATAACATACATGACGACATTCAATGTTGCAAGATTCTTAGATTGTTCAGGAAGTAGAATAAGATTATTCAAAGAAAGATATGATTAGTTTAAATGCATTTGTAATCTCTAAAGCAACCACTAGAAACATATATACAAAATAATATGGCTAATAAGGGAGTAAGAGGGATGAAATAAAATACTGAAACACTCTCACTTAACCCAAAGATGGCAGAAAAGGAGGAAGAGAAGAAAACAGAATATATGATTCTAACAGAAAATATAAATCCAGTCTTATCAACAAGTACATAAATTGTAAATAGACATGAATTTTTTTTTAATGGCTAGCTGGATAAAAAGGAAACTTAATTATTTGAAGCTCCTAATAAACAGGTTTTAAATATAAAGGTGGTAATAACTGAGAAGTAAAGCAGTTGAAAAAGCCTGCCAGACACACGCTAAAGCAATAGAGCTAGTATGGCAATATTTATATCATACAAAGTTGACTTCAAGACAAAGAGTATTATCAGACACTTCATAACAACAAAAATGTCAGTTTATAAAGAAAACATAATTTTAAATGCATGTGCCTCAAAATATACACACAAAAAAAATTATAGAACTAAAGGGAAAAACAAACAAGCCCACATAGAGAATTTAACACCTCTTGATAGTAAGGATAGAAGAAAAAAAGTTTCAAGGAAATTATAGAAGATCTGAACTACTAAGTGTAAGGCAAGTGCAGAGAGAAAGAGAGCAAGCCAGGCAGTCAGGCAAGAAAAGGGAAATTTATTAGAGGGAAAAGAGAGGGTGAAAGCCTTAGCAAAATAGAGCAAATCAAATCCAGCAATATCTGAAAAGGAAAATATATCATGAATCGTTCTGGTATATTCTAGGAATATAGAGTTGGCTTAATGTGAAAATATATCAGTGTAATTCCATATATTAGCAGAATACAAGAAAAAATATGATTGTTTTGATAGATGCCTAAAAAGAACTGAAAAAATTCAATGCCTGTTCGAGATGAAAACTCAGCAATCTGGATAGAGAAAAGAAAATCTGATAAAAGCATCAACAAAAAGCTTAATGGTGAAAGATTTTCCCTAAGATCAAGAAAGAAATAAAAATGTCTCCTCTTATCACTTTAATCAATCCTAGCTGGTGTGGCAAGGCAAGAAAAGAAATACAGAAGACATAAAACTTAGATGGGAAGAATTAAAACTACTAGTCACAAACAACACCTTTGTGAATGTAAAAAAGCCCATGGAAGCTATTAAAAATTACTAGAACTAGCAAGACAACAGAATACAAATTCAATTTTAAAAGCCACTCTGTATCTACATAGCAGAAGCAAACAAACTGAAAGTGAAATTTTGAAACAATACAATTTACAATGACATCAAAAATCATCAGTAGTGAGAAATAAATCTAGGGGCTTCCCTGATAGCTCAGTCAGTAAAGAAACTGCTTGCAAAGCAAGACCCAGGTTTGACCCCTGGGTCAGGAAGATCCCCTGAAGAAGGGAATGGCAACCAACTCCAGTATTCTTGCCTGGAGAATCCCTGGGACAGAAGAGCCAGGTGAACTACCGTAGTCCATGGGGTGGCAAAGAGTTGGACATGACTGAGCGACTAACAGGAATAAATCTAACGAAAGATATGCAAGTCATTCAAAGCAAAACATATAAAATACCATCGAGAGAAGTTCAATATGATCTAAGGATATGGAGAGACAGCTCCTTCTTACAGACTTACTGTTGTTAGTATATCTATTCTATTAAAATTCATCTACAGATTTAATGCAATCAGCATCAAATCCCAGATAGTTCTGTTGACAAAACTGACAAGCCGATTCTAAAATCTGTGTGAAATGAAAAGGATCTAGAATAACTGCAACAATTTTGGAAAAGATGAACAGTTTTTCAAGACTTGACATAAGGGATGTCCCTGGTGGTCCAGTGCTTAAGACTCCAATCTTCCAATGCAGGGGGTGCAGATCTGATCCCTGATAGGGCAACCAAGATACCACGTACCCTATGGCATGGCAAAAAATAAATAAAGAAGGAAAACTATAGAAATCAGGATAGTATGTTACTGCACGAAACAGAGCAAATAGATAAACAGAGCAGAAGACAGAATCCAGAAATAGGCTGTCGCATTTATTGTCAATCAATACCAAACCAAGGTTCCAAGTCAATTCAATGACTTGGACAGAAAATATATTTTTTAAACAAATTGTGTTTAAAATAACCAAAAATTAGTACAGGGCAAACTGAACCGCAACTTCTACCACACTCCATACACAAAAACAAATTTCACATGGATTGCAGACCTAAATTTAAAAGCTAGAATCATAAATCTTCTAGAAGAACATGTAATAAAAGATTTTATAACATTATTGATGTAAGTAAAATCTTTAGACAGGAATGAAAAAGCACTGGACATGAAAAAAGTGATAAACTGTATTTAATCAAAACAAAGTATCTGCTAAATAAAAGCCTCTATCAAGAAATCAATATATAAGCCACAGAGTAGGAAAATGTATTTCTCAAGAAACTAAAGACATTTTCTATATTTTATATTACAGTATGAGTTATAGAGCTGTCTAAACCCCTTAACCCGAACACTCAAGAAATATGCATTTTAGATTATTTGAATTATGAATCAATTAAAAATTAGAAATCAGTTAGCAAAGGCGAAGTTGAAAAAGAAGCCAGAGAAAATAAGGAAAGAATACAGCAAAAGTAAAAAACTACCAGCAGAAGTAAAATGCAACATATAAAAGCCTCCCTCCAGAAGCTAAACAAATACCACTAAACAGTGATTCAGTTCTCTGAGAAAAATATATATATATTTATAAGGAAAATTATCCAGGTGTCAAATTAAGAAAAAGAAGATACAATAAGGACTTACAAAACCAGAAATCACAAAGATGATGTATTTATAGACTAAAGGACATCAAAATATAAAGAATGACAAGTACACATTTACATTAACATTTCAAAACAAAAAGAAATGTGTGATTTCTGGGAACAAATAATCAAATTCACTGAAGAAAATGATCAATTGAACAATTAGTAAACATAATATAAACTAAATACTGATATAGAATACTCTCAAACTTTTATGTTTATACATTTCACAGGAATATGTGTTAGAATATTGAGAAATAGTTATTTTATAATCACTTCCAGTGCGTAAAAAGATGGAAAAGTCTCCAATACCTTTATAAGTTCAGCAAAACCCTGATACAAAAACCTGCCAAATGGAAAGAAAAGGTAACATTTCAACTACTTTTCATGGGTATACATACAAAATCCTAAATAAAAACCCAAAACAATAGCTAGTCAAACACAACAGAATGTTGTGACAGAAACTCATCCTGAAGAATCATGCCTGAACCATAGGAGATTTTTTAATGTTAGTAAATTCAATTAAATAATACATAGGATCAACAGGTGAAATAATAAAAGCTATATAATTATCTCAATAGATGTAAAAAAGTTACCTAATAGCCACGGTTGCTTTAAAAGAGAAAAAGGTAAACCAAGAATAGGATATATTAGCTTAACATTATAACTAACATTCATATCAAACAGCAAGCAATTCCATTTGCAAGTTTAAGTTCAAACTCTGAGGCTTTTCCATTAAAGTAAAAAACAAGAAAAATGTCTGAAATCATCTTTATTATTTGATCTAAAATTTCTACCCACAGAAATTAGGCAAAAAGGAAAAATGAGATGGACCCACATAGCACAGACTCAGAAACTTCAGCGAGCATTTTTTTTTAAACAGGGATTCTAGGTATACTGGGACAATAAAAGACACCTGTTTGGACTCCTCTTCTATTTTCCTAGGTTGCTGACTAAGTACTGCCTATAATTCCCTTACACTACTCATTCTTCGCATAGGGCTAGAAGTGGATTTGCCTACTAGCCTGCTCATCTCTGCTGAAGCCTAGTCCGACCTGATCCTGAGTCAGAATTAGGCGCTGGGTCTGCCTCTGCTGTGAGGAGATGCTGGGGCTCAAAAGCCACAACCAGTTACTCAGAACTCAACAACTACCTCACTCTCAAATAGACTCGCCAAAGAATGCTTGAAAAGTATTCACTGTATTTCCTCAACAACATTGAGAAGATGTCTTATCAATCAAATCAGAAAATTGACAAGAAAATAATCACAGAGATGAGAAGGCAATGTCATAGGAATAAAATCCAGTATAATTTTCAGCAGAAAACCTGAGTAGAAAAGAAAAAGAAAACAACAACATATGTATATAAGAAATGCAGCAGACTGAAGAGAAAGAAGGAGAAACAAAATTTGTGGGGGGAGAAATGCAGAGATCACAGTCCAGGATCTAAACTACTTAAGGCTAGAAAATTGAAAGTCGCTCAGTCATGTCCAACTCTTTGTGACCCCATGGACTATACAGTCCATGGAATTCTCCAGGCCAGAATATTGGAGTGGGTAGCCATTTCCTTCTCCAAGGGATCTTCCCAACCCAGGGACTGAACCCAGGTCTCCCACATTGCAGGTGGATTCTTTACCAGCTAAGCCACAAGGGAAGTCCAAGAATGCTGGAATGGGTAGCATATCCCTTCTCCAGCGGATCTTCCCAACCCAGGAATCGAACCGGGGACTCCTGCATTGCAGGTGGATTCTTTACCAACTGAGCTATCACGGAAGGCTAGAAAAAGGGACTGAAATCTGCAGAGTGAAAAGGGCGTAAAACAAAAAGGAGGGGGAAAAGTATTGTCTAGGAAAAAACTTGAGGAAATTGAAAGAGTGACTCATACCGCAGGGAACCCTAACAGCAACAAAGCACCCACCTCCGTTAGCAGCTGTAACAGAGGGAGGTAAACAGACGGCCGAGGTGTTCATACTTCACGGATAATAATCACATCCAAAGAAAATTAGATTGTTCACAACAAATAAACAGCAGGTTGGTCACGAGCCTCTTGACAATATGAAAAACCAAAAATAATGGCGTACCAATTGCAGAACTTTAAAAGCAAAAGGCTGAAATCCAAGAATTCTATACCTAAAGCAACTTGTCATCTGTGCAAGTATCAAGAGAAAGATATTCTCAGATTTTAAATACTCAGCAGATTTAGAATTGAGGTAAACTTCCTCAAAAAATATAACAATGAAATTGTAGAAAGTTTATGCAGGAACAAACGTATATCAATTAAAATAAGAAGCACAAAATGAGTTAAATATGGCTGTCTCTAAGCAATCAAACCAGTTAAATGTACAGGCAAAATAAGTGTTTCAAATTTGATTATAAAATTGATAATATTCTTTAAATTGAAAATAATCAAAATTGGTTTTAAAAAAGAAGGAGGCATATTTGTAATGGCCATATATTGAAATTAACAAAGAATAGAAAAAGTGAAAACAGTTAATTTCTCATCTTCCACATGAGCAAATATTATTAATTTGTAACTGATGTTAGGAGTTAAATTCACAAAAACTTTATGGCCAGTACTAGAAAAATTGAAAGCAAGACATCTAACTTTCAAACAACTGAGAGGGTACTATTTTTAAAAAAGCAAAACAAAAGCACCCTTTCTATATGAAAAGTCAACCTACTGAATGACAAAAAATACTTGGAAATCATATATTTGATAAGGGATTAATTTCCCAAAATATATAGAGAGCTCATAAAAGTCAATAGCAAAAAAGAAAAAAGAAGAAGTCTTATTTAAAAATGGACAGAGGATCTGCATAGACATTTTTCCAAAGAAGACATGCAAACGGCAGACAGGGTCATGAAAAGATGCTCAACATCACTAATACCAGGGAAATACAAATAAATACCACAATGAGATATTACTTTACACCTGTTATAATGGCTAACATTAAAGACAAGAAATAACAAGTGTTAGTGAGGGCTTCCCTTGTGGCTCAGATGGTAAAAGAATCTGCCTGCAGTGAGGGAGACCTGGGTTCAATGCCTGTGTTGGGAAGATCCCCTGGAGGAGGGCATGGCAACCACCCCAGTATTCTTGCCTGGAGAATCCCGTAGCAGAGGAGCCTGGCGGGCTACAGTCCCTAGGGTTGCAAAGAGTTGGACACGACTGAGTGACTAAGCACACAGCACAGAGGGTGGAGAAAAGGAAACGCTTGTGCACTGCTAGTGGTAATGTAAAACTGGTGCAGCCACCAGGGAAGACAGTACAGAAGCTCCTCAAAAAATAAAAATAGAAATATCATATGATCCATCTGGATCCACTTCTGAGTATTTATCTGCAGAAAATGAAAACACAAACTCAAAAAGATACCTGCAATCCCTTTGTTCACTGCAGCATTGTTTAGAAGAGCCAAGATATGGAAACAAACTGTCCATCGACAGATGAATGGATAAAGAAAATGCAGTGTGTGTGTACACACAGAGAGAGAGAGAGAGGAATATTATTTAGCCATGAAAAAGAAAACCTTGCTATTTGTGGCATCATGGATGGAACTTGAGGGCATCAGTGAAATAAGTCAGTCAAATACTGCATGATCTCATTCATATATGGAATCTTTAAAAAAAAAAAAGCCAAGCTCATGAATACAGAGAACAGAGGTTCTCTGGCTGGTGGTTGCCAGAGGCAGGGGATAGGGAGGTGAAATGGGGGAAGGCAGTAAAAAGTTACAAACTTCCAATTATAAATAAACAAATCATTGGAATGTACTGTACAGCATGGTGACTACGTGTGTGTGTGCTAAGTCGCCTGAATAGTGTCCAACTCTTTGTGACCCTATGAACTGTAGTCTGCCAGGCTTCTCTGTCCAAGGGATTCTCTAGGCAAGAATAGTGGAGTGGGTTGCTGTTTCCTCCTCCAGGGATCTTCCTGACCCAGGAATCAAACCCACCTCTCTTTATGTCTCCTGCATTGGCAGGTGGGTTCTTCACTGCTAGCGCCACTGGGGAAGCCCCCATGGTGACTACAGTTAATAATAATTCTGTATTGCATAATTGAAAGTTGCTAAATTTCTAAGAGAATAGATCTTAAAAGTTCTCATCAGGAGAAAAAATTCACGATGTACACTGAATGGATATTAACTAGACTTACTGTGGTGATCATTATGCAAAATAAAGAAATATCAAATCATTACATTGTATAGCCAAAGCTCAGTTGTATGTCAAATATCTTTCAATCTTAAAAAATCCACTGTAGTCAAAAAAAAGAAGACAAATTAAATACATTAAGTGCACATCAGTTCAGTTCAGTCGCTCAGTCATGTCCAACTCTTTGCGACCCCATGAACTGCAGCACGCCAGGCCTTCCTGTCCATCACCAACTCCCAGAGTCCACCCAAACCCATGTCCATTGAGTCGGTGATGCCATCCAACCATCTCATCCTCTGTCCGTCCCCTTCTTCTCCTGCCCTCAATCCTTCCCAACATTAGGGTCTTTTCAAATGAGTCAGCACTTCGCATCAGGTGGCCAAAGTATTAGAGTTTCAGCTTCAACATCAGTCCTTCCAACAAACACCCAGTACTGATTTCCTTTAGGATGGACTGGTTGGATCTCCTTGCAGTCCAAGGGACTCTCAAGAGTCTTCCCCAGCACCACAGTTCAAAAGCATCAATTCTTTGGCGCTCAGCTTTCTTTATGGTCCAACTCTCACATCCATACATGACTACTGGAAAAACCATACCCTTGACTAGATGGTACTTTGTTGGCAAAGTAATGTCTCTGCTTTTTAATATGCTGTCTAGGTTGGTCACATGGTAACCAGCATAAAACAAAATGATAGAATTAAGACCCAACTGAAAAGTTTGGAAATAAATGATAGGTTAAGCTTTCTCATAAGAAGGCTCTCAGAATAATCAAAAATTAAAACATAGTGGCACATATTGCTTTATACCCCTAACAAAATCACACAGAAAGGGCATGAGTGCAGTATACCATGTTCCTGGAAGAAGCTGAATAATTGTGAGTGTTCCCCAATGACCACACATAACAATAAATGTTATGCAAACACAAGTGGAAAGGTTACATAGCAAAAATCAACAGAAAGCAAAAGCATAATTCAAAAATGTTTCAAGAATATATACATTGATAAGAGGAAAAATCCACTGTGAAGACAGACAGAGCATTGAAAATTAAAATAAATGCTGTTATAAGTAAACTGAGAAAGCCAGGTAACAGCAGTGGGAGATTTCAATACATCATAGTAATTTACCTTGGATAAAGTAAGTAAAATCACAGGTGGAAGGGATATAGGTAATATGAGGATAACTTCTATGCATATATAAAAGTCTTATACCATAGAGGCAACATCTTCATAAAAGTTCATCTTATTCTCACTTATAAGGAAAATCCTAGCAAAGAGCAGGCCATATTATTTTTCCAATGTACAAAAAATAGAAAATTTAAATGTAAACTAGAAATTAAAAACCCTACTGACTTGGAAATTATAAAATACTTCTCTCAAAAAATTGTCGAAGAGCAGAGGAAATTAAAAACTACAATAAAATATTATAAAGAAAACAATAGAACAATTAAAACTATCTATCAAAATTCTGAGATATTACTAGTGTCTTCTCAGTGGCAAATTTATTGTCTTGGTTGCCTCAATTATTAAATAATGAGGAATTAAAATAAGTCATCTACCAAAGTTGCTATAAATGACGACAAATAAGTGGAACAGAAATAAAAACAGAAAATCAAAACATCCTATGATGAAAACTAAAGGCAGTGAAGAATTGATTGTCACAGCAGGGAACGATGCCCTCATCATGCACTGGTCCATTTAGGTAGAGCTGTGAACTCCCAAGTTGATAGGGACCACGTTTGTCCATCAAGAGAGCAGGCAGGTGTAAGACAGTAAGGATGGTGGAGACTGTGGCATTTGCCCTGCCTAAAAGGACAGCTACTCAACTTCACCAAATTATTGCAATGAAAGAATGCAAGTCCAGACTTGCCAAATTCTCTGATATTTTTACGAGGGAGAAATGCAGATTTTTAATATGATATTTTTTCTGCTTTATAAAATGATATGTGAGCCAAATAAAACATGGCTAAGAGCTGAATTTGGCTGGTAGGCTGTAAGTATGTAACTTCTGATTTAGACTACTTACTTCAGCTTGAATCAGTTTCAACAAGTTATATTTTTCCAGAAATCTCCATTTCATGTAGACGTTCAAATGTATTTGCACAAAACTGCATCGTGTATTCTTTTATAAAAACTTACATATTTTTTTCTCTTCTAGTTTAGTGCTAACTCTCTTAATTCTTAATTAAATATGCTGTATTTGTCAATGTATTACATTTTTTCCCCCAAAAAATCAGCTCTTGGATCTGCTTATTGAAAAATTTTTGGTTTCTCATTTTAAAATTTTCAAGTGGGTGGGATTCTTATTCAAACATTTGTTATTACTTTTTGGTTTATTGCACTATAGTCAAAGAATGTGCCTATAATATTTGTCCTTTGGAATTTAATTAGGTTGTCTTTGTGGCCTAATACACAGCCATGTCTGTTAACATTCCAGAATCATTTCAAAAGCAGAGTATTCTCTTTTCAAGGGAACAAAATTTATTAATATATTACATGCATACACAGGCACATACTCACATTCAGCGTCATTCAAATTCTGTTCCTTAGTTTTATCTATAGAATCAAACTGAAAGGAATGTGTTCAATCTCTCATAATCACTTTTGCCCCTATTCATAGTATTTCTAAATTTTTTCCTGAGATAAAATTTTTGCAATAAATGTTACATCCTAATGAAAAAAGAAAAGCCTAAAATCCTTAAGTCATCATGAACATTGTTCACCAAACATTTCTAGTTCATTCCATTCTAGTCATGGAGTCAGATTCAGCTTCCTAATAGCCCTTGATATGCGGCATGGCCACGCGACTTGCTGTAGCCAATGTGAAGGGAATAGAAGTGACAGAAACTTTAAGAGTCACCATGAGATTCACTCAGTCTCTTTCCCTCACCACAGCTGTCATGGAAGCACCGACAGAAGCCTCCCTCTGCCAGGACTCCCGAGTGAGGGTGGCCAAGGGGAAACACCCAGCCAGTCTACGATGGACATACCGCATGAGGGAGATGTTTTGCTTTGTGGTATTGAGCCACTGCTATTCGAGGAGGATTATTTATTACTGCAGCCTAACTTAGCCTGTCCTTACTGAAACAGACAAACAACAACAACGACAAAAATAGACAAGCTGGCAAAGGAAAAAACAGACAACTAATCAACATATTGAAAATACATCATCTCACTTATGAGTGAAAACTAAGTCTCCATTTTTTACCAATCACATTAGTAAAACTTTGTTAAATAATACTCAATACTGGTCAGGGTGTTCTGAGACGGGCATTTTCTTATATTCCTTTTAGTAAATTCTGCCTGAGTGAAATATTATTTACGTATAAGGAATTTCAGCAGGTTCTTATCTTTCACATAATACTCTCTCTCCTAGGAATTCAGCACAATCTCTTGTTTTCACGATGACACAGTACATGGTACCAGGAGGAAACAAACTTTCCAACTGGGATTCCGAGATTGTCTTGCTTATCTGTGATCTTAAATGAAGTAATGACCTTCTTCCTAATGAAAAATGGTATACTGTTATCTATGGCATGACCAGCATCAGAATTAATTAAATGC
This sequence comes from Ovis canadensis, assembly GCF_042477335.2. Taxonomy (NCBI): domain Eukaryota; kingdom Metazoa; phylum Chordata; class Mammalia; order Artiodactyla; family Bovidae; genus Ovis; species Ovis canadensis. The sequence goes on along the minus strand of NC_091268.1, from coordinate 44,044,343 downwards.
CATCTGTGGTTTCTTAGGATAAAATAATCATTGAAAGCAAGGCTTTCAAAGACCCATGTAGTTACTATGCTTGACCTTTATAGTAGCAATGATGACTACAAGGGCTGTAGGGTGGAATGGCTGTTCTAACAAGCTCAGGCCTTGAAACTCTCAGCTAGGTTACGGTCAGAGAACTAGAGTGCTTCTAGGGTAACCCCCCAATCATCACTTATTTCTTACAACCTCCAGGGAAGACCTCAAACTTAATTGGGTGGCCCACAGAATGATAACAAAATCACAGAGTCAAAATCATCAAGTCACTCATGTGAAATTTAGGATACTGGTTGGAAAGAAGTGGGACCTGAGCCTTAGAATAGGGACTTCTGTGTGGATTCAGAAAATTGAATGATCAAGTCTCTCCGATGTCCACTCTGATATTTCTCTGAGGTCAGATAAGATCAGTTTGAAGAACTTGTGGATCATGAAAACTGGAAATGAACACAACTTTTGTGTTTGCCTCGAACAGAGATGCCCACTTTTAAGATCTATTCCTACCAAGTTTCACTGACTCTAAATCCATGACTCCAATCAAATCAGCACATTCCAGGAGAAGTCCCACGTCTGCTATGGGAGACGAACACAGAGTCTCAAGATATTGCTTATTTGTATTGTTGTAAACCAGGGGGACCAGTGTAGCCATGAGTTCTAAGGTATTAAAAACAGAGAGTCAGAATATAATACTGGGTACTCTTAATGAAATGGGTGCATGAACCAGAAATTCTGTTTTCATTATGTTGGATACAGTGGCAGGAAATGGGTTGAACAGTTTAATCTTTAGCAGAAACTTGGGTTCAGTGTGGGCAACTGTCAATACAATTGAGATGGCCAAGTCTTCTTAGGAAAATGCAGAGGGAGGAGCTGCTTCGGGAGATAGGGATGTTGGAGTGGATTTGTCACAAACATCTACCATCACTACTTACCCCGAGAGGCCCGAAAGGACGCCCCTTTGCTAAAGCAACAGGAAACCCAAAGACACCATCTTTAGTTCATAAACTCTGCTCTAGAATCAGGCTCGACTCATTCAAGAAGAACCTAGGGAGTGGCTGGAATTTATCATCCAGCCAAAGCTGACGGCAGGAGACTATCTGGATTGGCAACTGGTAACCAAATCACTCATGTAGGTTTGAAACAGCCTCATGACATCATGACAGGAGTGTGTATGCATGTGCGTCTGTGTCCTGTTAAGTCACTGCTTCAATGCCTTGTTGTCAGCCTAAGTGACCTATATCCACTAAGTCACACAAAGAATAACAACATATTGGCAAGATATGTTGTTAAACAGTCAGACGTGACTGAGCGACTAAGCATACTCACGCAGAGTCTAAGGCATACCATCAGACACAGGAAGCAACCCAATCATGTTTCCTCATCTGACAATTTCTCCCATGGAGTTCAGGCTAAATTCATGGAGCTCTTACTAGCAGTGTGACCTGGGCAAGTGACTTGAAACCTCTGTACTTCATTTTTCTCATCTATAAAATGAGAATCATATGAGTCCCTATGGCTGTTATGAAAACTAAGTTAATAAGTAAAGTCCCAGAATAGCAGTCTACAATGAAGACTCCACGGTGTTAGCTACTGCTATCATCACTCTGAGTCATTATTGGAAGCATGGTGAGCACTACATAAGTATTAGTTATCACTGTCATTACCTAGCTAAGATTTACCATAATGAAGTCAAAATAAATTCAGCAGTAATTCCCTAACAGAATGAAATATGAAATAGTTTGATGCCAATCATGCTTATTCTCAAATGCAAACATATAAAGAGAGATTTTCCTGTGACTGACCTTCACCAGGACTTTGTGAATGACTTCCAGCTTTTATTTTTTTTTATATGGAATTTATTTTTTATTTTTTTTTCTTTAATTCTTACATGCGTTCCCAAACATGAATCCCCCTCCCACCTCCCTCCCCATAACATCTCTCTGGGTCATCCCCATGCACCAGCCCCAAGCATGCTGTATCCTGCGTCAGACATAGACTGGCGATTCAATTCTTACATGATAGTATACATGTTAGACTTCCAGCTTTTAAAGTTACACATCTTCCCCCAGGGTTACTGGCAGGAGATTAAGGAAGGACTGCACTCCATGGAAAAGACTGTCGAACAAGAACTCATGGTTGGATTGCTTCCTGTTTCTGATGGTATGCCTTAGACTGTGTGTGTGTGTGTGTGTGTGTGTGTGTGTGTGCGCGCGCGCGCGTTCAGTCATGTCGGACTCTTTCCAACTCCACAGACTGTAGCCCGACAGACTTCTCTGTCCATGGGATTTCCCGGGCAAGAATACTGGAGTGGGTTTCCATCTCCTTCTCCAGGCAATCTTCCCGACCCAGGGATTGAGCCTTCATCTCCTGTGCCTCCTGCATTGCAGGTGGATTCTTTACCTGCTGAGCCATCAGGAAAGCCCTTAGACTAGCACCTCTCAAACTCAACCACGCACATAAGTTCTTGTTAAAACTCAAGCTCTGAATCAGCAGGTCTCAGGTGGGCCTGAGGGTCAGCACTGCAAGTAAGCTCCCAGGATATGGTGATTCTGTGGGTCCCTGGACCACAGCTGGAGAAAGGAGGAAGCCAAGGCCCCAGCATACGCAAGCATTGGGAAGGCCCCCACTTTCAGGCAGGACTGACTGACCAGGCCTGCTTCGTCATATCCCCAGAGGAAATATATCCTTATTTTTGCTTTTCAGGCATTTACTCCTCCTCAGACCTTCTTGTTCATACAAATACACAGGCCTGAAGATTTCTCGTCAGCCAAACGTTTTCTTTCAACCAAAACTCACCCAGTGATGTTGATGGACACACTGCTGTCCATAACCTGGCTAGATTGTTAAAGGATAAAGGTTCTTGTGCCTCACCCTGGGGATTCTGACTTGTTGCGTCTGTTTAGCATGCTTCCTTTTTTTCTTTTTTTCATGTGTACTGAAGTTAATGCACCTCTGCTTAATGCTAAAACCCCAGCTACTTCCACCAGATCATCCCCCTGCATGAAGTCTGTGGGTGAGCATCTTCCCTCACATACAGAAAGAAGTGTGTATATAGACAATGGAATATGACTCAGCCATAAAGTAATGCCATTTGCGGCAGCATGGATGGACCCAGAGATCGTCATACTAAGTGAAGTAAGTCAGATAGAGAAAGACAAGTATTACATGATATCACTCAGATGTGGAATCTAAAGAAATGACACAAATGAACTTATTTACAAAACGGAAACACACTCACAGCCATCGAAAGCAAACTTAATAGCTATGGAAGGGGAAAGGGTAGGGGAAGGATAAATTAGGAGCCTGGGATTAACATACATACACTGCTGTGTATAAAATAGGTAAACAACAGGGTCTTGCTGTTTAGCACAGGAAAATATATCAATATCTTGTTATAACCTATAATGGAAAAGAATTCTAAAAGGAATAGCTGTATATGAATGTATAACTGAATCACTTTGCTGTGCTCTTGAAACTAAACACAACTTTGCAAATCAACTATACTTCAACACAAAGAAAGGGAGAAGAAAGAAAGAAAAACTAGAGACAGAAAAAAAGGAAGGAAGGAAGGACGCATATATTTGAAATCACAAAATAGACCTAGGCCCGTTCCAGAGCATCCACGTGAGTACACTGACATGTTTGAACGTGAAGTGGAAATGAGCTGTACTGGGAATTAAGCATAGACTTTTCTGTCTTCTAGAAGATCACAAATGAAAATAGGAAAATCATAATCATATGACTGATCAGCAAAGTGTCAACACATGTAATGAATGGCTAGGAAAAGAGGGAAGATACAGATACACAGGCTAACAACGGGGACACTGCCAACTCTTTCATGTGACTCTGGCCATAATTTCATTCTTTGCAGCTCAGTGGTTTGCCTCAAAATGAAGCAAAAGGGCATCTCGCCAACCATAAAGTTAAGCAAATTCACACATAATGGACACCAGAAAAATCTTTTCTAAATGGAACAAAGCTGAATCATACTCACCATCCAGACAGTGGTGAACCTAAAAAAAAAAGCAAAACAAACACAAAAAACCCTACAAACCTGTTGACGGGTAAGAATTCATTTCAAAACCCCAAATTTGTTGGAATTTCAAAAGATTCTGCATCTTTGAGGCACAGAAGGAAAATTAAGAATGCGGAGGGCAAGGGCTACACATCTTTTGTTCCTTGAGTGCAGGAGAGGTGGAGACAGCTGGGAACGGAAGATTGCATTAAGAAATATGAGCGGGGACCCAGGCAGAAACCATGGGCTTCTGAAAGCATCTCCTGGTTTGATGGTTTCAGGAAACTACTTACAAAGCTGGCTGGGTTTACTCCAGATGCCCACAGTGGTGTAGTTGGTGAAACCATTACGATGAGGAAAAGAGTCAAAAATGTCCCTTTGGTCTTAAAGATGGCAAGCCCCTTTTCCCCAGTGGACAACACAGGAGGCTCCAAGGGGCCCCAGGAACTGCTGTGGGAACCGCAGAGCCAATGAGAGCAGCAGGGGCATGGCAGAGCCCACAGTCACTTTCTCAACTTGGTTCTATAAAAGGTTTAAGCTTTGGAGATGCTTTTGTAAGGTGACTATTTTATCATTTCTAAGGACGGTACATAACTGGTACTGCAAGGCACTGGAGAGAAATGGATTTCCCGATGCAAGGAGTGCCTTAGGTCACTTAGCTTAAATGCTTCTAGGAGCCTGAGGAAGAGAACTTCAGACTTCCAGAATCTGGGCTGAAGGTGGGATGCTGGCAAAAGCATCTGGGAAACATGAGTCCTAGTCCCCAGCTGATGTCAGGTCAGAAGTCACCTCAGCTGCAGAGGCTGAAAGAACCTTTGCAGCCATAAAGGAAGCACTGGGCAACTGGGGGTTTGGGTTTTCTGTTTATTTAACTCGGGGCAGTTCAGTCTATGCGGGGTATACACACACACAGGGTCAGTCCGAGCTCTGAAGTCAAATGGGCTGTGGTCAGGAGAGCAATTCCAGACCCTACTACTGCCTGTCTTCCATTCTGCCCTCTGGAAAACCGGCTCCCCCCGCCACACACACACACTGGAACCGTCTGCCTCCCACAGGCTCTGTGTCCAGGAAACCAGCGAGCTCCCTAATCCAGGGAGATTACTGCTACACACAGAGTCGGCAAAGCACCCCACTCCCCAGGAACCACCTAATGAAAGCCTCATGGAGAGACTAAGGTTGTACAGACTCAGTCTAATTCCATCTGGGCCTCGTGCCGAAGGTATGACCTCACCAGCAGGCAAACCGGCAGGGTCCCCAGAGAGAATGGATCGGTGTGTGGGCCAGACTTGCCTCAAATCACGGCCAGCTGGGATGCACGGAGGCAATGCCATCTCTCCTGATGCCCCTGGATCCCAGGACCAGGGTCTGTCAGGAGGCACAGTCATCTTACAGTGAAGAATCCTAGGTTCTGGCCCAAAACCCTTGTGTGAGTGTGTGTGTGTGTGTGTGTGCATGTGGCATTATCCTCATAAAAATCTCTGCCATTCCACAAGTTTCACACCAAAGAGAAGCTTAATTAGGTAGGGCCAAATGTCTGCAGAGAATCTCCAGTTACAGAAGCTGGGAGGAAGGATATAATTAGAACCTGACTTAAAAAAAAAAAAATCTGAATAGCTCAAAAGACCCCACTAACAGAAGAACACTGAAAAATAGTCAATCCATGCATATCCAGAACTCAGAACCCAGAAATTTCACTTAACCAGTGTCACTGACAAATCACAGAAAGACGTTTCCACCTCAGCCTGGGTATGTCTCCCTCAGCTCTTTTCATACTTAAGCATTTACCGCGTTCAAAAGGCAACTCGCTTTGCCTGCACTGCGGCATTGCCTTCGTTTGTTGCGTATCGATTCTTTTGTAGGCAACAAAACAAAGGTTTGAGGAAGCTGCACTTCAGATATATATGATTGTGGCTGATTTGCATTGTTGTATGGCAGAAATTTGTTTTAAAAAATTAATATATTTAAATAAAAGAAGAAAAGTAAATAACTGTGCTTTCACCTGATGGGGTCACCATGAAAAAGCAGATGATTTAAGCTTCTGTTAAAGGAACTAAAAGAAATTCTCTATATGCTTTGCTTGGAAGTCCCGCCCTCAGCATTGGTCACTAAGGATGATGTTGCAAATGAATGGGTGAAACCTGGCATCTCTTAAGCTGCATCCTGTTGGCTGCTTGAGTCCTGATGGGCTCCTGGAACAGCACCATCACCCGAGGCCCCCAGGGGACTCCAAGCCCTTCTGCAATCAGAGAGGATTTGCAATAATGTAAAAATTCCCCATGAGCTGGGGTCTGATGAAAGAATAGACAGAGAGCAAGGATGTACTTGGATGAAGACCCATAATACTTCCATGGAAGTAACTCTCCCATGATAGCCCCCAGCTCATTTTGACTAAATGTTGCTAAGTCCATTTGCTTTTAGTCTATTTGACCATGTTTTATTTTGCTAAGTTATGAGAGAAGACTCAAAGGCACAAAAAGCTTCTTAATTCTACAAAAAGGATAGGTTAAGATTTCTCTTATTTTAAGGAAGAAACTCTTTTTTTTTCTGGAAGTGTTTCTCTGAAATGATGATGGGAATCCAGGGAAGAGATTTTGCTATATAACATGTGCTTTGCTCCAGCTTTTCAGAAAGGTTGGGTTAGCCAAAAGTTCATCTGGGTTTTCCCATAGGATGGTGCAGAAAAACCCAAAAGGATTTTTTGGCCAACCCAGTACCTCTAACTATAAAGCAAAGTCGAATCAGGCCTGCAAAGACCCAGAGAGTCACAATCAATTAGAGATGTAAGGACAGGGCCAGCACCCCACGTACAACTGAACATCCCTGATAGAACATCTCTTTCCTGAACCAGAAAATAAATGCCCACAGCTGCACTTGGTGGTTGGGACTGGGGTCCATTCATCATACAGTCACCATTAAATTATCATCTTTCCAACAAGACCAGCAAGATAACAGGACACAGCTGTGTTCAATTAGTCTTCAGGCCAAGCAAACCTCTCACTACCAGGGTCTTCATCTGTCTCTCCCAAAAGACACCCTGCCCCCATCCTCTGTTTCCTTTTAGTTGGTCTTTACTTCATGTTCTGCACAAGAATCCCCAAAGTCTACCACTCCGGACCCCTTACACCTGGGATCAAGCTGCTTTCCAGAGGGGGAGAGTGTGTGTTGAAAAAACAAAATTAGAGGACTTTCCTGGCAGTCCAGCGGTTAAGACTTCACCTTCCAATGCAAGGGATGCAGGTTCAATCTCTGGCTAGGGAGCTAAGATCCCACATGCCTCATGGCCAAAAACCCAAAACATAAAACAGAAGCGATAATATAACAAATTCAATAACTTTTAAGACTTTTAAAAAATGGTCCACATCCAAAAAAAAAAAAAAAAACCAAACCTAGAATAAGAAAGCTTCTTTCCAGACCTTCGACCAAGGCAGGAAGGTCACAGCCAGTTTGGGATAAATTCCTAGGGTTTTAGAGCAGGAAAGAATCTTAAGGATCATCAAATACAGTCATTTTCCAGAACTGTTTAAGGATAGTGAAACACTTTCCCCCAATGAGACTGTATGTAGAAACCAGTATGTAAAAGAGAGAAAAGAAGCTGTTATAGCCAAAAAATGGAATGTGATTTGGCAATAAAATGCAACGAAATAGTGATACATGCTACACTATGGATGAACCTTTCAAATATTACGGTAAGTGAAGGAAGTCAGTCCCAAAGGACCGTGTATCCCATGATCCAGAAGAGCTAAGTCCATAGAGACAGAAAGCCAATTAGTGGTGTCTTGGACTAATTGGAGCCGATTAGTCCATGACTTGGTGGGGGATAGAGGGATAGCACAGAGAATCCCATGGACAGAGGAGCCTGGTGGGCTACCGTCCATGGGGTCAAGAGTTGGACACGACTGAGCAACTAACAGTTTCACTTTCAGAGGGAATAGAGGTGATAATTCAGAGGTACAGGGTTTCTTTTAGGGTGATGAAAATGTTCTAAAATTGATAATGCTATTGGTTGCACACATCTGTGATACACTCAAAGCCACTGAATCACACAGGTTGCACAGGCAAATCAGGGTGTGTGAATTCTGTTTCAACAAAGCTGTTTTGAAAATGAAACAGAATCATTTTCACTGCTCCACCAGTCAGGGCCTCCCCCCTCACCCAGTTCCTTCTAGTGGCCCCAGAGCCACCTCTGCAGACCCCTGGAGGTCTGTGGAATGTGGTTTGAAAAACCCAGATCTGGTTCAAGTTTCCACGCCTGAAATGTAAGCCAGGACATGAATCCAAGTCTTTTGACTCCAAGTCTTTTGACTATTTTGCAAGGCCCTTCAAACCCAAGATCTCTGATGAGTTCTGGCTCATCCCAGGGGATGGGGATGGGGGTGGGGAGGTGGCGATGCTGTGGGCCCCAGTCTCACCGTCCATGTCCAGGCGCTGCATGATGATGGCCAGCTCCACCTCACTTGGCATGTACCCCAAAGAGCGCATGGCCATGCCCAGCTCCTGCTTGGAGATGAAGCCATTCCCGTCTCGGTCCAGAACCCGGAAGGCCTCTCGGATCTCTACAACAGGAAAGCAGAGAAAGTCCAATGGTCACAAGGCATGGTTGACTGCAGGGGTCTCCAGCCCCCATTAGGAACTGAGCTACACAACTGGATATGAGTAGTGGGCCAGCAAGTAAAGTTCTATCTGTTGCTCCCCATTGCTCACATTATCACCTGAACCCCACCTTCCCCCTACCCCACCATCCATGGAAAAATTGTCTTCTGTTGTCAAAAAGGTTGGGGACCACTGCTCTACTGCATTGAAATGATAGGCAACTGTCTGCAGAAAACTCCTAATTACTTTACAAAGAGTGATGTGTCAAAACCCTTTAACCAAATTTAAAAAAAGGGGTGGCCAAAAGAGGAAAAAAAGAGAGAAAAGAGGGGGAGGGAAGGGGGTAAAAAACAAACAAACAAACAAACAAAAAACAGAAAAACAGCTTTGGAAGGAGGAGATTAACTAGCCCTGAGCAGCTAACATAATGTAGTGTTGTGTTAGTCGCTCGGTTGTGTCTGACTCTTTGCGACCCCATGGACTGTAGCCCTCCAGGCTCCTCTGTCCATGGAATTCTCCAGACAAGAATACTGGAGTGGGTTGCCATTCCCTTCTCCAAGGGATCTTCCCAACTCAGGGATCAAACCTGGGTCTACTGAATTGCAGGCAGATTCTTTACCATCTGAGTCACCAGGGACACCCAATACAAAGTAGGGGGTGCACAATTAGACAGGCGCCCCAGCTGGGAATAGCATTAGCCATGGACACTCCTCAGCAAGGCTGAGGCTTCTCTTTCAGTGGGGATAAGACGGGAAGACAGTGACCTCCCAGCTTGGGCTAGGCAGGAAAGGAGAATGAGTGTCCCCGTTGCGGACTTACATTCAGCTCCTTGCTGCCACAGAGCTGTGCAGAAAGCTTTCTCAACCTCCTAGGAGGACAGGAGTTAAGTATCCTGCTGTTTTTATTTCATTCCTGTAATTTACAGCTGTTTTATGGCTATAAACAACCTCAGATCAATAAGAGTGTCATAAAAGCCCCAGAGGCATCTTTAATCACATTCTCTGGGGCTGGCAGAGAACTTGACTCTACCATCAAGAAGGTCATTTCCCCTAGCACGGGGACGCCCATCCTCTTACCCCCCATCAGAGCTGCTCTGCTTTCCAAACCCAGAGTCCCTCCCTCCAGAGCCCTGATGTCTCTTCGCCTTCTGTTCATCCTGGGTTGGCTAAGCATTTCCTAACACCTCACACTCCTGTGAGGCATGGGAATTCAATTTGAGATCACAGTCTGGAGATGAGAGGTACGTCAATTGTATCTGAGCACCAGACATGGATAGCTTTGATTTTTCATCAATAAATTCAGTGTGAGCTCAGCTGCGGCAGCTGCCAGCACTCATCGGAGCCATTCAATAAGCTGCCTTTACCTGAGGAACACGGGAGTTAGGACTGCGGAGAATAAAGACAGTGATCTGCCCAGCATCGTGGTTCCCCTCCAGAGACCCACACTCCAGGTAGGAAGATAAGATCCAGTCAGAAACTTGCAGGATCTCTGAACTAATGCAAGACATCGGCCCTAGCCATTTACAGTTGTCCCTTGGTATTGGCAGGGGATTGGTTCCAGGACCCTGTAGATACCAAAATCCACAGATGCTCAAGTCCCCTAATATAAAATGTATAAAATGGAATTGGGTAGCTAGACCTTGAATCCATGGGTTCAGCATCCACGAAGGGCCAACTGTAGTTACCACTCCTCTAAATATCTAACTATCCTTCCAGCAAGCACATTGAACCCTGACCCAGGCAGGCTTTTCCTTTCCTCTTTGCATTAATTTCCTGTGGTTGCTTTAATCAATCACACAAACGCAGTAGCTTAAAACAATAGAAATTTATTCGCTCACAATCTGGAGGCTAGAAATCTGAAATAAGGTGGTAAAGAACCCTCCTGCCAAAGCAGGAAACGTAAAAGACACAGGTTCAATTCCTGGCTCAGGAAGATCCCTTGGAGGAGGGCGTGACAACCCATTCCAGTATTCTTGCCTGGAGAATCCTATGGACAGAGGAGCCTGGCAAGCTACAGTCCAAAAGGTAGCAAAGAGTCGGACACGACCGAGTGATTTAATAGGCACGCTTGGACCAAAATCAAGATGAGGACAGACTGCCCTCCCCCAGAGTCCCACTTTTTCCTACAAGTCTACTTTTCTTGGCTTGTGGCCGCAAGGCTCCAATCTCTGCCGTGTGGTTACCTTCTCTTCGTTGGTCTGTGATCTCCCTTTGTCTGCCTCTTACAAGGACACTTGTGCTTGCATTTAGAGACCACCATATAATCCAGGATAAACTCAACTCAAGATCCTTAATTTATTGGCAGCTGCAAAGACATTTTTTCCAAAGTAACATTTATAAGTTCTAGGCTTGGGGATCTGATTCCTTTGGGGATTGTTTTTCAGACCTCTGCACTCTCCCAGCCAGTGCTTCCATCTGAAACACCTTGACATCCTCTTTACCTGCCCAAATCACATTGGTCCTTCAAGGCCAAGTCAGAGGTTGTGTGTTTCACAGCAATGCCCTCACTCACCACAGCCGAGTTACCTCCCTCACTACTGATTGGTCAGCAGGACATTTACTAGTGCCTCACGACACCTAGCCCATACCACCTAGAAATATGAAGAAATCAAGGTGCTGAAATCATGGCTTCTGTGAGCCACAAGTGCCTTGGACATTTCATTCAAGGCTGTACGTTCCCACCTATGCTGAAGGAGGAGCTAGACAGACAGCTGTTCAATGGATGATGATTCTGAACAAGTAAACACCAGATATCAGCTGCAGATTCATTATCGATACTAATTCAACATGCTGGATGCGTTCCATGAATAAATGTGTGCTCCAGCAGAAGGAAGACTAGTCTGCGAGTCAGGACCTTGGGCTCCCAGCCAGGCCTATTAGCAAATTAGGTCTGCAGCCAAACCCTGAGGCCTTGGTTTGTTCATGTGTAAAATGAGCCAGATTGGCCAAGAGAATCCGCGAGGTCCTTTGAGCCCCTTTCTAAGGATCCGTGGACATCGTTACAGTATTTCAAAGAAGAATAGGAAGACTGTGTTCTTTTTCATACCCTATTAATCTGCTGTTCAAACACCTCTCTTTTTCCCACTGATGATACAGAAAACATTTTAGCCCTTTCCAAATTTTGAATTAAAGGGTTTGTCGGCATGTTTAGATTTTCTCATCAATGAAACATGCCCAAGATTATCTAAAGCAGCCATATGTTTTCCAACCACGTGTCGGGTGGAGCTAAAACAGCTTACAGACAGTGCTCAGCTTGAGATCATGGCACACAGCACTCGAGGACACCAGGGCAGAGGTCATGCCTCATTCGGCCTAAGTCCAGACACTGAGGGTAGGGGGATGCAGATGGAGGGTCTCCTGAGATGGGAATCAGCTCACAAAGAAGTCCATCCAGTCCCCATGATCAGGGCAGCCCTGTCCCTCAGCCTCAATGTCCCCATCTGAAAACTGGGTTGGGCTGGATCTCCTTCCAGCCTCTGTGACGGGGTTTTACAACAGGTCTGACAAAAATTGCACAACAGTAGAAAACGTCAGATGATGACAGGGTCCCTGCTGGGGTCCCAGGTGGGCCAGCCTGATGGCCAGCTGCAGGCTGAGCCCTGCCCCTGCTCTCTGGACCACTTCCTTCCCAAGGCACCATCTCCTTTTCCCATCCCTCTGACTCCATCCTCAACTCTGGGCTAATACTGTCGCACTGAAGGATGATCCCCTTCTGTTGACAGGGCCTGGCCTCAGCCCTGTGGTCCCTCTGCATGCCCTAGATCTTACCAGGGAAAGAGCCTGCATCCTGACATTAGCTACTCCAGAGGGCTTAGTTAAGGATGTTTGAGAATTTGACCTGTAAATGAGGGCCTCGGTGGCTACGCCCTAAGTTGCCTCACCTCTGGACTGCTGGATTTGGTAACTCGGACCTCAGACAGGGATCCCTCCAGAACTGCCCTGCTTGAAGGAACATGCTCCTTCGAGGCCCCAAATCCCCCACGGTTTTCCTGTTTGCAATATGCATCCAGGCTGGCCCTGCGTCAGCCCAGGACAGGATGCAGAAGAAACAGCTCAGCTCAGAGTTCTGTTTTCCTCGGCCCCAGGTCAGTGGGACAAAGTCATCCTTCTCTCTTTGCTCCCAAGGGGACTTTCCCGGCAGTTCAGTGGTTAGGACTCCAAGCTTCCACTGCAGGGGATGCAGGTTCGATCTCTGACTGGGGAACTAAGATCCCACATGCCATGTGGTGCTACTAAAAAAAGAAAAAGAAAAAAAGCTGGAGCTTTGGGGAAAAATCAACAAAATTGATAACTCTTAAGAAATAAGCAACAAATTATTTTTTTAAAAAAGAATATCTACTTCTGTTGTGTGTGTGTGTGTGTGTGTGTGTGTGTGTGTCTGTGCACGTGCACACGTGCACAGAGGCAGACAAAGCTCACTAACTTCTTTTTCTTTCAAAATAACAGAAGGGGTGAGGGGAAAAGGACAAAACTGGAAATCCATAATGGGAGCCTCTGGACATTTAATCTTTCCAGTGAAGGGAAAGCCCAGGAAACGAGAAGCTTATTAGAAGGAAATGGGTCTTGCAGTCTGAGACATGTGATGTGTGCCTCATTTTGTTTTTAATAGCAGAACAGGGTGTGAGAAATATTCCCATAAAACAGCGGAGACACGGGAGCAGGCCGGATCTTTCTGCCTCCGGCTGCAGACAGCCAGGGTGCAGCTCTGGCCACCTTCCACATCCGCGGGAAGTGGAGACCACGGGTCAAGTTTTCAGGAACAACTCAGGCACGTGGTGTGCTTTCCACTGGAATGTATCCCCTCTTTAGGCTAAAGTCCCTTGTGCTCCAGAGTCATATAACCATGCTGTGCTTTTGGTCTTTGATTTCACTGCAGTCTCACGCAACACATGCACACCAGGCACCAGCATGGCCAATTCTACCCCCTCTAAGATGCCTTTGCGGACCACAGGAGGGACATCTATGATGGTCACGGCAGCCTGTCCAACTGTCATTGTGGGGAGTACAAAAGGTAACATGTTAAGACACATCTCTGAGAGAAGGAATCCACTCTCTGCCTGTGGAATCTTCTAGAATTAAAGTCTGCACTCCCACAAGGATCTGAGCCTCTCCTCCCTGGAATGAGGCTTATGTTCTGAAGTCAAGCAAGACCTGGGATAGAAATGGTTCTGCTCTAGAGACCGAGAGATGTACAGCACATTATGCCAGCAAATCTATTTTCTTGAAAATATCTGGAGCCACCACTGGTACCTGCTACATTCTGACCCAATGCCCTCTGAGAACCATGCTTTGGTCCCATGATGCTCTCTAGGGTCATAGCCAATTCAGGCAGAAACAATGGTGGAGGCACATCAGTCAAGCTACCTAAACAGAGTGTGTATCAGATCAAATCCAGATACCAGGCAGAGTCAGTATTTATCTGCTAATGGTCTAGCTCTGAAGAATCAGCTGAAATTCATTGTACTAACTGGCAAATTCAAATCAGTAATGAAGAACAATGTTTCCTATCTCAGTTCTCATTAGCTTGAAATCTGATTATTATCCACAGAAAGGTATGTTTGGGAAGCACTGGGGTTTTAACCACAAAATGTGAGGGCTTTACAAATGAACAAGATGCCTTCTTTTGATTCTCATCATTGAGAAACTGCAAAACTGGAGAGATACAGCTCAGTAAGGCTAGGCAAGCAATTATGAACTAGTAACCCAAATGCCAAAGAACTGACACTTTTGAACTGTGGTGTTGGAGAAGACTCGTGAGAGTCCCTTGGACTGCAAGGAGATCAAACCAGTCAATACTAAAGGAAATCAGTCCTGAATATTAATTGGAAGCACTGATGCTGAAGCTGAAGCTCCAATACTCTGGCCACCTGATGCAAAGAACTGACTCATTGGAAAAGACCCTGATGCTGGGAAAGATTGAAGGCAGGAGAAGGGGATGACTGACAGGATGAGTTGGTTGGATGGCATCACCAACTCGATGGACATGAGTTTGAGCAAGTTCTAGGAGTTGGTGATGGACAGGGAGGCCTGGCATGATGCAGTCTACGGGGTGACAAAGAGTCAGACATGACTGAGTGACTGAACTGAACTGACTGAGCTGAACACAAACGCACCAGAAAATATAAGATACAAGTCTGGAGCTCTTTTTTTGGGAGAAATAATAGGACAGAGGCTGAGCCAATGACAAAAGAGATTTAGAAAAGTTTCCCCCTTTTTGATGAAAAACAACAAATGCATATGTAGAAATTATTAATGCAACCATTCATTCACTGAATAGTTGCTGCATAATTATTACATGCCAGATGCAATCCTAAGATATACAAGGAGCCAAAGAAACTTTCCAAGCTCTGAAAAGCTTACATGCTAGTTGGAGAGACAGAGGGTGACCAGATACTCATAACAGAGAATGAACAGCCCAATAATACAAGTCTACATAAATCTCATGGAAGTCCTTCCTTCGGACAGAGACAGCTCTGTGAAATCTTTTGAATCTTAAAACCACAGAGAGAAGGGAAAGGAGGCTGAGTGAGGAAAACGTACCAAGATGGGTATGTTGAACATCCTGGCCGCACAGTAGTTATAGAAACATTGAGAGACAAAGGGGAAGAACTCTTATGCTAAGACAAGACTGAAAGAGCCCTAGAAGCCACCCAAGCTTTACCTTGTAGGCCAGGGGTTGGCAAATCTGTCTGTGGCCAAATCTGGTCTACCACCCTGTTAGTCAATAAAATTTTATTGGAACACAGTCATGGCCATTTTCTGACATGCAGTTGTCCATTGTCGACTGCTTTGGGACCACACAAACAGAACTGAGTCATTGGGATGGGGAAGGTTTGGCTCACAAAGCCTAAAATGTTGACTTTGGCTTTTTAAAGTTTGTTGACACCTGTTGAATGTCACAGAGAGTTCTCAGCAGTTCTAAATTGAAAAAAAAAAAAAAGGAAAGAGAGAGAGAGAGAAAGGATCAGATTGGTTTGTAAACCGAGGGCTGGCAAAGACTATGGTGACAAGGAATGAGAAGCAGAGCCCTGACCTGAAGCTGTCACAGGGACCAAGAGTGGATAAGAACCTAGAGCTGTCCCTAGAGCTGCTGGGAGGGGCAAAGAGACTTCTGAGTGGTCAGGCCAGGTCACCCGAGTGTCCCCAGGTTATGAGAGGGATGAGTTGAGGATGATGCTGAGGATTCTGGTATGCCTCATGGAGTGAGCAGTGACGATATTAACTGAGAGAATTCCGGAGGAAGCACAGGGTTTCAGAGAGGGCAGGAACATGGTATTTGGCCACCTGGAGTCCAGGGCCCTGAGAGATACCCAAGCAGTCAGGTCTGGTGAATACACAGAAATAAAGGACTAGCCTTTGGAGATGGTGATACTGAAAATATGATGAAGATGGAAAATAGGAATAGAATGACCATAATTGCATAAAAAATGCTAGTTCAGTCCTGGTGTGGGTTTTAGTGCGCATGAGTTCCAATTTAATCATAATCAATCAATCTGCAAATACAACTAATTGGTTTCAGTAATTAGGCAACGACAGAGGTGAGAGCTGAGACAGCAAGGCGGCGGGGCTCTGAAGGAGGAGGGAAACATGCCGGGAGGAGGCAGGCTTGCAATGAGGAGAGTCCTGCATTGAACAGTGCTGATGCCAACAGATGGGGGCAAGATGAGGGTTCACTTTTTAACCTGGTTTTCTTGGTACATTTTAAAGGGGGTTAAAGGAGCCTCCTGGTGGCTCAGAAGGAAAAGAATCCACCTGCACTGCAGGAGACCAGGGTTTGATTCCTGGGTCGGGAAGATCCCTGGGTCAGGAAGATCCCCTGGAGAAGGAAATGGCAAACCTATTCCAGTATTCTTGTCTGGGAAATCCCATGGACAGAAAAGCCTGGAGGGCTACAGTGCATGGGTTGCAAAGAGTTGGACACAACTTAGCGATTAAACAACAAAGGACCCTCACTCCTAGTTATTTGCTATTTGAGATGTGATTGCATTCATTTCAATAAATGCTCATTTATTGACTGTTCCTCCCTGAGACTATAACAGTATCTGGGATCTACAGTTAGAATTCAGG
This sequence comes from Ovis canadensis, assembly GCF_042477335.2. Taxonomy (NCBI): domain Eukaryota; kingdom Metazoa; phylum Chordata; class Mammalia; order Artiodactyla; family Bovidae; genus Ovis; species Ovis canadensis. Next base: position 44,027,645 of record NC_091268.1, on the reverse strand, counting down.
GTTGAGCACAGCTCCTGTAAGTTCCCTGGCCACCCCCCACCCCACTCTGGCTCATCAGGAATCACTGTTAACCCTGGGGGCAGGCAAGAGGCAGTGCTGGGGGAAAAAAAAACCAAACAACAGTTCAAAGGCGCAGTGCTCGAAGCTGGTGGGACAATGGTTCAAGGTCCATACTGTGGATCCCTGGTGTCATCACACTCCTGGCCTTTCTCCTTACCTCAGGGCTCAAATGATACCTTGAATTCAAAAATCAAGCCAACTCCCTCCCTAGCTAGCATTTGGAAAGAAAAGCTTATCAGTAATTTACTAGGTGGAGAAATTACAGACCGAATAGGTCACGAAAAGTAATCATTCTTTCCTAACATAGGGCAGCAGAAAGCCAGGGGCATTTCTAAGGGTTTAGGAGCTAGATCAGAGTTTATTTGTCCCCAAAGTTTACATCTCCATAGATTAAGCTGAATTGATTTTAGCACGCCAGGTCCGTTGAAGCTAATGGAAAATTCCCCAACAGCAAAAGAAGAAAGCAAATGAGAACTGAAAGTAACAATGAAAGCCCATCTGGACCATGGGCTCCCAGTGATGGACTGACTGCCCAGCATGGATGAAAGGAGAGCCATTAAACTGATTTGAATATGGATGAGAGTGAGCATTGTCAGAAGGTCTCTGTACTGAAAAACAGGGTGATGAGTGCAGAAGAAAGGAAGAGGACATCAAGCAAGGCAGCAGATTTCTTTGTCTTGAGAGGTTCTGGACTTGACCTCTGGGATGGGGACAACCCCCATCAAAAGACTAGAGCTAGACCTGCAGAGGAATGCTACATTTTCTAGTTCCCAGGTGGCTCAGTGGTACAGAAACTACCTGCCGATGCAGAAGACACAAGCAATGCAGGTTCGATGCCTGGGTTGGGAAGACCCCCGGAAGTAGGAAATGGCAACCCACTCCAGTATTTTTGCCTGGAAAATTCCATGGACAGAGGAACTTGGCAGGCTACAGTCCTTGAGGTCACAAAAGAATCGGACATGACTGAGTGCAACACATTAATTGATGCTTTTTATAAAAAAAAAGCCTCCAAAATGTATAAAGGAAAAAAATCTATAATTCACTGGCAAGCAATAACCATTGTTAATATATATTAGAGTGCTTTATTCCAAACTTTTTAATGTACAAATATTCTTAATTAAATTGGGATCAAGCTCTCTCTAGAGTTTTTTTTTTTCATTTAACACACTATCATTTCAATCTTCCATATTGTTAAGTAGTCTTTAAAACATCATTTTTGATGGCTGTGTAGTATTCCATTAAATTATGATAGCCAAACTGATATCACCAAACTCCTAGTGTGGGTCATTTAGATCATTTCTGATTTTAAATAATGCTGCAATGGAAATCTTTGTACATAAATTTTCATGCATTTTGATGATTATCTCCTTCAGATGATATCCTAGGAACAGAACTACTAGGTCAAAGGCAAAAACTCTTTTAAGGTATTTAATAGATATTGCCAAATTGCCCTCTACGATTCATTTCTACTCATACCACTTCTGACATCAAAAGTGTCAGAGTTTTACCCACACCAAATCATTCCCCAGTTCTCTGGATACTAATCTGTTGTCCAGTGATTTAATCCAATTCTGAAACTAACTACTTAGAGTCAGTGCAGACCCTGAAGTTTAAGTCCCCCCAAACTGTCCTCACTTTAAATGCCAGTCACAAGTCTAGGTCATCTAGACTTATGACCAGCTGGCTATAATGTCAAGGGTTCCCACAAGTCCTCTTTGGATTTAATAATTTGCTAGAATAGCTCACAGAATTCAGAAAAGCTCTTTATTTACATTGACTGGTTTATTATAAAAGGTAGAACTCAGGAACAGCCAAATGGAAGACACACGTAGGACCAGGGGAGGGAGGGAAGGCGGGGGCAGTGGTTGCAGAGCTTCCACATCCTTTCTGGGCTCACCACCCTCCCAGCACCTCGATGCACTCACAAATCTGAAGGCTCTCCAAACCCCATCATCTAGGGTTTTATTGTAGGTTCCATTATGTAAGCATAGTTGATTGAATCTTTGGCCATTGGCAACAGAAGTCAGTCTCCAGACCCTTTTCTCTCCCTGGAGGTCACTGAGTGAGTGAAAGATGCTCAGTCATGTCCAACTCTTTGCAACCCCATGGACTGTTGCCTGCCAGGCTCTTCTGTCCATGGAATTCTCCAGGCAAGAATACTGGAGTGAGTTGCCATTCCTTTCCCCAGGGGACTGTCACTTGATGGGTTTAAAAGTTCCAACCTTCCAATCATGCCTTGGTCTTTCTGGCCACCAGCCCCCATCCTAAAGCTATCTAGGGACCCCAGCCACCAGTCATTTCCTTAGCATACAAATGACACTTTCATCACTTCAGAGGTTCCAAGGGTTTCAGGAGTTTGGGGCCAGGAACTAGGGAGGAAGACCAAATACATATTTCTTATTATATCATCATACTCTCCCAAAAAGGCAGTATCAGTCCTTACCATCCTCCATTTTCATCATTTCTCTGCATAGAAACCCAATCTCCTATGAGATATACCTTTCATCCTGCCATTCTGAAGTTCAATATCCAGATGATTATAATGGGAGGCCTCAGGAAAAGGGAGACAATTCAGATATTGTCTCAAAAAGACCTGCAGGGTAACTAACTGCAGGACCCTGAGTGGACCCCACACTCAGCACAGAGCCTGGCCCAAAGGATGTGACCAGAAAACACCCACACTCATGGCTGAGATGAGGAAACTGAGGCTCAGAGAGGAAGAAAGGGGCTCCCCTAATGTGAGAGGAGCAGGGATAAGAGGGGAGAGAGCTGCCCTCCTGGCTTCAGGTCAGGACTGTTACCAGGGCAGGATGCTGGGTCATTCCTCTATGAGGAGATAGACCAACTCCCACTGCCCAGCAGACTAGCTGCATCCTGGGAACAAGCCTGGTGCTTCTCCCCAGAAGGAGTTATTTCTCACAGAGACCCATTTCTCCCACAGCAACAAGCACCTGCTCAGGGAAATAGCCCACGGCAGAAAATAGCCGTCGTACCATTTGGCACATAAGGCAGTACTGCATGGATCTTCGAGCAGCAAATTGAGTGGAATTTATCTGTGAGCAACATGGTAATAATCAATATAATTAATTTTTCATTAAGTCACACTGTTCCTAAGCTGAATGTCCTGAGATCAGAGACTAATCAGCATCCGAGAAAACAAGATCACTCTGTGGATTCAGCACCCACATGGAAGCCAGAAGAGCAAGATCCAAGCTCCAGAAATAACCCTGAAGCAAACTGAATGGGGAGGAGAAGGCCTCTCAGGCACGGCTCAACCCTCCCCTCCCTGGGGTCTTGAAAATCCTCTGGAAAAACTAAGTTTACCTTCGTATTGTTCAATTCAACTCAACCCAACAAATATTTCTTGGGCGCCGACTGTGTCAGGCACCCTTCTGAGCACTGCTGGAGACCAGCCCCCAGGAGACCAAGGTATAATAGCAAACAGCGGACTTCCCTGGTGGCCCAGTGCTTGAGAATCCATCTGGCAATGCGGAGGACACAGGTTCAATCCTTGGTCAGGGAGCTAGGATCCCACATACTGCAGGGCAGCTAAGCTCGGGCGCCACAACTACTGAGCCCGAATGCCCTAGAGCTCGTGCTCTGTAAGAGAAGCCACCGCAGTGAGAAGCCTGAGCACTGAGGGCTGCAGCTAGAGAAAGCCCACACACGGCAACAAACACTCAACACAACCAAGTAAATAAATCCTTTAAAAAATAATAATAGGAAACAGGACATCGGTCAGGCAGAGGTGGGGCCCTGACTGAGGCCCCCAGTGGGAAGGAACTGTGGAGGATAGCTTAGTGGCTGGAACTCTGATTATTTTTCTGGCTCTCACAAAGCATTATTCTAGAAATCAAGTGTTTTTCCTGACCTCTGGAATCTCTCCTAGGCTGAAGACAGAAAACACTTTCTAACAGAAAACTAACCACTAAACCCAAGAAGCTGAAGCACCAATCCCTTGGCCACCTGATGCAAGGAGCCAACTAATTGGAAAAGACCCTGATGTTGGGAAAGACTGAGGTCAGAAGGAGAAGGGGAGACAGAGGATGAGATGGTTGGATGGCATCACCACCACAATGGACATGAGTTTGCGCAAACTCCAGAAGATGGTGAAGGACAGGGAAGCCTGACATGCTGCAGTCCATGGGGTCACAAAGAGTCAGACACGACTTAGCAACTGAACAACAACAAAATCCAAAAAAACAAGACGGGCTCTTTTATGGTTTTGTTTTTTAATGAGGCAAAAATTATTTTTAAAGGCTGAACTGAACTGAATACAGCTTTGAATTTTTTTGTGTTTTATTTTTGTTTTTTAAATTTTGTTGGAGTATAGATGACTTACAATTTTGTATTAGTTTCAGGTGTAAAGTGATTCAGTTATACATATGCATATATCCACTCTTTTTTAGATTCTTTTTCCATATAGGCCACTACAGAGTATTGAGTATCATTCCCTGTGCTATACAGCAGGTCCTTGTTGGTTATCTATCTTAGAGGAATATATAGCAGTGTGTACATGTATGTTAATACATTATTGATTGGACATGTACTATGTCCTGTCAATAAATGCCACAGGTATTAGTTTCTGCAAAACCCCCTGGTCAATAATGTGCTAACTGTAGGCTCCTGATTTATCCCTCCCTCCTTTTGTTTCCCCTTTGGGAACCATAAGTTTGTTTTCAATATAAGTTCTGTTTCTGTTTTGTAAATAAGCTAATCTGTATCATTTCTAATTAGATTCCACATATGAGTGATATTATATGATATTTGGCTTCCCTTAGTATGATAATCTCTAGGTCCACCCATGTTGTAATACAGCTTTGTTTTGATTCTAACAGTCCAGGCTTAATGAAAAGACTTGCAGCAGGCAGTGCTCAGACTCAGGGAGCAAAGAAGGAGGCCTGGGGTGGCTCATGAAGTGGACTCAGGACCTCCATTGTGACTCAGATGCTTCTGTTCACCACTAGGTATGGGCGACCTCTAGGAAGCCCAGCACCCAGTCCTCCCTTCAATGACACATGGAAGTGGGCTACAAAAAGACAGTCAAAGAGCATGTCATGGACCTTCAGAGCAAAAGGTCCCTCCTCATGCTCCCTCCTTCAGCTCCCTCCTCATGCATGGCAATATCACACTTGGTTATTAAAATTGATGCCTCATAGCCACTCCCTAGCCAGGGAAAGCCAAGACAGCACATAGCCTTTTTAATTCCAATTCACAGTAACAAATGCATTGTACATCATGACAGATGTGTAATATAGTTGTAATATACACAGGGGAGGTGTATGAGTATATTAGGTTGAACCATACAAAATTGCCTTTATATAGGAAAGAAAAAAAAAAAAAGTCAAACAGCAGCATTTTATTCTGGCTCCAACTACTATGTAAAAGCTAAATCTACTATGTGTTTACTAGTACCAGGCACTGCTCTGAATGATCCTTGTCTATCAAGCTCATTTATTCCTGGCAACAACCCACGGATGATTGCCCTTCATCTCAGGTGATGTGGTTCTAAGTTTCAGGGCAGTGATTTGAGTGCACTCCTAAACTTTTATTGTTGTTGCTCAGTTGTGTCCGACCCTTCGCAACTGTTGCTGACTCTCTGCAGCCCCATGGACTGCAGCACGTCAGCTTCCCTAAACTTCATAGTCTACCTCTTTAAACACACACTTCCTGAAAAGGACACACCCTTCCCACCTGTGACATATTTTAGTTTCTAGTCTATTTATTTCTTATTTTTTTCATGCATACCCCAATCAGCAAGTTTGATCTCCCTCCTCATGCATGGTTCAGGCCCCACACTTTGAGAAGCTCTGCCCTTGCCCTTATCTGGGTTCCCCAAAGCAGTCTCTATGACTGTCTGGTACGATTTCATACTCTCCCTAGCAGCCTCCCAAGCTCCTCCTAGGATGCTCCGGGCATCTCTCTGTCTCCCCTAAATCAATGCCCTCCTCCCTCATGGCTGCTGTCTTGGGACCATATCATTTCCCACTTCTGCACTGACCAGTCAGCTCTCATTCACGGCCACAAAGCAGCACAGCTACTCAGCTTTGTACCCCCGTCTACTTAACAAACATCTTTCTTGGGTCCCAGAGGGATGTTACATTCTCGAGAGTTAGAGGAAACTGTTTTTAGAAGCCCCAGAGGCCTACCAATCTTAAGACTCAAGACTTCCCCAGTGACAGGTTTAGTTTTAAGTCTAAAACCTCCCAATTGTGCCTCCAGCTCCAGTCTACTGCCTGCCCCCACCCTCTGCCCCACCTGTAACAACCAGGGTATGAGCAGCTTTTGGCAGGAAAAGGCTCTTTGCAGGAGGCTTCTTTGTCTTGTCTCCAACCTCAAACCAGGCTCTTGTCATCTCCAGGCTCTAGCACTCCTTTCAAATCTCACTTTGCTTTTTTTTCTTTTGGCCAAATCTATTGACATATGGGATCTTAGTTCCCCAACCAGTTCCCCAAACCCGAAGCTCTTGCAGTAGAAGCTTGGAGTCTTAACCACTGGACTACTGGGAAAATTCCTCAGATCTTTTGATCACACAATACCTTGCCTAACTCACAGGTTCTTTCCATAGATCAAAGAAGTAGAAATGAAGAATAAGTAATAAACATGATCAGAGAGTTTCCCCTCCAATAATCTCATGAACAAATTATGTGACCAGGATAGGATCTAAAGAATACTCACAAGAAATCAACAGGCCTGCACACAGTGGGGGTGACAATGACTCTGACCTCCCCCACCCCAATGATTGCCTGAGATTACTTCCCTTTTTCCTCTTAAAAGCTTTCATGGCAGAGCAGACTCTACGGAGATGGTTTTGGGGGACACTGAGTCCACCATCTCCCCAGATTGCCAGCATTCTGATTAAAAGCAACTTTCCTTTATACCAACATTTATCTCTCTCACAAGTATTGATTTTTTGAGAATCGAGCAGCCGGACCTGAGTTCAATACCAACATTAGGGATGAGGCAGAAGCAGGCAGATTCTGCCAGCCATGGGGATTTACCAGTTTTACAGACCAAGCCTGACAAAACAAGAGGACAGTGACGGTCACACGTGTGTAGCCTGACTTGCTTGCTCCTAATTATCCATATTCAGTGTCTTGGGCCAGAGCATCTCCAACACCTAAAACATGGCCCCAAAGACAGGCTCAGCCCATGAAATAAAAATCCTCTTACAGTCATCTTCCAAACAATTCGTGGCACTGAGACTCAGGGAAAAATGACAAATGGTGGGAGTTGTAGGAATTGACTCAAATTCAGGAAAGAACTCCTCTTCTATTGTGAGCTTTTTCAGTTTTAACTCTTGTCAAACCTGTCCTTCCTTTGCTCACTGGCAAGGGTGCGCGCAAACACAGCCCAGTCTTGTTTCTCAAATGAAAACTACAGCTGCCCCAAACTTGTTGCTTAGAGAGAGGCTGTTGTTGTCATTCAGTTGCTAAGTCATGTCCAACTCTGTGACACCATGGACTGTAGCCCGCCTGGCTCCTCTGTCCATGGCATTTCCCAGGCAAGAATACTGGAGTGGGTTGCTATTTACTTCTTCAGGGGATCTTCCTAGAGCAGGGATCGATTCCGAATCTCTGGAATTCAAGGCAACATGAGGGACTTCCCATGTGGTCCAGTGGTTAATATCCTTCTTCCAATGCAAAGGACACTGTTCAATCCCTAGTTGGGGAAGTAAGATCCCACATGCCACAGGATGAATAAGATGGAGGGCCACAGCTAGGGAGCCCACGCACTCTAGAGCCAGCACACTACAACTGCTGGACCCACGCATGTACCACTATCAGAGAGTCCGTGCGACACAATGAAAGATCCTGCATGACGCAACGAAGATCCTGATGCAGCCACTTAAATAAATAAATATGAAAAGAAAGCAAAAAGATAATGTGAGTTCAAGCTCCGCATTGAACTGTGCAAAGAAAAAGACAGGTTTGGACTGACTCAGACACTTGTGAGAAGTCCGAGGAGCAACCCCCTCCCATTAGCTCACCAAAATCCTGCACACCTGTCCATCCCATTGCTTCCTATTCCACTGTGCCTTCCTGAGCATGGATAAAGGACCTGGATATGAAACGAATTGTTCTCCATTGCAGGTGACCCACTATCAATAGGAAGCAATTTATTTGCTTAAAATGTCCAACTTGCTCATTTTGTTTTAATGTGCTGGTTCTCTATCAAATTAAGTCTGCACCTCTGAAAAGACTATTTGCAAAGCCTGGCACTGGCTCCAGCTCAGGAAATAAAACTGAAATCCGCTGAGGCAGACTGATCCTGCGCCAACCTTCCAATATTACAAGGGCAGCTCAGGAAAGGGGAGAAATTGCTTTAGGAATTCTACCCAGACGCTAAATCCTAAGGGAGTCACAAAAGAATAAGCCAACCATTCCAGAACACACAAGTACACACACAGGCACACACAGATCGTTTCAGATTTCTCTTAAAGAAAGAGGTGACCTGGCTGTCAGTCAAGGTGGAAGCTGAGGGCCACATCTGGCCATGTGGCTATTCAGATCATGGAAGCGAACAGTGTGATAAAGGAAACATTTCAATCCATGGTGGAAAAGAAATGTGACTTCATACCGAGTGCTGTAACAATCAGCTGAGAACTTGGAAAATACTAAGTTATAGATAAACTTCACACTATCTACCCAAACCTACTTTTGAGAAATTAAAATATAGAGGGAATGAAAACTGTAATAACTAAACAGCAAAAGAAGTTCTTTCTAAAGAACTGAAGGTTGGGAATTCCTAGTGGTCTGGTGGTTAGGACACTATGCTTTTACTACTGAGGGCCTGGGTTCTAATCCCTGGTTGAAGAACTAAGATCCCACGAGTTATACAGCACAGCCAGAAAAATAAAAACAAGGGAGGCAGATTGATACATTAAAAAACCGATAACTCAAATAAACACCTAGAAAATAAACCAAGATGAATCAACGTATGGCAAACAAAGGGATCATCGTGGATATGTAAAAGGCTTTACTGGAAGGCTCCAACAGAACAATGGAAAAACACAAATGACTTGTTTCCAAGGGGAAAAATACAGACAGCCCCAAATCATATAAAATCAAGTTCCATCTCATTATTAATTTTTTCAATTGTGGTATATTTTACTATTAATTTTTTAGCAGGAGTAGAACCATAATACATCATGCTTTGTCTGTTGAATTTACACTCAGCCAGTAAGGATTTGTTGATGTCCACCATGTTCCAGCTATATTCTAGAAGCTAGGCTTTGATAGGAGCACGTGAAGATCCTTGATACCATGTACTTGTATTCCAAGTGGGTGGGGAGGAGACAAACAGTAAAAAACAGGCCTTTTGTAAAATGAATAACACCAGGTGTAAGAAGGTGATAAGTGGTAAAAGGTAGAGGGAACAGCACTGCAGAACTGAGCAGGGATGAGGGGAGGGGGTTGCAAGGAACAGGCCCCTGAGTAAACACAGAGGGAGAGTAACTGAGGTGCAACAAGAACACATTTGAGCCAAGGAGTCAAAGCAAGGGGTGTAGCCATGCGCTTTCTGGGCAGGAGTGTTTCAGACAGAGGGAACAGTCAGGACTAAATCCCTAGATGCCTGGAATACTGGGAAGCTAGCCAGGGGGTCAAGTGACAGAGGTGGGATGGAGTGTCGAGGGGCATGGGATGCAGGGAGAAGCAGCAGGGAATACTGGAGAGAGAAGGGTGGGAAGGCAGATCATCAGGCCCTTGCAGGCCATTGTCAACACTTTGGATTTTACTTTGAGTGAGGAGGGAGCCATAGAGGTTGTTGAGCTGAGGTGTGATGTGGCCTCACTTGTGTGTTAAAGGGACGCCTCTGTCCAAAGAAGACATACAGGTGGCCAACAGCTACACAAAAGGGGCTAAAAACATCACTAATCTTTGGGGACATGCAAATCTAAACCACAGTGAAGCATCACTTTGTACCTGTTAGGCTGGCTCTTATCAAAAAGACAAGGGATAACAAGTGTTGGCAAGGATGTGGGGAAAAGGGACCCTTGTGCACTGCCGGCAGGAATGTAAACTGGTACAATTACTATGGAAGACAGAATGGAAGTTCCTCAAAAACCTAAAAAGAATAGGAGTTTGGGGTTTGTAGATGCAATCTATTACCTTTAGAATGGGCAAACAACAAGGGCCTACTGTATAGCACAGGGGACTATACTTAATATGCTATGATAAACCATAATGGAAAAGAATATGAAAAAAATGCATAAACGTGTATCACTGAGTCACTATGTTGTACAGCAGAGACTGGAACAACATTATCAATCAACTGAACTTCAAAAAATTATGTGTGTGTGTATATATATAAAAATAATTATATTATATATATAATGTTTAAGTCTTTTTATTTTTTTTTAATTTTTATTTTTACTTTATTTTACTTTACAATACTGTATAGGTTTTGCCATACATTGACATGAACCCAGCACGGGTGTATATGCATTCCCAAACACGAACCCCCCTCCCACCTCCCTCCCCATAACATCTCTCTGGGTCATCATCATGTACCAGCCCCAAGCATGCTGTATCCTGCGTCGGACATAGACTGGCGATTCGATTCATGTTTAAGTCTTTTAAAAAAAAAGACCCTTAAAAATAGAATCACTGTGTGATACAGCAATTCCACTTCTAGGTATATAACCAAAGGAAATAAAATCACTTTCTTGAAAAGATATCTGCAAGTCCATGTTCACTATAGCATTAGGCACAAAAGTCAAGATATGAAAATAACCTAAGTGTCCATCGATGAAAGGATAGATAAAGACAATGTGGCATATATATACACAATAGACTATTATTCAGCCATAAAAAAAAGAAGTCTTGCCAACTGTGACAACATAGATGGACCCTAAGGGCATCATGCTGAGTGAAATGTCAGAGGGAGAAAGGCAAATAGGATATGATCTCACTTAGATGTGTAATCTAAAAAAAAAAAAAAGCAATCAACTTGAATTCATAGATACAGAGAACAAATTGGTGGTTGCCAGAGTCAGGCAGGGTGGGGGCAAAATGTGTAAAGGTGGTCAAAGGGGAAATTTTTCCAGTTATTAAGAAAATAACTCATAGGGATAAAACATATAGCATGGTGGCTATAGTCAGTAATGCTGAATTGCATATTTGGAAGTTGCTAAGAGCATACATCTTAAAAGTGCTCATCACAAGGAAGAAACTTCTGTAATGATGGTGACAGATGTTTTCTAGACTTATTGTGGTGATCATTTTGCAATATATACAAATATCAAATCATTATGGTGTGTATCTGAAACAAATATAATGCTATATGCCAATTATATCTCAGTTTTTATAAAGGATGCCTCTGGCTGCTGGGTTGATAACAGATGGGGATAACACGGGAGCAGAGGGAGGATGTTGCAGGGATCCAGCAGGGAGAGCAAGCCAGGAGGGAGAAGAGGTTCTGGATGGATCTGAAGGTTGAGTCTGCACCAGGATGCCCTGAAAGATGAACACAGTATGGGATGGGAAAGGAGAGGAGTGGGAGAATCCAAGGTTTCTGGCTTCAGCAACTGGAAGATCAGCTAGACCCCTTTGATGACGTGGCCAGAATTAGCAAGAAGAGATGATGAAAGCAACTCCGCACCCTGCTGGTGGGAGTGCAATCTGGCTGCCTCTGTCTGCAGGGCAACCAGGCAGCATGTGACAGAGATGCAGACGTAGGGAACGGACTTGAGGACACAGTGTGGGAAGGAGAGGGTGGAATGAACTGAGACAGTAGCGTTGACATATATACAGTGTGCATGTGTGTGCAGTCACACCAGTCATGTCTGACTCTGCGCAACACATATATACACACTGCTGCCATTTAGTCGCTTCAGTCGTGCCGACTCTATGCGACCCTATGGACTGCAGCCCACCAGGCTCCTGTGTCCATGGGATTCTCTAGGCAAGAGTACTGGAGTGTATTGCCATGCCCTCCTCTAGGGGATCTTCTCGACCAAGAGAGCGAACCCTCTTCTCTTATGCCTCTTGCATTGGTAGGTGGATTCTTTACTGCTGAGCCACCAGGGAAGCCCCATACATGCGCTAGAGAAGTGAAGTGAAGTCGCTCAGTCTTATCCGACTCTTTGCGACTCCATGGACTGTAGCCCAGCAGGCTCCTCCATCCACGGAATTTTCTACTCAAGAGTACTGGAGTGGGTTGCCATTTCCTTCTCCAGGGGATCTTCCCGACCCAGGGAATGAACCCAGGTCTACCACATTGCAGGTAGAGGCTTTACCATCTGAGCCACGTGGGAAGTTGCTGTATAATACCTGGAACTCAGCCCTGGTGCTCTGTGATGACCTAAAGGATGGGATGAGGGGAATGGGAGGGAGATTCAACAGGGAGGGGATATATATACACACACCTATGGCTGATTTGCATTGTTGTATAGAAGAAACCAACCCAACATTGTAAAGCAATTATCCTCCAATTATAAAATTTAAACATGGATCTTGCTTGGATCCTAAATAGAGCAATCTTAAATGGCCATAGCTTCCCTGGTGGCTCAGATGGTAAAGCATCTGCCTGCAATGCGGGAGACCCAGGTTTGATCCCTGGTTTGGGAAGATCTCCTGGAGAAGGAAATGGCAACCCACTCCAGTACCCTTGCCTGGAGAATCCCACGGGCGGAGGAGCCTGGTAGGCTACAGTCCATGGGGTCCCAAAGAGTCGGACACGACTGAGCAACTTCACTTTCACTTTCAATATAGAAGTAAATGGATTTAAGTTAGAGAGCTATACTGATGGGATTATGGATGAAATGATTATGGATGTTCCTCTAAAATACTCCAGGAAAAGATGCAGGGGCCAAGGGTGACAGAATAAATGCAACTGGTAAAATGCTGAAAATTCACTGAAGCCTAGTGGGAGCTATTTCAGGGTTCACACTCTCCTCTCTGTATTTCACTAAGATTGACAATTTCCATAATAGAACTATCTTAAAGGCATACATATCTTTAGACCCAGCAATTCCTTTTGTGGAAATTTATATTTGTTTATACAAAGATTTATTTACAGTTACTTATCACAGCCTTATTTTTAATAATAAAGTGGGAAATGACAAAAAATAGAGGCAATCTATTTAAATAAAGGATAATAAATCATTCAATTGGAAGCAGCAGAAGGATCAGAAATTTGTCTGGATATGGGCAGAAATTTAGTATATAATAAGAGTGACATTTCAGACAAAGGGAAAAGATGGATTTAATAAGTAATTTTAGGACCAGTAAGTAGATATCTGGAAAAAATTAACAATGAAACTATACTCCACACTTTATACTGAAATATAGTTCCAAAGAACCAAAGACTAAATATGTTAAGATGAAGCCATAATTATAAGAGGAAACAAAACATGGGAAATTTTTTTATAATCTGAGTGAATAACACTATACTTAGTAGGACACAAACACCAAAAGCCATTGAATAAAAGACTGACAAATTCTAAGTAAAAATTTAAAACTTCCACATGGCAAAAATCACTGTAAACTAAGTCAAAAATCAGAAACAAAATAAAAATATTTGCAATTTTTATTACAAATGAGGAGTCGATTCCTTCACATTTAAAAAAGCTGGTATATATCAATTTAGAGGGCTGTGATTCCATACACAAGGAGGTACCTGGTGGCTCAGACATAAAGAATCTGCCTGTAGTACAGCAGACCTGGGTTTGATCCCTGGGTCGGGAAGATCCCCTGGAGAAGGAAATGGTAACCCACTCCAGCATTCTTGCCTATGAAATTTTGTGGACAGAAGAACCTGGTGGGCTATAGTCCATGGGGTCTCAAAAGAGCTGGACAAGACTGAGCGACTAACACTTTCACTTATATATCAATAAGAAAAAGAGCCAACCAAAAGAAAAATGTTCAAAGAATCTAGGCAGACAGTTAGTCCCCAGGAAAGAATTACAAATGGCTCTTAAACATATAAAACAATGTTCAACCCAACTCAGAAAAAGAGGAATGCAAATTAAAATCACATTTGTATATTTTCACCAGTGAGGCAACTAAATATCAAGAAATGTGATAACATCCTGTATAGATAAAGCCAAGAGGAAGCAGATCCTCTGAATCTTTGGTGGTAGAAGCGTAAATTAGTACAATCTCTGTGAAGCGCAAAATGGCAATGTCTATTATATTAAAAAGGCACACTTTAGCTCAACAAACCTCTAGAAATATATGTTACAGCTTCATTCATACATGTGGAATGGAGCATGAATCAGGCTGTTGGTTGCCACAGGGATTATATATACATTTTCTTTTTTAATTTGAGTATAGCTGCTTTACAATGTTGTGTTAGTTTCTGATGTAGAGCAAAGTGAATCAGTTGTATGCATACATACATCCCCTCCCTCCTGGACCTCTCTCCCATCCCATCTCCCATCCCACCTACCTAGGTCACCAGAGAGCACAGAGTGGAGCTCCCTGTGCCAATCAGTAGGTTCCCGCTACCTACCTGTTTTACACGTGGCAGTGCACAAAAGATAGATTTAATGACATTGTGGAATTATTGTTAATTGTGTTAGGTGTGATGCTGGTATTACTTTTAATTCTCTTTGTGTGTTGTGTGCTGTGTGTAGTTGCTCAGTTGTGTCCCACTCTTTGGAACCCCATGGGCTGTAGCCTGCCAGGCTCCTCTATCCATGCGGATTCTCCAGGTCATCTATACTAAAACAATTCCAGGTGAAATGATAAAATGTCCTGGATTTGCTCTAAAATAATACAAGGAAGAGAAGGGTTGGCAGAAGGGGTACAGTCAAAACAAGCTTGGTCCGAAATTATAGCTGGGCCAGGAAACAACAGTTAGAACTGGACATGGAACAACAGGCTGGTTCCAAATAGGAAAAGGAGTACGTCCAGGCTGTATATTGTCACCCTGCTTATTTAACTTCTATGCAGAGTACATCATGAGAAACGCTGGACTGGAAGAAACACAAGCTGGAATCAAAATCGCCAGGGGAAATATCAATAACCTCAGATATGCAGATGACACCACCCTTATGGCAGAAAGTGAAAAGGAACTAAAAAGCCTCTTGATGACAGTGAAAGAGGAGAGTGAAAAAGTTGGCTTAAAGCTCAACATTCAGAAAATGAAGATCATGGCATCCGGTCCCATCACTTCATGGGAAATAGATGGGGAAACAGTGGAAACAGTGGCAGACTTTATTTTTTGAGCTCCAAAATCACTGCAGATGGTGACTGCAGCCATGAAATTAAAAGACGCTTACTCCTCGGAAGAAAAGTTATGACCAATCTAGATAGTATATTCAAAAGCAGAGACATTACTTTGCCGACTAAGGTCCGTCTAGTCAAGGCCATGGTTTTTCCAGTAGTCATGTATGGATGTGAGAGTTGGACTGTGAAGAAGGCTGAGTGCTGAGAATTGATGCTTTTGAACTGTGGTGTTGGAGAAGACTCTTGAGAGTCCCCTGGACTGCAAGGAGATCCAACCAGTCCATTCTGAAGGAGATCAGCCCTGGGATTTATTTGAAAGGAATGATGCTAAAGCTGAAACCCCAGTACTTTGGCCACCTCATGCGAAGAGTTGACTCATTGGAAAAGACTCTGATGCTGGGAGGGTTTGGGGGCAGGAGGAGAAGGGGACGACAGATATGTTTGGATGGCATCACTGACTCGATGGACACGAGTCTGAGTGAACTCCGGGAGTTGGTGATGGACAGGGAGGCCTGGCGTGCTGCAATTCATGGGGTCGCAAAGAGTCGGACATGACTGAGCGACTGAACTGAACTGATCAGCCCACAGGGGTTCATTACACTTGAATTTTCCATAATAAAACATCACAACTTTAAAAGATCAGAATCAACTCAAATGCCCATAAAAAGAAAAGAAGTTCAAAAAACCAGAGTATACCCAAGCAATGGAAGAGTATGCAGATGTAAAAAGAGTAAGAATGTTCTTTATATCCTAATGTGGAATGATAGGCAAGATGAATTATTAAATGAGAAAAGCAAGATGCAGAAAGGTGTGGGTCACATGCTATCATTTGTGTAAAAAGAAGCAAGAAGAAAAAAAAAAAAGAGGACACAAACTTCCTTGTAAACATCCAGGATCTCACTGGATGAACATGTAGGATTCAAGAAAGCCTGGTTCCCCTGGGAAAGAGAACTAGATAGGTGCAGAGGAAGGACAGGACAGACACTTCCACTATATACACTCTTCTTCCTTTGGAAATGTGTTGCAAGACAGCATCAGAGGGCAGACACACTGAAATCATATTCACAGAAAACTAGTCAATCTAATCACACTAGGACCACAGCCTCGTCTAACTCAATGAAACCAAGCCATGCCCGCAGGGCTACCCTAGATGGGTGGGTCATGGTGGAGAGGTCTGACAGAATGTGGTCCACTGGAGAAGGGAATGGCAAACCACTTTAGTATTCTTGCCCTGAGAACCCCATGAACAGTATGAAAAGGCAAAATGATAGGATACTGAAAGAGGAACTCCCCAGGTCATTAGGTGCCCAATACGCTACTGGAGATCAGTGGAGAAATAACTCCAGAAAGAATGAAAGGATGGAGCCAAAGCAAAAACAATACCCAGCTGTGGACATGACCGGTGATAGAAGCAAGGTCTGGTGCGTAAAGAGCAATGTTGCAAAGGAACCTGGAATGTCAGGTCCATGAATCAAGGCAAATTGGAAGTGGTCAAACAGGAGATGGCAAGAGTCAACGTCAACATTCTAGGAATCAGCGAACTAAAATGGACTGGAATGGGTGAATTTAACTCAGATGACCATTATATCTACTACTGAGGGCAGGAATCCCTCAGAAGAAATGAAGTAGCCATCATGGTCAACAAAACAGTCTGAAATGCAGTACTTGGATGCAATCTCAAAAATGACAGAATGATCTCTGTTCGTTTCCAAGGCAAACCATTCAATATCACGGTAATCCAAGTCTATGCCCCAACCAGCAACACTGAGGAAGCTGAGGTTGAACGGTTTTATGAAGACCTACAAGACCTTTTAGAACTAACACCCAAAAAAGATGTCCTTTTCATTATAGGGGACTAGAATGCAAAAGTAGGAAGTCAAGAAACACCTGGAGTAACAGGTGAATTTGGCCTTGGAATGCAGAATGAAGCAGGGCAAAGACTAATGCAGTTTTGCCAAGAAAATGCACTGGTCATAGCAAACACCCTCTTCCAAAAAACACAAGAGAAAACTCTACACATGGACATCACCAGATGGTCAACACCAAAATCAGATTGATTATATTCTTTGCAGCCAAAGATGGAGAAGCTCCATACAGTCAACAAAAACAAGACCAGGAGCTGACTGTGGCTCAGATCATGAACTCCTTATTACCAAATTCAGACACAAATTGAAGAAAGTAGGGAAAACCGCTAGACCATTCAGGTATGACCTAAATCAAATCCCTTATGATTATACAGTGAAAGTGAGAAACAGATTTAAGGGCCTAGATCTGATAGACAGAGTGCCTGATGAACTATGGAATGAGGTTCGTGACCTTGTACAGGAGACAGGGATCAAGACCATCCCCAAGAAAAAGAAATGCAAAAAAGCAAAACGGCTATCTGGGGAGGCCTTACAAATAGCTGTGAAAAGAAGAGAAGCAAAAAGCCAAGGAGAAAAGGAAAGATATAAGCATCTGAATGCAGAGTTCCAGAGAATAGCAAGAAGAGATAAGAAAGCCTTCTTCAGCAATCAATGCAAAGAAATAGAGGAAAACAACAGAATAGGAAAGACTAGAGATCTCTTCAAGAAAAGTAGAGATACCAAAGGAACATTTCATGCAAAGATGGGATCGATAAAGGACAGAAATCGTATGGGCCTAACAGAAGCAGAAGATATTAAGAAGAGGTGGCAAGAATACACAGAAGAACTGTACAAAAAATATCTTCACGACCCAGATAATCATGATGGTGTGATCACTCATCTAGAGTCAGACACCCTGGAATGTGAAGTCAAGCGGGCCTTAGAAAGCATCACTACGAACAAAGCTAGTGGAGGTGATGGAATTCCAGTAGAGCTGTTTCAAATCCTGAAAGATGATGCTGTGAAAGTGGTGCACTCAATATGCCAGCAAATTTGGAAAACTCAGCAGTGGCCACAGGACTGGAAAAGGTCAGTTTTCATTCCAATCCCTAAGAAAGACAATGCCAAAGAATGCTCAAACTACTGCATAATTGTACTCATCTCACATGCTAGTAAAGTAATGCTCAAAATTCTCCAAGCCAGGCTTCAGCAATATGTGAACCGTGAACTTCCTGATGTTCAAGCTGGTTTTAGAAAAGGCAGAGGAACCAGAGATCAAATTGCCAACATCTCCTGGATCATGGAAAAAGCAAGAGAGTTCCAGAAAAACATCTATTTCTGCTTTATTGACTATGCCAAAGCCTCTGACTGTGTGGATCACAATAAACTGTGAAAAATTCTGAAAGAGATGGGAATACCAGACCACCTGACTTGCCTCTTGAGAAATCTGTATGCAGGTCAGGAAGCAACAGTTAGAACTGGACATGGAACAACAGACTGGTTCCAAATAGGAAAAGGAGTACATCAAGGCTATATTGTCACCCTGCTTATTTAAATTCTATGCAGAGTACATCATGAGAAACGCTGGACTGGAAGAAACACAAGCTGGAATCAAGATCGCCGGGAGAAATATCAATAACCTCAGATATGCAGATGACACCACCCTTATGGCAGAAAGTGAAGAGGAACTAAAAAGCCTCTTGATGACAGTGAAAGAGGAGAGTGAAAAAGTTGGCTTAAAGCTCAACATTCAGAAAATGAAGATCATGGCATCCGGTCCCATCACTTCATGGGAAATAGATGGGGAAATAGTGCAAACATGTCAGACTTTATTTTGGGGGGCTCCAAAATCACTGCAGATGGTGACTGCAGCCATGAAATTAAAAGATGCTTACTCCTTGGAAGAAAAGTTATGACCAATCTAGATAGTATATTCAAAAGCAGAGACATTACTTTGCCGACTGAGATCCATCTAGTCAAAGCTATGGTTTTTCTAGTAGTCATGTATGGATGTGAGAGTTGGACTGTGAAGAAGGCTGAGCGCTGAAGAATTGATGCTTTTGAACTGTGGTGTTGGAGAAGACTCTTGAGAGTCCCTTGGACTGCAAGGAGATCCAACCAGTCCATTCTGCAGGAGATCAACCCTGGGATTTCTTTGGAAGGAATGATGCTAAAGCTGAAACTCCAGTACTTTAGCCACCTCATACGAAGAGTTGACTCATTGGAAAAGACTCTGATGCTGGGAGGGATTGGGGGCAGGAGGAGAAGGGGACGACAGAGGATGAGATGTTTGGTGGCATCACCGACTTGATGGAGTCTGAGTGAACTCCGGGAGTTGGTGATGGACAGGGAGGCCTGGTGTGCTGCGATTCATGGGGTCGCAAAGAGTCAGACACAACTGAGCGACGAACTGAACTGAATGTATTATATATTCAAATAAAAAATAAAAGGTATGATTGTTAAAATATTCAGTAAATCATTAATGGTAGCTGTTGTTGCAGGTTACTGTTGTAGGTGATTATTTTTCTTTTCCAAATATTCTATGTATCTCTGAAGTAATTTCGGGGAGAGATGGAGGTTATATTTGAAAGGGCAAAACCAGGAAACGATTTAATCAAAGAGCTTGACTCAACCATCAGACGGGAGGTGACCCACAGACTCCCCATGCCTGATGTTGCCCTCTTTCTTCCCCCACCATCCGGGGCCGTGCACTGAGCATCCACAGGTCAGCAGGGACCAGGCTGGGTGAGGACCTAATGCTGATGAGATCTGGCTCTGCCCTTTAAGCTCTCATGGTGGGGCAGCTGAGGAAAGTGGCAGAAGCACAAACAGGCAATCACAGCGCTATGAGATAAGTGCTATGCTGTTGTTGTTCAGCCGGTAAATTGTGTCTGACTCTTTATGACCCAATGGACTGCATGCAACATGCCAAGTGCTATAACAATCACAGCTTAAGAAAGCTGGGGTCAGGGCGGGGGAGTTTCCCAGTGTCACAGGAGGAAACTGATTCTTCAGTGGGGAAAAGGGATAAGATTTTTTAAGATGGATGGTAATTGGATTCAGGATTATATGGTGATGAGTCAGTCCAGGGTCAAGGATGCAATGGCTGACCCTATTTGTTATTATAATTGGCCTCCCTTGGTGACTCAGCACTGAAACAGTTCCTAATCATCTACTTAGGTTCTCCAATGCAGAGCTGAGCTGAATCTACTCACTCATCCCTCTTCTTCAAGCTTCTTCACCTTGACCAGGTTAAAGGACAAGAATCTCTCTACATTCCCAGACTCTGGCTCTTCTAAGTGAACTCACTATCCTTAGCCACTGCTTCTTGAATGGCTTTTACTTCTAGTCCACTCAAGAAACCCAACACCTGGCCACATTCTGGTCCTCAGCCTTAGCCAACATTGTCCAACTCTGAAACATGAAGCACTAACATTTCTTTCTCATACCACAGCCTCATATTTTTCCAAACAGTCACTGCCACAAGCATGCTCTTTTACCTTTTTAAGACCTTAATTCCTCAGCATTTCTCCAGACTGTCAGCGCGCCCTTGTCCTTCTTTCCTGTTCAGCCCCACTAGACAAGTTACCTAGAGCCCAATTAATTCATCCACTCTCTTCCCAATACTCTTACCATCACCTCCTAATTTCCTGTGAGGCCTGTTCTGTGCACCTCAAGCAGCTTCCCCATCTCCACAGTCAGACACAATCCTTTCCCCATCATTCTATTCAATCATCATTCTCTTCCAAATCCCATCCCATTTCCTAAAACCATTCCCAAAGTTGCTCTTCATAAAAGAAAGGAGTTATCAGTCCAGAATGGTTCCAGTTTTTCACCATTTTCCCCCTATAAACTTACCTACCACAAAGTACATTCTCATTCCCTCTCTTGCTTTAGATAAGAGGTATCCCATTCCATTCTACTGGACTATATTCACTCCAGTAGTCATGTACGGATGTGAGAGTTGGACCACAAAATAGGCTTAAAGCTGAAGAACTGATGCTTTCAAATTGTGGTGAAGAAGATTCTTGAGAGTCCCTTGGACTGCAAGGAGATCAAACCAGTCAATCCTAAAGGAAAGCAACCCTGAATATTCATTAGAAGGACTGATGCTGAAGCTGAAGCTCCAATACTTTGGCCACCTGATACAGAGAGCCAACTCATTGGAAAAGACCCTGATGCTGGGAAAGACTGAAGGCAAAAGGAGAAGAGGGCAGCAGAGGTTGAGATGGTTAGATAGCAACACCAACTCAATGGACAGGAACTTCAGCAAACTCAGGGAGATAGTGGAGGACAGGGAAGCCTGGCGTGCTGCAGTCCATGGGATTGCAAAGAGTCAGACATGACTTGGCAGCCTAACAGCAATCCCGTCCCATCTGTGTCGGCCTCATATAATGGGACTCCCAAGAGTCTCGTGACCTCATCCCTCCTCCAAACTCTTGGCCACTTGCTTTGCTGTAGCTATTGCCAGAATGGTGACTCAAATCAGAGTCCTTTAGGGCCCTGGGACCCCAGGCCTAAAGCCATGGCCATGGTCTCTCACTCCACTACGGATTCTACATTTGGAGGAAGCAACACAGAGGGTGTGCAATCTGTCCTCCAAGTGGTGGCCAAATGGGTCTGATGACATTCCAGAAGCACAAGAGTATTCACCTCCTGAAAATTCAATTTTGACCAATTCGAAAAAGAAGAAAGCAAAGAGCTAGGAAATAAACTTCTCCATTCCTCTCTCTACTGGACTGTTTCCACAGTATTTCTCTACACTATCTGGAGACATACTGCAAAACCGAGACCTCATGACACGGCGGTCAGCCTAGCAATGCATCCCTTGGTGGGTGTTAACTTTCCATTCTTCTTTCTTTCACTTCTCTTTTCCTACTCTTGCTACCCTATGTTTGCACCTCCCCGAAGACCTTAGTACTTAACCCTCGCCTCAGGCTCTGCCTTTTGGAGCTAACGTGCCATGCATCTTATGAGTTCCATTACTTTCTTCTTATCAATGATGTAATGACTAACCCCATTACTTCCTTCTTGTCCAGAAACTTTGAACCTTAGTTACCCCCTTATTTCTGCAGCATATCTTTTTGTAAATACAGAAGAGCCCAGGGAATGATATAAGCAAATCCTTAAAATCCCACAACCAAACTCTATCAAATCTTAACACTTTGCCATCTGGTTTAATTTTTCTAGAAAAACCAATGAAATTAGACATCACAGATACAAATGAAGTTCTCCATATCTCTCTCCTTGTTTTCCCATTTCTCTCATACTCCAGATATAATCAGTGTCTTGGTTTTGGTATTTATCATTCCCATTCCTGGTTTTCTAAAAATCTTTATTTCTTATAAAATGTTTCAAATGTAAGTCCAAAAAAGGAAAATAAAATAACAAATGTTTACCTAATCCAGGCTAATCAGGTTTATATATTATAAGATGTTTATTTCAGAGCTTGCTTTTTTAAAAAATGGTTTCATGGAAGTATAATTTACATTCAGTAGCTTGAAACCCCTTCCCTATAGACCACCTCCTAATTTTATTCTTTTCCTTTCAACCCAATAGTAACAGCCATAATGATTTCAGTAATTACTGTTGCTCAGATAGCTCAGTGGTAAAAGAATTTGCCTTCAAATGCAGGAGACGCAGGTTCAATTCATGGGTCAGGAAGATCCCCTGAAGTAGGAAATGGCAACCTACTCCAGTATTCTTACCTGGAAAATTTCATGGACAGAGGAGCCTGGCAGGCTACAGTCCATGGGGTCACAAAGAGTCAGACATGACTGAGCACACAGCACACAGGATTCTTCACCTTTATTCTGAATATACATGCATTCATGAGTGTGTGCATGTGTATGGGGGGGGGGGTGGGCATGCATATCTAATATAAAGGGTACACACACACATATATACACATGTCGATTCATATGACGCTACTTTAATGATTATGTAGTATTCCATCTCCAGTTGATTGGTAGATATTAATAGGTTGCTAAAATGTTTTTATATGAAAGGTATCATTACAATGAATATTCTTGCATCCTGTGTAGACACTACCTCTACTCTTAGCAGCTGCACAGAAAGTTTCAGGCTGGGGGCCAGGAAATGATTATGTCCAAATAATGCTGGGCTTGCTTCCACTTTTTGTACCAGCTCTATTTCTGATAATATTCTCTGTCCCTGCCTAATGAAATAAAGGCATTAGCATATGGGAGGGGTCTCTCCCAGACCACATCAGCCACCAGGAAGGCTGAAGCATCAAGTACATTTGATGGACACTGTGCAATTACTAAAAACAATGTTGTAGATTCTTAGTTACATAAAAAATGTTCATAATGTATTGTCAAGTAGAAAAAATTTCTAAACTTCATGTGTTATGTGCTCATCATATTGAATGATGAGATTATACCAAGAAGATCCACGAATTAGTCTGAAGGGGGACTATTGGTAGCAAAATAAATACAGAAAGAGACTGATGATCTATTACATAAAACATTCTGATATAAAAGAGTGATATAAATGAAAGAATGAATGTGGATAAGAAAAGGCTCTTGCTTACAGCGTAATGACCACAAATCTAGAAGCAATGATGGACTTGGAAAAACCATCATTTGATAACCAGCACAATAATAATTGACTCAGGCAAGAATCAGTAATGGATAGTGGGTGAAACTAGTGGTGAAACTAGTTTCACCCAAACTAGTGGGTGAAAGTTTAATGAGGATCAGATATCTGAAGGGAAAGTCACTTTACAGTGAGAAGCCTGGCAGACTCTAGCTTAATTCAGTGATCAAAGTTAATATCCTCAGTAATGGGACAAACCATCATTACGTGTCACCTGATCAGATGCCATGAGAAAGACCCATCATCATCAGCTCCGTGACATTTCTGCCAAAGCCGCACAACTTAAATCTAACCACAGGGAAACATCAGACAAACCCAACATGAAGGGCATGCTACAAAGTGATATCTTCAAAGATGTTCAGGTAGTCAAAGTGAAATAACAACACAAAACCTGAGGGGCCTATTGAGACTGCAGAAAACGGAAGAGACATCCTAGAGAAGTGCTAAACATGGTCCTAGGTGGCAGGATTTAGCTATAAACAGCAGCACTTGAATAAACTGGGAACACCTGAATGGAGACTATAGATTAGATGATGGTATTACACTATGTTTCCTGATTCTGATGATTATGTCATGGTTATGCAGGAAAGCGTGAAAAATATGCACAGAGAATGCAAGACTCATTGGAACATCATATCTGCTGCTCACTCTAAAAACTGTATAGATTTGAAAGGGAGCAAGACTGATACAATAAATGTATTCAAACGTCATTAATCAGGGAACCTGGGTGAAGGACATACAGCAGTTCATTGTTCTATTCTTGAAATTTTCCTCTCAATTTGAAGTTATGGTTTTTCCTGTGGTCATGTATGGATGTGAGAGTTGGACTGTGAAGAAGGCTGAGCGCTGAAGAATTGATGCTTTTGAACTGTGGTGTTGGAGAAGACTCTTGAGAGTCCCTTGGACTGCAAGGAGATCCAACCAGCCCATTCTGCAGGAGATCAACCCTGGGATTTCTTTGGAAGGAATGATGCTAAAGCTGAAACTCCAGTACTTTAGCCACCTCATGCGAAGAGTTGACTCATTGGAAAAGATTTTGATGCTGGGAGGGATTGGGGGCAGGAGGAGAAGGGGACAACAGAGGATGAGATGGCTGGATAGCATCACTGACTCGATGGATGTGTCTGAGTGAACTCCGGGAGATGGTGATGGACAGGGAGGCGTGGCATGCTGCGATTCATGGGGTCGCAAAGAGTCGGACACGACTGAGCGACTGAACTGAACTGACTGAAAATAAAACAGTAAAAACAGAAAAGACTATGCAACATCAATTTCATTTCTATCACATTCATCCCTGTGATAGAATTTACACACAATCAAGAAACACATTTAATAAGTGACACAAGAAAGCCTTTTTTCTTAAAACAGCATTTGGATAAGAACTTACAAAAGCAACATGATTTTTAAATTATTTTTATTAATTTTTATTGGAGCATAGTTGCTTTACCATGTTGTGTAGCTTCTACTGCACAGCAAAGTGAATCAGCTATACATATACATATATCCCCTCTTTTCTGCGTTTCCTTCCCATTTAGGTCACCACACAGCACTGAGTAGAGTTCCCTGTGCTACACAGTAGGTTCTCATTAGCTTTCTATTTTATACATAGGGTCAACAGTGTATATATGGCGATCCCAATCCCATAATTCATCCCACCCTCCCTTCTCCCTTGGTATCCATATGTTTGATCTCTACATCTGTGTCTCTATTTCTGATTTGCAAATAAGATCATCTATACCATTTTTCTACAGTCCACTATGATTTTAACTATTAAAACATTCCAAAGGATAAAAAGACAGAAAGGAAATACAACTGAATGTACAGGTAAATGATCGTGGAATGGCAGTATTCCAGATGATTGCAGGCAGTTGGGAGTGGCCGTTAAATTTTCCTTTACGTGCCCATGTGTCTGATTTTTATAAGCACCATATGCGATTTTTAAAAACAAACCAAAGCCATGAATGAAGTGAGGGCTGGACTCCCTTCGGGGGTCCGCTTTTCCTGGGACTCTATGAAATCCCAAACAGGAAACCATAAAACTCAAGGCATCTGCTTTATACCTGATTCCTTTAGAAACTCCTTTTTTCCTTCCAATTCATATTCATCAATTCAGCTGTGAGGAGCAAACTGGTCACAGACTCTGCCCTTTGAGGGGCTTCCAAGGTGCGTATTTTAGCACAGGCTGACAACTGAGTTAGCTAATCTCCAAAGAGGGTGCCTGCCATCCCATTCAACAACATAAAAAGCAATTTGTATGTGGGGAGAAAAGCCATTTCAACATGAAAATTGGTTCACAACAATATACCTGATTTAAAAAAAATGACACGGAGGGGAACTGTTGGCAGACCCGCCCTCCCCGCCCGCATCCTCCATGTTTAACTCATCATCTTTTCTCTCGGCTGTGTCACCTCGAATGGAAAATGAAGGTCTCTCAGTGGAGAAACAAGTTGGGACAATTTTTTAAATTCTAGAGCAGTGAACCAGGACTGTTCACACATTCTATGAGAGAAAAAAAGAAATACAAAAACATTTTATTACTCTGCTCTTTCCCCCGAACACATTCTAAAAGTTTCAATGTCATTATCCACAATTCAACCTCAAAAATACTCCCTTGACCCCTCCCTGCTTGGTGACTGTACCTCCACCATCCAGGGTAGTGGTTGTAAAACAAACAGCACAACCCAACCACAGCTTGCTCGCATAGACTCC
The DNA here is from genome assembly GCF_042477335.2 of Ovis canadensis. Classification (NCBI taxonomy): domain Eukaryota; kingdom Metazoa; phylum Chordata; class Mammalia; order Artiodactyla; family Bovidae; genus Ovis; species Ovis canadensis. The sequence continues at coordinate 44,001,238 of NC_091268.1, read as the reverse complement.
TCACTGCCTCCCACCCACTCACTCACTTAACAAGCACTGCTCTTTAGTCCCTCAGTCGTGCCCCACTCTTCTGCGACCCCATGGACTGTAGCCTGCCAGGCTCCTCTGTTCACGGGATTTCCCAGGCAAGAATACTCGAGTGGGTTGCCATTCCCTTCTCCAATCCAGGGATCAAACCCACGTTGCCTTCATGGGCAGGCAGATTCTTTACCACTGTAGCAAGTACTGGGTTGGCGAAAAAGTTCTTTGGGGTTTTTCTGGAACATCTTATGGAAAAACCCAAATGCATCTTTTGGCCAACCTGGTATTTATGGGGCTGCTGTCCAATGTCAGGCCAGAGCCCACTGTGATGGGGAAAGGCAGACCGCTCCCCACCCCCCAGCTTCTATGCGCCAGGCTCTTGCCAAACTGGGTCTCTTCCCACATCTCAGGATCCCTCACCCACTCCACACCAGATACTGCTTTTTGCTGTATCAGAACCAGATCTTTCCTTCCTAAACTACAGACTATTTTGCTACTCAGAATACTCTTTTCCGTTTGTCTTCTGCAAATGACAAATACCTACTGAATCTTTAGGATTTATAACCAAAGTCGGGTTTTTTTACCAAGCTTTCCTTGGGAAGGGAGAGGCGAGCTCTGATTCTCTCTGGAATTCTGTGGACTATTCCACGAGGGCAGCTAGGAAGGGTGCTCAGAAGTGCCCTGGGCTCAGCCCTGCCCCCCTCACTCCTGAACTTCCTGCTGGAGCTGTCCCAGTGCTTCTGTACAAGGGGCAGTACAGGGGGCCCTGCTCAGAGGAAACCCTGAGGAAGGCATTTCCCCTGGCCATTTTTCAAAGGATGGTAGACATAGCAAGAAGCCTCCTCGGGGATGAAACCCCAGCCCTGCGGGTGGGATGCCGTTAGTCTGGGACCAGTCAGTTCTGCCCAGCGAAGGAGGTTGGGGCACCCAAAGCCAACCACCTGCCAGACGGCGCCTCATGAACATGTCCCCATGAAATATTGTCTCTTGTAACTGCTCCTGTGGCTACTGGCCCTCCATCTGTTCCCCCACACAGAGGAGCTCAATAACTGTCTGTCAAGTGGCAGAATAAATGAATGACCAGGACAGCACTGGGTAGATCTCAAGTGTGAGCTGACCCCATGTAGGAATAGTAGAGTAGCCTCAGCAGGGCCCGGAAGCTGCATGCGGTGTCCCAGGAGGCAGGCTGTTGGAGCTCATGGACTCACCGAATAGGCTCGACTGTGGCTCTAACTCTGCACACACAGTGCTGGCAGCCCTGACTCCTGGGATCGGAAAGGGACAATGTGTTGAGGCCAGCTACTGCTGCCCATCTCGGGGCACTGGGGCCTCGCCTGACAACCCTATGGCAGCTGGTGTTCGGGTGAGAGGAGGCAGGTGGCACCCTTCTGAATCTCCCTCTAACGGAGGGTAGAGGACACCCACCTCCCAGTGGGGAACATGGCAGACTCCGGCTACAGCAGCCCTGGGGAGTAAGCCTAATCTGGCACAGTATTATTTGACTGACCCAAGGCCACAGTCACTGACTCCAGCCTCTCTGCTTCCTGGGAAGAGTGACAACAATCACGTAGTGGGAAGGTCAATTTCCCTGCCTCTCTTTTCCACTTAGAGGCCCACAGCAGGGAAGGCCTTGTGTTACAGCTTCCTCCAGTTCCTTGACACTGCAAAAGGGTTATAAGGACAGACAGTAGCTACTTTTTCTTTAGCAGAATATCTTCCCAAATCTGTTACCTATTCAAGATGGGGCCCAAGCTTCAATCAGGTTGTCAAAGTGAAAGTGTTAGTCGCTTAGTCATATACAACTCTTTGCTACCCCATGGACTATGCCCCACCAGGCTCCTCAGTCCATGGAATTCTCCAGGCAAGAACACTGGAGTGGGTAGCTATTCCCTTCTCCAGGGGATCTTCCCAACCCAGGGATCGAAACCAGGTCTCCTGCATTGCAGGCAGATTCTTTACCATCTGAGCCACTAGGGAAGCACCCAGTCAGGTTGAGAAGGCCCCGATTATTTGACTCATTAAGTAAAGGGAACTGAGTTATTGAACATTGGGATAGAGGATTGAAAAAGTCAGGCAAGGTCCCTGTTCTCATAAAACTTACATTCCAGTGGGTTAAGACAGATGACTCATGAGTAAGCAAGAAGGAAGTTTCAGACAGTGGCAAGGGCTATAAAAAAATAAAATAAAACATGCAGTGTGTGGAGATGACTAGGAGGAGAGTGAGAGGCCCTCCCCAAAGACAAAACATCAGGGCTGAGACCCAAAGAGATAAAGGAGCCCATCATTTGGGAAGCTGGTGGGACAGCAACCCAGGCAGGCGAGCAGCCAAGGCCAAGATCCTAAGAGGGTGAGCCTGATACTGAGAGAAGAGAAGGAAGGTGCGTGGACTGGGGACACTGAGTGGCGCTGACAGTGGCTATGTTAAGGAAACACTCAGGAACCACTGTTGCAAGAGTCCAGGGGCCCAGTCATAGGAATAACTCAGAGAAATCCATAGTTATGTTCCTGGAAGCAGAAATCTGAGATGCTGCCAAGGCAAGCACAGGATTCCCTGGAGGAAGACTGGTCCTCAGACTTAACTGCCCGCCACCAGCCAAGGGAGAGGGGCCCAGACAGGACTGGAGACTTTGCAAGTTCTCCTTAAGGCTCTGAATGTGATGGAAGCTTCCCCCAAGCTATGGACAAGGTCCCCTTAGGCTGCACATAAGATGACCCAGGTCTTCCCCAGCTGGGGAAGGCTAGCCAAGGTCATCCCATAGGGGAGAGGTATAGGAAGCATAAACAACTCCAAACAAGGCACCGTTTGTTCCCAAACTGTCCCTGGTCACTTGGACAAATAAACCCAAATACACAGCTGTTTTCTCAGTGCCTGAAGCTATGTCCCTTCAGAACTGAGTATAAATCAAAATTCTCATTGGAGGAAGATAAAAGCTCAGGGCTTACACTGGGCTCTCCGGGCAAGCAAATTGAGTCCTTTTGCCTACACATCAGTCTAAGATGGTGACTGTTAAGACCGACACTTTTAGCTTGCAGATCCGAATTCACTTCCAAGCAGTGTATTTAAGGATCTGCCTCTAACACCTCCGGGCTGCAGCGGACCCACCAGCCAGTGTGACATCTCCCTGTGGGCTCCTATACCAGGAAGCATGTCCACTGTGCTAACACGAGAGGCCCTTCTACACCCTGCTCTTTGGGAACATCTGGCGTGGGCGTAGGGGTGGCTGAGACTTTCATCAGAACTGTCTGCCTGCTGTCAGCACTGGATTTCCAGACAAGAGACTCCCTCAGGGTAGGAAGGTCTCCACTGTTCCCTGGGCCTGTGGCTTCCATCACAGGACATCATCTTCAGAGTACTCTGAAGGCTTTGGTGTCCACAAACCACTTTCACAGTGTCTGTATGGCTCTCTGGAGATGAGGCTCCCCTGTTTCCTGGATAGCCTAAACCACTAACAATTCACATTCCAGCATAGGGGAGTGGTCTTGGCCAGAAGTCAATTTTTCGAGATTTAGACCTTAGGATGGAAGTCCCTAGGACTGGGTGCTATGATGAGATGCCCTGGAATGGAGTTAGAAGCATCCTTTGAACAGTAGAGCATCAGGATGGATCGGAGAAAGCTGGCATGGGAAGATATAAAATGATTTCAACTTCTAGAAAGATGAAATCATGGCCAGGGACCTAACAAACTGCTTCCTTTACTAAAGACAGCAGTGGAGGGCACGGAGTAAGGGGATGGGGGAAGAGGCAGGCTACCAGATTGCCTTAACCAAATGGAACTTCACCTAAGAACTTTGTGCTTTTAACTCCCAATGCTCTCATTATACTTTTCTGATGATCCCAGAGGGGTTACACTTGCCAACAGCAGACTGCCCAAACAAGTTCAGTGAAAAAACCCTCAAAGACCTCTGGTTAGTCTACGAAGACCTGAATGACAGAAGCACGAGGTGAGTTCACACAGGGATTGACTTAAGGACACTGTCATAAGGGCACCCATATTGCACTCTGTTATTTGCAAAGGTCACTGAGATCCCAGGCAGCAAATGGCCTGAGGAACCTTTGCTCCTTCTGTTGATATAGGTAATTGCAGAGGGCCTGTATTATAGACTGAACTGCGTCTCCACAAAATTCATATGTTAAATCCTTAGCCTCCGACGTGACTGAGAGATAACACTTTTAAAGAGGTAATTAGGGTTAACTGAGTTCATAAGGGTGCCTAATACCACAGGACTGGTGTCCTTATAAGAAGAAGAGACATCAGCACACTCTCTCTTTCTATGCACACAGAGAGGAAAGGCCAGGACACAGCAAGAAGGTGGCCATCAGCAAGCTAAGAAGAGAGCCCTCACCAAAAACCAACCTTGCTGGCACCCTGAACTTGACCTTTCAGCCTCCAGAACGGTAAGAAAACACATTTCTGTTCTTTAAGACACTCAGTCTGTGGTCTTCTGTTCTGGTAGCCCAAGGTGACTAACAGCCTCATTTTGGGTTCAAAAACTGAGTATCTCCCATTTGGCCAGACACAAACCCTTTGTACTAGGGCTGCTGCAACACCATAGTAGGGACAATATATTCATTTTGTATTTCTGCTGTAACAGATGACCATAAGCTTTGTAGCTTAAAGCAACACAAATTTATTCTCATACAGTTCTGGAGGTCAGAGGTTTGGTATCTTTCAGGGCTAAACAGAAGGCGTTGGGAGGGATGGCTGCTTCTGGAAACTCTGAGAAGAAGCGTTGCTTTTTCCAGCTTCTAGAGGACGTTCAGGTCCCTTCTCTCCACCCTCAAAGCTGGTTGTGTGGCATCTTTTTTCTATGAGCTCCTGCCTCCCTCTTCTAAGGGCCCTTGTGATTACATTGGACCCACCCAGATTATCCAGGAAAACCTCTTAATCACAACAGCAAAGTCCCTTTGCCATATAAGGTAACATGTTTACAGGTCCCAGGGTCAAGATGTGAGTACTCTCGTGAGGCTGTCATTCAGCCTACCACAGGCAACAGCTGATCTATAAGCATTTTGGGGGGATTCCCAGAAGAAGCCGAAGTCCAGAGGAGCAGAGTCCTGTGAGGCCACCCGTGTTCAGCAATGGCCTCTAAGTTTATATGCAGGGCAGTTACGGGTTAGCAGCCAGTGGCTGGCCATTCCCCAGGGGAACCAGGGGCAGAGGCACTGAAGACGAAACTGCGCACAGGCCAGGACTGGCTGCTCCTCTCGAGAGGAGCCCTGTGGGCAGCATGCCGGGAAGAGCCCGTTTGTCCTCAGGCTGTGCTGCAGGAGATGCGCCCTAGCAGCAGCATGGGCAGCTGGACACACAGAGCCAAGACCCAGGCCACCAGGCTTGGCTATAGCCTGACAGGCCGGGAGATCTGGCTCTGAAAGGGAAGAGGAACTAAAGAGCCTCTTGATGAAGGTGAAAGAGGAGAGTGAAAAAGCTGGCTTAAATCTCAACATTCAAAAAACTAAGATCATGGCATCCAGTCCCATCACTTCATGGCAAATAGATTGGGAAAAGTGGAAACAGTGACAGACTTTCTTTTCTTGAGCTCCAAAATCACTGTGGATGGTGACTGTAGTCATGAAATTTAAAGATGCTTGCTCCTTGGAATAAAAGCTATGACCAACCTAGACAGTATATTAAAAAGCAGAGACATCACTTTGCCAACAAAAGTCAAAGTTATGGCTTTTCCAGTAGTCATGTATGGATGTGAGAGTTGAGCCATAAAGAAGGCTGAGCACTGAAGAATTGATGCTTCTGAACTGTGATGCTGGAGAAGACTCTTGAGAGGCCCTTGGGCTCCAAAGAGATCAAACCAGTCAATTCTAAAGGAAATCAACCCTGAATATTCCTTGGAAAGACTGATGCTGAAGCTGAAGTCCTTTGGCCACCTGATATGAAGAGCCAACTCATTGGAAAAGATCCTGATGCCGGGAAAGATTGAAGACAAAAGGAGAAGGGGACAACAGAGGACAAACTGGTTGGATGGCATCACTGACTCAATGGACATGAGTTTGAGAAAGCTCTGTGAGATGGTGAAGGACAGGGAAGCCTAGTGTGATATAGTCCATGGAGTCACAAAAAGTCAGATATGATTTAGCAACTGAATAACATCACCACCAACAGCAAAGAACCAGCCTGTAGAAATAGGCCCTCTGTTTCTCTTGTTGCCACACCAATGACTTTCTGGAAAAGGTTTTGGTACAATTCAAGCCAGGTAAACCAACATATGGAGACATTCTCTACACACCCTGCAGACACAGATGCCTCACCAAGCAGAGTGTTCTCTCTGTGACATGACCCCTCACTCTGACCACTCCTGCTGAATCCTCTAGGCAGCAGTACCTACTAATGTACCTGAGGATGAGGGAATTAAACATCATGACCCTGTCTGACACAGTGACCCTGCCCTTGATGTCCAGAGACTCAGAGACTCTCAAACCACAGCAGGGGATTTCCCTGGTGGTCCAGTAGTTAAGCGTTTGGCATTTCAAGGCAGGAGGCGTGGGTTCAATTACTGGTTGGAAGCTATGATCAAACATGACTTGAGGCCAAAAAACCAAGACACAAATCAGAAGCGATACTGTAACAAATTCAGTAAAAGACTTGAAAGCAAATAAATTAAATTTTATTAAAAAAAATAAATAAATAAACCATACAGTGGGACTTCCCTGGCAATCCAATGGTTAAGACTCACTGCTTCCACTGCAGTGGGCATTGGTTCAATTCCTGGTAGGGAAACTAAGATCCCACATGCCGAACAGTGCAGCCAAAAGAAAACAAAACCATGCATCATTTGATGAACTCCTAAATTTGTGTGTTGGGGGATGGTGGCTGTGCAGGGCTGGAGGGGACACCAGGATTACACACAGAGGGAGTGATCACCAAGGAAGAGGCAAACATTCATGGAATGCTGATGGGAAAGATAAATAACACCCTAAGTTGCTAATAAACACTGGCAGGACGAGCAAACAAATGCACTGAGCCCACCTGTCCAGTGGGAGAGCTTGACTGCCAATCTGGGGAAGTAGGGGGTCAGAACTAACTCATCCATTCATTTACCCACTGGGCAAATATTTGTCTAATGTGTGGTGTGCCAAGTAACACACTCAGCAAAGATATACAAAGATGAATCAGGCATGGCTCTTGTCCTCATGAAACTCCTAATCGGAGATAAACAAGTACATTAAGAATGTCAATGTGAATGATAAAAACAGCAATAAATACATGTAGGAATGTAGCAGATATACAGAAAAGGGAGTGACTGACTTTGAAAATTTACATTTTTAACTATTGGATCTGCCAGTCATACAACAAATATTTCTTGAGTGCCAACCATATACCAGGCTTTCTGTGGGATCTGGACATACAGGGGTGACAGGACACACAATCACTGACAACACAGAGGGTAATTTTCACCTGTGAAATACCCAGAATTGGCACATTCATAGCAATAGCAAGAAGACTGGTAGTTGCCTAGGACTGGGCTGACAGGAAAAAAAAAAAGTGGGAAATAGCTGCTAATGGGTATGCATATTTGGAGGGAATGATTTAAAAATGCTCTGAAATTGATTGTAATGATGACTGCACAACTCTATGAAAATATTAGAAACAATTGAATTGTACTTTTAAATAGGTGAATGTTTTGAATGTGAATACTATCTCAATAAAGCTGATTTTTTTAAATGATGGTGGTAGAGAAACATAATTAAGTGGTCACAATAGCTTGTAAAGACTTCCAGGATGGAGAAGTCCAGGGGCTTCCAACAACGTCTGGAAAATTTTCCAGCAAAGGTGACATTGAAATTGAAATTTATTTCTAGGGAAGGGCTTAGGCAAAGTTAAAAGCTAAAACAGTTATAGAGGGAAGAAAACGCATGGTGCATTTGAAAAACTGAAGAACATTCTAGAAAGCTTGAGAAGAGGACAGATGTGAGGAGGAGTAGGGAGACGTACAAATGCAGGTACAGACCATTTCATGAAAAGCCTTACAGTTTCCACAGGGCATGACCTCATCTCAGAGGCAAAGGGAATCTATTTGAAGGTTTTAAGAGGACACTGATGGAACCAGGTATGCATCTTAGTCATCTAGCCAACGAATGTCTGATGATAGCACCTTTGATGTGGGAGGCCTGGTCTCAGGCATAATGTTGGGAACAGAACATACTGCCTCAGGCAGTATACATAATTATGAGAGATCCTGACAATAAACAAGCAAAGAGATGAACCAGGTATTTATACACTTGTGGAAAGACTCCTCTGGTAGCAGGAATGGGGGAGAACGGATTGAAGGAGAGTAAGACTAGAAACACAGAGAGAGAATAGGAAGCTCTGGACATGGTCCAGGAGAGAGATGAATGTGTATGTGTTAAATCCTATTACATGCCTCTCTAAAATAACAGCCCCTCTATCTACATCACCCATCCCAATCTTCCTTCTGGCCAGAAGAAGCTGCCTTCCATTGTACCCACTGAACACACCAAAAACTTACTTTTCCAGCCTTCTTTAGCTAGAGCATGGACAAGTGACTCAGTGATGACCACTGGGACCCAAGAGTAAGTCTGCAGAGGGACATCTTAGAAAGGACTTCCTCATGCATAAAAAATGACATGCAAGCAGGACGTGTCCATCTTCTTTGCTTCATGTGATTGTGTCTACAAGTGAGCCGAGAACTGTCACAACCATCTTGTGACCCCAGAGGAATAACATTACTTAAGGATAGTGGAGTGGAAAGTTTGAAACCACTTGTGTCTTAAATTAGCCCTGGAACTGCCCTAACTCTTACTTCTTACCATGTGAGATTTACAGAGAGACAAACAAAAAAATCTCATCGAGATTAAGTTGTTTTTTGCCGGGTATTTTATTTACTGCAGTCCAAAACAGTGCAATGTTAGGATGCTGGCAGTGGAAGTTTAAAGAAGTGGGCAGATGCAAAATTATTTAGGAGGAAGAAACAACAGGGCTTGGTGATTAATTATCAGTGGAGAAACAGATGTCCCTGAAGTCTGCGACTTTGACAGCTCACAAATAGACTGTCATTGGCAATGTCAGGGAACACAGGAAGAGTATCTGATGCGGACAATGTGGAGGTTCCTTTGATATGTCCAAGTGAAGGCTGATTGAGAATGGACAGAGAGGCAAGGGCAACCAACCCAAATAAATCCAACAGACCTATATAATATTACATAGTATATGTAGCATTATATAGTGTGGTATTATAGTGCACATAGCAGAGTCTGTAGTACAGTAAATACATAGTATTATAGTACTATAATGGGCTTCCCAGGTGGTGCTAGTGGTAAAGAATCTGCCTGCCAGTTCAGGAGACAAGGGTTTGATTCCTGGGTCTGGAAGAATCCCCTGGAGTAGGAAATAGCAACTGGCTCCAGTATTCTTGCCTAGAAAATTCCATGGACAGAGGAGCCTGGTGGGCTACAGTTCATGGGGCTGCGAAGAGTTGGACATGACTGAGCACATCTGTAGTACTATAATAGTATATACATATGAATATACTATAATAGTGTGTTATAATAGTAATACTATATAATGTGACATAATATATAGCATACATCATATGCTAAAATATTTTACATCTATATAACTAATATATATTTAGTTATTAACATATAATATATATGTACATATACTATATATAGATACAAATCTAAGAGCTAAACTTGTGCCAACTAATTATATATCAGTCAACACAGGTTCAGCTTCTAGATTTGTAGCTGGCTCATTATAAGGACTGGATGTCATTTATTTTACATATATATACATATATGAGCTTCTCTGGTGGCTCAGATAGTAAAGAATCTGCCTGTAATGCAGGAGACCCAGGTTTGATCCCTGGGTTAGGAAGATCCCCTGGAGAAGGGAATGGTTACCCACGCCAGTATTCTTTTTTTTTTCACCTTTATACCTTTATTTATTTTTTAAATTTTACTTTATTTTACTTTACAATACTGTATTGGTTTTGCCATACATTGACATGAATCCACCACGGGTGTACATGAGTTCCCAATTCTGAACCCCTCTCCCACCTCCCTCCTCGTACCATCTCTCTGGGTCATCCCAGTGCACCAGCCCCAAACATCCTGTATCCTGCATTGAACCTAGACTGGCGATTCGTTTCTTACATGATATTATACATGTTTCAATGCCATTCTCCCAAATCATCCCACCCTCGCCCTCTCCCACAGAGTCCAAAAGACTGTTCTATACATCTGTGTCTCTTTTGCTGTCTCGCATACAGGGTTATCATTGCCATCTTTCTAAATTCCATATATGTGTGTTAATATACTGTATTGGTATTTTTCTTTCTGGCTTACTTCACTCTGTATAATCGGCTCCGGTTTCATCCACCTCATTAGAACTGATTCAAATGTGTTCTTTTTAATGGCTGAGTAATACTCCATTGTGTATATGTACCACAGCTTTCTTATCCATTCATCTGCTGATGGACATCTAGGTTGCTTCCATGTCCTGGCTATTATAAACAGTGCTGCGATGAATGGGGTACACGTATCTCTTTCAATTCTGGTTTCCTCAGTGTGTATGCCCAGCAGTGGGATTGCTGGGTCATAAGGCAGCTCTATTTCCAGTTTTTAAAGGAATCTGCACACTGTTCTCCATAGTGGCTGTACTAGTTTGCATTCCCACCGACAGTGTAAGAGGGTTCCCTTTTCTCCACACTCTCTTCAGCAAATGGAAATGGAGGAATCAACTTGCCTGACTTCAGGCTCTACTACAAAGCCACAGTCATCAGGACAGTATGGTACTGGCACAAAGACAGAAATATAGATCAATGGAACAAAATAGAAAGTCCAGAGATAAATCCACACACCTATGGATACCTTATCTTTGACAAAGGAGGCAAGAATATACAATGGATTAAAGACAATCTCTTTAACAAGTGGTGCTGGGAAAACTGGTCAACCACTTGTAAAAGAATGAAACTAGAACACTTTCTAACACCACACACAAAAATAAACTCCAAACGGATTAAAGATCTAAACGTAAGACCAGAAACTATAAAACTCCTAGAGGAGAACATAGGTAAAACACTCTCCGACATAAATCACAGCAGGATCCTCTATGACCCACCTCCCAGAATACTGGAAATAGAAGCAAAAATAAACAAATGGGATCTAATTAAAATTAAAAGCTTCTGCACAACAAAGGAAACTATAAGCAAGGTGAAAAGACAGCTTTTGGAATGGGAGAAAATAATAGCAAATGAAGCAACTGACAAACAACTAATCTCAAAAATATATAAGCAACTCATGCAGCTCAATTCCAGAAAAATAAACGACCCAATCAAAAATGGGCCAAAGAACTAAATAGACATTTCTCCAAAGAAGACATACAGATGGCTAACAAACACATGAAAAGATGCTCAACATCACTCATTATCAGAGAAATGCAAATCAAGACCACAATGAGGTACCATTTCACACCAGTCAGAATGGCTGTGATCCAAAAGTCATCAAGACCACAATGAGGTACCATTTCACACCAGTCAGAATGGCTGTGATCCAAAAGTCCACTCCAGTATTCTTGCCTGAAGAATTCCACGGACTGAGGGGCCTGGTAGGCTATAATCAGTGGGGTTGCAAAGAGTCAGACGTGACTGAGCAACTAACACACTTTCATACATATATGGAATATAATACATATATATGGAAATGGTAGAAAAATCTCATATGTTGGTATGTGTTAGCTCCTTTTTGAAGTTTTCACTGAAATTCTATAGGGAAGGGACAAACGTCCACTAAAGACAGCTGACCTTCAAGCAAAGAGAGAATAAAATACAGCTTTGCTATTACTCTGTACCTTCAGCTTGGAATCAAATTTTACTGAGAGCCACATAATCCATTGCCTTGGATTTTAAAAGTCAATTTCTGTGCCCTAAGCTAAATAGATTAAAAATTGTGGCAGAAACTATTTGTTCCAGTAATGGCAGACTAGCCTTTATCAATCTAACCCTCTCACAGGTAACAATAACTTCTAAATAAAATATAGAAAGTAAATATTTGAAGGCCCAGGCTGGTGATCAAGAGCAGACAAAAACCAAATGGGATTGGACTCTTGAGGGGGTTAAAAAGACCATAAGGAGAAATCCATGTTTATATTGCTTTTCTTCTGAGGCCACTCCTGAGTCTGTATGAGTCATGAAGTGACTAAAACTTAAGGTGGAGAACCTTTCAAGTTTTAGAGGCTTGAAAGACTAGAGACAGAGTTTGGGGTCACCAGAAGAGTTGAAAATAGGAGATCATCCCAGAAAAAAAAAAGAAACTACAAAGGGAAAAACACTTCAAATCCATGGCTGACCTGCAAACTGGTCAGGCACAGGAAAGAATTTAAGGATCCCAACAGAACACAATTGCTATAGGCTGAAAGAGCTGAACAGAGACCTCAGCTTCTCCCCTCCAAAGCATGGGCAGAGTTTGGGTCCAAGTCACATCTAGCTGGAAGAATTGGTATAAAGCTTGGAATTTCCACTGAAACAGATATTCCTCTTAATAAAGACTATATTCTGAGACTAATGGATTCATCCTAAGACTCAGGGAAAAGTTTAAATGAAAATGCCATAAAAAAGTATAAAAGAAAGCCTTAAAGTTCCAGGTGATTGGCCAACAGTTTGACTACCTGCTAGAATAAAAACACCATTCAAAAAAAAATTAGCTAAAAGTTTCTACAAGGCATTATCCAAAATGTACGGTATACAACAAATATTTATTAGAGATGCAAAAAAAAAAAAAAAGGTGTCCCATAGCTAATGGAAAAAACAGTCAACAGAAACCAAAGATAATCCAGATATTGAAGCCCTTAGAACAGCAATTATAAATAATTTCAAAGACTCCAAGGAAAATGTGTCCTAAGGAGTGAACAGATGGGTAAAGTTCAGAAGACAAACACTATTAAACGAACCAAATAAAAATTCTAGACTCAACAGTATAATGTCAGTAATAAAAAATTCACTGGATGGGCTTAACAAAAAAATAGATGGGCAGAAGAGTCAGTGAACTGAAGACAGATCAATAGAAATCATTGAATCTGAAGAAGAAAAAGATACAGAAAAATATTGCTAGAACCTCAGTGTCCTGTGAGATGTGGAGATATCTACAAAAATGTAATTGAAACCTAAAAGAGAAAGGGTAGAGATAAAAGGAAAGAAAAAATATTTGAACATATAATGAATGAAAACTTCTGAAATTTAATGAAAAAAAAATCAACTTACAGATCCAAAATCAGAATACCCCTAGCAATTAGCAGATGAGAACTATTATATATAGAATGGATATCAACAAGGTCCTGCTGTATAGCAGAGGGAACTATATTCAATATCCTGTGATAAACCATCATGGAAAAAAATATGAAAAAGAATATGTGTATATGTGTGTGTGTGTGTAACTAAATCACTTTGCTGACAGCAGAAATTAACACAACATTGTAAATCAATGACACTTCAATAAAATAAATTTTGTAAAAAAAAAAAAAAGAAAGAAAGAAAGAAAAAATCTCAACATCCAGAGAGAAAAATCAACCTAACATTATTAGTCATAACGGTAATGTAAACCAAAATCATAGTGGGGTATCAATATACACCCATTACACTGTCTAAAATCAAAAAGACCGACAATACCAAACGTTGATGAGGATATGAAAGAACTGGATCCTTCACAATAGTCTGTGAGGGTATCAAATGATGCAACAACAGGTCCTTACAAAAACCAACTTTATACCAATCCAGAAATTTGACCCCTAGGAAAAACAGAATATATAACCACCAAAATAAATATCCACAAAAATGATCAAAAAAGTTTTCTTCATAAGAGAACCAGATGGAAAACAACCTAACTGTTCATCCTCAGGATACAGGATAAACAAATGAGATGCAATAGAATAATAGGTATCCATTTGAAAAAGATGCACCCAACATCAAAGCGCCTAAGCATACAAAGCAAATGGGAACAGATCTGAAGGGAGAAAGAGAAAGCAATATAGTAACAGCTGAGGACTTCAAAACTCCATGTTCAACAATAGATAGATCACCCAGACAGAAAATCAATATGGAAACATAGTACTTGAACTGTATTGGGCTAAAGAGACTTAACAGATAAACACAGAATATTCTATCCATCAGCAGCAAAATATACATTCCTCCCAAGGGCACATAGAACATTCTCCAGGGCAGATCATACATTAGGCCACAAAACAAGTCTTAACAACTTTAAGACTGAAATCATATCAGGTACCTTTTCTAACCACAATGGTATGAAACTATAAATCAATAAAAGCAGGAACACCGGAAAACTCACAGACATGTGAAGATTATAAAACACACTCCTGCACAACCAATAGGTTAAAGAACAAATCAAATGAGAAATGAAAAAAATTTCTTGAGACAAGTGAAGGAAACACAATATACCAAAATGTATGAGATACAGCAAAGATAGTACTAGACGAGATTACTGTGATAAGTGCCTACATTAAGAAAAAAAATGATCTCGTATAAACAACCTAACTTTATATCTCAACGAACTAGTAAAAGAAGAACAAAAACAACAAGCCCAGAGTTAGTAGAAGTGGGGAAATATAAAGACCACAGCAGAAATAAATGAAATAGACTAGAAAGACAAAAAAAGATCAACAAAACTGAGACTTCGTGTTTTGAAAAGATGAAATTAAGAAAAAAAGAGAATATGTCAACAAATAAAATTAGATATGAAAGAGGAAACATTACAACTGACACCACAGAAATACAAAGGATCATAAGAGACTATACTATGAACAATTACACACCAACAAATTGTATAGCCTAGAAAAAAAAAAAAAGGATAAATGCCTAGATACAAATGCTCTACCAAAACTGAATGATGAAGAAATAGAAAATCTGAACATAGTGATAACATGTATGTGACTGCATCATTAATTTAAAATTTTCCACAAAAGAAAAGTCCAGGAGTAGCTTTACTGGTGAATTATCAATCCTTTTCAAACCCTTCCAAAAAACTGAAGGAAGCACTTCCAAACTCATTTTACAAGTCCAGTATTAACCTTGATAACAAAACAAGACAAGTATACTACAGGAAAAGAAAACTACACACTCATATCCCTGATGAACACAGATGAAAAAAGCCTCAATATCGGCAAAAACAGTGTCAGACTTTATTTTGGGGGGCTCCAAAATCACTACAGATGGTGACTGCAGCCATGAAATTAAAAGATGCTTACTCCTTGGAAGGGAAGTTATGACCAACCTAGAGAGCATATTGAAAAGCAGAGACATTACTTTGCCAACAAAGGTCCGTCTAGTCAAGGCTATGGTTTTTCCAGTGGTCATGTATGGATGCGAGAGTTGGACTGTGACGAAAGCTGGGCGCCGAAGAATTAATGCTTTTGAACTGTGGAGTTGGAGAAGACTCTTGAGAGTCCCTTGGACTGCAAGGAGATCCAACCAGTCTATTCTAAAGGAGATCAGTCCCGGGTGTTCTTTGGAAGGAATGATGCTAAAGCTGAAACTCCAGTACTTTGGCCACCTCATGCGAAGAGTTGACCCATCGGAAAAGACTCTGATGCCGGGAGGGATTGGGGGCAGGAGGAAAAAGGGACAACAGAGGATGAGATGGCTGGATGGCATCACTGATTCGATGGACGTGGGTTTGGGTGAACTCTGGCAGTTGGTGATGGACAGGGAGGCCTGGCATGCTGCGATACATGGGGTCGCAAAGAGTTGGACACGACTGAGTGACTGAACTGAACTGAACTGAAGTTCAAAAATACACTAAAAGTCTCATACTCCATAATCAAGTAAGATTTTCTCCTGGGATGCAAGGATGCTTCAATATAAATAAACCAATAAATGTAATAACATTAACAGAATGAAAAATAAAAACCATGTAACCTTCTTGACAGGTGCAGAAAAAGAATTTCACAAAATTCAACATCTTTTCATGGTACTAAAAAAATACTCTGAATGAATTATATACAGAAGGAGTATGCCTCAACATAACAGAGGCCACAAATAACTAGGTCACAACTAATGTCATACTCAGTGGTGAAAAGCTGAAAGCTTTTCCTCTAAGATCGTGACCAAGACAAGAGTGCCCACTCTTACTACTTCTATTCAACAAAGTATTGGAACCCCAAAGTAGAGCAATTATGCAAGAAGAATAAATAAAAGACATCCAAATTGGAAACGAAGAAATAAAATCACATCTGCAGATAATATGATCTTATTGACAACACAAAAGATTACACATACACAAACATACACAATGAAAATGTAATCTAGGAATGTGAGAAAATATTTGCAAACTGTATTTGTGATAAAGGGTTAATATCCAAAATATATAAAGAACACATACATCTTAATAGCAAAAAAAAAAAAAGGACATTTGTCCACAGACATACAGATGGCCAGTAGGTATATGAAAAGATGCTCACGTCAGTAATTATCAGAGAAATGCAAACCAAAACGATAGTAAGATATCACCTCACACCTGTTTAAATGGTTATTAACAAAAACACACAAGATAACAGTTGTTGATGAAGATACAGGGAAAAGAACTTTTGAACATTTTTTATGAGAATGTAAATTGGTAAAGCCATTATGGAAAACAGTATGCAGATTCCTCAGTAAATTAAAACTACCATGTGACCCAGCAATCTCCCTTCTAGGCATGTATCAGAAGGAAACAAAATCATTATCTCAAGGAGCTATCTGCACTCCCACGGTTCACTGCAGCATTGTTCACAATAGCCAAGATATGGAAGCAGCTTAAGTGTCCATCAACAGTGGAATAAAGAAAAGAATATTATTCGGCCATAAAAAGGAAATTCTGCCATATTCGACAACATGAATGAAACCGGAAGGCATTATATAAGTGAAACAAGCCAGGAAGAGAAAGAGAAAGGGAAACACAGTATGGTATCACTTTCATGGGAAATCTTAAAAAGCTGAACTCATACAAACAGAGAGTAAAACGCCAGTTGCCCACGGCTGGGTATGGGGGAAACAGGGTGATATTAGTCAAAAGGTACAAACTTTCAGTTATAAGAGGATTACGTTCTGAAAATTCAATGTGTAGTTAATAATACTGCACTGTATACTTGAAATCTGCTAAGAGAGCAGATCATTGTCTACAGTATTTCTTTTTTAAAAAAAGGGGAATTATGTGAGATGAAGCATGTGTAAATTGATTGTGGTAATCATCTCACAATGTGTATTCATATCAAATCACTATGTTACACACTTTAAATGTGTTGCAATTTTGTCAATTATACCTCAATAAATCTGGGGAGAAGAAGAATACGATCCTGGTTGCATCCCACAGACATTATGTTGTACGAATTAAGACAGACACAAAAAAACACATACTGTAAGATTCCATCTATACGAAGTCCAAACACAGACAAAACGAACCTACAGCGATAGAAAGCCAGAGTGTTTGCCTATGGGAGGTGAGGACTGAACAGGAAGGGAGACTGATGGAACTTTCTGGGGTGTGGAAACGTCTTCAGCAAACTATGATTCATTAGCCAAATCTAGCCTAGGTCCTACTGTATAAATAAAGTTTTATTGTAACACAGTCATACTCACTTGTTTACAAATGGTCTATGGCTGCTTTTAGACGACAGAGGCGGAGTTGAGTAGGTGAAATAGAGTATGGCCCACAAACCATAACATATTTGCATCTGGTCCTTTACAGAAAAAAAAAAAAAGGTGGGGGCGGGCGCTGCTGACCTCTGTTCCAGTGTGTACATATTCTGTGGGATAACACAGTTACATGGGTGTAAACACTTACATGCAGGGTTGGGTTGAATTATGTCCATGCCAGAATATATATAATATAGTGAAGTCTTAACGCCTACAACGTGAAAGTATTTGGAAACAGGTTCACTAACAATATGCCTGGCATCCTTATGAGAAGACAGCCATGGGACAGAGAAAGGCAGAGGCCGTGTGATAACGAATGCAGTGATTAGAGTTATGCAGCTACAGGATAAAGAATGCCGAAGATGACTGGAAACCCCCAGAAGCTAGGAATAAGCAAGGGAGGACCCTTGCCTACAGACTTCAGACTTTGAGCCTCCAGAACTGTGAGACAATAAACTTCTAAGGCTACCAGCCATCCAGTGTGTGGCACTTTGTTACAGCAGCCCTGAGGAACTAATACGCGTGGTTCCATAGATTACATGTATTTACTAGGTTACATGAACAAACACATTTACCGAAATCCATCAAATTGTGCACTGAAGACCTGTGTGTTTCACTGTTTCTAAATTGGTAGTAAAAAGGGGGAAAAATTTTTTTTTTAATATTTAAGCAAGGGAGCAGATGCCTTACCAAGATACATGATCAGAGACCTTTATAGCAAGGAACAGACTCAGCATGATTTCTACTGATCGGAATCTACTGTTTCCAATTTCTTCAAGATAATTGCCCATAAATTTAGGTCTAAGAAGGCAGAACCCAGAAACTTACAGGAACAGATAAGAATAATCAGATTTTTTAAATTATATCTAAGTAAGTTCTTTTGTTACTGTTGTTCAGTCACTCAGTCATGTCCGACCATTTGCCACCCCATGGACTGCAGTATGCCAGGCTTCCCTGTCCTTCACTGTCTCCCAGAGTTTGCTCAAATGCAAATCTACTGAATCGATGATGCTATTCAACCATCTCATTGCCTGTCATCCCCTTCTCCACCTGCCCTCAACTTTTCCCAGCATCAGGTTCTTTTCCAGTGAGTCAGCTCTTCGCACCAGGTGGCCAACATATTGAAGCTTCAGCTTCAGCATTAATCCTTCCAATGAGTATTCAGGGTTGATTTCCTTTAGGACTGACTGGTTTGATCTACTTGCAGTCCAAGGGACTCTCAAGAGTCTTCTCTAGCACCACAGCTCGAAAGCAACAATTCTTCAGTGCTCAGTCTTCTTTATGGTCCAACTCTCAAAAGCCATATATGACTACTGGAAAAACCATAGCTTTGACTGTGCAGACCTTTATCAGCAAAGTGATGTCTCTGCTTTTTAATACACTGTCTAGGTTTGTCATAGCTTTTCTTCCCGGTGGCAAATGAATTATAAATATACCAAGTATTCTTCGAAGGCTATGAGTGGATATAAGTCTACTTGTTGGCATCTTGTAGCATGAAAACACCAAAGTAAAAGCAGTTGGGACTTCCTTGGCAGTTCAGTGGTTAAGACTCTGCCCTCCAATGCAGGGGACATTGGTTCAATCCCTGGTCGGGGAATTACTATTCCACATGCCATGAGGCAACTAAGCCCACGTGCTGCAACTACTGAGCCCATGTGCTCTAGAGCCCACATGCCACAACCAGAGAGACGCCCATGTGCTGCAGCTAATATCCAACACAGTCAAATAAATAGATTTTTAAAAAATAAAGCAGTTTCTAATAAAAGCAGCAAGAAGAGAAGACCAATGAGAACTGTTAACATTTACTGATGGCTTCAGTTCAGTTCAGCTCAGTTCAGTCATTCAGTCGTGTCCGACTCTTTGCAACCCCATGAATCGCAGCACACCAGGCCTCCCTGTCCATCACCAACTCCCGGAGTTCACTCACACTCACGTCCATCGAGTCAGTGATGCCATCCAGCCATCTCATCCTCGGTTGTCCCCTTCTCCTCCTGCTCCCAATCCCTCCCAGCATCAGAGTCTTTTCCAATGAGTCAACCCTTCACATGAGGTGGCCAAAGCATTGGAGTTTCAGCTTCAGCATCATTCCTTCCAAAGAAATCCCAGGGTTGATCTCCTGCAGAATGGACTGGTTGGATCTCCTTGCAGTCCAAGGGACTCTCAAGAGTCTTCTCCAACACCACAGTTCAAAAGCATCAATTCTTCGGCGCTCAGCCTTCTTCACAGTCCAACTCTCACATCCATACATGACTACTGGAAAAATCATAGCCTTGACTAGACGGACCTTTGTTGGCAAAGTAATGTCTCTGCTTTTCAATATGCTAACTTTTCTTCCAAGGAGTGAGCGTCTTTTAATTTCACGGCTGCAGTAATCATCTGCAGTGATTTTGGAGCCCAAAAAAATAAAGTCTGACACTGTTTCCACTGTTTCCCCATCTATTTCCCATGAAGTGATGGGACCAGATGCCATGATCTTAGTTTTCTGAATGCTGAGCTTTAAGCCAACTTTTTCATTCTCCTCTTTCACTTTCATCAAGAGGCTTTTTGGTTCCTCTTCACTTTCTGCCATAAGGGTGGTGTCATCTGCATATCTGAGGTTATTGATATTTCTTCCAGCAATCTTGATTCCAGCTGTGCTTCTTCCAGTCCAGCGTTTCTTGCCAGAGGCCAGCGTGAGGAATCCCACCTGTGACAAGGTCATGCGGAAGGAAGCCTGACAAAACGCAAGGACGTGATCAGGCTTCAGGGGTTCCCCCTGGAATTTCCTGAGCATCCACCCCCCAAGACCAGAGTCTGCCTGCTTTACTGTGTTATGCTTTCCACCTACTCTTCTGTCATTAACAGGGGGCTGTCCCCCCACCACCTTTTTCTGGAAAAAATTAGAGCTTTTAGATAATAAATCTCCTGGGCATAATATGAGTGTTTCAATCCAAAAACCCCTCTGATGGCTTTCTAGCCTGCCTGCAGGACTCGTACACCTGCGCATGTGGTTGTTTGAGGCCTCTCGACTGCGGGAGGCACAGGAAGCTTAAAACATCCTAGGAATGTAGGGGCTTCTGAGGAGTCAAAATCATCAGAATAGGAATGATTAAAGGTTTCATTTGTTGAGCCAATACTTGCTGCCAAATTTTCATATCTTTTATTTGTAGAGATAGTTGGTATATAGAAAAACAGGTAGTAGACCTGGTATTACCAACATTAGATCTTTAAGTACTTTCTTTGTTATAACCCACTGCACCTTTGTTCTACAGGAATGTAACTTTATTTAGTAACTTGAGGATGATGCAGAGTAAAGAAAAAACACTTCTAGGGAAAAGGAGTTTTCTGGACAATTATCCAGGAAGAGAGCCATAAAAATGTTAACAGGCCTCTTGGCCAGAAGATAATGTAAACCACCTGAGACCTTTTGTATATGGGAGGGTATGCTAAAAGAAAGCCTTGCTTGTCTCAATGAGGGTCAGGACTGCTGCCCCTGCATAACTCTGCATATTCCACTATTTCTTTATGTACAAATTGGGGTATATAAGCTGATTTTGAAAAATAAAGTTTTTGGAGTCTTGCACCAGTGCTGGGCTTCCCCATGTCGTTCTTTTCTTCCCTTTTTCGGCTGAATTCCCATCTGGAGCAGGGAGGCTCACCACGTCTACTTACTTGCCCTGGCTGCTAAGACCCACACGAAAGGGAGCCTAAGGCGGGGCACCCTTCGATATTCAAGTGGGCGCCGGTGGCCTAACGTAGATGGTGCACCAAGCAGAATTCCAAGGATTACAAGAAATGTTTTATTTATAATGTTTGTATGAAACTAGACACTGTGCCCATCTGTCTCTTCCAATATATTTTTGAAACCTTGTCTCGAGGTTTTATTGGTTTTCCCCATAAACCAAGTTATTCAGCCTCTTTTTCACCACCTAAATTTCCTACTATACTGTTTCTTCCTAATCTAATCTTATATCTCTAAATAAATAAGTTTTCCTTGCCTATCCGTCTCCCCTTCGAATCACCCTGGATCCACCGGGGCTGGACCCCAGCAGTTTCTCATGATGTACTCTGCATATAAGTTAAATAAGCAGGGTGACAATATACAGCCTTGACGTACTCCTTTTCCTATTTGGAACCAGTCTGTTGTTCCATGTCCAGTTCTAACTGTTGCTCCCTGACCTGCTAGGTTCTAAGTGATTTATATGCGTCGCATTATCAGTTCAGGTAGGAACTCTTGTACCATGATAATGCTGAGAAACATGACCATAAGGATTCTAGAGTCAACCAGCTATCTGGGACTGCTACCAAAATTATGTAGAAAAGAGCACCAGACTGAGAATCAGTAGACAAGCAGCAATCAAGTTTTAACACTACTACTTATGTGCTCTGTGAATTTGGAGAATTACTTAATATCTCTGGGATAGCTTTTCTTTTCTTTAAGGCAATTATCCACAGGGTCCACTTAAGATTTAACATTCTAATTTCCAACCTATTTAGTCTGGCTTAAGTAACTTGGCTCAAGTAATTTGGCTAGATTTATAATAATTCATAAAACATTTATGAAACAGCATAGCCCTGTCAAGGGAGCTATAGCAATTGATTATCCCAAGCTCCAAACACTTGGCATAAATGGTTAGGGCAGGATATAGACAACAGAATTCTGTCAATAAAGATAATAACTTCCTGAGAGCTCTCAACATTCTAATACAGCAGCCGTGAGCTTAAGGAGGAATTGCTGTCCAGGTAAGATGTGACTTTGTTGTCACAGCTATAACAATCTACAGCCAAAAGTCATTTTTATTTGATCTGGAGATACAGTAATGATTTTTTTAGATAGTAAAATGACTTCTCCCCTGAAGTCAGCATCAAGTTAATTGACATTTTGTCAGGACACACATTCTTTTGCAAAAAACAGACAAACAAAGAGTGACTTGGATCATGAATTGGAAAGGAGGCCCAGGATGAAACTGTCATGTAGACAATTCACAAAATTGATAATCTTCAGGGTGAAGAAGCAAAAGTTGATTTTTTGTGAAGTATACAGTGAATACGTTGGAATAAAAAGTTATTCAAGCTGTAGAAAATTACATGGATTTGTATTTATGTTTAGCATCAGTAGTAAAGTTACATTTTCTAGTGAATCTGCAGCTCAGGGCTTTAAAACATAGATCGTTTAAGATGCACCAAGCAGAATTCCAAGGATTACAAGTAATGTTTTATTTATAATGTTTGCATGAAATTAGACACTGTGCCCATCTGTCTCTTCCAATATATTTTTGAAACCAGATTTATGGACTATAACTAGAAAAGTAAAAAGGGACCATGTTCTGACTTCCTCTCAGTGTAATTCAGTCTATTATTATATTTTTTCTTTGCTATAAACCTGCCAATACGATTTACCATAGTACCCTTTATTTGTCAGTTTCATAGTAGTAAGCTTTGTGTCTTGTTTATGATAACTTCTTCAAGGATGCAGACGGTGATGCCAATGTGTGATTTACCAGCCCCTCCTCCACATCTCCACATACTTGATGCAGTGGGAGAGAAATAACTATTGAATGAAGGGCCAGAACTCTGACACTGCATCTCCTTACTATGAAAAGGACTTAAAAGAGAAAAATGCTCCCACCAAAAGAGAATTTCATTCTCTATGTCTCCTCCTGGCCTTTTGCTTACACCCTCACTCTCTCTCTCTCACTTATTCTTTTGCTGCCATTTAGTTCCACTCTCTTGTCTACTTATGGCCTGGGTTACTCTGAAGCTAGTCTAAAAAGCACCTCATATTCTTCTAGCAAACATCATCCAGGCTTTGACCACAAAGAACTCCACTTGAGCCAAGCAGATGAGCAGCAGTCAGCAACCACTTGCAAGACAATGTTTAAAAGGATTTTTAACCACAATGCAAAAGAATATTAAAAAAGAATGTATACATATATACATATATGTATAAATATATAAATCACTTTGAGGTACAGCAAAAATTAACACAATGTTGTAAATCAACTGTACTTCAATAAAAAAATATTAAAACTGAAAAAATTGAGCAAAAAGAATTTTTAAAAGTTCATGGCCATTTTTAAGTAACTCAGTCGAAGTCTCAGGAATGCCAGGATGAATGTTAGTCCCAGAGGCACTGACTCTCTTACTCCCCCAGAGAACAGTAAGCTTCAAGAATGAGGAAGAACCCCAGACACAAGAGTGTATACTGTATGATTCCATTTGTATAAAACTCTAGAAAATGAAAACTGATCTGTGCCTAAGAATGCAGATCAGTTAGGGACAAGGAAGAAGGTGTGTGGAGGAAGGGATGAATTACAAGGGGAATAGGATGTTCTGGGATGAGATAGAAATCTTTGATGTCTTGATCATGGTGGTAGTTTCATAGGTGTGTATTTTATCAAAATGCATCAAATTGCACACTTTAGGTGCATTTATTCTCTGCAAACTATATCTCAATACCTTTTCAAAATGATAATAAACTAAAGCCAATTCAGAATAGGGTGAGGGAGCAAGAAAGCATTCCATCTAAGAAAAAAAGTGAAGATTTTTGGGGAACGTAATCACTGCCATTAGGGGTCTGGTGGGCAATCTAATTCAAGACCAAGATGACCTGGTGGAATCTGAAGGCAACAAACTTCACCTGAAAAGAAACAATTTCCTAACACAGAAGAATTATCTAAAAGCAAAACTGGCCACCATGTTGAAGAGGGAGTTTCTTGGTACTGGAGATATTCTTGGAGAAGCAGGGCTGACTAAGACTTTGTAGAAACATTTTTGGAAAGGTCGAGATGAATTTTAAGGCTTCTTTCAACTTGAAGATTCTAGAATTCTGCAAGACTGGACATTCCCTGTTGTTTACTGTTAGTACAGAAAAGTCCAAAGATGGGCTTCCCTGGTGGTCCTGTGGATAAGATTCCTCCTGCCAATGCAGGGGACATGGGTTCAATCCCTGGTGATTCCACATGCCTTGGAGCAACTAAGCTTGTGCACCAGGACTACTGAGCCTGTACTCTAGAGACCCTGCTTCACAACAAAAGAAGCCACTGCAATGAGAAGCCCATGCACTGAAATAAAGAGTAGCCCCTGCTCACTGCAACCAGAGAAAGCCTGCGCATAGCAACGAAGACCCAGTGAAATCAAAGATGATAAAAAGAAATTATAAAAAAGGAAAAGAAGCCCAAAGTCAACATCATCTCTTTTTACTGGATGATTTTCCCCAAAGACAATTAAAATGTCAGGATGGGATTAAGTAGGAATTTTCTGCCCTCTTCGTTTGGTATCCAGCCTCGGTCTTTCTTTGGTCCAGGAACACGTTCACTGAAAATAGATGACATTTTAAAATAATAATTTTATTTATTTATTTATTGGCTGTGCTGTGTCTTCGTTGCTGCACGGGTTTTTCTCCAGTTGGGGAGAGTGGGGGCTATTCTCTAGCAGCGATACGCCAGGTTTCTCACTGTGGTGGCTTCTCTTGTTGCGGAGCTCAAGGACTCAAGAGCTCTAGGGCACTTGGGTTTCAGCAGTTGCAGCGCGTGGGCTCAGAAACTGCAGCTCCCAAACTCTAGAGCACAGGCTCAGTAGTTGCAGCGCATGGGCTTTGCAGCTCCATGACAACTAAGGATGTGGGATCCTCCTGGATCAGGGATCAAACCTGTGTCCCCTGCATTGGCAGGTGGATTCTTCACCACTGAGCCACCAGGGAAGCCCCCAGAGATGACTTTCTCTTTTACTCCTTTCCAAAAGCCCATATTATCATATATAACTTGCCTGAAGTGAGCACACCCACCGGTGGAAACACTGAGTGTAATTTGTGGGAGTATATTCTCAACATCACACTCATGTGACATTCACTCACATCTTCTGCTGAAGCAGTGTGTTGCAGAGATGCATGCGTGTCAGCCTTAGGCACCATGATAAACTACAGAAACTGCAAGAACTCATTCATTCTGTCTGTCAGTCAGCCAATGAACACGTGGGCACTCTAATGCATCAAGAGGCTCTCCTCCCTGCTTTGACAGTGAGCTCTTCTCATTGCAATTTCAAGTAATGAACCTGAGTTTGGGAGGAGGAGACACGTTTAAGGATGTTACATAGAAACAGACCTCCTGGGAGTTCAAGTAACTTAGGTCAATGGCACCCCACTCCAGTACTCTTGCCTGGAAAATCCCATGGACCGAGGAGCTGCAGTCCATGGGGTCGCTAAGAGTCGGACACGACTGAGCGACTTTCCTTTCACTTTTCACTTTCATGCATTGGAGAAGGAAATGGCAGCCCACTCCAATGTTCTTGCCTGGAGAATCCCAGGGACAGGGGAGCTTGGTGGGCTTCCATCTATGGGGTCGCACAGAGTTGGACACGACTGAAGCGACTTAGCAGCAGCAGCAGCAGCAGGCCTGGCTGGAGGGTCAGTGTTAGACAGATAAATAGTTCAGGATTTCTGTTGTTAATTTCTGATTATGCTCGAGAAGTTTGGGATTCATATCCTCTAAGCCAATCTTTCTATTGAAATGGGACAACTTCTGGAGATCTGATTCTAACATAGGATCAAGAGTCATTTCCCAGGACTCCAGCCACCCAGGCAACCAAGCTCTGGTTCCTTCTTACCCCTGCTCTAGCTCTCTCTTCTGTGGACAGGTCAGTGTTCATTCACAGCTTCACCAGGGGCTGAGCAAGGGTGAAAAAAAGAACCCACTCTGACCCAACCATTTATCTTTCCCACCAACTGCTCTCACTCATACAGGGAAGGCAGCAGCTCATTTGGTCAGTAGGCTTGATCTGAGTATTTTTAATTTCATTGATTTCACTGGCCCTAACTTAAGAGGATGATAGGAAGATGTGTTTGCATTTAGCTCTTCCAAATAACACTGGGAAAGTGCAATGGAAAAATCCATAAGCTGTTCAGAGGGAGAATAAGGTCCAGTGTGCACTGGGAAAAGGAAACTGAATCCAGGAAGAATAAACAAAGGATTGGAAACAAAGATAGAGTCAGGCCCAGGAGGAAAGACCCTCCCCCCTTTCCCAGAAAATCCAGATCATGCTCTGGACAGCACTGAGAATTATTTTATCTTGATATTAAAGCTCTACATTAACAACGGGAAGTGTGAGCTCTATAGAAGGCTGTGCGCAAGAGATTAAATTGAGTAACGTCCACATATAATCACTAAGATTACTACTTTGAAAATGAATTCTTTTTTTAATTTAGGGAGATGACAAATCTACCTAAAGCATCTTTTAGTATTAATAAACTTACATATGAATAAACTTTGAAAATGGGTTCTTTGACATATTTTGTTTTTCACATGGTTAGTGCTTTTTATTATATCATCAATGTCTATTTCAATTAGACTACAAAATTCATTTTGTCAAATTTAGAGTTCATTAAAACCAGGAAATTCTGAAATACTTTAACCCTGTATTTACATGTGCTTGATAAAATCTGAAGTCTGAGCTTTCCCGTATTTTAATGGTTTTTTTGGTCTTCAGGCATCATGACTTAAAGACTAATTCTGAAACAATGATGGTTTTCTTTGAAACACACAACATGTTAAAGGAAAATTGGTAATTTTTTGGACTAAAATAAACAAAGAGTAAAATGTAGATATTTTATCAAGTGCAAGTAAGTTCTTAGTTGGACTCAGACTTCAGTTGGACTGTTAGGCTGAAAGTCGATCTGAATTAGAAATTCTTAAAAATAAATTCCTCATTATGACTTTCAAGGGCATTCAATAACATTAGGAAGTAGATAAGAAAAATGTTCTATTTATATATCTAACCAGGACAGCTCTGAAGACTAAATAAATTTCATGGGTAATTAATATCATTTGCATGAAAACTAACATGCCTGAAATTTAAAATCCTTTTTTATAGAAGATAGAATTTTCTTGAATGTCCCTACTCTGACTCAGAGTGATGACTGGCCCTGGTGAACACAGGGGCAGCAGAACCTCTTTTGTGACTCTTAGTTCTCATGATGACCCATTAGTCTTTGGACTTAACACACCATGTATCTCATAAGTTTTATGACTTTAATCTATGATTATATGAAAGCTAAACTTACTTCCACTTAAAAATGATCAATAAGAACACAACTCTTCAGCTTATTCAATATATCTATATCATGAGAATTTACTGGATTCCAACCCTGTCTCAGGCACCGTGTAAGGTGGCTGGATGACAAAGACAGATAAAGCGCAAGCCCTGTTGTTAAGAGGGATGGATTAGAGCTGCTGCTATGAGCACAGCATGCCGCCCATCAGCTCTTCAGAATCAGGTGGGCAGCTTGTCGTAAACCATTTATTGCTTGCCGCAGATAAGAGTAGAGATGTTTGCAAATGGCTTGCTTCTTTGAACAGTAAACGAGAAGAAGTCCGGTGTCAGCCTTAGAGTGCCGCCTATCTCAATGCATCTCAATATTCAGAAGGCCAGGAGGAGCACACAGTTGGAGCTCCGCACACGGCAGGGAGCCCCATACATCTGCATCATTGATCAAGCGTGTCATCGTCTAAAGAAATGCACCTAGTAACAGAAATGTATCATCAGACAAATATTAATATAATACAATGTGATATGTTCTCACAACGCTACAGGAATGTAGGCAAGTCTGTGATTCAAAACATCTCAGTGAGAAAAGAAACAGGAGTCAGGCTTTGAACAATGACACAAAACCAGTGTTGATGAAAAGCAGGACAGGGCATTCTAGCAGGTATGAGCTTCTGCAAAGGCACAGACTTGTGACAGCCATATGGACACAGCTGTAGGTTGTGAGTGGCCAGAAGGCAGTGTGTGCTTGCAAAGCAGCAGAGAAAGGTGGGGTGAGGTCAGGTGGTGAAAGTGCTGACTGCCAGGACAGGGCATCTGGATATTACCAATGAACCATCAAGGTTGTGCACGCAGAATAATACGGTCACATCTCCACTTTAAAAGGGTAACTCAAAGGAAGCAGGGCAGGGAACGTGAATAAGAAGGGAGAAAAAATGCAGAAAAAAGATGAGCTGGAAGCTTACTATAGTCCTGATGAAAAAGCATGAGGCCTAGAAGTATTACTGAATTTGCCAGGTAGAGAAAAGGAGGTTGAAATTGAATAAAAAAGCTTTTCAAAAGTGAACCTTAAAAAAACTGGGTGACTGAGGACATGTGAGAAGTCAGGGAGAAAGAGACTAGAGGATGACTGAGGTCTCTGAGGGTCAAGAAGCAGTAGTGGAATGACAATTCCATTTACTAATGAGCCAAGTCAGAGTGCAAACGGATTAAGAATTCACATGGAGTGTGTTTGCCAATAGCAGGTTGCAAAAAACATCTCAGAGAAATAAACTCTTCAGGATTTCCATCTTGAAAATACATGCAGAGCCACTAACATTTATAGCCTGTCTATGTTAAAAATTTAATGTTCTCCTTGTAGTAAATTATGAATGTCCACTTATACCAGGATGCTGTCCCTAGAGTCAGAGAAGAGTCCCAAATTTGAGGTCGAGGTTGCTTAGCAACCAGAGTACCCTTGAGCAGAGAAAAATGGACATTTTTTCCCCCAGTAAGACTTCACAGATCTCAAACAGGAGGAGAGAGAAATGATCATTAAAAACTGACCTTAGGACTTAGGTACAAAGAAAACAGAAGTTGTTACACCAGCAGGGGGCATCGCACCTTCTCCAAAGCGTTAGTGGCTCCGTGGTGTGTGACTCTTTGTAACCTGGTTGGACTGTAGCCAACCAGGTTTCTCTGCCGATGAGATTTTCCAGGCAAGAATACTGGACTGGGTTGCTATTTCCTCTTCTAAGGGATCTGCCCCACCCAGGGATTGAACCTGGGTCTCCCGCATTAAAAAATAATGATAAAATATTGATAAATAATCAGGCAGATTATTTACCATCCGAGCCACCAGGATTACCAACCTTCCCTAAAAAGCTTTCTAAAATCCTCAATATATATTAGTGTCCATTTCCCATCCTTGACTATCCCTGGCACACAATAATCTCTTCTCACTGGTACCACCCTGGAGGCACAGCCCTGCACAGTGGTTAACTTTTCAGTGGCCTTCTCCAAAAAGACTTGACATGTCTGAGGCCTTAATCTTACAGGTCACGTTCTCACTGAAGAGCCTGGTATTGAATCCTGGCTCTGGCCCTTACTCTCTGTCTGGCCATGAGCAATTCTTCAATGCCTCTGTTCCTCAGTTTCCTCATCTGTAAAATGGAGCTAGTAATAGTGCCCTCCCCCATCGTGAACATTAAATAAGTTAAAATATTTAAAGTGTTTGACACAGGCCTGCACATAGTAAGCATTCAATAATTCTCAGCTAGGACTGGTGTTCTTATTA
Organism: Ovis canadensis; assembly: GCF_042477335.2. Classification (NCBI taxonomy): domain Eukaryota; kingdom Metazoa; phylum Chordata; class Mammalia; order Artiodactyla; family Bovidae; genus Ovis; species Ovis canadensis. The sequence goes on along the minus strand of NC_091268.1, from coordinate 43,971,270 downwards.
TACGTGTCCTCTGCCGTAACTGGAGAGAGCAGGGTGAGAATTCTGCAGGTGTGTAGGGGACAAAGCAGTCAGGATGGACACCGAGGCATCTCTTCATGGGTGTGAGGATTTTGCATCCTTTGGACAACAGGCCCAAAGAATCTTTTGTAACTGAGCAGCACCCTGTGGGTACCTCTGTCAAGTTTATGATTAACCTCCTGAACCTTTATTCCTTTTCTTGTTCAAAACTTGTTATCCTCAAGATTGAGGAATACCAAAGGAAAGAGGGGAATTGTAACCAAACAGGACTATGGGGCACTGGGGAGGAGGACAGGGCTTCCCCTATACCCGCTGCTTTAGCTCCTCTCTGAAGTAGCTAGTAATAGTATCTGAGGCACATTTCCTGAGTTGTTTTACAGATGTAAACCCTCCCCACGAACAATTGGAAGAAGCTAACTAACTACTTGATGACCAGAAGTACAAAGCCACAGGCGGCCTGGAGCAGGCACGCCCTGCTCTCTCACCATCAGTCAATCAGAGAATCGTGCATAAGCTGATCACATACCCTGCAGCCGGCCTCCCTCACCTAGCCCTTAAAAGTGCTTTGCAGAAACCCTTCAGGGAGCTCAAGGCTTTTAAGAGCATGAGCCACCTCTCTCCTTGCATGGCCCTGCAATAGACCTTTCTCTGCTCCAAACTCCCATGTTTCAGTTCGTCTGGCTTCACTGTGCATCGGACACAGGAACTTGCATTAACACTTTCTCTGGGTCAGCACCTCACCCAAAGAGTCCAAGCATACAGTTTCCTCTTTGGAAAAATGTACACCAACCCGTAAATGGAATATGTTCTGGAAATGCTGAAGACTGCCTTAAAGAAAAAGGAAAGACAAAAAAGAGGGTGAGCCTGTGACAAATGGCCGCTCATGCTCAATCGTATCCCACTCTTTGCAACCCCATGGACAGTAGCCCGCCAGGCTCCGCTGTCCATGGGATTCTCCAGGCAAGAATACTGGAGTGGGTTGCATTTCCTTCTCCAGGGGATCTTCCCAACCCAGGGACTGAACCCTTGTCTCCTGTGTCTCCTGCATTGGCAGGCAGATTCTTTAGCACCATACCACGGGGGTAGCTTTGACAAAAGTAGGTGGGGGAAATTAGAGATTTTTCAGGATTGTTTAAAAAGCTTTCCTGGAAAGACCCTGAGATGAGCAGAGGCAGGCACAGAACTCACCCTCTCAAGGCTAGCAAACCAGGGTGTGGTGAGCAGAATTATGGCACTCCAAAGTTGTCCACATCCTCTGACGATGTCACCTTCCACACAAAAGGGATTTTGTGGGTGTGGTTTCAGGATTGTGAGATGAGGGCAATCCTCCTGGATTATCTGGTCAGGTCCAGTATAATCACAGGGTTCTTACTAAGAGGAAGACGAGGAGAGTCTGAGGAGAGGTGGGCAGAGAAGCAGAGTCACAGTGATGCGGGCCAGGAACCGAGGAACACAGGCAGCCTCGAGAGGCTGGAAAAGGCCAGGGCTTCTCCACTAGACCCTCTAGACAAGCACCGCTCTGCTGACACAGTTTAGACTTCTGACTTTCAGAAGCAGAGGACAACAACTCTGTGTTGTAGTAAACCACCAAGATTGTGATCGTTCTTAAAACAGTGACAGGAAACAAATGCCCAACAGAAAATGGGAGGTCTGTGAATATGTCAGGAGAAGACAGGAAACAGCAAGAGACAAGTTACGGGCAGAGCAAAGAGCGTGCCATTGGCTAAAAAGTGATGGGATGGGAACGCTGTTTAGGAAAAGAGGAACGTGAAACCTATTTGAGCCTAATGGAGTTTGGTCAAAGAATGTGATTGCTGCAGTCAGGAGTTGTGAGAGAGTACTATTATTATTATTATTATTATTATTATCCTGTTTTCTGTGGGGGAAACTGTGAGACTCTGAAATGGATGAAAAGGATTCCTGGGTGTCTTGTCTAACATACTTTGCCAGGTTCTCTCAGTCTTTCATCAACTTTGAACTACTGTATAATCTGTAAGTTTGGGAAAATTAATAATAACGCAAGCAATTCTTGCCCATAGAGATGCCAATTAGTAGTACTGAGTGCCCAGTGGATGGACCATTTTGCATCCATTTGTAAATCCACATCAGCATTTCCTATTTGCCTATATATTGTCCTTGGACCGTTCCTTAGAACAAGGTGTATCATCTTACTGGCTCTCTCAACTGATGACTTAAATACAGTCTTTGATGCATGTTCATTTTATATCTGTTCCTTGGTGGCTCAGATGCTAAAGAATCCGCCTGCAATGTGGGAGACCAGGGTTCAATCCCCAGGTTGGCAGCCCACTCCAGTATTCTTACCTGAAGAATCCCCATGGACAGAGGAGCCTGGCAGGCTACAGTCCACGGGGTCGCCGAGTCAGACACGACTGAGCGACTAAGCACAAGCGTACAGCATGACAGTCATGAGTTCACATTCTCAAAAACATACCCTGTAACATAGGGTTGTCTTATGTCTGCAATCCTCCTTCCCAGGCGCTGACTTTATGATACCAAACAGTACTGCCACAGGGCCAGGTGCCACGAGGGCCCAAACCACGGTACTTTGGCAAAGGATAAGGCTGACACCCGGCTTCCCCCCGGGCAGGGGACCTGAGACAGTGGATAACTGCTGCCTCTGGGACTATCACCGAAGGAAAGCTTGATACAGGAACTAGGTGGGTAAGCAGTGAAGGTCCCCAGTAGGAACCATCACTCACAAATCTTTCATCTTCACTGCTCGCACACACACAGAGGATGTTCCCCCATCTTGGTCCAGAAGAGGCAAAGAGCATGTTCCCAACAAGACTCTCCTCGCCTTCAGGACTATGGGTCTGGCAGTGAAAACAATGAACAGAAGCAGGAAGAACAAAAGAGTGGTCCTTAGACGCTGTTGTATATAATCAGGGCTAAAAGAAAGAAAACTTTAATATAAATTATCTTCAGAAATGGTGTAGACATAATCATGGGTGAGAATCCTCAGCGATTATTACCTTCAGGAAATTAGCCAGCTTATTAATATCCCAACCTGGGGAGTCGATGTCAAGGAGCCAAGAAGTTATATTGTTTCTTCTGTGTTCAAATTTCCAAAATAATATTCACATACTATGAAGAAAATGGACATTTTTGCTTTACCCCTAGCTTTATGGAAAATTATTTTGTTTCTCTAGCAACTAAAATTTGGCTCCTGGGTTCAAATAGGATTTTTTTTAATATTAGAATGATAAAGCTTTAGTTGGGAGTAAATATTGTGCCTTATTAAATCATTTCAATAGGTATTGAGATTCTTTTTCTTCTCTTTCTTAAACTATTAATAAGATGTACTGTGTTAATTATTTCATATTGAATTATCCTTGCATTTCTAAAATGAGCCTTCCTATCTTAGAGTGCCATACATTGAATACACATAGCCATATTCTGTGCCCTAGTAAATTTTTTTGGACTTTTGTGCCTACATAGCATTTTCTAAACTCTTCAGCAGGATGCTATTAAATGTGTAATGATTTTTTTAAAAGGGCCTATTCTCAGGCTTGAGAGATGTTAGGTTAAAACAACATTAGTGGGTCTCTCCTGCATGAATACTCAGAGGCTCTAAAGTGCTGCCTGCACTATGAATCTCCAAAAGGGGGAAGATCGTGCTGTAGTTCCCAAACTTATTTGACAAGGGAACTTTATCTCAGCACATCTATTTACATTTCCCAGAATGGTGCTCTATAGAACACCCATTTTCAAATCACAGGTTAATCAAAGAACAAGACTTGTTTATTTGTTTCTGAAATTCCTTTACCAAGATTTGGATTCAGGATCATGTTTGTGTAATAGAACAACTTTTCTAAATGAGTCTATGAATCAGAAGGGCTTTTTAAATAGAGGAATCACCTATACCTTGAAAATTTGAAAGAATACATTTGAATCAGGTCTAATGAGGTGGATGAAACTGGAGCCTATTATACAGAGTGAAGTAAGCCAGAAGGAAAAACACCAATATAGTATACTAACGCATATATATGGAATTTAGAAAGATGGTAATGATAACCCTGTATGCGAAACAACAAAAGAGACAGAGATGTATCGAACAGTCTTTTGGACTCTGTGGGAGAGGGAGAGGGTGGGATGATTTGGGAGAATGGCATTGAAACATGTATAATATCATATAAGAAACGAATTGCCAGTCCAGGTTCCATGCATGATACTGGATGCTTGAGGCTGGTGCACTGAGACGACCCGGAGGGATGGTACGGGGAGGGAGGAGGGAGGGGGGTTCAGGATGGGGAACACGTGTATACCTGTGGCGGATTCATATTGATGTATGGCAAAACCAATACAATACTGTAAAGTAATTAACCTCCAATTAAAATAAATAAATTTATATTAAAAAAATAAAGAATTCCCTGTAATTCCACAAAATGTCTCATGAGAAAGGGACTGTTTTTTTTGAGAAGTTTTATAAACTCTTTCCAATATTCATTGGAAGGACTGATGCAGAAGCTGAAACTCCAATACTTTGGCCACCTGGTGTGAAGAACTGACTCACTGGAAAAGACCCTGATGCTGGAAAAGACTGAAGACAGGAGAAGGGGATGAGAGAGGATGAAATGGGTGGATGGCATTACCGACTCAATGGACATGAGTTTGAGCAAGCTCTGGGAGATAGCGAAGGACAGGGATTCTTGCCATGCTGCCGTCCATGGGGTCGCAAAGAGTCAGACATGACTAAGAGACTGAACTGAACTCAATGAAGTCCACTCAGTACTTTTTCTACCCTGCCCTAATTGAGTCTCCTACTTTTAGCAGGTTACTTGTTTTTCAGTTAAAAAATGCGTTCTCTTGTTTAAAGATTAAAGCCCAATCAGCATTCAGCGGTATGTTCTCATGTGTAAATGCGCCTCCTCACTGCTGTCTTATACACATTTTCATTTCTAACTTTGTTCAATCTTTTGCATGTGTTCCTTGAACAAAGACTTTGAAGTGAGGACTACAGAGTAGAAGCCAGGCATGAAAATGGCTAAGTTATTATTTGGGGAAAACTCATGATCAGTGTGAGGGACAGACACATAAACAAATAATTACGATGCCTTGTAATAAGGGATGCAACTGGAATAAGGCAAACAGGCTGCGAAGACAACCTTTAATGACTAACAGACTGAAGGAATTGATGCCATCTTCAAAAAGATTCTAAAAAGCCAATAGAGAATCACACAGAAGTTAGGAAGAGGCTACAGATCATGAGAAGAGAAGAGAGGGCAAGAGAAGAGAGAAAAATGGTGTGTGAATTATTAATTGCTACATAGCACGGGGAACTCTACTCAATACCCTGTAATGAACAATATGGAGAAAGACTAATACATTTATATATAATGACAAAAGGTAGATGAGTTGCTTAGGGTTTGGGACAGGGGCCATGAGGAGTTGAGGGGAGGGAAGTCTAAGGGGTACAGGGTTTTTTTATCAAGCAATCAAAACATTGTAAAATTGATCATGCTGATGGACACACAACTATGTGTGACACTATGGGCAGTAAGGGGCCCTGGGAGATATTTTAAGCAGGAAAGCGACATGATAAGGCTAAGATGATTTCTGACGGCAATACAAAAAGACAGCCTGGAGCAGCCGCAGACTGGAGGCATGGAGGCCTGCTAAGATACCATACAGAGCGGGGAAAGTAAGTGGTTCCTGATAACCGAAACAAGTATAACTGACAGGACTTGACTGATTGAATGAGGAGGGTGATGCTATTAACCAAGATAGAAACTTGTTCCAAAGTGGAGCAGATTTGGACCAACGGATTTTCTTACCTGATCCCTTCCCTTCTCTTCCTCCCTCCCCTCATTTTATACTTGTTTACATTAAAATCAACTCCTCGATCTACAAGATAAGACATTTCCTGGTCTGGCCTCTCCGCATGCCTCCAGCTGTATGTCTCACCATTCATCCCATTTCAACCCTCAGCGTCAGCCAAGTCAAATCACTTTACGGTTCCTATTACCCAGTATAGCTCATTGTTAGCTGTCTTCACACATCCATTCACCCCACCACCACTGCCCTGATTGTCCAGCTGTGACTGTGCGCACATACTCAGCTGTTGAGACTGTTCCTCTGTTCATTCCCTTATGGCCTTTCCAGGTAGAATGACCACGGCCCTCCCCCCATCAGTGAATCAGGTATGGGCTTCCCTTATTTAAAAACAGGCACATTCTTAGATCCCTAAGTGTCCTGCTGTTGGAAAATAAGCACTCCAAAATCAAGAGCATATCTTATCACCCAATTCTTGGTGGCTAACATAGCATAGCACCTCAAAATAAATGTTCAATGAATGAATCAGTGAAAAAAGATGAACAATAAAATAAAGTCATTGCAAGTTGCAAGATGTCATATGTGGCCCATCAATGGATGAATGAATAACCCAAACTTGGGATATCCATACAATAGAATATCATTCAATTATCAAAAGGAATGGAGTACCAACACATGCTACCACGTGGATAAATCTCAAAAATGTTAGGCTGAGAGAAAGATGCCAGTCACAAAGACCACATACTGTATGATTCCATTCATGTGAAATGTCCATAACAGTCAAATCCATAGAGACAGAAGGTAGATTAGCTGCTTAAGGTTGAGGGGTGGAGGCCATGAGGAGTTGAGGGGAGGGAAGTCTAAGGGGCACAGAGTTTCTTTATGAAGCAGTAAAAATCTTGTAAAGATGATCATGCTGAGGGACATACAACTATGTACTAAATGCCCTTGAACTGTACACTTTAAGTGGGTGAGCTGCGAATTTGTGAATTATATATCAATAAAGCTGCTACAAAAAAAATGTCAAATTTGGAAACAAATATAATTCATTAATGAGGAAAATTTTGTAAACGGTCAGAGAAGCACTGGGAGATAGATCTCACTGATGGTGGATGAAAATAGGGGAGTGAGTAAGAGCACATATTAAACTCCCACGGTGTCACTTATTATGCTATAGGGACTTTATCTGCATTTTCTCCTTTAATTCCCATGAGCTAGATATTTTTATTCCTATTTAGAGGTGAGAAAAAACTGAAGCAGGGTCTTCCCTGGAAGTCCAGTGGTTAAGACTTCTCCTTGCATTGAAGGGGTACAGGTTCCCTTAGCTCCCTGGTTGAGGAACTAAGATCCCATGTGCCTCCTGGCCAAAACAAAACAAAACAACAACAACAAAAACAAGCAAAGACTTTAAAAATGGTCCATGTCAAAACATCTTGAACGAAAAAAACTGAGGCAAAGATAATTCCAGTCACTTGCCTAACAGCACTCAGCAGTGGGCAAAAGCCAGGATTTAAACACAAGCAGACTAGCTCTAAAATCCACATGCTTTGACCATTTTGCTTTGTTTATGGAATTGGTGGGTATGTTGGAGTTTTTCCTTTTCATTTCTTGCAGAGAAGTTTAACTTTTAAAGTTCTTTGGTTGACTCATGTGTTGCTTTAATAATGGAAGTACTTAAATCTCTGAAATTACCTCTGTGTAATTTTTCTTTCTTTTTTTTTTTTTTGTAATTTTTCAGTGAACTTCTGCTATATGTCTTTTGCACTGACCTCATTTTTTATTGTCCAAATAATTTGTTTTTTTCAATACCTGATTTTCTCCTGTTGTTTTTTTATCATCAAATGGTAGCTTTGCTTCTTCAGACTGGGTTACCTTATTCCCAGAGAATGTGGCTGGCGCAGTTTCTGCATTGAGGGATTTAATACATTTTCTTTGTGATCTAACATTATCAAGTTTTGTAAAAACCCCATGGACTCTAGAAAAGAAGGTCCATTCTCCCTTTTGCAGAGGCTGTGCCAAATGTTCCCCTGTTATAGTTAATATATTTTATCATTTACAGACCTTCAAAAGAGAAAATTCCGGTTTCCTCTTAAATTATTTTCAAAATAGCAATGGCCTTCACAATAATACATTCTTAATGCAAGCAACACACTTAGAAGTTAAAAGGGGAAGAATACGTCTGAGTAATTCAAAAGGCCAGGAAGAACCTAGCCATTTGTAATCAGATATTTCGATACTGGCAAAGCTTTTAACTTCAGCACTATGAATGGCCATAAAAAGATATAAACCTTCTTGTAAAAGACTTGGCTTCCTCTGCTTTTTACATAATCAATTTGACATTTGAATTTTGGCAAAGGATCGCAAGTACCTTGGTTTATTTATTACCTGAGATTAGATAAAAACATCACTGTTATCAAACCCTACCAGGCTTTTTCCTAAAATAATGTGCAATTTTTCAAGCAAGGATCACTTTGTCCTGACATCAAAGCCTACAGAACAGGATTTCCAAGTATATTATACATAGAAACCACTCTCCTCCCACCCCTCCTACCCTCTCTTCCCTGCCTGCTACACATCCCTCCCCTTAAAATAACCCACTCCCACCAATTCTGCCTTTCACAAATTCTGCCTTCCATCAACCACTACATTTATAGTAAGACACCAACCTAAAAAAGAACAAGGAAGTACACAAAGAATCAATCATCAAAATGGTGCCAGAGAAGAGCGGAAGGGTCCTCAGGCACTATATTTGTCATTCCGCACACTGTACAGACCATACCGAAAGGCACATAGATGCCCAGGGACCACATACTTGCTGATATCCACACCGAGAAGATTTTTATCCCTGGGGACAGTCTAAGAGGTGTTACCATCAGGGAAGGGTGTCATTAAGCCCTCACCAATCCCTATGGTGACCTCTGTGCTCTCAAAGGCACCCCATGGAAGGAAGGGTCTTTCTAGAACCATCTGAAGAATAAGAACTAGTGGCTTAAATGGTAGTGTCTAATGCCCATTCTCCTAGCTTCCCACGAAAGCCAAAACCCCAAAAGATGGGAGCTCAGCTCATCCTCAAAAACAAAGCTGATGGTTAAACTACAGCCCAACTCCAGATACAATCTCCCCACCTCATCCCCAACTGGAGGACTGATTTGACAAAGAGTACTCAGGTCTGGGTGGGTATCCCCAGCTCTGCTCATGAAATAAAGACAGTCATCTGGGAAAGTCAGCAGGATGCTTCAGCTGACCTCTACTTACTATCCACCCTCCTGCCTCAGTCTTCCCAGAACAGAAAACTGTGCTGCAAAGAAATGAATTTCCTAGGACTTCTCTGGCAATCCATGGTTAAGACTTCACCTTCCAGTGCAGGGGGGGCAGGTTCAATCCCTGGTCAGGGAGCTAAGACCCCACATGACTTGCAGCCAAGAAACCAAAACATAGAATGGAAGCAATATTGTAGCAAATTTAATAAAGACTTTAAAAATGGTCCACATCCCAAAAAGTCTTTTAGGAAAGAAATTGTTTTGTTTTGTTTTTTTAAAGAAAAGAAATGAATTTCCCACCATCCAGGACACTCTGCATCCTGGGCTCTCCTTCCCTCCCTCACTATATCCCATCATCCTTCTTTATACATTCTGATCAATTAACTCAAAAAGAGCCAAATGAATATGAAATGTAGGGAGTGGAGAGGATGGCAGTGACACAGTGACGCATTTCTGAGGCAGTCTGCATGGGGACATAATAGTGAGGAGTCCCGGTTTTGGAGCTGACTGCCTGGGGTGAGTCCTGGAGTCATACCTATGAGCTGTGCAACCGCTGTTAAATATCTAGACCTCTCAGGGCCTCCTTCCTGTCTGTGCATCAGAAATCTTGAATGCCTCCCTCATATTTTAAAACATGGGAAGTACACAGAACAAAACTTGGCCATAGTAAGCACTCAGGTTCCTAGCACTGGATAACGAGTCTCTCATACTATCTCATTTAATCACCACAAAAATGTTTGGTGTCCCATTATACAGGTGAACCAAGGCTCAGAAAAGCTATGAAACTAGCCCAAGGCAATGGAGTGAGCAGAGAAAGAGCTGGGACTTGAATTGAGGGCTGACATCAAACTTGGTAGCTCTTGATCCACACACCATGCTCCTGCCCTCCATGGATGAAGTTCAGCATATGAGGACAAAGGAAATACCAAGCTGGGTAGCAGTATGTGGTGATGACGGTTGTTTAGCAAATGCAAACTGTAGGTTTAAAATAAAACAGAGCCAGACACTGGGGACATGACAAGATGTCACCATGTCAAATCAGTAGCTTTATCGGGAGAAAGTTGACTAGATTCGAGACCTAAATTCAGAATCTCTTGAATCACAGTTGACTGTAGCTTTAGAAAGAGATCTGACTGCCCATCACCCAGGTGGACAGAAGGTGCAGCCCAGAACATTCCACATACCCTGTCAGTTGTCAGGAAATCATTCAGACAGACCTTGTTTCAAAACAAAGAGTAAAATCTGACAGGGAGGTCTGTAAAACTACTTCAGAACAGTATCCTAGAGTCCCAGGAGAAGAGCATGGCTTCAAAGAATTCAAGGACACACGAATTTCATGAAACAGGAGCAGATATCTATAGCAAGAGAATAGCCCAAGAGAAAAAGAAAACAAGAAGAAATGAAATGGGTTGTAATACAAGAATTATAAGAAGTCAAAATGTACTTAAATATCCACACGGAGGTGAGGAAAGACAGACAACTGCAGAAAAATCAAATCAGGGATGTGAAGAATACACTTGAGAGGTTCCCCATGAATGCAGAGGAAAAGGATCAAGAAATTCAAGTAATGAAAACGATAGACAAGGGAAAACCAATTTTAAAACTCCAATATAAAAATAATTGATTTTTTCAGAAGAATAGAATAGAAAGGAAAAAAAGCAATAGAAAACACTTTCTCTTGACCTTTAGAAAAATCATATCCTATGAAAAGAGATCCTCACATGGACATATCTTAGCAAAATATTTATTAAAATGTTGGAAAAATCAAAACCATTCAAAGAGCTGAGGGGAAAAAATACTTAGAAAAAAAAAGATCAGAGCAATCCTAGATTCTCTGTAATAAAAGTTCTAGAAAACATGGAAACACCATCTAACAGCTGAGGGGAAGGATTAGAGACCAAGATTTTGAAAATGCACTTGTGCAGTCTGACATCTGTGAAGACAATGCTTGGCTTTTCCTCCTTTGAGAATGTATACCACCAATTACCATCTTTTAAAAAAAAATCAATTTAAACTTATGCCCCAAAATGAGCAGGTCATGCTAGAATGGAATTGGGGCTTTTCCCTAATTAATTTGGGCTTCTCGGGTGGTGCTAATGGTAAAGAACCCGCATGCCAATGCAGGAGACAAAAGAGACATGGATTTGATCCCTGGGTCGGGAAAATCCCCTGGAGGAGGACATGGCAACCCACTCCAGTGTTCTTGCCTGGAGAATCCCATGAACAGAGGCGCCTGGAGGGTTACAGTCCAGAGGGCTGCAAAGACTAGGACAGGATTGAAGCAATTTAGCACACACATATGCCTAATTAAATTAGTCCCCAGACTGCAGCATCCAAGTGGGTTAAGGACTGTGGGGATGTTTCTGGATACCCTCGGTCAAGTATTCTGTGGAACTGCCTTTCTCTGTTCACTTCCCAGGACCAAGAACACATCCTACAACTGACAGTTCAAACCACAGGTTTCCCCCCCACTTCAAACAATAGCAGGTGCTTCTCTGCTCCATTCTAATTAGCAAAGGCTAAAGTATTGGTGGCTCAGAGGTTAAAGCGTCTGCCTGCAATGAGGGAGACCTGGGTTCGATGTCTGGGTCGGGAAGATCCCCTGGAGAAGGAAATGGCAACCCACTCCAGTATTCTTGCCTGGAGAATCCCATGGATGGAGGAGCCTGGTGGGCAACAGTCATGGGGTCCCAGAGAGTCGGACACGACTGAGTGACTTCACTATCCCTATCACTAAAGTATTCATACTGCTGCACACCACAGACGAATAATACAAAGAGTTTGCTTCTCCTTCCCCCAAACAGGGCAACATAAACAGTTTAAAAGGTATTTTCATCACCAAACAACTTAGTTCTGATTTTCAGTTTATGACTTAATAACATTTTTTAATAAAATAGATAATTAATGAGAACTGACTGTACAGCACAGGAATTCTATCCAATGCTCTATGGTAACCTAAATGGGAAGGAAACCTAAAAAAGACGGGGTATAAAGTGTCACTGGTTCACTTTGTTGTAAAGCAGAAACTAACACAATGTTGTAAAGCAACTATATTCCAATTTAAAAACAAACATTTTTTTGAAATGCAGAAGGCAAGCCACATGCAATGCCAAAAATACAGACAAGCATCCATAATCCTGATGCTCAGAGAGGAACACTGCTAAGCTATATGATATTCATGCATTTCCATGCACATCCCTCTTGAGTACTATTTTTCATATGAATGTATTTAACTATACACAGTTCATAGTTTGCTTACAATGTATCATACAATTTTCAAAATTCCCAATCAAAAAATATTTTGAAGGGTCGTACAGCATTCCATGCCATGAATAATGGTGTTCACTTAATGAATTCCTGATTATTGAACAGTATAGGAATTATACTGTACAGTACATATTACAGCATGCAATGAAACAACCATAGTTTAGATTCAGAAGCAAAATTTCCTGAGATCAAGTCCTATTCCAGCACTTACAAGCCACGCAACATTCGATCAAGAGTCTGTGCCTGTTTCCTCATAAGCGTAATGGGGATTATACTAATAACTACGGGGATTACATTAACAACTGTACTCAGAGTTGTGTGGATGAAAAGAATGAATAAATGTAAAGGCTTTAGAACACCCTCTGCAGCATGGTAAACAATATGTGCTGTGCTTAGTCACTCAGTCATGCCCAACTTTGTGACCCCATGAACTGTAGCCCTCCAGGCTCCTCTGTCCTTGGAGATTCCCCAGGCAAGAATACTGGTGTGGGCGCCCATGCACTCCTCCAGGGGATCTTCCCAACTCAGGGATTGAACCCAGGTCTCCCATATTGCAGGCAGATTCTTTACCAGTCAAGCTACTAGGGAAGCCTGGTAAACAGTGTGCGTTTAGATTATTCTTTTTCCAGTTATTTGGTACAGTGTGGAATGAACATCCTTCGGTATATACCTTAAAAGCAAAAAAACTCATACAATTATTTTTTTGGATAAATTTCTAAATGGAATTGTTGGGTCTAGAGGCAATTCACTTTTAAACTTATGTACACATTATTTAATTTCATATCAAGAAGCTGTACAATTTTATAATCCCAACCACAAATAAATGAAAATGCCTATTTTCACACAGCCTGACCAATACTGGATATCTATTTTTTCCTCCCCCAACTCTACTAACCTAATGGATAAAACTGACATTTTGTTTCTTTATTTTGCATTTCAATTACAAATAAAGCTGATCATTTTTTCTGAAGGCTTATATGTGATTTTGATTTTATTCTGTTTACACAAAACCTGTTCAGGTGCTTTGTCCACTTTTTGTTAAGAAGTATTTTTCTACTGATTGCCAAAAAATTTCATGTATTAGGAATAAACATTTACCTTACACATTAGAAATATTTTACCTCAGTTTGTCATTAGCATTAGCTATTACAAAAATTCGTTTATAATATTTGTTTTTTTAATGCTTTATATTTTATAATATCAAATCTACCAAACTTTTCTTTTATAATTAAAACTTTGATGTTACAGTTGGAAAGGCACTCCCAAACCCAAGTTTAGATATATTTCACCTACACTATCATCTCTGACAGGTCTATGGTTTCACATTTCATACTTTATCCAAATTCAATTTATTTATGAATTAACTTAAGGAAAGAAACTAACAATTTTCTCCCCATATATTAACACACTTTCCCACCCATATTCACTAAATCTTTTTCTTACTGATTTCAGCTCCTCCCCATGTATTAAACATGTAAACTCAATTATACCGCTGGCTTCTCCTTTCCATTTTCATGTCTGTCTTGTTCTGACAAGAGCCCCACTCTTCATTATAATAGTTTTCAAGTGAATTCTAATGCCTGGAAGAGCAAGTGCTCATTCACCATTTTGTTTTTGTTTTTTAAACGACTTAATTGGCTCTTCACAGCAATTTGTTCCCCAGATGAAAGAATAATTCTGCCACATTGCCCCCAAAAAGGCCCTGTGGGGCTTTTGTTGTTGTTGTTGTTATATTTGAAACACAACAGCTGTTATTCTATTTGTTTTGGATTCTTCAGAAGTATAAATTATCCACATGTTGGATCTTCGCTGTCTGGCTTCTGTGTTCATAACTTTTTAGATAACTTCTAACTTCTTATCCTTGTCCTATTCATTCTCAGGTTTTTCTCAACCCCATCTTCCTTATCACCAAATAGACTCATTGTAATATTAATTCTGCTCACTGGTGCTTATAACACTGCCTGCAGCTTTGGTCCCAAATGACTTGCTTCCTTGCATTCACTTCTAAAGTTTTCATCTTGGTCTGCTGCCTTATCATCTAAGCTTATCTTTCTTATATTTGATCTCTTATTTAGAGTCTATAGTTTCTTAAGATTCCTTATGACTAAAACAGATGCTGACTAAAATGTGCTTAACTTTTTAAAAATATGCCCTTTCTTTGCTTTGAGCAGGATATGTTTACCTCCATTCATGCTGCAGATTTATTTATAGATCCCATATTGAAGGCTTTTATTCCTCTTACTCAGTCTTCACTGAGAATAGACTTAACTCAGCCTTTGATGATATTTTTCTCATCTGGCACCTGGAAGCTGGGAATCATATTGAATGACTGAGATCCCTATGTTTTTATAAGAAATAAAGACTAATCATCTACCCGAATGCAGACGTTATCTGTTATTAACCTCTCCTTAAGTTTTTTTTTTTTTTTTTGGCCAAGACACGCAGCATGTGGGATCTTAGTTCCCTGATCAGGGATTTAACACGTACCCCTTGCCACAGAAGCACAGTGTTCTAACCACTAGACCGCTGGAAGTCCTAACCCCTCCTTATATCACTGTCTAGACTGGAAAGTTTTCTGAACAGTTCCGCTATCATCTCTATATCGACATATTTGATAAGATACAAATATCAAATCATTATAAAAACAAAGAGACTCTAAGTAACTACTCAAAACATGGGTAAGATCTGAACTTTGAACCACGGCTAACAAGGACTTCCAGGATCTGGCCCCTCTCCTGCTTTTTCTTCTCCACTCTCTCCCCCCACCCCCAGCCACCCTGGCCTCTGTTTTTCAATCAAGCACAAACGTATTCCCATCTTTGAGTTATGAGTTGAAAAGAAGACTTTGCCTTTGGGTATTCCCACGGCAGACAACTTCTTCCTCTTCAGGTCTCTTTTCAAGTGTCCCTCCCTGGCCATCATAACTGCCCGCCTTCCCACGTCATTCCTATCTCACCAGCCTGTTGTATTTTCTTGCTAGCATCTGCCAGTACCTAAGACTATCTGCTTATCCGTTTTCTTATATGTATATGTCCCCTGTCAAAGAAATATGTAAAACTGGTCCATAGCAGTTTTGCCAATTGCCATCACTCCATGGGAACTAGATGGAGAAACAGTGGAAACAGTGTCAGACTTTATTTTTTGGGGCTCCAAAATCACTGCAGATGGTGATTGCAGCCATGAAATTAAAAGATGCTTACTCCTTGGAAGAAAAGTTATGACCAACCTAGATAGCATATTCAAGAGCAGAGACATTACTCTGCCGACTAAGGTCTGTCTAGTCAAGGCTATGGTTTTTCCAGTGGTCATGTATGGACGTGAGAGTTGGACTGTGAAGAAGGCTGAGTGCCGAAGAATTGATGCTTTTGAACTGTGGTGCTGGAGAAGACTCTCGAGAGTCCCTTGGACTGCAAGGAGATCCAACCAGTCCATTCTGAAGGAGATCAACCCTGGGATTTCTTTGGAAGGAATGACACTAAAGCTGAAACTCCAGTACTTTGGCCACCTCATGCGAAGAGTTGACTCATTGGAAAAGACTCTGATGCTGGGAGGGATTGGAGGCAGGAGAGGAAGGGGACGACCGAAGACGAGATGGCTGGATGACATCACGGACTCGATGGACGTGAGTCTGAGTGAACTCCGGGAGATGGTGATGGACAGGGAGGCCTGGCGTGCTGCGATTCATGAGGTCACAAAGAGTCGGACACGACTGAGTGATTGAACTGAACTGAACTGAACTGAAGGTATGGAAGGAGCCTAAGTGTCAGATGAATGAATAAAGAAGATATTGTATATAATATAAACAAAGGAATACTACTCTGCCATAAAAAATGAAATTTTGCCCTTTGCAACAGCATGGATGGACTTGGAGGGCATCATGCTAAGTGAAATAAATAAGTCAGAGAGAAAAAGGCAAATACTGCATTATATCATTTATGTGTGGGGAGTCTAAAAATTACAACAAATGAGTGAATAGAACAAATAAATAAAAGAAGCAGACTCATGGATATAGAAAACAAATCAGTGGGTACCAGTTGGGAGAGAAGCAATATAAGGCAGGGGAAAAAAGAGATATTATATATATATATATATATACACACACACACACACATATATATATGTATGTATCTGTAAGAGCATGGATTTTCTCTGTCTTTTCATCATTGCAACTCCAGAATCTAGAACAATTTTGTGTTAACAGCAGACATGTAATGTCTGTTGAGTGAATAATGATTATATGATAGGTGGGACTCTCAGTTTATTTTTCTCTTATTTGTCTTTACTTTTCATATTTTATAATAAATTACATTTATATTACTTTTATAGTTTTAAATGTGTATTTTAAAGCAAGAAAGTCTATGTAATTTTTAAATATACAACTGGACTTTGAAGTTGTCAGCAGCAAATCGTTTTACAAAATCTGTGTGGATTTTTCCAATACAGAAAAGAGACAAAAGAAGTATTTTATTATTATCAGTGAGTTTTAAGGGCTTCCCTGGTGGCTCAGTGGCAAAGAACCCACTGGCCAATGCAGGAGATGCAGGTTCCATCCCTGGGTCGGGAAGATCCTCTGGAGAAGGGAATGACAACCCACTCCAGTATTCGTGCCTGAAGAATTCCATGGACAAAGGAGCCTGGTGGCAGATGGCAAAGAGTCAGACATGACTTAGTGACTAAACAACAATGAGTTTTAAAGTTCAGACTATAATACCTGCTTCTTATAAAATCAACCAATAAAACAATGAGGCTATTTCAATGAAAACTTGAATTTTAAATTGAAGAGTATGAATGAAAGTTTCTCTTATGACAATCTCAGCTCACATTCGCTTATTTTAATTAAGTCGTTTGGTATGGGGAAAAATTCTGATTCATGTAGATAGGTAGTTGCAATGGTAACAGTTTTTAGTAAGTCACTTGTTCTTATGACATTCTTAAATTTAAAAGGATATCTAAAAGTTATTCTCAAGTTTATACCATCACAAATGAACCAAGCTACACAAATTTTCACACTAGTAGTTTCTAATAAATTTGGTTTATTATGCATTTGATTGTGTGTTATTTTTGCTACAGCTCTAAATAAACTGGAATGTATTTAAAATACTAAATGTGGATATGACATTTACACAAACCACGGAAGCTTGTCCATGGAAGATGGCAGTTTCATGGAAAATATTTTAAAAACTAGAGGGGGATACCTCCTACTGGCAATTGTGTAGAAGTTAATATGCAGAGTCAAAATACTTGAAAAAAATCACTAATATTAACAGTGGTTCTATCTGGGTTGTGAAATGTTTGGAGCTCTTGACTCCTTCTTCTTGCTTTTCTGTAATTTCCAGAGACTTTTTGGATGTATGTGTATTAATTTGTAATGAGGAAAAAAAACTATTCTTAAAAAAGTTAAGGGCATATGCAATATGTATGAATCTCACACAGTGTTGAGCTAAAGAAGCCAGACACAATAGACCATTTAGTTCCTTTTACATAAAATGCAAAGACAGGAGAAGCAAATACACTGTGTTAGAAAAGAGGACTGTTGCTACCCTCTGGGAAGGCTTGGGACCTGGGAAGCACCACCACCTTAGCTCTGAAGTCGTCGTCCTCTACCCGCACACCCTTCCATCCTTCCCTTCTTCTTCCTTTTTACTCTATATATCAATGGTGTTTTTAGTGTGTTCACAGGTATGTGCATATCCAGTCATCACCACAGTCGACTTTAGAACATTTTCATCACTTGGAAAAGAAACCTCATGCCCTTTGGCTATCACCTCATCCATAGCCTTAAGCAACCATCAATATATCTTCTATCTCTATAGTGAAAGTGAAGTCGCTCAGTCGTGTCCGACTCTTTGCGACCCCATGGACTAGTAGCCTACCAGGCTCCTCCCTCCATGGGATTCTCCAGGCAAGAGTACTGGAGTGGGTTGCCATTTCCTTCTCCAGGGGATCTTCCCAATCCAGGGATCGAACCCGGGTCTCCTGCATTCCAGGCAGACACTTTAACCTCTGAGCCACCGGGGAAGCCCATTCTGGACATTTTATATACATGGACTCATATACCATGGGGCCTTTTATGTCTGGATTCTCTTGGTGAGCATCAGGTTTTCCAGGCTCATGTTGTGCTCCCTGAAACAGGTGCTGTTTACCCAACTTTGTGAAAATTGTCTGAGCTGTACACTACATTTTACATATTTCCTATGCATATAGGATACTTCGATAACAAATCCCAAACAATAAAACTCAAACACAAAATCCAAACAGCATGTTCCAGCAGTGTCCACTGGAGGCTGTTATTTCTGAAGATGCCTGTCCTCCTCATTCTCCTCCATGTTGCAGGGTTGGGGGAGGTCCCTTCTCAGTCCCCCTCCCCTACTGAGGACAATGGTAGGTGGTGAGGTTTGCTCATAGCCTTTTGGCCTCTTCCCCTTTTGACCCCACCTCCCACCTCCTGCCATGCTCAACTCTGAACAAGCCCTCTGTTAGAACATTTTCATCACTTGGAAAACAAACCCCATGTTCTTTGGCTATCACCCCATCCATAGCCCTAAGCAACCACCAATATATGTTCTAACAGGCATGCTGGTAGTTCCTTGCTTTCCTACCCCCACCCTAATAAGACTCCTCTTGTGCTTATTCTATCCCTGACAGTCTTGATGCAAAATTATAAATTATTTTGTGTTAAGATATTTTGTACTGTCAGGGTAGTCATTCTAAAAGGAAAATTTGATTGCTACACCTCTAATGAAATCTTTCCAAAGGCTCTCCATTGCCAACAAGATTAACTCAGGCTCTCAGCAGCCTGACCCTGCAGGCTGTCCTGATCTGCCCCTTTCCCAGCTTCACAGACCTCAGTCTTTGCACCTCTTTTCCTAACCTATCCCTGCTCCAAAGGGCACCCTTGTTTCCCAAATCGAAGCTTCTGACAAGGGGAGCCTTGGAGGGTTCCCCAAATCCATACACTCTTCCACACACCTTGGCTTTGACTGAAGCTGCTTCTTTTGCCTCAAGTGCCCTTCTCTTCTATTCCCTTCCCTGCCTGCCAGGTAAACAATCGTCTGCCTATGTGTCTTTGGTGCCTTTCGTAAAACACCTCCTCCTGACTCCTCATAGCAGGGATGACCAGCTCATCAGCAAAGTTCCATTTTGCCTATTTCATCACCTAAAAGGCCATGGGCAATAGCGTGTCTCTTGTCTCCTGACTCTGGGCAGGTTGACTAAATCCCCCCTGAACCTTAGTGTGTTCATCAATAAAATGACATTAATAACAGGAACAGCTCTTTGGGGGTTTTCCCTGGTCCATTGGTTAAGAATCTGCCTGCCAGTGCAGAGGATACGGCTCGATCCCTGGTCGGGGAGGATCCCACGTGCTGCAAGACAACTAAGCCCCTGCGCCACGATCACTGAGCGCCCCCTCGAGAGGCTGTGCTCCGTGACAGGAGAGGCCACCGTAAGGACAAGCCCAAGTGCTGTAACTAGACAGCAACCTCTGCTCACTGCAGCTAGAGAAAGCCCGTGCACAGCAATGAAGACCCGGAGAAGTCAAAAATACATAAATAAAAAAATGTTTAAAGGAAACAACTCTTGGGGTCCTTTTGAGAATTAACTTAGAGAACACACTTAAAAGCAAGTGTCTGGCACATCATATGTGTTCAATGAATGCCAGCTATTATCACAAAACTTCACAGAATGCACCTGTTCTATTTCCGTTCCATGTTTCTAAAATATGAGCCCCTGAGCACCACCTTATTCATCTACACTGCCGCCAACGATGATACATCCTGCAATGGCATCAGGCCTGGGTTTGAGTTTATACCCGGCCACCCATTCGCTAGGCAGTTTCCACGTCTCTGAAGTGGAAACGTGTTGGTGTTGTTAAGAGGATTTAAAGGAGACGAGGATAACACACACTTGGCACACACTCAAGCCCACATTAAAGGCACAACAAATTGCTTTATATATCATTTAAGACCTGACTCATAATAGATGCTTGAGAATAACCTTTGTCCTGGCTCCCAGACAGCAAATTGTTTTATACTTCAGAACCATTTTTTTAAAACATCATAAAGGGGCTCAGCCTGCCTGATATGAAAGCAACAAGGGAAACCAAGTACTCTGGTGAAGGAATGCCCGCCCCCAGGCCTCCACCAAAGCTGTTCTGAATCAGCAGCCTACCACCAATGATGCTGTGGGGTTAGTGTCAAAGCCCTGACTTAATAAGAACACATTTCTAAAGAGGGTAGCACATTACCCTGTAAAGAGTGACAGCGAAGAACATCTTTCATTGAGGGAAATTTTTGATTGGGGGGCCCCCAAATTGAAAAGAGACTCAACAGAATCACCAGAAAAAGCTCCCCTGCTCAGGACCTAAGGGCCCTACTGACTCCCAGGCTCTCATTTAGCATGTGATCAGATGAGGAATTTCTGGTCAGAATAAAAATCACTCTCAGGAAACGGGGCCATTTCGGTAGAAACTGTTCAAGTACTAAGACACGTTCTATCCTGCCTCATCATGATCGTTGTTAATGCATCTCATGTCCTAATTAAAAATAATTCAAATCTGTTCCCACATCCTCTATCTTCACTCCTAGCAAGTTGCCCAGGATGGTGGCTCTTGCCTCCGAGTCAGAGGAGGCCAAGTGGCAATCCTTCAAGAGGAAGGACTTTTCTGCATCATTTGCTTTGGGTCTTAATATGGGTTCCTGAAACAACAAAGCCCGAGGCAAAATCTTATGGGGCAGAAAAGGCAAATCGAGAGAAGCAGAAAGCAGCTTAGTGGTTGCCGGGGGCTGGAACGGGTACAGGCAAGACGGGAAACAGCCCTGGGGATGTTTGGGGGAAGATGGAAATGTTTTAAAATTAGATTTTGGTGATGGTTGAGCAATGCTGTGAATTTTATGGTATATAAATGATACTTCAGTAAAGCTATTTAAAAAAAAAAAAACAAAACAAAACCTGGAATTCCCTGGCAGTCCAGTGGCTAGGACTCAGCCCTTTCAATACTGTGGGTGTGGGTTCGATTCATGGTCAGGAAACCAAGATCCAGCAAGCTGGGCAGCACCGCCAAAAAAAATAGCTGAAGGGCTAACACTTTATTGGGAGACAGAGTCCCAGAGAAGCAAGAGAAAAGGGATGGGCAATGAGGCAGGGAGGGGAGTACAGATGCTCAGGAGGATGGCATGGCCACACTTCCTCGATGACACCTTTGTGAAGGTAGTCTGTCCCTGAACTGTGGGTCCCAGGTAGGGAGGAAGAGGAGTGCACCCCCAGGCCCAGTCTATACCGCCCACCCCATACTACTAGGTTGCATATGAGCCCAAAGAAGGTCTAGCAGCTTCGAGCACCTCAGGAGCCACACAGACTAAGGGGAGAGACTAGGGTGCCAGGCACAGGCACTGTTGGGACGTGTGTTGAGCCAGCAGAGGGTCTAGGAGCAGCTGCCATGGGTAGTCTGTGGTCTGGAGTGGCAGGGAAGGTAGAGGCGTGGCTGTTACCTGTTCTCAGAGGAGAAGCCGGGGTGGCACTAGGGTGGCCCGGCCTCACATGGCAAAGATCTGGGTGCACAGATCTAGGTGGTGCCTAAGGTGAATCTGGTCCATTCTGCAAAGCCTATACCACCAGATGACGTCATATTTACAGAAACCTGGCCCAAACTGAAATGGCACCTGTCTCAAACATTCAAGTCAGAGGAGAGCAAAGGCAGTGAAGACCCAATGGGAATCACTGTTGTCCCATAATACTCTGAAAGACTTAAAACCAAGAGATAACTCCCAAAGTAGCTACTGCCTTCATATAGTGGTCATGGATGCACCACCAGGATCTCCCTTCAAGAAAGAATCTAGACTTCCTTGACGGTCCAGTGGCTAAGGCTCCATGCTTGCAATGCACTGAGGCCTGGGTTCAAACCCTGGTCAGGGAATTAGATCCTGCTTGCTACAACTAAGACCCAGCACAGCCAAGTAAAAAAAGATAATAATAATTTTTAAAAAAGAAAGATCTTTCTGACCCAGGGGTCAAACCCAAGTCTTCTGCATTGCAGGCAGATTCATCCTCTGGAGAAGGAAATGGCAACCTACTCCAGTATTCCTGCCTGGGAAATCTCATGGACAGAGGAGCCTGGCAGATTATAGTTCATGGGATTGCAAGGGTCAGACACAATTAAGCAACTAAACCACCACTACCACTCACTAAGCATAGTCAAGGACCTTTAGTTCCTCCTCAAGGGCTATGAATAGCATAGCCTGTGAGCTATCTTATGGATACTGAATTCCCCACCAGGTGGAAGAAGTTAACTACGTGGTGACCAGACTGTACCCACAAAATAAGCTGCCACAGTTCCAGAATCGGCCTCAAAGAAGTGGAAACAAACTGACCCTGGAACTGAAGATTAACTGCACCTAAAGCAACCAAGATGACGCTAGTCAGACCACTGATGACCAATTTCACGATGACTGTCAGAGCCGACAGTGCTATTTCTGCATGGAGTCCCCTCTCTGTCTTTAAAAGCTGTTGCCATTGATTGTCAGTGCGGGGGAGCCAGCCTTTGGACAGACATATTTCCCTCACCCACCCCTCCTCTGGTTGCCAACATCTAAAATAAAGCAAACTTTCCTTTCCACCAAAAAAATAAAAAAGAAAGAAAGATCCTGCCTCAGCTCTGGGACCATGGCCACACTCTTCCCAGGAAGCCCCAACCAAGCGGACTTGGGCCATTCCAATCAACACAGGACTCTGATGGGCAGGCTTTGCTGTAGAGTTGCCCACTGGTATGGCCAAGGCTTGGTCAGATCTTCATCGCAGTCTGCAGCTCTCCCGGCCCAGTCCTGCTCTGGCCCCTTACGTTTGACAGGCATTATTATCTCCACGCACACCACCCCACCCCACCCCCCACCCCCGCCAATAAGCCCTGCACCCTCCATCTCAGCCTCTGCTCCCAGGAAGACCCAGCTGACACGCTTGATGACCTTAAAAGTCAGGGTGATGCCCTCTTTCTACGTACAAACCTAACTCTACAATCAGTCACAATCTTACTTCTAAGGCAAAGGGTTCTTGTCCTAAGGGTCATGAACCCTCAAAGAGATTCAGTTCATGGGGGATACAGTCTAAGGCGCTGGAGTCTCTTTAGTAGATGGCCAAATATTTGGAAGGGACCTAGAGGTGTGAATCAGGTTTCTATGGCTGCTGTAATAAACTGCTATAAACTTAGTGGCTTCTAACAACAGAAAAAAGTACTATCTTAGAGTTCTAGAGGTCAGAAGTCTGAAACAGGTCTCAGAGAAAATCAAGGTGTTGGCAAGGCTGAGTTCCTTCTGAGCCTGTAGTCTATTTCTTGATTATCCCAATGGCCAGGGGTTGCTCACATCTCTTGGCTCTGGGGTCCCTCCTATCTTCAAAACCAGCAACACTGGATGAGTCTTTCTCCTTCTGTATCACCGGTCCTGACTGTTCTACTTTCATTTCTCAGGACCCTTTGATTATATTGGGCCCACTTGGATAATCCAACATGGTCTCTTTATATGGGGGTGAGTTGCCTAGCAACCTCAGTTCTATCTGTGATCTTAATTCCCCCGTGCCATGTATAATAACTCTCAGGTGTTGGGGATTAGGACGTGGGCGTCTCTGGAGGTGCCATTACTCTGCCTACCACTGAGCACAGCCCGATGGATGATGCCTTGACCTTGGGAGGTAGAGAAGCATCACCCTGGAGAAGAGAAGCCTGAGGTGAGTGGTTCTAACCTTCTCATCACTTTCTTTCCCTCTCACCTGTCTTCTCACTCCTGAGGTCTGACATAAACTGGGGCTGGGGAGATCTTCTTGCTGGTGGACACTGGACACAAAAGTCAGGTAGGTCTGGTGCCCCTCAGATGCCCAGATAAAGCAAAGGACAGTGTACCTGTGTGGTTCCTCTCCCCCAAGCTCTTTCTTCAAGAGGCATATTTTCAGCATTTTAAAAGCAATGTGTGAATGTGACAAGATGTTACAGGAAATAGTGAGAACGCCAGTGAGGACTCAGAGAGGTGGCAGTAAATGTCTTTTTGAAGGGTTTGCTTCCCTGCTGATGAAGATGAAGGCCTGTCCCACCCCCAGGTTCCCTCTAAGACTGCACCCTCCGAAGGATGTGGCTAAACAGACAGGAGGGTTCCAGAAAAGCAAGCATAGTAGAGCAGAGTCCCCAGGTGGGTAGTAGGACTCAGGAGCCTCGGCATAGCAGCAGGTCTGCAGCTGAGCATCCTGCTGCTCATAGTATGACTAACACCAGCTCCAAACATTATTTGAGAAAACAACTCTATAAAGCACTCGTCCACGCCAATAAAGCTCTCTGCCTGGCCCTGACATCACCGCTTCTATGGCAACCAGTGCACTTCAAAGAGCAAAATGTGGGAGACTGAAACACAGAATCAAAAACTGAAGCCACTAAGTCGTGCCAAATAAGTGAATTGGCCAGAAAGTCATGAAGCGAAGTTGAGAGGCTGTCATCAAGGGAGGTCTGAGGAGATGTCACAGGCATCGTCAAGTCTGAACCAGAGTGTCCCAAGCAATGATGACATGGTCTGTTTTGTGATTGCTTGGTTTTCTGTTCTACGGGGTTGGGAATGGGGTGGGGGAAATCTCTACCCTCACCACACAGAAAATAGCATGTTCAATGAATAAGTTTCCAAAAAATAAACATTATTTTGCTTTAGTATACAAGGTCTAAGTAAATGTTAATTGTCCTTCAAAGAACAAAAGGCCACTCACAGCAACACTGGGACATGTAGGTGCAATGTGGTCACTGAGTCCTTCTTAGCCACGTTAGTGGATGTGATCCAACAAACAGTAACAGTAGGAGTCTGCTCGGGCTGCTTTAACAAAATACCAGACTGGGTGGCTTAAACATCAGATGTTTACTTCTCATGGTTCTGGATCGTGGAAGTGCGAGATCAAGGTGACAGACCCGGCTTGCAGACTGCGCCTTCTTGCTGTGTCCTCACGTGGTAGAGAGAGGAAGTTTTTGGTATTTCTTCTTTTCAGGGCACTAATCCCATCATGGGGACCTCATCTGAACTTAATCACCTCCCGAAGGCCTCATCTCCTATTACCATCGCCTTGGGTGGTTAGGACAACAACCTATGAATTCTGGGAGGACACAACCTTCAGTCCAGAGCAGGTATCATGTCCGCTGTTGGAATCTCCTCCATGGGGGGACAAGGCCTCAAGATCCACTCCATGATATTGATACTTTGGTTCAACTCACCTTGCGTGTTCTAGCTGGAAAAGTCAAAGGAGATGAGCCACTCCTCTGAAGGCAGCCTCTAAGCAAAGGAGCTGGGGGTGTGGACTGGTGACCAACCCTTCTCCACCCACTCCGTCAGGGTGCTTCCTGCCAACACTCAGCTCCTACCATCAGCCCCATCCAGAGCCCACTGCCCTACACTGTCCAGCCCAGCTAGACCCTGCTCTGCCCCATCTGGGGTGCTCTGCTCAGGGATGGGCCAGCAGGGCTGCCCCGACCCCTGTGATAGACAGAGACTCTGGAAACCTCTGGGGTCCTGTTCTTGGCCACTTGACCCTAGAGGTGCACATGGGCCCCTGGGTATCTGAATGGAAGAGCGTGGGAGGTAGGGAGGGCTGCACCCCTGCAGTCCTGCTCTGCTGGTCAGCGGGCAGCTGCCCACCCTACACCACTCCTCACTGCAGGCTCCTGAGTCAGCCAATTAAGCATTTTATAAATTATATTTTAGATGCATGTTTCAAACTTGAAAAAAAATCAAGGGTGGGGAGAAGAGGTGCAGATCTGACTGTTCTAAGAGCAGCTAGATGCAGAGAATTGCAGAAACCCCGGGCAGCACACAAGTGAAATAGGAAACATCCCCACCTGGGGTTCCCCACCCTGACTCTGAGTGTGCCAACATGCACTTTTACTGGATACACACTGTGTAAATGAGATCACAGCCATTCTACTTCCTAACTACCTCTAGTCATTCTAAGATCTGACCATGAGCACAGATCATACAAAATCCCTCTGGAGTGGCCACCACACAGCCATTCTTCATTGAATCAAATGCCTTCTATTGAAGAGTCAACTCAACTTTTGAGTCAACATGGAAAGCAGAGATGCACACCGCTCAGTAAACCCCGACCCAACTTTCCATCAAAATCCACAAAGACACACATACACACACCTATACACATACACACTTACACACATGCATACTTAAATACATACACTCATAAACATGCACACATATCTATACACATACATGTGCCTGCATACACATACACACAGACAACAGAATAAGAAAATAATGTATATAAGAGAATGTCACATGTGAACAGAAGAAATTTCCATGGCTAAATTATGAGTAGGGTCAATTTGAGAAACAAAATTCTGGACCAGGCAAGAACTACCTTCTAAAACAGAACAGTATAGATATCAACGAATGCAAAGGTCTGATTAGTCAAGGCTATGGTTTTTCCAGCGGTCATGTATGGATGCAAGAGTTGGACTGTGAAGAAAGCTGGGCACTGAAGAATTAATGCTTTTGAACTGTGGTGTTGGAGAAGACTCTTGAGAGTCCCTTGGACTGCGAGGAGATCCAACCAGTCCATTCTAAAGGAGATCAGCCCTGGGTGTTCTTTGGAAGGAATGATGCTAAAGCTGAAACTCCAGTACTTTGGCCACCTCATGTGAAGAGTTGACTCATTGGAAAAGACTCTGATGCTGGGAGGGATTGGGGGCAGGAGGAAAAGGGGACGACAGAGGATGAGATGGCTGGATGGCATCACTGACTCGATGGACATGAGTTTGAGTGAACTCCGGGGGATGGTGATGGAGAGGGAGGCCTGGCGTGCTGCAATTCATGGGTTCGCAAAGAGTCGGACACGACTGAGCAACTGAACTGAACTGAACTGAACCCCCTATAGAAAATAAAAAAAATTCAACCTCACTTCTAATCAAAGTAAAACCAAAAGACAGTATTAATTAAAACTACCAAACAGGCACCAACTTTTAAAACTCTAAAGATAATGTTAGTAAGAGAGAATGAAATGGAATTTTCATACATGGTTGGGGAAAGTAGAAATTGAGACTTTTTAAAGGCAGCAATCTGCCCATACATCACAAGAGCCCACAACATTTTACACACAGGGAACCACTATTTTCACTGGTCCAAGTCTGGATTTTAAAAAATGATCACAAGGAATTCCCTGGTAGAGCAGTGGTTAGGTCTCCAGGCTTTCACTGCCGAGGGCATGGGCTCAATCCCTGGTTGGGGAACTAAGATCCTGTGAGGCGTGGCTAAATAAATAAAATATAAAATTAAAAATTTTTAAACAATCACAAATACAGGCAAAGATTTCTTCTACAGTAGCTCATCATGGCAGTACACGTGATCAGGGAAAACTGGAAATATGGCTGACAACAGGGGGAGGACTATATAAATGATGTTAAAGGTGTCTCTCCATTAGCTGTGTTTTTCCAGGAAGCACTTCCTTTTAAGACCTGCCATTAACCCGTTCTGCCCCCTTAGGCAGATTCTGCCCCAAATCAGCTGCTGGCCTCCTGCTCAGGGCTGCAGTGAGTCTCACCAAGATAGGGAGCTGACTTTCTGAATCTGAGATGAATTACGGTAAGCTGAAGCAAAACATCTGTGGGCGGGGGGCGGGGAATGAATAGAGGAAGGAACACAAGGGTGCAGGATGGTCAATCAATCTTACATATTTGAGATTTCTACCCTCAGGTTCTTCCCAAAGGCTCAAGCGACTTGATTTCCCTAGGAAACTAAACCCACCAAAAAAAAAAAGAACAATTAACAATAAGAATGAAAGGGATGGAAGAGAGATAAAAGGGGCAGACATCTAGTTGCCACCAGACACTAGGGTGTGATTATTACAATAAGGTACCGAATTTAGCACTGTGGCTCCTGACAGCTTCAGTACAATAGGAAACCTTTTGGGTAATAGAGTTCTTACTGTCTGAAATAAAAACAGAGAGAGAGAAAGAATGGCTCCACTGGAGAGATGCTTTATTACCACATACTGAAATTAAATGGAGGTATTCATACTTTCTTCATACATGGCTTTATACAACAAGGATGAGAATTCATGGGGAAAGCTCCCTCTGGCCTCCTTGGATGTCAGCTCTCACACCTTTACACCTTCTCAGTGGTCCTGTGTCTCCTCCACTAGACAGTAAGGCTCAGAGGGCAAAAAGGGTCTAGTTCCTTCCCGAACCTTCTCATTTGTACCCTAAACCACCTTTGGAGAAGCATGACTGAGGCAGGGCTGCCGGGGATGCACTATGCTCTCAATCAGTGAAAGCTGGCTCAGGTTCAAGTGGCATCTGACTGCTGCCTCTGAGACAGCGTCCATTTCCCACTAGATGCCAATGAAGAAACAAACAAACAAAAAAACAAAGAACAACACAGAAGCATTTCTACAACCTACAAGTCAGAGGAATAGATCGGAAAACAGAGCTGGTGGCACACCCATGCCGGCCAAGATAAACAGAACCCCAGCTAAGGCTGACCCACTCCAGAAACTCTCCCCAACGCCCCACTCCATCATCAACCCAGCCCACCACCAAAATGCCAGCAAACCTTTCTGAATCATGATGCTTCACTACCAAGGTGCAGAATGGAACAATCATAGAAGGACTTTTGGTTGGGTGGCTATCTGTGTGTGGGCTTTATGCCAACCCCGTGCCCATGCTTTCCCAGAGATGCTCTGTGTCAGAATCTGGGGCATGCCACCAGCCCACGTATGAGGAGCTGCTCCCTGGAAATTCTGGGGTGCACAGGGCTCCCACACAGGCACTTAAGAATGTCAGTGCCACCACACGCATGGCTCGGATGGGCCAGCGCTATTGCCCACCCACCCCTCGGGACCTTTCTTTACACCACTTTATGAGCAAGGGGACAGGTTGCCAGGATGAGCAATGGGCTCCCAGGGAAGCCGTCAACGCTGGGGCAGGGGCAGTCAACCAGAAGGAGGACGGCTTGTTTCCTCACTGCTGGGTGCTTGGTGGGCTCTCAAGTGGAGGGGAGAAGAGACGATCTGGTTCTTGAGGGCCAGAGAGCTGAACTTGATCTGAAATTGAGGCTGGAGCTGGGCACAGCATTCAACTACCAGGAGAACTACAGTCCCAAGAAATGACTTCCAAAGACCAGGTGGAGGGCAGGCACAAAGAGACATTACTTATACACCGAAAAGCTGGAAACGAGCCCACACAGAGAAACTGCTCCTTCTGATCACAGTAAGATGGAAGGTGATGGCTCTTTTTTTTAAGTATAGCTGATTACAATCTGTTAGTTTCAGGTGTACAGCAAAGTGATTATATATACCATACTATATGGTATAATATATGGTCCAATATCAGTTACACATAGTATATAACTGATATTGCATATATGTATGTGTGTGCATATATATTATATATATATATATATATATATCTTGCCAAGGCAAGAGACATGAGAGAAGTGGGTTTGATTCCTCAGTCGAGAAGATCTCCTGGAGCAGGGTATGGCGACCCACTCCAGAATTCTTGCCTGGAGAATCCCGTGGACAGAGGAGCCTGGCAACCGACAGCCACAGAGTTGCACAGAGTCGGACACAACTGAAGCGACTTAGCACACATGCACATGTATAAATTCTTTCTCAGATGGTTTTCAACTATAGGTCATTACAAGATATTCAGTACAATTTCCTGTGCTATACAGTAGGTCCTTGTTGTTTACCTGTTTTATATACAGTATGTATATGTTAATCCTAAACTAATTTATCCAACCCCCACCCTTTCCCCTTTGGTAACAATAAGTGTGTTTTCTATGTCTGAGACTCTATTTGTTTTGAAAATAAGCTCATTTGGAAACTGATTCCTTGATAGACATGATAGGGGGGTAAAGAAAACAGCTGTTTTCGCCCACGGCTGCTACACTTGCTTAGAAATAGAACCTACTGAACTGAAGGAAGACAGTTCTGATGCTTAGAAAGAGCAGGATAGTCTCAGTACTTTCCCTGAACCTGGTTGTTCATGGACCCTTGGTGGTTCCAAGCAGACCCTCACCTGACGAGCTCAGACAGACCCTGATGTCTCCTCATCTCGGGGAGGCTCCATCACTTGGATCAGCTGCAGGGGTGCTTTCTGGGCCAGCAGGGCAAACCTCGGGCAGAGCCATCCTCTGGCGCATCCCTGCATGCCCCTGCCTACCCCCTATTCCTCTTCCGTGCGTGAGTGCTAAGTCACTCAGTCGTGTCCAGCTCTGTTCGTCTCCACAGACTGTAGCCCACCAGGCTTCTCTGTCCATGGGATTCTCCAGGTAAGAACACTGAGGTGGGTTGACATTTCCTCCTCCAGAGGATCTTCCCAACCCAGGGATCAAACCTGAGTCTCTTATGTCGCCTGCATTGGCAGGTGGGTTCTTTACCACTAGCACCACCTGGGAAGCCCCTGCAAGTGACTTAGTATTCTAAGTGCTCATTCCCAGTCAGATGGGGTAAGAAATGACACCCCAAAGGGGTCCTTTTCAAAAAGTGACCAAGGGATTTCAGCCATGTTTATGGATCTTCAAAAGGAGCAGACAGACAGTTCAAAGGGATCATTTTCCATTTTCAGAACCCAAGACCAGTGACTTGACAGGAAGATCAGACATAGCTCAGTTTCTGAAGGCAGATAACTCAGTGTGCATTCCATTTTAAAGCCAAGCCCTCCGTGATACCTTGATGATTTTGTAGAATTTACACTGAAAGGGCAGAAAATGTCACACCGTCTTGTGCATTCCCCACTTCCCTGTGCTCTTTGCAAGAAAATCAGACTCGGCTGCTTCTGAACCTGTGACAAGCACCCACATGCCTAAGGCGTGCAGTTTCAATTACGCATATTTTCTGTGAGCAAAAGGGTACCGGGAGAGAAATAGCAGTGGGGATACCATTTCTGAATGGTATCCAGACTCTTCTGAACCACAGTTTCTTCACCTGCAAAAGGAAGATGATTCCATCTACCTCTCAGGGGCGACATGATAGCATAAGGCACAGACGCACCTTGAACAGAGCACAGCACATTAGTAGGTCCTGTCCCCCCCGGGGCCTCGGTTTCCTCACTGCATAAACTGCAAGAAAGGGTAGAGAAAAGAGACAGCGATAGTAGATGACCCAACTTCAACCCCCTCCATTATTAGCATTCCCCCTCAGACATGTCATCCAAAGTCAAACTCTACCAACTATGTTTTCCTCCAGGCTTACATGGACAGGATGTATGTTATCATCACCAGCTGCATCTTCCCTGGAGATGAGAGGGAGAGAAGGAGGTCTCTGGACCATTATGAAGACAAGACGGGGAGGCACCAGAACGGGGAGGAGCTGTGGGGGCAGCTCCTCCTGGGTCACAGCGTGGACGCCAGGTTGCTCATAGATGCCCTGACCCCTGATCTCATTTCAGCAGAGCCCTTCTAATGCCAGATTTCAGGTTCACAGCAAACAGGAACAGTTCAGACCAGGCCTTGGAATACTGAATGTCTGCAGTGCCCATCAGTGCAGCTTTGCTCTTCCTTGTGGTGGGAACTTCCATCAATGCAACAGCCTAACCAGGGCTGAGCTCAAGTCAGGGAGCCCCAGTCATGGACCCAGTGGCTATTTGTCTCATCTATTTAAATAGGCCAAAGAGACAAAGTAGTCTTTCTGAGTGCTAGAAAGCTTTCCTTCTTCCCACCCCCACATTCCAGCCTCTGTGTTTCTGTAGCACACATCGGTAAGTATTCCTGAGCTGAGTGAATCAGAATAACTACTTTAGAAATCATGCTTCCCCTCTGGATTGAGATCTTCTCTAATGAAATTTTAGGAGTGGTAGATATGTTCTGAAACTGGACCGTGGTGATGTATGCACAACTCAGTAAATTTACAAAAAGTCATGGATTCATAAATCTAAAACAGGGGAATTTTACAGTATGTAAATTATACATCATTCAAGCTATTAAAAAAAAAAAACTTCCCCGGTAGTCCGGTGACTAAGACTCCACACCCCCAGTGCAGGGGGCCCAGGTTCAGTCCCTGGTCAGGGAACTAGATCCTACACGCTGCAGCTAAAGAGTGTTCATGCCACAACAAAGATGGAAGATCCCGTGTGCAGCAATTAAGACCTGGCACAGCCAAATTAATTGCTAATCAACTTTAAAAACCACTCTACCATCTATTAGTGCATGGTCTTGGGCAAATTACTTCTCTGGGCCTCAGTTTCCTCATCTGTAACCTGAGACAACAACAACTGAGGTTATACAATAGTTGTGAGGTTTTGATGAGATTATGCCCGGCAAGCACTGAGCACAGGGCAAGCACGCCATGAGTGCTGGCTGCTATTTTTATTGTCTTTTATTATGATGATCATTAGTCAACAACAAAAGATACGACTGAGAAAAAGGGGGAAATAACATGGAAGAAAACTTCAGGGCTATCCTAGGCAGAAAAATGACTCCCCAGAGATTCCTAACCCCCAGAACCCACGTATATTTTATCTTACATAGCAAAGGGACTTTTGCAGACATGACTGAATTAGGGAACTTGAGATGGGGATGTTCTGGATTATATCAATGGGCACAATGTAATCACAGGGGTTCTTAAAAGATGGAAAAGGAAGGTAGGAGAGTCAGAGGAGAGACTGGAAGATGTTGCGCCGATGGCTTTGAAGTTGGAGGAAGAGGTCAAGAGCCAAGGAGTGTGGGCAGTCTCTGAAAGCTAGAAAAGGCAAGGAAACAGATTCTCTCCCAGCATCCCCAGAAGGAACACAACCCCACTGACATCTTGATTTTAGCCCAGCAAGACCCATTTCAAACTTCTGATTTCCAGAATTGTATGATAATAACTCTGTAATATTTTTAGCCACTAAGTTTGTGGTAATGGTTTACAAGCAGTCATAGGAAACTAGCACAGGGACCACATTGCAGAAATCCTTGATATTCAGGGTGAGAGCAGATTTAAGGGGAAGAGGGATAAACTAGAGCTATGTTTTGTGAGATTAATTTTTGGCAACATGTAAGGTCCCCTAGAGCAACAGGAGGGAGGGAACGGGGTGGCCAGGCAAGACATTGTTCTTGTGAAATGGTGAGGAATGGAGCTGCTGGAGAATGAGGGGCGAGGGTAGATAAAATACACATGATCTGGTAACTTCCTGAATGCCAGGGCCAAAAGAGACTCCAAGAGATCCACAAGGCTGGCACAGTGATGCCATCCACTGGGTTGGGAGAGCTGGCTGCCGCAGGAGGGCAGAAGTACCAAGAGGAGGTGGAGACATGGATAAAC
Organism: Ovis canadensis; assembly: GCF_042477335.2. Classification (NCBI taxonomy): domain Eukaryota; kingdom Metazoa; phylum Chordata; class Mammalia; order Artiodactyla; family Bovidae; genus Ovis; species Ovis canadensis. The sequence continues at coordinate 43,937,668 of NC_091268.1, read as the reverse complement.
CAATGGAGGCATCAAGCAAGGAATTTACAGCTTGGGTCAAAAGCCTGGGAGTTGCAAGTGCCAAGATGAAAGCCAAAAGTAACTGGGGTGGTGGAAGCAGACACCAGCACAGCAAAGCAGAGCCTGGAAGAGACAGCTTAGGTCATGGGCACATTTAGGCATTAGAAAAAAGCTGAAGTAGCAAATCAGGTGGCAGAGTACGAGCCTGAGGAGGACAGGGTTTTGAGGTCATCTGGGACCCTCCCAGGGCTAATTCAATGCTGGTGTAATAGCGGGAACTGGATTTACGGGGATAACTAGAGTAAAAGATTGAAGGAAGAAGAGATATTACCTTTTTCTTTAATTTTTAAATGTTATTCTTTTTAAAATTTTTTAAAATTATTATTATCTTTAAAATTTTTATTGGAGCAGAGTTGCTCTGCAATGTCATGTTAGTTTCTGCCATACAGCGAACTGAATCAGCTATATATATATATCCCCTCTTTTTTGGATTTCCTTCCCATCTAGGCCACCACAGACCATTGAGTAGAGTTCCCTGTGCTATACAATTGGTTCCCTTAATTATCTGTTTTATGCATAGTAGTGTATACACGTCAGTCCCAATCTTCCAATTCATCCCATCTCCCCTTCCCCACTTGGTATTCATAGGTTTGTTTTCTGCACCTGGGTCTCTCTTTCTGCTTTGCAAATAAGTCCATCTATACCATTTTTCTGGGCTTCCCTGGTGGCTCAGTGGTAAAGAACCCACCTGGCAATGCAGAAGATGGGGATTCCATCCCTGGGTCAGGAAGACCCCCTAAGAAGGAAATGGCAACCCACTCCAGTATTCTTGCCTGGAAAATCCCATGGACAGAGGAGCTCGGTGGGCTACAGCTCATGGAGTCGCAAAAGAGTCAGACATGATTTAGTGACAAAAAAACCAAACCAAAACAAAACAAAAAACCCTTTTTCTAGATTCACATGAAGCAAGATTGAGAAAAGGAGGGGATTAAATGGTAGCCAGTCAGGGAGCTAAATGGAAGAAGAGTGTTTCTTACTATCAAAGTCTCCTGAACACACTTGAATTCCTGGGGGAAAGTAGGAGGGTGGATGATAGATTAGGACTGGGGCACAGGGAGATGGGGCATTAAGAGTTTGAGGAGAGAGAAGGAGGTGGTGTAGGTGGTGCTAGTGGTAAAGATACTGCCTGCCAATTCTGGAGACTTAAGAGCCGCAGGTTCAATCCCCGGGTGGGGAAGATCCCCTGGAGGAGGGGATGGCAACTCACTCAGTATTTTTGCCTAGGAAATCCCAAGGACAGAGAAGCCTGATGGGCTATTGTCCATAGGATACAAAGAGTCAGACATGACTGAAGTGACTTAGCATGCACACACAAGGAGATGGTGTAAACAAAGAGACTTAAGAGAGAGAACATGACTAAAAAGGGATCAAATGATATTTTACTAGGCAAAAAGTAAAGTTGAGAAGAACTTGCCTTGGGCAGCCTCAATCTTTTCTGGCAAATAGAGAGGCTGTCAGAGCATTATGGAGAGCAGAGAAGAGCTAAGAGCTCAGTTTTGGATGTCAATAAGAGAAGAAAAGAAACATCCATCAGAGCCTGGCCAAGATTAGACTCTATCTTGTTGCCTCCAGCCACCAGGTATCACCCCCCCAAAAGTCTGACACAGCTGAGGCTGATCCATCACAAATCCTGAATTGTCGCTTCAACTGTTATCTGCAGCTGGTTTGTCTAATCTTCCCAACTTCTTGAGGACAGAGACCATTTCTAACTTAAGCTTGCATTCACCTTAGATCCTAGATCTCAGAAATGGTCAAGGAGGACTCAGCGATGAGTGGCAAGGCATGGAAGAGAAGCAATATTTAGAGAACAATATTCGTGCCCAACATATTGTTTAAAACTTGTTTTAAAGAAACATAACTAAAAAAAAAGAGAAACACAGTAGATTAAAACCTATAAAACAGACAAATTAAGATGACCCTGCCATACAGAATGTCTTTAAATACTGAGCTCCATTAGGGCATTTTTAAAAGAATCTGCTTTATTGAAATCCATAAACTCCTAAAGAAGTATCATCATGGTGTAAAAATTATTGAACACCAGGACAGACAGGCTTGCAAGTGAAACCCTTCACAGACTCACCAGAAAGAGTCCCACACACCATGCTGTGCAACAGAAGGATGCTAAAGCAGCCTTCAAGGACTCCACTATGAACGGGCTCGCTTGGGACTCCACTCAGGGGACCTGGCACACTTCTAAAAGTACAAGAAAGCTCTCCATTTCCCCTGATGCTGGACTCTGCCATGATCTCTCTTGCACAGTTGTCTTATGTTGTGATTAAATCTGTCAATCAGATCTCTGCCTCCTGTCCTCAACTTGGCCAGACAATCCTAGAAGGTCAAGTCAGGACCAGATTTCTCTCTAAGCCCTGCCCAGTCTTTGCCCCATTCTCACATACCTGCACCATCCCCACCTATAATATGAATTACTAGCACCTGGAAGGATCGTGTCCTAATTAAGACCAAGCTGCCAGAGTCCAGAAGGCCTGATTTCACATCCTAGTTCAGCCCTCACTAGCTGCAAAATCTCAGAAAAATCACCTAATCTGTAAAAGTGAAATAGTGGTCATCTAAGTTTAAGGCCTATTATGTACACAAGACAATCCCTGTCACAGAATCAGGACTCATTAAGGTTCAGTATTACTATTAAGTCTTTAATGAATAATTGATTGGCTTATAGGGTTGAAAGCAAACACACAAAATACCCAGAGACAAAGTACTCAACAGCATCAGATTTACTTATGTAGTTCACCCACCGTCCAGATCCACCAGAAAAGAAATCAACAAAAAGGGGTGATCTCTCCCCAAGGAAATTCTGCTGAAGACACACAAAACAGAGGCTCAAATATATATTTTGAATAAAATAGGCAAGCAGTACTTCTGTCTATAAAGACACAGCAAAGACACAATGAGAAACCCAGTTCGTGCTATTCATCTGCAAGCAATGGAAGTTCAGGGTTGCAGGTTTTTTTTGTTTCTTTTTTTTTTTTTGCTTTTGTATGATGGCAGATAATACCAAGCCCTCCCCAAATCAGATTATCCCTATAATTTTTCTGAACGAAATACCCCAGAGCAAACTGTGCTATGGAGGAAGGTGAATAAGGGAGGTCATTAATTTTCAACCTAAACAATATAATACAAGTACTTGTGAGTCAGTTGCTATTATTTCATATATAACATTCATGGTCTGTATCCAAAGGGCAGGTTTATGTCCTATGGCACCCCTCAGGACCTGGAGTTCTGCCCAAATTAGTGGACATGCAGAGACGATGGAGTCTGACTAGTTGGAGGAATTCTTACTATGCTGATAGGAGTAAGCGGAATGGATCTGAGGTATCATGACATGCAGTCTTGCAAACATCTGGCAAACATCTGGAGGTCTGAATCCTCCACCCCTGGCCGGAAGCTGCGGTCAGGGGTCCTCATTCCAGATGAGGGGGGTGAAGCGGAGAGCACAGGCCCAGAGAGGCAGCCACAGCAAGAAGACTGAGAACCAGAAAGAGAGGCAGACCAGGAGGGGCAGAGGCCAGAACAAGATCACAGGGAGATCAGCACACAGAGCAGGGGGCGGAGACGCCAGACGAGGCCCGAGCATCAGAACAAGGAGAAGTCCTGAAGGCCCATCTGCAGGCAGTTGGGCCATGGAGGGGGCCTTTTTAAGGTGCTTGGGGCTGATCTGTGGGTGGTTTGACTTCACTCAAGAGCCCTGAGCTGATGGAGTGCTTCAAACTGCCGAACACAAAGGCAAAGAAGAAAGGGATCCAGGACTTCCCTGGCAGTCCAGTCTACTTCCAATGCAGTGGGTACAGATTCGCTCCCTGGTAGGGGAACTAAGTTCTCACACGTAGTGTGCCACGGCCAAAATAAAGTTACAATTTTTTAAGAGAGTTAGAGATCCTTCTCTCGACCCTCCACCAACCTAAGTTCTGTGGCTACTCGTGTGGAAATCTATAAGAAAGACAAGACGGCAGACACCAGGGGAATGGAACTGTTCCACCCAGAGTGCCCAAGAAACATTACCACGAAAAATGGAAGTGCCTGCAACATCACGGCCCTCTCTGCCTGGCACTGTTGGCCACGAATGCATAGAAGAAGAGACTTTTGCCTGAATAATGCATGTGCGTAATCTAGCATCTTAAAGCATTCGAAGAACAGAGGTGGTTTCCAGAAGCTTGTCAGGGAAATGACCCCCAAAAGAAGGAGATCTGTGAAAGACAGGTGGGTTCAGCAAGCTCCAGGTGAGGCCTGGCTGTCCAGGGATGGTGCGGTTTGATTGTGGGAAGAACTGAAACTGCTCAGCGATAATCCAAGTTGATTCTAAGGGTACATTGAAATGGAGTCTTGATACTTGAACTGTTTTTCTTGGCCTTTTTCATTTTATGTAGAGCCTGCTTTAGCAGCGAAATAAATTGCTTGCAGGACAGGTAGCAAGGGGCCTGAGCTGCCAGCACTTATTTCAGGAGAGTTCATGGAATAAGGGGTATAGTAGAAGAAAAAGATTATAATGAGGCAGACATGTCCCACCACGGTCAGACACCTCCCACTGAAATAGACTAGGCTAATCCACCTGCCGGAGAAGGCAACGGCACCCCACTCCAGCACTCTTGCCTGGGAAATCTCATGGACGGAGGAGCCTGGTAGGCTACAGTCCATGGGGCCACTAAAAGTCGGCCACGACTGAGTGATTTCACTTTCACTTTTCACTTTCATGCATTGAAGAAGGAAATGGCAACCCACTCCAGTGTTCTTGCCTGGAGAATCCCAGGGACGAGGAGCCTGGTGGGCTTCCGTCTATGGCGGTCGCACAGAGTCGGACACGACTGATGCGACTTAGCAGCAGCAGCAGCAATCTGCCTGCAATGTGAGAGACCTGGGTTCAATCCTTGGGTTGGGAAGATCCCCTGGAGGAGGGAAAGGCTATCCACTCCAGTATTCTGGCCTGGAGAATTCCATGGACTGTATAGACCATGGGGTCACAGAGAGTCAGACACAACTGAGCGACCTTCACTTTCACTTTCACAAGGAGCAAGAGGGAGGGGCCTCAGATACCCATGTCCCCCCAGCTGACTTAAATCATGGGTGTGTCTAAACCCATCTGTGCCTACACTTCCTCATCTGTCAGCTAAGATAGGGCAGGTCATAATTTCTTTCTTTTCTTTCTTAAATTCATTTTATTTTTGGCTGTGTTCTGTCCTAGTTGTGGCTCCAGGTCTTATCTCCAGTTGTGGCCTGGAGGCTCAGTTGCTCTATGGCACGTGGGATCTTATTTTCCTGACCAGGGATTGAACCTGTGTCCCCTGAATTGCAACCACTGGACCACCAGGGAAGTCCCATGCCATGACTTCTAGAGCATCACGCATTTAAATGTTCCATGGTGTTCTGCCAGCTCAGCTCCTCCTCCAAGTGCAGGGACAATGTGTTTCACTCCTGCTATACCCTGCGTGAAATAATTCTGCACACGAGTAGTGTCAACATACAACAAAATGCAGTGCACTACTGTCCCAGACGGCTCAGTGGTAAAGACCCTGCCTGCCAATGCAGGAGATGCAAGAGGTGCTGAATCCCTGGGTTCAGAAGATCCCCTGGGGGAGGAAATGGCAACCCACTCCAGTATTCTTGCCTGGAAAATTCCATGGACAGAGAAGCCTGACAGACTATAGTCCAAGGGGTTGCAAAGAGTAAGACACTATTGAGCACACACGTATACATACTGTATTTTATATGAAAATAGCAAAACCTTTCTAAACTCTGAGAATCACATTTCTAAGGTGTTCATTTTCTAAATCCCCAAGGTCAGTGGGCTGGTAGGTCAGCTGGCTCAGCAGGCTAATGTAATTCTACAGAAAAACCAAAGCGTGGCTTGTCTAATGGTTCAGCTTGCCCAGCCCCTGCTGGTTGGCACTGAATGTGTCCTCAATGCCAGCAAGTTCAGAACAGACAGCAGATACAGCTTAGATCAGCACCATCCCCTTTATGAAACCAGTAGAACAAGCCTCAAAGCGCCTGTCCTGCTGAAAGCAGGCGAGCTTTGGACAATCACAGATAGGAAAGGTAGGGACATGCAAAGTCAAGCCAAGGGTTACACAACTTGGTGGTTTCCAGTCCACGTCTGAACTGTGCCTGAGTCTCACTGCAATGCTGAAATCAAGTTTCAAGTTTAAATATGAGTGAATCTTTCTTACAACCAGCTCATTGCTCACCCTAAAGTTCTGTCTTGACATGTGATGTCTTTAACACTCTCCAGTGAACTTGGGGGTCCTTTAAGGGGAGGGTCACAGGATCTCGGCTGCTGCCATGGCTCAAAACACTCAAGGAACCTTCTTCTAAATGTCCCTTAAAGCCAGTGTCCAAGGAAGACAAATCAAGCTGGTTCCAGGGCCATCATGCCAGCAGTACTACCAGTTCAGTTGGTCAACTGGTCCACACAGTTTGAACAGCTATCAGTTAACACTAAATCTCTCTCAAAAAGAGAGAATTTGTTACTGGTCAGTATATTTCTGAAGGGCCTCCTCAATGGCTCAGATAGGAAAGAATCTGCCTGCAATGAAGGAGACCCAGGTTCAATCCCTGGGTCAGGAAGATCCTCTGGAGAAGGGAATGGCAACCCACTCCAGTATTCTTGTCTGGAGAATTCCATGGACAGAGGAGCCTGGTGGGCAACGGTCCAGGGAGTCACAAAGGGTCGGATGTGACTGAGCGACTAAGCACGGCACAACACCCTCCAGGTTATGATCTGGTATCTCTTCTGGAGAAACTAAGAGACACCATTAAAGACCCAAACAAACTCTACGATTTAGAACACAGAATAAATTCTGTCTAGGTGGGATAACGTTTTGGGGGTTTCATAGACAAGGTAGCAACTGAAAGAGAAGGGGGTTGGGAAGGATCCCAGCAGATAAAGAAACAGGCAGAGGGACTTCCCTGGTGGTCCAGTGGCTAAGCCTCCATGCTCCCAATGCAGGGGACCCAGAGCCAATCCCTGGTTGGGGAACTAGATCTCACATGCTGCGACTAAGAATTTGCATCCTGCAGGGAACATCCTGAGTGCTGCAACAAAGACCCCGTGCAGCCAAAGAGATAAAAAATAAATTTAAAATTAATAAATAAATTAATTAAATTTTAAAAATTCAAGGATGGGTAGAAAGGGCTGCCCAGACAAAAGAAAAATATTTATAAACACTTTGGAGATCAGAAATGTACTTTTTCTGTATTACTAATTTACAAATTAGTAATTTGGCTGCTCGGGCACAGGAGGGCCTAGAGGAGCTATCCCACGTTGAAGGTCAGGAAGGGCGGTGGTGAGGAGATACCCCTCATCCGAGGTAAGGAGCAGCAGCTGCACTTTGCTGGAGCAGCTGTGAAGAGATACCCCATGCCCAAGGTAAGAGAAACCCAAGTAAGATGGTAGGTGTTGCAAGAGGGCATCAGAGGGCAGACACACTGAAATCAAACTCACAGAAAACTCTTCAATCTAATCACACTAGGACCACAGCCTTGTCTAACTCAATGAAACTAAGCCATGTCCATGGAGCAACCCAAGACGGGCAGGTCATGGTGGAGAGGTCTGACAGAATGTGGTTCACTAGAGAAGGGAATGGCAAACTACTTCAGTATTCTTGCTTTGAGAACCCCATGATCAGTATGAAAAGGCAAAATGATAGGATACTGAATGAGGGTCTCCCCAGGTCAGTAGGTACCCAATGTGCTACTGGAGATCACTGGAGAAATAACTCCAGAAAGAATGAAGGGATGGAGCCAAAGCAAAAACAATACCCAGCTGTGGATATGACTGGTGATAGAAGCAAGGTCCGATGCTGTAAAGAGCAATATTGCATAGGAACCTGGAATGTCAGGTCCATGAATCAAGGCAAATTGGAAGTGGTCAAACAGGAGAAGGCAAGAGTGAACGTCGACATTCTAGGAATCAGTGAACTAAAATGGACTGGAATGGGTGAATTTAACTCAGATGACCATTATATCTACTACTGCGGGCAGGAATCCCTCAGAAGAAATGGAGTAGCCATCATGGTCGACAAAAGAGTCCAAAATGCAGTACTTGGATGCAATCTCAAAAACGACAGAATGATCTCTGTTCGTTTCCAAGGCAAACCATTCAATATCAAAGTTATCCAAGTCTATGCCCCAACCAGTAATGCTGAAGAAGCTGAAGTTGAACAGTTCTGTGAAGACCTACAAGACCTTGTAGAACTAACACCCAAAAAAGATGTCCTTTTCATTATAGGGGACTGGAATGCAAAAGTAGGAAGTCAAGAAACACCTGGAGTAATAGGCAAATTTGGCCTTGGAATGTGGAATGAAGCAGGGCAAAGACGAATAGAGTTTTGCCAAGAAAATGCACTGGTCATAGCAAACACCCTCTTCCAACAACACAAGAGAAAACTCTACACATGGACATCACCAGATGGTCAACACCAAAATCAGATTGATTACATTCTTTGCAGCCAAAGATGGAGAAGCTCTATACAGTCAGCAAAAACAAGACCGGGAGTAGACTGTGGCTCAGATCATGAACTCCTTATTACCAAATTCACACTCAAATTGAAGAAAGTAGGGAAAACTGCTAGACCATTCCGGTATGACCTAAATCAAATCCCTTATGATTATACAGTAGAAGTGAGAAATAGATTTAAAGGCCTAGATCTGATAGATAGAGTGCCTGATGAACTATGGAATGAGGTTCGTGACATTGTACAGGAGACAGGGATCAAGACCATCCCCAAGAAAAAGAAATGCAAAAAAGCAAAATGGCTGTCTGGGGAGGCCTTACAAATAGCTGTGAAAGAAGAGAAGTGAAAAGCAAAGGAGAAAAGGAAAGATATAAGCATCTGAATGCAGAGTTCCAAAGAATAGCAAGGAGAGATAAGAAAGCCTTCCTCAGCCGTCAATGCAAAGAAATAGAGGAAAACAACAGAATGGGAAAGACTAGAGATCTCTTCAAGAAAATTAGAGATACCAAGGGAATATTTCATGCAAAGATGGGCTCAATAAAGGACAGAAATGGTATGGACCTAACAGAAGCAGAAGATATTAAGAAGAGGTGGAAAGAATACACAGAAGAACAGTACAAAAAAGATCTTCATGACCCGGATAATCACGATGGTGTGATCACTCATCTATAGCCAGACATCCTGGAATGTGAAGTCAAGTGGGCCTTAGAAAGCATCACTACGAATAAAGCTAGTGGAGGTGATGGAATTCCAGTTGAGCTATTTCAAATCCTGAAAGATGATGCTGTGAAAGTGCTGCACTCAATATGCCAGCACATTTGGAAAACTCAGCAGTGGCCACAGGATGGAAAAGGTCAGTTTTCATTCCAATCCCTAAGAAATGCAATGCCAAAGAATGCTCAAACTATAGCACAATTGCACTCATCTCACATGCTAGTAAAGTAATGCTCAAAATTCTCCAAGCCAGGCTTCAGCAATACGTGAACCATGAACTTCCTGATGTTCAAGCTGGTTTTAGAAAAGGCAGAGGAACCAGAGATCAAATTGCCAACATCTGCTGGATCATTGAAAAAACAAGAGAGTTCCAGAAAAACATCTATTTCTGCTTTATTGACTATGCCAAAGCCTTTGACTGTGTGGATCACAATAAACTGTGGAGAATTCTTCAAGAGATGGGAATACCAGACCACCTGACCTGTCTCTTGAGAAATCTGTATGCAGGTCAGGAAGCAACATTTAGAACTGGACATGGAACAACAGACTGGTTCCAAATAGGAAAAGGAGTACGTCAAGGCTGTATATTGTCACCCTGCTTATTTAACTTCTATGCAGAGTACATCATGAGAAACGCTGGACTGGAAGAAACACAAGCTGGAATCAAGATTGCCGGGAGAAATATCAATGACCTCAGATATGCAGATGACACCATCCTTACGGCAGAAAGGGAAGAGCTAAAAAGCCTCTTGATGAAAGTGAAAGAGGAGAGTGAAAAAGTTGGTTTAAAGCTCAACATTCAGAAAACGAAGATCATGGCATCGGGTCCCATCACTTCATGGGAAATAGATGGGGAAATAGTGCAAACATGTCAGACTTTATTTTGGGGGGCTCCAAAATCACTGCAGATGGTGACTGCAGCCATGAAATTAAAAGATGCTTACTCCTTGGAAGAAAAGTTATGACCAACCTAGATAGCATATTCAAAAGCAGAGACATTACTTTGCCGACTAAGGTCCGTCTAGTCAAGGCTATGGTTTTTCCAGTAGTCATGTATGGACGTGAGAGTTGGACTGTGAAGAAGACTGAGCGCCGAAGAATTGATGCATTTGAACTGTGGTGTTAGAGAAGACTCTTGAGAGTCCCTTGGACTGTAAGGAGATCCAACCAGTCTGTTCTGAAGGAGATCAACCCTGGGATTTCTTTGGAAGGAATGATGCTAAAGCTGAAACTCCAGTACTTTGGCCACCTCATGCGAAGAGTTGACTCATTGGAAAAGACTGATGCGGGGAGGGACTGTGGGCAGGAGGAGAAGGGGACGACAGAGGATGAGATGGCTGGATGGCATCACTGACTCGATGGACGTGAGTCTGAGTGAACTCTGGGAGTTGGTGATGGACAGGGAGGCCTGGTGTGCTGGGATTCATAGGGTCGCAAACAGTCAGACACGACTGAGTGACCGAACTGAACTGAATTGACAAAGAGGTGATCACTGCCTTTGTCAACTGTATCTAGCAATAACTTCTGTAACCTAGCACTTACATGGAAGAGAAAAAAAAAAACTCAAATTACAATTAATTTAATTACACCCAACCATTTTTGCCTCTTACCCCAACTCCCCATGGCTTTATCCTTGTCGTGGGCTCGGGCTTCTGCCAGAAGGGAAATCAATCAGGACAACAGTCAGCAGCAACATCACCTTTCCCCATCCCCAAACATCATCTGCAACATGTTCTCTCAGAGGAAGGTGTTTGAGTGAGGTGAGGCAGAGAAATCACTTCCCTCCAGAGGTGCTGGCAGGCTGATTATTTTCCCCACTCCCTCCAATTTGTTCAAGTTGTCCTGCATGCCCTGTGTCAGGCAACTGGGTCCAACTGTGGAAAGAACCATCATCACCCTAGCCATCCGTTACTAGGTGCTAGCGATGTGCCAGGCTTCACCCACAACACTACCTGGTGTACTGGAATGTGAGCCATCTTAAAGTTGAGTAAACTGGGACTTCTCTGGTGGTTCAGTGGCTAAGACTCCTCACGGATTCAATCCCTGGTCAGGGAGCTAAATCCCACATGCTGCAAGGTGGGATCAAAGACTCACCCAGTGCAGTCAAATAATTAAACATGTTTTAAAAATAAATAAATAAAGGTGAGTATACTGAGAACCTGTCTGCCAACACCAGAGATGTAAGAGACCTGGGTTCGATCCCTGGGTCAGGAAGATCCCCTGGAGGAGGGCATGGCAATCTACTCCAGTATTCTTACCTGGAGAATCCATCCCATGGACAGAACAGCCTGGTAGGCCATATAGTCCATGGGGTCACAAAGAGTCAAACAAGACTAAAGGGACTTAGCACACACACAAGCACACACAAACCAAGATCAGAGAGTCAAAGTAACTTCCCAGATGCTAGTCAGCTAGAGGCAAAGCTGGGCTTCTCACCCAGGTATATGTGATTCCAAAGCCAGGTCTTTGCTGTGCTGGAGCCTCAGACAATTCAAAAGCTCAATTCTTTTCTCCACAGGAAGCATGCACAAGTGTTCTGCTAGTCACTGTATCTACATTTGTTTTTCTCTTCCACCAGCAACAAACTGCCAAGAAATGCAGCTGCCCACAAAGTCTCCTGGTCTTTGGGACAATGCTTATATCATTATGCCTCCTCCACCTTTTTTAACTGAAAAAAAAAAGTCACTATAAAACACAACTCAAACATCAGATGTACCTAGACTCTATTTCTTTTCTCCACATAGGGTCCCTTCTCCCACCCCTAGAGCCACCGTTTCATGTTATTGACAAAAGTCATTCCAGGTATCTTCTTGGGGGGAGGTCTTCCTAAATCCACTCATGTTGCGTCTTGGGGTGAATAAGCAAGTCCTTAGGCAGTGAGACCTCTGGACCATAGGAAGCTCTACCTCAAAAATGCGATCTCCCTCACTCTCTCCTTCCTTCCCTCAAATACACCTGAAGTTCCTATCTATGGCAGAGGATAGAAAGTATCATTTCAAACTTAAGAACTGGCCTGAAAATGTTGACACCTTCGAGAAGCAAACTACTCTGGACTGACTCCGAGTATGAAGACTTGGCTCTGGGGTAAGTAACCAACTGTGTCAGGGCTTCTCGGGTGGTGCTAGTGGTAAAGAACCTGCCTGCCAATGCAGGAGACTCAAGAGACAGGGGTTCAATCCCTGGGTCGGAAAGATCCCCCAGAAGAGGGCATGACAACCCACTCCAGTATTCTTGCCTGGAGAATCTCACGGATAGCAGAACCTGGTGGGCTGCAGTCCATGGCATTGCAAAGAGTCGGACACAACTACGCGATGGAGCACACACACACAGCAAATTACCACAAATCAATTTACTCTTGTAGAGTCCTGGAGGTCAGAAGTCCTAAGTCAGGGTTTGAGGAGGGCTGCGTTTCTTCCAGAGGCTAGAGGGACTAATCTACCTCTTTGCATTTTCCGGCTTCTAAAGACTGGCTGCATTCCTCAGTTTGTGTCCCCTTCCTCCATCTTCACAGTCAGCAGCGTAGCATCTTCCAGTCTTTCTCTCTGCTTGGTTTAACCCTCATATCCTTTCTGACTCTGAGCCTCCTGGGTATGCGTGCTAAGTCGCTTCAGTTGTGTCAGGTTCTTTGTGACACTATGGACTGCAGCCCAGCAGGCTCCTCTGTCCATGGCAGTCTCCAAGTAAAGAATACTGGAATGGGTTGTCATTTCCTCCTCCAGGGGGTCTTCCCAACCCAGAGATGGAACCCAGGTTCTCTCATGTCTCCTTCACTGGGAGGCCGGTTCTTTACCACTAGCGCCACCTGAGCCTCCTGCCTCCCACTTACAGGAACTCTTATGATTACACAAGCTCCCACTCAGATAATCCAGGGTAACAGTCTTATCTCAAGATCATAATGTAATTTCATTTTGCAATGGTACCCCACTCCAGTACTCTTGCCTGGAAAATCCCATGGACAGAGGAGCCTGGTGGGCTGCAGTCCATGGGGTCGCTGAGGGTTGGACACAACTGAGCGACTTCACTTTCACTTCACTTTCATGCATTGGAGAAGGAAATGGCAACCCACTCCAGTGTTCTTGCCTGGAGAATCCCAGGGACGGGGGAGCCTGGTGGGCTGCCGTCTATGGGGTCGCAAAGTCGGACACGACTGAAGTGACTTAGCAGCTAGCATTCTCGATGTAAAGTGACATATTCATAGGAACCAGGAATAAGGACATGGGCATACTTGGTGGTGGGGGAAGGGTGTGTTATTCAGCCTACCAGAAGACCTGATGAATTTCGATCTGAATTTTTTTTTTCAAAAATATCATTTCAATCACATTTTGAGGATCAGAACAGTCCACAATAGATTACATTTCTGGTGCTTTGAGAGGCATTTTCCAAAGGGTATTTTAAATTTGATGGTATTCCAAGATACAAAAGAAAAGTAAAAATTAAAAAATTTTAATCAAGAATATGGAAGAAAAGCTAGGTAAAATAAAGAAAAATAACATAAGCAGTGGTAGATCACACATTCCTTCATTAAAAAAAAGATTGGAAAATCACATAGCTTATGCTAAGAAGCAACTAGAAATCCTATAGCTCCAAGTGACCTGATTAAACACAGGACATGCCGATTCATCATTCTACCCAGTGCCTTCTCCTGAGTGGGGACAGACTCAGGCCACCACTGCCTAGCTCAGTGTCGCTGCAGCCGAAACTCCAATGGACTCGCCAGGCCCGTGTTGCAAGCTGCGAACCACAGAGACACCATCTTCCTGTACAAAGCACCAGCCACAAGCCAGTGCACATCCCAGAAAGCCATCACCCTAAACGTGCAGAGAAGCCACTAGAGAGGCCACCTAACTACATCCACCCCCTCTGTCAGGTCTAGAAGTCAAGAGCTTGACCAAAGTCACAGGCTTAATTACTGGAATAGCTAGAATCAGCCCAGGGAGTACAGCTTTTCCCAGGTAGCCAGCAACACATCCACGGAATCTTCAACAATAAATAAACCTTCAGTGAACCTTGCTGGGGCCTGGGAAGATCCTTCTTTAATTCAGCCTCTTCGCCACAATTTCCACAGTCCCCACTCCAAATCTTTCCTCTTCCCCTCCAACTCCATCATACTCTCTCTGACACTCCCTCCTCAGATTCAACTACAAAATTCTATCCAAAGGCACTCAGATTTCTTTTTTCCTCTCTACTGACTCCTCCCCTTTAAAAAACTGAGCTTATTGGAAAGAGAAAGACAAATACCATACGATAGCACGTATATGAGGCATCTAAACTAGGACACAGATGAACCTATCTATGAAACAGACACAGACCCACAGACACAGAGAACAGGCTCATGGTTGCCAAGGGGGAGGGGAAGCAGGGAAGAGACGGCAATCTGGGATTAACACATGCATACCGCATATATAGAGAATGGAGAAACCACAAAGTCCTACTGTATAGTGCAGGGAACTATATTTATATCCTGTTACAAACCATAATGGAAAAGAATGTGAAAAAGAATAGAGAGGTAATTGAATCACTTTGCCATATAGCAGAAATTTACACAACACTGTAAACAACTGTATTTCAATAAACTATTTTTAAATGAGCTTATCCTCTGAATTAGAATTATGAGACGCGCGTTGGAGAAGGAAATGGCAACCCACTCCAGTGTTCTTGCCTGGAGAATCTCGGGGATGGGGCAGCCTCGTGGGCTGCCATCTCTGGGGTCGCACAGAGTTGGACACGACTGAAGCGACTTAGCAGCAGCAGCAGCAAACCACCATTAAAGGTTAACACTGGGGGGGGATGGGAGTCAGACAGCCTAAGTCTTTGACCTGGCTTGTCCTCACAAGCTGTGTGACCCTGAAGCAGTGACTTAACCTCTCTGTGCTTCAGTGGCCTCACCGGGAAATGAGAATCCTAACAGCAAGGGCCTGGCAGAGCAGATGTGAGAACTGAATGAGAGGGGTGCAGGATGCACAGTGGGCTCCAGAGCCTCTGCTCTTAATCACTCAACACACTGGATTCACAACTTAAGCTTTTATTTCTCCAGTAGGTATTAGCTCTACATAACTGGTGCATTGGTTCTCATAACTTTCTTGTGTGAGGCAAGATTAATTCTGAGATACTGCCCATTTTACTGAGAGATAAACTGAGACTCAAGAAGCCTCTGTGCTATCTGCCCAGTGCACTGCAGAGTCTCGCTTTTGCACAGCTGTCTTCTCTACAAATCTCTGGGTTTGCGGGAAGGGGGGTTGTTTGGGTTTTTTTCGTTTGTTTGTTTAGCATTTCCCCAGGACTGGATCAAATCTGGGAAGAACGTAAAGAAGATGATTGTGAGAGTGGAGTGGGTTTGTCTCCGCCTGGCAATTTGTTAGGGCCATGAAGGTGCGACGTGATGTGTGAGCACCCTGCCCTGGATCTACTGTCTGCTCTCCCCACTCATCAGCCTCCCAAGCGACTTGTAACCATGCCGAGCACACACACACTGCACCGCTTTCTCTATGAAGACGAATGTGTTTTGCCGTGAGTAGGCAATGCTTCTGAGCCAAAAAACATGTTATAATAAAAAACTATCATCAGAGGCTTGGAGGAAAACACGATCCCTCTACAGTTGTGTGTGTGTGTGTGTGTGTGTGTGTGTGTGTGTGTGTGTACAGTTGTATGTGTGTCTGTGTCTGTGTCTGTGCATGCCTGCACATGGAGGGGACAGTCTATTTCTGAGAGCACAGTGGTGACAGGGCCACAAGTCAACCTGAAGCCATTAGCACCTAGCTTAATGTCTTATCTCCCTTAAATAAGCATTCTTTAAATACAGAATATACTGAACAGATCGATAAGTTTTAAGACGTAACAACCTGTGGGGACATTATTACTGTTGTATTCAATGGCAGGCTTTATTACCTCTATGCTCCAAGAAAGACATTCCATCTTGAAAAGTTCTTGCCTTAATCATTGGCAAATGAGCCCTGGTCACATCCAGATGATGCGGAAATGCACCGTAGGCCCTTTACCCCTGGGTATTACCCACATCTCAGGACCCCTACCTGGTTCTCCTGCAGTAGAACCAGTGTACGGCTGAGGGTCAAAGAAACAGAAGGAGGAAATGCGAGCTGGATAAATGAGGAGATTGAGCCTTTGGATGTGATGGTGACAAAGAATGACAGAGAAATAGCCTACTGTGTGTGTGAAATAAATATGAGTATAAATGTGGATTCCTCTGCCCTGCTTGCCCAGTACAACTACATCAGCAAAATGTTTTTGGATTGTAATTCCACATAACTGTGATGGCATGTAAGGGGTGGAAGGGTTACTGTGGTCTGGGGAGTTCCAGATGTTCTATGGAGAAGGTTCAGGGTCAAGTCCAGAAAGTACCCCTGAGCCCTACATACTCACACACACACCTGAAAAAGATGTAAAGATGACACCAAATTTCATATTCACAGATGAGACTTAGTTTTGTTCATTCACTTTGAAACACCCTTCACCCTTCCTAATTTGCTTCAATTCACTTTGGAAGAATTGGCTGGGGAGAAGAAAAAGAAAATAAATTTAGACTTTCTCTCATCTTATTCCTTCCCCATAGCCTGCCAAGCAAGGATACTAACAGCCCCTGTTAGAGCATGCTGCCACGCCCATCATGTTACAGGCTCTTCCCAACAAGGTGGGAACTGTATGACCCCATCTTATAGATGAGGACATGGAGATGTGTTTTTAAAACTTGCCAAAGGGCACAGAGATAATAAATGACAGGTTGAAGGTTTGAATCAAGTTCAAGCTAATCCTAGAATCCCTGGAATTCGCCACTGCAGGCAAGAGGTCGAGTTCTCTTTTTTGGGGGGTGAGGGGTGTGCTGCATGGCATGCGGGCTCTTAGTTCTCCAGCCAGGGATTGAACCTATGCCCCTGCAGTAGAAGCACAGAGTCTTAATCACTGTACTGCCAAGGAAGTCCCAAGAAGTCAAGCTCTTTACCCTTGGCCTGAGAGTGGCCTAGGGCAGTTCTCATTTTAGGTGAGTGACATTCAGAGTAACACAGTCTATATGTAGGTCTATTTAGTGGAGAAAACTAGAGAGTATTTCTATGGTACCCTGAAAAAGAGATTTCTGTGGTCAGGAGCCAGTGTGTGAACTTCTTTTAAAATCTAAGACAGCTAGTGAGTTTTAGGCAAGTTTCTCACTTGAAGAGTTTGAAAAAGAGGGCATTATCAATCAATCAATAAAGCAAATTAATTGAGCACAAATAGGTGACCTATTTTTTTAACCCAAAGAGTACCTCCTCCTGATATGGGATTTTGGCTTTTGAGAATATGAAAGATGCCATATCCTTCACTGGAGAAGGCAACGGCACCCCACTCCAGCACTCTTGCCTGGAAAATCCCATGGACGGAGGAGCCTGGTGGGCTGCAGTCCATGGGGTTGCTAAGAGTCGGACACAAGTGAGTGACTTCACTTTCACTTTTCACTTTCATGCATTGGAGAAGGAAATGGCAACCCACTCCAGTGTTCTTGCCTGGAGAATCCCAGGGATGGGGGAGCCTGGTGGGCTGCCATCTACGGGGTCGCACAGAGTCGGACACGACTGAAGCGACTTAGCAGCAGCAGCAGCAGCATATCCTTCATAGTCCTACAAGACTAACCATGACATATAAAGCACGATTCAAGGACATGAAGGAGCTTAACTGGAGATGTGGTCCCTCCCAAACACCCAGTCACTAGTGACCGCCTGTGGTCTGAGGAATGAATGGCTTTTGGGCCTTGGGTACTTGTCTTTGGCTCTCTTTCCTTCAATCCATCACTTCAAAACAATGAAGATTCCAAAATCTTTATCTTCAAGCTAATGAGTGCCAGAATTTAATATTGAAGGGCCCGTTGACTGTCTCCAGTGGGATGATCTTCAGTTCTTATCAGCTTCTTCCAACTCTGTTCAACCTCCCATGTCCCTGTTCTGTGACTGGCATCACTGTACCTAGTTACTTCATTAGTTAACCATACACCTGACTCTTCTTGTCCTCACCTGCTTCACACTCACACATCAAGGCCTACAATGTGGAGACAGGATAGCATGGGAGCTAGTGCACAGTGGGGGCCTTGGCATTGTTACTGTTGTTTAGTTGCTAAGTCATGTCTGACTCTTTGCAACTCCATGGACTGTAACCTACCAGGCTCCTCTGTCCATGGGATTCTCTGGGCAAGAATACTGGAGTGGGTTGCCATTTTCTTCTTCAGGTGATCTTCCCCATCCAGGGATTGAACCCACATTTCCTGCATTGCCAGGTGGATTCTTTACCACTGAGCCACCTGGGAAGCATGGGCTTTGGCATTAGAGGAAGTTAAATACAGATCCTAGTCCACTGACTATTATTTGTGTGACCTTGGGCCAGTAACTGCATCACTTTCACACCAATCTCCCTCATCTATATAATGAGGACAATGATGTCTGCAAGAGGTATTACAAACATTAAACTGGATAAAATAAACCCTGCTGTGAGTGTGTGCTAAGTCACTTCAGTCGTGTCCAGCTTTATGTGACCCTTTGGACTGTAGCCCACCAGTCTCCTCTGTCCATGGGATTCTCCAGGTAAGATTTACTGAAGTGGGTTTCTATGCCCTTTTCCAGGGGATCTTCCCGACCCAGGGATCAAACCCACATATATTATGTCTCCTGGACTTGCAGTCGGGTTCTTTACCACGAACGCCACCTGGGAAGCCCAAACACTGCCGAGTGTCTGTATTTTTAACATCCCAAGCCCACTTCTCTCTGATTCACTGTCATCTGCTAAGCTTAACCCCTCACCACTTCTCTCCCCTGACTATGAGAGGCTGGTGATGCTCCAGCCTCTAGAGCCACAACCCTCATACCCCTTCTCCACATCTCAAGTGGAATCTTCATAAAGAACCTCCCCAGCATGCATGGATGCACCTTGTCCAGTCTCCCAAAGGAAAGCAAAGCAAAACCTTTATGGAGTAATGGATATGAAATGTCCAGTTCAAGAGGTGTAGATAAGCAACTTGTGTTACCCTTTGTTGAATCCCTTTAAGAAAATGACAAGGGACTTCCCTGGTGGTCCAGTCATTAAGAAACCGCCTTGCAATGCAGGGGATACGGGTTCAATCCCTGGTCAGGGCACTAAGATCCACGTGGCAACTAAGCCCATGTACCACAACTACTGCAGCCCTCGAGCGCTAGAGCCTGTGCTCCACCACAAGAGAAGCCACTGCAAGAAGCCTGCGTACTGCGACTGGAGTAGCCCCTGACTGCGGCATCTAGGGAAAGCCCATTAACAGCAACAAAGACTCAGGACAGCCAAAAATAAAATGGAAAAAAAATACCTCATTAAATAAAAAAAGAATATGACAAAAGATATAGAGCTTCTCCCCAGAAAAAAGCACTAAGTATAAACACACAAAATAGTCAGAAGCTATAGGAGAGTCGGACACGACTGAAGAGACTTAGCAGCAGCAGCAGCATAGGAGATAGACCCCAGCTTTAAAAACCCTGACTTAGAACATTCTTCAGCCTGGCTTTTGGTAATTTCATTGTTCATCCTAACCTGTCCTCCAGGTAGATTAACCTCAGTCACTGAGGCTTCAAAATCTGAAACAGCACATTTTTTCATGTGCATATTCAGGGTCCCCCAAATCCAGCAAGAAAATCTAGCAAGCAGCTGAAGACACGTTTCCCAGAAATCGATGGCACCTTGGAAGGGGTCTTAAAGAAAGTAGCATCAAATTATGATCAATCACACACTCAAAACTCAGTTTTGCAGCCTCAGTAGGTGCGACTAAAAAACTGCACTTGCAGGTCTGGGAAGAAGCACCAGGGAGGGGCAGGCAACACTCACCTCTCAGGTGTGTCCCCGTGACTCCCCTTTCCCCAGCGCTCCCCACCTGAGTACCAGATGGCAGAGAGACTACACTCTGTAAACCTCCTACAAGATGCTTAGGGGCATCAGACCAAGAACTGTAGAATCCATCCTTCCTATAACGCTTCTAGACAGAGATATTAAATTGCTGCCCAGATGGTTGAGGTGAGCTATGTATCCTGAGGCTCGTTTTACTGGATACCAGCAGAGTAATAACCAGCAAAGCCAACTGGCACCAGCCTAAGAACCAGCCCTATGCCTGAGCATGAAAATGGTAGCACGTTCCTCAAGCCAGCATGACTTAGGTCCTGGGGCCATTTGTTTTAGCAGCTTTACAGGGAGGGAAAAAAAACTACACGTTTTTTCACTATCACCATAAAATTTTAGTGTTACAAACAAACCATTAATACTGAAGTTGATGTTTCTAGTCTGGGAGAAACATTAAAACAAAAATAGCCTTGAATTTTAATCAGATGAGGTTAGGGAAACTTAGAAGAATGAGAAAAAGCCAGCAAAGGAAACTCAATAGGAAATGGATAGAAAGTTACACCCAGCAAAACCAATGGCTAGACTCCTCCATTTCCAGAAACTATCACTGCTCCAACAGAGAGGAAAGAATGGAAGGCTTCTTTTCAACGTGTTGAATTCAAAGAGCTGACAATGTCCCCTCCCAAGAGGGAGTGGGTTCTGGTTATCTGGCCATGACTTCAGCCTTCCTGTCTCCCATTACCATCTCTCCTCCAACCCAAGGAATAAGTCTTGTGAGAGATTTTTAAAACGGAAATTTATGAGCATGTTCATTCCTGATCCTTGGAAGCGACAATGAGGAGTTGGAAGGCCTGAATTGTCAGCCACTCTCAAAATTTTCCCATGTCTAATTCTATTTCTCAGGACAACCTAAGGTTTGAAAGCTGGTGTCACTAGCTCAAACTCTTAACCTTTATTCCAGTGAGGACAGGGTCTTTGAAAGGTAAAGTGCTGAGGTTAAAGCCAGAGGAGTAGGAAAGGAATCTTTATGGGCTTAAACACTGAGAATTGTGATGGGGTGTCCAGATTCTTCCACACTGAAAGGTCTTTCCAATTAGGGGCATTCACCTCCTGAAGTGAGCCTGTCTTGACAAGACAACTGCATAGGATACTAGTTAGTGTTTTATTCTCTCCTCCGAGGAGCCAGTCTGCCCCAAGGTGGAAGTAATAATCCTGTCTGGATGTGTCTTGTCATTCTTGTAATGACCATCACCATCATTATTATCATAACAGCAATAATAACAATAATTACTATTATTGATACTATTGAATCGTGAAGTCACTCAGTCGTGTCCGACTCTTTGTGACCCCATGGACTGTAGCCCACCAGGCTCCTCCATCCATTGAATTTTCTAGGCAAGAGTACTGGAGTAGATTGCCATTTCCTTCTCCAGGGGATCTTCCCAACCCAGGGATTGAACCCGGGTCTCCTGCATTGTGGGCAGACGCTTTACCATCTGAGCCACCAGGGAATTGATACTATTACTGTTACTATTTATTGGGTACTTACTACATACTAAATACAATAATAACTCACTCTGCATATATTATCTCATAGTATCCCTTTAAACTACATACTGTTATCCACACTGTACAGGCGAGAACATCCTACCTGGTGGCTCAGACATGAAAGAGTCTGTGTGCAATGAGGGAGACCCAGGTTCAATCCCTGGGTCAGGAAGATCCCCTGGAGCAGGAAATGGCAACACACTCCAGGATTCTTGCCTGGAGAATCCCATGGATGGAGGAGTCTGGCAGGCTATAGTCCATGGGGTTGCAAAGAGTCAGACACAACTGAGCAACTGACACATACAGCGAGAAAAGCAAAACTCATGGAGTGTTGAAGTAGATCATTTGACTCTAAATGCCGTGTATAATCAACCATATTTCACCACCAGATATATCATCCCAATTCTACTCTCACTATAGAATGAATCAGTTCAGTTCAGTCACTCAGTCGTGTCCAATTCCTTGTGATCCCATGGACTGCAGCATGCCAGGCCTCCCTGTCCATCACCAAATCCTGGAGTTTACTCAAATCATGTCCATTGAGTTTGTGATGCCATCCAACCATCTCATCCTCTGTTGTCCCCTTCTCCTCCCACCTTCAATCTTTCCCAGCATCAGAGTCTTTTCAAATGAGTCAGTTCTTTGCATCAGGTGGCCAAAGTATTGGAGTTTCAGCTTCAACATCAGTCCTTCTAATGAATATTCAGGATTGATTTCCTTTAGGATGGACTGGTTGGATCTCCTTGCAGTCCAAGGGACTCTCAAGAGTCTTCTCCAACACCACAGTTCAAACCCATCAATTCTTCAGCAGTCAGCTTTCTTTATAGTCCAGCTCTCACATCCATATATGACTACTGCTGCTGCTGCTGCTGAAAAAACCATATCCTTGACTAGACGGACCTTTGTTGGCAAAGTAATGTCTCTGCTTTTTAATATGCTATTTAGGTTGATCATAATTCTCCTTCCAAGAAGTAAGCATCTTTTAATTTCATAGAATAATTAATCAGGAGCAACTAGCTCACTTTGGGACAAATTTCATGGCATTCATTTATTTAGCAAGTATTTCTGGGGAACTTCCCCAGTGGTCTAGTGGTCAAGACTCTGCAATTCTGCTGCAAGGGGCATGGGTTTGATTCCTGCTTTGGGAACTAAAGCAAAAATGGATCCCATATGCCCCATGGTGCCACCAAAAAAGAAAGAGAGAGAGAAATCTAAATTTTTAAAAACAAATATTTCCAAGAACTCACTGTTTGTCTAAACATTCAGTACATTTGCTCACAGGGATGAACAGGGTATATTTGGGCCCTGACATCATAATGAAACACACCCAGCAAAAGTTAACATTCTCCTGGAGGCATTTTGGGTCTCTGCCATCCAGCCTTCCCTGTTGGTTCCACTCTTTCTGCCCTGCTAAACCTCTTCCTTTCACATTTCAACAAATGAACTTGAAATACAGTCTATATATGTTAGGAAAGGAAAAATTCCCATGCTTTGAGACTGTAGATCCATTATCTCTAATCTTATTCAATAATACTTCCTCAAAAATAGTAAGCAGAAGATTCTTCAAAGTAGCATTACATGTAAGACACTAATTTTAAAATGAGAAAATAGGTTTAGAGGTTGGATTAATTATCTGTGGTCATATGGTTGCTGATTTGGTGGGTGTAGGTTTGGCTGTGAGTGAGAAAAACAAATCAGAAGCCAATTTCTGTCTGTTCCACTATCCTCAGGCACCCAGGGTCATTCCAGCTTACCACTCTGCCACCTTTGTCTTCATGGTGCCAAGTGATGACATTCCCCACTCCAATAATAAGAAGGAGGAAAGGATATAGAAAGGGCAAAGTGCAGAAAGTTGCCCAATGTCACTTCAGCTTAGGTGTCATTGGCCAGAACTTACTAATATGGCCATACCCAGTTCTTAAGGGGAGAAGACAATGGCAACCCACACCACTACTCTTGCCTGGAAAATCCCATGGACGGAGGAGCCTGGTGGGCTGCAGTTCACGGGGTCGCTAGGAATCGGACACGACTGAGCAACTTCACTTTCTCTTTTCACCTTCATGCATTGGAGAAGGAAATGGCAACCCACTCCAGTGTTCTTGCCTGGAGAATCCCAGGGATGGAGGAGCCTGGTGGGCTGCCGTCTATGGGGTCACACAGAGTCAGACACGACTGAAGCGACTTAGCAGCAGCAGCAGCAGTTCTTAAGCAGACTGGGAAATGTAGTCTGTATCTGAGCACACATTTGTCCAGCTAAAATTTCTTCTACTGAAGAACAAATGATATTGGGGAAGAGCTAACCCACTCTATTGTAGCTGCTAAGTAGGAAAATTCAGACAGTCCACATCTGGGGGACTGCTGAGACCCTACTCCGTCAGGTAGGCTTTAATTCTATTTTTGTAGCAAAGATTGTTGGTCCTCTCTTCCTCACTGCATGAAGAAATTGCTAAGTACAACTTTGGAACACTCTTTTAACATTTCATTAGCTTTCAATTCAATAGCTAGAAACCATCTCCAAGCTAATGTGTATGTGTTTTGGTGGTTTTAAAATATACCTCTTATGCTTTGATAATCATCTCTCCAAAAATAAAGCTTAATTCCACTTACCTTAAGTGGGGGCTCTATTTAGTGACTCAGTTTTAGCAAGTATATGGGGCAGAAATGACAATATGTGACATCTGAGGCAAGATCATGAAAGGATCATCCATTTTAGGAACAAGTCAGATCCCATGTCATGAAGTCACTCAAGCAGTCCTATGGGGAGGCCCTCATGGAAGGTCCTG
This sequence comes from Ovis canadensis, assembly GCF_042477335.2. Taxonomy (NCBI): domain Eukaryota; kingdom Metazoa; phylum Chordata; class Mammalia; order Artiodactyla; family Bovidae; genus Ovis; species Ovis canadensis. Next base: position 43,913,265 of record NC_091268.1, on the reverse strand, counting down.
AGACCTCCAGTCAACAGCCTTGGAAGTGGGTTTGGATGGATTTCCCAGTCACAGTCAAACCTTCAGATGACTGCACTCCCAGCAAGTGTCTTGACTACAACCTTTTGAAAGACATGGGGCCAGACCAGCCATCTGTGCCACTCCTGAATTCCTGATCCACAGAAACTGTGAGATAAAAATATTTGTTGTTCTAAACCAGCAACTTTAGGAGTACTTTGTCGCACAGCAATAAAGGTCTTCCCAGTGGCTCAGCGGTAAAGAATTTGCCTGCAATGCAGGAGATGCAGGTTCAATCCCTGGATTGGGAAGATCCCCTGGAAAAGCAAATGGCAACCCACTACAGTATTCTTGCCTGGAGAATCCCAGGGACAAAGAAGCGTGATGGGCTACAGTCCAGGGGGTCACAAAAGTCAGACTTGACTTAGCGACTAAACCAGCACCACCACCACCACAACACAGGTCTCAATGCCAATTCAGTGCTTTTCCGACTTGAGAATTAGAGAAAGTAGAAAAGACCACCTTGATAGACAAAATCTGCATTTCAAATGGCTGTGCCCTAGCTCATGACCTGCTTTTAAATGTTCTGTAGATGTGTTTGGATAGGATGCTCTGGATACTGCTGTGAGGAGGAAAAACCAGTAAGTCATTCCTGCTAGAACATATTGCTAATATCACATCCCAGGAAATAGCTGAACCTACTGTTGGCCAATTACCACCAAGAGAAACAGCTCAGTAACAATGAAGCCAACATCAGAATGATGAGTTTTGGCAAACTCTCTTCAGTATCCAGATGGATAACGCTGAATAATTCTACTCAACAGGTTAACTTATTCAGTTATCTGGGGAAGCACTGTGGAACTTAATTACCTTAGCAGATCTATTAGGATGCATTTCTGTTGAAAGTAGAAGCTTCCATGGAAGAATATCAAGGGTATTTTATGATAGAGATGAATTGTTAGATCTTGTTACACAAATATCCCAAGTCAAAGGTCATGCTTCACAATGCAGGTCCTTGAACTTTTATACCAAGATATCACCTCTGCCTACTATCTCAAGCAGGGGGAGAAGGAAACCAGAGAAACATGTCCCAACATGGGTACTTGGCATCATCTGGTGGAAAGACTTTTTAAACTACCATCTGCCCTCCTCTCTCTGCATCTGGAGTCTAAGATTAGCACCTAGTCCTTCACTGAGAATCACCATCATCAAAAGTCACCATTACTAGGGAAAACAGGTTTCAAAAAACCTTCAGAAATTAGAGTTGAGAAAAAGTTGAAACCTACCAACACCTTTGACATAACAATACAAAGTGCTTGTATGTTGGGTGTTTTTATTATGGACTTCCCTGGTGGCTCAGGTGGTAAAGAATCTGCCTGCAATGTGGGAGATCTGGGTTTGATCCCTGGGTTGGGAAGATCCCCTGGAGAAGGGAAAGGCTACCCACTCTAGTATTCTGGCCTGGAGAATTCCATGGACTATACAGTCCATGGGGTTGCAAAGAGTCGGACACAACTGAGTGGCTATCATTTTCACTTTCAGGGAGCTCTTATTTAAAATACAGATGAGAAGATGATTCTTCCAATAGGATCCTTGAAGGCTGTTATTGGAATAAGGTATGTTACCTTTTTGCCCCAATCAACTGGAAGTTTGGAGCTAAATTTAATGCTCACAGCAAATGTATTAGTGTTAGGGGCTGTCATGCTTTTTTCTTCCTCTTGGTATGTGAATTTTTATTTCCTATTTCTCTTCTGACAGCCTTTGCAGTTCATGTTTTTTATTTTATCATATGATGTCTCTATCATTTGGGAGGCATGCAGCATATAAATTACCAGTGAAGAAAATGAAAGCGGCAGGGATAGTACTCAGGTTTTTCTCTTGGCCACAGCTATCAAAAAGCACTTTCAGAACCAGGTGCAAGGAACTCCAAGAAGACTTAGGCAAATGTCCCTTTAAGGAGTGGGCCCTCAGAAGCAGCTAGCATCAGAGAAATCCCTCCTTGGCACTGCTAACAAAGCTCCACAACTCTCCACAAAAGACTTACCCTCTCAAGGCTCCAAGGCAAGTCAAGCCTCCGGGAGAAAGTAGCCAGGTAGATAAAAGGCCCAGGTTGTAAGGCTAATTCCCAGCTCAAAAGCACAGCTGTCTATCTGGCACTCCCACTCCAGTTGGATGATGTGGCTCATTGTGTAGGTTTTATTGCCTCCTCTGGAGGGGAGAACTTTGAGCCATCAGCCTTCTCAGATAAGAGTTGAGAGCTTCTGTTCTTATGACAGTAATGTTTCTGCCTTCTTAAAACCCCACTTGAAAAGCCTGGAGAGGGAAGGATCTCAAAAAACGCAAGTAGGGTGTGCCTCTGGGATTTCTAAATCAACCATCAAAAGTAGAGGAGGAAAAAAAGGGGGGTGGGAGGAGTCTTCTTTACAAGAAAATATATGACGGACCAGACAAACGAGGGTGGAAAGGGGCTCTTCAGAGCTCACAGAACAGGAGGTAGACCCCTTCCAACGTGAACTCAAGCCCACCACCAGCCTTTTCCTGGACTGCAGTGCACCTCTGCTCTTCATGAGAAACACACTGGGCTCACACAGAGCTTTAAAAATATCTCTCCACCCACTGAAAGTCTGATTAATCAGCCAAGTTCTCACCCAGGTGTCACAGCGGTGGCAGTGATATATATGATAGTGACATGAAGGTGCAGGGAAGGCACAAAGGGTCTTACTTAGCAGGCAGGAGGATTCAGAGCATAGAACTTGAAAAGCATGAGCTCTGAAGCCAGGTGGCAGTCTGCATCCCAGTTTCAACACGTGCAAGTTATGCGACCTTGGAGAAGGTTATTATTGAACATATCCCTTTTCTACCTCTGCAAGAATGAGGTTCATAATAGCACCTGTATCATAGAATTACTGAGAGTTAAATGGATTAAATCATCTCCTGCATGTTGAACAGTTCCTGGCACATAGTAAGCACTCAGTAAACTCCAGTTGTAATGATAGGATGAGGATAACAATGGACAATGTTGAAAGTTACAAGACAATTAGGTATTTCCCAGGTGCATAGAACATTCTTGAAAGAGGCAACTAAAATAAAGGCAGAGAAGCGAGAGGGATTGTGAGGCAGCAGGAAGCCATCTGGAAGGCAAGGTGGGAGTGAAGCGACAAAAAGGAAGGGTCCAAGCCACATAGGGCTTCATACACTTTGTCACAGTGATGCGCCATAGCTAACACAGCTGTAGGCTGCAGAGAGCCATTTCGGAATTATCAGCAGAAGTGAAATATTAAAGGGTAAAATGCTAGAATGGTTGAAAATTACTTTTAACTGGTTCAGGTTAAAAAAAAATACTGATAATAAGCTTTTACTGTGACAAAGTAACCAGTATGAGACTAACCCTCCCACTGGTGTACAAGCATAAACCTGGACAAAATAGATAAAGCAACTGTTTCAGGTCATAAACAACAAGCAGCACAAGACTGCAACTGCAGGGTGAGAGGAAATTCATATGGGGAGCCCCACGTCCTCCCCGGCTCACTGCCCGGGGACAACTTCCCAACCATAGTTCTTATGTTGGGGTAGCAGAAGGGGCTGGAATTTGTAGGGTCAGGCCACAGAGAGAAGAAAGCTTGGCAGAGAGGGGACCTCAGAAGCTTGTGTGTGGGTTCCCTACGAGTGACTGCCTGAAGGCTGGGCAGCCCAGTGCAAGCTGAGATTAAACCAGACTTACCAGGAAGCAGCCACTATGAGATTGAAAACGGAAGACAGATATGAAAATTTAAGCATCTGTAGGGGATGTCTGAAAAATCTCATTAATACCCCAGGCATCCAGACACTAGAAAGACCACAACTTAACGGTAAAACATTCTGAAGGTCTCCATAAGATCCACCTAAACCTAAAACCAAGCCCTGACAAGATCCACAAGGAAGACAAGAGTTTGGAAGCTGAGTCCCTGTCAAGTTAGAGGGGCTTGGGAGCCAGCCACCTTGGGATTTCCAGAGATCTACCCTAACATAAAAACAAAACAAATCAAACCAACAGAAATGTAAAGAGGTCGGTTAGTAATTGAACTACCTATTAGAACGAAAAAATCAGCCCTCTTCAAAGAAAGCTAACAGAACGCAGTTGTTATAACATAGCACTTACAAAGTTTAGCATATAGTCAAATATTAACAGGCACACAAAGAAACAAGAAAGCTTGATCATAATCTAAAAAAGACAACAGAAATCAATCTTCACGTGGCCTAGAGCCTAGATGATAGATTTAGCACTAAAGACTTTTAAGAGATATTATAAATTTAAGAAGATATGTCCAAAGAATTGAAGAAAATATTGTTTAAATGAGTAAACAGAATATCTCAGCAAAGAAATGGAAACTATACAAAAGAATCAAATTAAAATTCTAGAGCTGAAAAAAACTGTGTGTGTGTCTGTGTGTGTGTGTTAAGAGAAATGGAAAGAAAGCAAATGCTGCAATGTTAGCAATTGACAAAGGCTACACAGCTATTCACTGTACTTTCCAGAATCTCTATAGACTAAAAAATTTTTAGAAATGATTAAAGAAATATTAAAGACATTGTTGTTTTATGTATATATCTTTCTGTGTGTTTTTGTGGGACAAGAAGGGAAATGTGATAACTTAATCAAGTATGTATTTGAGATGCTCTCTTCCAGTGAAGTGGAACTGAACTGATATAGGGCTGGTATCCTGGATTAGGCACAAGATCACCTCTTGGTAACTGCAACTGTCTAGGAGGTGGGGGACCTGACCCAAGAAAACAGCAATATGGCTGGAGAAGAAGAAAGTCGATCTGCAAGGCTTTGCCAATGCTATGTGTAGAGTAAGACAAAAGCGAAGGTGGGGGTCCAGGATGATCCCCAAATTATCATCATGGCTTACTGGGTATAGTAGGATATAATTTTCTGGGAAAAAATCCAGAGGAGGGGCAATGTAAGAGAAAAAAAAGAAAATCTGTTCATCTTTGGACGTTGGAATTTAAGGCACTGTATATAGGGCTATAAGTAGCAGGTCTAAAACTCAGGTGGGAGGCATGGATCGAATATATCCATCTTGAGGTGACTGGTACACAGCTGCTCCTAGGGATGATGACAAAAACCAATCCCAGGAGACAGCAGTGCATCAGGGGTGGGCAGAAGATGAGGGAAACGACAAAGAAGTAGAAGAGAGGGAGGAGGAGAGCCAGCTGGCGGCAAGCATGGAAGACAGTAACAAACCAAAACCCAGGGCGTGAGCAGTGTTGCCAGATGCCGCAGAGAGTCCGGGATAAACACTGAGTGTCCACTGCATTAGGCAAACAGGAGGCCCTTGAGGAAACTGGGCTGTGCTGATGCAGCGGGTCTAGCAGAGTCCAAATGGAGGTAGCCAACTACTAAAGTGGTACTTCATGTTACAAAGTTGGATTGATACATCCGCTCTAAAATTCAAATTAAAATACTCTCCAAAAAGGTAGGATAATGTATGCACATCCCCAGAAACATTTATTGTGAGATGTACACACATGTTAGAGGCTGAGGAGACATTTTCACTAGTTGCCACACTAACTAAACTAGTGTAACATAATTTCCACCCACCACAGAGGCACGTACAGGAGGCACTGGCTCATCACCATTATCTGCCCTGCTAGGGACCCAGAGGCTACACGGACCAGCAAATCAAGCAATCCATTTCTATTTCACAGCATGTGTTCTCCACAGTGATCTACTCCTCAACCCAAACCCACCTCAGCAACCTCTTTCTTTTTTTAATTTTTATTTTATATTGTAGCACAGTTGACTAACAATGCTGTGTTAATTTCAGGTGGACAACAAAGGGATTCCATGATGCATACACTTGTATCTATTCCTTTTCAAATTCTTCTCCCATTTAGGTTATTGTAGGATATTGAAGAGCTCCCCATGCTATGCAGTAGGTCCTTGTTGGTTATCTGTGTAGCAGCACCTCTTTTCTAAGCTCCTTTGGGGAACACACTCTCTAAGGGTAACAGGAGCCATGGGTGAGTGTGTCTCAACCCCCATTATTTGTGGAGGAGTGATGAGAACCCAGATGTACCAGAATGTTGAATACTAGCTTGGGAACAGGAAAGAGACCAAAAGCAGGGAAGAATAAAGGAACTGATAGAATTCTGTGGCATAAGAGAGCCAACTTAATAGGAGGGGCCAGCAAGAACCCACTTCCGCTCAGCAGCCATGGACTAGAGGAATGTCTTCTAGAAACTGGACTCTCTAGTTGGGGCTGAAAAGGGGGACGTTACCCCAGGTCTGGAATAAAGTGAAGATAGAATGAAGAAGGCTAAAGGCTCTTTATAAGCCTTGTTTGCTGACAGATCCTGGGTCTTCCAAAAACTTCCATTGCTGAGTCACAAAACAGAACAGAAAAAGCAAAAGGGATCATACAAAACCATCTTCTAATGGAAAACAAAGGTAGCATCAGCTGGGGGACTTGGAGAAAAACAGATTTTTATTATACAAAGATCTCTCTATATAATTTATGACAAGAAACAGAGGAGCGCTGGATAAACGGTGTACAAGTTTAACCAATAAGACAAAGAGTTGGGAGGGAATAAAACAATATGACTCCAGTAAAAGACGAAGAAGTCGCCATGAGAAGAGCACAGTCTAAGACGACAGCAGCAACATCAGCGACTACAGCCTAAGAGCACACACTGGAAACAAACTGAATACCTGCCAAGATAGAATGGACAGAAAAACAGCACAGGGTAGATAAACAAACTGAGGTATTTACCTATCGAGAAACACCATATATCGGTGAAAATGAATGGACTTCATCTACTCTCAAAAACATGGTTGAGTCTCACAAGTATAACGGTGAAGAAAAGAGGCTGGACAGAAAACCATAAATATAATGTGATCCCCTCCAGATGAAGGTAAATCACGAACACAATGATAGGTGACTGAGGAAGAGATAATAGGAAAAACTTCAAAGGTACTTCCGGGTGCTGGTAACACCTTATTCCTTAAGCTGGGGGGTTGTTGCATGAGTGTTCATATTTGATAGTAATCAAACTGTACTCTCAAACTTTTCTGTATCACACTTTGACCAAAAGGATAGCTACTTTAAAGGATAGCTACTGAAATAAAATCAAGCTACAGTGAAACTGAAACTTTCAACCATAATGAAAATAAGTTCTAAAGGCAACAGTAAAAATTGTTTTAAATGACTGCAAACAACTAAATCCATGAAGTGGTAGACAGACTCAAGAATGAACAGAGCAGTGCAAAAAAAAAAAAAGAGAAAAATGATGTGAGAAGAGACCTGTTTTGTGGAAAATATCAAATGAAGATCTAGTGTTCGAATGGGAGGCACTCCTGAAGGAAAAAAAAAAAAAAAGAAATAACAACCATTCAAGATGTGAGAGCAAACTAACCTAGGCGAGAAGGGAGACCCTAGACATTAATTCAAGAAGCCGACACTGTTACTGGCAAGAATAACGTGAAACACCCACACTCGGACATTTCACAATGGTCACGGGGAACCATGAGGAGAGCATTTCCAACATCACAGCTGCAACAGAAGGGGAGGCTCAACTACATCCTAACAACCCCAAAATGAAAGCAACCCCAAAATACATCCTGAATGGAACAGATACAGAAACGGAGATATATTTATGTACAATGGAACACCATACTTTCATGAAAATGAGTAAAGCTCAGAAAGAAGCAAGTTTAGTTTAAGATAGCCTCACAAGATTATTCAATAAATAGCACTGAGAAAACTGCTTTTAAAATATTATAATTCATGTGTCTAATAAAATTCCACATGACACTCTAAAAATACAAGATACTACTAATAAATTCTGTATGTACATAAACTCTCTGGGTAGACTGTAAACTCCTTGGACCAGGCAACAAATATTATACTTCTTTGTATATTCCTCCACCTAGAAAACATCTGGGTAAACATTCCTGTAATGAATGAGTGACTAGGAATGAACAGATGAGTGAACACAAATGAATGAATAAATGAGCGTTAAGATCTCAACCAGATCATCACTGCTGAGTTTGTTGGGTGATTTCCAACTCCAGTCTGACCAACCTGATGCAGCTTTGCATTATTCCGTCCTGAACTTTGTTTATTGAGAAGAAATAGAAACTTCTCAGAGTGAATGGCAGAGGGAGGTAGCCTGCATGGCAAATGGCCCTGTCTTTGCTCCTTACACTGAAGGAGAGGGACACTCTATCCCCAGTGACAGTCACTGACCAGGTGAGGGAACCTGCCCTTGGTGATCCATAAGCCCGAGGCTGTAGCTATGGCGGGGTGGGGATGGTACCCAACTAGCATCTGTGCCCAACGTGGCTGGACCACAGAGGATGCTTCAGTAGCCACCAGTGGCCAACACATCAACCCCTGTGCAATGCCCTGTGTCCTGCAGGGATAAATGAATGACTCCCAAACAGTAGGATGTTAGGGCTCGGCTGACACAAGGCAGTCCCAAGAGAACAGCAAACAGACACCGTCTCAGAAACGGCAGTTTCCCTAAAAACCAACCTGCAGTCCTCTGAACTGATGCAAGCCAACGTAGAGCGCCTGCTCTACACGCAGAACACATCTTCACAGCCCTGCCACAGCCCCAAGATGCTTGTAACAAAGCGTGAGCAGTCATAACTCAGGGTTCACCTTGGCAAAAATAAATAAATAAGTAGAAGGAATCTTCCATCAGAAAATAAATGGCCTTTCTCCAGGCTCAGAGTATGGATTACCCTCCTAAAGGACAAATATAGTATTTTCCCCAGCCGACATCACACCATAAAGTCCAGCTTTACTCAACTAGGGACCCTTGACCCCCACCCCCTTGACATATATCCAGAGAAAACTGTAATTCAAAAAGATACATGGCACTCCACTGTTCACTGCAGCATTATTTACAATAGCCAAGATGACATGGAAATCAGCTAATGAACACCAGCAGATGAATGGATAAAGAGGTAGTGGTACATATACAATGGCGTATATTAGTCATAGAAAAGAAGGAATAGGCCACTTGAAGCAACATGGATGCTAAGCAGAGTAAGCCAAAGACAAGTATCATATGATATCACCTACATGTGAAATAAAACCATGATACAAATGAACTTATATATAAAACAGAGACAGACCACAGACATAGAAAACAGACTATGGTTACCAAAAGGGAAAGGTAGGGGAGGGGTAAATTAAGAGTTTGAGATTAACACACATACACACTACAAATGGCAACCCACTCCAGTATTCTCGCCTGGGAAATCCCACAGACAGAGGAGCCTGGTGGGCTGCAGTCCATGGGGGTCACAAAAGTCAGACACGACTTGAGAGACTAAACAACAATATATAAAACAGACAGACAACAAGGACCTACTCTATAGCACAGGGAACTATAGTCGATATTTCATAAGAACTTATAAGGAAAAGAATATTTAAAAATAGATACATATGTATGTATAACTGAATCACTTTACTGTATACCTGAAACTAACACAACATTGTAAATCAACTATACTTTAAAAAGAGAGGGAGAGAGAGTTGCTTGAAACACACAGACTTTTGGCCCAGGTCCCATGGCTTCAGCTCCATGGGGCTAAATACACAGGAGGCTCTTGGTCCCTCCTGCAAACTGGTGACTGAAACTGGGGGAACCTGCTCAAACAAACACCAGCACCCCGGCCCCCGAATCAATGCACCACTGCCCAGCTCACCACTGGAGCAGACCCCTGCTCAGGACACAAGGAAGACTGGGCCTCACCTCACCTGCCAAACACCCACAGCTCAGCCTCAGTCTTCTCTGTGGCCATCAGGATGGGCTCATTTTAGAGGCAGTCAGGGCTCTGTTTTTTGCTTCCAAGCCCTTGTCTGAATATCCTCTAGCCAACTAAAGGCCAGGAGATATGCAGGCACAGCTTTCCTCTCTGGCCCTCAGTCTTTCTGGACCACAGTGAGCAGCTGCTGGGCCTGAGGAGCCTGGCTCTGGCCACATCACTCCCCTTCATCTGACCCCCTCTGGCCTCTCCCCTAAACCCAGCCCACTGGGCCCTGAGCTTCACTGCTTCATCATGGAAATAAGCAAGCCTCTATAGGGAGGCCTGGGAGATACCACGAGTTCAGTTCCAGGCCATTGCAATAAAGCTTATATTAATATCACGATGAAGGGAATCAGTGAATCACTTAGTTTCCCTGTGCATGTAAAAGTGATGTTTATGGAATTCTCTGGCGGTCCAGTGGTTAAGACTCCACGCTCCCACTGCAGGAGGCATGGAGTCAATCTCTGGCTGGGGAACTCAGATCTCACAGGCTACATGGAGCGGCCAAATAAATAAAATAAAATATCCTTTTTTAAAAAGTTGTGTTTACACTACATTGTGTAGTCTATTAAGTGTGCAATAGTATTATGTCCAGTGTACGTACCTTAATTAAAAAACATTTTAGCAATAAAAAAAGTTAACCAGCATCTGACAATGTAGGGTTGCCACAAACCTTAGATTTGTTTAAAAAAAACACAAAAACACTGCAGTATCTGAGAAGCGCAATAAGGCAAAGTGTAATAAAACAGTATGACTGTCAAGAAGTAAGCAAACAACATGGGCGAGAGCAAGAAAGCTATCCGATGCCCCTGTCTTTACTTGTTGCATCTCCTGCTGATCAATTGTGAAGCAAGTTCGGCTTCCCTGGCCCAGAACTGAAACTCCCCACCTTTCCCTTGGAAGAAACGTGCTAAGAGAAAGCACACTGGTTCAGACTATTACACTTAAAAGCAAAGATACAGGCCATCTGAGGTAATTTTAACTTCCCTATTTCAGAAAGTAAATTTCAACTTCTTGTTTTAAAACAGTGTGTTACCAGGAACACAGCATTCCAAAACAAGACGGGAAACCGATCTGGCTTGGCTTCAGCAGATGTAGTACCTAGGCAAACATCTGGCTGAATTAATCTAATTCTCTATCCTAAAAAAAAGAATTCTTTCTTCCTCATTTTAATTTTTTAATTAAAGAGTTGATTCCCCCAGGCTACAGAGGGGGCACTGTCCCAGGATGAATTCAGTCACCATGTTCTCTGGTTCGTTCCCAACCCTAAGGCAGGGTTATACTGTTACAGAGGCAATCAAAATAATTGCTGGCTATTTCCACCTGGACACAGATTTCAAATGATTCTGATCTGGACAGGATTCAAAGCACCATTCAAAGGCCTCAAGTCAAGAGACGGCCATTAACAGAGCTACAATCTCCCCCACAGCTGGGCCCCATCGTGGACAAGAGGGAAACAGGACCACACTATTGGTGATCAAGATTCCATCAACTGGAAAATAACATGTGGAGAGCTGAAGGCTATCTCCCCAGTTGGTATCCAAAGGAACCAAAACATTCACCATAGATTTTTCAGGCCACCAGGTCCATCTCACACAAAGGGGTCGTCTGGGCAAAAGTGATCTCTGAACTCTTTCCTTCCGCATCATGGTTAGACCTGGCCACAACTGATGGCCAGGGTCTTAGATGCACGACAGCCCCAGATGGCTCCCTTGGGTGGCTAACCTCCCAGGCTGGGCGGGCTCCTTACCGTCCAACTCCTCCACAGAGATGTTAGCCAGCTGCTCGCTGTCACTGCCAGCAGAGAGAGATCGGTTGAGGTAATTCCCCTTGTACAACAGGCCAGCGGTCACATGGTGAAAAGGCATCTTCTCCCTGCTCACGACAGACGGGAGGTAGAGGGGGAGAGAAAGACATCATCATCCATTCCTCTTTTCCTTCCTGAAGGACCATCCCAGTGTTCGGATGGCCAGGGGTATTTTTTTAAATAACAGTAACATTGGTAGAGGGAAAGTCAGAGAGTACCAGGGTTCCCCTGGCCAGAACGATTCCCAAATGCCCCCAAATTCTATCTTTTCCTTCACTGTACATCTTACTTCATTTTCCCCATTTAATAATGAACTTAAGCCATGGGGTTCTGGCAGACTGTGGGATACCCTGGCATCAACCAGCTTTCCATGCAAACAAGGATGCACCACTCCTTTCTCTGGCCTGATAAACCCTTTCTCTGTCCTCATAAGGAAGAATTGAACACCCTAGAAATGTGAGTGTATCCAGGGACCAGATGTCTTAGCTGTGACTGTATAGAAATCCAAGTGTTTCATTTTCCCCAAGTAAAGCAGGCATTGCACTTATACTGCACTCAAAGCAGGTCAGACATGCCAGGCTCTGAGAGAACACAGACAACAGCCTGCACCCCTGAGAAGCGGCCCTGCGCCTATTAGCACGAGTGGCTCATGAGCACAGCCCTCTGAGATGCCAGTCACACCTGACCTGCTGGAAAGGTGGCGAGCATCTCAAGGTGTCTCAGAATGAAGCAGCTTCCAGGACTCCCACAGGAAATGAGAGCATCCACTTAGACCAGACTAACAAACTCTCCGGGATCCTCGGCCCAGAGCGCTACCCCCGAGGGTGTGAAATTCCCACCAGTGCAAGGGGGCCAGAGACTAAGGTGAAAGGGAGGGACGAGAGATACAGTTAGGAAGTTGGGTCTCTCACAGCATGGAGGTTCCTCAAACAACTAAAAACAGAGTTGCCAAATGATCCAGCAATCCCACTCCTGGGCATATATGCAAATGAAACTCTAATTCAAGAAGATCCACGCACCCGTATGTTTACAGTGGCACTATTCGCAACAGCTGAGACATGGAGACGACCTAAACAGCCACCAACAGATGAACGGGTAAAGATGTGAGAGACACACACACACACACACACACACACACACACACACACACACACACACACACACACGCACACAGTGGAGTACTACTCAGCCATTAAAAAGAATGGAATAATGCTATTTGCAACATGGATGGATGTAGTGATTATCAAAGTAAGTGAAGACAGAGAACGACAAACATCAAACAATATCACATATGTGGATCAAAAATACGACACAGATGAACTTTACAAAACAGACTCACAGACACAAGAACAGATTTGTGGTTGCCAAGGGGTAGGGGAAGCAGGGAAGAGTTTTCCTGGGAGTTTGGGGTGGTAGATGCAAGCTACTACATTTAGAATACATAAAAAGTCCTACTGTGTAACACAGGGAATTATGTTCAATACCCTGTAATAAACCATAATGGATAAGAATATGAAAAAAAGAGAGAGAGAGAAAGTTGGGTTTCCCCATAGCGGAAAGAGCAAATTCTGTCATAGTGAGTGAGTCGTGGGGCATATCTGGTTCTGCTTCCCCATCTGCAAAGGGGGCTAAGAGGATAGCGAAGCCTCTGGGTGGAATTGGGGAACAGGCAGGAGGGAGCAGGAGTCAATTCTAGGGTGCAGGTAGAGGACACCCTTTTAACAGAGCTCCAGGAAGGTGAACAGGGGCACAGGAAGGGGTGATCTCCCCACCATTGGGGGCATGCAAGCAGAGGTTGAGGCCTCCCTTGCCAGGGGCTCTGTGGGAGAGAAATGGTCCCTGTGCTGTCTCCCACACACCAATCATTCTCCCTGTGAGTCCCTTGTAGAGTCCCTCTGGGCATTAAAATTTGCATCTGTGTGTTAAGCCAGAGTGGTCCTAGCAGCCCCTTAAGGCACTGCTGAGCAACAAGGTGTAAATTACAGAAAGAGACAGCTGACAGAAGGCCAGTCTCTGGGGATGACTGTTCAGGGCTTCCGGGCTCCCAAACCTTGTGTCCCTCAAGTCACACTC